>NC_047528.1:40176703-41552953 GCF_012275295.1 Melopsittacus undulatus | reverse complement strand
TCTATTGCCATCTGACGCACCATGTGGTTTCTGAGACATCTGTGTGTATACAGGACCTACAGAATCTACAGGACACTGTGCCCTCCAGGGCTGGCAGCTGAAAACAAAGTGAAAAGACCGTACAGTATTTAGAACCACAGTGTGTACCTACATTTAGGCATTGTGACCCACCCTTTGTGTCTGTTTTGCTTCTTTATCATCCATAATAAATCCTGGAACTCTGTGGATGTGCTGTGTGGCTGGAGGGCCTTTGTAATATTTTTGCTACTTGATCTGTTAATTTTAGATTGTCATATTTCTTGCAATGACATTTCTCCCTCTTTAGGTCCTCCACTCCCTCGGTAATTGCAAAGCATTTCATGTTCATGAGGGTTTCCCAAAGTGGAAAGGTGCTGAATTTTTGGCATAGACTTTTTTCATCTGTGTCTATTAGGCGCTGAAATTAAATATATGTTAACAAAGAATAAGCATTTGTTTAGGGTCTTATAACTTTAAAATACTATTCTTTCTCTGTCAGCACTCTCTTTGCTCATTTCATGGTGCATTTCTAAGCTCTTTTACAATCACAGATGCACTTTTATGATAAGTATGGTCTTTCTTTTAATGTACCACACGTACTGTATTTTATATAACACAAAGAAAAGCAGTGAAAAGGGGACTGTTACAGTGACACGGCCCAACCCAAACTTGAGGTTTCCTACTGGGGCCGTGTGAGGATCCTTGGGCTTTCACTCTCCCCTGCTTGCACTTAATAAGCAAACACAGTGTTGAGGTTGAAGTACAGGGCTTTAACTCATTTTAAGAGATCTGAGTGCTGAGTGTTAAGAGATCTGCTGTTATGGGTGAGAAGAATGCTGCTTTCTTCTCTTCCACGTGACCTTGGCAAAGTCACTCACTTTGAATTTCAGAAAAGGCTGTAGCAACTCAAGGTTCAGCCAAAACTGGAAGGCAGTGAAGCCCTTGCTGAACTGCCAGCAGCAAATGAGTCCCTGAGACCCCAGATGCAGAAGAGGTCCCTGACATTGCCAAATCTTCAGGTGGCCTTGTGTACCCAAGGTAGGACTAGCCAAGATGAAGGAAATAATACATTTTAATAGTGTCCTGTCTCCTCCTGTTTGCTTGGGGCACTAGAGCCATCGGGACCATCTCTGTGGTAGGGTAGCACAAGAAACGGTATCCTAGCTTCCCATGCTTGAATTAGTCTTCATAGTGTAGTCTCACATGTCTAGTGTCATCTGCACCAAAGAAAGAAATGGACTGTTGGCAAAGTGTCCTTAATGAATTTTGTGCATTTTAAACCACTCAAATATTCAGAGATAAAAAGCCACTTGAACATAGTGAAGTGTTACCTAAATATGGCCAGGATTATGTGGCATGATGTGGAAGGTACACACTTCTGGTTTCTGTAGTAAAGGACTACTTCTATTTTTAGCCTTACAAATATTCACATTTGTTATATTATCCTAAACATGTACTTTTCATTGTTGTTTTCTGTAAGCTTGGCTAAAACACAGTTCCAAAAGGTAAAATATAGACTATCCCTTCATCCAGAAAATAGTTTCTCTGGCTTGCAATTCAGGAGAAAATTCTTACCCACTTATTTTTCTAGTAAATTCACATAGGTGTCCTCTTTAGGGTTGCTGCCCCATGTATAAGCAACAAAAGCACAGCCTGTTATCAAATTGGTACAAACTATAAGCAGCAAGAGAGACAGAATTTAATATGTTAGAAGGAGAAAAAGTGCTCTTTCCTACCTTCATGCTGGAAAGTTTGGTGTTGTGAATTCGCATTTTAATAAACCACAAAAAGATCATCCAGCCAATGTTTTTGTGTGGCCTTGAAAATCTTTAGCAATGTACTGGTGGCCTGGGCCCTGAAAGAGAAGTGCAGCATCCTTCAGCAGATGCAAGGGGTTGGATGCCCAAAGGGACTGAAACACTCTGCTGTGAGATAAAGGTGATAGCACATGTCATTGAGCAGAATATCTTTTTACATGTGTGCTTGTCAATACCCTGGAAGTTATAGTGGATTTTTGGTTTGTTTAGTTAAAAGCTGTAGGAGCTGTGGATATTATTGTGTGAAATATTGGGACCACGAGGCTGGGCTGCAGGAAGCAGTTCACTCCGAACTAACTGATCTACCTGGCTGCCCTGGGGGACAGACGACTGGGATGAAGAGGCACCTGAGAGCTCTAGGAAAGATATCCCCTTTTGGCATTCTCATCTTCAGGTGTTTTATAAAGGCTCTGTACATACTGGGGTGAGATGTTCAGCCTGGCTGCTAGACCAGAGCATTGATAGTAGCTAGGAAACTGCATGCTTTGCTAATGCTGCCAGGCATCTGCCTCCTGTGCAGGAGAAGATGAGTGACAGCATTGCAGCTGAGCACAGTGATCATCAGGATTAGCAGCAGTTGTCCTTTTTATACACAGTAGCCTAACCGTAGCAGAGTTTGTTGGCTCCCAGAAGCTGGACATTCCATAGAGACAACAGTGAACGAGGTGCAACTGCAGAGGAAGACAGTGGCAAGCTGTGCCAGTACTCACTGACAGTTAATAGGAAGACTATTTGATTTAAACAATAGATTAGTGGCCAACTCATAACACGTTTTGTATTTTTCTTTCTCTCTCTCCCTTCTTTCACCCCCAGCAGTTACTTTTGGTTAAACAATTTGTTTAACTCACAGCTTGTGCACTAGGAAGTACTGGTTACGGTTCAGTTGAGTTTCCCAGATTTCAAACAGTGCCAATGGATTTTTTGGTAAATACTCTTCATGACTGAAATTCGATTTGTTGCCTGTCAAAGACGGCAGAGGTATTTTTAGCAAGATGGGCATTAATAGAGTGAATGATCCCCCTTCTTCTTGGATCTGGGAATTTTCTATAGTGATTGAAATAAAAACTGTGAGCCTCAGTTGTGAAATGCCTTTTCTTTTTTTTTTTTTTTTTCCACTGTGGAATGTAATAAGCTAATCTTCACCATGCTCAGTGTATATCCCAATATATACTTTGGTGTTCATGCTTTTCACTGCCTGATGTGGGACACTGGCAAGCTTGTTAGGAGTGATGCATTTGCATGATATGCCCTGGATTCATCTATGTGCTAGCTTTTCTAATCTCACTTGCCTGCTTCTATAATCATCATTCCTTCAGTGGGGCAACCAGTGATTTTTCTTTTTCCTGTGTATTTTCCAGCAGAACAGACAAAAAAGACCAAATTTTAAATTTTAAATCACGGTTTTCCTTCACAGAATAAGCTCCCATCTACACTAGAATCTTTGTGCTTCTGCTGGAGATATTCCTGGGGGAGGATCCAGTCTGCTACCTAAATCACACCTTTACTTCAGGTGTTTGGTTAACCAGTCCACCTAAAATAAGATCCTTACAAAGCTAGTTAAGGAAAACAAGTGTCTTTTAATGCCACCAGGGAAAAATCCTGTCAGCATAACTTACATGCCTAAACTAGGTGGACGGGATTTTCTGGAACACTGGAGGACTTTGAAGGCACTAGCAGTAGGATTTATTTGACTAAATGTCAAATGTGCAAGAACTAGATGTATATTGTATGCATCAGAGGGAGGTCCTCACATTTCCCATGCAGCAAATGGAGAGAATCAAATATTCCTACAACACAGCTCTCCTGAAAGTATTTTAACATTATCTGATCTGTGGCACAAAGGCAATCATTTCTTTTCATTTACTAAGGCAGGGGGGCTAGTTCAGATTAGGTCTGGACCCTGCCATTATTATGGGCATAATAGATTTTTTTTGTTTGATTTCTAACACATGGAAAATATTTTCAAAGTTTAAAATAAGGAGAGGAAAGGGAAGAGAACGTACCAGCTCTGAGCAATTCAAAACACTTTTCTCAACCCCATGCAGACTCCTTTTTTATGCCGTATTTTTTGTCATTTGATCTTTTCTTCAACTTCTCTTTAAAAACCTAAATAAATGTTGAAAGTAAAATGCTTTGAAATAAAAAGTCTTGGCACTCAGGGAACTGACTGTCCTGCCAAAAATAGGGCTGTTCAGTGATTTTGGTGTCTGTGGAGCTGAGGATTGCTGGAGCCAATTTCCAAATGTTAGGCACATCACTGGATTTTCCATGCTGAAATCCTAATTTAGGCAAGCTGGTTTTTACTTTCAATTCTTGGTGTTGGATTCTTTTTGAATTTTCTTGGTTTCTCCTTTCATCAGCTTCTTTTAAAATTTCCTTTGCCTTCTTTCTCACTGAAAGAAGATTAAGACAAAGGACTGAAAATACACACCCTTCCCCTATCTTGTTTGCATACTCTTATTTTTATTTTTTTCAGTATAAAATACTGGAAAAAGTTAAAAAGTCAAAGCATGTGGTGGTGGGGGAACAGACACACACATTTTTAACATGTCCACAGTTGAAAAAGAAAGAAAAGTCAAATATATTTTAAAAGAAACAGAAATTAGGCCTCTTGGTTCAAAGCTGTTTATTGAAACTTGTCTCTAGCAATGAATGTCCCCTGAAAAGAGGCAGATTTAAAAGTGTATCTATTGCTATTACAGCAAGATGCTATATATTTTAACTGATATTTTATGAACAAGAAAAAGTCTAGAATCAATGTATGTGTGATGCTCTGCAAGTACTTAAACCAACTTTGTTTTCCAATACTCTGCTTAACTGGTGGCTGTTGTAGTAGCTCCATACTTAGATTTCTATATAGTTGTGTATAGTTTTTTTTACATATTAGTTTACATTAATGTGAAGTTTTACTTACTTTAGAGTTGCGAGTAGGGTCTCTGTATTTCATTTTCCTAGCTCTTCTGAGGTTAAAATCTGTACCTTGTTTGAACAATTTGTTGGCTTATAATGGTATTTGAAAATCCATGGCAGTCAGGTAAAGTTCCCTACAACAAGAAAAAGGGAAATATAACCCCCATTTTCAAGAAGGGGAAAATGGATGACCCAGGGAACTACAGACCAGTCAGTCTCACCTCTGTGCCTGGCAACATCTGGGAGCAGATTCTCCTGGAGGGCATGCTAGGGCACATGAAAAACAACAAGGTGCTTGGTGACAGCCAGCATGGCTTCACTAAGGGGAAATCCTGCCTGGTCAATTTGGTGGCCTTCTATGATGGGGCTACAGAACAGATGGACAGGGGTGGAGCAGTTGATGTCATCTACCTGGACTTGTGCAAAGCGTTCAACATTGTCCTGCATGACATCCTTGTCTCTAAATTGGAGAGACGTCAATTTGATACGTGGACCACTCAGGGGATAAAGAACTGCCTGGATGGCTGCACACAAAGAATTGTGGTCAACGGCTCCATGTCCAGCTGGAGACCAGTAACGAGTGGTGTCCCTCAGGGACTGGTGTTGGGACTGGTCTTGTTCAACATCTTTGTCAGTGACATGGACAGTGGGATTGAGTGTGCCCTCAGCAAGTTTGCTGATGATACCAAGCTGTGTGGTTCTGTTGATATGCTGGAGGGAAGGAATGCCATCCAGAGGGACCTTGACACACTTGTGAGGTGGGCTGATGCCAACCTCATGAAGTTTAACCATGCCAAGTGCAAGGTCCTACACCTGGGTCAGAGCAATCCCAGGCACAGCTACTGGTTGGGCAGAGAAGAGATTCAGAGCCACCCTGCAGAGAAGGACTTGGGGGTGTTGGGAAAATGTACATGAGCTGGTTTCAGTGTGCACTTGCAGCCCAGAAAGCCAACCATATCCTTGACTGCATCAAAAGGAGCGTGACCAGCAGGTCGAAGGAGGTGATCCTGCCCCTCTCCTCTGCTCTCATGAGACCTCACTTGGAGTATTGTGTGCAGTTCTGGTGCCCTCAACATAAAAAGGACATGGAACTGTTAGAACAAGTCCAGAGGAGGGCTACAAGGACGATCAGGGGACTGGAGCACCTCCCATATGAAGACAGGCTGAGAAAGTTGGGGCTGTTCAGCCTGCAGAAGAGAAGGCTGTGTGGAGACCTCATAGCAGCCTTCCAGTATCTGAAGGGGGGCCTACAGGGATGCTGGAGAGAGACTCTTCATTAGGGACTGTAGTGATAGGACAAGGGGTAACGGGTTGAAACTTAAACAGGGCAAATTTAGGTTGGATATAAGGAAGATGTCATTTACTGTAAGGGTGGTGAGGTACTGGAATGTGTTGCCCAGGGAGGTAGTGAATGCTCCATCCCTGGAGGTGTTCTAGGCCAGGTTGGATGAAGCCTTGGGTGATATGGTTTAGTGTGAGGTGTCTCTGCCCATGGCAGGGGGTTGGAACTAGATGATCTTGAGGTCCTTTCCAACCCTAACTATTCTATGATTCTATGATTCTATCCCTTTCTACAATAATACAATGACTGCTTTTCAGCTTGTGTTATTTTATAGTGTGGTGACTGTAACAGAGTTGGGCTCATGTGAATATGAATAATGTGATGTAACTGTTGTAAACACATCTCAAGGTACAACAGACAAACTGCAAAATTACCTCAAGGTTTCGTGTGTAGTCAGAAGTCATGATTTCCTCAGAAAGACAAAAATGAGGTATTTAAGAATGATTTTCAGGGGAAAAAAGGCATTAATCTCCAGGGGAGTGAAAAGAGGAAACTGAGTGACAGACTGTGTCCTGGTCATAGGAACAGTGCTTGGATTTGAGTCTTGGAAGACAGACAGCAGTGCCTGAGAGAAGCCAGATGTGCCTCTTACTTTCCAGGCTACCCAGCTACTGTGTGAAGTTTGTAAAAAAATGATAAAAGAGAGGTTAACGCCTTAGGTGCAAGGGTAGAAAGCCCCAGGTAAATATGGGTCTGATTCCTTCTATCTGGGCATTTTTCCCTGGGGAGAGCTCAATCTCCTGTATGTGGATCTCTTTTTTTACACCAAGGACTCTTAGGTGGGCTGGGCTGCTGCTTTGTAAGAAACAGCTTTAATTGATTCTTAATATAGATATCCCTCTAGGGCTTTAAAATGAAACAAAAAGACCCCATTTAATTCCACCAGGCTTTTTGTGTTATGACCTTTGTGCAGTCCTCGAATTATACAGTAAGGAAAAGTGTTGTTTTCTTGCATTACAGGTTCATGAATTTTTAAACTCCCAGTATGGGGCAGCTGCTGTCAAATAACAATGGGAAACTGGTATTCTGTCCAGCAGTATGTAAGTCCCAGGAGAGCAGACAGGAAGCAGTAAGACCTGAAATGAAAGGTGCATCTCCGATGCTACAAAAAAAAGCCAAGAGAGAATGTTCCCTTTTTCCTGCCTTTTGTCTCAGCACTTCCACCTCATTATCTCTGTGTATCTCAAAATTGTTTGTGTCTAGTAGAAGTGACAAGAATTACTTATGTTAACTAACAAAGAATAGATTAGCATCAGTGTGAATCTATTGATTGATATGCCTCCAGCAGAGGAATGAGAAAGTGTTGGAATATAAAACCAAAGAAGCTGGAAGCTTTGCTGCATCCTCAACAGCAACCTTTCAAAAATATCTGCCAGAGTTAATTTCTTTTGCTTGTTATAATCCTCGTTATAAGCAGATAAAATCTCCTTTATCTGCTTACAAAAACAGTCACCAAAGTCTGGTAAGCCCATCTGTGCCTATACCAATATTTTCATTTTTCTTTTTAACTGAGGAAAACAAAACCTCCGGACACTTCAAGTTATAATGGAAGGACTTCCTTTTGCCATCTTAACTGCGAGCTTGTGTATGCATGAGGTATTTCCAGCACTAGGTTCACACAGCCACTCTTCCTGCTCCTAACAGAGGGCACAGGTTTCCCTGACATCTCTGGAGCGTGCAGGAAAGTTGATTTGTGAGATGTTTGGGAGTGTGCTGTTTAGATCCAATTTGAAATGTCTCCAGTATTTATATGAAGAAAGATATAAAATAATCAGGAGCTGGTTCAGATCACAATGCATACCTAGCATGTTAAGAGTAAGTGCAACAACAGTCTCGTTGGGACTGCTTCACAGCTACAGGATGGCAGACATATCAAAGAAATAGGAACCTGAACACACCACCAAGGGCCACTGAAGAAGGCTGGGGTCCTCCTAACTTTCCAGGGAAAAGCTATCCTTGAAAGAGATCTTCTCAAGGGATAACTAACAACCATGCTGCCTTAGGGTGAACAAACTATAAACAAAAGCGATCTGACCTTGAAAGCAGTTGAGGAAAGAAATAACAACTCTGAAAAAGTCTGGAATGTGATTAAATTCCACTCTGGGATTAATCATGCTTATGAGTCTGATCCATTGCCTGTTGAGGTCAGTGAAAACATATTTACTTCACAGTTGTTCAATCAGCTGATCTATTAATGAACTGCACTCAGTTCAGCTTCTGTCATCCCAAGGTAGGTGACGCTCCAGTATACAGGTATATTCCATCTATTGCAGTACAATGAACCAGGTTTATGTCATATTGCATTAAAAGTACTACAGAAAACTGTAGAAGGGTTTTTTTAAAAGTCAAAAACTGAAAACAGGGTTCTTTTAATAGCCTTGTATGTGGCATCCAAAATCAGAGCCTTCCCTGTAACCTCTCCTTTTTTTTTGCAGTTAAGAACACTATCCTCCAGATATCATGCTATCTTTTTGTTGTCATTCTCTGAGCTCAACACATTTAAAATGGTAAAATGATGTGTAGCAAACATTTCTCCCAATGCACTAAACATTTGCTGGGGAAGTTTCAAAACCTTGCTACTCTTTGAAATGTGTAAAGTATAGCCTTGTGAGTGGGACTTGCATAGTGCCATGAAGCTTACTGTCATGGTTTGAGCATGTTTTGAGGGTGTTTTTGTTCAAGGTTTTTTCCAGCCAGGGGGAGTCTGGGAGGAAGGAGAGACAGGGCACCTGACCCAGGCTGGTCAATGAGGTATTCCATACCATAGCACGTGATGCCCAGGATACTTACTGGGAAAGAGAAAGCTGGAGGGGAGAGCTCTGGAGAAAAAAATGGAGGAGGGAGCACATGGTGCTCGGCCGGGCAGGGTGGAGTGAGTTATGGGTCGGTGGCTGGTGGGGTGTTGTATTCTTTTCACTTGCTGTTTGCTGTATCATTATTATTTGTAGTAGTGAATGGCAGTAGGGGTTTTGTGTTATGCCTTAGCTATTAAACCGTTCTTATCTCAATCCGTGGGGGCTACATTCTTTGGATTCTCCTTCCTAACTCTCCGGGAGTTGGGGGACTTGGTTTAAACCACGACACTTACTTAAAAAGAAAATCTAAAGATAAGCTTGAGAAGAATGTGCACTTATTTACATGTATAAGAAGTTGCAGTAGCTGCTGGTGTTCAGACACAATAACTCCTTATGAAAATGCCTGTAAACAGGTTTGGGGTTTTTTAGTGTAATTAGACCAAGATACTGCATCTGGAAAGATCTGTCACTATCAAAAGTAGGAACCAAAAGGGACATAAGAAATACAGTTGTCTAAGTGGAAGTCAGTTGCATTGATGACTCTACCTATAGATGAATGGCTGCTGCCTCCTCTGGCCCATCATGCTAAAAGGACAGCTGCTACATATGAATGTGGGAGGTATTCGTTCTCTATATGTATCTCATCTTGTCTCCCTCGGGACATCTGTGGAATTAAAAGGTTGGACCTAGGTTTAATTCTACAGTCCAGTTAGTATTGCTCTCAAAGTAGATCTGTGAAAAATTCAAACTGGGCACCATGCTGGTTCATAGGAGAATATACTATTCTACCTAACTTAAATAAAAGATTTACTGAAAAGCCCTGAAGGGATAGGAAAATCTTCAGAACACTCATTCATCCTCAGTCAATTATAGTAAAGGATCTGACTATTGAAACACTGCACAGCCTTAGCATTGTAGGCTGGGACAGTCTCAGAGGCATTCACTCAGTTTGACTTTAGTTAAAGGTAGGCATTGTTAAGTTTCTATTAGTAGATAAAAGAGATTCAAACCAAATCCAACAGTACTGAGATCTTTGCAAATACTAAAGATAAAGCTTTGATCTCTACAGCTTCAATCTTGATTTAAGCCTAAATGTACATGTAATATACCTGTATTGCTAAAAGAGTATTTATAGCAGTAGAGAGCATTGCCCAGTCTGCTGGAACACTTGATTGCCTACCTGCCTACACTAGCTTCACCAAGAAATACGGCATTTCTAAAATGATATGTGTGATTAGAGACATGCTGTCAGGTTTGCAATTGAGACCAGGTGGCAGTAGGGAGTGTGGAAGAACTCCAGCTTACAGCTTTATGCTTAAACTGAGTTTTTTTGTCTAGGGCCAAAGCAAAAAACCCTGTTATAAGGATGAAAATCATTTCACCTTCACCAGAGCTAAAGTGTGCTCAAGGTGGGGAAGATGCACACAGCCTGCAAATGCAGCTTAGATGCTCTCAGTACACAGGACCACATGGAAAAGTCACAGCACAGTCTGTGTCTACCTTTTCTGTGTGTTATTCTTTAGTGTTGGTTCTACCATCTCCTTTTTGCCAAGTATGTGATGTGTCATGGCCATGAATATGTGTGCGTAATATCCGTGCAGCCTACCCTCTTATCCTCCTTTGGCCTGTCTCCACTTTCCTTTCCCATCCCATCACCTGCAGAGCTCTGTCAGATTTGGCAGGCTATCCTTTGGTCTCTCACTGTTCCAGCCTCAGCAGATCCTAAGTGTTACAGTTGGAGAGTGATTTTAGTTGGCCTTTGGATCTAACAGTTAAATTTCTCAGGATGTGGTTACAAAAAGAAAGCACCCTGGAAAATATGTGAAGACAAGCCTGACAATGTAGTGGAACACCTCCCTTATGAGGAGAGGCTGAGGGAGCTGGGTCTCTTTAGCTTGAAGAGGAGACTGAGGGGTGACCTCATCAGTGTTTACAAATATGTAATGGGTGGGTGTCAGGATGATGGAGCTAGGCTTTTTTCAGTGATAGTCCAGTGATAGGACAGGAGGCAATGGGTGTAAACTGGAGCATAGGAGGTTCCACGTTAACATCAGGAAGAACTTCTTTACTGTAAGAGTGACAGAGCACTGGAACAGGTTGCCCAGGGGGGTTGTGGAGTCTCCTACGTTGGAGATATTCAAGGCCCGCCTGGACAAGTTCCTGTGTGATATACTCTAGGTTACCCTGCTCTTGCAGGGGGGTTGGACTAGATGATCTTTTGAGGTCCCTTCCAACCCTTGGGATTCTGTGATCCTATGAATGTGCTTCCATATACCACCATCTGTAGAACATGTTAGGCTGGAGCAGAGCACAGTAAATTCTGTCATGTTGCTCTTCACCCCTTTTTGAGATCACTTTTGAATATATAGGAATCTTATTCACAAACACATGAACTGGAAGGGCTTAATGAGGCAGGGATATGTGTCATGAAACTAATAGCAATTTCTGCCTTTTCAGTTAGCTTCCATGTCTGAGACTGACCCTTACTTTGCGGTCCTTTCCTGTAAAACCTGCATTTAAAAAAAAAGAAAAAAAAAAGAAAAAAAAGAAAAAAAACAGAGTAAAAGAGAACCCAATATTTAATGTGTTTGTGGAGTCTGTAATTTTTAAATAGAAATAATTACTCATTTCACTTTGTACCTCAAGCATTTTGATGTATTGGACTGGACTAGTGATGTAAGAAGACATGTGCTTAAGTTCATAAAACCTTTGTATCCCTACCCTGTCTGTGTTGCTTCATAGAGTACATCATAATTTACAGATGTGGTTTTCTTTCTTTCTGCTGGGTTGAAAAGTCACATAGCCATCATCTCTGACTTGGCTCGATGTTCTTCAGCATTATAGTAGTCCAAATACTAGAAAACCTGATTTGGAACATCTTGGAGGCTTCATAGGATAATCATTGTAGGAGCTTTGTTTTCAGACAATGCTATCTAAAGAACTGATATTTAACAAGCAATTAAAACAGAACTGAGAGGGTTTTGTTTTTTTTTTTATCACAGTACCATGAGGATAATTTAATGTCTTCAGTCAAATAATTCAGATCCATGGTTTGAGGCAGAAAATGATAGCAGCTTATTAGAGGCAAAGTATTATTTATCCTTCTAATAGTCTGTAAAGCTTTAGTTTGTTGTTTGGTTTTGTTTTGCTGGTTTGTTTCTTTTTTTAATACAGTGCTGATTCTTAGTGTTCATACAACAAATATAAGCAAGTCATTCACATATAATACTTGTCTTATTCCTTCTAAGCCTATGTTTAGCAAGTGTCATTGTAACTGTGCTCATGTGAACAACTTGGGCTTGGAAGTTCACCTAATATTCAGCAGTTTTCACATGTTGGCCTCAAATTCATTCTGATGGGAATAATAGTATTTAAAAAGGCATATTTATTTGCTTGTTCTTCAGCAGGAAAGTTTCTCTTCTCATGATGCAAGCCTCCTGGGAAACCTGTCTTGTTCCAGAAATATTTTTGCTGTCATTAGAAAGGCTGATGGAATCTGTGTAAGTAATAAAATGTTTAGTTACTGCTCTGTAAAAGGAAAATCTGTATTTTATTGCAGCAGCCTCATTAAAAAAAAGTAAAAAAAGAAAATTTATCTTGAAGAGATAAAGGCAAATGGTACTTGATTCAGTTCATCAAACTTCCAGTTTCTCTGAAAAATATCAGCCATAACAGCACAATCCCAACTTTGATCTATTAGCTTTAGAGGCATTCTTACTTCTGATTGCAGGACAAACTGTGTTATTTATATTCCTGAAAGACTGGCCATTGTGAAAAAAAAGCAAGGGATTTTTATAATGATCCAAGTAGCTAAGGCCAAATTTTTTCTTAACTGGCACAGATTAGTATTGTGTAGAAAAAAAACCCAGCTGATGTTGCAGAAAGACGTGATAAATGAAACTCTGGGGCATTCCACTGTGTACACAAACAGTCCTGAAGAATTTCAAGCTGGGTTTTTTACCTGTGCCACACTTTGGTCAATTGGGCTGCAGTTTCTCCTCTTTCTTATTTTTCTTTGTGAAGACATCACAGCATATAATTTACTCAGATGACACAAGCATACTGTAGCAGTTATTAAAGTTTAGCCACTGGTTTTGCATTAGAAATGCTCTATTTTTACAAATTTCTAAATGGACTATAAAAATAACTTTGGACAGGCTTGAAGTTAGAAAGCGTCTGTATAGGCACTGTGTTAAAAAATGTAATTAAAATAGCAGGCCGTGTTTGGAAACAAGTAAATGCAATTAATTTATATAATAGCACTCTAGTCACCCTCTGTGCATGGTGACTTCCCTATCAAAGCAGTATCTCTGTAACATTTTGCTCATACTTATTACACTCTTTTACCAGCTTTATGCATGGTTCTTCTATATATCTGCTTTATTCCTATCTTTCCTGGTTTTGTTTATAAATTTATTTTTCTGTGTATCTTGATCCACATACAACCCTCTTCACTATGAAAAAACTGTACTGTTAAAGATGTGGAGGTCAGGTGAGTGGTGGCACATACAGCCATGGGAGCTGGTTGATAGCTTAATCTTTCCACTAGATAATTGAGGGGTTTTCCATCCCTCTGTACCATAGAAGTTGCATTCCTAAGAGACTGAGAGAAGCTGTGAAGAAGTTTTGTGGGACTGTTATGAAGACCCTTTACCATCATGTTCTTTGGCCACAGGGATGTTGGCTTGAGTGGTGCTGCGCCAGCACTCAGACACTGCACCGATGAGAGCACTGTTAGCCAATAAAACACCTACAGATTATGGAGAGTAAAAAAGAGAAGAAAACAGCTCCATGACTTTAAATTTCCATGTCTAAATAAATCCTAGTGAGTTGTGCTTGTGAGGTTTTTTAAATTTTTTTTAGAAGGAGGTTGTGGAGAGTGGGGAACAACTTGTGAGTGTCCTATCTATGCTGTTAGAAAGCTGCCAGCTCTATTCTGGTTAGGTTGGGTTTTATCCTTTCTTGCTTGCATGTTGGCCTGATTCTTCAAATCATGGAGGCACAGACAGCAGAGGAATGGTTGTGGTTCCTGGATCACTGAAGCATAATTGCTTTAAAGAATGAGCTAGCTCCTGAACTCAGATTTGGTACAATAGGCACCATGTCACTTAAGCAACAAAGTCACCTACTTAGGGTCTGTTTTTTCCAGGTCAGGGTACAAAAATGTCACATGGCAGAGAAACCAGGTGGTTATAAAAAAGGGTAAGAGACCATTTTTAGCAGCTCAGGTTGAAGAAGAGATTTTTGTTCCAGGAACTCAGTGGAGTGGCAGAGGAATTAAATATGAACAGACCTGGAGGGAAGAAGGAAATAAAACAAAAGGGCACATTTTTCACTTATTAGGGATGGATTCAGCCCACCTGACTTAGGTGGTTGGTTTCTGGTTCTACTGAAGCAGCCTTAACAGAGATGCTTTGGATCCCTCTCCAGTCATGGGGAGAGGCAGCTGTTTACAGAGATTTCCAGAGACAGATCACGTCTGTGTGAGGTGCTGCGGGCCAGGTGGGTGGTATCCTACCCTTGGCAGAATGCCTTCAGTAACGACTTACAATTTGTCCTTTAAGTGAAAGGAGATGTGTTTCAATTCCTTGCAAAGCTTCTGCATGCATGCATACATGTCTACTGAAGGGATAACATGCAAGGATGGAAGGCTCTTATTTCTGGCATGCAAGAGGAATCTGAGAAGTTGGTACTTTGCCCTGGGACGTGCAACTGCATTTTGAGTTCTTGGTCTCAGGACATTCGCAAGACAGAGGATGCTCTCTTTGGGAATATGCTACAGAGATTTAAGGGCATCTAGACACAGCTTAGGCTCCAGAGGCTTGCAAGTGCTACATATGCAAAGGTTGCTTTCCCAGTAGACTATCTGAGCTTTCAACAGAGGATGTGTGGTTAGGTTTTGTCCCTTGAGATAGTAAGAGTCTCTATTGCCTCCATGCATATTCAACATTTATGTTCTGTAAGGCTTGATTGCTGTTTTCTTTTTATATGGAGAAGAGAAATATAAGGTTCTTGCTATTAACTTGAGTTTGAGTCTAAGAGTCTCTGGAATCTGGCTTTAAAATACATTTTTTTAGCTTCTTTAAAATATTATTATGTAGCATATAAGAATGTAGTTGTGTGAATAGTTTCTTCATCACAAAGCAAGTTTAAACTATACCCTTAGGCAAATAAAACATCTGTAATGGTGCTGCTGGAAATTTCATAAGCAGTTTCAATTGCATATTTGCAAGGAATATACTCATTTTAAGATGAAAGAGAGGTTAGTACTGAGTTATGTGTGGAAGTATCTATTAATCAAAACAGCAATAGATGATCTTAAAGGAAAACACTTTTTCAGACTTGACAAAGAAACCCTGGTGGACAAAACCAGCAGATCTGTTGAACATTTATGTTTCAGTGTTTCAGGCTGTTAAGCACTTTGTCCCATTGTGAATTGAATTTGATTCTGACACTTGTGGATACCTTTTAAAAATATAAACCGAATGTAATCTCATACAATGTTGTTTTCTTAAATTAGGTGGCTGCCTGAAATTAAAATGTTTGGACAATTTGTTTTATAAAGGGCTTGACTGAGAAACCCTGGAAAGTGCTGAAATACTAACACATGGAATCTTGCTGCAGAAATACATAGTTAATGCGTGCCTCCTAGAATCCAAATATATATCTGTGCCTTGTGAGTTTCCAGCATCTCATCTTCAAGGTACTCAGCTGCCAATATCTTCATCTTCCCATTCCACACTCTGTCCCACATTCTGCAGGCACAGAAGAATGGCAGGCTAGGTAAGAGTTGAAAATGTCTTCTCTAGTCACAGAAATATGTACCTGGACTACCTAGTGTAGCAGGGTATCTGACCTTTTATTAAAAGACCCCCCCAAACTCCTTAAAAATTAAAAATCTGCTACATCAGTGTGAGGTCTTACTAACCTTATGGTAGCATTTAGATGTACTTATAAAGGACAAAATAGGGATGGGATTATGGTAATTCAGTTGTAACCCTTTTGTCTGCTTAGATAAATATGTAGTCTGATAAATATGTAGTTTGACTCAGGAAGGCAGTTGCTGTGCTCCTTTATTGCTAACATTTTAGTTATATTGCAACAAGTGCACTCACTAATATTATGTGACCACATATTCTATGAAATAGAACCACATAATGTTTTTGTTTGGAGAGGAAGGGGGAAGAAAATACAGAAAAAGACCCGGCTTGCTCAGATAATTTCTAAGTTGTATTCTGCAAGTGAGTTTAAACAAATCCAAGTTGCAGTGCTGCTGCTGCTCAAGCCCTCGGCTGTCCTTCAGCTTTTTAACTGAACCCTTTCTTTTTCCAGCAGAACCCATAGCTGGCTAAGAACTGCGTCATAGCATTATTTTTTTCTATCATGTAGATTCAGAGTTGACAGCTCCATCATAAAGTTATTTGGAAGGTTGTTACCTACTTCTGGACAAACATGGGTCTGCATGGGAAGTGTTTCTTCCCTCCTCTACCCCCAGGGCAGTTAGAAGTTACACAGGTTTGCAAAAAGATCAAATTATATTTAGACAGCACTAAGTCATGTAAAAATATTACTGTTAGCTGATGCCTCCACAAGTCATGCTTCTCACTTACGTAGGGCCAGGCTTGACCATCCAATGAAAAAAAAGGAAAGTAAAACTTAAGACTTGGAAAGGAGCAGTGTAAAACCAGTGTAAATCTATAAAGCTTATTGTCTTTGTTTCTAGATCATTATGCTTATGCTACACTAGAGCATATATCCTTTGCTTCTATCTAGTTACGATGAGATACAGGCTGCTCTGTCTCTGACCTTTCCTCTTCATTATTTCTCAGACCACCAATCTTGGTGTCATCTGCAAATTCAATCAGCAATGATTTTTTGTGGTTTTCTTTTTTTTTTCTGTGCCAGGTTCCTGAAAGGTCCAAACACAATCTGTGCAGGACTCCATCAAAACACGTTTGTATAGTAGTGAGTGCCTCTTTACAATTGCATTTTGAAACCTATCAGTTAGCCAGCTCTTAATTAATTTAGTGTTGTGCCTGCTATATTGATTTTACATCGTTTGAGTTTTCTGATCAAAATATTATGTGGTATTAAGTCAAATGCCTTGCAGAAATCTAAGTATATTGCATTATCACTATTACTTTTCCTTATCAGATTTGTAACCTCATCAAAAAAGATAGGAAGTTTGCTCTGACAAAGTCTGTTTTCCATAAATCCAGGGCAATTGGCGTTAATTGCATTACTCTCCTTTAATATCGTATTAATCAAGGTCTCTCTCTTCTCCTGTTTCATTTTACTGTGGACTGCACTCCTGCTGACAGCCTTATTGTGGACCCAGGTCTCATTAAAGCTTTTAAGATATTGCCACAGCATAATTTTTCCTTTCAGTCATCAGAAACTTTCCCAATATTCCAAGAATTACTGAAAATTAACTTTAGTATACAGATAGATGTGGGGAAAGGATGCATGAAACACTTGTTAAAATTCCTTTCTTTCCTGAAAAATACACCAGGACCATTGCTGTTTCCCTAAACCTGCTGTGTCCAACATGAAATCACAGCACAAGAGATGATACAAGGAGCCCTGCTCTTTTTGTAGAAGAAATCGCTTCTCTGGAAGCCTGCCCACTTCCCATGGTCAGTGAGGTGAAAAGCCAGGTGAAATCATCTGTCTTCACAGCACTCTCTGCAGCTACCCATGCCTAAGGATCACAGCTGTTGATGGGATTCCCCAGGAGGAGCAGAGAGATTTCTTACACCAGGAGTAGGAAGTTTGCATTAGAAATAACAAAATACCTGAATTTGCACAACTCTTATGCCATTTTTCAGATTGCTTTGTAGAATTCTTGGATTCAAGCTGACCAGGTTGATTAAAGAATGTATTGACTTCAATAAAATGAAGTGGCTGAAAAGAATATCACTACCGGCGAATGTGACATACAATCATAGAAACATAGAATAGTTTGCATTGGAAGGGACCTTCAAAGATCATCTAGTCCAACCCCCCTGCAATAACCAGAGACAACTTCAACTGTATCAAGTTGCCCAGAAGCACATCCAGCCTGGCCTTGAATGTCTTCAGGGATGGTGCATCTACCACCTTTCTTTGTTCTTACTGGGTTTTGTGTTCAGATCTTGATCTCCTTCCGAAGAATGTCATATATATATGACATTGTAAAGCAACTAATGAATTGTACCAGCTGTGTTTCTAACACCCCAGTAACATTCTTTGGGTATTGCTTGCAAGATGAAGAAAACCAACAGAAACAAGGGCCAGCTTTTGCGCAAAAGAAACTGACATATGAGCAGTCCATGTGCCATTTGTTTCCTCAAATCAGTGGTCTATGACTTCTTATTCTAGAAACACAGAACAGTTTGGGTTGGAAAGAACATTAAAAATCATCTAATTCCATCCTGCCTGCCATGAGCAGGGATACCTTCCACTGGACCAGGTTGCCCAAAGCCCCATCCAACTTGGCCTCAAACACTTCTAAGGATGAAGCAGCCAACAACTTCTGGAGAAAAAGAATCAGATACTCAATTATTAGCACAGAGTCAGAAAAGAAAACAAGTACCACTGAAGCACTTGGATTTTGTAAATCTTTGAGCTGAAAACTGCTTTTTTGCTAGCTGAAATATTATTTCTGGCTTTCCTTCCTGCAAGGAAATTGAGTGAGTGGGAGCTGCAGAGCCTCAGAGCATTACACAGGCTACTTGTTGAACAGCAGCCTCAGTTACTGATGTGAATGAGAGGCTGCCAGGCAGCCAAAAGCTCTACAGGCCCTGGTGTGGGCAGAGCATTTGCAGCCTTTCATTGGACTTGGGCTTTTCTAGATTAAAAATTATTATATGAGGCAGGAAACCAGGTTATGTTAAAGTGCTGGGAAGCAAATGACAGCCATCCTAATGGCTCAAGGGTAGAACTAGACAGCTGAAGTGACATTAATATGGGAGATGCTGTACAAAGTGAACTTAATAGAGCATTTTCCATTTCCCTAGATTTCATTTCATACATTGAGATCTCCCAATCCCTGTCTACACCCTATATTTCCTGAAGGATCAGTATCACATCAGTGCATCCTCCTAATGTGCACAGAGTTCTGCAGGACACCACAGATTGGATTTACATGGCTTTTTTTAGGCAATGGCAAGCAAATTCAGGCCATGGTCTGAACGAGAGAATATAAACTCTGAGCTCAAAGCCATGGAGCAGTAGTTGGACTAGTTAGACTGGTGCAGAGCCTGAATCAATAAACTTTACAGAGATCCACTTTTGTCTTGCTCTTGTATCTCTACCACTGACGGTTGAGTGGTTTATAAGGTGCATTTGCATTAAAAGCTATTGCAGACATTATAAAGAATCAAGCCGAAGACTCTCTAGAGTGTTTTAATCATAGAATCATAGAATCATAAAATCATTTGGGTTGGAAGGGACCTTCAAAAGTCAGCTAATCCAACCCCTCTGCAATGAGCAGGGACATCTTCAAGTAGATCAGGTTGTTCAGAACCACATCCAGCCTGGCGTTTATGTGAGTTTGAATTAGTTAACTTTTTAATGAAGAAATGTAGCTACTGTTCCATTTTTTTTTTACCTTTTGTTTGTTTGTTTTTAGTTTAAAGGGCAAAAATGAAAAAATTTAGCTGTTTTACACAGAGGCTTGATCATGAAAAAGCTGCAGTCTGTTGAAAAATCCCACAATGTGTATAGCAGTTTCAAATGCTCAAAAGTTATATTCTGTGCAAGTTTTCGTAAGGCTGCTTTTTAATGATTCAAAATGATTTTTTTTTGCCAGACCCACAAAATTTGTTCCTATTTTCTGATCAGTCAGGTTGAAATATACTCTTGCTGATGTGTAATTTTTATCATCTTAGCAAGAGCAGACTTTTTTAGCAGAAAGCAACAACTAGCCTGACAGAAAGGTATATGTCTGAAAGGAATGAGTGGGGTGTGACACCAAAATACATGTGTTACCCATTTTTCAGGGCTTACTTTGAAATTCACAAATGCTATGAGGCTTCAACTCATGCTGAGGGTAAGAAAGTTATAGAAAATTATGATTGCTTCATATGTCTTCCATCAAGTTGCAAGACTGCAATGCAAGAGACAATTGGCACTGACATTAAGGCCTTCCCATGGATTTTTTGGTATGTGGTCTTTATTGTTTGGCAAAAGACCTAAGGTGAAAGCAAGCTACATAACATTCTTGCTGTACAGTCCCTGAATAGAGACAATTAATCATCACAGCAAAATTTTGTAGAGAAATAATGCTTAAACTGCAGTCCTAGAAATTCACCTTTTGATATTGCTACACATTTAGAGAAAACTGACCACCATGTTCTCATGCATGAAACTGAAAGCTTTCCAAAGTGATGGCTATGATTTTATACTGCTTGTGTAATCGTACTGAAGGAAAATCTAAGAAATGCTGCCAATACTGTAACTATTCCTTACTGATTGTTATGATACAGAGAAGTTGGAGCCAGATTCTAAGACTTTAATCTTTTATCAGTAATTATTTTAGCTATAGGTTTTTTTGTACCTGGGCTGGTGGGACTGAATGAATATCTAAAACTGACTGACAATGCAAATACCTGAGGTTCACTTTTCTTTTTGTGGAAGACATAATTGGCTCTCAGTAAAGGCATCTTCCATAAATGAAACACTGCCATTCTTCCCTCAATATATCTACAAAGGTCTTCTGTTAGTGAGGAATGCAGCCTTAGCCTGTTTCCAACTATGCTGCCAGTATCTACAAGGGATTTTTCTGGACTGTGCCTCAGGTACAGGAAGGGATGGAGCTGAGACATAAATCAGCATGTATCCATCAGTCATTTCTCCCATGGAAATCCCAAAAAATGAAGTTGAAAATGAAGCCTGAGATTCAAGTCAGTTCTCTGCTGCTTGGTGCATGTGATCTGGCTCCTATCTGCTCGTAGTGTCCAAAGACCTGTAGCTTATGTGGTTAGTAGGCAAAAGAAGATATTTAGAATATGGGCATTGGGGTGCTGTGATTTTTTTTTCTTTTCTAATATTGTTAATAATCTAATACCATCACTTGAAAGATTTGCTGTTTCTGATTTTTCTTTACTAGGTGTTTTTCTTCCCAAAGGATACTCCATGCCTTATTACCCAAGCTCTGATTACAGACCTGAAGGAAGTAGATCTGTGCATGAGTGAACTTCTCCTCCCTCCAAATCTGAACAGTGTTCCATATTTGAAAAACCTGTAGTTATTATTGCATTTGTGAAGACAGTCATGGAATCATTAATATAAATCAATAGCTGAAAGCTTATTTTTGTCTAATTCAAATAGCAGGTGCTTTAATAACGCATTTCCCACTTTTTTATGATAGCATATTGTTTAACCTTATTCAGAGACAAAAAACCAATCTGCTTGAAGGTGTACAGAGTTCTGAGATAAATAACTAAATAGTTTCTGATCTTGAAATATTTTCTCTTTCTGACTTCCTTTTAAAAGTTTGGTGTGAAATTCCACCATTCAAACGGTGTATGTTTGCATCAAGCAGTAGTTTGCATTTAAATAAAATCACTCCTAAAGCTGCAATGCCAGAGGATGCAAAACTAAAAGAAATAGTGGTCAGGATCCACTGTTAGTAAATCCAGTGCTGGTTGCTTCATATGACAAACCAGCATGGCTGGTTTTTTTTTTATTACGATCTTCTAGGAGGGAAGAAAATTTTGCATAAAATCATAGAATCATGGAATGGTTTGGGTTGCAAAGGACCTTAAGTTCATCTAGTTCCAACCCCCCTGCCATTGGCAGGGATGTGTTGCACTAAACCATGTCTGGTGCCCTCAACATCAAAGGACCTGGAACTGTTAGAACAAGTCCAGAGGAGGGCCATGAGGATGATCAGGGGACTGGAGCATCTCCCATATGAAGATAGGCTGAGAAAGTTGGGGCTGTTGAGCCTGGAGAAGAGAAGGCTGTGTGGAGACCTCATAGCAGCCTTCCAGTATCTGAAGGGGGCCTACAGGGATGCTGGGGAGGGACTATTCATTAGGGACTGTAGTGATAGGACAAGGGTAATGGGTTGAAACTTAGAGGAAGATTAGATTGGATACAAGGAAGAAGTTCTTTCCTGTTAGTGTGGTGAGGTACTGGAATGGGTTACCCAGGGAGGTAGTGAATGCTCCATCCCTGGCAGTGTTCAAGACCAGGTTGGATGAAGCCTTGGGTGATATGGTTTAGTGTGAGGTGTCCCTGCCCATGGCAGGGGGCTTGGAACTAGATGATCTTGAGGTCCTTTCCAACCCTAACTATTCTATAATTCTATGTCGCTCAAGGCTCTGTTCAACCTTGAACACTGCCAGGGATGGAGCATTTGTCACTTCTTTGGGCAGCCTGTTCCAGTGCCTCACCACTCTCACAGTAAAGAACTTCTTCCTTATATCTAACCTGAACTTCCAATGTTTAAGTTTCAACCCGTTACCCCTTGTCCTATCACTACAGTCCCTAATGAAGAGACCCTCTCCAGTATCCTTGTAGGCACCCTTCAGATACTGGAAAGCTGTGACGAGGCACTAGAACAATGACTGAATCTCTTGGGAAAGCCATAGAAATTAGTTAAAAATCATCATGCATTCACCAATCTTTTTTTTTTAATTAAAAAAATTAAGAACATATAAACCAAAGTTAATTTTATTCTCTATTTTGTAACTTCCCCTTTCTGCCTGCCACCTTTTACCTCTTCCTGCCCCAATCCTAAGAGGAATGGAAATTCTTACTGAGATCAGTCCATTATAAGAAGATTGCATATAGATTAAGAAACGGGATTTATGGAAGACTCACATTTGTAGAAGATTGAGAACTCATTTAGATGCATTTGGAAGCCTTTTACGGATTATATATACAAAACAGATGTTGTGTCTTAGAAAAACTTGTAATTCATTGTTATTTCCTACTTGACTATGAAGTGGGAGAAAGACTGCATTTATAGTATTACGAACTAAGACAATTTTATTTTTTTTCACACAATAGAGTTGCTTTGCATCCTTTCCTTTTGCCTGTTGGGATGTGTGTTCCCAATTACAGAACACAGCACCTCTTATGACAAAAAACTAATTTTTTCACAAAGAGAACAATTATTCAGAAGCCAGCAAGGACAATCAAGAACAGGATTAGGAACACAATGACTTGGTTCTAAAAAAGCAACTTCTCGTTTAAGTACAAACCACAGAATTATTGATAGGAACCGTGTTAACTCTCCTCTGAGAATAATCCATGGTTCATCTGATATGAAACAGAACTGAGGTTTGTGCCTTCTCTTTATTGGAACAATTAGGGACCTTGCTAGGTCTTCACTTAAGTCAGCTGAAAAATGACCTGTTTGACAGAATGACGCCTGTGACCTTAATCTTTTTGAGTATGCCCTCAGCATGGTCACCCTGTATGTGATCTGGGGTGTGCTGTTTCCAGAGATTCCTCTATCCATAACAATTCTCTCCTGATCTGCTTCCTGAGCTTTTCACTGATATTACACGCAGGGTTTGTGAGGCCATGGGTGGGACATCCCTTTGGATTCCCACATAAAGCCCAGACCCATCATGGGAAAAACTTTTAATTGCAATGACCATTTCTCCTTCAAAGGCCTTGTTAACCCCTCCTCTTCCCTTAAGGCAATTTGTGTATCCCAGGGAGTTGGCAGAAATCCTCAGACCCTTTGGAGGACAAATACTATGTCTTAGAGTGGCAGAATTAAACCAAATTCAATTTGCAATCAAGGGAAGTGGTTCTTTACATTTTTGATTTCTGCCTTTATATTTGCACTTCCTGCCACTAGGTTTGCTCCAGGAGTCTCTCTTTCATTTATGCTTTTTAACCTAGCCATGAATGTTATTTGGCAGGTTGCCTTTTCTTGGAATGCTGCCATTTATTCCTTATATTTGTTGATCTCTGTTTAAGTATGTTGAACATCTAATTTGGAGGATCTGATTTTTATCTTTGACTTTTACCAGCTGATTGCTTGTGGCTGGTGCATAGTAGCTAGCTATCAGTAGCTAATTCTTTGTTCCAAACATTTTTTGGTACAGAAATAATGGTCTTAAAAGAAATATATTATGTGCAAGTTTTTAACTCTTTTTTAAAGGAAGCCTTCTTTGACACGTTATTTTCCAGGTTAAATTCAGTCATAGTATATGTTAGTAACAGTGGGTTTTTTCTTTTCACAGCTTCAAATATTGTAAAATTTGAAGGGGAAAAGATGAAGAAGTGGCCTTGGAATTAGCACAGAAGAAGTAGAATCAAAAAACTCACACTCACATCCTGTTTCTTTATCTAACACTGAGTTGGTGTTTAACAAGTCCAAGACCCAGACCTCTCTGCCTTTGTACTTACATTTGTAAATGAGATTCCTTTTCAGTTTTTATTATTTACATTGTTTTTTTTAAAATGTATTTGGTGAGGTTATTGTCTCTTATTAAGCGTATATTAAGAGCAAAAGAGCATTCTGAACATTTAGACATGACTCTGTTGTGTATTATTTATCACATGTTGATACTTATTGATTTACAAAACAACTAAGCCCCTGCATAAGTATGTTGGACGTCCTTGGTATAGTTAAAATACATTTCTAAACATAAATATTCTAAATAATTTTCATAATGTTTATGGGAAAAGAACTCTCCCACTTGTCTCTTTTAGAAGAGAAAAGGGAATTTGGTTGGACTCACAGAACTAATTAAGGGTTTCACTAAGGTTTTGAGTTGTTGCTTCCTGGTGGCCATTGTAAACTGCTGTGGTAGTTTATTTGCCTGAGCTGGAGAGTAGCCTAGATATGGGAAAGAATATTTTGAGTTATTATAGCCTGATGGAGATATACCAGGGCTGTGGGGCTGATTAAATGTTTAGGAAGGAGAAAAAGAACAGCAAAACCAGCTAGAAAATATTATGTTTGCCAGTTAACTGCTCTTGCTGCACAGGAATTCTATCTGGAAACAAGAAATATTCACAGCCATCCATGCTCTGATGGATGGCCTATTAGGATGGAGGTTTGCAGGCAGGTACAATGGGTTCCCATAGCAAAAGAGAAGCCTTTACTAAAACTGGGGCTGTAGAGATCCAGAAGACTTCTTGAGTGTTTGAGGTTTTCATATTCTGCTGGATTAGTGGATCACTAAAACAGCTCTTTATTTAGCTAGGAAATCCTGTGCAATATGTTGCATGTTGTTCATAAAGACAATAGAAGGATCAGGATGGTCTTGAAAGTATTGTTCAAGTCTAATCAAACATGACTGATTTTAACCAGTCAGTAGCTGGGCAAATATCTGGTCAGTATCTATGGCAAATATTGTTTTTATAAATTAGCACTCTCGGCCTCAGTGTTAAGTTATTGAGAAGTGCCTGCTGAAAGTTACTCTCAAATCCTTTTTATTCTCACTTGAGTATTCAAGTGCTGCTGTAAGTTTATTTCAGTAACACTTGTGATGAAATACATAACCTAGATGAACTGGATCTCAAATCCAGACAGTATATATGGTTTTGTAGTGATTTACAGGGCTAAGTATAACATCAATTTGACATATAACCTGGCTCACCAGACTGACAAAACACTGGAAGATGGTGGAAAAAGCAGACTACATAGCCACCTTTGAAGTGTCAAAGCCATGCTGTCAGATTACTCTGGTCCATTGGTCCTATGAGCCAATAGACTGGCCTGCTCCTTGCCCCTATTGGCTGTAGAACTTACTCTTTGGGCTTGCTGGAAGTCCATCATTCTCAAAAGCAGGTATGAGCTAAAGCTGATATCTTCTTGAAATATTTGCTGACCTTGAAGAATAACTCTTCTCAGCTGATGCTTTGTGACTGTTGCTCCCCTTGCTTATTTTTATCTGTCCCTACACCACCTTGTACTTCGAAATGCTTCAGTACCACTGGTATCATTCTTACAATACTACTTATTACAGTTCAGTTCTCTTTCAGCCAAAGAGAACTAGCAAGCTGGCTAGTTTGGAGGTTTATTTCAAAACACATCTGTTTTATTTCAGGTAAGCAAATGAAAATAGCTTGATGTTTAAAATCACCTCAACTTGAGGAAAATCTATGCAGTGGCAATGGCCCTTGAACTTAATGTGGTAGAGGACTTCTGCCAATCCCCCATTACATATCCAGCTGGGTGTGCAAAGACCAAAATGTAAAGTGTATCTTTGAGGGAAGAAATGTTCATATTCTCCGACAGAGCAAGAATTCAATATTCACCATTTAAAAAGAGAACAGTCTTTCTCCATATGCTAGCCAAATATTACTGTTGACTTCTGTAGATTAGGAGCTACCATAGCCACCTTTAGTGTGTTTATTGGGTAGCAAAACTTTTCAAAGCATGCAAAGGTAAGCTGCCTAAGCTTATTGCCTGTATATTTTTCTTGTATATTTTTTAACGCGTTGATTTTTGAAAACATTGACTTTACTGAAGATTTTTGAACACAGGCATTTTCAAAGGAGGTGAGTTTGAAGATAAAAGTCACTTTTGTCTGAGCCAAGAGTTTCTTCCAGAGGAGGACAGTGAAACATTAAAAAGTGGCTCATTGTCACCTGGGCAGTTGAAAATCTCAAGTAACAGCTGCTGGGGATTGCTCTGCTTATTCTGCCTAGTGCTGCCATGATAAAAATTACTGCAGTGCTGCATTTATAGCCTGTCTTTGCTTCTGGACTGCAGGAGTAATTGATGCCTTATCACATGAGTTGACAAGACTTAAGGCTGTTATAGAGTCTTTTGTTTCATGGAGACATAAACAGCGGCAAAGAGGATGGAGGAGTTTTACAATAGTATATAAGCATCTACAAAAGCAGCTGCCTTTGCAGTCTTTGCTTAAAAAATCATTAAGGTACCAGGGTTCAGCTGAAATTATTCGGAGCTGAAAGATGAAAGTAGCCCTGTAGCTGCACTCTGGTTTTCCCAGAGCAGTCTAATACATGAAATAAGACTTACAAGGACTACCCGAAGCAGCAAGCTTTGCTCTTTCCTCTCTCAGCCAGGGGTTAATGTTTATTTTTTTACTTTAAAATAAATTCAATTTAAAGAACTGCCTGTTGAAAACACTGGTGGCAGTTTATTTATCTGGGCTGGTGAACACGGAGGCTATGAGGTCCTAAATTAATTTATGGCTCTGTTAGTCAAAATCAACAACTTAAACTCTACCTGCAAGCTCACAAAAGCATAGTATAGCTTGTGGAGTGCTGGGTTAGTATTTACAGTGGGGTATTCGGCATAGCACTCAGCTTCATATGCTCTGAGATACCTTCAGTTTATATATGGATTCAAGCTATAAATCTCTGAGCACTTGTTTTAGGAGCATAACATCAACACAACTATGTCTGCCTCTAAAACAACTGTCGCAATATCGTGACTGTGGCTTGAAAACCAGGCAGGGATACTTGTTCCTTCTTATTCAGCAGTGTATTTCCAGAGGTTCCCTCTTTCTGCACTTGCACTATTATGACCATTTATGAAATCAGTGCCGCTGAAAATATAAATTCTGAGCACTTAGTTCTTCTAGAATTCACAGTATAATCTCTGGGGTTCTTGTAGTTTCAATTGGACTATCACAGTAACAGTATTCTTCATGCCTTCCTTAGATCTAAAATTGCCAGTTGTAAAAAACTCTCAATGTTACTTCCCCTCATCCTAGTTCTCCTTTGTGTTTAAGTTTCACTGGAATGTATAATGACATCAGTAAGCCTTTTGGTGGAGCATGTAATTTGGGCATTTAGCATTTGAGTTATATATGTTTGAGTAATCGATCTCTTTTAGCTTTACACACTTCCATGACAATACTTATTGTAATAGAAAACCACAATATTATAAAAAAATTGTGAAAACCTTATTTTACTTGAGAATTTTACAGGTAAGATTCAAATTATTTAAATGCAGCTGTATAGAATTTTTTTCTAGAGCTGATGGACTTGGCCAGAAGATGGTTCATTTCCCTCTAAGGTAAGGGTCCAGCTGTGTTAGATATATGCCTGTGTTAAAGTGGTAGTTCAGATGATGATCTCAAGATCAAATGACTTGATATTTGATCAAATGATATGATCAAATAACATAATTTTGCTCCTGGGTCTGGTCCTTGATTGCCTGCATAATGAGCTATAGAACACAACATATGACTAGTTTTGAAAAACCTGCCAGAGACACACATGAATATAGATTTCTGCATTGGGTACTAGCTTTTAAGATCTTGTTGTAGTGATATTAACTTGAAAAAATGAGTTACTGGAATCAATCAATTTTGTTTGATACAGAATTCAGTGTTTGTAATATTGATTCCAGTTTTGCATCTGGCAAGTATCTTTTCATTAATGACTATAAAATTTCAATGAAGTTTAGCTGAAGTATTTCAGTCTTCTACCTGCTCTGAGTGAAAAAATACTTACAGATAAAATTGTAATAAATATGGTAAAATGATAAGAAAATGTAAATTTGCTGTTCCAGGTCTTTTGTTCTTAGACTTTGTTTCAAAGCATACACTTATTGTTGACAATATTTTTATGCTATTTTTCTGTAAAATTTTCTAGAAATAATTTTCTGTCATCTTCTAACTTAGAAACCTATTTTAGAAATGATATATTTTCTTAAGTTACAAAGGGAAATTTCAGAATTCAGCTGGAATTCTGCAATTTCTCCTGATAAGATTATTCTATATTTGCTCAGTACTTCAGGCTACATTTATAGTGCAGTTATTACAGCTGAAGAATGGAGATCAGTACACATTCTTGATGAAAAAGTATGAAGATGTTTTCTACTAGAATATAACATCCCAGACGGTTTTGGCATTGACAGCATAGGCAGCTTTATTAATATCTATGACAGCATCTTGTTAACAACTGCTCACTGTTTATTGAAGAGAATTGATAGTAAAGCCAAGGTGATTTCAAGAAAACAAATGAACATGAACTCAGAAACTTTTAGTGAAATGTAAAAAAATGTTCTATTCATAGTCTCTTAGTATTCAAAGCCCAGAACATTAAATGTAGTAAAACCCAATGGCTTTGTGCACTTAAAACGGGTTAAATATTTCGGTAATTGAGGGTTTAAATAGTCAGTTAATTACAGTTAATTATTCTTTTCCTTTTCTTCTTTTTTTTTTATTTTTAATAGAATGTACCTTGGTTCAGTTTCTGTGTGATTGCACCAGAAACAATATTCAGGATACCTGTTCCAGTCTGCAAAAAGTCATCTGTAAGATAGGTTCCAGAATTATCCTTACATTGCTAGCTATATTTAAAAGTCAAATGAGAGCAAGAGATGAATATCACTTCTTCAGTCAAGGCAAAGTAGCAAGATATGCCTCAAGGCTGTCTGGACCATACAGTCAGGAACAGCAGAAGAAAAAGACTGGAGACTGGCCTACCTACAGCATAGCTCAGGGCAGGTCTGGAAGCCCAAGCATGAACTTACATGAAATTTCCAGGCCTCAGTCAGGGGGAAAGGATGTTCAGGGACCGAATATAAGCTTTGGAACAAGTTAAGATGGTCAGGGCTGTTAAAACCTAGTAATGTACTCAGGGCCCTGACAGATACTGCTTCCACCAGAACTGTTTTCCACCCAGATTACAGAAGCAATGCTCAGTTTCTTTCCTAAATCCTTATTCTTGATGCAGTCCAGACCAGAAATACCCATTCAGATTTCATCCTTAACTGTATTCTGTTTGTTTTTCTTAATGGCTTCCAGATTTCTGTTTTTTTTTTCTTTTCTTGAGCAATTTATTTCTCATAGGGCTCCCCTTGGACCCTCACCTTTTGGTGAGTGTTTCTCAGGGGTTTCTTTTTGGCTTGCCCACCTCCATCTTGTCTTCCAGAAGCAGAATCGACAAACTCATACTCAGCTTCTCTTTCAACCTTGATAGCTCACAGATCTTATCATGTTCAGGTCGCTTTTCAGGTTTCTTCACCTCAAACTGTGTGGTTCTGTTGATATGCTAGATGGAAGGAATGCCATTCAGATGGACCTTGACACACTTGTGAGGTGGGCTGATGCCAACCTCATGAAGTTTAACCATGCCAAGTGCAAGGTCCTACACCTGGGTCAGAGCAATCCCAGGCACAGCTACAGGTTGGGCAAAAAGGAAATTCATAGTAGTCCTGCGGAGAAGGACTTGTGGGTGTTAGTCAATGAGAAAATGAACATGAGCCAGCAGTGTGCACTCACAGCCCAGAAAGCCAACCGTATCCTGGGCTGCATCAAAACAAGCGTGACCAGCAGGTCAAAGGAGGTGATCCTGCCACTCTACTCTGCTCTCGTGAGACCTCACTTGGAGTACTGTGTGCAGTTCTGGAATCCTCAACATAAAAAGGACATGGAACTGTTGGAACAAGTCCAGAGGAGGGCCATGAGGATGATCAGGGGACTGGAGCACCTCCCGTATGAAGACAGGCTGAGAAAGTTGGGGCTGTTGAGCCTGGAGAAGAGAAGGCTGCGTGGAGACCTCATAGCAGCCTTCCACTATCTGAAGGGGGCCTGCAGGGATGCTGGTGAGGGACTCTTCATTAGGGACTATAGAGATAGAACAAAGGGTAACGGGTTGAAACTTAAACAGCAGAGGTTTAGACTGGATATAAGGAAGAAATTGTTTGCTGTTAGGGTGGTGAGGTACTGGAATGGGTTGCCCAGGGAGGTAGTGAATGCTCCATCCCTGGTAGTGTTCAAGACCAGGCTGGATGAAGCCTTTGGTGATATGGTTTAGTGTGGGGTGTCCCTGCCCATGGTAGGGGGGTTGGAACTAGATGATCTTAAGGTCCTTTCCAATCCTAACTATTCTATGATTCTATGAAACTCCAGAGTGTCTTTCTCACATCAACTTGGGAATGTCTCTCTCTGTCAGCTCAGGTTCAACACAGCAAAAAGGCCTTCAAGTCCTTTACTAAGGGGTTGTCACTGCTGCAATAAGAGGGAGTCGCAGGGAAACACCATTGCCTTGCCTGCCACTACATCCACAAAATCAGAGTGTGGAGGAAATTTTCAGATTATTTCTCCATAATATTTCTAAAAATATCTTTTCCTCTCCATCCACTCAGATAATAATAAAATCCAGATTTACTCTTACTCTTGTCAGTGTAAAGATACTTTTCCCAGTGCTCTCAAATACAACCTTTCTAGAATGTAACTGATAATTTTCCTAGACCAACACTTTGGCAAAATTACTCCCTTTTGTGGTATCTCCCTTGTTTTGTAAAGGTGACTGACTCAACTGAAACCCTGAAAATCCTTAGGAGTGCCTGCGTAGTGGACTTACTTAGGCCATATTCAGGTACTATTTTAGCAGCATTGCTCCTCCTTGCAAGCTGAGGCACTTCAAAATTAAACATATCTTCACTTCAGTTAAAGAGACTCTGAACCAATGTGGTCATGCTGTTATTACTGAATTTACTTAATTACTATCCAAAAGGTTAGTATGCTTTGTGTCCAGGTGTCACAGACTAGCGTATACCCTACAGCTGAACACTACCCTCATCTGGAAGAGATTTGGCAGTAAGGTAATGTGGACAAGCAGGGGCCAGCTGACCCTCTTTTACTTAGCAGTAATAGTTTGCATGGTAGGATGATATGGCATTGGGTGTCATTAACATTATCCTAAATGAACAAATTATGTTATAAGGTATGTGGCAAATGAATTGGAAATTGGAAAAGTAATGCAGCTCAGTGGAGGTTAAACATTCTCACTGAGGAGAGGAAGGTAAGGGAGGGAATATGCTAAAAGTACCATGCAAGCGTGTCTCATTTAACTAAGCTGAATAAAAGCTGATCAACCATATTTCCTGTTTTGTTTGGATGGCTACTTAGCAGGCTAGATAAATATATACCTACACCTCTTGCTTGTTTTTGATTGCACAGATATGCCATTGAAACTCATTGCTGTGTTGCTTATAATAGCAGCAATGAGAATTTGAAGAAAACTCAGTTCAAGTTGCTGAAGCGATTTGTCTCGAAGACAGTTTCTTTAGTTAGGGTTTTTGGTCAATATTCACATAAGAAGTCAGTTTTGTATACTCAAAGTGCTTGTTCTACTAAATATAGATTCATGTTTTCATACTAGGAGGGCCATTAGGATTATGAACAGTATTTTATTCAGAAAGGTAAAACTCAAAAAAGGAGCACTCATTTCCAATTCTGGTGATTGTGTAGAGAATTATACTATCATAAAGTCCATTTGGCAAAGCAGATATAAAAGCTATTGGTCACTGCTGTATCATACCAGCTAATGCTATTAGCAAGTTCTTTTGTTTAGTGTTTGAGTAAATGCTTTTTTCTTTCAAGTCCTCAAATCAGTACTGTTTCCAAGGGCTTTTTTTACAAATTCAGATCAGAACTAATAACTAACAGTTGTAACTGTGGCTTTAGGTGCAACTTACTTTGGTGTGAGCAATAAGAATGACAAAAATTAGAAGGAGTGAAGCTAATACTTTGTTTTAATAATAACATAATCACATAAAAATAAATCACATATTAAGATGCCTTACTAACAAAGCCATGAAGGATTCTCCACCCAAGTTGCTTCGTTTCCCCGTGCAGCCCTGGCTTTACTCTTACATTTTTACATGTGAAAGGTAAATGGCTCTTTTAATTCATTGCAGGGGAATATTTGGGCAGCACTCTTCCTTTTTTGTGTGGCTGGAAAACTGTAGGCAGCATGTGATGCCTATTGGATATGATTCAGACTGCATACCTGTCCACTTGATTTTGAGATTGCACCTCTGATGCAGAGAGTTGATGTCTGTGAGGCTAACCAAGCATATGTGGACATACAAACAGAGAGGGAAAAAAAAAGAGGCTGCCACTTTTGGGTAAACATACTGAAAACTGGGTGCTTTGCTAGGAACCGAGCAGGATGATATCTGCACAAAGGTTTGCTGATACTTCTGCTCTGACAGGACTAACAGATGTCACGTAAGATTGCCCCAGTAAAGAGGATACTGAGGTTTTATCTGTTGCTTGGTCTCCTCCTAGGGAAAATCATTCCAGTCTAGACAGCACAAACACTACTGACTCCAAGAGAAAACACCCAATTTTCTCTGAAAAGTTATGATATGGGTGAAACTACAATGGTAACTCCTTAGGACCTCAGCACACAGGGAATTCTAGTACAGGCGGTTTGTGTATGTCCCTAGGATAATGGAAATGCCTTTTGTAGTTCTAAAACAATATAACATAAACTCCGGAGAATGCAAAGGACGGATGAGATGGCCATTTTCTGGGCTTTTCCAGATAACATAGAACATAAACTTTTCCTGTGATGTTACAATAATACTGACTTGTTACTGGAATTCAAATTGAAAGCTCAGCCAAGACTGGCCAATGTACTAAAGATTGCCTCCTAAATAAACCTATGTTCTAATACTACATACGGCAAGCAAGCAGAGTCTTTTAATAAGATAGCTGGATTCAAGATTGGTCACTGTATGTCTTGTATTTGCAGGTTTTGTGTGTGTGAATTGATGGTTTTATTAAATGTGCAGATCCTCACTGGATGTTCTGATGTACATTTTGAACATTTTGAAGTTCTAAGAAAAACTAACCTAGCACTTAACTTCAATCTACAATTCAAATTTCTGCTTGCCTTTTGGGCAGTTCCTCTCCAGTTTTAGAATTGTTCCATATTCTGTACAGATGGCACTAGGTAAAGCAAAGAAAATGTTCATCTTGGAAGTTGGAAGGCAGAATAATGTCCTTTAGTGTTACAATTCTTGTCTACACTTGAGTTTTTTATACTTTTATCCATTGACATGTCTAAATATTTCCTCCAGAAGTTTGGCTGACATGGTGAGGTCTTCTTAAAGCTTCATGGAGTCCTTTGGTCTGCTTTTTGTTTTGTTAGGAAGACACTTTACTGGAATATATGCTATTTATAATATTTGTGTATAATGTCTGTTTTAATCTAAGCTCTTCTTAAGTGAAACAAGACACCCTAAGAATCAATTGTCTGGCATTCCTCTGTGTTTACAGCTATAGGACAACTAGAAATGGAAGTTGGTTGTAGTAATTGCTTTTATATTACACAAGTACATAAAATAATAATGGCATAAAATTCTTTGTGTTAAAAAATATACTTTTGCCTGCTAAGGTGCCTGCAACCTTAGCCACAGGATACCTAAGAGAGTAGCATCTGTTTGTTAATGAACTGCCTTTATTTCTCCTTCTTCTCTGGATATGCCACAGTCCTGGAGACAGTGCTTGATGGTGAGAAGTGTACAGACTGTGACTGTGTATCACTGAACCCTCAGTGGTTTTCTGTGTTGATGCTTCAGCCAAACTGATGCTGGCTGGGAGGATGCTGACATTTGTACAACCTATTATGTCCCCTGGGTCACCATGAAGTTATTTATTACTAGTGGCCAGTGGGAGAATTCCTTGTCACTGTGAATTTCAGAAGGGAAAACAAAATCCATTACCTCTCTTTCTTCTTAGTGCAGTTGTATGTACCATGCTTTTTTCTTTAATGTTATGGCACTTTTAAAGTGGGTTAAACTATGCCATATTTACTGGTCACCAATGAAATCCACCCAGAATTATTGCAGAAGAAAGGTCCTGTGTAGGTGCATCATTCCTGACTCTAATCTCTTCATGCTTCTCTGATACAGAAATAGATCTTTGAACTGATCCAACCAGTGAAAAATGTTATACTATCTTTGGTCATAATACAGATAATTAATGGATCAGCTGGTATTAAATCACCTTTGCTCTTGCCATGCATATCTATCACTTTTAAGAACTTCTCTATGAGGTAAAAACTATTAAATTGAACTTTTTAAAAAGTATGTGCAACTCATGAATCTGATTATCTTTAATTTTAGGGTTTTTTTGGTATGTGACAATTTTGTGGTTTGTTTCAATATTCTCAAACAATCAGATGCCACTGTGCTTGATTTAAACCAGTGCTCCCATCACATGCTACAAATCACAGTTCTCCCATCAGTAACTGCTCTTGGTGCTACTGGAATCTCTGTCAGCAAGAAAGACCCTCACATCTCTGGGATGATGTTCTCATTCACATGGACTCCTACCAGCTGACCTGTGTAAGTGAATTCCTGCCCTCTCAACTGATGAGCATCCTGCAGCTCACAGGCTTCAGAAATGAGATAAAATTTCCCACATCTGTCTGGCAGCTCTAAGGCTCAGCCGCCAAACCCTAAAGACAAAAAGGTAGAGTGTCACATCAGCATGAGCTGTCTTTTGGAAGGCTAAGCTTTCACACTGAATAAATGTGAAGATGGTTGGGTATTACTTCATTTTAAAGGAACATTAATATTAACCAACAGTGGAATCCCAAAGGGAATGTGTGGCTGCTGTTAGAATACCAAATCAAGCTGCTTTGACTGGTGTTGAACATTAAAATACAAAATAAAGCTAGTTATATCCTGGTGAATGTATTAGGCTGAGAATTTATGATAAGGGCACAAAATTGTTTTGAGTACATGTTTGAAACTAAGCCACAGAAGGATTTTTTTTTTTCAGTTTGAAAGAATGTGTTTGAAATTAATGTGAGGATTCAAATAGCTACATATAATCATAATAAACACACTTAACACAAGTGTTTTAATACATGATCTTGTAGTACAGGACAGTTGTGTCTTGTAGTTTCATTAAGCTATTTCATTCTCAGAGTCAGTACAGTATCATAAACATACCATTTCAGGAATGTTTCCTATATTGTTTTACATTCAAAGGTTTCTTTTCCTTTTTTGCCAGTTCATATTAATTGGTTTTTTAATGCTTTTATGATACAGAAATTAAGAGTACATCTATCCTTGTTAGATGGACTACTGAATCCTGCTAGCCTTGCCAAATTATAAAGCACAAGGTAAAACATATAAAAGTGAAAAGATTTTATATCATAGTTGAGCAAATCACAAAATCCTGTGAATATTAATTATATTAGGGTACAATGATAATTTGTACTGTCTTATAAAAGTGTATTGTGGTAATTTAATGCTTAGAATTTACTACCAAGAACACTCCAAAAAGTATTCTTAACTGAAATGCTTAAACTGTGGAAGTGAATTCTGATTACAACTTTATTGTACAAAATGCGACTTACAATTTGTACTGTCCTATGTAATATGAATTGTAAATACTGTAAACAGCTACAACACAAATCTGCTCTGTCACAGATACTGAATTCACTTAGATGGTCTATTTCCAGCTCACTAGCTAGTTCACACTTACTGTCCATGCGGACACCCAGTGTCAGCAGGTTAACACTACTTCAAAGATGAGGCAAGGTATTTCTATTCTAACATATTCAGTCCACACTGAGGACTAGAATTAGGGAACTAATTATTAACTAAAGATTAATAGGGAAATAATTCTAAAAATTTTTTACATTCATAGCTTCCTTGGCAATAATCATCCTCATTTACTTGTGTCTGAGGAATTGTATTTCCCTGTGTGGAGTTATACTAGCAGTGCTGTATAGTGCATGGTGGAAAGAAATGTCCAAGCTCAGAGCTTCACTCTGCCACTTCTTTCCTCATCTTGCTATTCACTAGAGAGCTTGATGAAATGAATGGTGTACATAGGAACAGGACTCTTCATTCTGATTTTGAGAATCCTGTTAAAAGGATGGAGAGAATTGGAAAGAACTGATAGAGCTTTATAGATGCACAACTTTTTGAGACAGGATCATAACCTAAGACTTGTATGCTTCAGACATGAGAAACTTCTCTCAACAGACAATACTCAACTACAGTTTTTCATATTGAATCACATTCAGTTTTCTCCCTTGCTCTGTGTATTTTGTTTCAAACAATGGCTGCTTACAAATACGCAGAATAAGTTTTCAGTGATGGCTACCATAAAAATGTAAAACTACCACAACCCAGCTTTTGACTTAACAGATTACTTTTTACATTATTGCTTTCTGTTTAAGGACAAAGCAAGGTTTTAATTTACAGTGTTTATTAACAGTTACCTTTTTATTCTCTCAGGGGCCAGAAAAAAGAGCATTTTCATTTTGGGGCTTCCTCCTCAGAACTTCTTATGCCTTACATCTTCCGTTTATGATCTAAAGGGGACATTTCTATTGCAAAATAAGAGGGCAAGGCAGTAATTTCAAGCAATATGCCTGAGATCATCCACAGCTTGTTCCCTCATTCTGTTTTCTTCTACATAATTCAGCTTTCAGTAAGGCAAATGTGCTTAAGGAGGGTGGGTGCAAACCAGCTGATGTCATTAGTCTCTGCTCTTGTATTAATTGGTGAAAACTGTCAATGCTGCTTTCCCAGTAGCCCAGACTTCTACACACCATTACTTTCTATTCTACCCCCTGTTATGTTCATTCTTGGCACTTCTTAGCAAGATCTGGTCTCATAATCTTAATGCACTTGTTTTGAGTCTTCCTGTAGTTGGCATGTTTGCGTGATGACTGTCTCAGTCATAAAAAACAACAGGCTGACTATGGAGTCATCAGCTGTTGTTTCATGCCTGATTAAAAATTTTTCTTCCTCAAGTCCCATATGAAAAATAGGATATGTTCACAGTAACAGGAAGCTTCTTATGTCTCACTCTACCTCACTGAAAAATATGCAAAAACTTTCTCTCCCTGTCTATTGAATAAAAACTATCAAAAGCTGTTATTCAAAGGTTCTGAAGTAAAGAACAAATTAATGAGTAATTATGAACAACAGTAAACCTGAGGTTTGTTATGCAATCTATTCTTCAACACCAAGAAAAAAAGGTGAAATGTTTCAACCACATTTTTCACTGTGAGTCATTTACCTTTTGCTGTATGCAGTGATATTTCATTTAAAAAATTGTTTCCTACTCTCCAAGCTGCTTGTGTAGAATAATTTCATATATAAATATCCAAAGAACAAGTTAAAACACTTCAAATGCTCTAAATTGAGGTAATGGGAGTTCTTAAGAAAATGTAACACAAAAATGTTTATAAATGTTCCATTTAGGTCATATGAAAGCATATTTATTTTTGCAACAGACTGTCTGCCTCAAAGGCTCCTAATTTCTCTGAGTTCTTTCTTTAATTTCTCCATCTGCTACTTACTTTCATGATCTAATTAGGAGACCAAGGTCTAAATTTCAATATGTTTTGGACTCAGTGCAGACCTGGTGATATTCCGAAGACCACTGGACCTGGCTTGTCTATATATCTAATCTCAGCCATAGGAAAGTAAGTAGGACTCCTCCCTTCAGGATCTGCCATGCAATCCCATTTTGCCTATGTTAAATCTATCCACTTTCACTCCTTAACTCTCTGCTAACTTGTTCAACATTTTCCTTACATTGTTCTTTAAGCCTGAAACTTCCCTCTCTTAATCACAAAACCTCCAAGTCTATGTTGAGGATATTCTCACTAAAACATATCTCCCGAAAGAAGGTCCCGAAGTTGTGCTATTGAATTGCTTCTCAGAAATAGGTAACCATCAAAGCTAACTCAGTCTGTCTGGTTTTCTGGACGCCAGTGCTTATCACAGCGATTTTCTCCTATTTGCATAAGGCTGATATATTTGGGATTCCACTGAGATGTTATCTTCCCAATTATGAATGTTCTCCTCACACAACAGTGGGAGATAGCAACACCTCCAGGCAAGACTTTTCTGACAGGATTGCTACATCACCTTGGGATATTTTCAATCTGTGTTACACAGCTTTTGGCTCATTTTTTTGTGAAAGTTCACCCATTCTGTCTGTTCATGGTGATAAAACAGAAAAACCTGCATCAGCTTGGAATACTGATTTTACCCCAGCCTTGCTGTGATCCTACTTATTGACATCTTTTAACAAGCAGTGAATGAATTGAAAACAGTTTTTTTTTCTAAAATCATGCAAAAAATCTGTCAGAGCCAGTAGTCAAACTGATGATATTTAATTTACAGTCTAGTGGAAATGTCTTCTTTTGTTAATTTCTCCTGAAGCTCCTTAGGCTCTTTTTATAAGCCAGTGGAATGTACCCAATAAGACAAAACATCATTCTAAGCAGGGAGACATGTAAAATAGCTGGTAAGAAACTTTGAGGAATAGGCTGTGAACTCTGGACTGAAGGAAATCATCAGTCTTCATTCACTGTGTTAAATATTTAATTATTCCTTTGCTTTAAAAGTCAAGGTGGACTTTTCCACAAAAAAATAGAGAATCCATAGATCCAATAACTCATTTATGCTAAGGGAAGGACTTTCTTAGGGTCTGGAGACTTGGCTTCAAATCTTTCATTTTTGTATTTGGGCCATGAGTCTAAAGACTGTTTTTCTGTGTCCCAGGTAGATGTCCTAACTTTGGTCTGCAGGTGTTATTGGGTGGAATTATCTTCAGTTCCTTCTGTTCAATGTTTCCATTACCTAAATATCTATGTAGTACTTGGTACAGGAAGTAAAGCATGATATCCCAGGTGAGTGTTCTACCAAGTTGCATGCAAACTTCTTTCCTTTTTCTTCAGTAAAGAATAAAGGCTCTTTAGTCTGATTTTGAGAACCCTGCTAAAGCTGAAATGTAAACCTGGGATGCAAGGTTGTTGAGCTAGGTGATATGTCTGCCAGCACAAGGTAGGGACTTAGGTGGGATATTTGAATGCTGCTTTTGAAGATCTCTGTAGTGTCTAAATGGGGGTCATAGGTACTCAAAAAGTAGCTAACCAATTAATTTGACCCACTGTTAATATAGAAAGAGTGGTCATCATTACCCTCTCTAGCTCTTCAGATTATCTCTGGGGGTCAGGCTCCCTCCCTGGAACCTCAGATGTTTGCCCCAAGGCCAGCGTCAGGCATCGTTGAGCTTCACTAATAGCTAGTGAATACCTCTGGGCATTCCTGGTTTATAGCTGAGAACTAAACAGAAGGAAAAAGCACTAGGAAACCCCATGAAATTAATGTATTAAAATGTTTAATGAATGCAAAGTCTCCAAATATATGGATATTTGGAAACTGCAGACTCTACTTCCATGCTATCAGTGAAACCCTTTCAGATCTTACTGAAATATAAAGGTCCTTGAGGTGTACAGCCTGCCTGAGGCTTTGCATCTTCCTAAATCTTCTGGCTATTAAACAAAATGTAGGAGAACATCTCTTCATAAAAAACAGTTTTTAACACCTCAATTTTTTCTCTCCAGCCTCTGCCAGGAGTTAGGCAGAAGGCTATTAGCAGTTGATGGGGCTACCAGTCTCTCCAGTTTTAGCAGGACAAGGTTATTCAAATGTTAATCATTTTGTTCAGTCTCTCTGACACTGGCTGCTTTTTTCCATAAAATGGAAGATTTAATCCACACTGAAAGTTGTGGTCAGAGGTAAAGTTCAGAAAATCAAGCAGAATTCATAAGTATAGAGAGATAGATTCTCTGGGCTGCTCCAGCCACTTCAGCTGCTGTGGCATTATCTTGCAACATCACCCGGATTCATCAGTAAACTATTTCTCAAACACTGTCACCACTTAATCGGTCTTAATGACACATTTCCTATCCTAATGTAAGATCAGGAAGTTCTATTCCAGCACAAGCTGAGTTTATGAAAGTGGTAGTGTGTGGGGTTTTTACAACAACCTTGCCCTGGGAGAAAATAAAGGAGCTGAACTAGAATGTTTCCTTTCTTCCAAGGCTGTGATAACAGCAATTTTAAAATGATGTATAAAATGTTTCTTTATTTGCAAACACAAAAATGTCAGCCTGCCATGAAGCAAGAAACTACAATGTCAACATGCTATAGGGATGTATGAATAGTTGAAAGAAACAGGCATGTATAAGAGAAGTGTGATGTATTCTCTAACAAAGTCATGACAATAACTTCATCATTCATTTACACAGACAAACTTACACACGCATTCACGCATTCATGTTTTTCTTTACTATTTTTAGAGATAGCTTGCCCATTGAAAATTTACATCTGAAAGACTGAGGGATTTAATTTTTGAAATATTAATGATACTAATTTAGATCTGCATCTCTAAATGTGGTTTTTATTAAGGGCTTAAAATGGCTTTTACTCCTAAATGCAAGATGTGTTTTATGGGCTTAGGAAGTTGCATTATATTTTAAACAATAAATACTATCTCTATCTATATTAAGTATTGTAGCCTAATTTGAATCTGCTGATTAACTGAGTGGCATTTCTTTCATATGTCACTAGTCTTACTTGTGAGTAGTTTATTCAAGTGTGTAGCAGGTGTGTAGAGGAAGCATGAAGAATTTGTGACAGGTCCATCTTAGCATGACTAAATTATATTTGATACTGATAAGAAATGGTCAGAATAGCATGACTGGAGCAGAGGAGGGAAGAAAATACCACACCTTTCTAACAACTGCTATTTTTGTTGTCATATGTGGCATGAAAATAGCACCTTCAAGCCTTGAAGCAGAAGTCTCTATAGTGCGTGCTGAAGGGCCAGGATCCTTCCCTCTGAAGTCTGGATAATGTACTCCAGTATAAGGAAAGTTTGTCTGGATAACTTTGGTATTTTACTAGGTAAGTCAGGGGAAGTCAGATGGGTGTGATTGTGTAGTTTGAAATAACTTCCATAAGTCCACTTCAAGACCTGTCTCTTGATGTAGTCTCAGGAAGCAGAGAAATAAAATGCTTTATGGAGGAATAATAATGGGAAAAGGCAAAACACATATAACAAGTATTATGTGAAAGGTGTCCTGGGGAAAACCTTCAAGTGTATGTAGAGAGAAGTAGCTTGTCATCCTGTCGTGGGTTCAGCTGTAACAATTCATTTCTCCTTCTTAGTAGCTGGTGCAGTGCTGTGTTTTTGGATTTAGTCTGAGAACAATGCTGATAACACACTAATGTTTTAGTTGGTGCTAAGTAATACTTACACCAATCAAGGGTTTTTCTAGTCTCTCATGCTCTGCCAGTGAGGAGGAGCACAAGAAGTCGGGAAGAAGCAGAGACAGGACACCTGACTCAAACTAGCCAAAGGGGTATTCCATGCCACAGCACGTCATGCCCAGTATAGAAACTGGGGGGGAGCCACCTGGAAGGACAGATCGCTGCACAAGTTGGGCGGGGTATCTGTCGGCAGGTGGTGAGCAATTGTACTGTGCATCACTTGTGTTTATTGGGTTTTATTCTTTCCTCTCTTAGTTTTATATTCTCTCCCCTTGTTATTATTATTGGTGGTAGCAGTAGTAGTTTTGTGTTATACCTTAGTTACTGGACTGTTCTTATCTCAACCCATGGGAGTTACATTCTTTCAATTCTCATTCCCATCCTGCCACGAGCTGGGGGGAAAGAAGTGGGGGAGTGAGTTAGTGGCTGGATTTAAATCACGACATCCTCAGTTTAAACAACCATTTCCGAAGTTACCATACGTGGCATCACATTTATATGCTTTCTTCTTCCTCCAAGCACGACTGTTGAATAGAAGTTTCTTTTTCATTGGTAAAGATATGATACCCTGTTTAAAGTAATTCAAAGGAACAGAACGGGGTTGGAATAATGTAAAAAATTATCCAATGTTACCTTTTCAGTTAAATAAAGTGGAAAACATCTATTACTGTCAAACGGAATTATTTTACAAGTAATCATTTCAGTGAGGTAAGGAGGATAAGTGTCTTTTTGTCATTGGCTTGACAGATATTTAAACTCTCCACACCCCTGCAGTTAACATTTGCTTGGGATTATATATGTGAAACATGTCATTTACTGATCCATGGCTGTGGTGACACTGAGTGTGTTGCACCAGAGAGCTCAAACACACGCTGGCTATCTCCAAAATCACAGCAGGCAGTCCATTTTGTACACTGTGTCTGCATGAGTGACTGATAACTGCAGCTCAGATTCCAAGAGCATTTGTTAGGTACAAATAGTGGCTACCAATACAGTTTTTACTCCACTGCTTAGCACAGGATTTCAATATACTTGATGAGGCCAAAACCTTTCACATTCTGCTCTGCCAGGAGAAGACCATGTAGTCATAAGGGATAGAAGGCAAATGGCATGGCATCTATGGAAACATCTACTAGCTTTAATGAAACAAGCAGACAAGGTCTGACTTTGGCCATTGCTACAGTGACAACCAGAGCTTACGACATTAGCTCTGTGCTAATCACCGTGCTGTGATCAAAGGAACAGTATTGTACAAAAAGGAGAAGCAATGACCAGATAACACAGATTTTGGGGAACTCACAGCTCCTTCAGATCAGCTTTTCCTCTTTCCTGCCAAAGAACTTGGGAATCTTTGACTTCAGAAAAAGCAGCTGGCATATTCCAAGACTCAAGATGGTGCGTTTTGCAAATATTGTGCATTCTTCCTGCCAATTTCACTGTCACTGGGAGTGCAGGCTCTAGGATAGCTATGCACATTAGCAGTGGGCAGTGGGACAGGTACTGCCAAGAGCTTTGTTGCTTGTGAAAAACACTGGCATTGCTAGCAAATATAGAGGATTTTGGAAACCTGTCTAATGTGATATCTAGCTAGCAGCATGAAATTTCCGTGCAATTAGATTGAAATAAAATGTCAGGCAGTCAAGGAAGCTGTTATCAATTATAATTTCCATAGCCAGGGCCTTGTCTTCAAGGGACTCAGAGACTCCTGCTGTATCGCAATAATAGCCCAGAGAAAAGTGACAGGAAAGTCCATGCTGTTCCCAACTTATGTGCCAAGACTGGTGTAATACTGAAAAAAAAAGTTGAAGTTAAATGGCAGAAACAGAAGGAAAAGTTCAATGTTTAAATTAGAAAAAAAAAAGAATATGGAACTGCCAAACCATTTTGATTTCCAGGAAGATGATCAGCACAAAAAGCTGTTATCTTATGTTCCTAGGCACAGAGACTGTGAGCTTACAGCACTCGGCTTTGCCCTGTGATCAACAGATTGCCCAAGTGCCCTTGCACTTTGTGTGACATAGTGGGGGAAGGTACAGCAGTTCTCGCACCAAATGGAGAGAAGTAGTCACAGCTCTGGTGGATCTGCAGCAGCAAATGTCCATTTTAATTGCTTAGAAGCCCATATCAGCAGAACAACACTGAAGATCCACTGTACTACCTGTATTTTAAACTTAGTCATGTTGGTGACACTCACAAGGAGTTCTTTAGCAACCAGGGGTGATATGTATAATATTTTCAAAGCAGAAAACCACATTGTACATGTCCAGGAGAGGGACAGCTTCCAGTGCAAAGTGTGCATCACTGCCTCACAAGCTGACTGAAGATTAATGGTTTAAAAGCCACTTTGCTTGAGTTTCCTAAGCCTTTTAAGAATACCACAGAGTGAGAAGACAGAGTATCATTTTTCCAAGCTAAAAGCTCATTTCAACTGAACATGCTGTGATGGAAGAATATTTCATCATGTCCATGCTGGCCATAAAATATGTGATTGGCTGCAGTTTCAACTGTACAGGTTCTTGCAGCAAATCTAGAAGAAACCAGTCTTACAGAAGACACTGTTGATAGGATGAAAGCCTTAAAAGCTCTGGTACTGGATTGTATGGTATTTTCCTCAACATTTCTAAACATGCTTAACAGCCTGGATTTTCCATCAGTTCTTTGTGATTTTCACTGAGAGAGACACAATATTGCAATAAGGCCTTAAGATTATAAGAGTAACACTATCAAATAGCAATTTTGTCTCATTTTTAGAGCTATTTATCATTCCTCTTCAGGCAAGTTTTACTGTCAAAAAAGGCAGTTTTTAGAAGGCTTTTGGTGCCTGCCACCCTGTAAGCCCCTCCTCACATTAGATGATTAGTGACTTCAGCATCTAACACACCTGACAGGCAGAGGAGAACCTGGAGCTAATCTGAAGCTCTCATACAGGACATTTAATGAGGTGATAAGACAGAGTGTGTAAGAGTGCACACAGAGGTTACGCTAGCTTGTCACATTGGAATTTTTAGAATTACTGTATATAGGGACTGTTATTTCAGAGGAAAATGTATCATGCATGATCCAACAGCCTGAGGGAGGTGAGGCTGATGCTGCTCTGTGTCCCTGAGTCCAACCAGTAGCAAGGCAGAAGATGTGTTCCCAGCAGGCATGCACAGAGAGAACACATATATATACACCGCATATATACGTATATGCCTTGCCAGCTGCAGAGATCACAGATGATCAGAGCACCCACACAGACACAGGCAGCACAAATGTTCTCTCTCCAGCTGGACAGGGTTGAGGTTCACTATTGAGAATATATATATGTACATATGCACAAGTGGATCCCTCCAGCAGCTGTGTCCAAACATACGGTCTGTTCTATAGCTGCCTCTGGAGCCCAGTCTCCCCAGTTTCTGGCAACACCCCTTAGTCCAAAAGCAATCTGGAGAACTACTACCAGTAATTTGCAGAAATGGCCTCCACACTTGGACCATGGGACTGATGGCTTTTCTGGAGCAGCTCTGGGAGTATCTAGGACAAGGCATTCCTTCCACAGGAGTCCTCGATTTGAGTTCCAAATACCATCATGCTGCTGTGCTCCTCTGGGCTTGTGTGAAGGTGCTTTTGAAGGTCTGATGGCCTCTATGATAAGCCTGTCATAGCACTCCTTGGGGCCCCCTCCTGCTGTTGTCTCTCTGAGCTCCTTCTGTGGGTGTGCAGATGAGCTTTATCACATAGTCTAACCCACCTGTGCCATTAAGAGCCTCAAAATGTAATTGTGCCCTTTAGCTTAAGAAGCCAGTATGAATGGAGAATTATGACTGAGACATGACAGATTGTAAAGCAGCCTCACAAGCTGAACCTGTATTGGTGCAGCAAGAGGTAAAGTATAATAGATTTATATGTATACGAATTTTTATTATTTTTTTAAACTGATATTTAAAGAGGCTCACACAGCTCTTAACATTCCTGTCAGCTTTAGCCAATACTGCCTAATTCCAGATCTTCAAGAACACACTTAACTAAAACAAGTAAGTTCTGGATGGCTTCAACATGATTCTGTGTTGTTCATTTCTGCTGTGATTCATAGTCAGGCATGCAGTGCCATTGAAATGTCCTGGGATATCTGGGACACCTGCACTGGGCTGGTAACTATGACATAGGACCTGAAGAATATCCATGACACTCTGAAAGGACAGCTAAGGACTATGGCATCCCAAATGAGGCACCTGCATCTAGATATTTGAATAAAGAAGTCCCTGCTTCTCAAAATAGACAGAGCATAGAGTGCCATGAGGTTAAGTACAGATGTCTGCTTCAGGACAAGGTGAATAGCTCCCTGGATGCCATTGGGCTGGGGTGACATTAAGATGCAGCTTTCTGGTACTGTTCAAGACTCCCTAGGGTTTGACAGACACCAGAGTAGGACTGTTGGACATTGCACAAGATCTACAGATATCCCATGCCCTTCTGGAGTAGTGACCAGGGGCTAGAGAGGTTACTTAGACCATTACAGTGGTACTAGACTAAATATTCTGGTGACTGACCTGATTTTCAGTTCCCAACTCTCATTTAGCTCACCTAAATTGTAGACATCTAGTCGAGTATTCCTGATCTAATACAGTAAGAATCGTACATTTTGGTGGATCATTTATTTCCCAAATTTGATAGTTAAACTTCCTGGCTATTATTTGAAAGTCAGTATTTTAATTGTAGAGTAAAAAGCTAGAGCTAAAACAGACAAGTGAGGTGGCAAGTTTCCTTATCAGTTTTTGGAGGAGGGAAGATGGGAAGGGGCTTAAGAGATGCACTTTTATAAATGTATGATTTCCTTTTAATACTCCAGCCCTTTTTCTCCATGCATCATCTGTTTCCATGGAAGTTGGTCAATTCAATTTCAGCTCCAGTTTCCTTTCTCATGCTGAATGCATGAAGATCTAATTCCTCAGCTCTATGAAATTCTTTACTGTTAGGGTGGTGAGGCACTGGCACAGGTTGCCCAGGGAGGTTGTGAATGCTCCATCCCTGGTAGCGTTCAACGCCAGGTTGGATGAAGCCTTGGGTGATATGGTTTAGTGTGAGGTGTCCCTGCCCATGGCAGGATGGTTGGAACTAGATGATCTTAAGGTCCTTTCCAACCCTAACTATTCTATGATTCTATGATTCTTTGATGAACTGATTCCCTGTAGAAGGACAAAAAGAAATCCCTTAGGTTTTCAAAAAAGATGGATTTTGTAAGATTCAAGAGGGAAAACCACTTGGAACAGAATGCTGTACAGGCTCCTTCACACCCAGCTTTTAAACAGGAGCTATACAGTAGTCTGTCAGGAATGCTGTAGTTAAAGTAGCTGGTATAAGCAGTGAGACAGCTGGCCCAGTGGATCATGGTATGCTCTTTCAAGCCTTCTGCTCCCTAGCTCTCCACAGTCCTCAGTCACCTTGCTGCAGTTAACAATAAGGGAGCCAATTAATGCTAATTGGGATGTGGCCACCTTTCCACTAGGAATTAGATGAAGACTAAGAAGGCATTTCGTACAGGCCACTAAGCAACTGTCAGACAGTAACAGTATTCAGTTGCTGCTGACCTGGGTTGCGTTTATATTTTAGTGACTTGCCGTGAAAAGCTCTGTATGCCATTATCAATCCCCTGGGCAATGTAGCTCCTGTTTTAGAGTTGCTTGACAAATGAGATTTAGTTTCCAGAGGAATGTTGCTAGGTAGCACCTTTTTATTCCTAGATATTAACTTACCACACCTCCCACTGTCTCTCTATTCTTCCTGACAAAGTCAAATAGATATTAAACAAGAGAAAAAGGAGACAGAAGGGAAAGTATTTTACTGCAATATGGTTTTATGTTGTTATCATAAAAGAAGATTTAAATTGGCCCATTCAAACAAAGAGGGAAATATATACAAAGCTCGGGTGTTGTGAAATTACCAGGAGTATTTAATTTTCATGGAAAGAAATGTCCTCTAAAAATGCCATTAAAACTCTGTGTAAGCTTGGTTTGAGATTCTGAAGCTTTCTGCTGGGAGTCCTTCTGTTTTATTGTTTTGTAGAAGGTTTATATTACCACTCTGTCTACTTCTTGCTGGTACTAAATATGCCAAACAAAAGACATTACTTCTTTCCTACCTTCCCCCTCCAAAAAAAAAAAAAAAAGAAAACAAAAGAGAAGTTATTGCCAGATTTTTGACAGCAAATAATTAACTAAAAATTAGTTCTATTCATTTATAAGCTGGACAAAAGTTCTAGGTGTGACATAAAAAGAAGATGATTTAAGAAAACCAGTGAAATCAAGTTGTTATGGTAACTGGATTTTGAAAGGATGTAGGTTAAAAAAAAAAAGGAAGAAAAGATTTATGCTCCATCTGGTCTAATCACTGTGGTAAAACACAATTGTTAAAGAAAAACACCTAATAAGGATAATTTCACAACTGGCATCAAGCCTGTACGATATTTCACATCAACAAGACTCCCAGAAGTGAATTGAATCTTGCTCAAATATCTGCCAGGTTATAGTAAAAGAGGGGTTTATGACTGCAGATCATGCTGAATTACTAATTTAATTTAATAATTTTGAACTACATTACTGTGAAAATTCAATACAAATATTTGCATTTGATCATTTGTGCTACATGCATTGTGCTTATTGATTTTGATTAACTTCTATTACTGCATACTAATTATCTGAATATAACTTAGTGTACATTGCTTCTGGGTCTGTGTTAGAGTGAACACTGGGAAATGAGATACTTCATCGCACTTGGTGCTGCAGCCTATTAAATAAAATCTCCAGTGGCAGTTGAAATAGAGACTGTCTGAAAAGGGCCTTTGTGAGAGTAAGTTTGTAGATGTTGTAGTCCATGTCGTTCAACTCAAGTAAGAAGCACTTCAGATGAAAACCGTCATCACTTCCCTGCTGTAAAACAGAGCCTTAGAAAAGACATGGGCTGTGGAGATCACGTATTATGCTTTTGTTGCTTCTCTGTTCGTTAATGAGCCTGCGGCTACACAAATCATCAAAAGTTAACAAGCTTTTGGTGGTGTACTCCAAAGAATTTATAATAGTTTCATTTTGCCATTTCTGTATCTTCTTACCTGCATTTGCCGAGTTTCTACGGCAAATGTTCAGATGTTCAGATGCTCACATTTCTTCTGAAGAAACACTTTCTTCTTTATTAAGAGCCATGTTTTCTGGTAAGACCAATATTGTGGTGATTTAAGTTTATCTTGGTAATTTAAGTTTGACCACACTTCATCTGTTCATTTCTCAACTCCCTCTTACCTGTTTTTTCCCAGCTATCGATAATTCAAGTTTCGTAGCTTGAACATGCTTTTATAACTGATTGAAATTTAACTACTGCGTTTGTTCCACATCCCACAGAGACCATTTCTCTCCTTTTTCACTTCACAGCCTACTGAACATTGTTCTTAGATTCATCCTGTGATATTCCTCTTCTCCCAATAGGGCTAACATCTGCCTTCCTCCCAAACTTTTGGTAACTGGGGCTACCAGAGATCTCCTAGGCTGACCCTATGGAAGATGGCATTCAGACTGACAGCTGGAGGGTGACTGAAATATAGGAAGTTATCCCATAATGCCAGTAGACCTTCATATGTCAATTAAGCCCAAACCTGGAGAACTGTAAACCCTAAAGAGGACAGCTCTCGGAGGAATAGCAGTTAAAATCTCCATTGACTGTATTGACATGAGCCAAAGGCACATGTCATAAAGGAAGGCTGCTGCAGTGTGGGCTGTAAATCTGGGCGGGAGATTAGGAAAGTGAATACTTGTCTCTGTTCAACACCTAGTTTTTAGAGTCATCACAGTTTTGTTCCATCTCACTGCTCTTCTCAGAAAGCTGCTGCTGTACTGGATTTTCCACAGAGCAAACATCATTGTTCCCTTCTAACTCTTAAACAAGCTCCTCCATGCTTTCTGTTGTGCCCTCTCTGAGGCTGGAAAGATTTTCAGCCTCTCTTTTTTTGTTGTGAGGCTTGGTGACAATTCAATCCTAGTTGCACCAATGTCTCTGCCAGAGAGACTAGTATTACCCTCATAGTTCTCTTCTAGTCTCCCAAACATTTGCCTGTGCTCACATGTAATGCTTTTTTTGACACCGTAAGAGTTTGTCTTTGTATGTCTGGGCAGGCCATAGCATGGGCAGACACTTACTGTGACAGGCACATACAGGAGCATAGGGTGTTGTCACTTCGTTTTGCATTTCTTTACATTTCTGCCCACCATCAACTACTACCTTCTGAGCATGTTAGCATCACAAATGTGAATGCATGTGCACATAGTATCTGCAATACTCCTTTCAGAAACATTATTCACATTCAAAACCTAGAACAGCTTCTGGCAATAATTCAAACCCGTCATTCCATCCCATTTTCTAGCAAGGGAGAATTATTTCATTTTAAGCAGCTAAAGAGCATCCATGTTCTTTATCCAATTGGTCTTTAGTCTCAAAATACTTCTGGAAATAATAGATATAGTGTACTGTTCTTAATGTGGCTGCATAATAAGTGGTGGTATTAATAACGCTGTAGTAAGAAATCTCTATACTTTGAATGTCATTTGCCCAGCTGGAATCACATCTGACTCACATACCACACTACAAAGACCTCTATTGGTTTATTTAATTACAGGGAGGACAGCATTTATTCATAAGTTCAGGGTGGAAGAGGTACTCTGGAGTGAAAAATTATCTTGCTGCAAATCCTTTAATAATATTCTTAAATCATATTACAAAAATCTTAAGTGAGGAAAATGAGATATTTTAAAACCCTTCACATTCCTTTGGTGTCAGCAGAAGGACTGTCTTGTCTCCTGCCCAGTTGCCTTAGACCCTTCTCTCTTTAAGCTTTCTTTATTATGGGTAATACTGTGCCTTTTCTTTGAACCTTTGCTAATACTCACTATGCTGTCACTGACTCCTCCACATACTGCTAGGTTTTATGTAGCCACAGTTGATTTTTCCTCTGCAGTAAACTTTACCTTAGGCAGGTGAACTGCATTTACAGAACAACAAAGTATGGCACTGCTGCAAAGAATCTATCACTCTAACCTCTAGTAAAACCAAGGTCAGAACACAATTACAGGGTTCAAGTGTTTGGTAAGTTATTTGCTTGCACAGACTGTTGATTGATAGTTCTAAAATTGTTATTAGGTAACTGCTAGCACCAGTGAGCAAAGTAAAAGTAAAATTAAACAGGAAGCAGTAAGCAAGAAAAGCTTCGACAGACTGGGGCTTGTGCATAAATAAGGGTAATGTCAAGGAAAACAAGAAAACACTGGAAAGCAGATTATTTCAAGTGACACAACCTAGGCAGTGACAGATAAGCCTAAAATCCACTATTCTACATAAGTCTCTATTTCTGTGCTGAATAAGTAGTTTTTCTGAAGGCTCTGCCTCTGATTTAAAAAAAAAATACAGCTGTTCATGACATTTAGAAGAAATTATTCTTGAACTGCGTAAAACCTCACATAATTAGATTTGCCTAAATAACTGGTTGCACAGGATTGGATCAAGGCTTTAGGAGGGAACATAGAGAACCATTCCTTTGATGGTGTTTTGTCTGAGCTTCTCCAGCTGGGGCAGGAAGGAAAAAGATGATTGCCAGTCTCTGCAGGCTGTTATGGCCCTTGCTAGTCTTGTTTGTCCATGGCCCAGGATAGTCTGGCCAAAGCCCATGTCCACTCCTGACATATTGCCTATATCAATTCAGGGTCAAGAAGACTAAAGAATCCCAGATTCTTTAACTCATGTAATCTGCAGAAATCCTTCAGAGTAATTTTCATCAGTGTAGCAGAGCTTGCATGCATTCCAGCTATTATTTTCTTTGAATCTTTATAGGCTGCTACAAATGGAATATTTAGCCCTTTTAGTCATTGCATCCAAGTGTGGATCTAGTTGTCAAAATTAAGCTTAATGGTAAGGGTAACAGAGCTTAGGAAACAGGTTACTTTGCTTTTGCATGGGTATGATCACAGTCTGTTTTATGTTGTGTTGCAGTTGACAGTGAGTTTTTACACAGTACCTCACTATGTTTTAGCTACCTGGAGAATTTCTTATCATATGCTAACCTGATCATTTGCCGCTTCCCACCATACCAACAGAGACAGCCCAAAGCAGCATTGTTTCAAGGCAGATCAGATTTGAACTTGTTCAAAGGTCAGATGTGCTAGACTTTGAGGACTTGAATTTGTACCTAGTAAAAATTTACAGAAGTTGTAACCTAGCCTTCAGCAAATGTGTACTACTTAGCAGCCTACAAAATGTTTGTAAGGGACAAAAATGATTGTAAGCAGAAATAGCTTAAGGATCCATTCAACCTGAAGGCAATCTTATAAGAGATTAAAAAAAAGTCTCACCTGAAAACTGAGACTGGAGAACAATTTCTGATATGAACCATTACCTTTCCATCAACACCTATATAGACTTGTATCTTATTTTGTCAGTATATCATGTAATAAGTCATGTTTACTGTATCCCCTTGAGTACTGGAGACTGAGGAATTATGATTTTGATGTGGATAATTTCTTCCTGCTGTCCAGGTCCAGGAATAAGGAGAGGGGAGTGGATCTTTAATTTGTTGCTGTCAAGAGGCTGTTTATAACTGAATGACATTTGGGATAGCAGAATATCATAAGATAGTGCCTAGCAGAAAACACCTCACACATAAGCAAGACCTTGACTACATCTGCCCAGCTTTGACTAGATTAATTCAGGATGAGCTGGAAAAAGCTGGGAAACCATAGGTGAAAGTTCTTACACAATGGTGTCTAACTTCACATTTCTGTGATGTATCTGAGGCAGGAGATCAGAGAGTGATGGAAACTCTGGTGAGAACTGCTAACTGGCCTCAGGTAGAGGCAGTTAAGTCATCTAGGTACTTATCTGGACCAGCAAGGCTCTTTGTGGCTTTTGGCAACCATCTGACACAGAATCTGTCAAATAACAAAAACTCTGTCTCTTTGGGAGGGAGTGGGACACAACCAGGGAAGACCAGCATGATGCAGGTGGCTATACCAGAGGCTGGGCTGCTGCTCAGGACTCAAGCTGGTCTCAGCAGACCCAGGGGCTAGGGCCTCAGGTGGTGTGAATCACAGGATGGAAACCTTGGAATAGAAACTGGTACCCACCCAGCTCCTAGTGAAGGAGCAGCGATAGATCCCACCATTATGTGGAGAACCTAGGGTTTTACTGAGTCTGCTGGGTTTACTCAGGTATTTACTGGATCTTTAGTCCTCCATAACTGCATCCTCCTCCCCTGAGCCTCCTCATTATACTCAAAGTACTCTCTTTCCCCAAAATCATTGCTTTCTAAATGTCTTTACTGAAGAAGCTGTTAACATACAAGGAGGAAATGCTTTGAAAATCTTTTCAAGAAAATGGGAACAAAACTTAGTAAACTACTGGTTTTTCTCACATAGTTCACTTTCAACTTGAATGCAAGTGTCCAAGTTAAAATTTTAGGCTTTTGTTTTAATTTACCCTTTGAAAAAGTGCAGGCCTCAGAAGAGGAACCTAGTTATGATGCTTAAGGAATAGGTTCTTGAATTCCAAGACTGGGTTAATATGTGATTGAGTCAATTTTCTCTGCTTTTGTTGGAAAGTAGCCAGCATAGCAAGAAGGAGCAGCCAACCTGGGAGAAGGAAGAGACTAGAGTCTCCCCAGAGAAACTGAGAATGAAATACAACATAATTTTGCCTGCTGCAGTGTGTGGAGTCAAGGGCATCTGATATTTATGGAAAACAGAAGATCCAGTTGATAAAATCCAGATGTTCCAGAGTTATGTCTTTCCTGAAGGCTTGTAAGACCCAGCCCAACACAGATCATTTAAAAACGTTGGGATTATGGGCTAATTTGTTTCTTCAGAAATACTTGATCTGCCCAAGCGCTGGACAGAATGTAAACCTTTACCTAAAGAGATGGATGCATCTGGCTGAATGTAGTCATCTACAGAACAGTCATCTAATAATCTGAAATGGTCACTGTAAATTGCTTATAATTACGGGAGAGAAATAGACATTTCAAAGGCAAGACTGAAAATAGCAAGCAGTTGTTGACCCAAGACAAAATAAATCACAGCTTAAAAATGCTCTTTTTCTCTTCATTGGCAGTGAAAAGAACTTAAAGTATCTAGGCCAAGCACACATAATATAATAGTAAATGTCTAGTTCAGCAAGACAAACCTTCCTTGAATCTATAATGGAAAGCTGATCTAAGAAAAAAAGCTGCTTTTTGCATTGTTATAATATTTGCTTCACTAAGTCCCAAGAGCAGCTATCCTGAGTAGAACCAGAGCAAGACAAGCTATTTTCCTTGTATTGAGAAAGAAGATAATGAGGATAGGTCAGGACATCAGTACGTAGCTGCCTGGTGGCAAAGAAGGATAGTATATCTCTAGTAGCTTTTTACTGTGCATAGTTAATCATGTTTGTTATCTGAGATAACAGCACAGTTTCCTTCCTTTCCTCTTCCCCTTCTCTCTTTCTTTTCTGTGAAGTTGTATTCATTTTTGGAAGAAACACGAAAACAAGTTGCGAAGATGAGGCTACCTAAAAAATCTTTAGCACTTCACCATACATGCAGTGAATGTTAGTGGAATATGTTCTGCTGCCAGTACAAACGTTTTGTGAGAACAGGGAAATAAGAAAACATCTAGTTTGGTAGAACTCTGTGACACTCTACTAGCATGTGAAAAATTAACAATTTGCTACCCACAGCATGTTAACATTTTCTAAAGGTTGCTTTTGGCAGAAGTTGTCAGAAGTAGAAAAAACAGTAAGAATAAAACCACTAAGATGCTCCATTTCCTAGCACTGTGGAGATGTTCGGCCATTCCAGGTTATGCACGAATTTTGCAGTGCTAGATGAGGAAGGGATCAGCAAATATGAAATAAGAAAAATTCCTCAGCAACTTCCAATGTAAGCTGGAAAATGGAATGAAAAAATGCAATGCTTCTGCCCATACCTTGTAAACTGGTAAACTGTGTTCTCTTTCAGTCATTAGCATTACTGTGTATTACATTTACGAATGGCCATTCCTGAAGAATGAGTGATGGGTGTAACCTAATGGCCTTTGGCTACGCCTCATCCTATCAACACTTCCTTCTCCCTGTTAATACACAGGAAATGTCCTGTGCTTTGCTGGCTTCTATTTGTCAAAAAGAGGGGATAGGCTTGGGTTATATGAACTGCATCTGCTTATTGCAGGTCTCCTATGCTGCCCTTTTGTCATTTCTCTTGTTGACATTTCTTATGTGATGTGGTGTCTTGTGAGATGGGAGGTTGAAATTCAGCAAAAAGTGTTGTAATTTAATACACTGGATATAAATTCACCAAGGCTTTTTTCAGACTCCCTGACAGAGAACATTTGACCGAAATTTAACTGCAAGTAATGCACTTCAACAGTCACATGGTTGTAACCTCCCCACATGTGAGTCAGTTCTATCTGGAATAAGAGACTTGATGTCTAACTACCACTTTATTTTACTGAGGTGCCTTGGAAACTCTGCTACTATCTACATTCAAAATTGTTACCTGTTTTATTGTAGTGCAAACCACAGGATTTTCCATTGCCTTTTTCTGCATAGGCATGTTCAGAAAGTTGGGATGACTTCAGAGATTCTGATTTTTACAAATTTCTTCAAAACATATCATAGCTGAACAAACACATAATGCTTCTAAAACATGAATTCTAAATTGGATAGAAATGGAAATCACTTGATGATCACAGAAACTGGGATTGTTTAGTCTGGAGAAGAGAAGGCTCCTGGGGACCTTATTGCTCTCTACAGCTACCTGAGAAGAGTTTGTAGTGAGGTGGGGGTCAGTCTCTTCTCCCAAGTAACAAGCAATAGGACAAGAGGTAATGGCCTCAAGCTGCACCAGCGGAGGTTTAGATTGGATATTAGGAAAAATTTCTTCACAGAGAGGGTAATCATGCATTGGAACAGGCTGCCCAGGGAAATGTTGGAATTGCCGTGAATAGAAGTGTTAAAAAAATGGGTAGATGAGGCCCTCAGTGACATGGCTTAATGGTAGATTAAGATGATCTTAAGATCATCTGACTTATGATCTCAAAGGTCTTTCCCAGCCTAGCTGTTTCTATGATTTGATGATATCTGTCTCATGATACGTATTTTCTTGTCACAGAGATCTAAACAATTTGCTTTATTTCACCACTTAAATGGCAAATCTTAATCTAAGACAACACAACTCTAAGTCTCATGGACATGAAAAATAAAATTCTTCTGATGGAAATGAAATTAACTCAGCTTGAAAGAACTATATGTAAGAACCATGTGTCAATCAGTACCATGGGCATTCACCCTACTCATTATAGGAAAGGCATAGCACACAAACCACAAGAGGGCTAATCAAAAACATCTTCTATAGTACAATGAGAAAACATTGTATAGTTTATAAGGCCTTCAACACACTAGTTGGCCTCAGTAATTACTGAAACATATTCTCCTTATTAAGCAAACTCTTCAATAACTGATCTTACATTTGCCTCTGCTCACTAAAGAAATACCATACATAAACAGAATTTTTATGCATGTGGTGTCCTATTTGCAAATTTTGCTGTTGAGAAATGTATGATTAGACTGTGTATCAGGACCAGAGTTCTAGTCGCAGGCCTGTAGCTCATAAATGATGCACTGTATGACCTTGGGAAAGTCATTCACTGCTGTGCCTTTATTTTGTCTAAGATCTGCTGTCTATCTTGCATTTCATCTGGTTTAAATTGCCTTCATATCTTTGACTTTCCTGGAAACACCTCCTGCAGAATGACCACATTTTCCAATACATGTGAGATCAGAGTGGTCCACAATTTCTAATTTAAATAACACCAAAAGAAACCAAATAAAGAAAAAAAAATGCTTTAAGATTAATAAGAAAAAATAGCTTACTGATTTTTTTTTATTAATTTTTTTTTTTAGTAAGCTGAATTATATTTCATTACTTCACCAGGTTCCATAGTCAACATGGGCATGGCTCAATTTGGGGAACTTTCTGGAATATGCTTTCTGAGAAAAAACATGTTTCTCAGGATGTGTTTCTTCTCATGCTTTTGCTGAGGGCATATTGCTGTTCTTTCTTACTTTCAAGTGAGTGGATACAAGCTAAGGCATCTTCCCTCCATATAGCATTGGTACCTAATTTTTGTCACCTCATTCTCTGAGGGCTCAAATGGTGGCATGCTTGCAGGAAAGCAACTGTCCACCATGAAAATGTTTAAGCGTGTCGGTCTGGGGAACAGATGGAACATTGGTTGTGCTTAGAGGGAAGGCAGAGGACTTTGAACACTCTCTCATGAAAGATAACATATATGGTTTCACAAAGAAAAATTCAAATAGAAAGGAAAGCTTTATGGTTTTGCTTTTAGAGATTTTAAGCAATATTCAAAATACTTTGGAAATTGCTCTGAGCAAATAGATACATATCATAAACATATTTCAGTCTATGAATGCCACAGATAAATGCTGCTTCTCATACTGTGCTCCTAATGGTAATGTGGATTGTGTAAAAATTATATTATAATGAAGAGACCTCAGGATGTAATACATTTTTAATCTGAAGTATTACAAATAGTGTGATAACTCTTAAGAGGAATGGTTCTAAGGGTGTATCTATTAGTTTAGCAGGGAGCTGTATAGAAAGAATAGCATTTTACATGAATATATTTTAATTAATTAAATATTAGGCATACTTATTGTTAGCATATTTACTGAGGAAAAGACCTCTGTTTTCTATATAACATGACTTAGAGTCTCCAAAAGCCTTTGAAGTTCTCCACGTACTCTTTATATATTTCAGCACTCAATAGATTTTTAAATTATATAATGAAGGTATAATTTAATACTAGATTGCATTGGAGAATCTGGAGTTAAAGCACATTGCAGATGTAAATTCATGCCTTATTCTAGACTCACGGTAGAAGCTCCTTTCATGTGCCTGGATTACAAAGGTGGTCCAGCTGTAGAATGAATGGTTGGGTATGGGTCTTCCCAGTGTAGGTTAATGCTGAGAGGTGTGCTGAACAAAACGCAAAGTCTCAAAGAAAGACCTGCAACCCAGGAGCTGCAGCTAGTCTTTAGGGCTTTGATCACATAAGGTAAGCAAGCTGTCAGAGAAGTAGTATTTAATGTTTCCAAAATACCACAAATCATATCTTGGGAACTTGTGAACTGAGGCACTGCAGAATGTGACTGTGGTGATTTGCTACATGCTGCTTCTTGTCTCTTGAGTTATTTTCCTCACATAAGTGATAAGGATCACTTCTGTGCTTGAGGACTGTGGTTTTGCTGTCATTGGCTCCTAATTATTATGACTATTTTCAGCTGGCTTACTTAACAGAATTTTCCTCTTGCAGTTTCAAAGAGATTCTTTATGACTCATTGTAAATAGCTGTATCATGATGCATTGTACATTTCTCAAACCAAGGCCACATACACTGATATTCGGGTAGCTGTGAATGCTGGCAATAGTCCACACTGAAGTCTGAAAAGAGAAAGAAAGGTTGTCAGTCAAAATGCTGATTTCCTGCCAAGTATTAAAATAAACAGTTGATGACGCACCATGCATTAAATTTAATACTAAGTCCAACATGATGAACACAATTCAGCAATTGTTTTAAAGCAGAAACTGTAAGAAGCATCTAATTTATCCCAAGTTGTGAATCCACCCTGTTGCTTACATCTTAATATTTAGTTCACAGGATCTACAGTGCATAGAATGTTGAAATAACAGAATTAGTCTATTAGTGCCTTTTGCATCAGTGCCCCAAAGAACTTTGTAGAGCACAAAAATATTAAATGGCATTCATTACCTTGGATATATCTAAGTAAATATGCAAAAAAAAAGTGGGCTGAAGACTGTCTTGAAACCATACCACACATACTTATCACAGGATCAGTAACTGGAATAATGCATCACAAGCAACGCAAAGAGGACAACTCATCCTGTGTATGTCAGGTCCCTTCATCCGCCTGAGTATTAGAAGCAAATTCAGAATACCTTGTCTTTCCTATTACCAATGTTACAGATAAGTAAGGAAAATTATTTGCCAAAGTGTGTCCTAGTCTTGTTCAGAAATTTTAGGTGGATAATTTTAGTATCAATTCCATTTTAGCTTTGTCTGCTTGATCAACTGGTATCTATTCTTAAGCCCAAGTGCAACTGATATGATTCAGAATGAATAGTTTTGAAGATCCTGTGGGATTGATGCATGACATTTCAATATGTCGGTGTCTTCTCAACAGTTATCAAAGACACAGACTCCCTTTTTGTAAGAATTTTTCTTCACACTGAGAATACTTTCTTGCGTTTCGGTTGGTAAAGAAGAAAACCTCAGCAGAATGACTGATGCCTTTCTTACTCAGAGGCAAATTCAATACTCTCAATCCAAGACTTGTTATACTGCTTCCCCAGGGAACATTGCCTTTGCTCCAAGATAGTGATTTTCTGGCACTTGACCAAGATTTCTAAAAATTCATTTCTTGTCAGGAGATCATAACATCTCCCCACAGCTAAGTTCTGAAGTCATGACAAGACCATCAGCTGCAAGGGTCAACTCGCTAAAGCAAGGAACAGAAAAACAAGGCTATGAAATTCCTTCCGAGAGAATGCAACTATTCCTTCTGAGATTTCATCTCTTATGCTTTGCTGCCTGCTAAAAACTCAAACTTCAAGAAAAAAATAGATGTCTCTATTCTGTTTTCTCTGTCAACTCTCACTACCCACCCCAAATTTGGGAAAAGCAGCTGAGGTACCCAATTCAAGCTATTAAGTATTAAATTGTTGGTGGAGTATGCAAGGCATTACTGAATTGATACACCACATCTTTACATAGCTGGAACCTCATTCTTAAACCAAGCAGCTCAACTGTTTTCCTTCTGCAACAGTATGATCTGCCAAGAGATCCAGTCTCTTGAATAGGTGCGTCTTTAGCTATGCTTAAGAAACTCCTTGGGCATAGCACCTAACTTAAATGTTTTGGGAAAAAATACAACTTCATCTGGGAAACGATTAAGAACTGTATGTATTGAATGATGGAAAATTTGGATCATCGCAAGAAAGAAGTAGCTGTGCTTCTTAATCTTGGTTCAAAATACATATTGGATGGAATTATACATGAGGGAGAGCTGAGCAAAAGGAAGATTGATGCTATTTTGTCAGTATTGCAATAAAAGGGAAACAACTACCTATTCACAGGGGGAAAAGAATGGATATATTTGTAAAACATCAGTTTAAAATAGGCTGCATATATTTCTGTTGCAGATCAGTGCCCCCTGCAATACCCAGTCTGACATGGTTGCCTATAGATGCTGTGGGAGCTCTATGTCAGAGAATGTCAATGAAGCTGCTGTCAGTATGCCCTGTCATGGCCATATTCTCATTCCATGCACACAACCACTTTTTTCCACCTTGAAGTGAGCACATTTTTACCACCTCAGGCTTTTTCCATGTTTTGCCAGCTGAATTTCCCCAGGCTCTTTCAGGCTACAATACCGGCAGTCTGATTTCCCAGCACAATTTTGCCTGCATTCCCTGTCCTATTATTCATATTTGCTGTTTATCTGATTATCACTATATTGCTGGCCAGTTTAATGCAGAGACAACTTGACCAAATTCACTCCTTCATTAAATAATTTATTAATAAGCTCAGGAGACTGCTCATATGATTCAAATGAACTTTATTAGCATAGTATGAATAATTCAGTGCTCTCTACAAAAAGAAAAGGCCTTAGGAAATACAGAATAAGGATGCCAGCTTGCCAACTTTCCTAGCTAAACTTTTCCTGAAGTCAAAGGGCATTAGTCTGCTGCCGAAGTATGTCCCCATGAGGAGGTTTTAGGGCTTAACTTTTCATGGGAAAGCATATGACTGGACACAAAACCTAAAAGTTTTTGAAAATTATTAGGAAACCAAAAAATATCAATATCTTGAAGAAGTAATGTGAGTAATAAGTGGTTGAGACTACCTGACTTAAAGTTTTTCTAAAATATCAATCCAGTTAATATTACGTTTCATTTCCTAGTCTGAACAGTAAATTAACATACCTTTATACATGTGTGACTAAAGCTTAAGTAAAATTTTGACTAAACTCAGAATGTTGGGTGTGTTGAAGAGGAGCCTCTTAAGAGTCTTCATTATATATTGAATCTCAATTATGATCTTGACAATTATAACTCAAGGATGCTGTATATGAAGTGTGATTTTGCACAAAGGACTTCTATGTTATGATATATTTTCACAAACAAAGAGGCAAAGGAGATCTTTCAGGGATCTGCCCAGCAAAGGAGGAATTCTTCTTTAATGGGGATGCCTACTGTTCTTGGCAATTTTATCCTCTGCCTGTTTCTCTGAGAGATGTCTCTTCCAGCTGCAGTATGCTTGTTATCAGCAGGAGGTATTACTCATTTGTTCTTATGGGAGATAAATGACACATAGAGGAGGAATATGGCATACTCTTATGTTTAACTTTCTGGCTATCCTAAGATAGTGTAGTACTTTGCAACCTTTGATGTGATTGTGATTCTTTTGAAGTCAGTGCCACAGAACTACCTTAGTGGTAGTTCTCCAGTGAACATCAGGAAGTCATTAACAGGTTTCTTCATTCTGGTTGTGGAAAACAATCCTAGTGTAAACCCTCTGGAGTCCAGATTCTCCCTGCTGTCATTGTATTATACCACACAAACAGGCCTTCCAGACTGGAGGAATAAGTACGTCTTGGCAAAAGGACATTGAGAAAGGGGGTCTGCTTGTCCAAATCTGAATTTGTAAGCTCTCAAGATTGTTTCCATACTGACTTGCTTCCTTTTCTGCTTCACCTTTTCCCTCCTTAAATTGAGAATACAATGTCATACCTGCTCCCAGTTAACTTTCAAGCATAGTAAGGATTAACTAGCTCATGTTTGTACACTTCTCTGAATGTATAATGAGCATAATTGTTTATTCTCACAGTTAAAGACTTCTGGTCTTGAAGATTTTAGTCCTGTATATACAGAAATTTTTCCTATTTTTAAAGTTGTAGTTGCTATAAAAATATGCGTAACTTATGACAGCTCCTTTCATCAAGGAAATGGTGAAAAGCTATTGTAGAGGCAAAAAGGCAACATAGACCTCTGTTTTGGTAGTCATTCATCACTCTTTTCTTTGCTCCCCTTTCAAGAGCTCCTTTTTTTGATACCTGTGAAAAGACAAGCTCAATTGGCCCAATCCATTTGTCTCATTTGCTCTGTGCTAGGAAGGCCACAAGCTCACATTTTATGAGAAGTCCTCTGAGATTCATGTGTGTGGTAATTTCTATAAAGCAGCTGCAAGTACATTTTTTATGACAATATCTGATTTTGTTTACAAAGGCCAAACCCAATTCTGTTGTAAATCTCTAGGGGAAATGCTTTTAACTTTTATTCAATTAATTCAAAATATTGAGGCAGTAAAAAGAGCTTGCTTAGATGTTCATTATAAAAGCAGTGATTTATAGTGTCAGTTACTCTAATGATAGCTTTATAGGACTAAATTATTTATTGTTAGGAATTGAAGGAAACTAAAGCTAAATGCAAAAACCAATAATGTTGCTATTTAGGTTTCTTTGGAAAGAAGATCATTACTTCTTTTTGTCTATTCCTCGTTATTTCTCACCAAATAACTTTTGGTAATTGAAGTATGTTTCAGGAATGGAAAATTGGAAGTTCCAACTCAGCTTCTTTTGGAAGAATGTACAAATAAACATATTTGTCCTATTTGTTAGTATTGTGTTTCTTGAAAGCTTGCAAAAACAGTCTGGAAAAGGTTTTATTTCAACCTTCCCAAGATTATTTAAGCTGACAACTTTACCTTGCTCCTTCTTAAATCAACAACAAAAGTACAACATCTAGCACAATGAGGACAAATTCTTGATCATTGGTCACTTTTGCTGAAAACTCAGCATTTTCAAATCATAGTCTTATGTGCTAAACACATATATTTTCAGGACAAATTCAGCTTGAGTATGTCTGGTATTCTGGGTTTATCTAGGGTATTATCCTCACTGTAAAATAAATACAATTTTGTTCAATGAGAGATTCAGGTAATCTACACTACAAGTATTTAGCCTCTAATAAGCATTGACAGGAGATGGGAAAATCAGGAGAAACATCTCACTCCATCAAGGTCCATGTCAGTATCTTTTTTACAGGCAGAAACCCACTGGTCTCAGGAACTTACTGTGTGAGCTGGCAAAGACAAGATTCATAGAACCATAGAATCATGGATTCATAGACTCAGCTAGGCTGGGAAAGTCCTCTAGGATCATCAAGTCCAACCTTTGAATGAGTGGAGGAAAGGAGAATGAAAAAGATCTGGTGCACCTGATGCTTCAAAAAGTTACAGGAGCAACCAGCGACAAAAGCTAGATCTGATCCTCATTACAAAGCTCTGCAGATGTTGGAAGAGGATGTCTCAAGAGTAAAAAAAGCATACAAAATAGGATACAGAAAAGATAGAAAAAACATAACTCTGAGAAGTTAACCTACACTACAGATGTGTTTAAGGTAGATTCTTGGGGTTTATACTGAGTCAAGAATAATGACGTTAAATGAAACTGCCTAAAAGGCTTGACATTGACTATTAACAATTCTGGAGATCACAAATCAAACATTTATTATCTGACAGTGCATGTGTTTGCAGTTTCCAGAAGTTTTATTCACTTTAGCAGGTTGTTATTATTTGCTCAGAATGTCACATCAGAAATGAATTATCATTATAGGCTAGTTTAAAACTCCAGTCATCCACTCACAGAGTTAAGCATATCCTGTGACTGGAAACTACTCACACAAACAGGAATACCAAAAAAGGAGAAGAAAAACACTACTGTCAAAAATGACTTTTCAGAAACTGCTGTTTGAGAAGTTATATATAATGAAGCAATCCTTACAACACGGTGTTATTTGAGATCTATTAGGTAAAAAAAGAAAGAAGAAGATATAAAATTAATACTATTTGTAATAGAAGACCCAGCTACTTTTGATAAGAACTTAAATGTTAGATTCAGTTTCAAACAGATTACCATGAAACTGTTGATTCATTATTTCCCATATACTCTACATATGAGACCCTGAAGGCACTGTAAGAGTAAAACTGTCAGAAAACAATCTGGCAAACATTTAAAAATGCAGCTTTAAAAGACTGACTTCTTCCCATGAAAAGCCCTTCATACATGAAAAGGCTACAGAATTTTGGAAACAGGAATTATTAGCTTATCTGATAATCATCCACTTTCTAAGAATTCTGTGATGAGCTAGACATTGAATAACCACATCCAGATCAAATGAAATGGGTCAAATAGATATAATTTGAAAAACTTCCAGTTTGTTATTCTTAGAGAGCTCCAAAAGAGCTTGGCAAAGAATGACAGAATGATATTTTCTGCAGAAATGGAAGAAAACAGACAATGCAATCTCAGACTTGAAAGGATATGGCATCAGTGCTCCATCCTCACCTGAGCCAAAATTAGATAAGTCAGCTGTGGCACTACAGCTGAAAGATAAGGCATTTTCACTATGGAAAAAGGCTTAACATTTGAAAACAAGGGTACTTGAAAATGATTCTTTTTGTTTATTTTACTGCACCTAGCATACAAAAAAAAATAAAATTAAACAAGCCTGTTTAAGGCTGTGCAATGACACCTCGATTGCCAGCAATGGCAAAGGCAGCCATCAGGCTCCTTTTTCTGTAGTGAATTAAACTGGTGAACTTATCCTCAGGATGCAATGGAAATTTGCACAGGATGAAAAGGCAAAGGCAGGGTTGGGTTAGGGTTGGGTTAGGGTTGGGTTAGGAGGTTGAAGAATGAAAATCCTTATGGGACTATTAGTTATGGAGATGACATTTCTGGCTCATGAAGGACCAATGTCAGTATAGTTTTGGAGTCTGGGGGAATGTATCTGGGAAGGATCACTGATTTGGCCTCTGCCATCAACCACTGTTGGAGACAGTATCAGATCAGATGGACCTTTCATTATGATCATTCTTATGCTCTAGAGAATGTATTTCTTTAGTACAGAATGAGCACTGTACTTCTAAACATGAACTATTTGTAGATGGTCATCTGTCTACATAAAAAGAGGAAATGTTATCTGAAAGCTTTGGTGGACTTGCTGTGCAGTAATGAAATAATGTTTGCCAGGCCACTAGGCAAACAAGTAAAAACAATTTCCAGCAAATTGAGTGAGCATTAGAAATAAACTAGGTTGTCACACAGGAAACACGAAGAACTTTGGCTTTTCATCCACAGTGAAGAAACTGTCAGGTTTTGTCAGAAAATAGTGAGAGGAAATTTACTTGGGAAAAGAATCGTTATGTTTGACATCTTCAGACTCCAGAAAAGAAAATCTTTTGTTAGCAAAACTCCATCTGTTACAAAAAATATTGGATCTACAGAAAATTTACTTATTTTTTTTAATGTAAACTAAGATTGGTTTAAAGAGGAGTCTGTATGGGGTTTTGAAGACATAGCTAGAGAATTATTTTCATTACCAAAGGGTACAGTTGAAATTTTTCATGAAGTCAAAGAATAATAGTTTTAGGTAATTGTGGGAAGAACAACCCTTGTTTGAAGCAAGAATGAAAATGAGATATATAATTTAAATCTAATTTAAAATGTCCACTAATTTAAATCAGTGGACATTGCATAATGCATTGCCCACCTACTTACAATATTAATCCTGCACACAGCAAATGAAGACAAGATTACTAACAAAAAAAATTGAAATTAATCTTAAGCAAATTATCCAAAACAATGTTTCACATAAAGCTGAAAAATGTCAGTCAAATAGAACCCAATATAATTTTCATTAAATTGGAGAGACAATCAAGTTCATCATGCTTGGAGTTAATAATAAGCAATATGAGGAGGTTTTATTGTAGTTAGTGATGGTTATACAAGAAAATAATGACACTGATAAAAAATAATTGAAGAAATTGGTTTCTTGACATCGATAAGAAAGAATTACTTCCAATAATGTAAAATACACAATAAATCAGTTCAAGCAAGTACATTCTCATGGGAAAGATGGAAAGACCATACCAGCTGTTACACTACAGTTAATGACCTAGGGCAAAGTGTAGGTCACAGAATAAATATTTAAACAAACTCTATGAGAGCTCACATCTACTGGTGAAGGAGCAATGGTTCAACAGAATAAAGTGCTATTGGTTAGGATATGCCATTCAGGCCTTGCAAATGGCATGATGGAGCATGGGTGGAGAAGCACTGCCATCCCAAAAGTTTTCTTAAAAAAAAATAATAATCATGCCTGAGTGCATAAATCTAAGTCTTCAGTAGTGATTTTACAGGGAGATTTTACAGCAGTCGAAGATCAGGCTGATTAGCTTCAAGTTGATTTTCTTTCAGCAAGGAGGGACGCTTAGATTAATGCAGTCTCTCCTTTTTTTAATTTATTATTGTCTCTAAGTTATTTTATTTTGTCATAAAATATGGCAAATTAAAATGAAATAAAGTATTTCTGTAGCTGGCCACAAAAAACTTTAATGGTCAAATCTCTTCTGCAATTTTGAAATTCTCTCCTAACCCCTAAATCTACTGTTTTGGTTTTGTTTTGTTTTGGGTTACTTCTAGAACAGAAAGGTTGGAGGATCCCCCCTCAATGAAATGTGATTATTTTGGACAATAATTTACAGATAATATGGGCAGTAATGGTCCATGTTATGGAGGTAGTAATTGCAACCTTCACCTCATCTATGATGCTTATACCAGGTAAAAGCACAGAGAGCAGAAACAAGAGCCTCTACTGGCCCCTTGGTGTGTGCAGTGTTTCTGGCACCCACAGTTTTATTGGATTGAGGTTTTGCTATTATTGACTGGTTTCTACTAGGAGCTGTGGATTTCAGCATAACCAGTTGGATAAGACATACCAGCATAGTAATAAAATTATAACCAAGAATTCTTCTGTCTCTGCTTTTAAGATTGTTCCAAGGAAAGCTTTTATCATATGTGCCCATCCTCTCTTATCACATTATATTTCCCAACAAAATTAAGGCAGAAACTCCTGCTCAAGCCATATCCATGAAGCAGTATGCATGCACATTAGCTGAAGTTCTTCACCTTGCTACTTCCCTTTCCAATGTCCATAATTTACTAGAGGTTTGTTCTTGATTAATATTTTAAGAATCTGGCAAAGTCAAACAGGTTTATTACGTTTAATTTTTAAAGACCCTCAAATTTGGTAAGAAGCTCGTGCTCTCAGTGGAAGTTTAATGCAAAAAGAATGAGTTATCTTTGAAAGCAAAATATTAAAAGTCATTTCCATGTTTCTAGCCTTCAGATCTGCAAAATCCATTCAGTACTTCAAAATGGAGCAGTGATCATTTGACATGAAAAGCCATTCCTTGTAGCAGATGTTTTTTGGTTGTTGGTCCAAGTAGCCAATGTTGCAAAATCATTTCTCTGATGGTGCAATAGTGTAATGCATAGCTGAAAATACTTCATAGCCAAAGGGGTTTGCCCTTCAAATATATCTCCTGGCTGCATAAAATGACCATATGATAGAAAGATATGCTTCAACAGTGCATGTGAGTAACTCTGTTTCTTTATAGCTGACTAGTTCTTTCAAATGGTCAGCCTCCAGACAGATGGAGAAAAAGGAAAGAGCTGAAGAGAAATGATTGCATGAAGCAGTCTGAGCCAATCATCCATATGTGGAAACATTTACCTTCCTAAATACAGCCCTTATGACCCAAATAAGTTAGAAGACTTAGGGGAGACACAGCACAAATTATGTCATAAAACAGAATCACCACTATGCTGTGAGCTGGGAAAAATCATTGAGTATTAGTCGCTCTTCTATTCGAAAGGATTATTTAACTTTAAGGTTGTTGAAAATCTATCATGGAATCTATTAATTAATAATGTTTCTTGAGGACCAGCAGTGGGGACCATGTGTAGGTTTCAGTGAGAATGGATATTTGAATAAAAGGACTTGAGCCTTGGATTGAAGAAAAAATACGACTGGTAATAAAAACCATATTTTTAATTCCACTTCAAATTTAAAGTGCACTAAATTTCTCACAGACCCACTGTATTCTTATTTTATCTGCTCAGAGATCAAAGTCATTGGTGTTACTTCAGTGTAAATTGGTGTTGAGATGAGAAATCAGTTTCATAATTTTATCTAAATTGTTTTTATTTGCAATGGAACAGTGAGAGTGTGACCCACAGAAAAATGTACACTTAGCATGGATCTTTTAACAAAGGCATCTGTACATTTCTTAAGAATGAAACTTTCATCATAGGGTGACTTTTGTTAAGGATATCAAAATGGTTATTATGCCTTGGCTCAATTCACTCTCACAATAAAATCGTACTTGCACTTGGCAGATGAAATAGGGAATAATGAGGTACTTACAGAAATTAGATTTCTACATTACAATATAATCAGATTTTAATGAAACAAGTAATATATATCATTCATAAAATTTAGTTTGTGATAAACCTTACTGGATTAACACAAGATTTGTTTTGGTAGCCAGGAAGCACTGAAATGATTTATTCTTTGAGGTAAAATGTTGCCTTATCTGTGTAAAATCTATAACAGCGTTATATACAGCCTTTATTATTTCTCTCCTATTGGATAATTGAAGATCTACAGGATTATTTAAAGTGATGAAGTAGCAACCTTAGATCATTTTACACTTTCCAATTTCATGCTTGTCTTCTGTAAAATCTTTTCCATAAATTAACGTTCAACAGAATATGAATGCAGCACAAAGTATAAAACTTGAACACTTATTGATTAAAATTGTATCCAGAGTCAATGACACTAGAATCTCTGGTGAATGTGTATTACCAACCAGTGTAAACTTTTCTTGTAAGGCGTGTATTCACAACAGTAAACTTAATCAAGCCAAAATAGAAATAGGAAAGTCAGCAATATCAAGAGAAGTAGCTGAATGCTTACAACAGTGACTGAGTTTAGTTGCCATGATTAAGTCTGTTACCTCCAAAACAACCTTGACCTACATCTTCTTTTCTTGCACAGAAATATAACACGGAAAAGAAGTTAATATGAACACTTCAGTCATAGTATGAGATTTTGCTGAAGAACTTCTGGAACTTAACTGGATCCTACATGTCAGGGATTGTAGGCTCTCCTGTAATCAATGCTCTAAAATACATCTCCAGAGGGAAAATCAGATTTTACAAGTGTCTCCTTGGGGTTCCATGTCTCTTTAATGATTTCATTCCATGAATAAGTCCTTAACTTAGGTACTGCAGAAAATGCATTCTACTACCACAATGAAAATGATCCCAAGTGTTTATAGTTCACATGATTTATTGATATATATGTATAAAAAAAAAGTACAGATTGGGAGGAGAAAAAAAAGCTTAGAAAGACTGTATAAAAGTGTACACTTGTCTCATAAGATAGAGAACTGCTAGCAGTATAAATGGACAAGTCAATTACTGGGCTTCTGAGCAAAAGAATTTTTGGAAGCTGCAAAAATCACTTAACATCTGATGCTCCTTCCCAGATTTATAGTCTACTCTCCTTGTCCTTCCTTGTTCTTATAGCATTGTGATTTGCAGGATATATGCCTCCTTATCTATGTGGACATTTTTGTTACACACTTTACAGGAACTGATACCAATTCTAAGTTGCTTAAATGTTTATTCTCATTGTAACTGGTTTAAGCAGTGATTCGTATTCTGCTGAACTTCAGTTATGATACTGTCACTGCCCTTTTGGTAACCTTCCCAGTGGAGCTGTTTATTTGCAGCTTGGATAGGAGGAAAATATCATTTTAGAGACATGTTTTCTTTGTAGTTCTCATTTTTATATGTTCTGGTAGAGTTATGCAGGAAAATTCTCCATTTGGCTTCTTTTGCGTTGTAAATATTTGGGTACTTCAACTTTTCTTTCACACTTAGGCCTAAGGGTCACTTATAGATCTAAGTCCACAAGATGTGGCTTTGTTATCCTAACAACTGCAAGCCAACACTTTGCATAAATTCTAGGCAAAGCACAACTACTGTGTCATAAAATTACAGATAGTAATGATGCACTTTAAAGAAGTATTTTGGGTGAGCATGCAGAAGGATGTACACTCAAGTATTTAGAACAAAGATGTTTGAAAAGGATGTGGAAAATTCACAAAAGGGACTAGAGACCCAGTAAAATGCTTTGTCAGCAGACAAGTGGTATGCTCTGCAGTTTATCACCAAAAAAAAACCTGACAGGAAACTTGTTTATGGTATATAAGTACTATAAAAATTAGACCACCTCCCTCCACACCAAAACCCAGTTACTCTGCGGACCATTAATCTCTCAGAATAAAAAATAATGAGAGTCAAAGGCTGCAGATCAAAGCCACACAAGTCTATAATGCAAACAGATTTTACAGTAACTATAATTAACCTGAGGAAATCTGAAGGGAAGAAATGGCTTCCACTGGTGACATCAGCAGTGAGTTAGTGTGCAAATGTCCATTAATGCCACTTTGGTGTTTGCTGCCTGTCTTTTTTGTAGCTTGGCATTCTAACTTCCTTATTTAAGCAAGAGTAGTGATTATAGGAAGACAATAGAAAGCAAATATTCTGACAACTGCTTTAAAAATTATTTTATATCAGGTTTGTTTAAACTATGATTTTTTTTCAATTTGTGCAAATCAATTCAATTATTAACAGGAAAATAACTTCTATACGTGTTTTTTTTTTTTTCATAGCAGCCAACACGGCTGATTTTTCTCTTTTATAGAAAAGAAATTTCTCTTTCTTTTCAATCTTACCACAAATAATTCCCACATTAACATTTTACTTTGAAACATTCCCTCCTGCTTTCTTTATTCTGTCTATTAAGCTATGTCTATTTGCATTGAACTTTGTCTGCCAATTATAAATCTAAATTGACAAACCTAAATTATGTGTCTCTTCTTTTGTAATAATGAGTCCATTTTTTAATATCAAGCTTTAATCTCTGTTTTAGTTGAATTTAAATAAATCATCAAGTCAAACCATTAAATAAGTAATTTCAGAAACAGGCGTTTCAATATTTATTGGCAGTGTTGTGATCACTGTTCTATTCAAAGGAATTTTTTTTAAGTACACTTGTATAACATTAAAAAGGAAAAGGACAGAGAAAGGAAATGGAATGATAAAAAAAAATTGTAGGAAATTATATTCAGAGGTGTCTAATTTAATATCTTCCTTTCCACTCCATTTGCATATTAAGAGAACAGGAGAACTAACTGAACAAGGAAATACTTTTTCACTGTGAGGGTGACCGAGCCCTGGCACAGGTTGCCCAGTGAGTCTCCATCCCTGGAGATATTAAAAAAAACATGTGGACACCATCCAGGCAGTTGGCCCTACCTGTCTCTTGATTGAGCACGGGGGTTGGACCATGTGATCTCTGGAGGTCCCTTCCAGCCTCAACCATTCTGTGACTCTCTGACTTTATACCATTGTTTTGCAGCTTAACAGAAGCAAAACTGCGATTTGTGGTTTGTCTAAGCAAGTGCAGTGGAGAATGTACAAGAGAATATTTTGTTAAAGAGACAACTATACTGTTTCTGTCAGATCATTGCCAGAGAAGAAAGAAGTAGGAAAAGTAGTTTGAAGACTGCAGAAATTAGATCAGGAGAAGCAGGTTGCACTTACTAACAATAACTTCCGTGTTTGTCTTACACATAGTAACTGCCTTCAAAATCAAAGTGAAGGGTAGGCAAAGAACTGCATGAGCTGGAGCAGACGAGAAAGGTAGGAGAATATGAGGACAAGTCAGCACAGTCTTGTATTCCAGAAACTTCCTTAACTGACAAAAGAGACCTGTAGTGATCCCTATAGCCCATGTGTCAAATGCAGTGTCAGTTAGCACAGTATGTTTTACAGCTGTTTACATTGGTTGGGGTTTGGGAGACAGGTTACATTTGATACTCATTCTAAGGCTTCCAGCAAAAGAGCATCTGAGAAGCTGAATAGCTTCATTCATCTCCCCTGCATTTAGCTTTTGCCAACAAGGACAACCCCTGCAGCTGTGATACAAGCTCTGATACTGGATAAAATGTGAACAGATTGTGACAGGAACTATACAAATGCAAGGTATTACTGACATACATGAATGAGAGATAATGAGTGTGAAATCAAACAGTCAGCGTTACAAAGCAAAATATGTAATGTAGCTACATTTTGACAAGTGGCACAAAGCTGCAGCTAAAGCAACACAACAATGGAAAGGTGATGCTTTCTATTGACACTACAGGAGATGGAAGTGCCCAAGCATGCATATTATCAGAAACTACATTGCTATAGTCTCCTTCAAAGGCTGCCATAAGATCAGCTTTCTCAGTGAAGTCACAAAGTTTACCTGCTGCTGAGGGATCCAGCTGGGATTGAAGAACTGGGATAGAAAACTCCTGGGGTTTTGTCACAAGAGCTGCAGAAGACAAAAAATGAGGATACGTTTATCTGTGAAAGATCTGACCATGGGATTGAACCAGTCAATGCAACAGCTAGTCAGTATAAGGTTCCACTGCATAAGGATCTGGCCTTTGACATGACTTTAACAACACATGATAGGGCAGTGGTATTGTATTTGTTTACCAAAATATTCCATGGGGACACACCTCCAAAAGATACAAGGATACCCAAAGCTTCCTTATGGTCACTCTTCAAAGGGTGCATCTTCTCAATTACAGAATTATTTGATAGTTACATGACATATGCCTTCATAAGGCATTTAAGATGTTTAAGTAAAATTTTTTCTTTAGCGTAGAAGTTCGCTCATAAGATGAAGCCTGCCCTCTATTCTGTCTCTTTCACAACTGAGGTTCAGAAAGTATGTTTTAAAAATTAATGTTAAGAATACTGCCCTGTGATTTGTCAGTGATTTTGGTTTTCATTAAATAGCTAGTTACGTTATAGACAGGGCATTCACCATAACATGGGAAAAACAAGACCTGACCAGATCAGAGTAGACCATACTAATGAGCTTTTCTAGTTTCAATATACATCCTATACTTTATGCGTCATGTGATAGAGTAGTTAGGTATAAGAGACGGTTGTTGGATAGAAAATTTCTCTCTAACCCCTAAAAGGAGAGACTGACTTATGTCCTGAGAAATGGAAATTTAGGTTCTTTCTGAAGTCTTGCTTTTCTGTATGTTTTTATGAGCCATACAGTTGTTATTATCAATTGATTTGACACTTTCTGTGACAAGAATGTGGTTTTGTCACTTGAGGGACTGAGTTTCCTCATCAGTGTGTTCTGCATAGCTCATATTTCCTTTGGGCTTCATATGAGACTATTTCCCAGGTTCTCATTATTCTCACCCACATCTTTGAACCTCATCTCTATTATTCTTTCGGAGCTGATGTGAAATCTACTGAATAAAATGTGCTAGTGTCAGGCATGCTTTTTACTTCATATGAGCATGTTCAAATATTGTTCTTCAGATCATGTTTGTCTAGTTGACGGGCACATACTGAGCAGAGGTCTTCATTGTGTTGTTCACAATAGAATGCAATTTTGGTTTTGGATCCTAGTACCTTTCTGCTATCAAATTACTGAAACTGCTATCAAAACAGTTTTATTTTCCTTTAAATATTTTAGTGTACAGAGAGAGAACTATTCAGATATGTTGCCTTCCATGTCAAGTTTATCTGATCCACTTGTTAATAGTTCCAACTTTATCTGTGTTTTCTGATTCCTTGTCTATTTCTTTTCTATTATCCCTCTGATTTTGATCCCTGATTCAAGGAAATCTCCAGCTCCATTCCTTAAATGAACCCAAACTATTTTGTTTTTTTAATGTCTAATGCTATTCTTTTTAATCCATTGGCTCCAATTTCCCACTATCATGCCTAAGAGGATAAACTGTTTCCTCCTCCTTTGCCTATTGCTTACTATCTCCAATAAACTGTTATTATTTTTCCTTGGTCCACTAATTATTTTTTTACAAGCTTCAATTCATTTGCATTTTCTACTGTTCACACTTTAATTATCCTAAATGTTCTGAGTTTACCCTTGCTGCTGTTCTCTTTACATCTTTATTTTAACTGCATTAGTTTCTGCCACTTCTGGATATAAAGATTTAGTACAGCACTTCTGTGAGTAAACAGAGAGTATTTGTATTTTACACTGAAGTGAATTCTCTGGATTTCGGTGTAGGGAATGGATTAATATCTCCCTCCTGAAGATAAAACACATTGACAGGTAGTTAACGTTACATGGCAGATAAACAATGATGATACCAGTTTTACACTTTTCTGGCTGTACTATTGATCCTGTTTATCAGCCCTACCATAAAATACCTAGCTATTCAGTATGTTATCTCCCCCAATTAGGTGAATCTCATTAATCCCATCTTGTATGTTACCTGTCTCTGAACTTGTAATATTTGAATGCAGTCTTGGAAAACTGTTTACAATGATTGAACAAGATAGTGGAACAGGAAAAACAAGCTTGTATTCTCTGTTTCAAAATCTTATATAGAATCTTTTTTCTTCCTTTCTCCTAGAGGCAACTTCTGGCTTTGCAGTATTTCTACAACTGTTATCATTGCCATAGCAAGAAATCAAAGGAAAATCTACCTTTCTTCCTGCGATTAAGTATGACTAATTTCCCCTTTTCCTAACCCAGCAGATCTGTTCTTTCTCTGTGCAGATATAAATGAACCTCACTTCTCACTTCAGGGAAGGACATACATTCATATTTTGAATCTATTTCTCATGAATAATTGAACACTGTTGAGAATGTGATTTCTGGAATAATTAAAACTAACCTGTGGTAAGGGAATCTGAGGAGGAGCAAGACTCCCGCCTATGAAACAATGTTTAACAGAACTGAATGCTGGTCTGCTGTGTCTCAAATTGAAGAGCCTATGTTTTGTCTGTATCATTCCTAATATTCCTTATGTAAAAGCTGTTAACTACAATCAATTTGAGATTGCTAGTTATGTGAAAACAAACTACTTTTTTTCCACTTCAGTTAATTTTTTTTCCCTCTCAGTATATAAACCAGTAGCCATGAGTTTTGGATCCTGGTGCATTATTATGAGTTTTGGATTGGGTGCAGTATTTAAAGCTAAACCCTCTCTGTGCCTCAATTTATCCTCACAAAAAGAGGATTAATGGAGCATAACAGGGAGACTGTACACTGCAATTGGTGCCTGTAACAGATGTTATAGAAATGAGGGAACTTTCTGATTACTAAACAATAAGGACTTGACTCCTGTGTTGATGTTAGTTGAGGTTTTGCTTATATGGTTCAACAAATCCTTGAGGGCACATACCACCAAAATAGCATGTGAAGACCCCTTTCCCAACAAAACAGGGTCTGCTCCCAAGGCAGATTAAATGGGCATAAAGTCCTGTCTTCTTCATCACCTTCCCCTGGCCTCTGTGGAGTATTACTTGCTCTCTTCCATAAGAAGGCCAAAGTTTTCTTGACTCTAACAAGTCAAGAAGAACAGGGAGGGCTCAGCCAGTCTGCTCATGCATCAGACCAAATTGAACTCCTGACCTCTAACGGAACATGTTACTTTTCCATGCAAGAAACATCCATTACAATGATATCCTTTCCCCTACCCTTGATTTTTAATGCACAATTTGAAAGGAAAATACATAACAATTCATTTTGCACATGGATTGTTTTTCATTGGGTAGAGATGAAGCTTAGTAATTTTAATTAGTTTCATTAAGGATTTCATTGCAATTAGCACAACTTTCATTTTAAATAAAGATGAAGTTTACTGCACAATGAAAATTTTTGAATAATGTGATATTACACTTATGTATTTTTTATCAAAACATTTAATTGCACATTAACAATGCATTACATTTGACAAATACAAAATAAACTTTGTAGAATAAACATAATGATTTGTTTTGTCTTTCTTACATGAATGTAAAGCATGACTCCAAAATATTTATTTCATCTTGGTAAGAGATGGGGAAAGATCCTTGAGTTTCGCAGCTTCCTCTCTGGGGCAATTTCCTGATGATTTTGGTGGGTGTGAGGAGGTGCATTCAGGCTGCCTCCTGCTCTTGTGGGCAGTCTGGATAGCTGAGGGTTTAAACCACCCTCTGGCACTTGGAATACTTGTCTGTGAGTATGGGCTATGTCTATGCTGTTAACTAAAACAAGGCAAGGGAACATTTTTGTGTCTTGAGGACAAGGAGCACTGCCTGGCTGCTGTCCAATCTATAGAGTGCAGGGCCATAGGTCTCCCCTAGGCCCCGTGTGGTGTACATCTGAACCCAGCACATAATTTGTTTGTTTTATATGTATTTTTCAGTTCAGATAATATAAGAAGTTACAGTAATATAAGGGCTATGTTGTGGCTATTAGAACAATATTTTAATATCATGAAATTGAGGATGTGTTGCATATCCTGATCTGTGATGTGACAGTACCAAGAGAGCTTTAAAAATGTACCATCTTCTGTAATAGCTTGAGAAAACTTCCTGAGAAGGAGGGAACTAAACTAAACTTGGTTTAGTCCCGTCCTGACACAGAGAACGGCTCTGGCACTGTTGCACCCCTTGCAGGTACTGCTTGGAGAAGAGTTTATTTGATTTGTAGCAAAACCATGCCAAGAAGCATGCTAACAGTTCAGCCCTGTGGGCAGTCAGCAGCACATCGCTTACTCCAAGGTCCTGTTTTATTTAACAGGCAAAAAGAAAGCTAGTTTAATATGGATTTCATTCTTCTTTCCTGAAAAGGCCTTACTACTGTTACACAGACGTGTCCATAGTGCTATAAAACTGGTCAGTATCAGCAGAGATATAGCCTTGTATACCAAAGGGAAAAGACATACTGATCTAACCCTGCTGTATCAGGGGCACTGTACTGCTTCAGCTGCTTTATAAGCATATTTTAAGGGACATAACAATGTTCCCACTAAGGCAAGGTCACTTTAATGGAAAAGAAGTCAAATGTTTAGTAGATAATAGCCTGTACAACTTTCCTAGCATTCTGTATTTGTGCTGTTTATGAAATCTTGTGTGCTAAGCTATCCCACAATGCAGCAGCAGACTTAGGCTTGTTAACTTTGGCTTTTTTGGTACATCAGGCTTCTCTCTGGTGGACAAAAACTTATCTGCAGCTTTCTTATCCACCTGGTTTCCACAGTGTCCTTCTGACAAAGAAAAGAGCTGCTTCATCTTACTTGAAGAGACAGTGGCACAAGATATTTCTCCTCAAATTTTCTAGAGCCAAGTGTATCTCTGAACTTCTCACAGAGAGGAGTCTCTTTTGTAGGCCTGTGAATCTTTTCTTGTCCATCTCAGGGTTTTTGCACATTTTTACCTTAAGAGAAAGCATATTTTCACAAACTGAAGCAACAGAGCACATTATGCCACTTCCATTTATGTCCATAGCAAAGGTTAAAGCACATACCAGAACAAGCCTACTTTTCAGACCCTTCTTTCTTGCCTTAAAGAAATTTTTAATGGTCAACATTAATATATTAAACTGTTTTAGAGAACTGTAAATAGCCTTTGGTGAGATTTTTTACATGGGAGAATCTGTGAAAGAACGTGCTGATTTTGAAAATATTTTCTGACCTCAGAGGAAACTCCCTCAGACTATTACAGGGCCTCTTCTCAATCAGATGCTGGGAGTCAGTTCAGGAGTTAACCAATTTTAAGATATGCGTTTCATGAAAACTTGCTCTCAAAAGAAAGACTTTATGCTTCTCTTTTTTGTCAACAAAAAAATTGCAGATGCCTGAAAGAAATCAGAGCTCTAAACAAGATTTTATCTTGTCAAAAACAGTCACCCCAGATATAAAATGACACATTTTTATTGCTCTTTATGAAAAGAACCTCTTCTCTGAGACTAGTGGATGCTCTGTGAAGCAGCAGGAGATTCAAGGGAGAATGACAGGTACTTTGATTTGAACAAGAAAAATGAAAGATCTTAATGACTCCAGACACTGTAGGTTCCTTACCTCATAAATATGTCTGATTCATATTCATTGCTTTCAGCAGGCTGAATCATTTCAAGCAAAATGATATCAGGAAAAAATATGTGCTTTTTCTCTTATTGTTGAGTGGCATCACTCATTCTTGAAATCATTTCTGTGTTAGAAAAAAATTTACAGGAGTCTTGTGGCATTGTGGGCTCTCCAGATAATTCACTGATGATGCTAGGGCTCTCCACATGGACTATATTGCAGAACTGAGATCTAAGGAGTTTACTAAATCCTTAATTTCCACTAATGTCATTGAAGGTTGTCATTTCCTGGGAAAGGATTTGTTGGGTCCCTTATAAGACCTGGCTACTGAACATTGTTCTGAGATTGTCAGAAGACTCTTTTCCTCTGTCCATCTTGTATAGCACTGTGGAAACCTCCACAACCCTCATTTTTAAAGTTGTTTTAATAGTTATTTTTTGGTTGTATATTGAATGCAGATTTTTGCTTAGTTCGTAAGAAAGAAATCAATTTTTTTGAGAGGAAAATGCTGCTTTCTAAAAATATCGATAATTCAGGAATGATGAGTTGTTTTAAATCGTATTTTATTGCTTTGTATGATAACTTTATTAGGCAATGCTTCTCTGAATTGGTCTCCTTATTTGGATCACTTTAAGACTGATAAGCCTCCCTTCACTAACAGTTCCAAACCATGAGAAGTTAATAGCTATTATAACAAAATCCATTATCTAGTTCTTTTTGGTGCTAGATCTTTGACATATTCCTTTCCCTTCCTTCATGTTTGGAGATTTTTTAGAGATACACATATTACTTGAGCAGAAATAAATATTTACTACATATTATTGCATTTCAAGGTTTCTTTTCTCAAACATTTTTGGTCCTGCAGTAGAATCTATTACAGCTTAAAGCAGTAATTCATATAACCACACTTAAATCTCTGGTTCTGCTTAGAACCCATGTGGCCTTACTGGACTGCATTGTACTCTTGATTATATCCATGCTAAATTAGAGCAAGTCTGTTTAAGTCATCTGAGAATAGAAACTGGATTTCTGTCGTCTATGTTCAGGAAGCTTCCTCATCAATTTTTGTCCTTTTCCTTAATGTGAGAGTTCCTTCCCCCTCACCTGTGTATGTTTAAGAAATGATCACTTATCTGTTTCTTAGGACTGCTCATCGGAACAATGTTTGCCAAAGTGTCTCTTTGCAACTTGGATTATCATTAATCTGTTGCCAATTCCGTTTGGTTTTGTTTGCTTGTTTGTGTTTTTTAATATTTATTTTTGGGTGTAACCTTTCCTACTAATGAAGAAGAATGGCCACCATCCAGAAATGTAAGGACCCTGCTTTGCCCATGGCAGATCTTTTCCCATTCCATCTAGAAAACTGATGCAAAGATCATTTTTCCAGGTCACTAATAAGGTCATCCCTTAATTTTCCTGACTTTATGGCTTACTGGTTTACACTGCAGCAAAAATGAAGTAATTTGTCTCTGCCTTAAAGAACACAAATGACCTAACTCCACCCATCCTGCTGCTTCTGTCTCCTTCACTACTGTGTTTACTAATGTTTATTAACCAAGTTTGCTAGACTTCATCATTTGGTTGTTATTTCTTTCTAAAACACCCAGAGACAACCCTCCTTGCTTAGACTGCTACCATGTTAGGAAGGTCATTGGTAAAACTTCTCAGACTTGTCTTTTTGGTTCCTTAAACTCTTCTGTATGCTGTTTTCTCTCATTTCTGCTTAGATGATAAGCTGTTTGAAACAAGGACATTGCTGAAGCAAGTCTTTGGTCCCTTGTTAGATCAAGCAATAAATAATAATAACGCCAGCAGAAGGAGTTGGGTAATATAGACAAAATGTAGTAGCAACTACTAATTTTATTTTAAAATAGGTATTTTCCAGTGTATTCTTTCAATTTCTCTATTAACAGTTGTAGAAGATAATAACTGAAGTCACCATTTTCCTAAGCATTTTTCTCATACTGGCTGGTTAATGCTGTGTTTCATGCTGACCATTTATATAATGTATCCTCAAGAACAGTTGTTCACATCACTACATCACTTGTAATTGCTTAGCCTTCCATTTAGTTTTAGCAAAGCTTCCAACAGACTGAAGAGAAGCGATGCCAAGGAATTTCAGAAAAACCATGCTGAAATGTGTCAGGATCTGATCTGGCTAATCTGTGCACCAAACTGAATGGACAAATAATTTAACAAGGGATGAAGGATGTCTAGCTCAAAGTGGAATCAGTCCAGGAAGAAATGAAGTCCAGCAGATCCAAAAAGAAGATGAAAGACATCTTAAAGGCAACAAAGATAATTTGGATCAAGCCAAAAACAATATGCAGATCTTCAAATAAGAGATGACGAAGCTACCTCACAGAGTCTGACAAAAAGGGAACTGTGTGATTCTTTTGAAGAAGTGAAAATTGCCCATGATGAGTAGAGCAGAAGGGAAGAGAGTCAGCAGAGGTCCTGTGCTCATAATGAACTACTGTAGCAGGCAGCTGCACTTAGAACTGTGTGGGGACTCATCAACAATGATATTGGGATGAGAAATGTTAATTACAGCTGAACAGCCTCCCGCTCTGGCAGAAATCCCAGGACAAAGCAGTGGCACTTGGGCTGCAGATGCAATATTTTATAGAATCCCTGCTGTTAAAAATGCCATAGTTTCCTCAGTTTTACATGTTGGTTACAGAGGAACTGAAAACAGAATTTTGTTCCTTTTAGATAGAATCTCATGGTTTTACAGAGATTACAGTAGCAGGCTGATGGTCAAAAGTGTGGGGTTTTGTTTTTTAATTCTCTGGAGCTTAGAAAATTTAGTTGTTGATTAAATACCAAGTACACTACCAAGGTGAAAGCCAATTCAGTGATTATCATACTGGGACCATGCTAGATACAAATGACTTCATTAATTTACTGGAGAAAATTCATTACTGTACAGAATTTGTAAGTAGTTTCTAAAGGCAATTATGCCCTGAGCAAACAAGTTACACACCAGTAGTCCTGAGACACAGAGCCATGCCCAAGCCTAAGGAGTACACCCAGAGTTCCCCCAGAGTCTTGATGACTTGAAAGGGAGAGAGGCTGCCACCACAGTTTCAGTGGCAATTGCACTGCTCCATGACTTACATACATCGCATTTTGTACAGGATACACTGGAACACTTTCCATGTTGAATTTGGACATATTTGGCAAAGTGCCTGTAAGAACATCAGCTGGGTGGGAAGTACCTATCTTCTGTAAAGTTCATCAAGATTTTAAAGACTCTCAGGTTCCCCATCAGGATATAACAAGACTTTGAGAGCTGGGGAGACACGTTTTCTACAACTGTCAGAGGCCTTGGGAGCAGCATATTCACAGTGGTGACTTCAGTGAATTTAAACCACAGAAGTTTTGACTGATCTTTTTGTTTTGTGGTGACTTTTTGGATTTTGTGTTTTTTTTTTAGGTTTGTTTTGTTTTTTTTTTTATTTGATTTGTTTTTTATGTAGACTATTTTTTTTATTTAGACTCATAGAACCCCTCTGATCAAGGGCATGTATTATTCTTCATTCTCAGCCTTTACCTCATTTTCTCAGTTTGCTCTGCTTGTAAACATAAAATTTCCTTAAAGAGGTTCATGATAAAATAAAGAACTTGCTGGAGTATGTGATCTGGAGCTGTTAATAATTAGTGTTAGAAGTTTGTGTCAGACATAAATTTCTTTCCTAATCCTTTAGAAAGGCTTTCTTCCAGTATTACATTAACCTACCTGCTTTATCATTGAACACTCATTGTTCTTTTAAGCTTGTCTTCAAATTTCTCCTAAATAACCATTGTAGAGTACAACACTGTTAGAGCTATTCCACTCTACATAGAATAAAATTAATCATTTATTAAAGGACAAGAGAGACTGATTACCTTAACCGAATGGCTGGGCAATCATTTTGCTGGGTGAGACCAAGTTCAAATGACCTCATAGTTTATTAATGTTGGTATCACTCAGTGTATTAGAACAATATAATTGAAGCACTAAGTTAAGTAAAAGTATAAGAACATAATTTTTATGCCACTAGAGCTCTATGCCAACAGATCTGAGGAGAAACAAATACTTTCAGGGTTGGAAAAATATACCTCAGATGAACAAGGGTGCCCATAATTTCATGTTTTTCTAACCTGGTACTAGAATAAACATAACAGAATAAAAATGTAGCAGAATAGTAAAAAAAGAAAATAAAAAAAGAATTAAAAAGAGTTTTTGAAGATAAGCAGTGGAAGATAGCAAAAGAATGTATGTATAGTAAACCCTAAAGTATTCAATAGTACGTACACCAAGGCTTGAGTTAGTCATTTATTTGCTCATGTAGTAAATTTAAATTTAATAATGTTATCAGTATTACATCAACTATGGAATTGGGGGTGATCTTTTACCTGTCAACATTTATTCTAAAGTTTGTATTTTGCTTAATTATACTCTCCAAGTACAGTTTCCTAACTGGTTTCCTTATGTTTCTCTTTACTGTCCTCCATATTAACCTTTCTCTGCCAACAACCATGATCAGCAAACAATGCCATAGCAAAGGGAAAAAAAAAACCTTCTGTAAGGCAAATACAGCAGAGTCTCTGTTCTGTGAAACAGCATTAAAGCCAGTTCTCAGATCATTTCCAGCTTACCAGCTGGCTGGCTGGCACAGAGCAACTGGGATGGGCCCAGCTGTTGAAGAGCTTGCCAGTAAATTTGTTGCTGTATTAGTGGAGTTGTTGGCTAGGGTTTAAAAGGTGAAGGACAATGAAAGGGCAAGAATGAGGTGGAGAACAGTGTATATGAGCCAGGTGGTTGTAATGGTGCTAGCCAGGAATAACAGTTCATGAACACTGGTTGATACTAGTTATTATATTGCTGTTGCTCCTATAAATTACTTTACAGTTGATACCTCTCAGTCATGGGCCTTGATTTATAGCATAAGTGCCTAATGTTGCAAAATACGAATAGCTGTCCTTGACAATAAGAACCATTAGAGAACCTATGCAGAAAAATGTCATATTAGGAGCCATGAATGAAAGATTGCTGTAGGGATTTGCATGTACATAATTTTTGTTCTATGTAAACTTTATGCAGTTTCTATGGTATTTTTCTATTCAAGCATTATGGAGTTACACAAGTCAGCTTATAAAAGCCAAGAAAGTTTTGTATAAACATATAAATTACCTTTGAATGAAGTGATCAGAATTATCATGCTGATGCCATTTGCAGCTGGAGCAATTGAGGGCTATATTTAGAGGGCTTAAGACGAATGTGGTAGAAGATACTAAAACGCTTTTGGCATTTTGAACATAAGTTTTATACACTGACTGGGATAAAAAAAATCTGTCACACCCTTCTGTAGCAAATTAACTGACCCCTGTCAGGATGATACTTAAACATGCCGACCAGGATGGTTTATTTCTAGACTCATTCCACACCATGGGGAGGGCACACATAGGCACCTGAATTATCTGATTTCACATTATGCCTAATTTTAGGCATTAGTCTCAAGGCCTTCAAAAGCACCAGTCTCTCTTGATTGTTTCTACATAGGGGATGTCAGCACTCACTTAAGGACATCTTATTCACTAAGGCACTCCAAAGTTGGATGAAAATTAGCTACCAAAGTGAGACGCAATGTGACCTATGTCATTCCATACCATAGCAGATATTATATCCATTACAGATACTTTTTAAATGATATAAAAGCACAACAAAGAGGGCATTTAAAGCATTCTGATTGTTGCCTCAGGTTAAAATGTCAAGCAGATTGGAGCTACTTCATTTTAAATGAGATTGAGAGCAGAAAATAAGTGTGATAAAAGTTTAATGAAACTTTGTGGATGCTGGGACAAGCCTATCAGTCACAATAGGTTTAAGATCAAGCATAAAAGGTATATTTCCTTTTATCTGAACCAACAGGACCCCCAAACCAGGGACTAAGTGGAAGGCTAAAGGGGAAATGTGTACTGGGAATTTATTTGGTATAATCTGATGGAAGCACGTTTCAGGAACATCCAAAAATCCTTCAAAAACAGAGGAAAAGAAGCAGTGAAAAGATGAGCAGAGGTAAGAAGTATACATTTAAGAGGTGAGAGAATTCTATGTAGAATTAAACTTGAATGCTGAGCAAAAAAATAGCCTTTTATTGTTATTGTTTAACTAATGGCATCTAATAAATAGATTTTTGTGTGCATTCTTTTTTAACAAACAGGACTGTATCAAAGAAAAATCTGACTACATCATCAAATTACTTCCCGATGTTGAAACATTACAAAAGACCCATGTAATGGCTAACTGCAAATGTTAAAAAGCTGTAAAATGTCAGATAGTTCCACCCCACTTGTTAAATAGCTCATTTAAAACAAGACAAAACTAAACAAAAACCCACAAAAACATTAAAATACCTTGACAAAGCTTTACATTTACTCCAGGTCTTGAGTTTAGTTTTTCAGACTGCTTTGTAATCCCAAGGCAATACCTAGATTTTTTTTTCTATTTAGCATGTAATTGATATCCAATTGAAAAATATGTATCTTTTAAACACTGGCTTTGAACTAAGCCACAATTCTACTTTAAATCTCTTAGCCTTTATTTTATTTCAGGAATCTTGTGTAAGAGAACACATTTTGTGATAAGAGATGTTAAAACATGTACTGTCTCTGAGACAGAAGACATAATACCTTAGAAACATGAACGATAATTGGGTTGAATACTACTGAGGCCCTTTTGAAAACTTCATAGCTAAATTCAGAGAAATAATGGGTAAATTTTAATACTTGTATTCAAAATGTTGAACAAGGTGACTGTATGAACGGCTACACAGATGTCCACATCGAGAAACACAGAGAGTGACTTTGTAATTAAAAATGAAGTAGTTAGTACTGTCTCTGGGGGTGCTCTGGAGCTGTGATAAAACTGATTCATATGAGTGACAAACATACAAGTATGAAAGGCAATTTCTTCTAACACCTCTATCAGCACCAGAGCAGCCACTGAATAAAGAAATGAAGTTGTTAGACAGATCGAAGGAATGTGAGGTATTCCAATTTCACCCACCAAACCACATATACAAAGTTTTGAGAGGGAAAAATGTGTTGACTATGTTATACAAAGTGTACTGTTAGATCTGTTTAATGAAAATAAGGACTAGTCTCACCCAAGTCTAAAAGAAAGGGAAGAGAGACCATTTAAGTTGTGAATAGAATCTTAGTAAAGTTTTCTACTGCTAGGGTAGAAAGCTCAGCAATGATCTTGACCATCTTCTAAAGATCTCTGTTGCTTCATGGAACAGAAAGGGAACATAAAAGAGAAAGGTTTCTAAAATGTTAAACATGTACAGCTGAAGTAGATAATTGAAGCCTGGGTGACAGAAGAAAGGAGAAAGGTGTACCCATCTGAGAGACAGTCTATAAGCCTGGGGGAAAAAAAGAGGCTGAGGAGGAGGGAATCACAATTGTGCTCATTTTCTACCCTTGCAGAATATAAGGGAAAACAGTACATACTTTCATAACTCAGTAGGAACTAGTGAAAAGGTCTCCCAAAACAGAGGGCAAATGAAAAGGATACTCAGCATCATTCTATACAAAAGGGGGAAAACCGCAGTGCAGAAGAGTGTTTGGGAATACCGTCTCACAAAATATAGGAAATTACTCTAGAAGTATCCAAAATATCACAAATACATTCAGAATAACTTGAGGTGAAAATGGCTTTGCCAAGTTTTTAGCTTCAAAAAACAGGCAGACTTGGCTGTAATGACACTGTAGCCATGCTTTTGCTGTTGTTAAAAAATCACTTCAATACAAAGCTAGATGATTTCAATCAGGTTCTAGGATCTCTTGAATGGTACTTCAAATCAAGCCATCTTTCTTTCCTGAGATACAAATATTTTCTTTGGAGAGACAAGACAGAACTTCTACATTTCTCTGGACTTAGGACTGTAAGAAACATACACTTCTATGCAATGTCTGAACAGCATAGGTGCCAGACACTGTCAGCCATTCACTAAGTGTGAAGGGATGGTTAGTGGGGAAGTAACGTAGCAGGTCATTTTTCAAAACCTGTTCTAGTGATCTGGCTCAGATCATTGTAAGGGTTTTCAATTATTAATGGCCAGAATGCCTGGAAGAAAGTTCCATTTATTGCTTTTCTCCCCTGTGCTCTGTGTTTTTTCACCTTTCTCAGAAACTGACAGTAGAATCTCTCAACTCCAACCAGCAGTTTTAAGAGAGGGATTTTATCACAAGATTGCTGCTCACAAAAGATCTCTAGCAACTGCACAATTATATAGGCTGAAACATGACGGTATATGCATTAAAATAACAATCACAGATATTATGGAACTTTCCCAGCTGAATAGGATTTTAATATATCTTGGGGAAAATATTTTTAAAAACCCCACCCATATATTCTTAATCTGATAGGCTCAGTATCTTCCTCTAAAGCAGCATATGTAAAATAGGGCTTCCACAGGGAAAGGTCTGTTTGCAGTTTCAAGCCAGTGAGCCACAATCTTTGTGCATAGCATTGGCCTTCAGAAAGCTTATATTCCCAGAGGTTGTGTCTCATCACTGTTTGATCTTTGAATACAAATTTTTACAAACAAAATGAGCACTGTGCAGTAGTTACGCGTTAATATGTATGCACCCTGTTTTACTACTGATGTTTATGTTTTCAAGTAATTTTAATCCAAACTGTATAATCAAATACCGTAACCCTTCATTATGTAGTTAAGCAACATTTGAGATCAAACCATAGGGTTTTTTACAATATTTAGAACATTTCCTTATTAGGGACTGCAATACCCTCATTTATTTGTTAAATAGAATCATAGAATAGTTAGGATTGGAAAGGACCCCAAGATCATCTAGTTCCAACCCCCCTGCCATGGGCAGGGACACCTCACACTAAACCATATCACCCAATGCTTCATCCAACATGGCCTTGAACACTGCCAGGGATGGAGCATTCACAACCTCCCTGGGCAACCCATTCCAGTGCCTCACCACCCTTACAGTAAAGAACTTCCCTCTTATATCCAATCTAAACCTCCCCTGTTTAAGTTTCAACCCATTACCTCTTGCCTTGTCACTACTGTCCCTAATGAAGAGTCCCTCCCCAGCATCCCTATAGGCCCCCTTCAGATACTGGAAGGCTGCTATGAGGTCTCCACGCAGTCTTCCCTTCTCCAGGCTGAACAGCCCCAACTTTCTCAGCCTGTCTTCATACAGGAGGTGCTCCAGTCCCCTGATCATCCTCGTGGCCCTCCTCTGGACTTGTTCTAACAGTACCATGTCCTTTTTATGCTGAGGACACCAGAACTGCACACAATACTCCAAATGAGGTCTCATGAGAGCAGAATAGAGGGGCAGGATCACCTCCTTTGACCTGCTGGTCATGCTGCTTTTGATGCAGCCCAGGATACGATTGGCTTTCTGGGCTGTAAGCGCACACTGAAGCTGGCTCATGTTCATTTTCTCATTGACCAACACCCCCAAGTCCTTCTCTGCAGGGCTGCTCTGCTCTAATAGGGAACATGTTCATAAATTTCTAAATAGCTCTGAGCTCTGAGTAGAAATCACTCGTGATGATTACTATAAACCCAGCTCTTACAAATACAGCATTAGGAAAGCATCTTCCTCTATTCACTGCACTAAGCATAACTATATACATTTACTAGTATGCATATAAGCAGAACTATATCCACATATTAGCTAACTAATTTTTATTTCTTGCCCTCTACATAAACACAGAAAGTCTTGGAATACTGTGTTATCATTACATCTATCACAAAATCAATATTAAGTATACTACAAGGAATAAAGAAGAAATTCAGTGACTTGCACTGTCCTAAAATTAATCTTTATAATGTACTGTATTAATGTATAGCCTTTAAAATATACAGCCTTAATATCTTATGCTGTGTTAGTGTTTAGTAATATTTTCAGGCTACAGCTTCTCCCTACCCTTTTAAATAAAACTTGACATGTGTTGGTAATGTTGGAATATTTCCTAAATTACTTAATTTTAGTTAATTTCTGCATGACACTTAGATATAAAATGCTATAAAATTATATAATTAATGATTAGGTGTTTTATTAAATAAGCCCTGAACTGAGAAACAAAACCATTTAAAAAGCTGTTTTCTTTGATTCAGTGCAACGCCAAGTCTTTCCATTAGAGCTTTGCCCACATTCTACTGTGGTATGGTAATAATGATTGCTGAACCTGATTATTGTGTTTCCCTTGTAAATTAAATTAAATTCTCTGTTTCCACTATTCCCTTGAGCCCAGAATACCTCACCTGGGACATGTGATAATGAGATGCCTGACAAAAATAACTTACAGGGATACTTTTTCTTTTACTTTGAAAACTGAGTGCTTAGCTGATTCTGAGTCCTATTACCCTCACCGCTGTGAGCATTGTGTAACTCAGCACATGGGAGACTCACTGATGGTTTGGCACAGCAAGTGGAAAAATGGCAGCATTTCAGTGGTAAGCTGAAAATAAGCTGGAAGACCAGACTCTTTTGAAAAACACCCGTTTAGGAATGTTGTGTGAAGTGTTAATCGCTTTACATCACTAGCAAGTTATATAAATCCAACTACTCACTCACAAAACCAGTTCATCTAAAGAAGTTAGTCTTTTATGTGAAGAAGAACATAAAAGTTGCAGGTTCTTGTCCAGAGCCAATACATTTTCAACCGCATGGATTTCAGGCCCCTTTAACTTACTCAGAATCTGTGTTTATAGTGCATAATAGTTACTGGTGTTAATAAGCATTTGAGAACCTGATAGATGGTTAAACTTGATTAATGCTGTTATTTTGGAAAAATGTGTACATACTATTAAAAAAGGCAACTACTTTAGTCCACTAGGTTGCATGTCCATAAAAAACACACTGCAGATGCACAAAGCATAAGTCCAAACATACAGTTGCAAACAGCAAGTAGTCTAGCAGTCATTTAGTCTTGGATGCTTCCCTACTTTGCTGAAAAGTTTCTCATGGCAAGAAGCCTGGAAAACTTAACTCTCTCTTAATTCATGCAAAGGATTCAGAGAAAGAGATAGCAATTTCTCCAAAGTGAATGCTCAGATATGAATTCAAACATTCTTACCAGTCAGAGAGGCTTCATGCCTTGACACAGTGTAGTTGAAGTTGCTCTTTCTCTTTAAACAAGAATTAGAAGGACATCCAGCCACTTGCATTTTACACAAAATCTTTATGCAAAGCTTTCACCCTGAATGTGGGAGACTCCTCAATTCAAATACTACAAGGCTGAAAGGTATTTTTCAGAGAATCATACAATATATTAAGTTGGAAGGCACCCATAAGGATCATTGAGTCTAATTCCCTGCTTCTCAGAGGACTACCTCCCACTAAACCATATGACTAAGAGCATCATCCAGATGCTTCTTGAACTTCAACAGGCTTGGTGCCATGACCACTTCCCTGGGGACACTGTCTGTGTGACCGCCTGCCCTCAGTGATATCTCTGTTATTCTTTAATCTGGCTCACTGAACACTGCATTGGAGCTTTCCTGGGATTAGAAGGAGAGCTAGAAGGAAAGAGAAATGTTCTATAACTTGGTGACAAGAATTATCACTGGAGCTGGGTATAACAAAACACTAACAAGAATACGTATCTGATGCTTGCAAAATTTTATTGAGACTTGGTAGCTGGTTCAGCATTAGTGGAGTCTACTGACAAACATAAAGATCATATAGCCCTTGTTTCTTTAGACTACAAACCAAGCTATTCCCAACAATATCATTTGTACATGTAATCAATTTTGAGTGTATATTCTTAAACTGGTCTTGTAAGTTCAGTTGGCATGTGATTCTATTCAGGAAGGAAGACTGAGAAAAAAATCTACCCAGCACTTGAGTGCCAAATTCTAATAATTTATCATATGTTCATATATTCTTTATATTGTTTATAGACCTGTTATAAACACTGTCATGGTTTAAGCCCAGCAACTCGTAACCATGCAGCTGCTCACTCGCTCCCCTCCTTTCTTCCTCCCCCCACTCCTGGAGGAATGGGGAGGAGAATTGAAAGAATGTATCTCCCATGGGTTGAGATAAGAGCAACCCAGTAACTAAGGTATAACACAACGCCACTGCTGCTATCACCAATAGTAATAATGACAAGGGAAATAACAAGGGAAGAGAATACAACCATTCATCAAGCGTTGACTGATAACCAGCCTGACTCGAGCTCTTCTGGGTAACTGCCCCCCAGTTTATATAGTGGCCATGACATGCTGCAGTATGGAATACCTTTTTCATTAGTTTGGGTCAGGTGTCCTGTCTCTGCTTTCTCCCGGCTTCCTCTCCTCCCTGGCAGAGCATGAGACTGAAAAGTCCGTGATCAGAGTAAGCATTACTTAGCAAAAAAACTCAAAACATTGGTGTGTTATCAGCTCAGTTCCCAGGCTGAAAGTCAAAACCACAGCACTGCACCAGCTACTAAGAAGGAGGAAAATGACTGCTACTGCTGAACCCAGGACAAAAATTTTATCTGCTATTAGATTATTTCCTCAGAAGTTACCTTTTTTATGGTGATTGCTCAGTTCTGTTCTACCTAATGACACAAAATTCCTTCTACTGTTATCATTAATGGGTTTTGTTCTTACAGGTATCAGCTTCTTTTTTCTTCAGTTTTGACATCTTATTCCAATAGATATCTTAAATTATTTATATTTATTCCTTGACATTTGAAGTGGTTTTCCATTCACAACCTAAGGTTTACTTGTATCTCTAACATATAATTGAATAGCTATTCATACAATAAAAACTCGCTAAAAAATTATAGACTAATACATTATTATAGTGTTTGACAAACCTGGATTTTAACAGGCTTATGTTTCTATTTACTTTGCAGCTAAGCTAAGAAATGGGTCAATAGATTGAACAAGCTGGTGGTAAGGGGAATATAATGCCCATTGTCATCATAAATCCCAATGGAAAGAAAAATCTCTTAATACATAATGGACAACAGAAAGGGACTACAGTTGTAAAGCCATATGCTACATAAGGAACATGCAAATCTTAGAAGCATACTTTCCAGCATCTGTCACTGTTTAGCCTAGAGAAAAGAAGGGTCAGGGAGGATCTACCTGAAGGGAGGGAGGGTGCAAAGAATATGAAGCCAGGCTCTAGTCAGTGGTGTCCCATGACCAGACAAGAGGCAAAAACACAGAAGGTTTCATCCGAACATCAGGAAACTCTTTTACTGTGAGGGTTACTGGCCCCTGGCATAGAATACCCAGAGAGCTGCCCAAATGTTTTTAAATTAAAATTGAGTATCAGAAGAGTCAGTTCATAGAATAGTAGAATCACAGAATAGTTAGGAAAAAGGAAAGAGGGCAAATGGAAGTTTAAAATCAACTGTGCATGAGCTTAGCTCACTAATCCAGAAAAGTTTAAAACTCAGCATATAGTCTGAGTACCAAAGTATTAAAGGCAATAAAAAGCCTTTTGGTCTAATTGTATAGATCAATTAATAGAGAATATTTGGTGTGTACTTGAGTAGAAAAGGCAATACAATTTTTTTTTAACAGTGCCTTGAAAAATCTAACCATAATTTTCCTAAAGGACTCAAATTGCACTATGTAGGATAAATGCTGAAACCTCTGAGACTGATGAGATTCACAGTATTATCAATCTAAAAGGTGTCTCATTTTCTAGACTCACTTTATCAGCTAGAGAAAGATATACCTCTAGAGTTTGATTCATCCCACTGGTATGACAAGGAGCTGAGAGATCAGCACACTATGCTGCTCATCCCTTCTTTCAAGGCCAAACTCATTTGGTCATTGTAGGTTTACCCTGACGAAAGGAAGGGTCTTCTGGCTCAGTTCCCAGCTGCCTGTTGTCCTGGGCAAATGTCATCTGATTCAGAATGTTTTTTTGCCTCCATCACTGAAGCAAGAGTGAAAGATTAAAAAAGGAGTCATAATAATGAGTGAAGGACTAACCACTTATTGCTTAACATCTATGGTAAATAACTGGCAAATACAGTTTGATTTGTTTGCATTTTCCACCTCTTTGTGCTGAAAGGACCAAGGTCTGCAAATACCTATTCATTTGTTCAGCTTTAAGAGGACAAACAGTATAGTGGGGTATCTTAGACTATGTTTACTGCTTTCTCAGTACACTTTAGTGTATTCAGGAGAAAAAAAACAAAACCAGCAAACATGGATAGCGGTTAATATACTGAATCACAACTCAGGCAGCAATTATTAAGCAATTATTAGAATATATGAAGACAAAAGCCATTGTACCATAGCTTATTCTGCACCCACTCCAATGATTTCATATGCAAGGCAGAGGAAAATCTGACTCAATGTTGCCCAGTAGCATCTCCATCCTTGTTAAAGAGCTTCCTTTTTATTCTCCCAGTAACAGATTAAAATAGCTCATCTTGGCACACTGAGAAAGAACACAGGTTTCAGCTATTGCATGTTATATGCCTTTGCATCAAAAGCACAGAAAGGGGATTTTTCTGACCTCACAACTAAGTGGCCTAATTTGCTTTCGTTGTCATTTGTAAGAAAGAGGACTGAGTCTGCTGGGACTAATCAACCTGTGTCAGGGAGACCCCCCTGAAATCTAAAGTTCAGAAGAACATAAAACAGTACCTCAAGGGGCTGCATTATCCAGTACAGCTTGCAGTGTCTGCTTGTCTACTTTCAACATTCTTCATTGACACAATATTTACTGGTTTTGCTTGCAAAGGAAGACCAATAACCTTGTACTTTTCTTGAGTTTTAAAGTGCAACCTCATTCTTACCAGCATAGCCAACAGTCACACTGTTGTAACTGTAACCAGCCCTCTTTATTACTCCCTCACACTAAACTCATATCTAACCAGGTTTCTAACTTCTTATGCAGAGATGTAAAATATGTCCCCACAAGTCAGTGGTGGTATCATAAATACTCTATTATGGGATATTAATGAAAGGAACTGTCAAGGTACCCATCATACTAGCATAGCAGAGGGCCCATAAAAAGCTAATAAATCAAATAATCTTAATAGCCCAACTACAATATGCCATGTATAAAAATGTGGTCTTTGTCAGATATATGGCTCTGGGTTCTTTTAGTCCTGGAGTTTTGCTGACACATATAACAAAAATAGCCAGTATAACGACCTTATCAAGTGTTACCAACCTCTGTTTATATACAAGTCCTTGCATGCACAGTACAAATAGCAGGCATCACAAAGGCACATCTGTTAGCTGAGTAATGCCACCTACCATATGCTCCATGAAAAGATATATAGAGGGAGAAGTTAGCAGTGGGGGTTGCTAACATAGACTGGAGAGACTGCAAGTCCCTGGAAATGTGAAGAAACATGTAGCAGAAACACCAACCTCCAGCAGCTCATGGACTGCTTACATATATTTCCAGCATGAGCCATGGTTTCTAAACATAGTAGCCACTTTTAATATCTTTTATAAAAAAAGAGAATTTCTGGGACCATGATTTATTTTGTACATATAGCAGGTCTAGTCAGTGGATGTTTACCATACACACACCAAGCACAATCTGTCCTTCAGACTGCAAAATTTCTTATTCTATGAGAAGAAGATTTCTCCAGACCACCAAAAACTCTTTGAGAATGTTTAACTTAAGAAAAGTTGAATATGGCTCTTAAACTTGGCACAATCTTACAATGCAGCTGTTACAGCTGGGTGTAATGTAGAAGATAATTGTATTGCATAAAACTGAAACCATATTGATAACAATATGCAATCTTTTAGAGAACAGAAGGGATCTTCTAGATCCATTTAGTCTCAAAATATAAACCAGTTTATTTAAAATAGAAATCCATATTTATCCAGAACCTAATGATGGGAAGTTTTCTACTAATCATATGCAGATATTTCTTAGCTGTACTACGTTCCTCCAGTCTTAGACTTGGACTAAGATGTTCTGATACATGAGAAAAAGACCTCTCTCATTTTTTCTTAATCCTGAGATAAACTCCATATCCTTTACAACAGAGGAATGTATTTTTGACTTCCATCACAATTGACCACTGGACTCAAAATGAAGAGCAATACTGACTGATGCAAATTAGAATAAGCATCCACATTTAGCAGGTAGGAATAGACTTATTTCTTTTCAGGAATAAAGAAAAGCTTTGGAAAGTAAGCTTACTACTTTCTAGAAAGAACACAGCCTAAAATATGATTTTTGTGTTTCTTTACATTCAGTAAAAACAAAGTTTAAGGAAAGTACGGTGTTGCCCAAACTTTTAAGCTGGTTCTGTGATCATTAAAAATGACCCAACTTTCCAAACATAAAGCCATGTTGCTTCTAAAGCAAAACCAAAGCAAAACCAAAACCAAAACAAAAAGCATCCTGTGGAACATTGATACTGATTCAAGTCTCTCTACTTTCAAATTTCAGATTTTTAACTTCTGCTTTGTATTTCTTCTTGAATTTATAATGTTTCCTACTTTAAAAGAGTGCAAACACCTATAAACTTAGACTTTTTGTGCTTCCTGAATTTATTAGGACACTGAATCTGTGAGTTAATAAACTATAAAGGTGTGGGTGTATTCTAGCTGAAGTTCACTTTATAGATTGAGGATGTCTATGCTTTTGTTGGGAAAGATTGTGCTCATATATGCAGGATGCAGCATGGAGCTCAAAATTGCAGCAATTCTCTACACTCCAATAATTTTGAGGCATGATTTAGCTTCACAAAATCCATACTGATTCTTCCTCTGTCTCTTGTATGCATCCACAACTCTGGCAACACAGGACATTTCACACTGAAAAAGCTTTTCAGGCTCTGTCTCTGACAGGGTCTGTGACTTTGAAATGTGCAGGCCCAAGCAGGAAAAAGTGAAGCAGGAAAAAGTGACTCTTCTCATTTACCATGCTTTATTAGCCAAATCATTGTTTCCCCTTGGCCATTCTTGAGCTACCCAAGGAAGGATGGCTGTTTCAGATTCCGTGCTATGAATGGGCACATCACCCCAATCAGAAGCCAAACAGATAGCTTTAGGCTGCGATGGGAATCTTTCCTGAGATTCTATCTTCAGTTTTTGCTTTGATGGTCTTTTTAAGGGAAGGGGGAAGAATATGTGCATTATAAAACAAACATGAAGACTCAGAAATGTATACATTAAGTACAGATATTTTGTTCTTTTTCAGCTACATTCAACTGTGTTTTAAAGTTAGGGCATACAGTAGAATTACCTAGCAAATATTCGTGCTTCTATAAAATTATATTTAGCATTTTCAATTTAAGGTGCACAAATCTTGCCTTCATTTCACCAATGGAAAATAGTAAAGAGTGAACAAAATGAGCTAAGACACCCCTGAATGTCAAGAAAACCCCAAATGTTACTACTTTACTTTGCAAGTAGAATTTTTCAGTCTCAGAATTATGTGCAGGCCTTTTTTGGTGCACAGGTTGAACATCAATGTTTAAAAGATCCCCACAGGATGTTAACTATTTTAATTCTTTTTCTCACTAGCTGAGGTCTCCTGAACACACTAATTTTGTTAGGTGTCTTATGTGACAAAATATTGTCCTTAAAGCAGGCAGCTAAGTCTTCTCTGTGCATGCCTGGAAAAAAAAACAGCAAAGAATGGGGATAATCTAAACTCACAGTCCATTTAAGATTATAGAATTACATCCTTCAGGCTATATATCTTCTCACACTTCTGGTATATGTCTCCATAACTGAGCTATTAATATCAAAAAAAAGGTAAGTATTGTAACTCTTTTACTGTGAAGATTTATTTGTTACTTAGCATTTGGTGGTCTTGGTCCCTTAAAATCTTGTAAGTTCGAGAACAGTGCTATTATTTATGAAAGTGCAACTTTTCTTCTTTAAACTCAAGCTGTCATGGGTTTTTTTCTGCCCATCTGAAAAATAACCCAACAAACTAACCAAACAACAAAACATTAACACCAAATCTTGAAAAAAAAAATCTTCAGAAAAATACTAATGGAAGTTGTCTGAGACCATTCACATACCCCCATTTTTCCAAACACATTTCTCATTAAGGAAAAGAAATTCATGCTGTTCACTGATTCTTCTTTATTTTACATAGTAAGAGTTTTGCCAAATGAGAGAGCAAAGCACCCCTTCTCTTGCATCTCTGTTTCTAGAATAGGCTAGTAGCTACAAAAAGTTCAGTGTCCTCTACTGCTTGTTAGTCTTTTAGACTGACCAAGCAAGTCACTTTTAACATATAACATAGAGCATAGCTCATAACTGCTGCTTATATGAATCTTATGGCATAATCTGCAATCAGCACCTATGCAGAGGTATGCATGTTTTTATTCCAAAAAGTGAATATGCACATGTAGTAATATTACCTGTTATTAGACTTGAAGGAAAACTAACTAAGGAATCAAACTTGCTATGGCAGATGCTTATCTGGTTCCTACTTTTGCATTACTAAAATCATGCTCAAGAATCATGGTGGAATAATGGGAAAAGTAGGACGCAGCCAGCCAAACTTGTTAAATTTCAAGTAAAAGGTGGATTAAGGAGGACAGAACCAGCAGTCAAATAAAAATACCCTTGGCCCAGGAAGAAAAGGACTGGAAAGAGGAGTAATGGCACAATTTGCTTACAGAATGATTTGAACAAGAATGCTTACATTGCAGCCATGGGAAGATCAAAGGTGAAAGAGCTGAAACCTAAGATACACTGAGAGCAAGCTTTTGTTTAAACAGGACATGACAAATCATAGGTACTAAGTGTATTGCCAGGGTGATCTGTATAAAAATCTTGTTTGGTAACAACAGGACTGTTGGGACCTGAAACAAAATGTGTGATTCATATCACAAGGGAAATTAGTTACCAATGTAAAAATATTACAAAATAGTCCTTTTGCTCCCTCCTGCCCAGTGAGGTGCAGACGGGGCAAACAGAGAGCAGAAGAGCCATAGCAGTTACTTTGCTGATGAAAGCCATCCTAGCACTTGTTCCTAGTTTCCCTGAACTGATTTCCTAGCTTGTTTCTATTACACTCATGATTTAAGCCTCTAGGCTATGTCAAGATCAAGACACACCAGCTCAAAGCTTGACAGAAGACCTGGTTACAAGGGCTTGAAATATTCTTGATAGCAAGTCTGTGTGGATACTGCATTCCTATAACATCAGGTATGATCTTCTTACAGTCCCAGAATTGCTCTTTTATGAAGAGAGAGTTTATCAGAAGCAAAGTTCTCATTTTTGTTCCTAATGATGTGTTTGTGCATACCATGCCGGCCAGCCTCCCTTCAAGATTCCCCTCCAGCTCCCTTTCCTAACTCACCACCCATACCTAGAGCTGCCTTGCAACTTTCCAGACACTTGGAGAGGAGCCAGTTGGGCAGCCCCCAGCCAGCAACTCCTGATCCCCAACCAAGGCCAGCAATGCCATGGCCTCTTTCCCAAGAGGCCCTGCCCACCATCCTCCTGCAGCAGGGTGAGGTGATGCTGGCAGCAGCCCAGACAGGGTGACCCCACAGCCCTGGTCCTGCTGTAGAGCTGGGGAGGTGTTGGTGGGAAGCTGTCTGATGGCCAGGCACTGTGGTGACTAGTGGTGTACAGCAGCTGGCAGGGTGCAGTCTGCGGAGTTCACAGTGGGGTGAGAGGTCTGGATGGGGAGCCTGAGGCATGGGGACAAAGCCCCCTAGTTCTGCTAGTGGTGGTTCTGGAGGCCACCGCTTGCATGTGGATGCAGGGTTGCCAGGCAGGTGTCTCCTCATGCGTGGGGCTGGGGACGGGGCAGGCACAGGCAGAGTGGTTTTTCTGGTGGTGCTGTTGCACCCACTGCCATCCTTTCAAGCTCTACTGCCAAAAGCTTCCGGCAGCAGCCATTCCCCATCAAGAGCTTTTAGGAACCACCCTCTTCAGGAGGGTGAAAGAGTTCTATAATATAGATGTGCATCTCTCTGCAGCCTCTGCCATAGATGGAGCATATTTGTTTCTATCATTGAATCATAGAATCAGCTAGGTTGGAAAAGGCATTTAAGATCATCAAGTCTAACCTTTACTCCAGGACTGCCAAGTCCACCACTAAACCATGTCACTAAGGGCCTCACGTACATTTTTGGAAGAAGCATATTTTCTTTTGGTGGGGCTGGTGAAGGTGCTGTGTTCCTCTCTGGCCTTTGCTGATGCCTTCTGTAGTTGTCTGTGTGATGATGAAGAAAAAGCTTGCTCCTGTCTGTGGTTATCACCCTGCGGTTTCTCACCTCCAGTTACTCCTCCAAGAAGATTCTGGGCTTCTACAGATGCTGTACTGCGTCTTCCAGCTCTGTGTGGGTAACTTAGAAACTGTGGTGTATCTGTGGAGATAGACACCTTCATTTCAGCAACAGAATCTAACTCTAAAGGTCAAGCATAAGAGTTGTTTTAAAATGGTCTGCCCATCTGAACAGCCACACAAAACATGTTAATGAACAGTGTGTATTCATTCCGTAACAGCAGCAAAATCTAATTAAGTGCCTCTTTTGTTTTAGTCTGCCTTGACTGAAACAAGCAAATAAGCTTTCTATCACAAAAATGCAGCAATTCATTGTCATGGCCATAATCCTTTTGGTCCAGAAGAGACAAACCAAATAACAGATATCAAAGAATCCTTTTCAGGAAATCAATTTAAATTCTTAAACATGTCTTTATTAGTAAGCTCTTTACTTGTGTTCAAAAAATGTAATTATTAATTATATGTATTATATCCTGCTAGGTATACTGGGTGCATAGTTCACTTAGATCGCTCACAGCTATATTCTAATACCACCAGATAAGCAATATTTTCTTACATTAATTCCACAGTTATATAAAACACAGTTGGACTTATTAACTTCTGAAGTTGGTTGGTGTAAAAATGTCCTTAATTGCTTGGGTTGCAATCATTTAAGCAGAACATATAAATTTACTATGAGGCTAATTGCTCTTATTATTCCTTTTATTGAACCATGTAACTTTTTAATATTAAAGTAGGATATCTTATACCTATTTTACTTTTATGTCTAATGTCCAAACATAATTATGTCTACTAAAGACATTAACAAACATCTCACGTATTTACAAAGCCTTAATTGATTTTTATTTGCATACACATTGCTGCAAGTACAACATAGCTTTGTACAGTCAACATTTCTTTTTATTCCAATGGGCTACTGTTACTCCACTGTATTCTGTAGTGCTTCCTTATGGCAAGAATCAGAGTTAGCTTGGAGACAAGGGTACACAAAGACACCCTATGCTCACAAGGGGAGAATCTGGAGATGGGTATGGTCATCCATATGTCAGAAGATGATCACCCCCTCCTCTTCCTCTACAGTCTACAAAATATTGTGTTCATCTACAGTAAAGTCACAAAAGATATACCACAGACAGAGCGAACCCAAAGAATCAAGAACATTTCTAGAATGCAGAAATCTATGGGCAATTCAATAAAGACATGTAATTTCAGAAGCACATGAGAGAAGAAAGATTTATAGCCTTACTCTGACAAACTTTACACTAAGCCGATGAACTAGTTCTGGTATACTTGGGCTAGGTCTATGTCTCATGTGGTTAATGCTAGTGCATGTGTTCCTATGATGCACAGTGATACACTGTGTATATGTACTGTTACCTCTTACTGCTTTTCAATGCAACATCAGAAGTTACATTTATGTAATCGGTACACAGTCAGTAGTGATATTACCTCTTTCATTTAGATGGGGAAACAGGGGGGAAGAGTGATCCAAAGCACACATCAAGTAAGAAGAGGTGTCTGGATACAGCCACCCTTCTCTACCATTTTTTTCAATCTATCTCCTTTAATCAGAAAATGTATTAATAACATTGAAATTAGTATAGTCAGTATTAGCATAAGAGTTGAATTTATGTGAACAAGTTGCATTCATTTTTTAAAAACCCTCTCCCTTTTGAAATTATATGAAAAGTCCCAACATGGATAACGTTTTCCTTCCCATAATCATTCTTATGCTTTAAATGTTTTCTGATTATTTTCACACCAGGCATTGTGAAGCAGATGAAGAACCAGAATATAATATTCAGTCTACCTCTAATGATTATGTGTCAGCTACCCTCTAATTAAAAATGAATTGCATCAGTCGCTTGCTGAGGGGAGTAGCTTGAGAAAGGACGCCCATAACACCGGAGCAGAGCTGGGGGAGATCAGCATCCAGGAGCCTCACCACAGAGCGACAAGAGCCACTGAGGAGGGAGCCTCAAGTCCTCGACAGGACTTGCCCAAGAGCTCAGCTCCCGCCAGGAGGTGACTCACCAGGGGCGGAGACAGGAGGAGTGGCACCAACTGTGAGTGGTTAAAAACCTGCCCAGGGAGCGCAGTGACCAGAGCAGGCAAACAGAGCAGGCAAACAGAGCAGGTTGAGGCAGTTTGTGCTGCAGTTCACGTGGGCAGGCGAGCGGGATGCTGAGCACTCGCCATATGACCAGGGTCCAGTCTGGGAGCTCTGCCCTGGCTGCCCCAGTGGTGGCCAGCGTAGGCACCCAGACAGAGCCAGTAAGTGTGGAGGTTGTGGTGCAGAGCTTGGAGTGTGGAGAGTGCCTGCACTGGTCTGGTGAGGGAAAGGTGCAGAATGGGCAGGGCTGCGCTCGCTGCTCCCTGATGGAGGTCCTCCTGCAGCAGGTGGCTGAGCTACGAGATGCTGTCAGTAAGCTGCAAGATGTCAGGAAAGCTGAGAGGAAGCAGGACTGCTTGCTCCAGACCCAAACAGCACATGGACCTCAAGATTCCCCTCTAACTCATGGAGGAAAGAAGGAGGCTGTTGATCAGGGAAGCTGGGAATTAGTAGCAAAAAAAAAAAAAACAACAAAAGGAGGAAGAGAGCAATTAAAAGCAAGGGGCTTCCTCCTAAATCTGCTGTACCCACCCAGAACCGCTTTGCTGTCCTGCAGGGGGCTGATGAGGAAATGCACTTGCATCAGAAACAGTCGGCTGGTGCACTGGTACAGAAGATCTCTACTGATGCCGCCAGGAAAAAGCGGAAGGTTGTAGTAGTAAGGGACTGTGCCTTGAAAGGGACAGAAGCGCTCATCTGTCGGCCTGACCCGGTCGCAAGGGAGGTGTGTTGCCTACCTGGGGCACGGATCAGGGATGTTGCTGAGAGGCTGCCTGCTCTAGTAAGTCCCACGGACTATTACCGTGACTCTCCAGGGATGTCTTGGATGCAGTGATCATGAGATGGTCGAATTCAAGGTTGTCAAGACAGTGAGAAGAGCATGCAGCAAGCTCACTGCCCTGGACTTCAAGAGAGCAGACTTTGGCCTTTTCAGGAACCTGCTTAGCAAGGCTCCATGGGATATAGCCCTAGAGGGCAGGGGGGCCCAAGACTCTTGGTTAACATTCAAGGATCACCTGCTACAAGCTTAGGAGGGTTGCATCCCAAACAGAAGGAAGTGCAGCAGGAGGGGCAGGAGACCTCCTTGGATGGATAAGGAGCTGCTGGGAAAATTCTCAGGAAAAAAGAGGCTTATACAAGGTGGAAGCAAGGACAGGTGGCCTGGGATGGATACAGGGATGTTGTCAGGGTAGTTAGGGACCAAGTTAGGAAAGCTAAGGCCCAATTGGAGCTAAACTTGGCAAGGGATATTAAAGATAATAGGAAGGGATTTTATAGGTATGTAGCGGCTAAAAAAACAGACTAAGGACAATGTAGGCCCCCTCTGGAAGCTTTTGGGAGAACTGGCTACACAGGACTTGGAGAAGCCTGAGGTTCTGAATGGCTTCTTTGCCTTGGTCTTCACTGGCAAAGGCTCTGACCACAGCACCCGAGTCTTGGAAGGCAGACGCAGGGACTGTGAAAACCTAGACCTTGGGCCCACTGTAGGAGAGGATCTGGTTCGAGACCATCTTAAGAACCTGAATGTACACAAGTCCATGGGCTCTGATGAAATCCATCCGCAGGTCCTGAAGGAGCTGGCGAATGAAGTTGCAAGGCCACTGGCCATCATATTTGAAAAATCATGGCAGACAGGTGAAGTTCCTGAAGACTGGAAAAAGGGAAATATAACCCCCATTTTCAAGAAGGGAAAAATGGGTGACCCAGGGAATTACAGACCAGTCAGTCTCACCTCTGTGCCTGGCAACATCTGGGAGCAGATTCTCTTGGAAGGCATGCTAGGGCACATGAAAAAGAGCAAGGTGCTTGGTGACAGCCAGCATGGCTTTACTAGGGGAAAATCCTGCCTGACGAATTTGGTGGCCTTCTATGACGGGGCTACAAAAGTGATGGACAGGGGTGGAGCAGTTGACGTCATCTATCTGGACTTGTGCAAAGCATTCAACACTGTCCCACATGACATCCTGGTCTCTAAATTGGAGTGTCATCAATTTGACAGGTGGACCACTCGGTGGATAAAGAAGTGGCTGGATGGTCGCACTCAAAGTGTTGTGGTCAACGGTTCAATGTCCGGCTGGAGACCTGTAACTAGTGGTGTCCCTCAGGGATCAGTGTTGGGACCAGTCTTGTTTAATAACTTTGTCGCCGACATGGACAATGGAACTGAGTGTGCCCTCAGCAAGTTTGCCAATGACACCAAGCTGTGTGGTTCAGTTGATACGCTAGAGGGAAGGAATGCCATCCAGAGGAACCTGGACACGCTTGTGAGGTGGGCTGATGCCAACCTCATGAAGTTTAACCATGACAAATGCAAGGTCCTACACCTGGGCCGGAGCAATCCCAGGCACAGCTACAGGTTGGGCAAAAAGGAAATTCATAGTAGTCCTGCGGAGAAGGACTTGGGGGTGTTGGTCAATGAGAAAATGAACATGAGCCAGCTTCAGTGTGCACTCACAGCCCAGAAAGCCAACTGTATCCTGGGCTGCATCAAAAGCAGCATGACCAGCAAGTCACAGGAGGAGATCCTACCCCCCTACTCTGCTCTTGTGAGACCTCACTTGGAGTGTTGTGTGCAGTTCTGGTGTCCTCAGCATAAAAAGGACATGGTACTGTTAGAACAAGTCCAGAGAAGGCCACGAGGATGATCAGGGGACTGGAGCACCTCCTGTATGAAGACAGGCTGAGAAAGTTGGGGCTGTTCAGCCTGGAGAAGAGAAGGCTGCGTGGAGACCTCATAGCAGCCTTCCTGTATCTGAAGGGGGACTACAGGGATGCTAGGGAGGGACTCTTCATTAGGGACTGTAGTGATAGGACAAGGGGTAACTGGTTCAAACTTAAACAGCAGAGGTTTAGATTGGATATAAGGAAGAAATTCTTTACTGTGAGGGTGGTGAGGTACTGGAATGAGTTGCCCAGGGAGGTATTGAATGCTTCATCCCTGGCAGTGTTCAAGGCCATGTTGGATGAAGCCTTGGGTGATATGGTTTAGTGTGAGGTGTCCCTGCCCATGGCAGGGGGGTTGGAACTAGATGATCTTGAGGTCCTTTCCAATCCTAACTATTCTCTGATTCTATGATTCTATGATCACATTAAAAGGATGGAAAATAAGGCTGTGGGATAAAGAATAGTACAGTAAGAGTTAAATCAGTGAAGTCTGTGGGAATTTCCCTACTATCTGCTATCCTGCCTGTGACCTGCAGTTTTGCCTATCCATTACCTAGGAATTTTCAATTCTGCTCTAACCACAACAACCCTTCATCTAATGTATGTCTATGGTACCAGTACTTCAGATAACAGCATAAGAAACCCATCTGTAGGCACTCTGCAGCAATAGATGTAATATCCTTTCCATGATTTCTGTCATCATTAAATAAGATTATTATGAATATCATTGATAGCAGAGGAAAAAACTAATCCTTTTTTTGTACCTTTTTCAGTTCAGAAGCTTAGGTTGGCCATAAGTTTCTACATTTCAAATACACCTTTAGTGGAGGAAAAAAAAAAGAAAAAAGAAACTTTGTTTCTCTCCTTCCGAATTTTGCTGCATGGACTTTGCTCTTGTTTTTGTTTTTTTTTTTTTTTGATAAAGACAAAATGTGTTATTGTTTTGTGCACTTAGATTTTTCTTCTTACTAATTTCTTTTCTAACCCACAAGAGTAACTTAACGTGTCTTCAGTTGATGGATAAAGTATTTCTACTTTCAGTTACTCTGAAGTAAAAAAGAAGAAAAATGAAGTATAAAAACTTTTAAATGTGCATTTTGATTCTATTAATTATTTGTTTTTTGATTTTTTTTCTGTTCCAGAATACTCCTTTTACCTGAAAAAATATCTTGCATTAGAGTCTAATAATATCAGTGCATGTGGGAAGATGATCGTCAGTAAAGATGATTGTAGTGTTAAGGAAGCATATGGTGTGCAATATGTTAGAAACATCTTGATTATGAAAAACATAAATTGTGAAAGATGCACAAAACCGTAAAATGTAGATTTCCTATTCTCAGTAAACATTTGTAATCTTCACGATTTGGAAGCTGAGGTACCCTTTTAAAAAAGTAATCAGATCAGTACGAATGTTTAGACCTGTGGCCATTACAAACATACTCAGCTCCATGGTTCCCTTTGGATGGGTCCCTGAGCTGCAGATGACCCAGTGCACAAGAACAGAGAAACCTGTGCTAGATCCATGTGCGTCCAAGACTTTGCAACACAGGCACACTGTATTTACTGTTTGCAGTACAAAACAAGCTGGAAGCTGTTTAGATGCTATTTTTTTGGATGTGGTGCAGACCAAGCACATGGCCTCTGCTGCACAAGTGTTATCTCTCTTCATAACATTCCCAGGACAAGATCACTTGGCTGCACAGAGCAGAAGAGTGAGAACTACCCATAGCCTGTTCACGCCAACTACACCCTCTGCCAAACAAGTTTCCATGAATGAGGAGTCAGGTGTTTCTGTACATTACCCAGGCTCTAGGAGACCTTACAGAGTCACGGACACACAAATACAGTAAAATGTTTTCCTCAAAACTGGTGCAACAACAGTTCTGAACCCAAAAAGCTCTCTATGAATCTAACTTGAGTCTGATAGGACCTGCAACAAGTTATTGCTAATAAACTTTTCTGGATCCAAGGCGATTATGGATATAGACACTATAGACTACATCGTTGCCCAACTTGTACCTAATCTGTTTCAGGCATGTTTCTTTATTAGTCAGTTTGACTGCATTATTTTTAATACTACAGAGGTGATGTAGCTTTCAGGACACACCACTGGAGTGTAACCAAAGGACTGCCAAAGTAAGGAAGCATGGTTATCTAATAGAAGAAGCCCTGAGAAGGAAGAATAATGATGGATTTAATTAAGGTAATTTAAAAACAGTAAGCAAACTGATTATGATAAATAAAAATGGTTTGGGTTTATAGTCTGTAGCAACATGTGTAATAATTTCTACTCTTGTGAAGTGAACAATAAGCGCATGAGCCAAAGTGGAATTCACTTAATGAACACGCGTACAATTGTGGTCAGTTTTCATCACCAGCTCTTGTCTCCTTGCTGAGCTGAGCACTGGATTGGAGGCTTCCAAAGTTAAATATTAATTGAAAGCCTGGAAGCCTGAAGGTAGAATAGAGAAGCCACTGATTTTTTTTCTCTTTTCAGGATGTGACAGGCCTTGTGTTAGACTGGGAATAGACTTTGCACATTGTAGGAAGAAACCATGTGTTTTCTGTGAAAAGTACTGAAAGAGCTCCTCATATTGTTAACCTGTAAACAGACATAGCAGGACAGTTAGAATATGAATGAAGAAGAAATAGAAAAATTGCCTGGGTCAGAAAATGTGCCAAGAAATTGATCAGAAGGATCCAGATGAGAACTGAGAGAGCAACCAAGTTGCTCAGAATATGGGGGAATAAACCTGCACTCTGCCACTTCCTTGCTTCTGGTGTTTCTCCCTCACTCTGCTCGTGACAGAATGACAATGAAAGAGCAAGCTCTGTCTGCAACACTGCATGCAGATCATTTTTTGTTCAGCTCCACACTCCTTTCACAAAAGCAATGATAGCCTAAGACCATGTTCTGAATCAAAATGCAAAAGACTTTTAAGACTCAAATATAAAGATTCTGTAACCCTACTCATTGCAAATGTTTGACATACCTTATTACTTTGCTAAAAGCTGTCAAATATTTTTTTCTTTTTAACTGTGTTGGAGCATTACAACTAAGCAATGTATGGTTTTGAGATTCAGTGGCATATCTTCCAGTGTCTCTCTATGAAAAATAATTGAAACTGGACTGGCTAAAAACATTTTAAGCTTTTAAATAGTCTGGGTGATGATGGACAAAGGACAATGACAAAAAAAGAAACTCATTACATAGAAGGAGTTGTCCAAGGGATCTCTGATAATCAGTGTTTCATGTGGCCTCTAGTAACATCTTCGTTAAAAGCGCAAAAGAGAGAATAATTAAGATGTTAACAATGTTTGCATAGGATATTTCATATATAGGTCAGTATATTTCAAATATATAGTAAAATAAAAGACTAATGAAAGCTATAGAGAGGTGTAAGTAAGGCATTAAGAGAATCAGGAGGAAAGTGAAATCTTTTCACATATTGCCCAAGGAATGAATCAGCATGAGAGAAAATGGAATTCCTTTGTAACAAAAACTCAACTTTCAGTGGAAGGTTTAGAATCAAAATAAAATAATCTGCAAAGACAATTTGTCTTTTGCAGGGATTACTAGGTAGCAAAGACAAGAAAAAGGAAAATATCACGCTAATTTCCCATCTGCTCTTAATAACTTTTCTTTCCCTGAAGAAATGGATTTGTTTAGAGCTTGAGCTGTTGACAAACATTGACTATTGGGTATTAGAAATTTGTCCTGATAGCTGCATTGTTGTATTGAGCAAAATTAGTTAAGTATTCTATGTAGTAATATTGTTGTACTTCCAAAAGGAAACTGAGAATATTGTTATGACATTTTAACTACAAGACAACAAAGGTGAGAGTACAAAGTCACTCTGGAACAAGCATAATATATTCCTTAAATATATTGCTGCTACTGCTGTCACTGTATTTTCATATTCACAAGTAGTATTCACACATCAAGGGCAAACATGTTAGTGAAGACAAGAGCTTTAGATGATCTATTGGAGTTGGTCTGTGAAACAAGATCTTTACAATAGCACCAAATGCTTTTTTATTTAACTATCGCTTTCATTATTGTCACCAGTAAGGCTGAAATGCTAGGGCAATTGCTGGAGAAAAAGCAAACTTTCAAAGCACAGTAAAAAATACTTGCTCATGGTGTTCTTAGATAAGCCACCTGAACTGTCCTTGACTGAGTCAATCCTGTTGCACTGCAAGCACAAGAAATGTAGTACAAAAACATAGAATGGATAGATGAGTAGCTGTGCTGGTACACAAAACCACAGCAAATCAACTCATGCTCTTTCTGTTTACACTAATATAGGACATCCCTTGAAATGAACTGTCACAATTATTCTTGATGAAGATGTCATGCATGAAATGCAAATTATAAACCAGTTCCAAATAGCAAAATGTAAACCTATGTATTGCAACAGAAGGAAATAATACCAATTAAGTTGCTCTTATTGATTTTTTTCTAATATTTTTCCTCCAATGGTGCAAATTAGTCAAGCAAGTTATATTTAATTTAATTTTATGGCTATTTTCTTTTTGAAATCAGCACTGAATAAGATAACTCTTGACTAAGTTCTTTATTCATAGGTGTGTAGTTGAATGCTCTCATTGAGCAAACAGCTTATGAATGTGAAGGATAATATTTGTGTACTGTATGTCAATATTTTAGCAGTAGCAAATTTTTTCTTTGGGTGAATGGTACATAGAATACTCTGGAAGTCTGTTCAGTCCAGTAGAGGATTGCAGGGGTTTTGGTGTCCTTAATAGTGTTTGAAATGTATGATTAAAAATCTTTTTGCTAACTTTGCATTGGTTAGACCATAATGGAGTTATGGTATAAGATTCTCCAGAATCATGTCAGCAGTATCACTTTGATATTGGTTATGCTAGATCAACAATATGTGTTGTGAAGAAAAGGAAAGCAAAAGGTAGTTGGACATCCAGAGAGATGCAACTGTCAGTGTAAAGTAAGTAGGTTCACTTTTATCTTACCTTGGTTCAAAATGAGAAGCTTTAGTCTGAAACATTATAATTTCCCATCTTTTCACAAGCAGTAATTCACTCATAAAAGTTTAAAGTGAAGTGACAGTAAGGTACCAGAAAGGGAGGCTGGAATTCCTGAAGGTGTCTAACAGGTGAGCACAGGGAAAGGGGCTGAAAATCCCAGCTGGTGTTTCTCTATTAAACATACTCATACAAACTCCCCTTTCCTCATGCCAATATTTGTTGTAAGGTAAACAGAGACAGTATACTGTGGAGAAATATTAAATCATTTTGTTTTGAGAGTGGTAATGTGCCACAGGGCTTATGTATTTCTACTGACAGTCTCAGGTTTGCTCTGTGTACCATTTATCACCTTATTGATCTCACAGTTGGACTAAGACAAATCAAGACACTTATACACGTCTATTATGTCAATTCCACACTGCCATGACCTCTGTTCCCAATTAATGTAGCTGTAGAGGGGCTTTCCTTCCCCGTATTTGCTGAGGAGAGGGGAAGATATCCATGAAGAATATCCATGCCCATCTATACCAGAAGGCTCATTCTGGCTCCCTTTCTTTCTCCTTTTTCTTTTTTCTTTCCAGCAGCTCTTTGTGGATACTATGAAGATGGAAGTGAGCTACTTTAAATCCTCTCCCCTTCACAGTATAATGAGACAGGTGGCCAGGAGTTGATAATTTCACTATACAATGGCAGCCCCAGATATCAGGACAAAATGGCAATTTCTTACACCTTTTCCCAGAACCTTTGGATTTAGGGGAGCTGTAGAAACATGCACTTCAGTCTATTTACTGCCCAATAGCAGTGAAGCCACTGAACATCAGCAATATAAAGAAACAGTTCATGTAGAAGGATCTCCAACCAGACCAGCAAGATTTGGTCAGCTCCTTGCAGTCCATAATTTTTAAAGCAGTGTCAATAGCAGACTATATATTACTGCACCTTCTTAGAGAGCAAACATAAAGCAAAACAGCTCTCACTGTTGGTCTTACATGTCTACCCAAGGTCCAAAGGAACACTTAAACCCACAGGAAGTTCTGTAACTTCCCAGGCACGGGCTTGGAGGTGCTGCCCGTCATGTGCTGGTTATGGCACATGGGGTTATTCCCAGGACAGCATGTCAATGTTAGCATTTTGCACTGGGAAATTCTACACTGGGAAATTCTTGCTTGTTCCAGACCTGGAGGACAGGAAGTCCCTCCCTGTTGGTGTGAGTGTCAGAGGTGAAGAGTCCTGGCCTCAGGACGCATGCATGCTCTGTGAATTTCATTTTTATAGAACCTTAAAAGAGTCCCCAAATCTCAATGAACATTAAACAAACCCCTGAACTTCTACTTCCGTACTGGCATTTTTAACAAAATTTTATTTAACAAAGAAAGAAAATGTGCTATGGTGTTATATAAAAACATATGGTATTTCACAAAAGCAAAACAAAGTACTGGTATTCAGCCAACTGTTCCAATAATACAATCTTCAGCAAAATATGTAGCATTTTCCTTTGGGTTTACACTTAGTTGCTTCTTCAATAAAATTAATTAATTGGCTCTACTAATTGCCAATGAAAATAATGTATCATTTGTTGTAAAGGATCGGGGAAATAATCCTTTCCAAAATTTTGAGTAACAAGTCTTATGTTGGGTTTACAAAAAATTCCAGCTGCAAGAGGCTGAGATTCTATAGCCCAAAGCCAGTGCCTGTCATTGTATGATATGTGAGCACAACAAAGACTCCAGCTGGCTGCTATCAGGGCTAATAGAGGCATTTTGGCTCATCTACCTGGTAGAGCATTTGTCTGTCCTTACCTTGAAGCCTGTTTGGTTCTTTTATTTCTCAATGTCTTTATTTTATTATTCTGAATTAAATCAAATGTCTATCCAAATTGAATGCCCTAAAATCAAAGGGGTACATGTTAGGCTATATGAAGAATTAAGCTGGGGATACTGAAAGGGCCAACATTTTTCTCCCTCGTACATGCATTCTCCCAACATGTGGGCACTATTAAAATTCAGAAGTCCAAGTCATCTTAAGATTTTTAATAGCTGGTGGCAGTGAGATGGAAACTTGATGTTAGTCGTGTACAGCAAGTCTCTGCTGACTCACTAATGCTCTAAATTACTAATATTCTAAACTATTATGTCAGTTTTCTTAGTTTGTGAATATTTCTCCGAAGAAGAGCACTCTGTCTTAAAATGCTTTGAAAAATCTATTTTTAATAATACTCATAGCTACAAAAGGCATTGTTGTATATCTTGCTAGGTAGATACATATTTGCATTTCTTTTCCTAAGATATTTTCACAAATGTGGTTACATTTACAGTGATGACACCAACAGGTTTACATTATCTATCAGGATTTTTTAATGTCACAAAGATCACTGAAAAATACTTATTTCTCTGATGTATGTTTATGTGTGATTGAGCTCTACCAGTTCAAAACTAATGATATTAGTGTGGTCTATGCTGTTGATTGAGATGTTCTGTCTCCTTTAAACTTTCTTGATTTTGACAATGAGATGGCCTCACAACTGACTTAAAGAGTGCCAAGAACTTTTTTAATTACAGATGATTAAAGCACTGCACACATTATGATGTCCTCTTGCCCTACTCACCTGATGAATACCTTATGAAAAGGATCACTTCTCTGAAGACAAAATCAAATTCCTTCATTAGAAGATTTATCCATATCTATTCAGCTCTGCCATGTGTGTGGCCAAAGCTGGGGAACAGAATCTAAGCTGTCTGTATTTTAAGTACAATCAATCAGCTTTAAATTCTACTGCTAATAGGCCTTGCACTGCACCTGCTTACATAGGACATGAAGCAGGCATTTGAAAGGAAATTGGATGATCCCACTCCAGATGCGGAAAGGGAGGTGAGGCAAGGCCAAAATAAAATACAAAGGGAATCTGATATGAATAGATGAATGAATGAACAAGTAGGAGTGACAGGTAAGAATATAATGGAATAACACTGGAGCTTTCTTAATGAGAACTGCTCCCAAGACAGTCTATTCTTCTTTCAACTTTCTCAATTACTTTCAGACTAACTATCTTCCTTGAAAACAGATAATTGCAGGGATCTTTGTGTAAATAGATAATGACATGGATCAATATTGTATGTTTATATTCTTCCTTTTTTTAAAGTAATTGCAATCATTCACATGACATTGGCGTGAAGAGCTTCCTCTTAAAAAGTTGGCAGAAAGTAGGGAGTCACTGAATGAATCAGATTATTTCCCTAGGATATAAAATCTAAGATATACCTCATAGATTGCTAAATGCTTGCAAATTAGAGAATAGAACTCAACTAATTATCTGTCACTGGGGAAATCCAATAAAGCCAGAACATGAAGTTTCGAAGGAACTAAAAGAAGATGAAGATTGATGAGATGAGAACAATTATCAAAGAAACCAAGACAGTCCAGTGTGGAAGTTTTAACTTTTATCTAATTGTATAGCTCTCTCTAGAAACCTACATCACAGGCAGAAAGGGGTCATATGTTCAGACATCTCAATGATAATTTGCATGGAAACATTAGGTACTAAAGCTCCAATACATTTGCCCCACCAGAAATCTTCATTTTGGCATTTATAGTATTAAAGTCTTTACCTGAGCTAGTTAAGTAAACTCCCTTCATAGTCAGTAGCAAGCACTTTTAGGGCATAGTCTTTCTCCTTAATTGCAGACGTCCACATTAGGGCTGTGCTGAGCCTCCACTGACTGTAGTTACCACAGACTATAAAGGCTATAACCTTCTCAGATACATACCCCTAGGCTGCATTCCAGCAAAGTCAGGCAAGACTAATCCCATCCCACAGTCTGAATTTGGAAAGAGGTAAAAGACAATAAGGGAAAATAGCAATGAGGAAAGTGCTAAAGGAAGTATGAGGTACTTGAGACACTAGCTCATAGATTTTTCACCTCTCAGTTCTAGAACAATCAAAGTACTTCAGGCTGGTAGAAGAGTAGCTTAATAGCTTGTCATGGTTTGAGCCCAGCCAGTAACTCAGAACCACAACAGTTTTTTGTGGCACCCAGCATGGGGCAAGAAGGGTTGAGAGAACAACAGATCTGATCAGAGTGTGTCTAATCATATTTGTGATAAGCATTCACTGTTTTGGATTAACATTCACTCGTCACAATGTTGATTTATTTGTTCTCAGAGTTGTGCTTGATGTCAGAGTTTCAGCATGTTGTACCTTACTTACAGCCATTATTTGCTGTTTTAGTGTTTATTGGCTGGAGGGCCTGGGCTAAGGTTCTTGTTTCACCGTACTTTATGGCAATGACTTATAGTACAATAGACTAATTGATCATGAAACTGGGCTGGTATGCATTCTCAGCATGGTCATCACCTCTATATTTTGGGAGGCATATAATGGAATTTTTTAGCAATTAAACATCTTTCTTTTTTCTGTTATCGGGGTGCCAGCCTATGGAGGAGATATTCCCTCACACCATCTGCTCTCCCACCAGGCTATTTACACTGGGAGTAGATTCTGGAAGAGTTAAAGATCCTGAATATCCTTTCAATGCCCTTGAAAGCACCCTGCTCCTCTTGCTGGGAACTGGCTTGTTGCTGCATATGCTCTCTATGTTTTGCCTACCACGTGTCTGCTCTGAGAAAGCTCAATCTTATCTGATCGTGGAAGCTAAGCAGGATGGGGTTTGGGTCTTGCCTAGGGTTAGGTGACAATATAGGAGAACCAAAAGATTTTCCCAGAGGCTGGACAGTCATGAGTGGCAGGGTGTGTGGGACAGTATGGGCAAGTATCTAGGCCAGTGAGTCCTTCCAGTACTTTGGAAGCATCGGAGATGGAAGGCACCTGTATGGAGTCCCCGACAAGTTGCAGAAACTGCTGAAGGAGAGGGTGAATGGAGTCAGTTTATTGAGGTGAAAGCCATCCAGCTGGCCGTGGACATTGCTGAATGAGAAAACTGACTCATGGATGGTGGCAAATGCCCTGTGAGGGTGATTGCAGCAATGGAAGCAGAGCAACTGGCAATGCAGAAGGAAACCCATCTGGGCTGCTGCACTGTGGTAAAATATCGCTGCCCGGGTGCAGAAGCTGGTGGTGAAGGTACGCCATGTAGATGCTCATGTACTCAAGAGTCGGACCACTGAGGAACATCAGAACAACCAACAAGTGGATAAAGCTGCTAAGATTGAAGTGGCTCAGATGGACGTAGATTGGGAGCATAAGGGTGAATTATTTTTGGCTTGGTGAGCCCATGACACTTCAGGTCATCAAGGCAAAGATGCAACATACAGATAGGCTCGTGATCGAGGGGTGGACTTAACAATGGACACTATAGCCCAGGTTTTTCACGACTGTAAAACACATGCTGCAATTAGCAAGCCAAACTGTTAAAGCCTCTTTGGTATGGAGGCTGATGGCTGAAGTGAAATATGGGGAGGCCTGGCAGATTGACTACATCACACTCCCACCATGTGCTTACCATGGTGGAAGCAACCACAAGATGGCTGGAAACATACACTGTGCCCCATGCCACTGCCCAGAACACTATCCTGGACCTTGAGAAACAGATTTTGTGGCAACACGGCACCCCAGAGAGAATTGAGTCAGACAATGGGACTCATTTTCGGAACGACCTTGTAGACGAGCATGGCACTGAGTGGGTATATCACATCCCCTATCATGCACCAGACTCTGGGAAAATCGAATGGTACAATGGGCTGTTAAAAACTACACTGAGAGCAATGGGTGGTGGAACTTTCAAGCATTGGGATACACATTTACCAAAAGCCACCTGCTTGGTCAACACCAGAGGATCTGCCAGCAGGGCTGGCCCAGCCTAGTCAGAACTTTTACATATTGTAGAATGGGAAAATGTTCCTGTGGTGCACAGAAATAATTTGCTGGGGAGGACAGTGTGGGTTATTCCTGCTTCAGGTAAAGGCAAACCCACTCATGGGATTGCTTTTGCTCAAGGACCCAGGTATACTTGGTGAATAATGCGGGAAGATGGGGAAGTCCAATGTGTACCTCAAGGGGATTTGATTTTAGGGGAAAACAGACAATGAACTAAATTGTATGCTGTTGCCTGCTATGTAATACTTTTACAGACCACCAACTAGATGTCTTCAGGTCACCAGCAACTGGCCCTAACTTCTCTCCAATCATCATTCCAACAAAGAATGAACTTTGATGAAATCAGACGAGCTCAGCAGAGACCAGACAAGTTCTGAAGTGTCATCAGCAGGCAACAATCCAACACTACACACAGACTCTCCTGTTCTGAAAGACTTACAAGAGATGGAGCCCGACATGTGGGACCGGATTGACTCGCAGCTTCACAGGGATTGGTCTATGGACTAAGGAATGATATCTCTCTCTTTGTGTGTGTGTGGGTGTGTATATGAGACAAAAGCAATGGTATATTAAAAAATGTGGGATCTGAGCATGACATGAATGGTATGGAATAAGGGGTGGGTACTGTCCTGGGTTCAGCAGTAGCAATCATTTTTCTTCTTCTTAGTAGCTGGTACAATGCTGTGGTTTTGACTTCCAGCCTGGGAACAGCGCTGATAACACCAATGTTTTTAGTTGCTGCTCAGTAATGTTTACTCTGACCAAAGACTTTTCGAGTCTCATGCTCTGCCAGGGAGGAGGGGAAGTCAGGAGGAAGCAGACACAGGACACCTGACCCAAACTGACCAAAGAGGTATTCCATACCATAGCACATCATGCCCAGTATAAAACCTGGGGGCGGTTACCTGGAAGGGTTAGATCATTGCTGGGGTCAGGCTGGGTATCAGTTGGTCAGTGGTGAGCGGTTGTATTCTCTTCCCTTGTTATTTCCCTTATCATTATTATTATTGGTGGTAGCAGCAGTGATTTGTGTTATACCTTAGTTACTGGACTGTTCCTATCTCAACCTGTGGGAGTTACATTCTTTCAATTCTCCTCCTGATCCCTCTGGGAGCAGGGGGACGAAGGGGAAGAGTGAGCAAGCGGCTACATGGTTCTGAGTCACCATCTGGGCTTAAACCACCACATAGCTGTTTTCATCAAAAAGGCAGACTTTAAAAGGAAAGAATGGTAAGAAAAGGCAAAGGGGCTGCGGAAACAGGAAAGAATTTATTCACTTCTTGAATTAAAAGCTAGTGTCACCTGTAACAATGCTGTACAACTGCACCAATGAAATAATCATTAGAGGAATTCTGTTGGAGAACTTTAATGCCATCGGTGTTTATAGATCTTAATTGATAAATTTTGGAAAAAAAAAATTAACTCCTGTACCTTACATCACATCTGAACAATGAAAAAGTGGTTGTTATAATGAAACCCTGTAAATGTAATTAAGTATTGATTGTCTAAATCTTAATATGTTTGTACTTTAAGGATATGGAACAACTTCGTTTAGACATAATGATATAGATAAGATTACTTAACAAAAATGTATTGTTGTAGGAAAGGAAAGGATAAGCCATTATGATACATGAAAACTGGTAACAGGGTAAATCACAACAGGAGAGGATTTCTGTCATACTTCATTGGAGGGGTGAATACACTGTGCCTGTCTTTTGCAAACAACAAAGGATGTCTTTGGAATGACCTGTACTTTTAGGTCAAATAATAAAAAAACAAAGCAAAATGGTCTAATTTATGGGTTTTATATCTAAGTATATTAAAGAGAGCAAAGGTAAGATAAAAAATAATTTTAACAACATTTAGGGCCCAGCTTTCTCAACTCTCAGGGTGTTCTGCATGAAGAGGAAAGCCTTCTTGGGCACTTCTGTCATGATAGCACATGACCTCTTTGTAAACTAAATTCCTGTCTTCTGCTACAGCACTTTGATAATAGAAATGTATAGATAATAGAATCAAAATCTAGTGAAAATCCAAACTGAGGGATTTCCAGAGAAATTAAGTCCAACCTCAGAGTGTTCTCACACATGGTTCCCCATACTACTCCTTGAGAGCATGAAGTTTAGATTTGGGTAAATAGTCAACTTCAATATCACCATTCTGTAGAATATGACAGCAAAAGCTCTGTGTAGAAAACAGGTGAGATGTGAGGCACTGAATAAAGCAATACTGTGAATTGAGTGAATTTAAACTGCAGTAACTCTGAATATGTATTGAGTTTTCAAGATGATGTGCTTTGTCAGTTAAGACTTTTCCACAGTCAAAAATGGGAAAGCTATTTTTGGCTAAAAATATTCAGCTAATTGCATTAGGATTAGTAGAACCTGAAGGAAAATTCACATTGCCATTTGTTTATTTGTAGGTCAAAAAAACATAACTATGATTTGTGTTATTTATTTAAGAAAAGCTTCCTGGCCACATGATTATCTCTGGTGCGAACAAGTGGAATGCTTTTCTCTCTCCTCTAACCCAACACCCTCATATGCTGCCTTTGTTTTGTATTTTAACCCTAAATCTCTTCTTTGATTATACCCAGACCCAAGACAATTCTGCAGAATACTGGAGGGTTCATGTAAGTAACATCTAACTATTTTTAACAGCATAGAAATCTCAAGTGTTCAACCTGGCAGCTGCACTGACAGCTTTTTTAGAGTTGGCTCTGGCTTTGTGTTCTGCTGTTACTTTGCACAAGAGTCAGCTGTGATCTGATTTCTATTGATTTGCTAGGACTTGGAATTAATCCTGCAAGGAATCTTCAATCAAATTAACATTTTTTATTTTTTTTAATTGAAGTCCAGTTACTAGCAAACCACTTTCTAATAAAAAGGAGGAAAAGTGTACATATTTTGGGCTGGTTTTAAGGGCCTTATTTTAAAAATCATGTCTAAGATTCTGTGTAACACCCTCACTTGAAAAGCAAATAAATGCCTTGAGAGAGGCAAAAAGCTAAATGATTGACTGTTGTGTAGCTCTGGTGAGTTCAACAAAAAGCCAATGCACATAGACTAAATACAGGACATAAGTAGAGATGCATATGTTTCTAGTATGAAGGGAGGGATTTTTTTTCACAGCCTGCCAGTTCGGTAAGCTCTGAACCTAGAGGGTAGGTTTAGCACACTCACTTTGGCTAGTGTTGGCTTAATTTGGTTGGAAGGCAGATTTTTTAAGACAGACAACCAAGGTCTGAAATAGTTATAAGCTTGGAAAATACCATGAACAAGCAATGCTGCAGCAGAAACTTAAGCTGCTGTTTGCTGGTGTTTGTGTTTTGAATATATCAGTTACACAGATATACATCTATCATGAAGCTCCATCTGTTCCTGCTTGTGTTTTGTCCCTATTTAAAATTATTACGAGAATATTCAACTGGGCACCTCGGTTAATGCTTCCTACAAAGAAGATACCTTAGCAGACTAAACACCCCTACTGCATGCTGGAATATCCTCTTTCTGCCTGTTTTAACAGTTGAAATCCAGTCTTGGCATAGCAACCACACGAAACCACTGCACCTCTAAATCACCCGAAGAGAAATAGCTTTAGTGTAGGAAGAGGTCTCTGCAGCTGTGTGACTGCACCTGATTTGTGTGATGTGACCTGAAGAGGATGCTCTGAATTTACTAGTGCTAAGGACCACTCCTCCAGCTTCCTTCCATGCTGGCATGAATCTGTTCTGTAATCTTTTCCTCTGGCCAATTCATACCTGACAGAAAAAAAAAAAACCAAACTCACTAAAATGCATATAAGCCTCTGTGCTTTGATTAGGTTTCAAAATATAAGCTGTGTTAAACAGTCATCATAACCTAAACAGCTCTTTATTAAGAGCAGTGTAAGACTTATTAGTAGTATTTACAAAGTTTTGCATTGCCAAGACAAAGTAATGTCTAAAGACAGAGCATTAGTTTCCCAGCTGTTGTAAATGGGATTTGTTTCTCAGTGTTTTAGTAGAGATGTATTGATTTACACTGATTGTGGATCTGGCTCAACACATCTACCTGTTACAGTGCTAATAATATTTCATGAATAAAAATGTTGCCTGGCAGCAGATGATGAAATCCAAGGATTTATATTGAACGTTTCTCTTTCAAAATGAATTGCAGAAGCTGAATGTCTTGTGATTCACATCCTAATCCTCAGAGTTCCCTGTATCATTACAAAGCTCCCAATGCATAACATTTTGTGAAGTAAGTGCTTTTCACAGGGAAGACTACCTTTCCCTATAATTTTCTCTTAAAATATTAAACTCACTTTTCATCTCGGCAGCACAAAGGCAAAAAAACAAGGCTGTTAAGCAGCCCTCATTGCTCCAGTCTCAGCAATGTCTAAGCTCCATCTAAATTTGCCTGGATTTTGAAGAATATCTGGGAACAAAGACTTTCATGCTGGCTTTGGTAACGCTCTTGTACAAGCAGCATGCTTTGGACACATGTCAAAAAGTGAAACCCTATAGCAGCAACTTTAATACTGAATGTGGTTGCTCTTTTAGGAGCTGTTGGGAAGAATTATGGGCTCTGAGGGTTTAATCCTGCAATGTTCTGAGCATCTCTCCACGTGGCTGTGTGCCATCCCTTCACATAGCACCCAGTGAGAACAGAGGCTGCTGGTACTTCCAAGACATGCAAATACCTTGGAGGACTGGGCTCTAATCCTTAGGCAAGACAAATCACCAATGGAATTTAATGTCAGTTTGGCCTGAGCAAAGCCATGGGGTAGAGTAGGGATGTATTAATCTAGCTGTGAGTTAATAAGTAAGAGACCTCAAGCCAGATTTTTCTGGTTTATTCTTCTTTGTACTTATCAGGCATCACAGAGCAGATTCTAAAATCAAAGAGTAATTTTCAGGTTGCCTAAGTTTCCCACTCCACAGTGCAAAGAGTCATGTCTGGGAAAAAAAAACTGTGCCACTCACTTTGCTGGGAGCACTAGACAGCTAATACCGGAGTTGTCAGAGAGAACACCTTGGTGCAGAATGATGTGTGAGTGACAACAGTATACTACAATTGTTTTATGAGTATGAAAGGAGATGGGGACAATTTTGAAAATTTTGAAGTGGATAAAATACCTGACTTGAGAAAGACTTGGATGTGGCCAAGCAGGAGCAGCATACTCTGGTAGTTACACTGGCTTTCAAGGTTGAAGAATTTTATTTACTTTGAAATATACAACAATAAAAGCTGAGGATGTTGTTTTCTACTTGTTTTCCCTCTCCTTTGTGGGATGGCACTGCATTGAAGACTGAAACTTCCGGTGTTTGCTTTGGGGCATGAACAGGAGAGAAAAAGAAAACAGAGACAAGAAAGTAGTATAATCTAGGGGTGTTTTTCAGAGAGTCAGAAGATGTTTCCTGTGCCTTTCACTCCAGTCACTGCAGAAGTATTTATTATACCAGCCCAGGACAGATCTTAACAGCCCCAAAAGGAGCTCTTCCTGGAGATATGTAAATCACAACCTGCAGTTTCACATAATCCTCACTAATACACATTCAATAGAAGACCCCTCAAAAAAGCATCAGGAATAAGGTTTTAGTATCTTAGTGCATACATGAGAACCAGCACGCCTCTAGGAAGAAGACAGGAAATCTATATGCAGTGGATAACACAGACTTCAGTTCACAATGTAACCCTGAAGCCCCAGGTTAGATACTTTTTCAAGGCAATAAAACACTTTTTGGAAGGCCATTTCTAAAAAGTGTTAGAGGCTGTAGAGACTGCCAAGCATGCAGGTACTGGTACAGACTGAGGTCAAGCGCACTAGGGCAGGGCAGCCTGATGTGACGTGTTTCAGACTGTATGGTCACAGAGTTGATCCATACCTTCTGTCTGTGCAATTCCATGTTCCCTGCACAATCTGTGGCTGGCCTCACACACTTCCCATGCAACACAGGCTTGTGGACCATTTCTCTGACCAGGAAGGTACAGGCCAGCAAGAATCGAAGTGTTCTGGCCCACCAAATTCTTAAGACATCCTGGCATCTTACCTCATATGGAAATCCAGAAGGGGCAGTTTCTTTCTCTGCATTTCTTTATGTATGCTGCTTCTTCTAAATAATAAGAAGGCACATATATTTTGAGAGATTAAACCTTGTCTTAATAAACATCATGGAAACTGTCTTGGGTTGTTAATTTGATCAGAAATAGTTATTAACAGAAATGCATACAAAAATTTGTCTCAACACAGTGTCAACGTAATACCCTTGAGCAGTTCCGGGGTGCCTTGCCCCCAAACAGTAATTTTTTTCTCACAGTTCTTCTGATCCAGCCATCTCATTAATACCCTTCTGTACACAGTTGGCTAGCAGAATAACTAAGGTTGTTTAGGAGAGATGAATTATCGCTACAAAACAATTTCTTGGCTCAAAAGATTACAATCACCTGGGAATCACTTGTCCAGAAGAAACTGGCAGCTGGTAAATGACAATCTGTGATTTTTTTGTGTTTATAATTTTATAAGTGTACAAAAATGTTTTCCATATTATCAACCAGAAGTTGATAATATGCTACAAAATTCAACAGAACACTTTTCAAATTACAAATGTGAGAGTAGTAAGATCTTGCTAAAGAACACTTCTCTCCAATCAGTTTTAAATGACAGAATAAGTTTCTACAATTTTACATTTAATCAAAAATAAAAAAGGAAATGTTTACCCAATCATTTCTTTCATTTTCTTTAAGCCTGGAACAAAATTGTGACTGAATAATAGAGCCATAAAAGTACAAATCTACAATGAAAAGAGTGAAAATCCTTTGCATACAGTTGCTGTAAAAGACTAGCTTGAGTGTAGATGTTGAACAGTGGTCATCAAGATTAAGATTCAAGAAAATTAATTTTAGATGTATGAGAGTCTAGGACTCAATTCAGTTGCACACAAATAGATATCTATTGATGTGTGAGCTGTCCTGGAGCATCCAGACATGTGGATGGAATGGCAGATATGGCAATACCTAAAATAGAGCCACACTCTTGCATGTGTCATCTGAAGAGATGGGATGTTGAGGACATCTAAATGTCCACGTATGAGCATGTAAATTGAGCCCTTACAAAGGTACAATTCACTACCAATTTCTCAAATGCAGACTAAGAAAATGTAAGAGAAGAGAGGACTGGGGAAATTCATTTTGTTAGTCACTATCATCACTGAATTTTTTGTTGCTGGTTCCCAATGCATTGCAGCTATGCAAGATACACAAATTGTAGATGGGATTAATCTCCTGAGCTGCCCAAATAAAGGTGCTGGTGCAGAAAATAGATTCCTAAATCAAGACCTCAGAGTCAGTGGAGAGGTATTCAGTTGCCTAACACAGATATGAGGTTTCAGTTTGGATTCCAACAGTGCCCTAGGATTGCCAAGATACCTGTACGAAGCTAGTAGATTTGATATGTTACTGACAACTGAGTTGTGCCTTTCTGAAGTGGCATCTGAATTTGGCAGTATACTCTGAAGTGCTTAAAGTGACTTTAATGCTCTATTTCATCACCTGTATCTCAACTATCAAGCCTGGCTTCCAGATGCTTCTTCAGAAAGACTGAAAGTCTTCAGAAAGTCTGCCCTATCATATCTGCTAGCTTTGGGAGTATGTCTTAAACACTAATGTTGCACCAGATGGCTATGTTTGAGTAACTGAAACAAACTACAGATATTTGCTGACTCTAATGGGAACTTAAATAACTAAATCATATGTAAACACCTACAATGAGATGCCAAAATGGAGCTGTCTGCAATCTGCAGCTGACTTCCACTCCGTAGGTTCAATGAGTTGCCCACACATGGATGTCTAGAACTGTTTGAGATGTGTTAAGATATCTGACACTATGCACAGTACAGTAGGTAGGACACAGGACCTATGGAAGAGATATCTCCTTCTGCAGAGGCAGCTGGGGACTGGAAGGACACTAAGGCACCAACTATTGTATTTGGTTGAATTCAGCTCTGAATGCACTCTCTATGAGTAAATAACAGGTAAGTTACCAGTTCCTCAAGCAGCTGTGAAATCCAGATGAGGGCCTCACAAGTCTGTCTTCTTTAGTAGCAGTTTTGAGTCTTCCTTTTAAATCACTGAATATCATATTTATTGACAGGCAAAGAGGAATGGCTTTAAGCAGAGAGAGGGGAGATTTAGATGAGACAGCAGGAAAAAAATGGTTTACTGTGAGAGTGGTGAGGCACCAGCACAGGTTGCCCAGATAAGTTATGGATGCCCCATCCCTGGCAGTGTTCAAGGCCAGGTTGAACAGGGTTTTGAGCAACCTGGTCTAGTGGAAAGTGTCCCTGCCCATGGCAGGGGTGTTGGAACTGGATGATCGTTAAAGCTCCTTCCAACCCAAACCATTCTATGATTCTATAGTGAATAACTTTAGCTGACATTTTGCTCTTTGTAGTTTGTCATGGTTTAAACCAAGTCCCCCAACTCCCGGAGAGTTAGGAAGGAGAATCCAAGGAATGTAGCCCCCACAGATTGAGATAAGAATGGTTTAATAGCTAAGGCATAACACAATAATAATGATACAGCCAATAACAAGCGAAAAGAATACAACACACCACCAACCACTGACCCATAACTCACTCTACCCTGCCCGGCCGAGCACCGCGTGCTCCCTCCTTCATTTTCCTCCAGAGCTCCACCCCTCCAGCTCTCTCTCTCTCAGTATGCATCCTGGGCATCACGTGCTATGGTATGGAATACCTCATTGGCTAGCCTGGGTCAGGTGTCCTGTCTCTCCTTCCTCCCGGCCTCCCCTCATCCCCGGCAGAACACGTGCCTTGAACAAAAGGCACTTGAACAAAAACAAAGGCCTTGAACAAAAACACCCTCAAAACATGCTCACCACCAAGCAACTATTCCCAGCCCAGAAGTCAAAACACAGCACTGCACCAGCTACAAGAAGGAGAAAAATGACTGCCACGGCTGAACCCATGACATAGTTGATCTAGCAACAGCATTGTAATTGTTAATGTGCCTGCAAGATTTAAAAAAGCTAAAAAGGCAGGGTAAACAGATGTCCTGGGCTTCCCCAAAGAAGTCTGCTGGAGCACTAGGAAAGAGAGAGCTCTCAGGCATAGGTTTGTTTATGTCTGAAGTACACCAGATGTTGTGGTTATGTCTTTTTATTATAGTTGTCCATTTGTCCCATTTAGTCAAATCATGACCTTCTATATTGGGTGAAAAGTATGTTTGTTAGGAAAGGAGTTAAAACACTGCCATGCAGCTTTTTTGTCATATTAAGAGGATCAAAGTCAATGCTAAAGAGCAGATCATTCAGAATTACATTAATAAGTGATTAAATCCATTTTGTGTTCCAGGAAAAAATGGAAAGAAAGTGTCAGAGAATCTTGATATTGCATAAAGGAGAGTGAGTCTACGTTACCATATTTTGGTTCATGAGAGACAGTGGTGACAAGTCCACACACTTGTGTGAGAAATACGGGTTTACTTTTTTTTTTCCCCTTCCCCTGGATTTGACATTAATGACAGAAAGCATGAAATAGCCAGGTTCTGAGTAATCAGCATGTTGACTTGGCAGGAATATTCATCTTGCCAATACTGGCTATCTTAAAGTGGCCCTACGCACAGTGCTGACTGGGAGGCATGATAGTCCTGGACAGACAAATCTCACCTACATAGTTCTGTGTATGTACAAAAAACCCCCAAAACCTTACATCAGTGTTTGTTGTCATACTTTGCATGTGGGGCACCAAATCAGTCTATGTAGGCTCAGGAGGCTGGGCATGTCAGGGTTACTGGCCATGACAGATCAATGGCATAGCACATGCATCATAAACATGACACCTGTGACATTTCCTGCAGTGCTCCTATTGCATATGTGCAATTTATTGCCGCCTGTTTATGCACTGTTTTTTTCCCAGCAGTCCAGGATCCTGGGAAAGCAGCTAGCAGTTGAAAAATTATGGTAAAAAAAAGAGTCCTACATATTCTTCTTGATGTAGAGAAGTGGCTCATGTGGTTCACATCAATGACTCTTAGGATGTGAACTCAACAACCTTACTTATTTATGAACAAATAATATTTTATCTGTTTACCTCCTACATGCATCCTAGGATATCTGTAGCATGCAAAAAAGTGAGTGAAAAGTAGATATACTCCCTGTAGTGCATCATGAGCTCTTTGTCAAAATTAGGCTTGCTAGATACAGGCATACGCATAGGAAGTCATAGACAAATACAAAAACTATCTTGAAAAAATATGCACCTGCTTGTATCCAAATAGCACCGTTATTGAGTAAGAGTTATATAATTTAGCTCAATATCTAAGCTGATATGAATTGGTGAGAAGAAAAAGTCTATCTTGTTTAACTAAAATTAATTAACAGTAAACCAGTTCAGCTTCTTGTGAATTCAACATGAACTCTAGAATAGCTAGCTGTAATATCCCTGTCATTTTTGTTTAGCACTAACAAAAATACTGGTGTTGTATTAATTTGCAATTGTTTCTACTCTTCCATATGCACGTAAAAACCTGTATTTTATTCAAAACCCTACACAGGAATAGATCTGAGTGCCTTGCATTTTTCCTGCTTTTGGTCATCTACAGAAATCTAGCACTCAGGAGTGTTTTGCACCTATAGCAGCCACACCTGACTGTCTGTAGTGTTCCAGATCCATCAGATTGATAGGAGCCTGAACAGAGCAAAAAGGCCCTGGAATCATTAATTAGGCTGCAGCAGCAAATCAGAAATAGGCTGGCTTTTCCTCTCCCTAATTGTTTCTAGTTTTTCTTTATAATGTAACAGCTGTGTACAACATGGGGAATTTGAATAGAACATGAACTTGCTGAGGGGAGTAACTTGAAAGAGGACGCCTGTAACACCGGAGCACAGCTGGGGGAGATCAGCGTCCAGGAGCCTCACCACAGAGAGACAAGAGCCACTGAGGAGGGAGCCTCAAGTCCTCGACAGGACTTGCCCAAGAGCTCAGCTCCCGCCAGGAGGTGACTCACGGGGGGGTGGAGACAGGAGGAGTGGCACCAACTGTGAGTGGTTAAAAACCTGCCCAGGGAGCGCAGTGACCAGAGTGGGTTGAGGCAGTTTGCATGGCAGTTCGAGTGGGCAGGCGAGCGGGATGGTGAGCACTCGCTGTATGACCAGGGTCCAGTCTGGGAGCTCTGCCTTGGCTGCCCCGGTGGTGGCCAGCGTAGGCACCCAGACAGAGCCAGTAAGTGTGGAGGTTGTGGTGCAGAGCTTGGAGTGTGGAGAGTGCCTGATCTGGTCTTGTGAGGGAAAGGTGCAGAATGGGCAGGGCTGCGCTCGCTGCTCCCTGGTGGAGGTCCTCCTCCAGCAGGTGGCTGAGCTACGAGATGCTGTCAGTAAGCTGCAAGATGTCAGGGAAGCTGAGAGGAAGCAGCACTGCTTGCTCCAGACCCAAACAGCACATGGACCTCAAGATTCCCCTCTAACTCATGGAGGAAAGAAGGAGGCTGCTAACCTGGGAAGATGGGAATTAGTAACAAAAAAGAAAACAACCAAAGGAGGAAGAGAGCAATTAAAAGCAAGGGGCTTCCTCCTAAATCTTCTGTACCCACCCAGAACCGCTTTGCTGTCCTGCAGGGGGCTGATGAGGAAATGCACTTGCATCAGAAACAGTCGGCTGGTGCACTGGTACAGAAGTTCTCTACTGGTGCCGCCAGGAAAAAGCGGCAGGTTGTAGTAGTAGGGGACTCTGCCTTGAAAGGGACAGAAGCGCTCATCTGTCAGCCTGACCCGGTCGCAAGGGAGGTGTGTTGCCTACCTGGGGCACGGATGAGAGATGTTGCTGAGAGGCTGCCTGCTCCAGTAAGTCCCATGGACTATTACCTCCTTCTAGTGATACATGTGGGTGCTAGGGATATAGATAGTAGTAGCCTGAGGAGTATAAAGAAGGACTACAGAGCCCTGGGAGAGGTGGTCAGGGGTTCTGGAGCTCAGATAGTCTTTTTGACAATTCTCCAAGACACAGGAGAGGACCTTCCAAAGGCAAGGAGGATTGGACAGGTTAATAAATGGTTAAAAGGGTGGTGTCATAGTCAAGGGTTTGGGTGTCTTGGACATGGGGCCCACATTTGTAGGCCAGGCCTACTGGGGGCTGGTGGAACTGCTCTGATAAAGAAAGGGAAGAGTGGTTTTGCTGGGAGGCTTGCCAGACTTGTCAAGGATGCTTTAAACTAGTTGTGTTGGGGGAGGGGAGCATCATTCCATCCCAACACACACAGTCAGTTGCCTTGCCAGCACCTATAATAAATACTCTGAGCAATGTAGTGGTATCCTAGCTGTTCCAGCCAATGAGCCAGCTTCATTTGGAGCTCAGATCAGATACCTCTATACAAATGCCCAGGAATTAGAGATGTGGGCACATCTACGGGGCTATGATATAATAGGCATCACCGAAACATGGTGGGATGGCTCCTTAGACTGGAGTGTTGGAATGGAAGGTTACAGGCTTTTTAGAAAAGACAGGCTTAGTAGGAGGGGAGGGGAAGTTGCCCTTTATGTTAGGGATAGGCTGGAGAGTATGGAACTCTGTCTGGGGACAGGTGATCAGTTAACAGAAAGTTTGTGGGTCAGGGTTAAGGGGAAATCGATGATGGGACACATTACTGTGGGGATATGTTACAGACCACCTGATCAAGAGGAACCTGTGGATGAAGAACTCTACAGACAAATAGGAAAAGCCTCACGCTCACAGGCCCTTGTTCTCATGGAGGACTTCAAACACTGACATCTGCTGGGGCGACGGCACGGCCTGGCACAAGCAATCCAGGAGGTTTCTCGATTGTGTGGAAGACAACTTCCTTCTGCAAGCAATAGAGGAGCCGAGGAGGAGAGGTGCCCTGCTTGACCTCGTGCTCACCAACAGGGAGGGGCTCGTTGGAAATATGACTCTCCAGGGAAGTCTTGGATGCAGTAATCATGAGATGGTAGAATTCGAGGTCCTCAAGACAGTGAGAAGAGCGTGCAGCAAGCTCACTGCCCTGGACTTCAAGAGAGCAGACTTTGGGCTCTTCAGGAACCTGCTTAGCAAGGTTCCATGGGATATAGCCCTAGAGGGCAGGGGGGCCCAAGACTCTTGGTTAACATTCAAGGATCACCTGCTACAAGCTTAGGAGGGTTGCATCCCAAACTAGAAGGAAGTGCAGCAGGAGGGCCAGGAGACCTCCTTGGATGGATAAGGAGCTGCTGGGAAAATTCTCAGAAAAAATAGAGGCTTATAAAAGGTGGAAGCAAGGACAGGTGGCCTGGGATGAATACAGGGATGTTGTCATGGGTAAGTTAGGGACCAAGTTACGAAAGCTAAGGCTCCAGTTAGGAGCTAAACATTGGCAAGGGATGTTAAAGATAATAGGAAGGGATTTTATAGGTATGTAGCAGCTAAAAAACAGACTAAGGGACAATGTAGGCCCCCTCTGGAAGCTTTTCGGGAGAACTGGCTACACAGGACTTGGAGAAGGCTGAGGTTCTGAATGGCTTCTTTGCCTTAGGTCTTCACTGGCAAAATGCTCTGACCATCAGCACCCGAGCCTTTGGAAGGCTGGACTGCAGGGACTGTGAAAACCTAGACCTTGGGCCCACTGTAGGAAGAGGATCTGGTTCGAGACCATCTTAAGAACCTGAATGTACACAAGTCCATGGGACTCTGATGAAATCCATCCGCAGGGTCCTGAAGGAGCTGGCGAATGAAGTTGCAAGGCCACTGGCCATCATATTTGAAAAATCATGGCAGACAGGTGAAGTTCCTGAAGACTGGAAAAAGGGAAATATAACCCCCATTTTCAAGAAGGGGAAAATGGATGACCCGGGGAATTACAGACCAGTCAGTCTCACCTCTGTGCCTGGCAACATCTGGGAGCAGATTCTCTTGGAAGGCATGCTAGGGCACATGAAAAAGAGCAAGGTGCTTGGTGACAGCCAGCATGGCTTCACTAGGGGAAAATCCTGCCTGACCAATTTGGTGGCCTTCTATGACGGGGCTACAAAAGTGATAGACAGGGGTGGAGCAATTGACGTCATCTACCTGGACTTGTGCAAAGCGTTCGACACTGTCCCACATGACATCCTGGTCTCTAAATTGGAGTGTCATGAATTTGATAAGTGGACCACTTGGTGGATAAAGAACTGGCTGGATGGTCGCACTCAAAGTGTTGTGGTCAACAGTTCAATGTCCGGCTGGAGATCAGTAACGAGTGGTGTCCCTCAGGGATCAGTGTTGGGACCGCTCTTGTTTAATATTTTTGTCACTAACATGGACAATGGAATTGAGTGTGCCCTCAGCAAGTTTGCCAATGACACCAAGCTGTGTGGTTCGGTTGACACGTTAGAGGGAAGGAATGCCATTCAGAGGGACCTTGACACACTTGTGAGGTGGGTTGATGCCAACCTCATGAAGTTTAACCACGCCAAGTGCAAGGTCCTACACCTGGGTGGGAGCAATCCCAGGCACAGCTACAGGTTGGGCAAAAAGGAAATTCATGGTAGTCCTGCGGAGAAGGACTTGGGTGTGTTGGTCAATGAGAAAATGAACATGAGCCAGCTTCAGTGTGTGCTCACAGCCCAGAAAGCCAACTGTATCCTGGGCTGCATCAAAAGGAGCATGACCAGCAGGTCAAAGGAGGTGATCCTGCCCCTCTATTCTGCTCTTGTGAGACCTCATGTGGAGTATTGTGTGCAGTTCTGGTGTCCTCAGCATAAAAAGTACATGGTACTATTAGAGCAAGTCCAGAGGAGGGCCACGAGAATGATCAGGGGACTGGAGCACCTCTCATATGAAGACAGGCTGAGAAAGTTGGGGCTGTTCAGCCTGGAGAAGAGAAGGCTGCGTGGAGACCTCATAGCAGCCTTCCAGTATCTGAAGGGGGCCTACAGGGATGCTGGAGAGGGACTCTTCATTAGGGACTGTAGTGATAGTACAAGGGGTAATGGGTTAAAACTTAAGCAGCAGAGGTTTAGATTGGATATAAGGAAGAAATTCTTTACTGTTAGGGTGGTGAGGTACTGGAATGGGTTGCCCAGGGAGTAGTGACTGCTCCATCCCTGGCGGTGTTCAAGACCGGGTTGGATGAAGCCTTGGGTGATATGGTTTAGTGTGAGGTGTCCCTGCCCATGGCAGGGGGGTTGGAACTTGATGATCTTAAGGTCCTTTCCAACCCTAACTATTCTATGATTCTATGATGTCTATAGGGGGAAACAGTTCTAATAAAAGTGCAGAGCTTTTGCAGCTTGAAATCAAGGCTAAGATTCCTGCCTGTGCAACGTAGGTAATTAACTTTCATCTACATATCAAGCTTCACATGAAATGATCCTGCTAAAATAAGGTGGTATTCCATCTAAACACTACCAAGTACAGGCTAATGATTTAGATTCCTTTTATTTTCCAAACATGAAGGGATGTTGGAAGGGATGTTTGGAAAGTTAAAACCTATCTGACTTGAATCTTCTGGGAGATGTCAAGTGGAAAAAGTCAAAAAAAGAAAGCATAAGGAAAATGTGGGAATGATGCAGAACATGGCAGAGAATCTGGTCACAAGGGATGTGGCAAAAGCTGATGTAGCCAATGCCTTCTTAACCTACCTTCACTGCTAACATTAACCTTCAGGAATACCAGGCCACTAAGACCAGAGCCAAAGTCTGGGGAAGACTTAACCTTGGTGCAGGAATATACTGGATCAATACTGGGTGCAGTACTGTTTAACATCTTCATTAATGACCTAGGTGATAGGACAGAGTGGACCCTCAAATTTTACATGCAATACAAGACTAGAGTAGTAGCTGATATGCCAGGTGGTTGTGCTGTCATTCAGAGGGACTTTGACAGGCTGGAGAAAGGACCTGACAGAAATCTCATGCAATTCAAGAAAGCGAAGAGTGAAATCCTAAGTCTGGGGAGAATAGAAAAGAGATGTTTCAGGGTCAAATCTTCTCAATGTGTGTAAGTATCTGAAGGAGAGTTTTAAAGAAGATGAAGCCAGATTTTTCTCAGTGGTATCCAGTGACAGGAGGCAATGGGCACAAATTGAAATAAAAGGAATTATATTTAAATTTGAGAAAAAGTTTTTGTGCTATAGGGATTATCAAACACTGGAAAAAATTGCCCAGAGAACTGTGGGGTCTCCATCCTTGGAGATATTCAAAATCTGACTGGACATGGTCCTGAGAAACTTGCTGTACTGGACCCTGCTTTGATTGGTTGGACTCCAGAAGCACCTTCAAGATCAGCTGTTCTGTGAATCTGCGTTTCCATAGTAAGTGTGAAGAGACACCTCCAAAAAAGTATATGCCTCAGCTTACAAGACAAAATGAACTGCCTTTTGGAGGTGCTTGTCTTTATAGACTATAGGAAACATCTTAAACAAGAGGTAGAAATTTATTTTCAGAGACACTGGAATTCAGTAGTCTACACTGTAATTATTAATGTGTAAGCAAAGTATCTGCCATCTAGCTAATCTGTCCCTTTCTTAGAGAGCAGAAAATGATAGTGAAAAATGAAACCTGAGGAGAGATTGATCTCTGTATTACATCAACTAACTACAGTATAGTGAGTGAAGACCTAGGGCTCAGTTTGACTACACAGAAACCATTTGATTCCATAAGGTATCTCTCCTAATCTACAGTGGCCATTCAAGAAAGGCACGTGTTTCTTGTAGGCCAGCCCCATGAGGATGGGGATGTCTTAGATAACCTGCAGCACTTCAGACAGCAGTAGATGCTTGTCTAGTTGCCTGAATCCAGCCTTAGATTTCTACTGATTACTATAGGGCTTAAGCATCTACATCACATCAAGGCAGGGATTCAGCTACCTATATAAATACTGATCTGGCAGTGGCCTGGTCTCTAGCTGCTGTTCCAAAAGGGTATATGTTTCCCACAGGTTCTGTGTCTCATCTGCCATGCCCATGCTGTTGTCCTCATTTGCCTAAGTAATCTCAAATAGCAGTAGCTATTGAACTCTGGAGCTGAATCCAACTTTTAAAATCCTAAATATTGTTACAGTCTTTAGATTGTTAAACTTAAGATAGATAAATTAAAGTTTAAGTTCATATATTCACTGCTTATTTAATAGACAAGTAACTGAAGGCTTCTAAGGACCTGAAGTGCTTTCTGCTTAAATATAGGATTCTAAGGCACTTAATTCTCTTCAGTGACTATACTGTGAATGTAGGCTTCAGTTTTAGATAGGGGCTTAAATTAAATGACTACCTTAAATTTTGCTGGATTCTTCCAGTTATACACACATAGGCATGTAGGAGCATCCAAGATGCTTTAGGGTATGCCATCTGGCATCCAGGTCTTATTCCAGAACAGCACTTCTTTATTTCTGTATCTGATGCTGTGGCTGCCTGCCCCATTCTGAATGCCTCAGGTATCTTAGAGCATTTCAAATGGCACTAAATGGCATCTAGGTAACTGAAGTGACTCCCTACTGTTCTTCTGGTGCTTAATCACAGAGATTAAAAACTACCAGTTTAATCAAAGCTTCATGAGCAAAATAAAAGGCAGTTTAACATATATAAGTGAAAGTAACATAATCTACCTTGTAGATATATATTATAATATTACCTTGAAGCTGTAATGTAGTTGCTAGATCTGTATGTCCTCTTATCACTAGATTTTTAGACTGTACATACAGGGAAGCCATAGATGCATTCATACTTCTAAGTACAAATGTCAGCATAAATCCACCCTTTTTCTTTTTTATAAATCCAAAAATAACAGTGAAGTCTCATTTCAACAACAAGACTGAGAAAGCAGACAGGCAAATGACTCCCATTGTTGTAATGAGCTATAATTGTGTGCATACTTAAAGTGTTTTCCAGTACGGTATACTGAAAACACTCCTCCAGGGGGTCTGTCTCTGAACTGAACTATGCTGAGAAATTAAAAGCCAAAGGTAAAACAGCTCTCAATCCTTCCTGGCTATTACAAGAATCTCTGAGTATTGCAACATTTTATGTAATTTGCTGCAAATGAGGAAGTATCTATAGCAAAGCAGCTTAGCAAAGATAGTGTCCTGGGTTCAGCAGTAGCGGTCATTTTTCTCCTTCTTAGTAGCTGGCGCAGTGCTGTGGTTTTGACTTTCAGCCTGGGAACAGAGCTGGTAACACCAATGTTTTTAGTTGTTGCTCAGTAATGTTTACTCTGACAAGGGACTTTCTCAGTCTCATGCTCTGCCAGGGAAGAGGGGAAGCTGGGAGAAAGCAGAGACAGGACACTTGACCCAAACTCACCAAAGGGGTATTCCAGACCACAGCATGTCATGCCCAGTATAGAAACTGTGGGCAGTTAACCAGAAGGGCTAGAATGATGCTCAGGTCAGATTGGGTGTCAGTCGGCAGGTGGTGAGGTGTTGTATTTTTTTTCCCTTGTTATTTCCCTTATCATTATTATTATTGGTGGTAGCAGCAGTGGTTTTGTGTTATACCTTAGTTACTGGACTGTTCTTAGCCAGTGAGAGGTACATTCTTTTGATTCTCCTCCCCATCCCTCTGGGAGTGGGGGGACAAAGGGGAAGAGTGAGTGAGTGGCTACATGGTTCTGGGTTGCAGGCAGGGCTTAAACCAGGAGTTAGAAAGGCAGAAAAGGTGAAAAAAGGGTAGAGTTGTAGCCCTAAATCATAGTTTTTGTGCTTTTGTTTGACCTGCTAGAACACTACTGTTGGGACAGAAGAATAAAGAGCAGATCAAAATTTTAGATCCCAGAAAGTTCTGATCTCTCCAGGTAGCTTGAACAGAAGTTCTAAAGAAACTCAATCATAGTTTAATCTACTTACTGCATCTCAACGTCCTTCACTGAACCAATTCAATATGTAAGAGACAAAAATATATGTAACTCTCTGGGAAAGTTCTTTAGTTTCCGGATTAGGGACAAAAAGCCTTTGCAACCCTCAGTGACCAGAAAAGTTTGAAATCCCAGTCACCATCTTTTCTGCTCACTGTCTCTCATTGTGACAATATTTTTCTCCTCTCTTTGGATGATCCCTTTTTCAGTGCTATAAGCTGCAGCAGTTTCCAGCTGTTGGCTCTTGCCCAACTGACTAACAATCAGGAAACAAACTGCTCACTTTCTTACAGTTTGGGGAGATCTCTGAGGAGTGAGATGCAGACATTTTTCCTGCTAGTTTGATTGGCCATCTCCAGGGAAGAAAGCCAGCCTTGTTATCAAAGGTAATTCAAAGACGAAAACCTACATCTTTCCAGTGTTTAGTGGGTCCCAGAATCCTTGTGGAACTTCTGTAGATTAGAAATTACCGTGCCTGGCTCCACTGAATACATGTGAAACTGTTTAATGGAGATTTAAGGCAGGATATTATAGTACTCCACCAGTTTGAAGAGAAACCAATCCAATTAATTCTCAGCTGTTCTTTGACTAGTAGAAACACAGGGAATAATCTTATCTCCACTTCATTTATAATTTAAATGATTATTTGACTGTTTAAATAAAGCTTTATTTTATTTTTGAAAGGCTTTATTGTCAAGTTAATTGACACTTTAGAATCTGCTGCAAATCCAAGGGAAAATGCTATAAAATAAATGGTTTATAAAAATTTAAATAAATCTTAGTTCATAAGAAATTCAACCAGACCATACATATCAGGGGGAAAATTCAAATCTGAGAGGTTTCAGGCATGAAATATGGATGGAACTCTTCAGCCCAGCTGCAAGGCTTGGCAGGTCTAGAAAGACCATTTAAGAAATCCAGGAACCTACAGAACTCTATTGCTAAAATACAGCTATCTGCAGCCATTCAGAAACCTGGAAAGTTTGATGGGTTTATGGCCAGACCTCAATATCTAAGTTTCCTCTTAACAGGAACACAGATACACTGAGCATAGACTGCACATTAGGTCAATAGACAGCTAGTGATAGTTAGCTTTGTAGTTGCCTCTGTTCTTAATCTGAACAGTTCTAGTCTGCTCCTGTCTGCACAGTCCTTTCCTCCTTTTATTTCTACTACAGGCTTATAACAATACCTAAAGACCTAGGAATGACAGAGGGATATTCCAGTTGATGCAGGAGCAACAAGCATTGCTGTCTGCATTTTTTTCTGTTTTTTCCTCACTTTTTAGCCTGGAACAAGATTAGGAATGCTAGTGTACTAGGGACATGCATCAGAAATGGAAGAAGGGGAGCCTGTAGCACATAGAATGATGTTTTCAAGGTTTCAAGAAAGAAGAGGTTTGAGGGAGTGACAGGCAAATTATCCTAGAAAAGGAAAGGAAAAGAGACTAGAAGAAAATAAAGAGAAAAGGGTGCTGCTGCAGCAAATGCAAGTCCCAAAAATATATCCTGAGATGTCTATGACTATCATTAGTTTGGCTCCCTACTCAATATCCACTGGAGGCTCTCACAACAACTATTCCATACTCACATCATTTAACAGAAAAGCCATGATTTTGTTCACACTTAAGGTGAAACACATCAGGATGTTCCCACTGTCTCTGCTGATCATGCTTACAATATTGTGATATCTCACACACTCGTGTAGAGGAAAATGCAAAATACAGCAACAGTGGTCGCACAGCTGTAAGGCACATGGATTTCCTGTTTGCATACCCCAGAACTGATAAGGGCAGTTCCTGCCAGGCCAGGAAAGCTCTGCCTCACCAAGTCTTGTGAGAGTTCTTCAATAATTCCAGGGAGTACCACCTTCTACAAATAAAATTTAAAAAATATGTCTCATCTCAACATATTCTGTTCCAGTATTGAAAAATACCACTGCTTTACTTCTCATCCCCTTCCCTGGTTATTGAGATAATTAGTCAATATTTGTCTAATGTTGTATATCCCGATGTTGTATAATTCAACAATATTTGTCCTACACAATTACTAGAAGAGACCTCATCTGGTTGAAAGCTTCTCTCCCCTAAAGCACCTGTATAAAGGAATATAGACTCCTGTACACACCTTGGATATATGTGTATGTCAGTGCACAACTCCCCAAGAAATAACTGATTGTTCAGTACAGAGGCTGCAGCATGTGGGCTTTAGTTCCTTCAATTTCTTTTCACAGATGATATCTTTGGTTTAGCTGCCCTATTTTTAAACCTGCCCACCTTTTCAGTACCTAAATGTAGTGTGAAGTGCAAGTGCAAGGGAACTGTCAATGCCGATTAAGTGACTGATAGGTCTGAGAAGTAGGAAAGACACAGAGAAAAAAATATCTACAGGTTTCATTTCCCCATGATTCTTGCTTTAAACAGTGGTCAGAAATGTGTGTTTTCCTGAATACTGAGATCTGTAGTCTGTGTTGTTCTTGGTTAAAGCATGGCTCTGTTATTCTATGGAGGAAATAAACAGTTGGCTAAGGCAGTAGAAAGCAGTCCAGTTGGTATTTTCTTAAAAAGCTCAGGATATACAAATGTTAGGATTATGTGGCTTAATAATTCCTGGATATTACCATACTGCAATGAAGAACTTCTGATTTATATGTCTAAGCATGATCTGAGAGTGAAAACATCAATTTTCAAAAACACTTTTATTTCATGAAGATGTAATAATAACCCAATACCACTCCAGTATTTTAAAGCGAGGAAACCTGTGAGAGACAATAAAAGCAAGGTGTTCATTTCTTATAATGAATTTCATCATCTCATTTCTGAAAATCTTGACATACACAGGCTATACTCCTTGCCTACACCTTTTTCTGACCTATGTGAAAAATTTTGCTGTCAGGAAAAAATCAGACTTCCTTAGTTTTAGATACTTCAGCATATATACCTTGTGCTCAGCACATGAGGAACAAGAAGCAGGCTTCAGGAATAACCTAATGTTACGTATATTTGACATGGTATAGAACTATTGTTGTGAAGCTTAGAAAAAGAAATAACCATGATACCTGTAAGTACACACGACTACATATAGGATTTTCAAAAGTGGTTTGGAGAAAGATCAATTATTAAGTGGCAGACCAGGAATACTTTTAAAACTACTCAATTTTCAATAAAACATCGAGCAACAATCCTTTTATAAAAAATTCTTATTAGGGAATTTGAAGTTACATGGCCAAGAACTATTTTTTTTTCTTTTAGACAATAGAGGAGATTCATTACACCTTTTCAAGGCAGTAATTTAATCCAATGACGTTATGATTTGGATGAGACCTGTATGTGGCTCACCAAAACCATTTGGCTACTGAACGCAAACAGCAACTTCCAGACACTCCAAAAGTATTTGGAACCAAAACAGAACAAAGCTTATTCCTCATCCACTTTTCAACTGTTCTGAGAAAGAAGGCACATGTAGTAGACCACATGCACTCACATGGTTGGACATAAAGTCAGCTTTTAACAGAATCACAGAATGGTTGAGGGTGGAAGGCCATCTGGGGGTCATCTGGTCCAACCTCCCCTGCTCAATATGGGGCTTTGCCACTTGGTTTCTCATGAGGACTTTGCTACTATTTCTGTTCTGTACAAATGCCATTCGTGAATGGTAAACCTAAAAGTACCAGGCTGGCACTATCAGGTTTGTAGTGGACATGACACTGCAGGGAGTCATTCACCTGTATCTGTACATTTGCTCCAGGCGTGCAGCAGAAACATAGTGCAGCCTCTGGTTACCATTAGGAGAAATCATGCCTGCTAAATTTAAGGGCTGAAGTAGGATGGGAGTGCCTTGTGCTTATTTACTGCTTAAGACAGCTTTGAGATGTGTGCCAAGTGGAAAGGATACGTACTTAGAATTGCAGAAAATTGACCAAAAAAAAAGCTGACAATTAAAGCATCAGTTTATCAAAGAAGAATACAATTTTCAGTAAGATAAAAGAGCTCGTCTTCTATCTCAATCCAGCCAAGACTTTGTTCCATTTACTCCCCACATGTATTGTTTGAGAAACCAAGCCACTTCCTTGGCGTCCATCTGTTTAACACATCTGTCTCACTTTGTCTGGCTACATTCCTTGAGGCATTCTTGTGGTGCTCCACAGAGAGAAGAAATAAGTTTTAATGTTAGACAATACCCCACAAATAAATGAAATTGAGAGTAAAAAAAAAAAAAAAGGTAAAAGAATCCTTATGAGACATGAAATCATTGGAATTTTGATCTTCACATAAAAGGCCTCTTTTCTAGCATTTTCTTTTACTCTCAGTGCAAGTACTAGTAGTAATGACAAATTTTGTAACTATTGCATCTCTTTAAATCAGATGATAATTTTCAAAGTTATGGAACTCAGATAACGATTTTCTTTAGAACATACAGAATTATTCTCTACTATGTATTCACAGCTTTTTTTCATTCTGAAGTCATTCAGATCATGGCATTTCTACATGGACTCTCCCAAGGATTGTTTCAGAACTGCATGTTATTCATGTATCATTTTGCTTTGTTTATTTTCCAATATTTATGTGTGATTGTAATAATCTGAATTATTTCTCTGAATTATTTCCTTAGCTTTAACTTTTTTAATTTACATTGATAATTTACCAAGAGTAAGCATGCCAAAAAGTAAACTCACAACTGAGGTCAGCTGTCTGTATATCTAAAGTATATTTGATTACCACTGGCTAAACTCTGCCATGAAAAAGCATGATGGGTTTAAAACAGCGAGCAGCTAGTTGTCCAGCTGCAGCTCACCGACTGATTCACAACAGCTGGGATAAAAACTTGCAAACCAGGCAAAGTGGATGACTGCCAGAGAGATTAGGGTTTACCTCAAGAGGACTCTTTAGGTACAGTTTATTAGAGAAGTGCTTTGGGAACAATCTGAGAAAAGACTTAGGTATTCTGGCTGGGAAAAGGATGAAAATTATTGGATTTTTAAGGCTTCTGTTGTGAGCCACTGAAGGATATCTGATATGGGCAGCAGGCCAGGAAGCTGGGGTCTTTGCAGGCTTCTTTACTTCTGGAGTAAGCCTGGGGATACTGAACCATTTTGGTGCTGTCTACATTCTTCTTGGGCTTCTCATAAAAGTAAACAGTGCTTAAATAGGAAAGTACCAGACAGAGTTAAAAATTTAACTCTAGAAAATTACATAGAGTACCATAAGCCTGAAGAGTAGCAAGTGAAGGTCTGTATTCAAGGAAAGTGAAGTGAAATGGGCATCTGGCTTATAAGTCTGACCTAAATAGAGAGAAATAAGAGAAATCTAAGCAAATGGAATAATGCTAAGCATATGCTCACCAAAGATGGATATGGAAAATTGACCTGACTTGGAAAAAAAGAATGGATTTTTATAGACAGAAGAAATGCAGAGCAACTATGTGATTTCAGAAAAGCAGTTGATGTAGAGATTGATGAAACAATTAAAAGGTGGATAATATGTGCTTCAAGGAGAAACCAAAATAGCCTGTGCTGACAAAAAATTGTTAGCGCTCTATGAGGTATATTTACTATTATCATCTCATAGTCTTGGCACACAAAAGTATGCTGATGTTACAAGAGTAGGAGACAACACTACCATAAAAGAGGAGCAGAGTATTGTACAAGAAGAGTTAGACTGGACTATCAGAAACTGAATATTTTTCTCTGTGTTCCAAGTGCAAGGCTATAGCTGAGGGAATCTGCACTGCTCAGGGAACTGGAAGAGGAACTCATCACAGTGGGAATGGAACAGTGGAACAGTGGGAGCTCATCACCAGGAAACTGGAATAGGGAGAGGATTGATTCTACAATGTCCTAGTGTTGTCATTGGGTAGCTGAGACACATTTGTGGAAAAGATGCACAGTTCTTCCTGTGAGAATCTTCCCAGTAGGCACAGAAATATTCCTGCTGTATAAAAGATGTTAATTAGACCTCATCTTGAATACCATCTACTGTTCCAGTTTCAAGAGAAATTAAACCAGTAATGAGATTACACCACCTAAAGGTACTGCAGTTTTAGTATAGTACAATTCTGGTACCTGAAGGGGGCCTGCAAGAAAGCTGGAGAGGAACATTTTGCAAGGGCATGTAGTGATAAGACAATAGGGAATGGCTTTAAACAGAAAAAGGGCAGATTTAGGGTAGATATCAGGAAGAAGATCTTTACTGTGGGAGTGGTGAGGCACCGGCACAGGTTGCCCGGAGAAACTGTGGATGCCTCATACCTGGCAGTGTTCAAGGCCACATTGTATGGACTTTTCAGCAACCTGATCTAGTTGAAGGTGTCCCTGCCCATGGCAGGGTGTTTGAACTGGATGATCTTTAAGGCCCCTTCCAACCCAAACCATTACGTGATTACTCAGATGACTGTGGAAATGGAAAGCAATCTTGTGAGAGGAGACTAAAAAAGATGTGTTTAGTCTAACAGAGCAAACTGATCTGAGCAGGGATGTGATTGCTCTCTATGAATACATCAGGGAGGGTAAAGAACTATTTAAGATGAAGTACAGTGCTGGCACAAGAGCAAATGTATATAAAGTAGCCTTCAATAAATTCAGTCTGGAATTAAACGAAAGTTTAAACCACCAGAGGAAAGAGTTTCTGAAATGGAATTTCTATAGGAGTATTGGGATTTAAATTTAATTGATTTTAAAATGGAACTAGCTCATTTCAAGACAAGATCATACCACAAAATGCTTATTCCCCTGATAACCAAGAAGATGCCTTGAAGTATTACAAGCTCCCCAAGATTCCATGGTGTCTGACTGCATTCCAACATTGTGGTTCTACCATATCAATAATTCTGAGGCTGAGCAGGCAGAAACAGTGATAACCAGCACAAGCTTCTATTATCACCAACCTCCAAACTTAAGTTCCAATAAGTAGTAGTAGATGCTGTTTGTTAAGAAAACCTTGAAATAGTTGGTGGTTATCTGAGCTTTGCCAGCATGTACCAGAACTCTTGATTTTAATGATTGACATACCCATAGCAATGGCATTTCCTAATTCTGATCAGTTATCTTGAATTACACTCAGTTCAGGCCAAGCTAAAGTAAACATTGATAAAAATTATTTAAATATCTAGTAAAATTTCAATTAGGTGACACAGTCACAAAGTTTCTGTTACATTTGCCTTATAGCAGAAATATTAAATACCTGCCTCAATTTTTTTCTGTTTTCTATGGTGAAAACTACCCAGGTGACACGGCTTTTGAACTTCTGGGTTGAAGTTCCAGCTCTCTGGGAAACTGCTTTCAGTTTTTGCTTGTGGAACAGCACCTTTCTTTCATGCAGTCAACCAGCATTTACAGCAGGGGTGATGAGTTCAAATTCAAAACATTTTCTCTCCACTGCACTGTATCTTTTTCAGTGACTCTTCTCAGGGTCTTCAGTCAAAGGAGATTTTTATTTTCATGCCACTGAAAATGTAATGTTCATGCTCTGTACCCCTTTAGTTCTGATAATAACAGATGTCCTTTAGAATGGCTAAGCGCTACCTGCATGATAAGCCCTGCTTGGGAGATTGCTAAGTTAAAAGTAAATTAATTGTTAACCTACAGTATGATACAGTGTTGTTTACTACCACAGGATATTCCATTCACACTTCAGTCACATCACACACAGAACCCTGCTTTTCACATAAACGGGTTCTTTGCCAACCATTGCTTATACAAGCAACTTAATGAGATTAGTACATGCAAGTCACTGTTGGTTTTGATCAAGACAGTACAGTGGGGACCCCCTTGAGCTAATAGTGGATGTGTGGTGAGCTGATGCTAAACCCTGACTCTGAGAGGTTTCATAGAAATCAATTGAAGTATTATACATTCTTCCTTCATATTTTTAAAGTTATGAATAGATATTAAAGGCATATTGGAATATGACAGTCTTTCACAGAGATATGAATAGATATTTAAAATAAGACTTATTTAAAGAAAACTTATTAACTCTCAGACTCTACACAGAGCAAATATTTTTTATTTCACTTTAGTAAACCAACTTTAAGTTTTGTACTGGTTTAATGCTACTTTTTCTAATTCTAAAAATATAGCTTGAGTATTCAAAACTGTAAAGAATTGTAGCTCTAACAGTTAGATACAACTGCTACTGCAAAGAGCAATATAGGAAAAGCAGTATTTTCAGGGCACATAAAACTAGAAAATTAAGGAGACAGCTTGATTTTGTGCTATTCTAAGTCTAACCTAACACTCTGAAGAGTCCAGCTGGATATGCATTGTGTCATCCAGCCATCCATCTTGCTGTCCACCAGCTACTTTCAAACTGCTTGGCTCTAGAGAAGCCAAGTTCCATTTTGGATTTGGTTTATGTCCTAATTTAACTTCTTTGACTGTTGATAAAACACAAAAATGCACTGATTTACAGTTCTTATAAGCCTCTTGAAATAAGCACAGCTACAGAACTTGTAAATCAAGAAAGCCATCTTCCTCATCATGGTACAAGTGAATTTCTTGTACCTTGCTTGATGAATGTCTGGAATTCGCAATACACCTTACTGCTGACAGAGAGTGGATTTCTTAGATTTTCCATGCTGTTTGCAGCACTTACCAATAGCCAGGTCTGTACGTATTACAGTGTGGCTGCAAAGGAAAAAATTGTGCTAGAAACACCTGCTTCCACATATTCTGTGGAAATTAAGGGTTCAAATTGCAGTGTAGCACAACTCTACCCTATCAACACAAGGGGCTTCTGGTATTGGAAGTAGGGTAGCAGGGGCAGATCCTTCCTGAAGGGCCATCCTCCTGTTCCAATTGTCTCATGTCCAATTGACTCAATGTCTTGTAAAACTCCACTATATATATAAGTTATCCTGAAGTCTTCAGCACAGTATATATTGAGATAAGTGGAATTAAATTACTATTCAAACATCTCCCTATAGTGACTGGGGTTAGCATGATTACTGTACAATTCATATTTGCCTTTGTGTTTTGTCTTCCTGGTAAATCAGGGACTTACTTTTTTCTTAGCTATTTCTTCCTCCTCGTAACAAACTTCCTTCTGAACTCTTTGGGATCATTACAATGTAGATTGATGCAGACAGCCTACACTGCAAATGGAAAAGGCTGATTAAGTTATTATGTGATGCCTCTGTTAAGCAAGGATTATCCTCTTGAGCTATTCTAGAGCATTTTGTAATAACATAGTTTTAAATAGATACAGGCCCAAGTGATAAAATTCAAATGAGGATCCAAAGCTTTTCTTCCTGAAATTTGTAGCATTCAGATACAGGTTTTATTCAGGATCACATTAGGCAACCAAGGACCCTCATTGCACCAGGGTATGAGTGAATCACTCAGTCTTTTCACACAACTGTGCCCTTGTCTGAAGAGGATCCCTTCTCTGCTACTAGGGAGAAAAATGTAGAATCAAGGTGATGGGAGGAAGAAAACACCTCAGGAAGAAATACTGACTCCACTTCTCAGAAGCAGTACCCAAAACAATTTCCACCATTTAACTGGGAAAGAAAAATGTTATTTTAAAGCCATATATGAATGTTTATTGCTACATATTCAACATGATTTTTTGTGTATTTACTCCATTTTATCTGGGACACTATTCAGGCTGTTCTCATTCATTGATTCTAGCCCCTCCCAGTCTAAACTTCTCAAACTAGTCTAAAAACCAGTAAAAGTACTTAAAAATGAAAACATGTTCATATAAGAAAATTTGTTCCTTCATAAATAAAATTGCTGTGGAAGGAACAAATTATAGAGCATTAACAGAATAAAGAGACATGATAAACAACACTGTTAATTAGCTTGCTTTGTCATACTTGTATATTTTGATAATAGTTAATCACATTACATTACTGTAAAACCATAGCAGTATTTGTAATGTCATCACAGATTTTTATTTCAGAAGGGAGCTTCATGTCTTCCAAACACCTAATGCAAAATAATTTCTAATTAATAATTCCTTTGGAGTAATTATAATCAGCAATATGAATGTGGGAAAACTAATGAATTAGGGAGAAAACTACATTTTGTGTTTGGCTCTGTATGCTCTGTATGCTAGAATGATCTACAGTTCTTTCTGCTTACACTGGTAATGGCTATAATTTAATTGCGACAACTTGAAGAAATGCTCCTTTTCCACCTTACTGATTCTATTTTTCCTGCAGCTTCCATTGCATTTACACTCAGAGTTAAAATAATAGCTGCAAGAGGTAATGAAAGAAAGGGAGATAGCAGATACACCTTCTGCAATGCAGCCTATACTGAAGAGCTGATTTCAGTGGTCTGGTCTCTGCAAGATACACTGTGAGCTACTTGTAATGCATGTTGCCTCTCAGCCCCTTCCTCCTACTATATTTTGATATGGTGACCTGTACAGTCCAGTAATTCATTCGCTGAACTATGTTTTCCAGAAAGACCTGAAGGACAAATGGGGAGCTCATCATCTGCTGCAAGAGTCTGGTTCTCAGCCCTGGGATACATAGAACAAGCTCTTTTTGAAAGCCATTATCCTGGGACAGTTTTGGCACTCTCTGCCATTATTTTCCATGCCCTCAGGTGTGCCTTAAAAATTTCTTCACTAGAATAGGATACTATGACCCGAAAGGCTTGGAACCTTTCTTTTAAGACATGAACATTTGTTTTGGATCTTACTGAAATCCCTGTGGTGGGATGATGGTCTTACCAATACAATGGTTTGGCCACAAACTGGATGTGTCAGACACATTCACACATCTAAAAAATTTACTCAGTCCTGAAGATTTATTTCAGGGAATGCACAGGCACTGCTCAAAACAAGTATTCTTTGAACAGAAACACAAAGTATAGTCAGGATGTGAATCCTGGGCAGGTCACCTGATTGTCTTCGTTTCTGTGGAAATCAGACAGGCTGCTACCATGCTGCTTTTGGAGCCAGTGCTCGAACACAGTAAAACTTCACATTACCTCAATGTAAGTTCTGCTAAATGCCCAGTTTAATATTTTGCAAAGTGTCTCTGACTTTTTAATAGTATGTATGTAACATCTTCTACTTTGAAAAGCCTCCGGTTTACTGTGGAGGTGGCAAAGCTATGAAAGTGGGTATGGGCACTGTAATGTCACCTGTTACCTGGAAAGACCAATTACTGAATAAGTGTAAGGTTTGGGTGTCAGTTCTGCTGTGCTTGGTCCTTGAGTTAGTATGCAATTGCTGAAAGGCAGAAATAACTAATAATGCCATCCAGGCAACATGACCTGCATTATTAGGAACATCCAAAAACATTATGGGCTTTAATTTCAACTACGAAATATACTACAAAGGCTCAGCAAACCAGTAACCCCATCCTTCTAAAAAACTGAATTACTCTGTGACAATGACCACCCCCAGCTACCATTTAAGCTGGTCTTAACTGGCTTTTTAAATCATAGCCAAGATGCTATCTGAGTGGTGCTCAGTGCAGGATGCAGAAGATGTAGGACAGGGCAGAGGGAAGCCAAAGGGACTTATTGTGATTAAGTTTGTCAACTTGTTCTTAGGGCTGCAAGCTGATTTGGCTCTTTAGGCTGCTTCAGAGTTTCTCTGTGTGGCACCTAGATGCCTATGTCTGCAAGGAATCTTTCAGCACACTGCTAGATCATCTTAAAAGGGCCAGAGCAGATGCCAGGATTCATGAATTTAAAGCAAGTCTGAAGATCATTAGCATTTTTTAATAGTATATGTGAGAACAACTAATGCATTTTACTTTCTGACTCCTGAAATACTCTCTGCTGACATCCATGGACTTAAAAAACTTAGTTTGTCTTGTGGTTTGCTTCACTGTGTCTAAAACAATGTTTCCTTTCAGCATGGCTATTCTCATCTTTAAATGTATTATTTCTGCTGAGACATCAGTTTTGATTAGAGCTGGCTTCCTAGCCAAAGGTTCTGAAAAAGCAGTCTGGACTGCCAACGAAGCTGTGATCAGATGTTGTTGTGTCCTCCTAGCTACCTTACAGTGTGTCTTTTTGTATTTATCAGAAGCTGCTAAACCCCAAAAAACATGGTTTTCATATATATCTCCTCAATAAATGCAAAAATAACATAAGCATAAAGTATATTCACTTTGGTCTTTGTATTATGTTTTCAAACCAGTATTAGAATATTGAAGAATATTAGTACCGAATTGACAGTATGATTCATTTATCTTCTCTCCCCCATGACTCTCACCTGTGTACTCTGACTCTGACACTAGACAATTAAACCCTTTTTTACTCCCCAGGGATTCCACATTCTCCCCTGGTTTTAAAAATCAGATTAATGTCTGCTACTTTCTGGTCAGCTTGGGGTGTTTCTTCTCCAGTCCTTACTGTAGGACTGGTAGACCTTCACCTGGGAACATCTGGTAGGCAGCAATGGGCATAATGGGCAGGTCTAGGGAAGCAGAAGCTACAGGGTGTCCTGTTTGGGGGTGGCTATGAGTTGTCCTGTGATGGTTACAGCTGGGTTCAGCCAGCTCCAACACCTACCTGAGTCATGACTCAAAGCTGCAGCCAGGCAGGGGAGCCTCTGGCACTCTGGCTCATGTGTTTAAGAAAGAATGGCAGCTGCCAGAGACAAGAGTCATATGAGGAGATCTGTGAAGAAATGTATCTTGGAAATGGAAAGAGAAACAGAAGGAATGTGTGGAAGGGGAAAACACAGACACACTCTTGGGAAAGGGTGACTCATGCCAGAGCAGAGGCCTCCCTCAGGGTCTGAATCTGTGATGCTCCTCGGGGACTGCAGTCCATGGAGGCAGTCCAGAGCAAAGGGAAACAAGCAAGAAGCAGCAGATGGAAAACCTTACTCACACAACCCCAATATCCTGCACCTCCCATCACCTCACCAAAGGATTTGGGAGGGATGAATGTATTGCACACAAACCCAAGAGAAATGGAGGCTAGGAAGTAGAGAGAAGTATTTAACTGAAACAGGCTGTTTGCTTTTGACAGAAGTGAGACTTTTACCAGCCTTATTGGAAGGGAAAAAAAGGTTCCCTTCTCTTAGCACTATTTTTATTTTTATTTACTCCCTATGCTTTTGTCCATTAATAAGTTTTCTGCAAGAACAAAAGCTAAATTGTATTCTTGCCAAGGATACTGACACACTTTAGCCAGGGAATCTAGCTCAATCTAGCTCATGGAACAGAGGAGGGCCACAAGGCACAAGTCTTGTGGATTTTGGGAAAAGTCTTATTTCATTAGAAAAGTTTTGTGCCTTTTTTTTTTCCTCTGTGAACACCAGATAAGTTGTTTCAATGGAAAATTATACTTTCACCATTATTCATTTCCAAGTGGGAAAGAGTCAGTCAATCAGTCTTGCTTGGACATATCACTCCAAAAAGTTTTTATAGAATATTAATTGGAGACTTTCCTCAAAAAAGCTCTATGAGAAACCAGACATTGTCCTCTTAGAAACAAAGATGTGGTGGTAAGGAAGGAGAATTAAGTCCTCTGTGATAGATGGAAGGTACAGAAGGTTGAGAAAGCTACTCTCATAGATGGGATTGTTCTGCATTTACACTCAGAGCAAGATGAGATTTTGAAGAAAAGGCTATGATATTACAACCTCGTACATTCGGTACTTGATACCAGTTTGGACTGAATAAAATAAGTCTCTCATAAGCAAGCAGAATCACTTCAGATACTGCTTGGTCTTTATACTGTTCTGTATGGTTTAAATGGGTACTCCCTGAAAATAATGTTCTGTAGAAAAGGACGTAAAAAAATTAATATACCACACATTAGACATGCAACAATAGTCTCTCACTACAGTGGCTTAGTTTCTATTACTTCTCCCAGCACTCTGAGTTTATAGGCATAGTAGTCACAGAGAAGATGTTTTATTTCTAATCCAGGTTCACAGGAGGACTTGCAGAAAGATTACACTTTCAGGAAAGTGTCCACATCTTAAAAATTATTTGAGATCCAGTATCATAGGTTAATATACACTGGAGCACCTTAGAGCTGAGTGTTTTCCACTTCAAAATTTACCTTTGTGGGAGCTCTTGAAAATGTAGGCAATATTAACAGAATGAACAGGACAATCTGGTGGTTACATTTCTGAGAACCTGGCTGTTCTGCTATAACTTTTCCAGCTCTCAAACTCCAAGTGTATTGGTAATGGTATAGTCTGAAAACAAAATTAAATGCTGAGTAGACACTTTTTTAGACTCTTTCCAATATATTATAAATCATATACATTATAATGCAGCGTGCCATACCACATCATGTTTCATAGTAATTCAGTAACTGCAAAATTAACAACTTAAAGCCCCTCTGGTCTCATCTAATGTAAACATTTTCAATAACCTAAAAATACTGTCACAATCGAGGTTTACATTGCAAGTTGAGGTCTTCTTGTTGAAATCTGATTGTTATAAATAAAGCCCTAATTTGAATTGTTTTTTCTTCTCCCAGAAGGCTTGATAATAGATCCAGGTATTTTTAGAAGCAAAGAGTGTTCAGGTATATTTTAGTCCTCCATTACAAAGCACAAGTACTCCTCACATGATTATGCACCTTCTGCAATGTCAACTTTCTTTTTTTGGGGCAGCTTCAACAAACTACCATGAAAAACAAATGTATCAGTAGCTGTTTAAAACACTTTTTTTCCCCCTCTCTCACACCTACCTGTCCCCCCACTCATCCCCCCCCCCCCCCAATTTCTTCTGTGTTTTTCTCTCTTATTTCTTCTTTAAAAAGGCCAGTTTAAACTCAGATTTCAAAAGACTCCTGTCAGAATTTTAGTTGCTTAGATAAGAAAAGGAACTTTATAGTCGTACAATACCCAAAACAAGTAGCTGGTATCCAATTCTGTACTTTCCTCAAGTGATGACATTAAAATATTAGCGAAGTAGAATGCATTTTAAGATGACGCTTAACTAACCAAAGGAGCTTACTGCTGTTGAATGCTATTGAAGCAGACTTAGTATGATTTCTAAAAGGCATCAGCTACTGATTTGGCTAACAGTCTACTCAGGTTCACTCTGAGAAGAAAGAACTGCACAGCTGTATAATAGCATTGAGTGGGCATGTTATGTTTGGTGAGTTTGCTCATTGAGGTTTTGGGTTGTCTCTTTTTGCATAGGAGAATTGTTAACAACTTATACAGAAGACTGAAATCTTTATTCATTTAGCTGGGTAAGCAAATAAGACATTTGAAAACAAGCAGCAATAAGAGGTGGCACAGCACGAGATTAGCTTCTACTTAACCAAAAGAAAGGTACTCCTTATGGGCGAGATTTGGCACACATCCTCCCTCCGCTGCGATGAAAGGTTTTAATGTGATCAAAGGGGGTTTTGAGCAGCCACGCTGCACTGGCCGCAGGTGCCCAGGCCCTGGCAGCGAGGGCTGCGGGGCGGCCTGTCTGAGCAGAGACCCGACACAGCCGGCTCCAGCCCGCTCCAACCAACCCACCAGAGGGCGCGGCTGTGCCCCGCAGACAAGATGGCGGCACCTCTGGAAAGCAGGTTTAACTAAGGGCAAAAATCGCCACTCAGAAAGAGGATTGAGGGGGAAAATGTGTGAGGAACAGCTCTACAGGCACCAGGTTCAGTGCAGAAGGACGGGAGGGGCTACACCAAGTGTCAGAGCAGAGATTCCCCTGCAGCCTGTAGTGCGGACCACACTGAAGCAGGTATTTCCCTGCAGCCCCTGGAAAGCACTGTGCCAAAGTAGATACCCACACTGCAGCATATGGACGACCTCATGCTGGAACAAGTGGATATGCCCTGAAGGAAATGCAGCCCACAGAGAGCCCATGCTGGAACAAGTATAGATGGAAGGACTGCAGGCCATAGAGGGGACCCAGGCTGGGGTGGGGATACATGTGTGGAGGAAGGAACAGCAGAGAGGAGCTGTCACAGAATCACAGAATCAACTAGGCCAGAAAAATATGTTTAAAATCAAGTCTAACCATTACCCAAGGACTGCCAAGATCACCACTAAATTGTGTCACTGAGGGCCTCATCTACACAGTTTGTGAATGCTTCCAGAAACTATGATTTCACCACTTCCCTGGGCAGCCTGTTCCAATGCCCGAGCACCATCTTGGTATGGACTGACCACATTCCCCATTCCCCTGCACTGCTTGGAGAGATGCAAAGGAGTGAAGAAGTGAAGCTAAGCCTGGGGAAAGGCTCTTTATTAGGACCACTGTTGTTTAATATCTTTATTGATGGTCTGGATGAGCAGAGTGTGTGCCCTCAGTAAATTTGCAGATGACACCAAATTGGTTGGGATTGTTAATCTGCTGGAGGGTAGGAGGGCTTTGCAGAGGGATCAGTCTGGATCAATAGGCTGTGGCCAATGTCAGTATTTGGTTGTGATGTTCTGCGTGAACTCCTTAAGAAAAAAAAGTTCTAATTTTCACAGAGAATGGATACACAGTAGGTTGGATTGACTTTCCTAGTGTTGTAGAAGCTTATTGCTTTAGAACATGAGGCCAAGTTCAGAGTCAATGTTGGGAGATGAGGACACCAACTTCACTTATTAAAGTTATCTTTTAAAGGGCTGATGCAGCTTGCTGCAGACCAGGTCTGCTGTGGGGCTGCTTGGTGAGCACAGCACATTTCTTTCATGCTGGTGCCAAGCAGAAGCCACCTCCCATCCCATCTGGCAGTCAAGGTGGACATGGCCATGTGGATGGTGAGTGTGGAGAAGACAGGGGCAGGATGGCCCTTCTCTCCTGCTCTTGCAGGTGGGCACGCATGCTGCGATGGGGCTGCCGCTGCAGGGCATGTCCATCCTTATTGCTCTGCAGCAGGAGAGGAGCTGAGCCCTGGGGGCCCTCGGTCCCAAGCAATGACGCCTCTCCCATGCCCAGGGTGCCAGGGCAACAGCACTGAGGGAGTCTGGGAGGTCCTTCCTGGTGTTTCTCCTCCAGGGCTCTTTGTTCTGTTTTCCTTGGCAGCAGGCAGGACCCCCATTTGTGTGGCCAGGGACCTTGGCTGCAGCAGAGGCACTGGGGTTGTCAGCCTTTGCTGGCACAGGAGCTCTTTTTGTCCAGCCCCTGAGAGCTCTGTGTAATCAGGATGGCACACTGCCCCAGACCATCCAGGTAAGCCAGCCTGGCCAGGGATTCCCTATCCCATCCCATTCCATTCCATCCCATGCTATGCTATGCCATGCCATCCTGTCCCGCCAGCTCCTCCAGAGAAGGGCTGTCCCCAGCACCTACCTCAGGAGCTGTCTCCAGCCCAACAACTCTTCTCATCTGTGCCCTCAGGACTTCCTGGCTCTGCTGAATGAGCACTGGCCATCCACAGAGGGGATCTTCCATCTGTCAGCCAGTGAGAGTGCCTCCTGCAAGATCAGGGAGGCCCTTGACAGTGGGCTGGAGGATTAGCTCCAAAGCCAACCCCTGCTGCTGCTGGCTGCCATCTTGAGGTGATCCCTGCTGACCTGGAGCCCAGCAGCTCCCGGCTCTCTTGGTGCTGATGGGCACATGTGGGAGCACAAGTGGAAACCCAGCTGCCTTCTCATGAGCCAGAGGGCTGGGGATGTTGTGGGTGCTCTTGGGGGCAGTGGCCAAAGCTTCATGTGGAGCCCTTGACATTGCAGAACCTCCTGTGCAAGATCCCCTCCAACTTCTTCAGGGCATGTCCAGCTGTACACAGAGTGAATGAGTGCCCTGGAGAAGACCAGCAGGCAGGAGAGGCTGGCAGCACTGAGAGAGTGAATGCGGCAGCAGCCTGCCTGCTCTGCAGGCACTGGCACAGGCTGGGGAGCACCTGCAGAGCAGTGGCCTGCCTGAAATAGCCAAGGTTCCTGCAAGCCACCTCCTGCTGCTGTGGGGTTTATGTCTGGGGGATAGAGGCACAGAAAAGCACTTCTGTCCAGGGATCAATTCCCTCAGGCACTGGGGCTTGCTCCACAAAGGGCCTCTTTGAGGAGTGTAGGGAGGAAGGGAAGTGGCTGTATCTCAGCAAAGGCAGTTCCTCTGCTGTAGACCAGGAGGTGGCCTTGGGTGAGATCAGCCTGGGAGACCTGTGCTGTCAACACCGACTTCATTAACGCTGTGCTCCTGTTCCCTCAGGGTGGCCAGCAAGTTACCTGAGGCCAATCTGCTCCCGCTCTGGCACTTGCTGTCGCTGCTCAGTAACATCAGCAGAAACATGGCCACCAGTAAAATGACAGCTGGGTATCAGGCCATCTGTTTGGCATGAAACCTACTCAGTCCACCCCAGGAGCTGTCCATGGATGTCCTGTTGTAGGACATGGGGATGGTACACTGTGTTCACTGCCTGGCTACAGTCTCTCCAGCCCAACCCTGCCGCTCAGAGTGCCCTGGCTGCCTCCCCCCGTCAGCAAAGCTGTGGGGCAGCAGCCGTGAAGAGCAGCCCCATGGCTGCACCTTCCTGCACAGAAGCGTGGGTCAGGCTGGGAAAGGCTGTTTGAGCCCATACCGGCCCTCTCACTGAAACCAGTGGTTTGCTGTGTGCAGGTGACTCAGTTCATGGAGTTCCTCATTGACCACCAGGAGTAACTCCCTGGGGAGGAGGTGGCTGGGCTGGCCAGTGAGGGGAACGAGGAGCCTCCAGCACTGCAGATGGCACCAGAAACAGCAGAGGTTTGTGAAGTGCACAAGCAATGTGACAACAAGAGCCTCCCCCCTCAGAAGGTGGGGCTGCTGCTGCAGGGACAAGCATGGTCATCCCCCAGCCTGCAGCTCTGCCAAAGTGCAGAGCGAGGCTGATGCAGGTTGGCCATTGCACTTTGTGTGGTGATCCCACCACAGCTGGCTCAGCTGAGCTGAGCAAACCCATCCAAGGGATGTGCGTTTCAGAGCTACAGTAGCAATTGTGCAGGGAAGTGTTTGTCCCCTGCTAGCTTACACATTGCCATTGCAGGTGTCTCCCATCACTCCCAAAAGTGAACACTGGAAGAGCTTTTCCAGGGAGAAAAGGTAACATGGGCTACCTTTGTTTACAAGGAGAATTGATTCATGTTGATCATGTCTTCACCTGTCTTAACAATACTATTGACTGGAAAGGTGCCTGGCTCTGCACAAGCAGAGGGAACACAATCCACCTGAAAGAGGAAAGTAAGCTGGACGAGGAGAGCAACAGCCAGCCAGGCAAGAAAAGGCAAAAGCCGGAAATGGAGATCTCAGGCATGGCCAACTGAGAAAACACAGGTAGGGCGATAAGAGCCAGATGTGCAACAGACACTGCTGTCCATTGTCTCTTTTCTTGGATTCACAGAATCATAGAATGGCTTGGGTTGGAAGGAACCTTAAAGATCATCTAGTTTCAGCCCCCCTGCCATGGGCAGGAACACCTTCTGCTAGACTAGGTTGCTCAAAGCCCCATCCAACCTGGCCTTCAACACTTTCAGGGATGGGGCAGCCACAACTTCTCTGGGCAACCTGTCAGTCTTCTCTTCTCTGAACCATTATTTGGGCCCCTGTTCTCATTCTGTCACAGCTACAACTGCTTTTAGTGGGAGACTTCCCAAACTTCCACATTGTACATTATCAAGATGATAATACCAATCCCTAACACATACCTAGAAGAAATCCTGCAGAGCAGTGTATGTTTGGGTATTGGATTTCATCTCAAAGCACAGGTTGCTTGTTTTCCTCTCACCCTTGTCCATACTTCCTGTCTTTCCCTTACCCCCTGCTTTTCTCAAGGCAGAAGATTACTGAAGACATTATTGAAGACATTACTGAAGAAATGGACCTGATTCTTGTACACTTTTATAGCTGATCAGACTGTTCTTCCAAGCTTTCATGAACTACAGAGATAGCCTGGTGTTCCTAAGCCACCAGGCATTTTTGTCTCACTGCAACTGAGAATGTACTTATTAAAATATGCTATAAGCACTTTTATTTTCAGCATCTCCTTGTCCTGGTCAGCAACGCAACAACCTTTTCAGAGGTAAACAGTGAAAAGAAGAAGTCTGTACAGGGTGGAATGGCTTTTGCATTATTCATCCCAAGCTATTTGCACATCTGCAGAGTAACCGAGAGGAGGGACTACACAGGGACTGTCATTTGGCCCTGTAGCACCCAGGGTGTATTATTCCACAGGACTCCTTCATTCCATGAAAGAAGAGTAGAAGAAAACAGAAAGCATCAGAGGAAGGGCTCACTGAGGTCTTGCTGAAGTTCAGGATCAGTAATTCTTTAGTACAAACCTTGAAAACCTTGAGGAAACTCCAAAGACAGACAAAAGCCACACTGCTTTACTTTATGTTCACACACAGCCTTTAGCTAGTATGATTCCATCAAGATGCAAACTACTGGGTGAAACTTGGGTGGCCTTCATGGAATATCACTGCTGCTGTTCCATGATTTTTCCACCCACTTCATGACTTTTTTGCTTAGCAGACATTCCTCACTCTTTCTGGCATATATGCCATTGGTCTGTTCCAAGGGGCTGCCCAGAGGCTTCTGATATCATGAAAACTTCTGAAATGAGGCAGCAGAAACACAACATGGGCAGTGTTACAGGCTGAAGCTGGTCCTTAGCTGGCATACTTAAGCACTGGTTCACCAAAACCAGGTGGCACTTACTAGTTCTGCTCCCTACCTAGTGCTCTGCCACAGTGGGAAGCTTCTCTCCTGGATTTGTATTTCATTACATTCTGCTAGGGGAGGCTTTGGTTTTCCCTGAAAAAAAGTGTATCTCTTCTAATTAAGAATTCACAACTGATCCCATTTCAATATCCCTCTTTCCCTCTGATTTTTCATTTGCTGGCTTGTCTAAAGACCAACAAAGTGGTGACCAAGTCCAGCAGGATAAGATACAGAGCTGAAACTGTGCTCTTCTGCAGCCTCAGCTGGGCAGACAGTAAAATCAAATTCCTTGAAGAGGTCACATCCTTTCCTTTCATGATTGTCCTGGTTTTGACTTGGTATAGCTGGTACAGTGTAGTGGTTTGGATTTAAGGCTGAGGATAATGCTGGTAACACACTGACGTTCCAGTTGTTGTGAAGTACTGCTCATACAAAGTCAAGAACTCTTCAACTTCTTCTGCCCTGCCAGCAAGAAAGCTGGAGGCACAAGAAGCTGGGAGTTGACACAGCCAGGACAGTTGAACCAAACTGGCCAAAGGAATATTCCAAAGCATTTGCTGTCATGCCCAGTATATAAACTGGGAGGAGTTTGCCGGTAGCAGCATCAATCAGCAGGTGGTGAGCAATTGTATTGTGCATCACTCTGTATTTTTCTTGAATTTTATTGCTCTTTTTGTTATCTTCCTTTTCATTACTGTTGTTATTAGTATTTACTTTATTTCAATTGTTAAACTTTTCTATCTCAACCTAAAGGTTTCACCTTTTTCCTATTCTCCCCATACTGCTAGGGAAGGGGTTATGAGTGAACGGTCGTATGGTACTTACTTTCTGGCTGGAGTTAAGCCACGACAGTGAGTCAAGTATAATTTCTGAAAGAGAGATAAAAACTCCTGGCTCTTGCTTAACATTTCCAGCATCCAGATTCTGCTTCTATTTACTATCCTATCCAGTGTAAGCACATGTTGGTATGGGTATTCTCATTGGCTGCCATAAGTTACCATATCTCCTGACAGTAGACACAGCATACCCCATGGTCTTTAAACTGAATTTCTTAACAGGCCAGCAACTTCAGGGAGACTAGGATGTGAAAGCATCAGTGAGCCACCCAGGAAGTTCAGCTCTGCAGAGCAGTGGAGGTGTTGCAGAGAGCTGAACAATGAGTGCAGGGAGAGGATGCAGAGCATGGATTCTGCCTTCCTCGTCTGGGACATGGGCTAAACTTCCAGCTCCCGGAAACATGGGAATACATCTGGATCTGACTCTGGCTCTTCAAAGATAACCCCTTTTGTTCCTTGGAACCACTGGGAAATTCTTTGAAAATGGGACTTAATTTTGTTCAGCGTTAACTATAGTCTTCAAAAATCATATTTCAGATAGCTAAAATTATCTCTCTTCATTTTAACATTGCTTAATGTTCATCTAAGGAAACTCAGGATTGCCACCTCAGGCTGCAGTCTGGTCTGTTACTCCCACATCAAAACTTCACTGAAGTTGTAGTGTTTAACAGATGCTGCTTTCTTAATTTCTGGCCAGGTTTCTGAAGAGAGGTTCCTTTCCTTAGAAACTCCCACACAGACTCAAGGAAAGCATATTGAGAGGTAGAAACATTTCTTCTTCCAAAAGAAAAAATCCTACAGTCAGCAGAGCAGAAAGCTGTTACATGTAATGCATGCTCACTTCCCTGTCACCTCAAGGATAGAGGGCCATGGCTTACTTAGTGGCCCAGATATATTAATCTAAATCTGCCATATGTTGAGACTTTTTGCTGTGGTAAGGTTTGTGAAGTTTTGAACTGCACCCTGAACCACGAACACTGCACTTTGAGCTTTCAAAAATGAAGTGGCAATACCTGAGTATTTTTATATCCATTTAATGAGGATGAAAAGCCTCATTTGTTAGTAGCACTTTATGAGTAGCACATTGACCTCTGTCTTCCTTGGTGGACCATTCAGTTTAATAACACTTCTCAAGCTGACCTAGTTTGAAGGTAAGCCCCTGGGGGTGGGACCCATTGGGCTTAATTTTTGAAGTCTAGCAGTTCAGTGTCCAAGTCTGAGCTAGTCACCCTAACCTGCCTAGCAGAGAAACTGGTACCTCCAGAGGATGATTCATCTGGCCTATTTTAGGATGAAGTGAATCACTACCTAAAGGTACCTGTTTTTCTGTTTTATTATAAAGGGAACCTGAAATGACGAGCTTTAGACCTAAATGTCAGACTTCTAAATGCTTAAAATAGGAATTTAAGCTCTGTCTTGGATATCATCATGGTCAATTGAACATAGAAGCTTAGACAGAATGGCAGCAATAAAGTAAAAGTAAATGGATAAACTCTTTTTTTCTTTTAATTAACAAATAATGGAAACATTGTATGTTTCAAAACTATTTAAGGTAAAGTTGATGCCTTTTTAAAAAAGACTGATTTTCAGTGGCTTTGACTTGTTAATGAGAGTTACCAATCTCTGCTCCAACAGGGCCATTAACAAATCACTTTTTTTACCAATTATTGTTTGCACAAAAGTGATTTTCTTAAATTTTTTAGAGTTTTTGGTGCTTACCTAAATATATCCAGCCATAAATTTGTGCTCAAGGAATTAAAGTACTGATCTGGCATTCTGCAAAAATGAGGTGGAAAAAACTCTCAAATGTGAATAATCAAAACGTTTCTGGGGAGCTGATGATAAAGGTAATATAGATCAATCACCGTTACATGAAGAAGTTATACTAATCAGAGGTGGTTTTAGATCCTTCGCTCACTGCTGGATGTTTCCATCCGCTTATCTGTTCTAAATGCTAATAAACTGTTCATGTCATCAAGCTTCATAGCGTAACATTTTCTTGTAGGTAGAGGGAGGGAGAGATATGATCAATTCTTTCCAGCTTTCTTTTTCAGACTTATTTTTTGGCTGTACTAACCTGGCAAAATCAACAACATGAGGCTTTGAATGCCTACTCCATTCTATAAAGGTTAGAATGTCTCCTTGCTGCCTGGGTTTCTCAAATAGCTGTCAGGGTTCAGATATGGAAAAGTAAGATAGTGTATTGCCTCAGTATCCAGCAGTATTTGCATTCTGAGAGAAAACTCTTTGAAATCAATGGAAGATGACCCAGGAACAGCAGTGGGTTTTCTACTATACCTTCCTAATGATCATATTTTTTTGGATAACTTCTATCACCAAAATTTATAGTATTTCAAGAGAAAAAAAAAAAAAGAAACACAACTCCCCATTGTATTTATAGGAAGTGAATGGTCATTCCTACACATCCTTACTGCACATTTCAGCAGTCTAATATAAGGCTGGTTGACCTGCTCCATAAAGGCTGCATGATCAATCCCAAAAGATGGCATGAAAAGGAAGGAGGAACAGTCTTACAAGACTAGCCAGAGGGATGACAAGTCAATGCACTGAGTTCTAATGGATATGGTCATTCTCTGATTTATCCTGTGGCTTTTTCTAAGTGCTTTCCTAGCTCACTGGTATGTCAACGGTATCTGGAATGTATTTGCACCTCTCCCACACAAAGCATGACCAGTGCCTTCCATCAGTCAGGTGACTACCGATATATAATGCTTTGTGCTAGGTATGTTGTGAGCGAATCCTTAAAAAAGCTTCCTAAAGCAGTCATGCTTCCCTTTGTCTAGTTCTGTGTACACTATAGTGTTTGTTTACTCACTCCTCTTTAGAGAGTGACGATGGTTGGGAGGGTGACTGTGGTCATGTGGAAGAGGATGGCGGTCTTCGTAAGCTGTTTTAGTTCTGATTACTGTGGGGTGCTCTTTCAGCTGGACAGATGAAGCAAAGGCCCGTTGCAATGCCTTACTCTGCCAGAGACATCTATGAGATAGCTGTGGTAGCAGAGGATGTAAGTAGCTATTTTTATCATAGAACTGATTGAGCTGCAGTACCTGTGCTGTGACACACTAACTCCACATGCAGCAGCCCCACCTCTCCTCTCCTCATTTAGGCACTGAAGGGTTAGTTACAGTTGTCAGCTATATCTTCCACTTTTCCCTTTTCCTCCCCCACCTTTAACTCTGTAGGCAGCTCAGCCAAGCTTCATCCTCCATAGTGTCACTTGCTGCACGCTGATAGTGACAGCAGCAGATACCACTGCAGGCAGTGACATCCTTCTGTGTCAGGCAGAATCTTCTAATCGGTGCACACAGCCCTGTGCAGCTCAGCCAACTAATTGTTTACCTTCCAATTTTTCCTGTCCTAGGAAGACAGTGCTCCGAAGAGCAGCCCATCAGCTGAAGCCCTCAAGAGCTGGAAACTTGCCATATGCGTCCAGCCTGACTGCTGGTCCAGGGGCTGAGCACAGTTGCTGTGAGAAGCAGGTTCTGTGTGCCTGAGCTCTTAATCTCTCTTCCCTTTGTTCACTAGTTTGTGTTTATTCTTTGACATTGCCCTCCTAAAGTGCAGCCCTTAAGCTGACTGACATTAAGAACAGCAACAACAATACTTAGCAATAATCCTTTGCATTTCTAGAGTGTTTTCCATCTGTGGAGTTCAAATGCCTTGAGAAAAATCGGTATTGTTAGTATCGTCATTGTACAGATCAGATAGATGCAAAACAGATTAAATAATAGCATTTTCTCTCCCTTCTGTTCATTTAAGCTATTTTTAAAAGCAAGAAAGTAAGGGAGAGTGCATGAGGGAGAGGGAGAGAGAGGAAGGAAGGAAAGAGGGAAGGGAGAGAGAGGAAGGAAGGAAAGAGGGAAGGGAGAGAGGAAGAAAGAGAGGAAGAGAGACTGGAAGACAGAAAACAAAGAGGGAAAGAAGGAAAGATGGGTGAAGCTCAGCCTTGTCACTAGGGCTTAAGTTCCAGGCAAAAGAAATGGAATGATATAAAGCCCAGTAAATCAAGTTTTAAATGAAAGTAATGTAATTAATGTTGATCCATATAGATTGATGGCAAGGAACTGTAGTCAAACTAACCTGATACATATTTTTTTATGAAGTTAGAACTTTAGCTGATAAAGGTAATCGTATTTGCATTGGCTTCTGTGAAACATTTGATTTGATGGCATACAACCTTGTAATTAAAAATAAAAATGACAGAAAATCAGTACAGTAGGTATTAAATAGACAAAATTCTAGGTAATTGATCATTCAAAATGTGTGAGAAGTCATCACTAAGCAAGCATGATACACAAACTCCTGAGTGAATCTGGTTTGGGGTTTTACAGTGCTTTTTATCAGTACAGCTATTTTTATCAGTATTCTGAAATGAAAATTACCCCCTACTTGATTACACCTGTAGCTAATCTGAAGATTAGTGGAGCAGCTAATAAAGAAAGAGATGGATAGGTGAGACTGGGCTATCTTAACTTACTGACAAATTAGGTACAAGTAAAAACATTAGATTTTTAAGATGTGATTGTGATAACATACATCTCAGAAGACGAAAGGTAGACCACAATTATCAGATTGTACAGGACGGTATGTAACTTCCCACTAGGAATATGGAGGTGAAGATTAACTTGAATATTTGGGGATGGACTGCACAGTGGCCAGAAACAATAAATGTGGGGAAATGGACTCAAGTAAGAATAGAGCCCAAGGCTCAGTGAGGTTCATAGAAAATCTGAAGATGATGTCAATTATTTCATAAGCACCATTGAAAACTCATATATGCACATTCCCAAACACAGATGGAAGTGAGAAAATCAACAAAATGAGGAAATAGGGCAAAAGCCAGTGGCAAACACATATTCAAAGCTTAATTTAAATTTTAGGTTTTGCAAATAAAAACCCATAAAAGTCCTGAAGATTTACCACCCCAGCCCACCCTGAAATCTTTTGCAGTCACTTGGTTGAAAGGGGTTGAGACAATCTAATTAATCTGTCTTTGGTTCTCTTATCACAGTTGTTGGAATACTGAGGCCAGTTCATGTTTAAAATCCTCAGAAGGACTGTTGAGAAATCAAAAAAACAGACCTAGGAGAATAATGTAAGGATCGGAAAATGTCTTACAATGAAAGACTCAAGGGTCTTAGACAATTTTACTTATTGAAGGAGACTGAGTCATGATTTTATCAATCTATGAGTTACCAACTGAAATTTTTATCAACCAGGACTATCAACATAAGTGTCTAAAAACAGTAATGTGGCATTTAGCTTATATAAATGCAGATTAGAAAAGAGATTAAATTAGTTAATGGTACAGGGCAAACAATACTGGAATACATTAGCAAGGGTTACGGGTAAGTTTTCCAGTTGTGGAGATTTTTTAATCAGTACAGGATGGTTTTCTAAAACACATACTCTCTAGTTCATATTTGACTATTAGATCTGAAGTTGGTATTAGTTTGATGGAAATCCTATAAACTGAATATTAAAGGAATGCCCTGTGTGAAGACATTTAAAAACCACAAAAGCTGATCAGTTGAGCAAGTGACTTCACAACCTGAATGCACTTAAATGAAGGTTGGTGGCTCTGACAGACATGTCCAAGACCACAACAGGACAGGCAGAACTGGAACCTGGCTATCCAGAACTGTGTTATGTTTTCCTTGGTCCACCACATCCCAGCTATTCTATTACTGTCAGTGTTCCCTTACCTAAGGACCTAAACCAGCCCCATTTCAAATACCATTGCCAACTACTGCAATAGGAACTGAGCTGGGTATTGTAGCAGCAAAAGGCAATTCCCATTTATGCCTCATTTTTTTTCTTTTCTGATAAATGTTGTGTCTCTTTATTACACCTAGAATTTCAAACACCTGTCTCTCTGAGCCTTCTTAAGACTCTACCAAACTATGCATAAAAATAATAACCTCATAAAGCAAACACGGGATGAAGAAGTAGTAAAGAATTACAAAAATGAATGCTATAAAAAGTTAAACTAATCCCTTGAGCAGGATAGGACTTCATTTTTCAAAAGCATATCCGACTGCGCTAAAGAATTTGCAGTTTTAAATCCCTTCATGGCAGTCACTTTGCCAACAGACAATAAAGCTGCAGTTTAAAACGGCATTCATCTTCTGCAAAAGGCAGCAGATAGCTTTCAGTGTGTTTTTAACACCATCTTTTTTCTTGTTGTACCAACTACTCCATGGGGAGGGGTAGAGGAAGTGACATTAAAATTTTCAATTATCAGGATGTGGCCAATAAACCTTTTCTCCTTCCTACCCCATTACTTCTTGCATATTCCCCTGGTCTCTGAGGGCATGCCTGCATATTTGTTTATTCTTCTGCTGTTGTTTCAGCTTACAATAATGAACCTAGATGTCTTCCAAACTTAACATGGCTCTCCCCAGCCATGTCCCAGCTTGAGCAGAGAGATACCCATCTGGCCAATGTAATAGATGCATCTCAGTTTACTTTGGTTATGCCTTGTTTATGCTGAAGGATCTGAAGAAAGGGCTTATCTTGCTTTTGTGTCTGAGCAAAATGCTCCTCATATCTCATATCATATGACTTACCAGAAACTTGTAAATATCCTGCGATCACCTGAATGTTCCAGTGGGGAGGTGCTTAAAACAGGGGAAAAAAAAGAAAGAAAGAAAGAAAAGAGTAGTAGACCAGGGAAGTTCTAAAAGGGAAATAACATAGGAAAAATGGATCTTTGGGTGCCATTAAGGTTAAGGAGCCTATATGTTCCTCCCTGTGGTGTTCTACATGTGATTGAGGTATAGTACTGTCACACTTGGATAGAATGATCCATTTAAGGGTTAAGTCTATCCATCTATATTGTATTGTTACGGCAGCTGCTGAGTGCCTTGAAGGCTGTAATGTATTTATCCTCAAAATAGCTCTGTGAGGTAAGCAGGTCTCCTGCCAGTCTTTTTTGGTTTTTTTCTTCATGTCCAAATTCAGTCTCTCATAGAGTTAAAAAAATAGTTTGAAGATAAAGAAGAGTGTATTTGACCTTACAGTAATTAAGTTTTTGGTACTTTCTCCCTGATACTCTACTATCCATCATTTTCAACAGCCCCTTGATCTGAAGCACAAGGAAGAGGTCATCTTGCCTGGGGCAGGGAAAAGTTCTGCTTCACTGAGCTGAATATTAGTAGCACCTGAAAAAAAACAACCCAGGTGATTCATCATAGCTCAAGATGACTTGACTCTTTTTAAGCTTCCTGGAGGAGGTGTACAGGCAAGGCAGCTTTACTAGATCCTTAATGATAAGCCTTTCTAAGGTGTGATTTTTAATGTTGCTGGAAAAGAAGAAAGAGCAATAAAATCAGTGTTTTCCTAATGTAATTATTGTCTAATATAATTATTCGGTATCTGATTTTCCATGAGTCCTGCAGAGACACAGAACTAAGAAACTGGGATGATATAAGCCTGGCTATCAAACTAAATTTCATCCAGAGGTGAGCTTAAAGGTGGTGTGACACTATGTGCATGTGACACTATCTGAGCAACCATCTTCACAACATATGTTGTTTGTCAGTATAAACATCTATGTCCAGTGCAGTCCCCAAAGGCCTGGAATCTGAAAAATTGGACTTAGTGGATGGCATGGCCTGTTTTCATTCAGATTGTTTAAACCCCTTATATGTATATTTAATTTACTATTAATTTCACTGAAACACAACATAGGCATTCAGAAGGAAATATATGATTCATACATTGGCATTCTGGGTTTTTTTCATTCTTTCTGAAGAGAACACATTGGTATCTCAATAGCTATTAAAAATTAAAAAGGCGGAAAGAAAATCTTTATTAATAAAGAAAAGAAGGCTGAAGTATAACTTATTTTTTCATTTCTAATAAATTACTTCTGTGCTACATGTACTTATTAGACATAGTCAGACAAAGTACAATTGCTGGCATAGGATATGATAGGAACTTTGCGAACAGCTATGCTAAACTTCTGGGAGCCGGTAGAGTAACGATAAAATTGTACCAAGGTGGGGTGGATTTGCATTTCAGCTCAGAGAGTTTCTTTTTCAGTCACATTCCATATCAAAATAAATGTGGCAAATCAAAATAAAGCTGCAAAGTTTTGCCTGCTTTTCAGCAAAGCAGCAAATCACTGTATTTTGCTTGAAATCTTTGGTTAGATGGGCATAGAAGGATTATGAACTAGAACTGTATCTCAAGCTTGCAAGGTAGCCACAGAGGATAAATGAATGGTGTCTGAAAAGGATTTTCATTAAAATTGTTTAACATACTACTATTTACATCATGTGCTAGGAAACTGATGAGGAAGCCTGAACACAGCTATAGTGGACAAGTATCTAAATTTTTGTACATGCAATACTTGCCAAGAAAATCAAAAGTCTCCTAAATAAAGCATATGTCTATGTTTTACTGCAGTCATATAAAGCCCCGTATGTTGCTGTCCCACACAGCATCCTTGTGTCTAAATTGGAGAAGCATCAGTTTGATAGATTGACCACTCAGTGGATAAAGAACTGCTGGATGGTCACAAGCAAAGAGTTGTGGTCAATGGCTCAAAGTCTGTCTGGAGACCAGTAATGAGTGGTGCCCCTCAGGGATCGGTGTTGGGACCTGTCTTGTTTAACACCTTTGTCGGTGACATGGACAGTGGGATTGAGCGCACCCTCAGCAAGTTTGCTGATGACACCAAGCTGTGTGGTTCTGTTGATACGCTGGAGGGAAGGAATGCCATCCAGAGGGACCTTGAAATGCTTGTGAGGTGGGCTGATGCCAACCTCATGAAGTTTAACCATGACAAGTGCAAGGTCCTACACCTGGGTCGGAGCAATCCCAGGCACAGCAACAGGTTGGGAAGAGAAGAGATTCAGAGCAGCCCTGAGGAGAAGGATTTGGGGGTGCTGGTCGATGAGAAAATGAGCATGAACCAGCTTCAGTGTGCACTCACAGCCCAGAAAGCCAATCGTATCCTGGGCTGCATCAAAAGGAGCGTGACCAGCAGGAGATGATCCTACCCCTCTACTCTGCTCTCCTGAGACCTCACTTGGAGTATTGTGTGCAGTTCTGGTGCCCTCAACACAAAAAGGACATGGAACTGTTGGAACAAGTCCAGAGAAGGCCACGAGGATGATCAGGGGACTGGAGCACCTCCCATATGAAGACAGGCTGAGAAAGTTGGGGCTGTTCAGCCTGGAGAAGAGAAGGCTGCATGGAGACCTCATAGCAGCCTTCCAGTATCTGAAGGGGGCCTACAGGGATGCGGGAGAGGGACTCTTCATTAGGGACTGTAGTGATAGAACAAGGGGTAACGGGTTGAAACTTAAGACAGGGGAAGTTTAGATTGTATACAAGGAGTAAGTTCTTTACTGTAAGAGTGGTGAGGCACTGGAATGGGTTGCCCAGGGAGGTTGTGAATGCTCCATCCCTGGCAGTGTTCAAGGCCAAGGACAAAGCCTTGGGTGATATGGTTTAGCGTGAGGTGTCCCTGCCCATGGCAGGGTGGTTGGAACTTGATGATCTTCAGGTCCTTTTCAACCCTAACTATTCTATGGTTCTATGATTCTATGTCATTTTACTTACACATCATTCAGTCTTGTTGACAGTTTTGGAATATATTTAGGAATAAGACTATTAATATGTGTAAGTCTTAACACTGTCAGGCTCAGAACTGTCCAAGTGAAAGCCTAACCAATATTCTAAACTGGACAGATGGATATGATACGCTTTTGGCAGGCTTTCACATTTCCCCCTCAAACAGGTCACAACTGCTTATAAAACAGGCTTTTACTGCATTCGCTTACATGATTTATTTTTCCTATGCTTAGACTTTATAACTCATTTGCTCTATTTTATGTCGGTATTTTCTTCCCTTTATTTATCCCCAATTTGTTTATATATGCATATAGATTCCATTACATAAATAAATATACATGTTGTATCCCAAACATTTATGTTTTCCCATGAACAGTTCATTTTCTTTTCCTTTTGTCAAACTATAAAGATAAAAATTAGGAAGATCTTAAATTTTAGCTGATCTGATTGCATTCTGCCATGGAGATTGCGTGCTGTCATGTTATACTATATGAATGTTGTGACCAAAGGATTATTAGGTAATGTCAGAATGTGTAATATTTACTACATACTTCCATTGCAAAATTGGGAAGGAATATTAGAGGAGATAAAAACAAGTCAGAGACAGATTTGTTCTTGTTCCAATTATTTTTTATTTCATATAGAGGAGGATCATGGCATGGGGCCCTTTCGTGATTATGATTGCCTGGTTCTGATTATGGATCTGGGGTGATCCCATGTAACTCAGTGGACCCTGTCTGGTATTTCATTGTATACCAGTGTAAGAACTGGTCCTGTAGTAAATCTCTATGCCAATCCAAAGTTGGGAATTATTTGAATCTCATCTCCTCTCTTCAGCTCACCTGAAAATATCCTATAGAGTTTGCAGGAAATTATCATGTCAGTACTGAACCATCCAGCTGCAAGTCATTATTCTTTTTGCAGACAACTCTGCTGATTTTCTAGAAGAAATGCCAGTTTCACCATTCTGACTTCGTTAGTGCTCTTCTAAGCATGGATGGAGATACCAGCCATGATTTTGTCTCAGGTAGCAGTGGCAATAGCAGAACATATCTGCCTTTAAGGAAGGCTTTTGGAAACATGCTTTACTAGAGCATGCTTGAGTACAGAATTGTGAGCTGGTTATCCTTATTGCTGACCTCAGTATCAGCTCACGTCAATAAAAGGCCTCCCATTAATCTCACTGAGAAATGGATCAGGCTCAGTCCCTACATGCCTTCCTGTCCTCTTGGAAAACCTGTTTTATGCACTGTGATTCCTGCATTTAAGATGAGACACAACAGAAGGAAAGGATTTCAAGGTGTCTATCCCCACTTTGGAATTTGCAGTAAGCAAATGCTATTCTGTAGACTTAATGTATTGATGGAGACACCCATGCAAGCAGCCTTACTTTGTGCCATTAATATTGAATGTTAACTTTTTTAAAATTACCTGGAAAAGTTCCTACCATGTGCATATGGTTTTGCATTGAAGTAAAAAAAATGCAAGTGACCCATGGAAGCAGTTGCAGTTTTTGACAGTGTTGTTTTCAATGATAAACCAGTTCCACTTCCCTTTCATAATTTAAGACACCAGGTGGCTCAGTTTCTTGCCTCTGTTCTTAAAGACATATCTATATATTCAAAATACCTCTGTATACTTAAAAATATCCATGAGAATTCAGTTAAATTGCTGCAGAAATCTACTCTGCTTGTCCACGTAGCAGAATAACACCTTGGTAAAAGGTGACAAAGTTTTGTTTTTTCCAAGTGGCTGTTTAATACGTTAAAAAATTAACTTTCTTTTCAGCTTGCAGTGAGTTGGAGACTGCAATGTCAGTAGGCACAGTACGGTGATCTATAAATAACACAGAAAATAACAATAGCAGCATAAGTGAAGTTAGCTAACACTCTTGTTTCTCTTCAGAAAACTCGGTGGGTATAGACGTGCTGGTGACCCCATTTCCTTTGTATTGATGAACCAAAACAAATATGAAGATGCTGTGAAAAAAACTGCATTGCTATATTCTACCTCTTCTGAGAAGAAACAGCATCAGTTTTCAACTGTCTTTATTACACAGTAGAAGCAGAACAATAGATGAAGTACTAACCCTGTAGTACTGCTATGTGAATAACCAATTTTTCTGTTTTCTGGCAGTTCTGAATTTGTTTTAGGTTGACCTATGAAGTAATCTGTCATACAGAGTATTCAGCTAGCTAAAAGCAAAAGAAATAACAATTCCAGCACTGAGTGGTGCATTTCTTAAAAATGGTATTTCTTTGCACAGCTTAAATAAATTTGAAAATCAAATTTTATTTTTAAAAGTTTATTTTGGAAAATTTTAGAGAGGGATATTTTGCGTGGTTGAGAGTTTTTAAGATTTTTAAGCAATTGCATCAAAATTTAGAAAAAATAATGACATTTTACTGGAGAAAAAAAATGCTCTTATACCATCCCCAGTCATCAAACATTTTTAGTTAAAGGACCATATCTTCATCAGGACTTATCACATACATGTCTTCCTCAAAACAACTGTTGATTGCATGGTTTGCAATTTTTCCAGTGTCCTTTTCGATACCCCATTTGCTCAGCATCCCTGTGGTAACTACAGTAATTGCTAACATCCAGTGCAAGTTGCCTTTATACATCTGGTATCTTCTAATCTGTCTGAATAAATGAATGGAAAGAAGAAGGAGTCAGCACTGAGTGATCTTCCAGCTTTTTATGATTCACTAGGAGAACTAGATACACCCACTGCAAACGGCTCAAAGGCTGTACATGGGGAATTGTGCTGTTTCCACCTTTGTAGTGTTAAACACAGAAAAGTAGCTTTGTGTTTCAGCTTATTTTGTAATCCTTTCTTAATTATGCGAATATGTATGAATCTAAAATGAAAGCCTATGCTCTTTTAACTTCTGATTTTTCTGTGTACACATTCCTCTTTTGCCAAAGAAACACCAAGAGCAGAATACATCTCACCTGATCTTACAAGAGTAAAAGGTCAGAACCTAATTGAGAGCTAGTCTCTGTAGGCTTCCTTTATAATTAGTAGAAAGACATAGGTACCTTCACAGAAGGATTCATTTCAGATGAATTGTTCTGATGCCTACATTAGGAAGAGATGAATTGCCTTCTGAAGTTGTCTATCTTTTTCCATTGATTTAAAAAGGACCCTAGTGTGACTTAGATGCCTGAGGTAAGCGAGATTAATCCTACTTTGAACCTAAAGGGACAATATGATATGGTTTCTATAAATGTATATACACTTCAACAAGGCTAAGGAAATTTCCATTACAGATCAATAATTTCCTATACTGTATATTTTCTGAAGAACACATAATAGTTTGCTTAAGGAATTTCTTAGTAGCTATTATATATGAGGAAATAAGAGAACAGGACCTTCCTTTCTCCCACTCTGTCCTCAGGAGGATGCTTTTCAATGTCTGCATTTACATTTTGCTTGACTGAGTGAGCCAATTACTTGCATGCAGAAAAGCAGTGCTGAACTTCAAGGGGGGTAGGATCATCCAAAAAGAATGCTACTAACTGCTGTAAAAAGGAAAATGATGACTTTATTAATACACTTCTGCAGTAAGACTAGGATGCCAGGGTGAATGAATCAGTGCCACTTTTGAAAGGCTGTGCATGTAACCTGACCGGGGAAGTGTCTAACAATGGGTGCAATTATCTTTTCCATGATGGCATATCATTAGTTTTCACTTTAATTGTCACACCAGTCACTCGACAAAGATTTATTTGATGTCTAATGCTACAAGCCAAGCTCTGGAAATACTTGTGAATTAGAAAGAATTGTACCTTTCCAGGGACAAGGACTGCTGGATTTCTATGCCAAGGTTTAATTACACATAGATTTACAGTGTACTGCTACTTCTGCTAGATGGTGAAGTAGCTAAATGTGTGTTTCTGAGTGGGAATGGCAACAAAGAATGAATCCCTGAGCTGTCTTTTTCAGACAGTGGGAGGGAGGAAACAATGTATACGTACTGCCAGAAAAGCTAAAATAAATGCAAACTGATAATTATACTGTATACAAATTGACATTTTTTAATAGTCACAATGTTTGTACTAGCAAAATCTACAAGCAGTCTGTTGATGCAGTCAAGCTCTTCCTCATTGCTTCAGCCTCTCCTAGCAGCTGGGGTCAGCAGTAAGGACATGGAGCACATGAAGTATGGTTGGCCACAGCAAGACCCAGATGCTAAGCTAGGGATGATATCTCTTCAGTAGCTGCATCTGGCTCGTTGGCAGGCTCTACAGGCTGATCTGCTGGCAGGCCTGGATTTGCCTCTGGGTCTGTCATCTGTCATGTTGTTACACTGCTGATGGGCTGTCTCTGCTGCCTTGCCCTCCCAGACTGCATTTTGCCTTTCAACCACTTTTGCTGCTGAGAATTATGCTGCTGCTCCAACATTTAAGGACAAGGGGATGGCAGTAAATTGCTAAGACGTGTAGTTCAGAGTGCAAGATCAGGGCAGCGTTCTCAGAGTCAGAAATATGCTTGGCACATGATCATTAATGCATGTTTTAAAAAACAGCCCTACAGATTTAGAATTTACTTGCAGCCAATTTGTGATGCTTTGCTGCTAGTTAGTAATTCAGGGCTCCAGTGACTCATGCACCTTTGTTTTTAATTATGACACTTTCATTTCAGCATATACCTGAGGATGACATATACAGCTGTTGATTAGCAAAGCAGAAGCCGTAATGAGCATGGAGGTAGCTTAGTAAGCTGGCTGTAAAATAAATATGAAATGTATTACAGATTTCTCCATTCTTTGCTGCATGGTGCATAATAACTTGGAGGAAACAGTTAAAATATTAACGGGCTAGCAGAGCTGGGAAAACAGCTCACTGTTAACATGCCCAGTAGTGAGAGAAAATTACAGGTTTCATTGTGTATGCTGCACCATCTGCCTACACAGAGAGCCTAAGCCGTAGGCTCTCCCGAGGGAAATAGCTGTGGATAAGTTATTCAATTAGAACAGCATTATTGGCCAGCTACCTTGGAGAATTGGGTTGATGATGTTGTGATTATCCTGCTCTACATTCCTTCATGTCCCAGACAGGCTGCATTGCTTTGCAACTTCCTTAAGTGTTCACTCAAGTGTACAGTAGGTGAGCAATTGAAATGGGGAATATCAGGGATGCCTGAAAGAAAATTACGAATGAACTTTCTCTGCTTAGCCACAGCCTACATATTCTGAGTCATATTGTATTTTTGTGGACTTCAGTGTAGTAAGTGACAGAACTGGCAGTGGGAGGAAGGAGAATTTCATTGTATGCATCTAACCTGTGGCTAGGCACTGGAATTCATATGATAGGTTACAAAGCAGCACAATGCTCCTTCAAGCATGACATTATTATTAGTGATACAGAAGCTTTCAAAGACTACAGCAAGAAAAGTTTTGAGAAACTGCTTTGTCTCTTTGTCAACAAAGGTCCAAAATCGTTTTGGGTTATTTTTTTTATTTCTTTGAAACATTGTTTTTTTCTGTTTTTTTTTTTGTTTGTTTGGTTGGTTGGTTGTTTTTTTTTTTTTTTTTTTGCAAAACAGAACAAATCAGAATCTGATCCCAACCTTGCAAACCCGTTTTTTTCTGACCTCTTGTCCTGGATTCAGCAGTAGCAGTCATTTTTTTTTCTTCTTCTTAGTAGCTGGTGCAGTGCTGTGTTTTGACTTTCGGCCTGGGAACAGCACTGATAACACTGATGATTTTAGTTACTGCTCAAATGTTTAGTCTGACCAAGGACTTTCTGTGTCTCATGCTCTGCCAAGGAGGAGGAGAAGCCAGGAGGAAGCAGAGACAGGACACCTGACCCAAACTATCCAAAGAAGTATTCCATACCACAGCATGTCATGCCCAGGATGTAACGGAGAGTTACCCAGAAGGGCTAGTTCACTGCGGAGTTGGACTAGGTATTGGTCGGTGCTTGGTCGCGCTGGGTGGGGTGAGTTATTGGTCAGTGAGTGGTGAGGTGTTGTATTCTCTTCCTTTGCTATTTACCTTATCATTATTATTATTTTTGGTAGCAGTAGTGATTTGTGTTACACTTTAGTTACTAAACTGTTCTTATCTCATCCTGTGAGAGTTGCATTCTTTTGATTCTCTTCCCCATCCCTCTGGGAGCAGGGAGAGGGCAAGAATAGTGGGGGGAGAAAGGGGAGTGAGAGAGACTGGGTTTCAACCATGACAGTTCTTTTTGGTGCCCAATGTGGGGCCTGAGGGTTTGAGATAATGACAGATCTGACCTTAGTGTGTCTAATTGTATTTCTGATAAGCATTTATTGGTTTGGATTAATAGTCACTCATCACAATGCTGAAATTTTGGCTCTCAAAGTTGTTTCTCTGGATCTCACAGTTTCAGAATGTTGTACCTTACTTAGAGCCTGAATTTGCTGTGTTAGGGTTTATTAAGTGTGGGGCTTGGGCTAAGGTTCTTGTTTCATTGTACTTTATGGTAATTATTTGTAATACATGCAGGCTCCAGCAGCAGGGCAGGATGGACGTGGCCGTGGACTTGTGCCTGGCCATCCCACTGCTCTTCACTGTCCTGGCCCTCGCCCTCATGTCTGTGAGGCTGCGGGGAGCCGAGGGGGTTGGCCCTGGGAGCTGGTGGCAGCCGAAGTGGCCCGGGACAGCAGCCCTGGGAACCAAGCTGCAGCGGGAGTGGGGCCGGAGGCCGGGAGGGGGCGGCTGCCTGTGGAGGATATCAGGGTGGTGGAGGAGCAGAAGGAGGGGGCTGCTGAACAGCGGGAGGAGGCAGCGGAGGAGCTGAGCCCAGCGCCGAGCCCAGCCCTGCGGCAGCCGAGAGCATCCCCCAACAGCCGCCTGCAGAAGCTCGTGAGCCTGAGCCCCAGGAGGATGCCAGAGCCCACGCAGCATTTCCCAGCAAGGCAGAGGAAGATCTGGACTCAGAAAAAGAGAAGCTGGTGATGAGAGCTGGCAAGCACAGCAGCTACATCAGCCCCAGTGACAAGTACAGCAGCATCATTTGAGAGTTCTGAAGGTTTTGAATGGCCTTGGGTACCCTTGGGACCTGCCTGCTGATTGTGATGGGGATCAGCATGGTGGCACACACACAGAGTGTGTTCTACCCACGACCATTTTGTCTGATCTCAAAAGTTACGCAGCGTCGGGTGTGGGTCTTGTCTAGGGTTAGACAACGATATAGGAGGACCAGGAGATTTTCCCCAAGGCTGGACAGTCATGAGTGGTAGGGCATGTGGGACAGTATGGCCAGGTATCTGATCCACTGGGCCCCTCCAGTGCTTTGGAAGCATCAGAGAGGGAAAGCAGCTGTATGGAGTCCCCAGCAACAAGTTGCAGAAACTGCTGAAGGGGAGGGTGCATTATTTTGAGCCTGGTGGGCCCATGACACTTCAGGCCATCAGAGCAGAGATGCAACATAGAGATGGACTCATGATCACGGGGTGGACTTAACAATGGACACTATTGTCCAGGTTATTAATGAGTGTGAACACTGCACACAGCCTCTCCTGCTCTGAAAGACTGTTACAAGAGATGGAGCCTGAAATCATGGCCCGAATGGACTCAGCAGCACTACAGGGATTAGTCCATGCACTAAGACACTTAGTCCATGGACTTCATCACCTCGTCTAGTTTTAGTTGCCCCTCATCTACTTAGCTTTCATCAACAATGGGATTTTAAGACAGTTGGGACTTGCTGTATTATTTATTTTGGTGTCTTGTACCACACAGGCTGTAGATTTTTTTAAGACATGAAATGAGCTCATGCTCTTTTAACTAAGCAGCAAAGATTTGTGTTTTTTTCCATCAACATTCAAAGAATCTTTCATTTTTTCAAATTGTTTCTACACTCAAAATTGTAATATTTCCTCCCCAGTATGTCATGAACTACTCTAGTCTGGAAAATGTACTAGGGAATGTAACAAGGGGAATTCCTGGGAGAGGCACATTTTTTAACTGTGCCTTAATCAGAGCTGAGCTCTCCTGGAAAGGTGACTTATGCCTGCTCTGAGTTCACATCACCATCAGTAATCTTTTCCTCCTTCTTCAAAGCTGGATGTCTTGTTAAACAAAGATGTACATCACCCACAAGGTCCACAGTAGGGAGGCATTTGTGAGGTGACAAATGAGGTCATTGGCTTTGCAGCTGAAGAGTTCTCAGATGAGTTCAGAAAGGCCCAATCTCTGAAAATGGCAGTGGTGCTGCATGACTGATAACAACAGGTCAGTTAATTTCCTTGCCATTTATTTTTCATTGTATATTATGGGTGCAGATGGGCATCAGGGAGACAGCCTGCCTGTTCACCTTGTCCTTGGTGCAGTGCCTTGCTCAGGGAGAGGGGAACATAGTCAGCTATCCCAAATGCCCAGGGCAAGGAGGGCCCCAAAGGAAGAAGAGGGAGGACTCTGAGGCTGTGAGAGCTTCTGTGCTTCAGGAATATTTGGATAATGATAGTGACTCCTTGGTAAAGTGCCTTGAGGGGACAGGATAAAAAACAATGTCTAGGAATGAAATACTATTCATTAACGTCTGCTTGAATCAACTGTTTTGAATCTTTTTCTGCAAATCCTCTTCATGCTGCATCTACATGACTTATCTCTCAGATCCCATCCTCCCTTTTGCCTGAACAGCTGATACTTCCAGAGGGCATCTGCTGACCATGGTGACTAGCACTACTACATCTCTGTAACTTTCAGATAGCGGGACAGTGGCTTTAAACTTTAGGATTACAGGGCACCAACACATAAATAAAGCATAAATATTGATGAGGTATTGCTGCACCATGTGTGCTCATGCTGCCAATGATAAATATGATAATGGAAGTCCCTGCATGCAGCAAGAAAATCCAGTTCCCCTTATGTGTGGCCTCACTGAGTGCCTCTGGAAAGGACAGAATTCATCTGTCAGATCCTTATAGGGCCATAAAATATATTGACTTTTTAACTTCTTTCCCTCCACAGAACCACATTTTTTGCATGCAGACCATGACATGGAGATGAATACACTGCTCCTGGGATATGCAAACCACTGACTGAAGGGAGTGCCATTTTCCTTTCATACTACCAGTGGAGAAAATAATGCCAGCTGAACCCATCTTCTCACCTAATGATGAATGTGGGGCTGCTAGCTGGGTCTTCATTCAGGGCTTTCATATCCATTTTTCTGGTACTGCTACTTGGCACTGTAATTTGAAACTGAGATATCTGTACTAGTATACTGTGCTAGATACCCCTGGCTGTGTGTCCTGGTTTAAACCACGACATTGTGAGACTGTTACAATCTTTAAAGTAAAGATATTTTGTATCATAAACTGTATCAATAAGTGAGTCTTTTTGGGGAAGAAAGGTTAAAAAAAAACCCAGCATTTTCTCAGACAGGTCTTGATAGGTAAGTGTGTTTCCTCCTTGTTCTTGTACCAGATTGTTGATACCTAACAAAATAAGAGTTATACCTGTTGCATAACTTGAGCTCTCTGTGTTAGGAGTTGTGCCTTGGGGGTTTCTATGCTTTGTAGCATCTTAATTCCTGGTGAGGTTTATTCTCTTTCTCCTGTTTACCTTAAATATGCATTTACAATTTAATAACCTCATTAAATGATACTTTTAAAATATTTCTTGACATAAATACAACTCAGCTAGATAAATCTACTATGCTTTTAAATAGTTGCTCTACTTTTTTTTTTACATTGTTCTTCCTTGTAGAAGAGACGAAACTGTGGTCCTGCTTCTACACCATTTTCTGACGTGCATGGTTTCCAAAATCACAAGAACAATCAATGCTCTGTTTAGAATGAGGTCTGCTTAAGACATGGTTCACTGCCTGAATGAAGAAATCTGGTAGTGCAGCCCTGGACCTGGCCAGAGGCTGTGGCGGGAGGACAAGGGGCTCTGCACACCATTCATGCTGGCATAGTGTGTGTTAGTGTGATGCTAGGTGATCCAGACATAGCTGGACCCTTGCGGACAAGCTGTCGACTGGTTACTGGTGTTTCTGCAGGCTGCTTGTGAAACCCATGAGAAATGTGAACATGCCAGCACCCTGCTCTGCCTGCTGTGCTGCTCTGCAACTCACTCTAGAGGCCATCCTTCTGTCCCAGCCAGGGAGATTCTGTCCAGTCACAAGCATTCAGCCACCAAAGTGACACAAAACACAACCTGGCTCAAAGAGGTGGAACTTGCATCTTAAAGCCAATGGAAATTTTTCATCTGACTTGAGTAGGGATAGTATCAAACCTTCTGGGAGTGTCACCTGATTGTGCTGCCTCCTCTGCTTGCATGGTCCTGATCTTACCAGTGCTAGACTGAGTTGTATCAAAAAGCTGGGGATAGCTGCCTGACTCTGAGGAAAAGGTAAGGCTGGAAGGTCCTGAAAGGATCCATGGATGAGCTCATCTTCTCAAGCAACTCTGATTATAAATGAGGATGCAGGTAGGTAAGGCTCAGCTTACCACATCTTGTACTCATACATTTGTTCAAACTGACAAGGATGGCCAAGCTCATGAAACTGAAATTATTAATTCTTTATTTGAATACATATGTCTCATTTTTTTTTTTATCAGACTCTTTGCTGTGGTTGTTTCCAGAGTAGGATAGCTCTTTTTTTAATTATTATTTAATTATTTATTTTTAATTCCAAACTAAACTTGAAAGATTTGGGACTGGTTTTGTAGATCCACTTCCTGAAGGATTGCTTTGAACTTGAGGTTCAGATAAAAAAAGGCAGCTGTATCAGTTTAAAAGGAGCACTCTTTGACACAGGATATATTACTCAGGCCACTGCAACCACTTATTAATGTTACAATCAAAAGGACATCTCCAAAGTTACTGAAATGGTCCTTTACAGAACATGAGAGGAAGCTAGATGTCCCAGCTGGACAGTATCTTCATCAGTCTGTCATCTGGGATGTATATTTTTTATTCTAACAGGAGCAGGCAAAGGGATATGGAGGACAGAGCAAATGGTATCTCTCCAAAGTATCTCTTCCTATTTAATTGTTTTAAAACCCTATTTTAAAACATTCTCTTCATCCGAGTGTTGTGCTTGGAGAGATTCCAGGGCTGTCTAATGCTAGTAGAGAGCAAGAAGATTTTTTGTACACATCTGCTTTTGAGTATGTTACAGTAATGGGTAGTTGTGTTGATTCATTTTTGTACATACTTTCCCCTCAGGGAGAGTGCTGTATCTGGAAGCACATGTTAATTTAACCCTTGAGTAAAGCTGCAGCAAAAATGGTTTGCCCCTGTGGAAATCTGGTAGTGATGGTGAAGAAACAAGCTGTCAAAGATTGAGAGTATACTGTTGTTTCTGTCACCTACTTACTTGTGTGGTGAGCATCAGTGCATATACATTTTTACAAGCAGGAGCAGGTCTTAACATATAAGTAAAAAAAACCCTTGCTATTCTGTGAGTGAGATAAGCAGGATTTTGGAGAGACTGGTGTCAACATTGCCACAGAAATGTGAACTCATCTTGTCACGAATGTCAGAAGCGTTCAGTTTTTTAAAGATCCTTCATTTTTAAATAGACTGCAAGACCGGCACAAAGGAAAGAAAAAGAGAAAACGCAAGAAATTAAGTTGGTTTTACAAGAAAAAACCCTGAAGAGATTATTTTAAAGGGAGAAACAGAAAAGAAAAAAGGAATCCGAACATATAAAATTTCTTAATTTTTAATGCAGGCTTACTTAGTGTGGGAGAGAAAGTATAAGATGTGGCTGGTGGAAAGACCCAGCACTTCCTATTAGCTAAATGCCTTCCTATTATTTATTTGTTACAGATACAGCTAATTGTGCCAGCTATGGGAACCTACATTTAAAGAATACTCCTTGATCTTTTAATGCTAGCTAGGTGAATAGGGAGAGAGAGAATTAATGGTAGATACACTTTTAGTGATCACTTTTGCTGTAACATGTTTGGTGTGAGAGATAATTTACAAAGCAATAAGAAGGAATGTATCTGCCAGCTTCAAGCCCAGCTCATAGTTTTTGCTGATGTCCAGAGTCCATGTTTGCTGATGTTTGTTGACTCCACAGAAGCCAAGACCCTATTATCATGCTGTGACCATGCCTGGAAAGAGAATTGCATGATGGTGCATTCCCATCCCACGCCGGTCACAGTTGTTGAGATCCTTGAGCTGTCACAGGAGTGTTCAATTAGTGAGAAGCATTTGAGGTCAACTGATTGCTGCCTAAGCTTAGGTACTATTATCTATTCTAACAGGTCCCGACTGACCCTTTAGGCATGGCTGGGCTGCTTAACCCTTGCAGCTCTGGATCTTCAGACCTACTGTTTCAGCCAGCATGGCTGTGAGTCATTGAGCTGCCTGGACACAAGCTGGAAGCTCAGCATTATAACCCTCATTGTGTAAGAAATTTTGGTCTGAGCACCTGGCCAAAACTTGAGGTCTTGTAACTTGTTTCCATAAAATAAAGAGATTGATGATGAAGTTAAGTTTTCCTTGATGAAACTGTAAGTCTATAAAGACTCTATAAATGGAGTCTTGTTTCCTTGGCTACAAGCAGAATCAAACAAGGAATTATTTCTTCACTCCCAATTCCAAACCTATTTCAGCCAAACACATGACTGAAAACTATTCTTCCTTGCTTTTTGCTCTGCATTTTCTCTGTCAAGCTACCATTACATCTGATGATTTCTTTTTGCTTTCTTGGTGTTTTTTTTTCTGTACTACTGCCTGTGCAAAGCTCTTCTATCAATGTCTTTCACACTCTGTATCAATTTTAGTGTTGTCTATACCTGTGTTGGCAGCAGAAGACACAGTTGTTTAAGCTGTGTGGGTCTATAAGGAATTTCTTACAACTGCTCTTAAAGAATGATGACAGTTATATGCTCCTGTTTTAATAAGACTTAACGCATCCCATACCAGTATATCTGCATAGGGATAATGGATTGCATACAATTATTATGGTGGGTGTCTCACCAATGGGGAAAGAACCAATAGAGCGGAAGTCTGGTTATACTTCTGTTTCCTCTCCTCCACCTTTTTTTTTTATTTATTATAGTGACATTTAAAATAAAAGTGAAGCAGCACAGGCCTTAGACAGCTCTTTTTTTCCTATATTATGCTGTTTTAAAGAATTTAATCAGGACTTCCTTATGATCCTGTTTTCGGTTCAGAGAGAACAATCACTGCTACAAACAGTGGGATTGATCAGCTTTGTGATCCAGTGATAACGCACATCAAACTATTAAAAGACAGTTTCTTAACATTAACATTTCTTAATAGTATCATTCTTAAAAAATTAATATCTTAAAGCTTCCTGCACTCCATAGGAATGTTCTATCACCTGCCATATCCATCATAGCATTGTGCATTTTTACTGTTCTACTTCAGCATACCAACTACATTGGCCAGAAATTCAGCTTGGTTTGCTTTCTTACCATTCAGCTAACAAAGTAAACAGCTTTTCTGGTAGATGTGCCTTGTACTTAATTGTGGTACTTCTATTGGACACAATTTTAAATCTTGCTGCACCATGATAGGGAAGTTCCTCAACCACCAATTTTGTGCATCCATGCTGACATAACCATAATCTTTGGCCCTCATCATTTAAAGCAGAAACTTCCTTCTAACAGAGTTGAGATTCTCTTATAATAAACTTGCTTAACACTGTTCCTGTAAATGGTTCATAAAAAGCTTGGAAGTCTCTGTAAAGGCAAATTAAGGAAGGGCATTGCATACTTAGTGATACGTTTCAGTCAGACCAGGAGTATGGCAAACAGACAGAAATAAATTGATTTACAGAGAGGAAGAGATCCCTGGAAACAGAAAGGCTCAAAACCCTCTTCGTAATGCCAATAGGCATTTCAGTAATGTTTGGAGAGGGCATGGAACCTCCAGCAGTGTGAGGTTTGAGGAAAGTCTACTGATCCTATCTTGGGTCAATAAAATAGCTCTCAGGGTCTCCAGGTGACCTCTCAAGATCCTTTCCAGCTTTCTTGGTGATTACAACAGGAATGAGGAGAAATATAATTAAATTATCTTTTTAGCCTGGAGAAGAGAAGGCTTCAGGAAGGCCTTATAACAGTCTTCCAATACTTTAAGGGGGAATACAAGAAAGCTGGAGATTAACTTTATACAAGGGCATGGAGTTATAGGACAAGGGGGAATGGCTTTAAACTGAAAAAGGGTAGATTTAGATTAGGCATTGGGAAGAAGTTCTTCACTGTGAGGGTGGTGAGGCACTGGAAGAGGTTGCCCAGAGAGTTTTTGGCTGCCCCATTCCTGGAAGAGTTCAAGGCCAGGCTGGACAGGGCTTCAAGCAACCTGGTCTAGTGGAACGTGTCCCTGCCCACGGCAGAGGGGTTAGAACTAGGTAATCTCTAAGGTCCCTTCCAATTCTAACCATTCTGTGATTCTGTTCTATGAAACAACACTGAAAACCAGAAAGTTCAAGGCACTTTTGTGTAGGTTGCTACCTGTTGGAAATCACGGAAACCTTGGTCATATGCTTATTGCCACATCATTTTCCCTCATTATGGTCTACATGTCCCATTGCTCAAAGAGTCTCCGCACTAGATTCCTTTGAAGTCTCTGGAAAACCCTTCCTTAGCTGACTTTCATTTTCACAGTGGCACACTGCTTTTTATTTAACAGCAATTTTAAGTGCTTTGGCAACTTTATTCCATTCATAATTTCTCGCAAGCCTAAAAATCCCAGAGAAAATAAGCATTTTCAAATGCATGTAAGAGGTGTTCTCTTCTCATGATGTGTGCTCGAGTTTTACTAAATGTGCATAGGAGTTTTCAATGCAACACATTTAAACTGGGAAATCAATAACCAAGTGGAAAAAGGGGGAAAAGGCAGCTGATTCTTTCCCACTGAACAAAAGCAAATGAGTATCTATTGGTGGGTTAGGGAAACAACCTTAAGAACTGGAAAAGCTTCACCTCCTCATTGATTTCTGCCGTTTTTCCATTTTTTCAAGTCTTTGTCACAGGATCAGGGAAGCCAGAGCAGCCTCTTGCTGAGCTCACGCAGCTATTTTATGTTGGCAGTGCTGACCAAAATACCCTCAGGTGCATAGCTGTGGTTAGAGAAATTGTGATTATTGTCCTGAAGACTTACCATGGGAAAGCTAACTGTAAATTCTTAATGTGTACCAGATGGGACCACGGCTCTTACTTTTGCAAAGAAGTATTTAGAATAGTATTAGAATACTATTTAGTATTTACAAGAAGTATTACAGGAAAAAGGATGATAGCCAGCAGATTAGTTCTAATATGAATTTTATGTGATTTAGAACTGTTTACCATTGCCAGGAAGAACACAAACAGAAACACAATGAGTTTTTCAAGCCATGTCAAACAGTTTTTTAAGATGCTGTATAAAATGTGAACTTAACCTTGTGAGACTTTCTTCTTTAATGTATTGCTTGTGTAAAGACCTGGAATAATGGTTCAGACACTGAATAGAGGTATAAGTGATTCACTTCAGCTGTCCTTACATTCTGTATATAACTGAGATACCCACTTTCAATCCTCTCATCTCTTTCTACATTCTACAGAGAGAAGCAGGCACTTAGACTAATCACAATGATTCATTTGATGCTTCTCTGAAGTACTCTGAGGTGAACTGGTCTCTGTTTGTGCCTGTTTCTCCTCATTGTCTATGAGGAGGGCCCAGACACTTAGGCAGACATAAATGCCTAAACCTGGGGAAAAGTCTCACCCCATAGTCCTCTCTTTCCTGATACAGGTGGACCCATAAGAATTAATTTAAATTCCAGTTTCTCCTCTATCTTCTCTGCTGAATGTGTTGATGGTATTTGTGATATTGATGTTTGGCAAATAGAATCAAGAAATAGTATGAAAGCTATGAATTTTCTTAAGTCAAGGCCCTATCAACTTGCAGTAATAATTCCTGACCAAAAGTTACAGAAGTTAGCACCAAATAACCACAGCACTTAAGTACATGCTTAACTTTAAGTATGAAATTAGCAGTATTAACAAGTTAAGCACTTGCTTAAGTGCTCTGGTGGATCTAAGCCCTCTTTTTTAAACCAACATCTGCCTTCTTCTTGCCAACAGAGCTCAGACGGTAATGAAATATTCAGTTCGGATGCTCTACAAAGGATGTCTTCTGTGACTGAAACAAAGCTTCTCTTCGGGTTTTAATGAGAAACCTTATTTTTAAAATAATAGGAGGAAAAAAGATGAGGGAAATTTTCCCTTTCAGCTCTGTTCTGTAAAGCCATGAGTCAATATTTTTATTAAAACAAGACATGCTTCTTTTGTTCTTTCCCCCTTAACTTGTAAAATTTAAAGTAGTTTTACAAGGAAAATCTACAATTCTATTTGGCATGAAAAATGCTAGAGAAAAGTGCTAAATTGGCAATGAAGGGAAATATTTGTACTTGTCAACTTTACTGATTGAAGAATAGAATTTAGAGTATGAAGTCATAAACATTGTTCTGATAAAAAAATCAGTTGACAAAAAGGTTTTGCTTAAAGGAAAAAATGATTTCTGATGGACACAATCCACCCAAACCTTTTTTAATATATATCTAACTTTTCTTACAAGATATTTAGTAATGTTTCTTTCTCTTCTCTTATTTTATTTTTAGAGTTATACATATTGCATTTAATCTAAGGTTACACCACACAGTGTTCAAATTGATGTTTTACATGCACAAATTCAGGGAATCCATTTAATGTTCCTACATTACCTGAAACATGTATTGGAGATACATCTCCAAACTCTGAACTCAGATTTTAAATTATTTACCTTAATCTTTTGAAAGCTGAAAGATCAGTTGGCTGCTGAAGACACTCTTGGCCTAATCTAAAATATCACTGACATCAAAGCTCTCCTATTGCCATTCTAATATTTCTGCAAGTCCCAGATATGAAAGAACCCAGGTAATAACTGGAACACTCTTATCTCACCCATGTATCTACCCACACTTGTAATTGCTCCTATCCTTTAAAAAAAAACCAAACAAACAGAACAATTTGGTTGAAATTAAAGAATTTTGTAACCTAAAGGTTAGTGTGGGCAATTCTTAATAGGGAAGGACATTAAGGAGGCTTCATGCAATTTCAGAAATTGTAGGGATGTTGTGGAAAATGCTCCATGAGCAACCACTTTCCTTTTTGCAGCATAAAGAATTCAGTTTAAGCACAATTGCCTACTACATCTGTGTCATAGCAAAATATAACATCCACATGCATGTAAAAAACCAACTTACCACTCGTATGAGAACTTTTAGAGAACTTGCTGACTTGTATAACCAAAAAACCCTCATCCACCATAGTGCAAAGTCAGTGTTTCATAGACAGAATAAGTATGTAGCATTGAAATTATTAGCAGAACATACATTAAGGAATGAACTGTCTGCTTTAGCAGAAACAGCTTTCTGCATGGGCCTGGAGTGCCTCAATGTGATGTATATGGTTTGATTCTCACAGCCGTATAGAGCTCTGGCAACTTTGCAGGGAGTGAAGACTTCCACTTGGTTTTGGGATACTGAAGGTCTCAGTTTAGAGGTAAATGCAATGTATTTATTTTTACAGAAGGCACTAGCCAACCCATCCTCTTTCTTATATTTATATCTCTCTATAGCATTCGTCCATTTCAGTGAGATTTCATAAAGATACATTGAATACTGAGCTTATACAGTCTCCTTCTGTTGACCCATTTCTGCTAAGGCAGCTACTATTGCTTTTTGTTGACTCTTTCTTCCTGAGGAATGTGTGAAATAAGATCCAGATGTTAAATTCAAGTACTTTCCTTTATCCTCCTTATAGAATAAGACTCTGATTCTACAGTCTCTTCATCTGCGGTCACCTCCATAGTAGTGCCTCACTTGTAATTTCATTCAAATTCATGTTGCTCTCAGGATATGCCCAAGTGATATTAGAACATTATCTTTATTTCACTGGATCAAAATGTAACAACATGATTCAGAGGACACCTAATCCTTCTCAAAGTTATTGGGAAGAATGAGGGACTATTTATTTTCTCTGCTCCCTACTGCTACCAAACAACACTTGACTGTCAGCTTTCATGTGTAATAAAATAATAATTATATTTATTTTAAATAAAAATTATTTACCTTCATATTTAGTCACTGAATGAAACATTATCTTCAAGTTCAAAAAGAGGTATCTGTCAGAATCCACTGCTAAATTAATTGGATGTTTAAAATATACATTTTAAAGGTATTAATTATGGTCCACATTTTGAAAACTGCTATTTGCATTTTTTTAGGTACCTCCCTTTCTGGGAGATGACTGTTTGGACCCTACCAAGTATCATAGTGTCCATTCCTTTAACAGAACGCCCAGATCCAAAACCACTCTGATTGGCAGAATGTTCAAAGAAGAAGGCTTCAAAGTGTCCTGGAGATAGGATTTTTGATCTAAGTCTAATGCCTAAGAGAAGGAATTAAAGGTAGAGACTTCCCACCACCATTGACACAACAAAGATACTTATTCCCTACAAGGCACTGGATTTTGGAACGGGGTGGAGTGGGAATAAATTGACTACTCATTTATCCTTTTGGAAAAAAAAAATATAGTACAGTTATTAATATTTGAATGTGCTATATTTTTCAAACACTTTTATTCATTATTATTTGAAATATATGGATGTTTAAAACTTTTGGCTGATAAATTTGGAAAAAAAAGCTATAATTATCTGAAGCTGAAGGAAAAATGGTAATGGTGTGGTTTATCTGGTGAAATTTGTTCTTCATATAGAATCATAGAATCACAGAATAGTTAGGGTTGGAAAGGACCTGAAGATCATCCATCTCCAACCCAACCACCTCACACTAAACCATATCACCCAAGGCTTCATCCAACCTGGTCTTGAACACCACCAGGGATGGAGCATTCACAACCTCCCTGGGTAACCCATTCCAGGGCCTCACCACCCTTACAGTAAAGAACTTACTCCTTGTATACAATCTAAACTTCCCTTGTTTAAGTTTGAACCCATTACCACTTGTCCTATCACTACAGTCCCTAAGGAACAGTCCATCTCCAGCATACTTGTAGGCCCCCTTCAGATACTGGAAGGCTGCTATGAGGTCTCCACACAGCCTTCTCTTCTCCAGGCAGAACAGCCCCAGCTTTCTCAGCCTGTCTTCATATGGGAGGTACTCCAGTCCCCTGATCATCCTCGTGGACTTCCTCTGGACTTCTTCCAACAGTTCCATGTCCTTTTTGTGTTGAGGACACCAGAACTGCACACAATACTCCAAGTGAGGTCTCACAAGAGCAGAGCAGAGGGGCAGGATCACCTTCTTTAACCTGCTGGTCATGCTCCTTTTGATGCAGCCCAGGATACAGTTGGCTTTCTGGGCTGCGAGTGCACACTGCCTGCTCATGTTCATTTTCTCATCGACCAACACACCCAAGTCTTTCTCCGCAGGACTACCATGAATTTCCTCTTTGCCCAACCTGTAGCCTGGGATTGCTCTGACCTAGGTGTAGGACCTTGCACTTGGCATGGTTAAACTTCATGAGGTTGGCATCAGCCCACCTCACAAGCGTGTCAAGGTCCCTCTGAATGGCATTCCTTCCCTCCAGCGTATCAACAGAACCACACAGCTTGGTGTCATCAGCAAACTTGCTGAGGGCACACTCAATTCCATTGTCCATGTCACTGACAAAGATGTTGAACAGGAGCAGTCCCAACACCAACCCCTGAGGGACATCACTCGTTACTGGTCTCCAGCCAGCCACTGAGCCATTGACAACAACTCTTTGCATGTGGCCATCCAGCCAGTTCTTTATTCACCAAGGAACTTCAGTAAATCAGTGCTATGTAAATTAGTATCACACATCTGCCTTCGAATGGCATTCCATTTTTTTATGACTGTCTCCAAATTATTTTTTTGTGTTTCTAATGTAGCTACGTCTCCTTGCATTTAAGGAAATGCAGTTTTTGCACCTCTCTAGGAACTTGACTGAGTATTGATTTCCAAACTGGAGAATTATTCACTCAGACTGAGAAATTACACTGCTATTAAATGGAACTATAGGTATATTATATATGCTAGAAGGAGCAAGAACCACAAAGTAGTGCTGATAATTGCTGTAATGTAATTTTCCTTAACTGGAGTTATTATCCTACTCTTTATCTTGTCCCCTACCTGATGTAAAAGACACTTTTTCTCACCTTATGCAAGACCTAGCAAAAATGGTGGGCCTTATATACCTTAGTTTTCCCCACTGCAAAGATTCTGAAAGTTTCAACTCCACAGCACTGTACCAAGATTTCAGGAAAGGGACCTGGCTGCTCAGGTTTCCCGTGGTTCCTGAATGATGGAAGCATACTGCATCCCTGAAAACCTCAACAAAAAGGACAGCCAAGAGAATTATCAGGTCCATGTGTTTACGCCATGACAGCTTTTTGTAGCTGTCTCAAAGGGTAGTGCTGCACAATCACCTGGCAGGAGACCAAATTAAGGGGCTACAGATTACAAGAAGTACTTACTATAATATCTTTTACTGTTCAAATTGTTATTATTAATAGAATCTGGAATGAGCTATATGGCCTATTATTGCTGCCAGTGAGTGCTGCTGGCCCTAGGTAGACGATAGGCTCTTAGTATCCTGAGTTCATCAGTTCTTGTTTATTCAATAGGACTGTCAGTCTCTGGAGCTTCAGATTTTGGGAGACTTTCACACTTTAGCTCTCAGCATATGTTTTTTCCTACCCTTCAGTCTGCTGTTTTCTAGGAGCCCTTTCTCCATCCACACCAGTAGCTACCTATACAACCCATTCATACAGATTCACACCAAAGGAGCTTTTATCACTGGCTCAGCTGGTAACTGAAGGTAGCAATATGACTTAATTTCTCAGTACAAAAACTGAGAAATTAATAAGAAATTAACATATTTTTTATGTTTGCCCCTAGGTAAAAAATACTCACTGCAAAATCCTTTTCATTCATCAGCTGGCCTATAGTGTTTGCCATCCCTATTTTTCTTGTCAAACACATACTTACAATCTATGTATTGCTTGTGGTTCGATTCTGCTTAATTGCAGACATCAGAGGGGATACTTGCCTATAGGAAAACCAGCAGAACATACAGGATCGAGCACTATGTTTTGAAATTAATACTATGAAATATACAGATACAAAAAATAGGCACATTAACACACAATTATGTTGCAACTGTGCAACCTTAACACCGTGTTAATATAAGTTTCTTACATTTAGTGTGCAATGTGTTTTAGAAAGTGTATGGCACATAATCCTCTCCAAATGGTTTTAACAATGAAAAGGTGTCCTCTATGAGCCTCTGCCACTGGTGAGGGGAATGTTTTCTTATTTCTCTGGGTGATGGAACCCCATGATGAGCAGATTTGGATAACTGTTAACCTCTAAAAATAATTTAGAGCCTCCCAGATGAGAAATCAGCTTCAGGGAGGTTAGAAGGGGAGACATTCTTTATTAATATGGCTGTATAAAGGAGCCATCCACGCAGTGTAGGCAGTCCCTCAAAATGGGACATAATATTTTCTATGCACTGTAAAGACTGCAAGGTGGTGTTTTGCTTCCATTTTTTTCTGCAGAAGCATTAGAAGCATAAGAGAGAGAAAGACTTCCTTTAGTAGCAGAAACTCATCTACCCTAATAAAGTGTTTGAAAGATTAAACTCACCATTGTTTCTGTACTCATGCAAAAGTGCAAGAATCCCCTTATTCTTCACAGCCCTTCTGCCATGCTGAGGGAGGAGATGTTCTGTTTTCACTTACTGTTTCCCTGGTAATCTGGGGTGTGGACAAGGAAAAGGCTAGGGCAGGGAGAAGCCATGAATAGGAGAATTTGTAATTTAGAGCTGCTTGTGGTTTCACACAACCAGGGCTAGTCCTAGGATAACACACTGCATCTGAAGTTAAAACCTCTCTCCCACAGAAAGAAATTAATTTATTCAGTGAAATTTGTTCTGTCATGTACTCTGTTATAGGGCTCTCCCTCACACCTTTCTCTTCATTACTCAAAATGCAAGATCCACTGTACACTGAAGCCAACCAACTGCTTTTCAGCTTTATTGGAGTATGTGCTCATTTATCTGTTTTGATAGATTTTGAGAGAGTTCATGCTGCTTTGCAAAACATGCCCCAAACATCTCACACCCTAGTTAAGCTATTCCATACAAAGGCACTCCCACTGCTGCTTCCCTCTGATGTGATCATCAATATCAGTTATCCAGCTTGGTGTGAGAGGAAATGGCTCTAGTTTCAGTGTCTTGATGCTTGTCTCTTGCCAAACAACTTCCCAGAGAAGGAGAAACAGTGAATGGAGCTTCTTCTGAGGTACAAATGCACATCACAAACCAACAAATGTTAGCTTCAGTTTCTGTCTTTTGAACAGTGCAACATTTTTCACATTGGCAGTAGAGACATTGTGTAATTAAATTATTGCATTAATTGTACAATATTGTATTAATGTACAATGCATTATTGTAAATTACAATAATAAAAAACACTGTCAAATCAGTTGCTCATTATTTTACCTCAATATTTAGAAAACACCACGAATCTCACAAGAAAGCCATGTGATTTCATTCCCCAGTTTTGTAATCTGAAGTAGTTCAGATGAGTTTTGACAAATCAGCCAACACATGGCTTAGCTAGGTTATACCATCCATGACGTTGAGGTTTACCCACTGAGCGGAATGTGAGCAATGGGAAGAGGTTTGTCCAGCATTCTGGCTGTTCAGCTGGTCTGCATGCTGCTGTCAGGAAAGGGCTTACTGGAGTCCCCAAGAGCTTAATGTTTCTCAAAAGTATTTTGTAATATTTTGACAATATTTTCTATTTGGTTTTTACATCCTTACCAAGCTACGCTTTTTTTTAATATATTGCATATGTGTATGATGTATACATAAATATGCATAAATGCAGGATTCTTTTTGGAAGTGTGGCCCTTCTTAGTGCCCATTAATGGTTTCGGTGGCAGCTCAAAGCATAACATTGTCTAGAATAGTTTGGGTTGGAAGGGATCTTTAAAGATCACCTAAAAGAGGCCCCTTGGGCTGAAAGATCTCCCCTTGGCAGAAACACCTTCCACTAGACCAGGTTGCTCAAAGCCCCATCCAACCTGGCCTTGAACACTGCCAGGGATGAGGCAGCCACAGCTTCCCTGGGGAACCTCTTCCAGTGCCTTACCATTCTTATAATAAAAAAAACCAAAACCCTTATATTCAATCTAAACCTACCCTTTTCTAGTTAAAATCTGTTACTTCTTCTGCTGTCACTACAGGCTCTGGACAGTACACTCCGTATTTCTTCCAAGCCCCCTTTATATATTGAAAGGTCACAATAAGGTCTATCTGGAGCTTTCTATTCTCCAGACTGAACAAGCTCAACTCGCTGGGGCTGTTCACTGAATTTCAACATCTGAAACCCAGTGCCATTGTCTATGAAGTTATCTTTATTGCTCTTCTCACTGGGGAGATATTTGACCAAATCAGTAACTTTTTAGCTAGATAAAATTAGTTCTGAGTCAAATAAAAAGCAAACCAGTTATTCATTACAGCCTTGTCTTGGTCTTATAATACAGGTATGTTCACCCATCTCAGTATTTTAACTGTTGAAGAACAAGAAAACACACAGGTATTTTCCAGTCCATATTTCATTTTCACCTTGTGAGCCTTGTAAATTAGACTAAGTCATACTCTATTTAGGTGAATAATACCACAGTCCCAAGACTGCTCCTTTTTGTCACAGGACAAGAAAAGCCCTGTTTAAGAAAAGTCCATTACATTCTAGTTCACCACTCTATTTGCTGCTGATTTGACTGGCTGAGTTTGGGGTTTAGGTGAGGAAGAAATAAATCCTTGCCTGTTTGAAAAACTTAAAATTGTATTGAAATGAGTGAACTGAATTTTGAATGGATAATAATACCATTCAGATGAAGGGAAGACTGACTGGGAGACCACAGCAGGAGACTGCAGAGTACCCTGTTCATCCCCTCCTTTTCAGGTTCCAAACATATTCTTAGTACTGTAGATAACAGAAGAGAATGAAAATAATTTAACCTCATACTCCTAGGTTTAACCATTTGTCACCAGAGATCAAAAAGCATCTCCCATCAGCATCATTGCACGATTTGGGGGGGAGTTTGCTATCCTCTGTAGCACTGGGGCTTGGTCATGAATAAAGGCAAGAATATTGGACCAGAGCTCTGTTAAAACACTCCTAGGCACCTGGCAAGTATCTTGGTCAGTATGGCCTAAGACTCATAGAATGATAGAATCATAGAATAGTTAGGATTGGAAAGGACCTCAAGATCATGTAGTTCCAACCCCCCTGCCATGGGCAGGGACACCTCACACTAAACCATATCACCCAAGGCTTTGTCCAGCCTGGCCTTGAACACTGCCAGGGATGGAGCATTCACAACCTCCCTGGGCAACCCATTCCAGTACCTCACCACACTAACAGGAAAGAATTTCTTCCTTATATCCAATCTAAACCTCCCCTGTTTAAGTTTCAACCCATTACCCCTTGTCCCATCACTACAGTCCCTAATGAAAAGTCCCTCACCAGCATCTCTGTAGCCCCCTTCAGATACTGGAAGGCTGCTATGAGGTCTTCACGCAGCCTTCTCTTCTCCAGGCTGAACAGACACAACTTTCTCAGCTTGTCTTCATACAGGAGGTGCTCCAGTCCCCTAATCATCCTTGTCATCCCTGGTTATGGATAAAAAAGGGATCTTGTACCAGCTTGGGACTTTGATGGTGCTTATAGCCTAGACATGGTTAGCCAAAAGGTTTACCCAGGTATACTTTAGCTCATCAGTTCTTTACATGTCAAAGTGTAAGATGCTAGTGGTGACCTGGTCTCCATACATGGTACATAGCTGAAGTTCTTCAGAAGAATGAATTACAATCTAAAACTTCAATGGGTTTGTTTCATGAAATCTGAGTGAGCCCTGATACATGTCAGTATGAAAGAGCTTGTCATAATCAATCCAGCGATCTCCATTAACCTCCCTTTCTAGGACATGTATGAGACAATGTTATGCTTTCCTCTCATTCCTTTCACCAATTTTCCTGAAGCAAAGACAACTATATTTTAAAAACATAACCTCTGCCCCACACCCTGAAAGTCTGTTTAAAACATGAAACTCCATTTCATTTTGAAGGGATTGAATAACATCAGGTATAATTTGAAAGATTCATAACTTAAGGCTGATCACAAAAGGGCACTTTCCAGTCCTTTTAATCTTTTTCTTCTAACGTGTCTAATTAATTTAAAAGATTAATTCCTTCCTTTACACTGCCTCGGTTATTTAAGAAAACTGTTGCTTTTACAACCTTATATTCTAGTTATTCTCCCAATTCCCCCAGTGCCCACTAGGTCTTACTGGACTCTCAGTGCAAGAAAGGAAGGACAGAAAAACGATTAATTAAAAGACAGAAAGATAATGAAAATTAATTCAAGCCTGGCAATACAATAACACCTCTTTTATCACAATACCTATTAAAATCTAGTTTAGGATACCAGTACTGGAATTCTTAATCACAGCATACTTGGGTTGCAGATGACTTCAAATTCAGCATGCAGACTGCTGCTTTGCTTAATCCAGGAAGAAGTGTGGAATACATTAAAAGAAACAAGCTGAGGACAAACTGAAGAGTGTTCTTGTGGGAAGAAAGCACTTCTTTAGAGAATGTCTTATAAAACATAACACAGAAATGAGTTGTGCTATCTTGATGACTTCTTAGAACTGAAAAATTGACTGTACTGTCTACTTGAAACATTGTATGAATTTACGCTTGATGTGAATGACCAATACTTTAAACATTTATGAGACCATCATGGCCACAGGATTAGACTTGTTTGCCAAAGCAACTAACATGAGAAAAGAGGGACCAGGAAGTTTTGTTTGCACCCTTACGAGCTGGAAAATAAGCTTAGATTCTCAATAACCATGATTTCAGCATCTCTATAACCAGCAAGAACAACTGTGAGCTCAACCATTTGCCCTACTAGCAGGGTAACAGTGCTCTACCTTTTGATACAGTAAAGACCTGGTCTGAATTTAAGCTCTAATTTTTAGGTTAGCAAAGGCAAGGGTTAGGGTAGACAGGCAAGACTAATACCTCTTTACATACTACGTGCCATTGTAATATCAACAAAGGAACTAATCAATCCTAAGCCAGCTATAAAGTACTGCATTAAGCAGATAGAGACCTAGAAAGTGTTATAATGAGGTTTGCATTTTGGTTTCTATTGCTATACTGATTGTGACTGTTAATAGCTATCTGAAATTGATTTTAAGAAGAACATTTCTATGCTTCTCCCCAAGAGTGTTGTTAGAAAGGTTTCAGGTCAGCAACCCTGGAAGAGAAACCATAAACTTTGCTCAAGCACTTGAAATGAAATGTTTGTGTTAACTCAGCTAATAAACAGCTGAAGTGAGAGTCTTTAAACCAGTCTTCCTTTTCAGAGTGTATGGAAGGAAGAATAATGACACACACTTGAAGAAATGTAGCTCAGGAGACTTGAAATCATGTACATTTAGTGCTGATGATCTCGTTTGGATCACTGGGCAGCCGTTATGCTGGCTGGATACCATCAGTTCAGGGCCTCTTGAAGTGATGGGCAGATTAGCACTAAAAACAGATCCAAAAGCCTGAGCACCACAGGCAGAGGTGACTGGAAAAGCATTTTGGAAAGGATTAAATGGCCCCTCAGGTATGAATGAACTTTCTGTGCAGCAGGAAAGGATAAAGATATTAGAAAGGTGAGAGCAGACACCTGAACTGAGGCAGACTTGTCACCTCAGTCTTTGCCACAGCTGGTGGATCTGTAGCCGGAGAAAGCAGGGTGCACCCACCTCTGCCTTCCTGTGAGATGGATGCCTGGGCTGATGCATCTCTGCTGGCATACACAGAAACACAGTGCATGGCTTTCCAACCATACTACACTGGGATCATCGCCAGACCTCCTCCAGCCTCCCACACAGCTGGATGTGTGCAGCTGCACTGGAAAGCCTTTGACAGCTGCCACACAGAGGCAATGCCCTCCTCTCCGTGCTTTCCCAGAGGCCTCAGAAAAACAGTGAGATCTGGCCTTGCATAGCACCTTGTCTATGCATAGCATAGCCTTGTCTGCTGGTTGAACTGGAGAGTAGGAAATGAGTATTTGGACAAACTGTGAGCCTGTAAGTAGCAATGCCTCCTTTCTCCATCACACACTTCCATGGGGTTTCAAAGGTAAGCATGAATAATACCAGCGTATGCAGCAGTACTGTTATCATATGTAGCTGAAGTACTGATCCAAATGAGAAACTGCATGCCATTGTTCAGTGTTTATAGGAAAATTTGTACATGCAAAGCAGCTAGGTGGCAGCTGCTGAGATAGAGCTGGAAAAATCTGCTGTAGCTTGAATATGGCTCTTTGGCTTAATACTCTGAAGCTATGCAGTAGACCTTCCAGCCTTTTCTTTTCCTAGATAATGGTCCAATTGTCTACCCAAACTCCACATCAGTGTTATTTAGTAGAAAGGATCAGCTATCTGCTAATAGAAAGAAGAAAACCCAGTTCTTCAATGGTTTTTGCAGGGGACTTGAAATCTCTGAGAGGCTTTCAGGGCTTTACTCCTCATACATTTTCACCCAGTGACAAGCAAACGCAAGCTGATTTTCCAAGCTCAGCCAGTCAGATATTTAAAAGGAAGTTAGCAAGCACCTGGCTGCAGCTGGGCCAGAGTTTTCTGAACACAGAACTCAGCCAACCCTATTTGAAATGAGAGACTGCTATAGCATGAGTTGTCCTGCCAGTGCTGCTGGCAGGAAACATACAGTGCTGTGTTTAATGTCAGGGATATGTTGAAGAATGTCCTACATTTTACTGCTGAAAACATTGCATTTTTAGAAGCTCCATAAAATCATAAAGATTAAGGAGAATGCCTTACATTTCACAAAGCTCTGCTCTGTTGGAACATCTACACTGATCAGTGTGATTTGTCTTAGTAACCTCCTTTTTTATTTGGGAGAGTATACGATCATGGTATGTGTTTCACCTGATGCAGAGGTTTTTGATGCATTGTTCCACGGAACAGTATGGAAATTTAAAACCTTTAGTACAAAAGGTACTCCCCTTAGTATTCAGGGTTTTCCTATTCCTATTTCCTATTTTCTATATTTCCTGTTTCAAAGATGAAATGCTGGTGGGGGATAAAGAGGAACCTGGGTATTCATGAAAGTGCAGAATAAATTTTTCTGCCATCTCACTTACCTGAAAGACCATGTTTCCCACTGTTGTTCATGTAAGGCAACTGTGATTGCCCTAGGTCCTAAAGTTGTCATAGTTACCTTAGAGCAAAGAAAGGATAAGGTCTCAATGAGCTATGGAGTCTACCTGCATGAAAATCGCCAGTCTCTGCTGAATTCTTATCAGGCAAAACACTGACTTCAAAATCAGTAAGTCCATTCACACTATGAGTAATTTTGATCTCTTATGGCGTGTAATAAGTAGTAAGCCCTGCTTCACTGTAGGAAAACTACCACAGTTTTGTTTCAGGTGCAAGTTTCTACTGTGACCACAATCAAACCAGATTTTTGAGTACTACAGCTTCAGAAGCAATGGAGTCTGTATTGAGTGTGGGAAGGAAGGAAGTATCACAGTGGAAGGCTTTCACAAATCTGGGATCACAGAAGACCTGTATAAATAAAGCAGAAGACCTGTATAAATAAGGCAGAAAAGAGTATTAGGAGATTTTAAGCTGGCTTTAACTAATTTTCTTTTGGAACCTGCATTTGGAAAGGATTTTTTTTTATGATTCATTTATTGATTCTACCACAAAAAAAAATTTAAAAACCTGATAAAATTCAGTCCTAAATGTTGCAGCAGTCCTTTAATAAGCATGAAAGCTTAAAACAGTGACAAAACAGTAGCTGGATTCTGTATGCACCATTTAATTACATGAAGCAGCCTTATTTTGACCTCTCTTTCTGTTTCCTGCCTGTATTATACTGTCTTCCAGAGCACAGTTTAAAATTTAATGCATTAATAAATGCCATCAGAAAAAGTATCTAGATAATTCACATTAGGTGCCATGAATAATTATAAAATCAATCATCAAAATGATCTTCTCTAAAATTATGCATTTTTCCTTTTCATTGCACCATTAATTTGAGGTCTGATCCCGCATGCTTTCGTCTTCATACACTCCTGCTGATGTCAAGCAGGCCCTCATTAAACTCAGATGTTCTGCCCTGCTGGTACAAATTCCAGCTTCAGAGCTTAATTTTTCAGTTCCTCAGACTTCCCTTCTGTTTCTTAAGAAGGTCTGAGGAAACCTACTTCATCTCATCTAACAGAAAAAGTGTCTTGCAAACTTTTGATCTACAGAAAACTCACTGTGCTGATTCTGGAAAATGCCTCCTCAAGAGCAGCTCTGGGACAGCAGAGAACAGGTGTGTCTCTTTCCTCCAGTATTGCCTTGTTGTGTTAGTAGGGCTACACGGTGAAATGATGGCCACCTGTGCAGAAGTAAATTCTTTCTCTGAAATAGGTGAATATCATTCAGAGCCTTCCTTGCAGTGTTGCCACAGACACACGAGTCTTTGTTCAAGGATCTTCATTTTCAGCAAGGATCAACACGGTAGGTGTCATGAGGAAATTTTGAGTTCCAAATAACCTCCTCATTTAAAATTACCAGCTTTTGGCCTTTTCCTCAAGGGGGAGGGAGGGGAATAGATGAAGAAACTCTTTTATTTTATACAGCGTGCTCTCCCTCCCTGACAGAGTGGAAAGATGGTACCATCCCAGGTTTCCCCTGACATTTTCAGTAAACAGGTCTATGGCCCCCATTGACCACTAGAATAAAGGATCTTACAGTTCCTGATCACTAATTAACTATTTTCCCTGCTCCTAAGCTGCTCTCTGCACCAAACCATTCCTTGCTTTAAAGCTGAAAGAAGAGGTACTGTTAGGTCAAAGAAAGACATGCCATGTAAGTTCATTGTTTAAGTAAATGGGTGTTTCATTTATTTTGTCAAAAAGAACATCCTAAGAATTCTTCTGAATTATGCTGCAGGCAGATCAGAGGGCTGTAATCCTCCACCTCAATTCAGTGCCTATGTTACTCCCACCCATCCTGCCTCTGAAGCACTAATAGCAGTGTTACCCTTCCATACAAATAACTTATGTTTTGTTCAGCACTCCACAGGGAAACACCAGCAGCCTTCTGGGCTTGCATTGTATTCCAGATGACTTCATCCAATTTGAGAGCTGCACTGAACTCTTCACACATGAGCATCCATGTCAGAAAGCCAGAAAAGCCTCTTGAAGGAATGCAGAAAACAACACCCTACTCCCTGCATTGTTGTACTGGATACCTGTGTGAGTTTATGTGACATTTGCATTATCATAGTCACCTCATTCCTACTGATAATTAATCTGCCCAACAATGGTGAATTAAAATGTAAGTCTAGACAAGAATAACTGTGTTGCTTTTTATACAGAAAGAATTGAACAAAAAAAATCCATTCCTCATTTACTTATGGGTGGGACTCATAAATAATGTGAGTTTAGTCATTGATTTGAGAGACATATTCCTTCCTATTAATATAAAAATGTCATTTTCCAGGTTTTGATATATGGTGGTTGGAGTATTCCAGCAAGAAAGATTGAGGCCATATTTCTTCAGTGGTTTTCTAGCTATGCTTTCAATACTGAACGGAGTTTGAATCCTCATTTCTGATACATACGGTAGTTTTCTGACTTCTTGGTGTGGTTCTGCACCTGTATGTCTCAAGAATAAGACTGTGATAAAATTCCTATCTTTCAGGATGCAAGAAATACACATTTTTTATTATGTCAGTATAAAAAGTATTTTCTAGTCACTCTTGCTCTGTGTTACAGAAGTATTAATTCTTCAATACTGAGGCAGATTTTACCAGCTTACTATGCCACATGGAGTGTTTTACTCTTGTTTGATCAGGCTAACTTGTAGCTGGCCAGATTGACTGCTTTTACCTGCCCTTCCATCTGTCTGGACATTTATAAATGCTAATCACCACACTCTTGTGCTTGTATCCTCCATGACTAAGTGGAGAAATGTACTTGGCAGAGCTGGCAGTCACACATAGGTTCTATGAGAAATTACACTATAAAATACACTTTATTTTTTTTTAATCCTTCCAGGACACCACACAGGCAGTCAGACATCTTCCTGGTTGTGGCCAATGTAAGATCTTTTATGGATATATTCCCTGTTTTAGTTATCTTCTCTAGCTTTTTCAGGTGACTCTCTTGTAATTACAATAAAGTAAATACCAGAATGTTTTCCTTCTTTATTTCTCTTTAATAATACCTGGATATAGTCTATTAAATAGTTCTTTTTGTACCTTGAAAGGATACTTTGCAGCACTCAAGGTTCCCCTCACACATACATATCATTGACAGAATACATTGTCCTGAAGTTATGTTTTACACTTGATCTTTTTACAACTGAAGCATGTTTTCTCATACATTCAGAGGATAAAACCCTTATTTGTAACTTACCTTTTTTTTTAAAAAGCAGTAAGTAAAAATCTCTGCTGAAGATGATAATTTTCCAGTGGTCTCTATCCATATTACTATTTATGTTCTCCTGCTAATGCTCAGTCATAAAAGAATGCTTTTCAAAGAGTCACCAGGCAACATCCCTGGCAGAAATTCCTTTGTGAAGACAACATCAGGTTCATGTTTTTATCACTACAAGTCAATTCCCTCAGTTCTGAGGCAAACAAATAAGACTGTTAAACCCCTAAGCTGTTGTACAGCAGGTAGGAATTTCCATGCTATGGAATATTTCTGTTCCTCTCCACCTGCAAATAACAAAAATTAGAGTATCCTCTCGATTCCTTGATGTTTTTGATAAATAAAGAATTGCCTTCTTTCCACTTTGGCCCATTTCTCACTCCTAGAATAGGCCAGGAAATGAAGAATATTATTCAAGGCTTATAATTCCTGGCTTTCTCTATTGGCAGTGCTTTCATGTCATTTGTCATTTATGTCAGAGTCTGATTCCATAATATTGATCCAGTGCGGGACAGGTCGGTATAGGCTGAAAGGAGTCATGGTTGTAGGAATGGGAAACATCAGATACAGGCTGCCTTTGAAGCACAGATGACACCAGTTGTCTGATTGAAGTTGAGAATAAGGTTACACCTTCAACGGTCTAAAGGTGCATATTGACAGAAAGGTAATGAATGTATGCTATCTGTCTCACTGCAAAATCCCAGGGAAAACAGAGGCTTCTAGCTTCCAATACAGTGTAATGAGCTATGGGAAGGCTCATAGCATTGGCATCAGCTAGACCTGCTGTGTGAAAGGTTTCTGGGCCCTGCCTGTGCTAGTGTTTTACATGATGGTAGGCATATCGTTAGCTGTTACCTCAAAAACCTCTGAAAATAGGAAAAACATTCTAAAAATCTACTAGGAGACACTGTCCCTGAAAAAGCCAGATTACTGCAGAATGTTGTACAACTGCATGTGGCTGCATGACTTTTGTAATACATTCACAGTCCTTTCTTCTGGTAGTAAGACTAGTCTTTTGTCCCTCTGGACTTTGAGTATCCATTCAACTGACATACACAATATTAGCCTTTGTCCTACACCTAATTTCTGAATCACATCTAGTTCACTTGATCTGAAGGGACTTTTCTGGGGGAAAAAAGAGCATTATAGGGAAATTATATTCACATTTAACCCATGGAAAGACAGCTTCATGTGTTGTGCTTCCAGACATCACACAAAAAGGAAAGAGCAACTCAAGCAACTGGTTGTTCCACTAGGATTATTTATCTTCATCTTCTGCTTTTGACACGCTTTCTGTCTGTGTCTATGCACGTATATGTAAATATCTGCATCCATATATATACAAATATGTGCCAGTCTGATATTTTAGATTAATTTTGAGAGGAGCAGCATGTGTTTCTAAAGGAGACCCCACAACTGCTCTCCTGAAAAAACTTGTTCTTTTAGTGTGCTGTAATGTGCGCTGCTACATAACCATGCTTAGAATTCACTACCACCTGTTCTGGAAGGTATTTCTATCATACAGAGATACCTTTGGTTCAAAAGTTATTTGGATGTCATTCTTGAGCCTCAAATTCACATGACACAAGCTCTTAGCAGACTGTCTTCTCATGTAATTCCTATAATTCATATAGCACAGAGGATATAACGGTCATTTGTGTGCTCTTGCATTTTAAGTTAGGTGCTTAACCCTGTGAAAAGTCATATCCTGCTCTTTTTCCTACTTTGCGTTTTTTTTCTGACATTTTTAAGGACTATTGTCCCAAAATATAGAAAGAAAAAGATGGGTAAACAATAAGCTCTCCCTGTGTTATAACCCACCCCACCCAGCTCCTCTTTTTTTGCCAAGCAAGAACTTGAAGAGGCTGCTCTATTCTTTATTACCATGAAACAAACCCATCAAATAAATATTTCAAGGCATTTCAGCTAATTTCATTGGCAAACTCCAAATTCTGAACATATTTTTACCAAGCTTTCCTCTTGAGATGACAGCCTGAACTCATTTTCTCTCCCTCCTCCCATGGACTCCCCACGTTACCTCCCCTGGAGACATTGAATGCTGCTGATTGTGCAAATTCAAGCCCATCAGCACTTGTCATCTCTCATGGAATTTACCCTTTGACATTCAACTTCCACTTCCCACTTGGAGGCAGAAGATTCATCTTTGCAAAGCACAGAAGTTGTTTCCTTGGATAAAGCAAGAAACATGTTCTCCTGCAGGGAAAAGAGACTCACTTCACTATGGAGACCTTAGGGAGAAAATCCCTACACTATATTTATTTAATGTATTTTTTGATGGGGAAGCTTTTCTTTTCTTTTTAATTTTCTGATAAGCTGAACAGCCAGTGTCAGTATTTTATCCATTTTTCCTTGCCCAAGAATCCAAACTTTGAAGCCTTAAATAGTGACCTTTTAACCCCAAATTACATCCAGTCATCTTTACAAAGAAATCATTCCTTGTTTAGTATGTACGGTGCTGATATTATCGCACATTAGCCACCTCACTCCTGCCAGTCCTGTACATATGTACTTTAAAATAATTACTGAGAGAAAAAGATGCAAGTTCAGAAAGAGAAAGAGAAATGAAATAAAGTGGCAAGGCCTTTTCATGCTTGTTTTATCTGACACGAGGAACTCTCAGGTAGGGGCATGTCTGTCCCCATTTACACCTGTTAAGCCTCATTGAAATCAGTATGGTTGAGCTAATGTACCTGATTACTGAGTTTGCCTCATAACCTGTCTCCTGTTAACTCACAACACAATCTCCCGCAGGTGGATCAGGATGAGCTCTGCTGTCTGTAGTGCTCCATTTATAGGAATGCTAGTATACCCATTACTTCTTTGCAGATCATAACACAGGCTGCTTTTCCTGATGAGGATCCTGTATCTCAAGGCACCAAAATTAGCAGAAATCTTCTTCCTCCTTGTAAATGTGATTGTTTAGCAGTATTGTCTACTAATGGATATTGGTAAACAAATTTTGGACCTTATTTGCAATTTTTATTTTATTCAGCAAACAGCAGAATGTAATTATACCATAAATTTGTGTTAACAGGTTAGCTTTGTTACGCTTCATTTTCTCTATTGGATGAAATTATTGTGCTTTCTAATCTATAGCTTTTTTAAAAGGCGTATGATTTGTTGGGGTTAATGCTTCAAGGGTATATTTGGGACATATTGTTAACACACATTTACTCAGGAATATGTAACGACTTCTTTTAGTGTGCACACGCAGCCAGGCGCCTCCTGAATTGTCACACAATCTAGATACATTTTTTTTTTCAGCTAATGATACAAAATGTAAATTATCTCCTCCACATCCAGACAAAAATGCTAAATTCTCATCATCTCTCATGGCTATGTTGGAGAGCAAAAGTAGGAAGTAGAAAGCAGACTGTTAATGTGAGATTGTTTGGCTGTTTTATGCCAGTCTGGGTAAAAGATGACAACATCAGGCTCATGTTGTGACACTGGAGTCTTAAAACCATAAACAACGCTGACTCTAGAGACCAGTGGAGAGGCTCAAAGAATGCCCAGCTTTGGGTCGACTTCACTTCATTATCCTTCTTATGTTAGCATTGCTAGGGATAGATTAGTGCGTTGAATTCTAATAACGGGGTATACCTGATACTTAGATCCTTATAGCCTGGTTTTCTAATAAAATAAGGCTTATGCATTCTGTGCAGAGAGAGACCATAGATTCCTGTAGTCCTGAATCACAGCTTGCTGACTCTTGAACCTGTGAGATACCTCTGTATGTCATGGTTGTGGTGAGCTGGGCAGTAGTGTGAGCTCAGTCCTTGTTCCTGCAGCCTCAGGGGGGTCTTGTGCACACTGCAGAAGGCATGCAAAGAAGTTTGTGGCTGCCACATCCCTGGCAGTGTTCAAGGCCAAGTTGAATGGGGATGTAAGCAACCTGGTCTAGTGGAAGGTGTCCCTTCCCATGTCAGAGGTGCTGGAACTAGATGAGTCCCTCCCAACCAGATAACTTCCACAATTCTATTAGGGAGGCAGAAAGCCCTAGCAAACCAGACCTCATTAGTTCTACTGTCAGTAAACTACCTGTAAATTGGTGCATACCCCATGGACCAGATAAACAAACCTTTGCAGAGTTTAGCTAACTCTTTGGTCTTTGCCACATTACCTGTGGTTGTATGGCACAGTTACTCATCTCAGCAGGGGAATTTGGTGGAGGCAGGTTGTAGGAATGCCATGTTCTCCTCTAGGGTTTTTTTTCCTCTTTTTTTCTCAGAGTTTCAGTCATACTGATTATCCAAAGTGCCTTGCAGTTTTTCTTGGAAAATTACAACCATAATTGCCATGCTGTGCACACCTTTTTGATCACTCTGTTCTTGAGCACGATTTGAAAGATAGATTACAGAGAGACTAAGCATTTTTATGCTTACAGCTCAAAGTGGCACTAATAAATAACCATAAAATAGTAATCTCGCATGTATAATTTTTCATGGCAGACCCTTATGAAATCATTATGTAATTAATTTCTTTATCAGCCATGTGAAAGTACAGGTAAGGAAACTGGAGGATGAAATAAAAGACCAGCTAAAACTGTAAGAACCAGATCTTTTAGAGATACACGCATGATTTCCTTTACTCTCGCAGTTTCCATGAAGTTGTGCCATTATAGAGGAGCTCTCCAAATTTGAAAGTGCATCCAAAAATAATGACCTTGAACTCCAAGCACTGCAGAGGCTCTGTGGCAATTAGCAGTGGCAAAAAACATTAGCAAACAGGAAGGCATATAAGAAAGAGTTTCTAATTTACAAACTAATATTCATTAAGAACTGTATTTTTCTCTGTTTGCTGTGTCTCTATCCACCTTGCACAAACCTTTGCATCAGTACCGTTATGCATCAAAATCAGAATTTATTGAACTTAATTTTAGCCATCTGAATCCCAGCTACCCAGCCAAAGTATATGGTCCAGATTTCATCCTATAGTAAATGGGAAAAGAAGGTAAATCAATGGCATTCTGCTGCCATCTCTCTCTTCCCCACTAACTATTGAAGGAACATGGGTATTTGCATTACAGCACCCAGAATCCATAAACCAGTGAGCATAATAACTGGACATGAGTGGGATATGACACACAGTGATATGTTTGGGGTTTTTAAATATACATTTCAATATAGCAACCTAGGTACATATCAAATATCTGAAGTTTGGCCCAGGTATTACCTGGATCAGGTCTTTTTCATTTGTTTTGGTCTCCCTAAAATTAGAAGCAACATCAGTCTTGAAAGAGAATTGTTTTGGTATGTTCTCTGTAGAACATGCATGTTTATTTAGAGGTATAAATATAAGTGGGGAAGACTATACAAGATTATGAAATATGGTGCATGGCTCAAGGCATCTTTTCATAACATTTCCTTCTCTTTTTTATTTTTTTTTTCCTTAGGCAACTTTTAAAGTTCTGCAGTTTCCAGTGGAATTACTTTGATAAAAATAATTTGAACAAATATTTTGCTTCTTAATGTGGTCATGAACTGCCTAAGTAGATGAAGAAAAATTATGTTCAGCTATGGAGAAGCTTGGAGGTAACTTGACCCTTGTTTTGGAGTAAGCAGAGCTGCAAGGCAAAAGGTATGTTGAAATAGGAACAATTTTCAGTGGCAGGGGCATGATCCTCATGCTTTTCCATAGGATAAGCTCACACTCTAATACCAACATTTATTTATAGACTACTGTCTACACGGTTGTGCAGGCAACTTCCCCAGTCATTTGCAACTGTGTAATAATGCAATGCCATATGTAATGTCAGCAAAAGGCAAGTAAAATTACTTCTTATAGATCTGGTTTTTGCATAACCTAGCAAAGAGGTGGAGCCTCTTCAACCCAATCCTCTGCAGTGTTGTATGATAGTTGAGGGACCATAAATTACTTTGGAAACCTCAAGAGCTAGACCAAAAGGAAATGCTCATCTTCTGTTTCTCTCATTTGTAAACACTGATTTGTAACAGACTAAAAAAATATAATTTATAGCCGTTTATGGCAATTTGCCGTTGGATTCACTCATGAAACTTACTGAAATTGACTAAGGGCAGAACAGGGCCTTTAGATATGTCTTGGCTTGAAATCTGTGTCAGCTGGAAATGATATCTCCAGCACTCCTTTGAGGAACCAGCAGTCCTTGCCATTCTCAGATTTAGGAATTACCCTGCTGGCATCCCCAGTGCTTTAGTTGGCTCTTCCATCTTTTTTCCCAGATGTTACAGCCATCGTTGCCATTTGTGTCACTTTTCCCCCAGCATTGCACTAGCCTGTTCTTATGTCAGTGGTAATATTTCTCCATTATTCATATGACATTGAGGTTAGATATTTTTCTCCTTTTTCACTCTTTTGTAACAAGCAGTTCACCTTCCAGTGCCACCTTTGCTTATACCTTGCTGTTGGTGCATGACCTAGATGGCTAGAGGAGTCATTTTTCTGCTGATACTTAATTCAAATCTACCCATGGGTGGTAGATAATTTTAATTGCTACCAGCAGGAAGCTGGGCATATTCCGACCCAGACACCTCTGTCAAGAAATGAGTGGTCATTTGTGACATACTGGAAAATAAAAGTAGCCGAGGGCATTATCTGACTTGAAATGAGCTGACAGATTTTTACAGTTATGTCTGGAGTCAAACAACCTATGTTTGGAAAAATACATAGATTATTACGGGTGAGAAGGGAAAAAGCAAGGAAAGTCACTATATCGAATGAAATGTAGCACGTGACCTCCAAATCTCAGGTGAAAAGCGGACGTAAAACTGAAGTTTTGCCTGTTTTAGAGAAGTATGGTATTTTTAAACCTGAGTAACACTTTCTTTGCATTTACACACTACTACATTAACATTATTGCGTTAGTAGGCTTGTAAGAACTGACTTGGGAAAGACTTCATTATCTTTCACAATCACACTTAGCTTTTTTAAAATAGCCTGTTTCCAATATAAGTATGTTCTATCAGTACAGTATCTATCTTTTGAGTACTATAATCAATGGACCTTTCAAATTTAGAGGTTAATTAGGATGAATAAAGATTATGGAATCTAGTCATAACTAAGTCTTTACACAGATTCCTCATGGGTGTATACACACTATTAAATAATAGTAAGTGCTTTCATTTCCAAGGAGCTCTTCACTGAACCTCAGGAGCCCAAAAGTGGCAGGGAAACTCATAAATGGAGGATCTAGTGAATTGCCTAAGGTCAGGCAGTAAAGTGGGATCAAAGGAAGGACATTAGATAAACCTCATGGTTTGACAAGCAAGTCAGACTCTCATATGAGAGCAAGCTTGCTTGCAATAATGTCTGTAAAACATACACACTGTATGTTTCTGTTGTTACAAGGAAGTGCTAAAAAAAGACCTACAGAAGACCTATCCCAGACAGACCAATGTGCTATGAATACACTTATCATCTCACAGGTGCAGTATGAGAAATAAGTGCTAGGCTAAGCCTTGTGGTGTTATTAAAAAGCCACTCCGGCAGATGTATACTAAGTAAATGAACCCAAGACTTGTGCGCTTGCTGGTAAGTTAATGTCACAACAAACCCTGATGCAGTTGTACTAGTCTAGTGAAACAGCATAACTGCATTAATGCAGTGTTGTGGCCAAGTAAATTATGTCTGCTTTGCATGAGGGCTTTTTAGCTTGTGTCCACCTCTAGTCTGAACAAAAGCTACATGGGCCCCAGTGCTAAGTATTTGCCGCTTTCATATTTCCCTAACAAAACCATGTTTTTTCCTGGACCACCAAGACAGGCTTAGCAGCTGAGCTTTGTCGATACGTTGCACAAGCCAGCTATCCTGCCTCTGAAGCATCTTTCTTGAATATATGGGTGGTGTTATATCCTCAGCCTGGCTCCCCTGACAATTTTGGATGCTGACAGTTTCATAAAATCTTCTCTCCAACCAGTGTTGGTGTAAAACAATAATAAAACCAAATCCAAACACAGATTGTATTGCAGCCTAGAGTAATATTGCAGCAGAACCATATTTTCTACCCTTAATAAAAATATATTTTCAATAATTTTTGTACATCTTCAACAGATAATGTCCAGAAGTATACAGAATGTGATATGTGTCAAAATCCTCACGGAATGATATTTCTTCTTGTCAGAATGGCAAGAACATCGATGCAGAGAAATCTTTAGAGCCAAGTGGGGCACTGTTTGCTCAGCTAAAAACCCACTTTCATGTCTCTTAAGCACTCAGAGAAAAATATCCTATTGACATATCAAAGTTGATATGTGTTGTGAAAGGAAAATAGGGGTAGGAAGCTATGGTGTTTGTCAGAGATATGTACAACGAAATCAAGATACTCTGCCTGCAGCTGACAAGGCAAAAGATTGTAGGTCAGCACTAATAGTATGTGATTTAGCTCTAAGAAGCCACTTGTCATATAGCTGCAGCCTGAACACTGTCTCTTAATGGCTCATTCTTTGCAACAGGCCCACTTTAGCCATGGTGATTTGAGCAGATGCTCATGCATCAGGTCTGTTAACTGAACTACTGACAAAGCCTCTAACCTTTCACTAGTAAATCAGCCAGTTAGCTGAGACAGAGTCAGGTTGCCATTAACAGGGTTTCATTTCCCATTTTGTTATTTACTAGTACAGCTGGAGGGGACCTTTTCATGCTGTTAAGTAGTAATCTTTGCTAAAGTTAGCCGAGTTGTTTTGGCAAAGAAAGACAACTGCTGCCATTGCTTGCCCTGCTAGCCCCTTACATGGGCACACAACTGTCTCCCTGCTTCGCTGACCTTATACAACAATGCTGTGTCTAGTCCCCCAGGGAACTATTTGTCCACAGCTATTCCCACATACTCATACTGTGAACTCCTAAATAAAAATGAGGAGGGCTTTTTATGCTGCTTGCTTGATTACTAATTTAATTTTTGTTCTCAGCATGCCCCATCTTTCATGAAGTAGGCACGTATTTGTAGAAACTTTCTAAAAAGATATGAATGGATTACTTACTTAATATTTTTCCTGGAGTCTTTCCAGGACTCTGCCTTGTTTTAATCAAAATAGGTGGAACACATATTGCTCTTGCTCGCACCGCACTAAATCACTTCAATAAACTCACTACGGAATGCAGTCAAATGTTGCAAAACTTGGTACTGACAATCTGTCAACACTCGAAGGCATTTTGCTCAACAGGATGTGTTGCAAAGCACTCTGCCCATTTAGTTTCATTTCTGAATTCCTGAAGAAAAAAAAAAAATCCCCTTGTTGTTCTCCTGAGAATTCTCACATATGTTGGTCTAATTATAAAAAAGTTTATGCATTATCAAGTGTATGTTGTCCATGTTTTCTCAAGGATCAGTACAGTACAATGCATTCTGCTCATTTATGGTGCAGCTTTTTTTCTTAGGACAAAAGTCTACCTCTCAGACACGAAAGGAGAAATTCTCTTCTGAAATAAAAATGTGTTGAATGGGAAAGGTATTTTGGGAAGGGCAACTCTTCCCCTCCAATGATAAATATAAGAACTTGTTGTTAGCTAACAGACTCTCAACTGAAACTGTTGAAGCAATAGGATAAATTAGTATGAACACAGAGACAGTGACTGCTGAGTTCCCTCTGTCATGCTGACATCATCTTTGCAATCATTTTCAATGCTGGTTTATTCTAACAGATTCATTGCCACCCATATTTTTAAGACACTGAGTTTTTTTTCCACAAGTGCTCACTGCAAGATTAGTGCCCCCTTTTAAGTATAGTTCAATAAACTGGGAAGAGAACTACTGAGATCTGGATGTGAGCCTCGGGGAGAAACAATTATACCACGGTAGTCTCTTGTCTTGCTGTACGCAATTGATCAACACAACTCCAATCATGTCTACTGGGCTGCATGCAGCAAGTGTACATGATCACCTGAGTAAGACATCATCTGAGAAATAACAATCTTTCCACGGATACTACGTGAGAAGAAAAAGATGTCAAATTTGCCAGATAACTGCAAGGTGTGAAATACTCAATCAGCTTAACTTAATTTGTATGCACAACATGTAAACTATTGCTGTCATTCAAGCTGCAAGTGGATCCTGGAACCCAGGCAGACTCCCATAGTTAATGGGACTATACATGGGGATATAACTTGTAGGATAAGATTCTTTTTGTTTGCTATTTTCCAGCATCCTCAATATCAGCATGGTGACTAGCAAGATCTTAGAAGAATGTTAAAGAAGAATTGAAGAAAACTTTGTTCTAAATTATCATAGAAGTCTTAAATTGTTAGTCCATTCGCTTGCCTGTTCTTTAAGAAGCCTACTGAAATGTATCTTATTGCATATTTCCCCAAACCAGGAATATTCACTTCCTCACGACCTCCTCTAATAACAATAGCCTACCCTGCAAATCACTTCAAATATTTTTTCTTTGGAGGCTATGCAGTGCAAACACCCCAGAACCCAGTTTTTCTTGTTGATGTGGACTTGCACAGTTTAGCAGCTCTTATAACTTATAAGATCTAATTATGCTCATTAAAACTACTTGATGACCTAATAAGGGGGCACCAACTAGACCCCCGTGGTTACACCTGATGTTGCAAAAGGCCACGGTCCACTTTCCATCCATTCACATCTCAGCCCTCATTGTGGAAAATCACCTATCTATGTGAGGGATAAATGCCTGAAGGAGGCCACTGGCCTGTCTAGTGAAACTGCTGTGGAAAATGCTGTGTTTGCAGAAAACAAAGCAAGGTCCATTTATTTCTCTTTTAGAGTCAGTGGGAGTCTTGAATCTAAAATCTCCAGCAGTGTGGAAAATGTGACTTGCATAGAGACAGTTGCCATATGGTTACTTCTATATTTACCTGCTGTTGCAGGATGCTGTGGCTGCCCTCTCAGCTGTGAATTTCAGCATCTTTCCCACAGATGCAAGGGCTGAGGCCACTCTGGATGCCATGTTCACATGTGGCTATAGTACGCAGCTGGTAGGGCAGATCGTGGTTATACACTCAACATTCACAGTTATGTCTGTGGGCCTTTCTCTTTAGGTTTTTCACTGTGTCAGGTCCCCATGCTTCCTGCCCACAATGCAGAGGTGGCAGAATGGATGCTGCCCTCCAGCCCAGGGTCTGATATTGCTGGCTGGTTCCCCACGGCTCACCCCCACTGCCTCTGTCTGACCCCCAGGCTGCAGGATGCTCAAGGGACACAGTTAAAACATGACAACTGGAGTGCTGTCTTGAGCCATTCTCGTAAGGCTCAGGACTTTTCTTCAAAAGTTCTTGCAAAATTTCTTAGGTGAGCTATTTAGACTAAGTTTGCTTCCCCCTAAAGCAAATCCAAGCTTCAGATTTCCCTGTGAAAGCATACCCACCTAATTTTCTGTCCTCCTCAGAGCTGACTCTGTGTCTTTCCAGGTTTATATTTCACCTAACTCACATATGGCTTCATTTTGCTGTGTCTGGGAATTTGCCGCTCCCAAGCCACCACACCCTGCTGAAAGGCTTTTCAAGAACAATTTCTGTAGGCTTCAGATTGTCTGGTGTGTTTTTCTTCAGCCATTAAGGTTCTACAATTGATTTTTAACCCCGACTTTGTCAAAGAATTGTCAATTTGTATCCACTAAGAAAGTTCATTGGTTTGTGGTTTTTTGTTTATTGATTTGTAGAATCAGGCAGATTCCTAGGTCTGCCAAATCATCACAGAGGTAGAACTGTGGGAATGATGTCAGGCACCTGGGGCTTTCTTAAGAAGCTGATTTTAATCTTTTTAGGTATTAAGAAGATCTAAGAAAGCTCAGAGCAAAGAAAGTGCCCTCCTTAATTCTGATGGGGCATGTGAGGTATTTGGTTACTGACTACCCACTACTTTCATGGGCAAGTTTAAAAGACAGCTTCAGCAGTGAATTGACATTTTGGACACTCAAGAGGTTTTCTGCTTCATTGTCAGTCTGTTCTCTGCTAAAGACAACACTGTTCAGAGGTTTTCATGTATGTGTAGCAAATAATATTACATTAAACACAAAGATGATTTATTCAATATCAGACTTCAAAAATAATCACAAGAGAGCTGTTCATTTAAGTTCATAGAATCATAGAACCATAGAATAGTTAGGATTGGAAAGGACCTGAAGATCATCTAGTTCCAAGTTGTTCATGTTTTGGGTTTGGTTTCTTTGCTTTCCAATAGCATATAACATGGCTCAGATGCAAGACTCTAAGCTCCATTTTGGATCTGCCTTTCAGGCTCTGTTAGACATAAAGGGAACTGATTAGAGTAGAGGACACTGGAGAGACTAGAAAAAAGATCAATACATGTATTCCCCTAAGAGTGTTTAGTCATTAAACCAAAGTAGGAATTCCCCAAGAGCTAATAAAGGCTTTCTGGTTTTACCCAAGAATTCTTCTTTTTCCTGTGTTTCCTCCTTGCCCACTAGCACAAAGCTTTTTCATCATCATGTTCTGAACTCTTAATATTAAAGGCATAATTTGGCTTCCTTTTTGTTATAGTCAAGGTATCGCTTCGCGTCTGGCAGGCCTTGTTTTTTTTCCAAACAGAAAGAGTCTTATTTTTTAGTGGCCTAAACTGCAAACACAATTTACTAATCATAGGAAGAAGCACAGACCACCCAGTAGCTAAATCTATTCTTATGTCCAAATATGTCCAAATACCTAAATATAGAGCTTGACTACTGAGTAACCTTACTATCGCTAGCAAAGGCTACCAACTGATTTCTCCAATTGAAGTTGGAGTTTCTGATGACTTGTCATGCTTGGAAACATGCAGACCTCACTTAAAGAGTTAGTTACAAAATTAGGGTATCTATAGCAACAATTGTTTAATAGATTTCCTTGGGTTTTTTAGGCCATGTCAAAAGGAATCAGAAATAACCACAGTTCCTCCCCACCTATTTGTATGCTTAGTCTGGATATCCCTATCATGGAATATACATGCCAAATAAAGCCCTCTTAAATATTTAATTCAAATCCAGACATTTCTGTTATGGCTAGTAGCCCAGTTGTGATAACATTATGTTTAGCCATGATTAGACACTGATTGAAGCATTCTAACGCCTTCTTTTTGCAGTAAGAAAGATCATGAACCAAGTGACTTGGGAGGAGTTTTCAGAGGGGAAATTGCACTGGGAATATCTGTTATTACTGAAAATGTAGTGAGGAAGTCTAGCAAGAATGCACTCTCTCGGCTCTGAGGCTACAGCAGGCTCATTAAAAGTTAAAAAAACATAGCATTTAATGACGTTTTGAAACTTACATTTAATCTTCAATTGAAACATGGTCATGGAAATAGTAATGTATTTCTGTCAGGCAGTCTACTGCATACTGCTGTTTCCCTAGTTTGGATAGGAAAACTGTTATTGCTCTATTTTGATGAGTTGTGATCATGGAAAAATTATGTCTCTAGCGTTCTGTATCCCTGGCACACTAATTCTTCCACTTTTTTGTTTATCCCAATGTTATTTATTCTACCAAATTAAGGATAATTAAGGCAATGCATTTTGAAAGACATGCTCCCCTTTGTACACTATCGTTATATTTCTACATAGCTCTGTAGGGATCTAGTGGCATAGGAGTTGAAGCAACTTGCTTCAAATCTAGAAATTCAAAGTCTGAGGTTTGGGCTAAATGCTGATGGTTCCTTGCAGTCAACCCAGGTGAAGAGAGGTCATCTATGCACTTACACTGGAAAGCTATAGGTGGCCAAACATGGTGCCATGCATACTATTTAGCAATGTCTAAGATGAGCTGGACTCTTGTCTTTGAAAAGGTCTCATTAAATCAGACCATGTGAAGAAGGCTGACTCTGTTGGGCTCACATCATCAAAAGTGCTGTAGTAGCCCTGGCGGCCTGCCAGTCAGCAGGAGGCTGATCCTCCTGAACCGGCATTCATATACTTTGTGAAGACTAGGACCTGAGACTGGTGAACCTGGTCCCAAGAGCAGAGATCTAGCTGAGATGCACATGTGCCTGCAGATTTATGTAGTCTCAGAGCACCAGGAAATGAGAGAAGATGCTGAGAAGAGCAAACACTTGTTTCTGTAAAAGAACTACAGGAGAACAGGGACCAGCCATGGACCTTGCAGTATTTGGGGTACGTTTCCATTTCTCAGTTAACCCTCATCTTTACCACAGCTGAAGAGATAGAATTGACAAGAGGAAATAAAGATGGGATTCAGTTGCAAATTCAGAGGCCTAAATAGGAATCTAAAACAAACAAGCATACACATTTTCCTAGTTTCTAAACCCTTATAATGGAGATTTGGTAAAAAAAGCCAGCTGAGGTCTCTTCATCTGACCAGAGAGGAGTGTCTGCTGCAGCATGCAATGAATAGCTCTCCATAGTCCACTGGTTGTATTGATTAGATCTTCATTGCCTATAACAGCGTTGGTTGGATGGCTTATGGTTGCCGCCTGATGGAAGTAGTCATCCTGCAAAATTCACCACTGCAGCTGTTGTTTCTAAGAAGTTGAGTACTGCTTTATCTAATAATTACATCATCAGGTGTGCTAAGACAAAACTAATGAAATCTCATGCTTCACAAAAGCAACTTTTTGCTGCTGGGATCAAGAACTATTTTTTTTTTGAATCATAAAATAGGTCTGTATAGTGAGTCAAATGGATAACAGATCCTTTTGTCTTCCTTTAGATTGTATTCACACACACTGAAGCAGGTTATAAGGTCTGATTGCCCCTAGTAGTGAAGAAACTTCTTGGATGTTGATACCTGCATTCTGGCACATCAATAAAGTAACAAGGCAGTTAAATCAAAATCATCATTTTCCCACAACATCCCACAAAACTAAGTTTCTTAGGTGTGTGTTTGCTTACCAACATTAAATTGATTAATCTCTATCAGAGTCAAAGGTTGATCAATGCCAATAAGAATAATAAGATTATTTTAGCATTGACATTGTGCAGTGATAAGATCACTGGAATGATGAGTGTCCTAAGACAATGTTTTGGTATTAAGTGCATACTGTTGTCCTCATTTAATTCATATTACAATGAGATATAAGTGAGCTAACAATGCCTAATTTTACAGCATACCTAGACCTTTTCCTTCAAGACCAACTTTTGTTAAAAAACCCTATGAATATGGTATGAAATTCCAGTTTCTTTTATACCAAGTACACAAAGTCATAAGCTTGAAATGCAAAGACATCATGGACTGGAAATCTGAAAAAAAAAGAGTAATAAACAAAGAGTAGGAGAAAACGAACTGAGGTTATTAAAGAACTCCAATAAGATAGGATTGGCTGTGAAAAAATAAAACATTTAAAAAGAAATAATTCTGAACACTTTAAAATTGCATATTTATAAAATACACATTCAACTAAAGTGTTAAGTACTAGTTTAGTGTCTTCAACATAATGTTAAATTTCAAACTAAGGCAATTTATTTTAACCAGAAATATCTCCAGAAAGGTGCTGAAAGTAAAAAATTAAGTGTTGGTTTCTCTGGTGAAAATATGAAACATTTTCTTTTAAAAATTAAAACTTTGGTGAGGAAGAAGTTGAGAGGGTAGATCCCATAAGAGGAGGCTTTGAATTAGGCCTAAGGGGCAGCAAAGACTGATTGATTGATTGATTGATTGATTGATTGTTTTTTTAACAAATAATTGAGCAAGATACAGGAATGGGAAGGAATAAAGTCATGAATCAGTAACATGTTTTCATTTTGAACACTGCGTTTGGTTCTAGTCAACCTACACCTAGCAGAAACTCAGGGGCTCAGAGATGGTCTCTGAGTGTGACCATAGAGGCATGCTATGGGAAAAGATACCACTTGCAAGAAAAACTCCAAAGAGTGGGATCATTACATCAGAGGAAAGACAGGGAATAGTCAGGGGAAAGACAACCTTAGAGAAGGTGACACATAGAATCATAAAATAGTTAGGGTTGAAAAGAACCTTAAGATCATCTAGTTCCAAGCCCCTGCCATGGGCAGGGACACCTCACACTAAACCATGTCACCCAAGGCTCTGTCCAACCTGGCCTTGAGCACTGCCAGGGATGGAACATTCACAACTTCCTTGGGAAATCCATTCCAGTGCCTCACCACCCTTACAGTAAAGAATTTCTTCCTTATATCCAATTTAAACTTCCCCTGTTTAAGTTTGAACCCATGACCCCTTGTCTTATCACTACAGTCCCTAATGAGCAGTCCCTCCTCAGCATATAAGTAACATAAAGACTATGCTACAGTGTTCAGTGCAACACAATACAAGACTACACAAGGATAAAGGGAATGCCAATAAATCAAAAGATAGCAACATATAGTGGACATACTTTAATCTAAATATTGTTTTCCCAGCTGCGAGGAGCCAATTAGCACAACATGCATTTGAATCCAGAGCATAGAGTGTGCTCTTATGGATAATTAAAACATGCCGAGCTCCAAGTTCAAAATTTCAGGTATGATATCAGTCCCTCACACATTGAGATGTACTCCAATACAGATATTGAAGTGCCATGAGAAAATAAATTAGCCTCCAGGTAGATAGTTAAATTGTTGTTTATTGACTGTTGGTTAAAAATACAATTGTAAAATCCAATCCTGGTAGGTGGGAGAGTGCACCCTGGGCACGCTGGGTTACTGGCCCACACTGGTACTGCAATTCCTACAACCCTCTGCAATGGCACAATTGCTGGAGCAGCTGCACTACAAGCCAGGAGCTTGGGCAGCCTCCACCATTTCAAAACTGCTGAAAATGTGATCAGGAGCTAAATTCAAAGTAGGGATTTAGGTCCCCTTAATCCACCTGTTTTATAGGCCATAATGAATAATTTAAAACATGAAAGAAATTTTTGGAATTAACATAATTGCCAACATATTCTTACATGAAATGTGAACAACAACATGTTAATCCTAAAATCCTATACAAAAGTGAAACCCTAGTGCACTTGTTCAATTAAAAATAAATGTTGCAGTACCATCGGCAAATCCTTGCTTCATTCTTTGTATGTAGTGGCTTGAATGTTCTTGGTCTGCATTTTACCAAGGGTAGTCAATAAAGTATATTCTGCCAATGGAGCAACTTCTTCCCACAATATGGTCAGCAAATTATTAACAAATGATGTGACCACGCATGTATGCATGAACAGTTTTAAGTATTTAATATTGTCCACTGCCCTAGTGAATCATTTCAATGGATCCAATTCTCATCTACTGTAAATTGGCATAGTCTCAAAAAACCCATGATGCAAGTGTGTAAGATGATGTCAATAAAACAATTCTGTATGCAGAGATAGTGAAATACACTTTATGTTGCAGAAATATATGTGCCCAGGAAAACATATACATTACCAAACATGCAGAGAAACATATAGTTGTTTAATTTGTGAACTGTTGAGGCTTTAATAACAAACAGTATATTTTCTTCATAATTCAAGTTTTATTGCTACTCTTTTGAACTCCAGACAGCCATAATTTCCTTTTGTCTATCAGCTAAAAGGATTTTCACCTCAGTTTGGTATTCTGCAAGGAGTAAAAGAAAGAATGACTCAGATAATTGTATTTGAAGCTGCTGGGTAAGGCTATTTTTACTCCCTAGAGGTAGTGGTTTTTATGCCAAGCTTGAAGTTTTGAACTACGAAATAAAAAGTGTGCTAAATACTGATTTTATTAGGCCTTTAAGCATTTCACTTTGAAATAATGGGAGGAAAGATCATAATACTTTTATATGTGTAATAAATCAGTTCTAGAAAGGGGGATGCAATGCAATTATTTAATATTAGTAGTTCTCTTGGCCTTCTTGGAACTTATCTCTATGGGAATTGTTTGTGTTGCTGCCATCCTATACACTATCAGATTGCAAAAGTTCGTATCACCCCCATCAACACAGTTTTAGAAAAGTCAGCAAACTGCAGAGGAAGAGCCAAGGAACTGAGTCTCTTTCTTTATACCAGACATATATTCCCACCTTATGATGACTTCTACATTCCATGAAAAAGGACAGCCTATTCATCTGCACACCTCAACAGGAGTAGTGTAAAGAAGGAGTAACATAAAAGAAGGTGAGGGCTCCCTAAATGTTTTTTCAGCCCAAAGATTTTGTCCTGGCATTTAGAGATGAACAAGGCTCCTGGCCGGTTCTTACTTAGCTAGTTTGTCCATGCCTATTATGTAGTGAAGATTAGGAAGAGCCCTTCCAGCTCACAGAGTTATTAGAGAAAAAAAAAGCTGCCAAGAGAAGCAGTTGCAGCAACAAGCATCAGATCCTGGAACTGATGAGCTTTTAAGGACTCTTACAATGCTGGGTATATCTCCTGTTACGGAAGGGATGTAACAGGTTGATGGGTCCCACCATTCAAATATCCCATGCTCCACATCTTTGAGGTAGCACAGCATTTTTCCTCAACAGCTTTCTTCCCCACTCACTTTCGTAAGCTTCTTTAAAGCCTGACAGTCTCACCAATAGAGCTAATTACCCCAGCGAAGCAAAACACCTGCACAGTGTGTCTTTACAGTGATGAAAACTAAATTCTTCATCTGGAGATGGTTATGCAGAAAATACATACCCTGTGCAATAGCTAAGTTTATACCTGTGTGTTTGTTGACATATGGCCGTCCATGGACACCTACACACAATTCATTTCTACCAAAGGTCAACTCTAGCCCTTATTTTGACTGTATTTGTATTGACCATGTCTCTGCTAATGTGATTCTTTCAAAACACATCACTGCATTTCTGGGCTTAGTTTATAAGTTTCATTCTAACTGAAATTCTAGCAGTGCTGTGACTACTAAGCTCCCCACCATCCTTACAGGTGCAGAGGTAATTGTGGCTCCTTTGGCCCACCCTTTTCTTCTTTCTTACTTATTAAGGAGTAGCACATTTAATTTCAAAAGGTCTACTCAGAAACTTATCTTCCCTTCAGTGTGAAAGTTGTAAAACACCACTTGAAAAACACAGAACAACATGGTGCTGTTGGACCTCATGCTGGCATAACTTCCCCTTGAATTCAGCCCCTGAACCGCCAGCCAAGTTCAGACTAGACTGCAAACCACATATGTGGGAGTAGAGTGGGAAAGATCTTGGGGAAAAGTAAGACTTGTGCAAGAGCATGGTTGCATTCAGTATTTGACCAAACATAGCAACAGACTTTAAGAATACATCTAATTAAATGGGGTTTTTTTTCCCACTGTTAAGAGCTTTTAAGGGAGTTCAGGTGTAGAATTAAATAGTCCTATTCTTTTGTACATCTCTGACCTTCCTTGTTCTTGGCTGCCCCTCAGGGGAACAGCAGTTTCTTATGTTCTGCCTTTGACCATTTTGACCTAGTGTCCCTGACCTGAAAGATTTCATCCCATTTGCTTCCAACCATTAGTCTGTTTCTCTTGTGCTTTAAAAGTAGTTAATAGGGAAATTCCTACAACTCTTGCTGCTAAAACTGCTGTAGTAATAATACTAATAAGATGTAAGACAGCCAAATAATGCATCAGAGACTCATGAAGCTGTCCTCTAAAAATATTGGAATACAATATGTGAAAAGTATTATACATGAAATTGATTTTTCATAGAAAAGCTTAGTGAATCAATCCCCTACTCATAAATAAGATGGAATAAAAGAGTTGGAACTGCTCCTAGAAAGTCCAGAATTTTTCTTGAGTAGGTAATTAGTGCTGCTTCCTAAAATGCATCTGTTGGGTAGATTCAGCTGTAGCTGTTGAAAAATGCGCCCTAAGACAACCACGCAGGAGCCATTCATTTGTGATGGTCTGGTCATGTCTACCCTTGGGCATGCTCAGTAGCTCCCAAGAGTCCTTCAGCCTCCCAGATTGATCTGGAGGTCACGACTGCAGAAAAAACAAGAATGTATCATATACTTTCTTGGTGATATCACATAGTTGAAGGAGAATCATAGAAGAAGAATCAAATTCCACAGCTTATAGCCTGCGACAGAAGGGACTTGACTAATCACATAAGTAACCAGAATAAATGCACAGACACTTTTAACATTAATTTCCTCTTATTACTTAGTATAAGTATTGTTATAATTGCTGTAATACCTTGTTTTAAGAAAGTTACATGAAGTTGTACTTAATGCTGGTTACAGCTCTAGAAGAACCTATCTGGACACTTTGCAATTATAATTTCTGCCAAAGGCAGGCTAAAGTAGAAAAATCTGCCATTTTACCCCAGTGCATTAAAGGCTCTGGACATATGAGATCCCACAACTACTAAAGAAAGACTAAAGAAGACTAATTGTGCAACAGTGACAGTGGGTTTAGATGGATGTTCCAACAGCAGAAATGATTTTAAAAGGGCAGAATTTAGAGTCATTGATCTGATTCTAAAGGAACACTTCAAGCTGGTATATCCTTCTATAAAGAAACAGAAGGGACAGATGCAAAAGTGGATAAGGGGGGTAAAGCTAAATTATATTTCTTCCTATTTCAGCTGGGATTAAGATTTTCTCTTATAATTCAGTGGCTGTTAGCACTCACCATTCTATACTTATTTTCTGTTTTTCATGCCTGTATCCAATTCAGGAGATGGCACGTTTCAATCAGTTACAATAATTCCCACTTTTTGGAGATGCCATGAACTCATCTGTAACATTGGCTTCTTTGAGCTTAAGCATTTTCCATGAGTTTTAGACCACTAGTTAACTAATCCTTGAAGTTCATATTCTATATTTGTTTATTCTTATAAGCTTACAAAGTCTGTACTGTGGAAAACACTTCTGAGAAACATGTAGCAATAGCTACAGTAAGGAGGGGAAAAATCCAGGCTGGGAGAACTAATATCTTTCAGTACTTAGAAACCCTAGTGTAGAAAAGTTTCCACAGAGTCTGATACCATTATGTCCTCTAATATTTATCAGGGAAAGAACATATGATGGTGCTTAGAGCAGGTAAACAGCCAACAAAGGGTTTTAATATTTAACCGTCCTTAGCAATCTCAGATAGATTCACATCTTAGATGGCACACCACCTCTGATTCTCCCTAGATGGACTGTATAACACAGCCCACATGCCAATGTCCTACTGAAGTGTTCTAGAATAACAGGTTTAATCTTTTCTCTGGAAACTCTTATTTCCTCCTTAACTTGCCACTTCCTCAGTTCAGATCAATGTTGTTTCCCTTCTTTATGCACCAAAATGTCTCATGTCTCCTTTTTAGATTAAAAGGAATCTCTTGCACTTAATTACAGCTCTTCCTGCTCTCACCCCTTCTTGTATATTTTTGGCACATTTCAGTGAGGAATCTGCCTTTCACTGTACCCACAACCTTTACCAATCTGTATATTAAAATCTTACATAAAACAAATATACAAAGTATGAGCACAGGAATTTGGGGTCAAAAGGATCTTTGGAGGTCTCGTCTGATACTGCCTTAAATGCTGCATCACATGGGCCATAGATAATTCTGCTTTGTACAATGAGGGCTCTTGACCTTTATCAGACAACTTGAAGTAAATACTTTAATAACAATTTGAGGAAAACTGACCTACAACACTTGCCTCTTAGGCTTACCATAGTTTGAAGTTTTGCACTCAGTTTCACAAGCATCAAAAGCTTTGATGGAAATAAATGGGCTGTATACCATCACACAGTATTGGAAAGTTGTTTTTTTCCAGTGAGACTTTTTATCTAGCACTATCTGATGCATTACAGTGTTATTGATAAAATGACATTTTAGCCTTGTTGTAGGCATGGGTAAGCATAAATTGAAAAGAAATGGAGAAGACCTCTGCATTTCCTATTATCCTACTTTCGATATCCAGTAGGAATGATCCCCAGGAAAACAAATAACCACAAAATCAATCCTTGGAATGGGTGTAAATAGAAGTATTTTCTTTGAAAACATAGAAATGCTTATTGCTCAGCAGCAGCAAATTAGGTACCATATGCCTATGTGTAACTTATTTTGTTTATACCTGGAAAGATTCACTTTGTTTGAAGGGTATTGCCAGATTACTTTATATTCCTGAGTTTGGCGTGAGTCAGAGGAAGACTTTAGGTAAATCATGACTTATAGCCATGGAATTTTAAAGCTATTGGTTTCATTAGGATTATTTCTCAGACTGTGTTTGTATTTCCCTTGGAGATTGCAAAGCATTAGAAAAAGCAATGTATAGCAAAACCACTTCATTTTTTCCTAAGGTTTGGAAGGGCAAGGAGAAGCTGATGTAACTACAGGATGACTCAGGATAGCTGCTACTGCCTGCCACTGCCGGCTGATGTTACCTTCACAGCAGGAACAAATGTTAGCACCTTCAACAAGATCTTGGTCTCCATTCCTAAAGTACAATGGAGCTGCTGTTAGTCTCTGTGGACTGCAAACATAAGACAGGATGAAAACACTTTCAAAAGAGGTCAGGGAATAAGTACAGAGCCTTACAAGACATGGGCAGGAGACAACTTCTGAATTTACCCAAAAAATTTATATTTCCTTCATCTTTTTGAGATAAATCCTCTTCTTTTAGAACTGTGAATTGATGAAAAATCTACCATGTTCTAAATCTGAAAGCTCCTGTATTACTTGACAGCTTCTGGTAGGACATATGATGGGTAAGATAAGCTTCTGGAATGCATTTTCAATGCAACGATAACTTAATGTTCTCTGTAACAAATTGTTTAAATACGGGTGATGGAAACAGTATTCTTTGGTATCTCATCACTAGTACAACTCTTAACTACATTGATACTTTATATTTGCTGTAAATAAACTTATAAACTCAATGGAAATGAAAGTGAAGTCTATGTATTACTATTATTTATTCATTAGTCTTCTGTGGATTTATACCCAGAGATGGTAGATACTTTACACAGTAAGATAAATATCTGTCAGAAGATTTTAGTGTCTAAATAAGTAGCAAAAAGAGAAAGGCAGTAATATTATATTCCTGGTTTCTACTTCGTACTATGCATAATAGGTTTGTATATTTTACTGCAAACCTAAAGCATAATAGGCTGTACCTGACACCAGGGTGCTAAAATGAAAATACAGCTTAATTATATATAAGGTTTCAAACAATTTGTTAAGGTGGACCAGCACAGACTGACACAGCAGTCACAGCAGCTCTGCAGTAATGTTATACTGTCAACAAGGGCTAACAATTTATTCCAGCATCTCTGTGCTTTTCTGTTCATTTCTGAAGGTTCTCCCATCAGTTATAATAACTCCTATCATGTTTGTATCATATGCTGTCTACAGGTAAACATGTGGGATATTCAGAAAATACCTCTCGCATTCCCTCATGAAAACATAAATAAAGGTAACCCTTTCCTCACATAATAATTCGAAGCCTTTTTAAACAAAGGTTTTAAAGTCTGACACAATGTATAAAACATGACAAAGTTGGGTGGGGGGTTCTGCTTAGGACAGAGTTTGGGTCTTAATTCAGTTTTAAAATACTGGATTTGCTCCTGTTTTAGCTTCTGTTTTCTTCCTGCAGTGAGGCTACAATGATAGAGGTACCAGTATCAAAGTGCTGGTATGCACATAAGGAGTGGCTTGAGTTAGTACTGCTAGCAGGCAAGGAAGTCACAGAAACCTGTGCCCTAAGCTGGCTTTAATTTAAGCAACTGAATTTGTTCCTGGTAGCTCCATAATGAATTTCACTTCATTTGCTTTTTCAGAAGACAGATGCTTGGCTATGAAACTTGCCTACCTGTGCCCAGCAGTTACAGTTACATTGCAGAATTACACTTTTAAACCTTAAACCTGACAAATGTATGCACTTTATAAAGAACTGTAGGGCTGGAAAATGAGCCAGTCCTTAGTTACATTATCTGGAGAGGGAGGAGGAATGACTCCTTTTCTCTGCTTCAAGTTAATGCTGGAAGAACCCATTTTCTTTGAGAAAAGTGACAACTGAACTTTTTCTGCATAGGAGAGGTTTCTAAAGTGACTATTTAGCACTTAATACAGAATTATATCCAGTCCTTTAAGTGCTCTGTTAAAAGGTCTTTAGATAAACTTCCTGAAGAACTTTAGTAAGAGTTCAACAATTCACTTCCATAACAATTATTCTAAAATGCTGTAGAGTATAAAATGCAATTTCCTTTCTGTGGGAAGAAAATTCATTGGTATAAAATACCTTACAGAAGATGCACTAATATAATCTTACAAAATGTTATACGAAAAATTACTGCAGAATTATAATTTCCCATTATATCTTACAGGCTTTCTGTTTCCAGAACAGCTATATTTTATAATGTTAGCTTCCAACACAGTGGAATGACTGCAGAATGGGAAAGTGATTTGCTTAGGCTAAAGGAATGAAAACATTTCTAGATCAGTTGGTAGCATCTGCCACTAATAGAGAATTAGGAAGCTAATTTCCTCAAGGACAGATTACTTCCTAATTGTCCATTTTAAAGGTTCTTCTTTATGGTTGGCATTTATGCTGTGGTAGTTCTTACAGTACTGCATGCTGAGTGGCCACACGAGCATTACCAAGTGGCAAAAATAACAAATAAACAAAGTAACAGCATATGGTTTGATAAGGAAAAATGTTCAGATCTATGGTATAATTTCCATCACAATTATTTTTGCTGTAAAGTATGAATGGATTCAGATAAATGATTGTTAGTAAACACTGGCATTCTCTATAGCTTTTCATTAACTTCTATATGAGAGCCTTGGTCACATGAGCTTTTAAGAGCTTCCAGCTTTCCTTAGTGCCTCAAATAATGTGTGAATTATTTTGGAATAAAATATCACTTTCTCCTTTTTAGGTGAAATTTCTCAGAAAGAGAGGAAATATCCATTCTCCATCAGATGAAGAATATTTCATTAATAAATGTCATATCAGAATTTCTTTTCTCCTACTACATCTCCATACAAAAAAATCTATTAGAGGAAAAATTCTGAGTCACTCTATGGACATAAATGCTTCTTTTCTTTCACTGTTATTTACTATCTTTTTCTGATTCAGGAGCAAACAATGGAACAAGCATAATAAACTAGGCCAGCTAATTATATAATCACACGAATAATTATACAAAGTAACAAACAAGAAGCATAAGGGTAAAGGGTTATGTACACACTGGTGCATTAAGCCATAAAAGGTATTTTCCACTATGTCAGCCAGCAATACTGCAAGTGTCTCTTCAGGCTGACCATATTAAACTGATCATGTAAAATTTCTCTATGTAGCCTACGACTGGAGAGTGTAAGAGCTACAAATACGAAGTTTGACCCCTAAAATGTTCTGAAAGTGTATTAAGAACGGACAGCCTATGTAAAAAGGAACAATCAGAAGAGAAAGTGTGTTGCTTAGTTTTCTGTAGAGGGGTATCTAATAAGAGAGGGTGAATGTTAGGAAACAAGAGAATGGTTCATTGTTGCTGTTACTAAATTTCCTGGGTAATTTTTACTTAGCCTCATGAAACATTGCTGTAGCTCTGGGCTTCTTCTTTGTAGTGGCTGTGCTATTTTGAATTCTGATGTCTTTCTTTTTCTTTGGGCCTTTCTCCTTTGCTTGCAGGAGTTTTAATATAAAGGGAGATGCACAGGAAAGATTCAAAGAGGGAAATACTGACACTCCCAGAAAAAGCAGTGATTACATGCCTAAGAAACATCATTTTTTCAGTGTATCGTGCAGTGTATCATTTTTTATTTATGATGATGTGCTATGATGCCCAGCATGTTAGGCTGACTTAAAATGGGTTTGTCACTCCTACACAGCTCTGAGTATTCAGGTTTCCATTTAGTACCTTTGTAACTTTAAACCTGTGTTTTACTTTGCCTGTATTAAGAAAAAGGCTTCAGTGTGTTGTCAGTGTTGTGCTGAATCAATACCTTGGGTGCATGCCTAGAAGTGTTTGGGGGTGTTTTTTCTTTGCTTGTTTTTTTCTATTTTCTTTCTGGTCTTCTGACTGAATTGCCTAAAACGTAGTGTTCAGAGACCTTCACAGTGCAGGTTAGGTGTTTTTCAGAAGGTTCTGCACAGGAGCTTGCTTACTCCTTCTTAATTGCTCATTCTTCGTGATCTCTGTCTGCTACTTCTTGGGTTTATGTCTTGTTTTTTAAAGACTTCATTAACTCCTCCTGAGAATTTACTTTCTGATATTAAGTTTTCATTGTCCAAGCTCAGCTGTCAGGCTGGCATGTAAAAGCTTTCCAACAGTTCTTTTCTTCCTTTCTTCAGATCACTTAATTTCAATTATATAATTCTCCCTAACTGCATATAGGTGTAGTACATTAGAATATTGTTGTAGAATCTGTCTTTTCATTCATTCCATTTTGCTCGCTGCTTGCAATCAGGGTGCTCAAAATTCTTTTAATGTACTTATTCTGTATGCAAAACTGCATGTGGTGAACAAATTGCCGTCATTGTATCACAAGTTTCAGGCAGGACTATGCAAAATTGCTTTCCTCCCCCTGATACCTGAAAGGATTTGATTTCCACTCAGAATATTTAACCTTCCTAAGCCATGACTGCATGTTTTACATAATGATTATAATTCTGTAATGTTGTTTTTGTGGAGACATTATACACACCACATGTTCTAATGAAAACCACTGAGTGTAGCTGAATATCTGCACCACTTAATTTTTCTGCTTTTGTAGGAACAATGCTTGCAATGTTTTACTATATTTTTTGTTTGTGTTATGGTTTAATGTCTTTGACATGAAACATGTATTCTGTTATTTTTCCATTAGAAGCTTTTCATCCCCCACTTCTTTTTCCATTGGCTATTTCTTCAGTCCTCCTATCCTTTACTATTCAGGGTTAAATTCAGGCAATTTGATACATTGAAACTGGAAGACCACAGACTATCCTTTTTGGGGAGTGGATGCTTTTCTCCGTACCTATCATAAGCCTGTTGGTTTACAGGGACTTAGAACTAGATAACTGCAAAAGCCAAAAGCTTTTGGAGGAATGGCACAACCAGCTCCCTCCACAGTATCTAGTACTGCAGGTTTGTCTTGGGGTGAGCTGGTCTGCAGCTCCACCTGGGAGTGGGTTCAACATGAGGACCGGGGTTCAGTGCTTGAGCTCCAGCTCCTTGGTTCAGCAATGCAAATGCTTCCATCAGAAACAGAGACAAAATGGGGACTGTGTTACACACCCTAGAGCTAGAGACGCTGGGAGGTATCTTCTCCTTTTTCTCATATCAAAAGTCAATGTCCAACACATGAGGAGATGACCTGGAGACTGCAGGGGCAATTTTTATTTTTCAGTGAAAAATTGGAGGTTCAGCATTTTCAGTCACACCCCAGAAGTGTACAGCTTTCACCCAGAACTTGTCATGATCTCATGAATACAGAACATTTCCTGGCAGCAGCTCTGCTTGATATGAAATTTAACAGCCCAAATTTTCACTGAGATTTACTGGAAGTTTTCAGACAGCATTTGTTTATACATTTACAACTCTATTCAAGGTGAATTAAGACCTTCTGAAGAAAATACTGCATGAGTTGCTGGGTTTTTAGATATAACTTGGGTTCACTTGAAAGGAGCTAACATCTTTATAAAGTAATTCTCTGTGATTTGATGCTATTTAAACATTTGCATTTAAATTTGGAAGCTTAATGCTGTTCAGTTGCTCAGCCCTTGGCAGGTCAGTGGAGCAAAAGTTCTGTTTCATCCAGCTTAACTGCTTACACATTTAGAGGTGAAAAGAGACTGGATTCTCAGTGTAGCATCCATGACACCAGGCAAAAAAGAGTTTGGGGCTGAGAAATTAAACTCTTTACGTCAGTAAAAAAAAGGCTAAAGAAAGTGACCATTTTATGATAGGAAGGGTGCTGTACCCCAAACATTTTCACAGTATTTTTTTTAAAACTGGTTTGGAGAAGACATCAATTCATGAGCTGTCAGCTTCTGGAATAGGTAGATTTTCAGGCTCCAGCTGCTATAAAAAAGTCAATAGAAGTTTACCTGTTTCCCAGGTCTAAACTCTTCAGTGAATTTTTGGAAGCTAAAATTTTTGCTGATATAAGCCTATGGTTCATTTTCTGTGTTACATAAAACTTATTTTTCAGATTAATAATGCTGGGGGAGAGAGAGAGAAAGGAAGGTGCTTTGCTGCCACAAATCCCTTTGGACATCAGCAAACAGAGGTGAAGACAGAAAAAGACAGGAACACTGGTCATGCAAGACTTCAGCTGTACAGTTGAAGCACAAGCCAGAGACTCTGATGAGCAGTAGAAAACAGCTAAGGAAGCTATGCTATTAATTACAATGTGTTCCTGGATCTTCATGGTTCTGCCCTGCCATGCGTTAGTTGAAAGATACTCAACTCCAAAATACCTTGGGTAACATATAATGCCATATTGTCCCTTATTTTCATGAAGCTAAAAAACACCAACCTTGTACAAATTACTTCTGAAATCCAGAATCATGGTGAGACACAAAATCATCCTGTGACTTACTTAATGCAATAACAAATGAATCCAAATAATTTCCTTGGCTACAGTTCAGAAAATGAGTGAATCCTGTGTACATCCAGGTCTTACTGTAATAACTATGTCCACCTTTGGAACTACAGTAACAAATGCAACTTAACAATGCAGTTGCTCATTTTTAATCAGAAAGGGGTTTTTTTCTTGGACTTAGTGGTTTTTGTGGTTTTTTTTTTTTGTTGTCTTGGGTTGGTTCGTTTCTTGCATTAGACCTTTCTTTTTAACTCTTGCAAATCATACTGCATTCACTTTTATTTCAAGCCTCATTTCACATCTTTATGCACAAGGTCAAAGAGTATTAAGTCTAATAAGTACAGTAGTGCTTTGCCCTGTGGATATATAATACATGCACTTGTGTTCTTGTCTTCCACCCCTCAGCTTGCTTTCCAAATAGCACCCAAGAGATTAATATCCATTTGAACTAATGCTGAAGTTAAAACTCCAGTTCTGGCTTCTGTACAACAGGACTGTGTGTGACACCACGGAAGCTGATAGTCCAAGCATTAAAGCTTTTTATTAGCTTTCACAGATGGATTGTTTGCTGTATGGGATTCTTAAACATTGGGTTTATTTTTTTACTCAGTTTTGATAAAATAACTTAAAATATTTCCTAGGTCAGAACAAATCAGCAGGTGGCTTTCAGTGATTATATTTTGTACAGTAATCATTTGCAAAGCACAGTACACTTAAAACCTAAAGAATTTAATAATAAAGAAATAAAATGCCAAAGGTCAGGTGATACCTTCTTTGCTCACTTTAAATGTTACATTATTATATACTATTGTACTGATTACCTGTCTGGTACTTCACGCATACGGCTTTGCAGGAGTCCGAGTGATGGGTTAAATGCCTGTAGGGGCACTGTCTCTAACTAATATCATACGAAAGATGATGGGACAAGAAGAGGAAAGGATGTAGCTATCTTAAGTATCTCATCCCTTTATGGTCTTGGCTACCTATGGAACCAAACATTTTTTTTGCAGCCCTTGACTGAAATCTCCATTGCTGGGGGATCTTTGGAAAGCCTTCAGAGAATTTTATCAGTGACATATGCTGAACCCCCAGTCTCACGTAGCCTTCAAATGCCCACTCCTACATTCAGTCAACACAGTACCTTTACAAACAAAAACTATTTACAATAAGTAGGTTTTGTGGTTACAAAACCCCACTTCCACAACAGAAATAGGGGAGCTTTGGAAAAAAAAAAAAAAAAAAAGAAAGAGAAGATTCTTTTTCTGAAACAGTCTATAAAATATGTTTGGAAAGGGATCCAAATTTTAATAAAATAAAGAGAAACTTGGAGTTGGATCAGCTCCACTAGTACCATAAATGGAAGGTTTTCCCTCAGGTGGAGGAGGTAGTTAAGGACATTGACTTTCTAAGTAATCCAGAAGGAAGAACAGATATATGAAGCTGAGCTTAGTTTAGGGAGATGGAGAAAAGTTCTGAAAGGAAATGAAGGCTGAAGTAGACAAGCAGAAAGGGAAACTTGATTTCCAGAGACTTGGCACTGAATGTTAAGAGATTTTTTTGCATACATATATTTAACTTCTAGACATACGAATCCTAAAAAAAAAAGTAACTATGCAAGGTATCTTAGAGAAGTCCTTACGCTTATCCATATAAAAAGCACATCATACATGTGAATGATTTTTACACACTTTGGGAGTGGGGGATATGGTTTTGTATGCAGCATTCAGTGGTCAGCATTAGCAGGCTAAATTATTGCTCCCTTCTCATTAAACTTATGCTAATACTACTTTATATACACTAGAAACTCTGGCAGAAGTTTGCTAGTAAAACCAGTTGGTGAGGTAGGAGTGTACAATGGGACAGTTATTAGCTTATGGCAAGAAAAGAACTTTCTTTCCCTTCCTGAAAGCCAGGGAATCTCCCTGTGCTCATCCTACGTGCTATGGGGTATGGTTAGTAAAATAGTTTTAAAAGAAACAGTTTTTCATCTTTAGGTACTGATTCATGGAAACCTGTATGTTCACAGTAATGACTTGCCTTCAAAGAATTTCCTACGTTATAAAAAAAGATCAAAATCCTCAAAATGGTATGTATTAACAACTGCAAAGCAAACGGTTCGTTTCGATGCAAGCCAAGTTTTTGCTTTGAAGTGTAAATTTAAAGGAATCAACACATTAAAGCTCAGACTGCAACAAAAATGTCAAATTAGTGAACCATTTTTTTCAGATTATTAGATTTTTATTTGAAATTTGAAATTTTCATTATTCTAATTTTCACTCCAAGACCAGGTCTGCTTTCTATCTAATAGAAGGAAAAAAATGTTTCTTCTCTAGCTATATTATCCAATACACCTTTCTGTAATGGTGTTTTGTAATTAGGCATCACATAAATCAATTCTTTTTTGGCATTGCTTCTTTTTTCAAAGTAGCTTTTCATTTTGATATTCAGTATGAACTCTATCTCCATTGGGTGATGAGATATTTTAGCTTTTACCTAAAAGCACATACTGTATGTCCTTGCTTATACTAACAAAATATCACTGAACTGATATTCTGTTTTCTGTTCACTGAATATAAGTGAACTTTATAGTCACTGAAGACAACACAACTCAACAACCCACAACTAATAAAGCATTACAAACAGTATACAGGCCATGCCACACTCTATATTTGCATGGTAACTTTCAAATTAAAACCCCCACCTTCTCCTCCTACACATATATTCTATTGTGCAGTGGAGCTATGAAGCCAATTATTGTAAGAGGAAACCAAAGTATTCAACCTCTCAGAAAATATGAATTTGTTAATAACTTTCATTGGTTTACTTCTACTTTATTTTTATCTCATTTTTCAGTAAAGCCAGATATGTGGATCAAAAGGCTTACAGCTCCCTGCTTTGCTTAATGCCCTGCAACGAATGCCGTGCTTGCCTTTATCAATTTACTGCACATTGTAGAATACTTCTCTTTTTTAAAATAATTAAGGGAAAAAAGAAAAATGGCAGCAATTGAACATGGTAACATGCGTCCTATTGAGTCTGTCTTCAAGCAGCTTACATAATTACTTTCATTCAAGTTCTCAGAGTATTTTAGAAAAGAATGGTTCATTTGAAATACATGTCTATCAACGGGTTTTGAACCTCCAAGATGTACCAGATGAGAGAAGAGAGTGCTTAGCACTGAATAAGGCTGCACTAATGAAGCTGAGTTATTCAAACTGTTCATTTTCACTCAGCCATGTATTCCTGATATTATCAGTACTGTTATGTATTTATTATTGCATTATCAGTTATTAAGAGGAGAACAGAATGGACCATGTTTCTATTTCCCTGCTATTGGATATAAGAATGCTTCTAATCCCACAGCTACCTTAGGAAGCTGATGCTTCTCTGCATAGACTCTTCTGCTGCTTTTTTTGAGGGTGGGAGTTCTGGGTTTGTTTTCTTTCCCTGGTGAGTTATCCCTTGTTTACAGCCAATGTATGGGGGAGTCTGTGACATTTAACTGACATGAAATGTGAAGAAAGTGATGCTGTACCGTGTATCAGTGCATAGCAGAAATCTCATCTTTATCATCTAATGTTAAAACTTTCTGAGGATTAAGTAAATGAAAGCAGATGTCTGGATTTCACTAATTTACTGTTAGTGCCATTCTCATTATTTTCATTACAATAGTTACAGGAGTTCCCCTCATTGAAAGCCCAGTAATACTAGTAGTTCTAAAACCTTAGAGTGGGGGACTGAGCAGTTTTAAATACACTATAATCTCCAAAGATTAGACAAACAAATGTGGGTTTAGACCCTATAGATCCTGTTGAAAAATCCCATTATCTGCACTGGTACTAGCCATGCAACTGTTTCTCTCTTCTAAGAAACAATCTTGATGGTTAAATATTACACAGGACATAAATAATGCACCATCTATATCTCTGGTTTTGTGGATCATTCGGTAAGTAACTTATCAAAAGTCAGAGAAGACTGCAAAAAAAAACCAAGATCTAACCTCAGCCTCCTAAATGGCAGTTCACTGTCCTGCCATATCTACAAGCAGAAATGCTAATACATCAGGGTTTAATTCTACCACAGGTTTATTTAAACTGCAGAGACAGCTGTGCCATGGGATATAAATTCCAAGTGCAGGCACAAAAGCATTAAAAATATCTAGGCAAATTTTTATGTTCAGAATTTGCTGTGGCCTCATGCAAGGCTGACCTGGGAGCTGCTACAATTACTTGTGTAATTAATGAGGACAAATGTAAAACTTTACCTGTATTCCAAGTGAACCTAAAATAAGTACACCGTACATGCAGTGACAATGACTGACTCTTCCTTTTCAGACTTTAGTTTACCTAAAGAGATATCTCTGTTGTAAACACACTCTAATTTGGTACTTTAGCAATCACAAATCCATTTTTAAAGGTGAGAATAACAGAATATGATCCAAATGGACCTCATTATTTCTGACATAATAACACCTCTTTCCTTCACTAGATAAGAAAGCAAGTAGAAACGTGAGGTGAAAGGTGAGATGGACTCATGGATCCACAGTGGCTGTTTTTCACTAACAGAAAATGTGAAGAATCCCTGCAGATAAGCAGTCAGAAAACAACCGCAGGGCAGCAACACTTAAGCACAAAGCATCTAACTCTTGGTCTAAGCTTCCTTAACACTAGTAGAATGAGTGATGGTGTGAAGAGAAGACGCAATTCTGAAAATTAAGAATTGTCTTCTTTTTGTTGGTTATCAAAAGAAATTTCTTCAAGCAGCTTTTTTAATAAAGCTAGATGTATTGTGTTTGCATGGCAACAGTGTGGGGGTTTTTGGAAGGTTGGGAGGTACAGGGGTGGCTTCTGTGAGAAGCTACTGGAAGCTTCCCCCGTGTCCAATAGAGCCAATGACAGCCAGCTCCAAAACAGACCCAACACTGGCAAAGGCTGAGCCCATTTGTGATGGTGGTAGCACATCTGGGGTAACATGTTTAGACTGCAACAGTAGCTGAGAGACAGGAGTGAAATGGGTGAGAGAAATACCCCTGCAGACACCAAGGTCACTGCAGGAGGAGAGGAGGTGCTCCAGGCACCAGAGCAGAGATGCCCCTGCAGCCCATGATGAAGACCATGGTGAGGCAGCTGTGCCTCTGCAGCACACAGAGGTCCCCAGGAGGAAGCAGCATCAGAGACGATGACCCCCACTCCAGATCCCCCTGCACTGCTGGAGGGGAGAAGTTAGAGAATTCAGGAGTAAAGTTGAGCCCAGGAGGAAGGGGGAGCTGTTGGGAAGGTGTTTTAAGATTTTTATTTTCTCATTACCCTACTCTGATTTTGATTGGCAATAATAAATGAGATTAATCTTCCCCTCATCAAGTCAGTTTTGCCCATTAAGATAACTGATATGTCCCTGTCCTTATCTCCACCCACAAGCTTTTAATTACATTTTTCTCTCCCCTGTTCAGGTGAGGAGGGGAATGACAGAGTGGTTTTGATGGGCACATGGCATCCAGCCAGGGTCAACTCACTGAAGTAAAGTGTGTGCCCAGTTCAAAAGACTATCACTTTGTGCTCAGAATTATTTTAGTGTGAATTGTCCCTGCCCATAGCAGGGGGGTTGGAACTAGATGATCTTAAGGTCCTTTCCAAGCCTAACTATTCTACAATTCTATGAGATAAATTTCCGGTAACTCTAGATATCTGCAACACAGAAAGCTGGCTATGAACTGGTTATGTTAGCATCCTGTAGAGTCAACAGAGAAATAAACACTACAGCATGATTCCTCTAATGAAAATGTCTTGTTTAGGATGAAATAAATAGCATGCCCTAAAGGACTTGTATCTCTTCAACAACTCTATGGGGGTTCACTAGTGACAAGCTCAGATGCAGACACCTAATTCTGCGCAACAGAATTCCACCCCTGCATAGGTTAAAGGAGAAAATCTAATCTGACTCTATCCCATTAAAAATTAAAATGTGCTTTTGCAGTAATGGAAAGTATTATTAATAGATCAAATAACTATCAGAATCTTCCTTTATTTCATTTGTGAGGTCGCCTCATCTACAAGCTACTTCAGAGCTGGCATATTCTGAAAAGCTCTTGAGAAACAAGTTTCTTCATCCTGCTACCAATAACACCAATTCCATGATCTGGAGCAGAGGTTATGAGTACTTCTTCCTTTTCTAGTTAAATTGCAAAGAGCCCCTCACAGATTAAGAGCCTATCTTTTATTACTCATTTGACATGCCCAGCCTATCTCCTGAATTTAATGTTACTCATCATCTATAAAATGTGATAGCAATATTCACCCTAGTCTTATTGTGAATATTAAGAATTAAATCTTAATATGTAGACATGGTAATTCTTAGCTCATCTACATTCTCAAAGAAGTGCTTGAATATATGTGAGTGAAACAGAGATGAAAGTTAGTAGATCCAATGGGAAGAACCACCATTTATTACTCGTTCAGAGACAGGATTTCATCATCTGGAGCAGGCTGTCTTTAAGGCATAGACATTTTATTTGAACCTATCTAACTAAATGCATCCTTTCATTTTCTTTCACCTAAAATCATTATTATTTGTCTTTCTTAATCTCTAATATGCTGTATAACTGTCAAATTTCTTCTACCTTCACATTATTACCAACTAACCACTCTCCCTTCAATCTCTCTCCCTTTTGCTCCCAGCCCTTCCAGCTGCAATTCCTTGTTGTATTCTTCTCCTGATACTTTCTGCAAAGGTCAAAATCATCTTTTGACTTCACAAAGTCAACACAGATTAATATAAAACCCTCAGGTATCCTTCACAATCAATTACTTTCGCCATTATTATGCATTTTTATTTCTTTAAAAAGCAAATATCCTTAGCATGTCATGATGCCTCTCTAGAAGAGTACCGAAGAGTCTGTAATGTGCAAGCCACTTTTTGGTGGACTTATGAGGGGCAGCATGCTCTCCGTCATTCATTAGCCTCGTCTGCTCTAATTCTACATTTGAAATGTGCTACTATGCACTCTCTGCTGCACACCAGAGAGAGAGCAGAACACTACGCTCAGGCACCATGTGCACAGTGCCATGAAATCCTCCAGAAGATCTTCTGCAGCTTTAAATGGGTTGGTATCATGAGTAGGATTTGTCATACCATGTTTTGTCATATCATGTTTTGTCATCTGTCCATTTTGTCAGTTATTTATGGACAGATATTTATCCAAACCATGAAAGAGATCATTCCTTGTGACCACTTGCGAAACTAAGCAACTGGAACAATTGAAAACCGGCCATTGATTTCAACTTTCAACTTCTAATCTTTTAATCATTATTTATCTATCAGATGACTGCCATTATCCTCCATCTTCCTTAAGTGCCTTTGGTGATGGCATTTAACAGCAGTCTTTTTTGAAATTCCACATTACCTACTCAGGTTCACCTATAAAGGTATAACCTTTGTAATACCTTTAGAAAACAGATAGATTTCCGATGTCTGACCACATCTTCTGCCTTTGTTTTCTGCAGTTCCACAGATCTTGCCCAGACTTACTCTCCCACATTTGCACATTCCTCTGGCAGTTTGAAACAATTAATGGTTACATATTTCATGCTCGAATTCTTCTAGAGATCTAAGGGGAAGTAATGCCTTGGTTATCTGTGAATTTGCTCTGTTCAAATTTCTTCTACAAATGTTTTCATATGACACAGATTCTTGAACCAGTTCCCATTAAGACGGTTTCCTTTGTGCCAAACAAACTTTTTCAGCTCCTCCATGGCAAACACAAATGTCAAGAGTTCATTAATTTGCTCATCTCCAGGATAAGTGGTCTATAAGAACACCATTTACACTTTGCCCATTCAAGAGCCTTGCAGCCAACAGTTTCTTGGAAGCTTCCTCCATACAATGTTTCCAAAAGGTTTATTTATTAAATTGAATTTATTAGTTCTCAAGCAAGTCACTACTCAAATTTATTTTTCTTTATCTGACTGCATTTTTGTATTTGCCATATTTTACCTTCTTCTACAGTTCCTTATTTGGAGAGGAACATCATTCAGTCTTTGAATGATGAATGATTCATTCTTTGCATGAGCATATATCATTCCTGGAATGATATATAGTTACTTTGAATAGTCTTTTTACCTTTTAAGTCACTCCTTACTCACAATGGCTTAGATTTTATTGGATTTTATTTATTTATACATGCCCTTTTGCTGCTCCTTTTAATTTTATCCAAGCAAAATTCCTTTTTTATTTTTATTTGCTATTTTTTTTAATTTAAACACCACAGTTGTGTTTGAGGAGGTTTGTTGTATTTTCTTTTGATTTTGTTTTCTTACCTTTGTTGTTCCTGCAGTGATGTGCCTTTTAGTCACTGGTACAAGTAGCTTGGACAACATTGCTTTGAACCAGGACCCACATGCAGATCAGGATGACCAGTTGTGCATTTTCTCACCAGCAGCCACTTGCTGCAGTCATTAACATTACAGCTAAAAATTTAGTCTCAGCATCACACTCCAAAGAAAGATTTATCCAGATTATACAGAGGTAATTCACATCTTTCATTATGACTGTGTTCATGTCCTGAGAGATCCTGTGATCTACTAAAACATGTCATGGTCAGGGTTGAGAGGTACAGCGATCAGCGGAACAGTCCAAATGCAAGACATTTCCCTGTGTCACCTTGTACCTTCAATCCATGCAGATTCTGTGCTATTTACTGAAAGTTAGAAGTTAGCATAAATTATGCAGTCTTTCAGACAGTTGGCTATGAAGAGCTGCCTCTACTATTCGTTCATCTTGCCATATGCACGATTTTTCACTAATTCAACCTTCTCATATTTACACTAGTGAAATTAAGCTTGTTCAAAAATCATATGGCAATATGGCATAGAATCTTTAACAAATTCTTTTTCAAGGGCATCCGAGAACTCCTGGTTCATTAATGGATCCAGTTTCCCACACTGCATGATAATTATAGAGATCAAAGATGCTCCGATTAAATCAATATAAGGCTGTCACTATTTTTGTAAAAAGAAATTTCCCACCTTCTATATGCCATCTTAAGATCAGCTACTGTGTTAACAACTAACATCAACATGACATTGCTCGTGACAAAAATGTGGCAGACAGAGAGAGAATTTGCTTAGCACAGGGGAAGAGGAGTGAGCTGTCTCTATTTTCAGGGACAGCTATTTGATTCATGCAAGGACAGGCCACACACACCACCCAGCTTTTCCAAAATATCACGTGCAGATATCCATGTAGATTTAATCAAAGCTTGATGCTCAGTGTCAAGGTAGTAAAGAATGAGCAATTCAATAAGAATTGTGGAAGAGTCCTCCCATTTTTTATATATTAATCTAAGTCTAGTAGAAAACAATTTCTAAGAGATACTTTCCCTGCAAAATAAAAAATATTAATTTTAATAGCAGAAAAAATCTCATCACTTCTAAATCTATTACAGTTACCAGAATACCATGCTGTTAGAAATAGCTAAGTATAAATAATAATAAAAAATTAACAACAAACCAACCCAAACCTCAACTAATATAAAGCACATACAGAAGATTTTATGAAACCACTTGATGAAAAGATACAGCCACCCTCTGGTGAATGATGTGCAAAATATTCATATAAGACTCCTCAAGATGCATTGTTTTGAGCCCATTACTCCTGCACACATCTTTAACTACTTTATCAGCTTTCTCTTCTGCAATGCCTCTTACAAGCAAGATACACATAGGTCTCCTGAATCGTGATGTCCTTCTAAATTACACACATACATAGTAAATACACTGCTTTTCCTGCCTTGTCACACACATATTTTTGTCTTTTTATGGATCTGATTTTGCTGCACTTATTGTAGAATTAAATTTGTTAAAGGCCATTACATTTAAAATAATAACACCTCTCAATATATTCACTTAAATCCTCCTTAACTATAGAAATGAATGAGAGACATCTTGGTTCCAACCAAGACAGGAAATGTCTTTGCTGACATGGGATCATGGGAACTAGAAATGAATATTTAATACCATATTAGACAAAAGGATAATCTACAATAAGCAACAAAACAGTAGGAAAACATAACTATGGTATAATTCTATTGCCTGGGTTTTTTTCCCCCCATACATCTCTGGTTGCACAATGGCCTAAGCTGTTGGAATACCAACAGCAACAGAGCTAGCAAAGCCTGCATTTCCTACGACTTGTGTCCATATTGTCTATACCCATTTCCTGATCTCCTCCCTCACACCCCATGTCCTAGCTGCCATCTCTGACATATATCACCAGAGCTCTGCAGCTGAAGCCATGGGGTATGTCCCTGCTGACCAGCCACTCAGCAGGTGAAACGGAGAAGTTCATTGCTGAGTTTGGACTGAAGCACCCTCCTGGGGTTGTCCTTCAGCAGTCTTTCCGACCAGCATCAGGTGGCCCTGCTGTCAGACAAAGCAGGACATTCCTTGCTACTGCCTTCTTCACATGTGCCCATGTAAGCACTAATGTACTTTTGACCATTTTTTGACTGTTTTTTTTCAGTTGACCTGGTTTCCTGCTTGTTGTGGTTTAAACCAAGTCCACACGGCTTGTTCACTCACTCCCCCCCCCCCTTTGCTCCCCCAACTCCCGGAGAGTTAGGAAGGAGAATCCAAAGAATGTAGCCCCCACGGATTGAGATAAGAACGGTTTAATAGCTAAGGTATAACACAAATCACTCCTGCTACTACTACAAACAATAATGATAAAGCAAATAACAAGTGAAGAGAATACAACACCCCACCAGCCACCGACCCATAACTCACCCCACCCTGCCTGACCGAGCATCGACTGATACCTCCTCCATCCCCCCAGAGCTCCAGCCCTTCTGGGTAACTCTCAGTTACATCCTGGGTATGACGTGCTATGGTATGGAATACCTCTTTGGCTAGCCTGGGTCAGGTGTCCTGTCTCTCCTTCCTCCCAGGCTCCCCTCCTCCCTGGCAGAGCATGAGCTCAGAAAAGGCCTTGGACAAACCAAACATTTGAGCAGTAACTCAAAACATACTTGCTATCAGCAACTGTTCCCAGTCTGAAAGTCAAAACATAGCACTGCACCAGCTACCAAGAAGGAGAAAAAAAAAGACTGTTACTGCTCAAACCAGGACACTGCTCTAGTTCACTGCTAGTTCAAACATAGGGAGGGAAGGAATGCTTTCAGTGATATTATCAGCTAATGTCTGCTTAAAATGAAAATGCCTGTCAAAGTAGAGGCTTAGTTTAAGAGTTTACCAAAAGTTAGCCTCCAGTAGTTGTGAAATGCAAATGCATAACTCCTTAAGATTACTACCCCTGTGTCAAGAAAAAAATAAAGGACAAATTGGCAATTGCAGCACATAAGCCCACTTCTTTAGGAAAGCAGACTACACATTATGCATAAAAACATATGCAAGTGTGGATATACATACATGTACACAAATGACACATCTATCTGTATGTCTACATACACTTAATAATAGACTGGAAGACTGTGGCAAAAGGTGGGTATGCCTCGTGGCACACCATGTCATGGTTCCCAGCCTGTCCTAAGTAGGAATTCAGCTGGAGTTCCCTCCTGGGAACCTATGTCTGCCTAGGTCACATTTGGAAGAAGAGACACAGGACCAGGGCATACACTGGACCCAGTGACTAACAGGGAACCTTCTGATTCCTTGGCATAGGTATAACCTGAAGATTTTTTTATACTTAATAAGGAGATTTTTGAAACAGCTGACTGAAAATATCAGTCTGATAACAGCTGACTGAAAATATCAGCAGAGGACCAAATAAAGGTGGGTTACTATTAAGAATATATACATTGCAGGTACAGTTGTCTCTTTAACAATACATAAAGCTCTAAATCCCTTCCTCAGTAAGGATACAGCAGAATGTGAATAAATATAGATATATGCTTTATGCAGAAGATCTATATTAAAATAATATTGATGTTATAAAGAAAAGCTCTTAAAGGTTAGAAAAATTCCATCATGAATTCTGCACAATGTTTACATTGTTAACATTGTTCAGTCTGTCACAGGAATTAAAGATAGGTTCATGGGTTTTTTTTCCACAGGATCTTGCCCATTAAAGCAGATGGTTGCTTTAAAATTAATAAGCAGTTATTTGTTCAATACTTACAGTTCACTCTCTTGCCTGGAGCTTTATTTATGGCACACTACACGAGCACTGCCCTAAAAATTTATTAACTTCCTTCTGGGTAGAAGCAGCTGAAAGCCTTCCAATAAAAAAGAAGCTTTTTGTCAAAGTGAAAACTTTCTACATCAGACTTCCAACACAAAGAAATTTCATTAATAAGAAAGTAATGAAAGGGAGGGATTGAAAATAAGAGAGAAATAGGAGGGAGGGAGGGAGGGAGGGAGACAGACAGGGAGGGAGGGAGGAAAGAAGGAAGGAAGGAAGGAAGGAAGGAAGGAAGGAAGGAAGGAGGGAAGGAAGGAAGGAAGGAAGGAAGGATAAAAGCCACGTTTTTAAAGCATTTTGATTATTTTGTGATTTCTTTATATTTTCAGAATGGAACATATTGTTACATATTGACAGAAAGAACACTTGCAATTTTTTTTTCAAAGATTTGTTTCAACAAAGATTTATTTTTTTTTCCTAAATTGCAGTGGGATAAAGCTAACTTTCTTTTTTTTTTTTTTTTTCCATGAACCACAGAATTTCATTTCTTGGTTCTATGCTGCTCATTGCTGTCAATCCTGAGTGTTTTACATTATTAATTTTCACAGTGCTTCTATAGGAGACAGAGATTTTTTGAAGCCTGTTTCAGAGAGGGTCAAATAAATTAAGGTGAGAAGGAATACAGATACAACCTGAGTGTGTAGGATGAAAGAGAAGCTTGTAAATATGAAGACTACTTAAAATTACCTCATAATAATCAACATGAACATTTTCCTAACTGTAACACTTTTCACATATTGGCTTCAATGAAAGGCAATGAAGCCAGCACCAGCTGGAAAGAGAACTCATTATTCCCCCCACTCCCTCCATGGACTATGTCATCATGAAGAGAAGAAATAGTGCAAATGTGAGGCAGTATTTCTGCATTAGGTCACAGCAGAACAGTAATGGTCCTCTTGCAAAATCAAAATGATAACACTTTGGTATTTGTATTCAGTAAATTCAGTTTGAAGAAGAAAACAATATACACTGGAACAAGCTGTTATTGGCCTTATTTTGCTATGAAATAAACTCTCGGCTTTTCATGCAGCTTGATGCAATGTTTGGCAGTGGACTGTGAACTGCGTCAAAAGAGAAGCAACATTAGTGTTATATCTGCAGAGAACTTTATCAAATCTAGCACTTTCCCCTTCTATCTACCTGCAGTGCTACACACCTTTAAGCTTCACAGCTTGTTTGTTTAAGTGGTTTTTCAACAGCACTTTTGCAACAGAAATAAACACTCACAAAACACTTGAAATACAGCATTTCACTTGAACGCTGTAGTTAAAGGAGTATACACAATGGCTGTTTGGTCCCATGGATTTGACATAAACAATAACAATACCACAAGGACAAACATGTTAGCATGGAAACTGTGGCACTAGTGAACCAGGAGCAAACTGGTCGCAAACGGATTTAGTATGAAATAGTATCACTGACTGCTTCATAGATTACTCTATATAGCTGTGTTTTACCTCCGATAAGCATTGCTGTCTGGAAAAGCGATTAGGGATTGCTGGATCTGAAACTCTTAATCTATCAACAGGACGCATGTCTGCTTATAGTGCCATGCATTCAAAAAGTCTGTTGAAGTCTACGGGATCAGGCATAGAAGCTGAGGACAAAATACTGTCCTACTAGCCACTGGTGAAAAAAGAGAAGCCTTCTTAGATGTTGCAGTAGAGGTTAGAAAACAGCTTCCTTGCCTGGGAAACATGCTTTGCAGTGGTGACCTGTTACAGTGAAAACTGCAGTAAATGAAGCAGACAGAAGTGCAGATGTATTAAAATCTCTTTTCTGGCTTAAAAGAAAAAGAAACTTCTACAGTGAATCTGGTGAAAGTTTTCACAGAACGGTGGTGGATGTTTAATCATTGAGTGCCGCAAAGGCACTGGGAAGCCATCTCATTGCTATGATTAGTCACTCTGAATCAGTTGTGACTGACAAACACAAGGATGAAAACCAATGAAGCAAGAAGTTTACTTGGTTTGCTGAAGAGGTTGGAGAGGGTGGGGGTAGGGGGCAGGAAATTGTTTCCTGTCATTTCACACAGATTACGTTTCAGCTACTGGGAGATCATCCAAATCTTCCCAGTCAAACAGCCTTTATGTAACCTGGATCATCCCCAAACCAAAAGCAGAAAGCAATTACAGAGTGAGAGATTTGAAGCCCAAATCAAAAGAGATGTATCATATAATGCCCGGACTATACAGTGTCACTGTTTCCTTGCTCTTGCTGAAGTTACCAATATAAAATATTCCCGCTGTGGCGTCTGTGGCTGAAGACAAATTTTACCAGATGATGTTGTCTGACTAGAGGCCTGTTATCAAGTTACATATGAATCCTGGTATAGCATAGATGACTTGTTCAGGTACAGTGCTATAATGGAGAAAAACATAAAATATGCCAGGAACAATTTCCAGCAGATTCCTCACATGCCCTTTGCCTTGATATTTTTTATGAGTCCTTGAAGTGTTAGAAATGTCAAGCTCCATCCTCCTACCAGGAACAAAACCAGGAACATATAAGTATGGGTTACTCAAGGCCAGTTTATTTAGCTAATGGACACAAAACAACCTGTTTCTGTGGTGACTGTAATCCTTTGCAGTGTCGTTCTCTCCCTGGGTCTTGGAATTTGCATTCTCCAAATAGAACAGCATAATGATAAAAAGGTGAGTAACATCCAACACCTATATTGTAATATTAAGATGTCAAAAGGAAGGAGACAGACATTATAACACCTTAGAAAGAAAGATTTCTAGGTAATACCACAGAAAAAAATAGCAATAAAAATAACAGTTGTTTATCATTAAGGATGAATGCCATTACTAGCTCAAAGCTAGTCTACATTTTTCAATAAGGCATTAAAAAAAAATCCAAGATTTTCAGATACAGACGTCATTTCAGCACAATAGAAATTACCGATTCCATTGGTTTTCCCACTCTTACTAAGGAAGCTTGCTTTACAACTTCCTAATAGTTAATGAAGAGCCTGAAAGATTTCTATTATTAGCTAAGATGTCTTCAGGTACTCAGTTACGATACTCCTCTCCGCACACAAAGCTTATGGGGAAAATTCACCCAGGGGTATATGCTTGGGTATATATAAATTGTGGGCATACTGTTTGATCGGCCAAGTGAGTCATGATACCCAGCAGAACTCAATTACAAGCAATTGATTCCCATCCCCACAATTCCCCTGGCTTCCTGAATATACCTTACAATCCAGTGTGAATATGGCCTGGAATTCAGCAGGGTCTGGGAGCAGTGCCAGAAGCCACGGGATACCCATCCATATGGAAATATGCAGCCACCAATGCAGCACAAAGCAGTATAGACGCCTGGCGTAAATCATAGGTAACATTAACAGTGCAGGAGCAACAGTGGGAGCAGGCAAAGCAAAGACACATCAGTACAGATACATTGATGTAAGTATTATTCCAGAGGGGATTCTAAATGTAAGCAAGCCATTAGATGTGATGACAGCTCCTTTGTTTTTTCTTATAGAATTTCACCATAATACACAGGCTAAATTTGATTGGAAATGGCAGGGTATTTTTTCTGACAATCCCAGGTGTTAAATCATCATTCTCTGCATGTGTGTGTGGTTTCTTCCACATCATTTTTGTGGGCACTAAAGAAAGATACAGATAAATTCTGAGTTAAAATGTAGGAATATATTTGGGTTTTTTTTTCTTCACTTTTTTTTTTTTTTACAGCAGAACAAACTGTAAGTTACATTTGATTTTTGTGGAAATTTTTATGCATGTTTATAATAGGATGATTATAGTAAAGGTATATTCTTGCTTGTTTAAAATACTAGCTTTCAGGTTTGTATTAAACTTTTAAGGTCTTTTCAACAATTTTCTATAGCTTTCATGAACATGGGTTCTGAGATTCTGATCTACACGGATCCTTAGATAATAACCATACATTGTGAAAGTAACGTAGATGACTATGTATACACTTAAAATTTAAGAATTTCTTTCAGCTAATAAATGAACTCTTAAGTAAAACCCCCATAGTTTTCACTTATCGTCTAATCTGCTGACATAAGATCAACATTTAATAGGTGAAGCAAGTACATTTTAATAATGTTGCTGAATTTCAGCAATGGAAAACTGTAGTAACTAATAAATGGAAAATACTTCACTAAATGAATTATTCTGAAACCGCAGTGATTCACCTGTCCATTGCCTAAAATCCTTCTTTAAAAATTAAAAGACTGGTGTTTAATTTACATATAAAGTATTGAGGGGAGAAGTTCTCACCCAGAAATTCTATAAAGTTATTTAAATAGGTTCATCCTTCCTGCAGCATGGAAGCTTTCCTCTTCTGTGTTCAGACCAATCTTTGTCTTCTGTTGCTTTTTTTCCACTCCTTATTCTTCATGACTACATAGTAAATTTCAACAGTGAACTTCATTCTTCCAAGCCTGCCTATGTGTATAAATTCGAATATGGGACTTCTGTTTCCTTATGAACATTTTCCAATTTCATAGCATTCTTCATGTCTTTTTCCTTATACCAGTATTATTCTTACATGAATTCCTCCACATTTTACATTTTAATATCTGTATTTCCTCCTGTAATCAGTTACCTTATTTAAACTCAGTTGCAAATATATTTGATTTATCTTTACCTTCAACTACTTAAAAAACATCTTAATCTCTCTTTTTTTTTCTTTTTTTCAAAATAGAAGTGTAACTTTATTGTGATTATTATTTATGTTGCAGTCCCAGTAAAACTGCAACCTTGCGTTGTACAAACTTAGAATACAGAATAGTATTTCCTTATCTCAGTAACCTCCGCTGAACATATCCAAAGCTCTTATCCAAGACTCCTTAAATTTGCATGTTCTTTTACTGGAAAAAAAATCTCATCAAAAGTTTAAGTTCTTGAAGCAGCCCTTCATTTTTAATACTTCCCTTCTGCAACTTTAGCTGGGATTTATTCATTCCTTAACTTCACAAAGAACATCATAGGTGAGCTACCCACCCACATCTCTTTCTGATAAAAAGAAACCAGTGCTTGCTGGACAGCTATTTTCTTATCCTTAGGTAAGAAAACAAATTAGGTGAATCACGTCACAGAATTATTTTAATCTTGCCATTGGCTCTGATGAGAGCCCAGATGACAAACTCAAAAGTTAAGTTTAAAAGTAGTTCATGACATGAAGTCCACTGAGTATTGAGACATGACTTCTGGTTCAGGAATTCCCTACTCTGAAATATGTTGGACATTCACAAAGTATTATTTAAGGATTTCTACTATGAATTTACCATCTCATTACCTTCCATGAGGCATCTGGTACTGACCACTTCTGGAGACAAGATACCAGATGATTCAGGTTTCTGGTCTAATAGCACAACATTTTTATGTTCTTACATTAATTCTTATCTCTGTAAATCTCATTTCCACCCCTGAAACAGTCAGAAACAGTGATCTCTAATCCTGGAAACCTGCTCTAGTTCCTATGACTTCTGCCATGAGCATTACATCCCTTTCCTGTTGCAAGCAATAGCTTTCTACAGAACAAGAAAAGAAACAGTCCCTTCCTCAAAGAGGCAGCATATATAGGTTGTAAAGAGTAAGTATATTGGGTAGGTATAGTTCTTGAGAATACTTTACTCTGCAAGACAAAGAAACACACACTTCCCTGGTCTGTTTTACCATACTGCCAAAAGGGCTTATGGACTTGGAAAAGCCTAGCAACATCAACTCCACCAAAACTTGTATACATGGGGGGGGGAGGGGGGGTTCTTCCTGGTTACAGACATGGTTTTATGAAAATAATACACAGCACACAATACAGGAAGTATCTGCTCTGGGATTAAGAACTTCAGCAACCTAATCTGTGCACTGATGGAACCAGTTAATTTCAGCAAACCTCTGGAGTAATCCAAGGTATTTTAGTAACCATGTAATTACTTAAGCTCTTACAATACCACAATGCAGAATGCTGTGGTGGGTTAAATGGCTGAGGTGACCTTTTGTTGTGGACTGCTTCCCACACTGACACCTAGAAAAATGCTGCCCTAATTTTCAGGCATGCTGAGATACCATACTGTGAACTGAAAACCATGAGAACTGCCAATTCTCAGCAGCTTTAGAAAACACCACCAAGTGAGACTCTCTATACACAGCATTGAGAATGCTAAGTCAGAGTACAGATTATTTGGATGTGGATTGTGTTTAGAATCCCTGCTTTTTCCCTGTTACAGATGTAAAGGCCAGAGCGCTGGGCAAGAGACATTCTAGCATAACACTAACAATCAAAAGTTGCTAAACTGTGATCATCCTATCGGCATGGAAAAAGTTTGCTATCATTCAGGCAAGTACCAGTTTTTCCAGTCTGAACACAGAGACTGGCAACGTACAAACATGTAATGGCCTTCAATCATCTGTTAAGAAAATGTTATGGGTGGTTATTTGACAAAGAGAATTAGTGCGTCTAAGAAATAGTATAACTGGTGATTTTAATGAGTGAATGAATAAACACTGCATGGATGGTAAAGGACCCAAATTACTAGCAGATGTATGAAGTTACTCCACAATGCAGATAAGGTAGGAATCTCATGGAAAGAAATTTAGCATACACTAGAGGATGTTGATCAACTCCTTCAAAGAATGCCCAAGACTGGAAACAAAATTAAGTCAAAATGGCATACTTGAATCTTATTGTTTTGTCTAAGTCCATATATCCCTTGCCCTTTCTAATTAAGGGCAAACATGCTCTCAGTGTTTTTAAAGATTGTTTTATGTACTTAACTTTTCCCTGGAGAGGTAAATTATGCCCATCAGATTAAAGTTCAGAGACTGAATGTGATTAAATGCTTCAGGAACTATAAAGTGCTAACACCAAAGATAGATCATAAATATCCACTTTAATGAAGGAATAACATACAGGTTGAATTCAGCAAATGCAACAGAAGGGACAAAGGAAAAAGTGCTGGAGTATACTCAGAAGTTGAAAAGAACACAAACTGAGATTAACCCTTTTAAAAATCCAGAATAACTGCATAATTAAAAAATAAACACTTTGGGGTCAGGTCATGTCAAACTTTGTGACAGACCCTGAGTTACCACTCTAATTACAGACATTTCTAACAAAAGTAAGTGTGATATTGTCAAGAGCTTGCTTTCATATGACAAAGCTTTAGGTATCTGGACACATAGGCTAGAAACCTATTCCATCTGCACTTCCCCTGTAGCTGGTGGAGCAGTTCAGCAAGAATCTGACCAACCAAGACAAGCCAAGTAGAATGATCCTGACTGAGACCATGCACATCATTTGCTAAATTCATAAAAGTAATGACACCCTTACACTGCATACCCTAAGTGCTACAGCAAAATAGACATTAACACATTTCATGCCTCATTCAGAGCAGCCACCTGAACCTCCTGGGAAATATGTGGACTGCTCTACTCAATGGCATTCTGGCTTAGACTTTCTAGTTCTCTCTGTTGAATATTTCACTTTGCATAAATTAAGCATTTATGGGTGTGTTAGCACTCAGAAGAGCTATGAGTGTCCTCAAGGAGACTTTTGGTTTACTTCATAAAGCTTAGAGCACATTTTAGCTCCATGGTTATAAAAAATTATTTAATTTTTGATTACCTAAGTATGAGGTGCAACTCCTTCCTGATTTTGTGAATGGCAGATATTTAATTTCTTTGATTCAGCCTGAAAAGACAATGTGTGCAGAAAATGTACTCTTTTCATCTGTCTGCCATTTTTAACATGAATTCACCAATATCTGAGGACATCCCATTGCTGTCTTTCCTTTGAAGGATAAACAAGAAAGCCTTCAGCAGGGCTATTTTATAAGGGTCGCAACAAGTTTCCTGGTGGTGTTCAAGGCCAGGTTGGACAGAGCCTTGGGTGAAATGGTTTAGTGTGAGGTGTCCCTGCCCATGGCAGGGGGGTTGGAACTAGATGATCTTAAGGTCCTTTCCAACCCTAACTATTCTACGATTCTATGATTCTATTCTAAGTCTCTGGTTTAAACACATGTCCTTCACATTAAAGTGGTATGGTGTAAGGGATGTACAGGCTGTATACACATATCTAAGTATGACAGGAACTCTTAGAAACTTTTAACATTGTTTAGTCCTACAAAAAAATACTGAGACCATGAAATAGAGGATATGAGAAAGCAGCATATGAATTCACTCTGCTATTTGCAGCATCAGGTTTGGAAGCTGCTTGCCTCTAGATCTCAAAGCTCTGCACCTATTGTGTCAGATGGGAATACAACAGAGCACGCAGTAAAGCGAGCGGCCATACAGAGTTATGTGCCTCACACTTATTAGGCCTGTCCACTACACTCTTCCTGTCTTGACACAAAGTACAGAAAATATTTTTGGGGCGGTACATAATTTTTGTGGATTTTTTCAATTCCACATAGCCTGGAATATGCTGAACCAGCTCCAGGAAAACAGGAGCTTGCCAAAACATTAATTCAAGCAGGTGGTTCCAATTCATGGGACCTTTACCTTCTCTATGCTTCAGAGGTTCTTGGAACAACAAAAAACCTCACACGCCTGTGTTGGCAAGCGTATGATTTGAAAGGCAGATGTTATTCTCTCATCCACCCATCAGAATCCTTCTACCAGATTAGCTAGTATCAGAACTATTACTTAGCTTTTGAACTGGCCACATGGGAGGGCTGCTATAACAGAGCAGCTACAAGCCATGTGCTGCCACTTATCTTTGTCCCTGTTACTGGGAAACAAGGGAAATTGAAAATTAAAAAAAAAGGGCAAGTGTGAGGAGGAAGGATTCTGAAGAATGATAATTTCATACCTGCTATTTTGTTTTTCCACATCCCCAATATGCAAACCCAAACACTAGATGACACAACTCCTGTCAGCAGATGGACACAAGGAAAACATAAAGCCCCCAGGGTGTCAGATTTGAAATGCAGAGGGATGATCTGTCTGGATGAGTTCAGATTCAAATTTCCAGAACAATAAGGAGGAAAATGCCATTTCACAATGTGCAGTGGAAAATTTTCATAAAGATAAATTCTTCAGAGAGAGAAAACATCAGTTAATCAGTCAAAAAGATGCCACAATTGTCCAGGTAATTACTAATTCCAAAAGCAGCATCAGCTACAGTGATTAGTTAATTAAACAGTGGACAACTGATAAATATTTTTCTTCTGTTTTCTGTTTCTCTGCAAACATTCTGATTACAAGGTTAGTCTGTGCCCCTCCCCATGTTTTACCTCCAGCTTGGACTGACATAGGGTTAACAGTGGAGGACTGTTACCCCTTGATAATTTCTTATTCAGATGGATACGCCTAGCCCACCCAAGTAGGACCAGTAACCAAATAGCTGACCATGTTCTAACATAATTAAAACTTATCACAAAGTCACATGGCACTGAAAGATGACTGAGCATCTATGAAAGGATCAAAGCAGTATCACCTCTCATTGATTTGGAGAAGTATGCACTGGAAGAGGAAAAGCTAGGGTAACAACACTGAAGAAAAAAAAAAGTTTAAACAAGAGTAAGTACTATGTGGTTTGGCCACTTTATTGTTACATGCAGCAGATCCATGCTTTTATCTCTGAAACCTATGTTGGGCAGCTAGTACTCAGGCAGGAATCCTTTGGAGACATGGTATCCTGACTCTCTTGAAGAAACAGAACTCATGCTTTTTTGTTGTTGCTGTTAAAATGCAATTAAAAGTGGTGCCAACACCCACTTTTAACATAAAGTGTGGTGTCCGCACCTCAACTGGAAGGTTTGGGTTCCATGTCCTCCTAGCAAATAATTTAGGTCATATCTCCCACCTTACAAATAAGAGTCCTAATGATCAGGCATATAGGTAACCAGGACGGGTGGACTTGCTGTCCCCTGTACAGCAAAGAGTGAGGAAGAATGACAGATAATGACACTGTAATCCAGGTGCTATGGTGATCAGCAAGAAAGTGGTACTTGTAGGCTTCAGCCCTTTCTTCTTGCAGAACTCTAATAATTAATGCATGAAAAGTACTCAATGCTCATTGAATTTTTCAGGCTGTTACATTACCCATTTCTGGGGGTTAGAGTGCCCTGAACATTTGGTGCTGTATCTGGTGTGCATGAGTGTGTGTATGCGTATTTGGAGTGAAAGCACTACTGCATCCTCTTCAGCTGTGTTTCAGGGGAAACCATCCATTGTATTTTTGTGCCTGATCCATTAGGCATGCTTTGAAAATATCTAACAGATTGGGTCCCTCAAGTGCCTGTAGATGAAGCATAGTCTGCTTTCCCAACATTCCCCTTACTTTAGACAGAACAAAAGTATTGGGTTGTTAAATTTGCCTGTGTCTCCAGAACCTCATAGTCCTACAGGAAGGGATCTATCAAGCTGGGCAGCAGATGAACAGCTGGCTTTTGGATCACCATTCCAGGCTCAGGCAATGCAATTCCACTCAAGTTCTCCTCTGTAGATGCTTTAATTCTTTTATTGGCTTCAGCCCCATGATGGTATCTATGGCAGACGTGACTTCAAGCAGATATTGATGTGAAAAGGTGAAAAGGTTGGAAGATGTTCAAGCAGCTGGCTTAAACATTTCACCAGGAAAAGCGCATTCTCTCTTGGCACAAGAGCATAAGCTTGAGTTGTGCCTTTCTTGGTTCTAAAACTTAAAGAATCTCTAAAGCCTGCCAAGCTTGTCATAAAATATTGAAAAGAATAAAAGGATGACCTGACTTTCTGTCACATAAAAAAGGCCTCTGAAGGCAGAGAAGTCTTTTCATATTGACAGAGGGGGAAAAAAAAAAAGAAAGATGGAAAAATAAGAGAAATTCTAGAGCTAACTTCTCTAAGGGAATAGAAATAAAGCAATGTCATAAAGAAGTGGTAGGGGACCTCTGCAAGTACGGATGGGTCTTCTCCTACCCTTCTATTTGAATGAATGTTAAGCTCAGTAGTGGATAATCTCTGAAGGATGTATCCAATGTGTATCAGATTTTCTTTCTCTGAGCTGTCTTCTTAGAAAAAAAGTGTTTCTTGTTATTTTTCCCAGACTTCCCAATAACTGTATACTTCTTTAGTTTTTGCTATTACTCTTCAATGTATTACCTTTACCCTTCATCACTTCCAATCCTTTCCTGAATAAAACCACTCAAGCTGAATGCTTTCAGTCCTCTTCTTGTAAAAGTCTTTATCAACCCTTCACAGAATAGCAAGTTTACAGCCACTAACAGTTTTCAGTTTCTTAAATGGCACCCAGATTCCATTCCCCACGCTTTTTCCCATTTAAGCAGGGTCCACTTCCAACAGCAATAAAGACTCTGGAAAAGAAAGGTCTTGTTTTATTTCACTCAGGCTTAGACAGCTCTGAATTTCTAGAAAATACTGAGATCCTATATAAAAAATCTTCATAAGCAGAAGAAGGAAAGCTTTTAAAAAAAGGTATTTTCTCATAGAATATATTGAATTTTAGGAGGTGAGTTTTTGCAGAAAAAGAGCTTCAGACAAGCTGAGCAAGTGGACTCACTGCCACAACCAAAAATGTGGGTCTTCCTTGGGTCCTATGTGATAACTTTGGTGCTATGTGACAAATGTCTGGCTGTCTCAAACAATGCTAGTCACAAGTGCCAAGTAAATTAAGCCTGCAGGGATCAGATTCAGCACCTGAATTTAAGATCCTAAGCACAGATACCTTGGTGTGAGCTAGGTGTCCAAGCCACTACCACAGGTCTTGTGAGTGGAGCTAGTGGAGCATACTGACTTACCCAGCTGACAAAATGAAAGCATCTGCTTCAGGGTGCAAACTCCTTTGAGTGTACTGGGTTAATTTCAGTTGCCCAAATAGGCATCTTGTGGCACTTGAGTTCTCCTGGCTAGTCCTGCCTGGCCTCCAATCGTCTGTCCAGACAGAAGTAACACTGCTGTATCCGAAGGCCCTCTTTCAATCTATGAAAGCACAAGGTTCAAATGGCTCCTGTGGAGGAACCTGAATCACATCCCCACTGTCTGCAACAGAAACTTAAGATGCTTCACTCACATTCTCATAGCTAAATTTCTGTGCTTGAAGCCAAAGCTGAACTCCACTCTAGGGGACTGCCTTTGAAATGCAGTGTACAGAGAAAAGAACTAACCCCCTTTTAGAGTGGAAACATTAAAGACACTCTGAAATACCTTGGGAACTACAGAGTATAGATAATTCATTCTTGTACTTATTTCTCAGACTCAAAACCCCATTTTGAAATGTTGGGGACAAGCAGTAAGTCTCTGGTAAGGCTTCTGGATTCTTTCTCACCTCTATTTCTCTCAGCATCCTGGCTAGATCATTTCTGAGTTTCCCTGAGACCTCTCCAGACAGTGCTCCCTGCTTCCCACCTCACTTGGAGGTATTCCTATTACTCCCTACAGCGATATCAAGTGTCACACAAAAAGTAAAGGCCCGATTTGCTTGACAAAAAGCTGTGCTTTTAACATGTACCTGTGCTCACAAAGGAAGACTACCCCAGCTTCCAGAAGATTGACTGAATATTTACTGTTTTTCTCTCAAATATGCCTAGCTCTTAGGTGGATATTCCAAGCAACACTTCAGGTACTGCTGTTGACCAAGAAAGTAGTAAGAACTGCATTTGTTCAACTATCAAGTATCATTTTGTTTTACAGGTGACTTACTGAAGTACCATACCACACTAAACACCAGCTCCTCCTTCACAAGTTGGTTTACCAACAGCACTTGGAGAGAATACAGTGAAAGAGAGAAATAGCAGCGCAGAACTCAAAATCTTTTAAAATTCCAGGTGCTCTTCTTCAGTCTTTGCCTTCTGTCATCTTTCATTCATTTTGGATGATAGCGACCTTGCTAAGAACAACAGGCATACATTGCTAAGTGCAACCACAAAGCCAGCTAAGAGCAGGGGTTTGGGACATAAAAAGATCCCTAAAGCCATTTATTTAGAAAATGGGACAGTGGGGATTAGCCAGTATCACCCTTGGTTAAATGCCTGAGACCACATATTTAAATAAACAGCAATCTCTAAAGAGAATTAATATTTTGGGGTCCTTTGTGTATTATGTAACATAAATGACGTGATACACTAAGTCACAAGATACAGCAAAAGCACATAAGAAAGCAATGCCACTCTTTGAGTGCCAGGACTTCACTTTAGTTTATGACTAAACATATGTAACACGAGTATTTCTTTCAACGGGTTCATAGCCCACTCTTAGACTAAACTTTTATTGCTTTTACAATAGCAAAGCTCCTAAGGAAATAAATTTATGCTATTCAGCTTAAGTCTCACTTTTGCTAACTTTCATTTTTTTTTTTAAAGTACTGTTTAATCACCTATCATCTCTTATTTTTCCCCAATTTAAATAGCTGACCAAATCAAAACCCATCCCACAAATGATCTGAGTGCAGCTCAGCCCTGGTGGTTTTTCTGCTCCTTTCTGCCTAATTTTTTTGTCTGAACGACAAACCTTGACAGGAAAAAGCCAAACAAGACGCAAACACCAGCAAACAAATCCTTACTCAGGGTGTGGGGCACTCAGCTAACCTGAGTAAACTGGGTAAGAACATCGAGATGGCCCAAAACCCTCCGCAGATGTGATTTTTGCGTCAGTTTTGCACTACTGAAGTGGCGTTTAGAAGCGTTCTGCTGAAGAAAGGAACAATATTTCCATCGCTTTAACCTACCGGGGGCTCAGAAACGGGAACGCGCAGGGAGCGACCTGGCCGCTAATGCCTTGCCCTGGCTAGGCAGCAGCCTGGGGCGGGGGACGCCGGAGCTCTGCGAACAGCTCGCAGGCGCTCCGGGTTTTCAGCGGCAGATCAGAGCACGGCACTGAGCCCGCGTCCTTCCAAGGCCAGGGGGGCTGCTCCCAACGCTCCCCTTCCCGCGGGGCTGGGCAGGCAGGGCAGGGCAGGGCAGGGCAAGGCAGGGCGGCAGCCGCCCCGCAGAGCCGGCCGTTGCCGCGGCAACCTGCGGGCGGGCCGCCTCAGGCCCAACGGCTGCCCGGGGTCCCGGCCCGGCCCAAGGGAAGGAGGAGGTCGTTGATATGCGCGGCGCCGCGCCGGGGGTGCGAGGGCAGCAGACAAAGGCGGGCTTCATCCGGAGGCCGGGCAGCGCACACAAGTCGCTCTTGTACCGGGCTGCAGATGTTCGGAGGGGCGAGGCGAGGCGAGCGGCCGCCCTCGGAGGGGAAGGGAGGAGCAGTGTGGGGGGGAAAGCTGCGCTGCGATCCCAGCGCGTTTGGTTGAGCTTCCCTCCACAAACGGCTCCGACGGCGGCGGGTCGGCGCCTCGAGCATTGCTTTCACAGGGAGGGAGGGACAAGCGAGGTCCCGCGGAGTGGCCTTCGACTCGGTGCGGCGGAGGAGACTGTCCTGGCACATGGTCGCACTGTGGCCCGCAGGTGTCAGCGGGGATGTAGGGCAGGGCCTGCCTCCGGGGGTGGGGACCGGTTTAAATAAAGTACTAAAGAAATGTACGAGTATTAGCTATTGCTTGGTTTAGAAACAAGACGAGGTGGTTTGGTTATTTTAGTTCTTTCTTCCCCTCTCTCCCCACAAGTGGCAAAAAGCCAAAGCTCCTCTAGTGAATGCCTCTCCCTGAATGGGAAAAGCTGCCTTGTTTCATTAATGTTAGTCCTTTTCCCCAAGAAGAGAAGGAAAAGTATTCCCATTATTTTAGCTCTGGAGAAGCCTCAAATATTTAAAGGAGTCATGGAAGATGTACACAACCTTATTTTTCCCCTCCCTTTGTTACCACCAGACACCAAAGGAGAAGAGGAGAAGAGAGAGCAGAAAAAAGCAACCACCTGAGAAGTTGGATACGGTGCTAAAGGGCACCACGGGTACACCTCTAATGTAAGGAAAGCAAATTGCAGAGGTAACCTCTGCAGTAACCTCTTTCTGAACCTCGCCTTGATTAGTACACTGATCCACCCAGCACTGAAACATGTTTGTCCAGAGCATGGGCAGAGCGGTTTTGGTAGCATTTGTAGCACGGTGGAATTCTGTGTTCAGAAAATCACATGCTTGTGCACAAAGATGTTAAAATCTGGTGGATTATATGTAATTCTCTCCACATGCACAAAAATAGCGATAGCTATAAATCAAATAGTCGGTAAGCCCTTTTTTCAGATATCTGCTTTCCTGTTTCCTGTTCCTACACTGTTTTAAAAATAATAGTTTGCTGTAAGGAAAATACACAGATCTCTGTTACACTCATGTAAGCACATCAACTTTCCCACCAGTGTTTGGAAGCACAATAAATGCGTGTGTATTAATTGTAATCATGAAAGCATTCTGATGAATAATATATAGTCATTTGGGTGTTTTAGGGCATTTCTTTTTTGCTCACTATGATCGTATGAGAGTTCTGTTTTTCCTTTAAAAGTACTCAGTCTTGCTGGTAGCCTTGCTTCCTTGCAGATTTGCTGCGTGACTGAGAGCCTGGTTTTAAAAGGATTATTTTTCATGTTTGGGAAAAATGCTGCTGCAATTTTTAAAAAGACGTTCCTTCTTTTTTCTACCTTCATTCCATTTACACCTTTCTGTGCACAGCTCTTGTGATTGTAATCTGTTATTCCAATCAAGTTTGTCATAGTTTTTATAATGAAGCTAGACATGCATTTAGAAAATGGCCTAGCAAGGACATTTGGATGTGGTTCCAAGTAAGAGGAACACAGTGATCACAAGCGGTACTTGGGCAAGGAAAGCACAGTGGTTAATGGTATTGAGACCCAGACCATGTATTTATTTCACAGTCCCTGCTTAAGTGTAAGGAACATTAGACTGAATTATTTAATAGACTGCCAGGTCTGAAAGTGAAGTCAGAACTTGTGAGGGAGGGTGCACTGTTCACAGCACAGCACTTTTATTTAACACTTAATTAGGAACCTGTGCACAGAGAAGCTTTTGAGATTGTTGCCATTAGAAACTGAGCCCTAGCCACTGGGGTCAGACTAGCCACTATGGTCAGACTGCCATCTCCATCCCCACCTCTGTTCCCTGCCTTTTTGCTCCACTGGCTGACCTTGCTGTGCTTGGCTGAGCTGAACCTTGAGGTGCTGCAGTGTTTTACATTGCTAGTCCCCAGCGTTTAATATGTGAGCATGCAAGGAATGGTGCCATCCTCAGGTACCAACAGTGTTTTCCTTTGCTGAAAACCTGCCAGCTGTCATTTAATATCACTTGAGTATCATGTAACAAATGTAGAAGCTATCTGACAGAACATCTCTTTTCCTACTGATCGAGGCTGGAACACAGCAAAGTTTCCATTTACTTCTAGCTATTGTGAAAAGAAAGCTCTATTGACCTATTTTGACACTTAGCCAGGGAGGTGGCCACATCAGTCAGAAGCTGACAATTTTTGTTTCCAAACTCAACCACCAGAATTTTAACACTGTGCTTTGTTTGAACTGAAAGACCGTCATTTCAGTGCCTTTTATTCACCGTTGATCTCAGGATTATGTATTTTACATAGTATTTTTGAGTCATAATATTAGCCATCATTATAATATTCTCCATGCAAAATTATTGTTTGTGTAAGCCTGAGGAGATTTCCAGTGAATTTTCACATTACACAGTGGCACTGAACAATCTTTTGTGCAAAGATATCACAGGTGTCCTCATTTTTATCCTCTTCTTCACAGGGAGACTGATCCTTGACCGCACAAGGCATTTGAAGTTCTGCAGTTGATTTTTGAGAGATCAGGAAGAGGCCTCCTAATTCTGCCTGTCCCTGAGCATCACCCAGATTGGGAGCCAAGGGCATACAGGAAGTGGTGGGATCAGAGCCTGAATTAATTCTACTGGGAATAATTGATCTTTGGAATGATTTCCACAGGCACAGCTTCCAAAGGTGCTGAATGCTGATACATAGCAGCACAATACTGGCTTTGCAGACCCGTGTAGGAGTGGTCACTCTAAGCAACAAAGTGTAGGAAATTTTTTTGCAGAGAACAATGCACTATCAGAACATTACAGGCTTTCATCTGGACTGTCAGTAGGTTGAACTGGATCATTGCTGGCACACTGAGGGACAACCTGAGTATTCTATGCGTTATTTCTGCCAGGCAGGATTCCTTCAGGTGCACCTGGCGGCATTTTTCTATTGTTGTGAGGAGAGAAATTTGAGCCAGGTTGTCGGCAATAGTGACAGCAGTGGATTTTTTACCCAAAAAGTATAAACGTCAATTAGGTACTGAAGCTCCAATCATTATCAATCAATTGAAAATCTCCTTCTGCCTGATGCCGCCTTGACTCAGGGCTAGAGCAATAGTTGGGCACTGCTTCATGCCTCAGTGGGACTGTGGTCCCTCAGCCCAGAAACCTGCGCTGAGATGCTCATATCAGGGAGGCAGCTCTTTAAACCTTACATTCAGTACCTGTTTTGGGACCCATACTGCTTTCAGTGAATATATAACTAAGTCTTGGGTTAGAGGATGGGTGTAACCTTTGTACATGGCATGAAACATAGGTGAATATTTCAATGGGGATGGGCAGCAGAATCTATGGTCTCTACCTTCAGTACCTACAAAGCCACTGTTTGTGGCTGATCCAAATGTAAGTTAAGCAAAGTATGAAAAGTATCATTTATTTTTAAGTCAAGTCAGTTACTGAACAGTGTGAGATGACAGTAATTATTTTTAACATTACTTAAAAACCTGTATTTTAAAGAAAATGTAGGAGTTCAAATATGTTTGACATTTGTGGAAGTCAGAAGAAATACTGCTGATTGATTGACAAAAGCAGCAGTTTCACAAAGTAATCTTCAAGCACAGTATCTAAAAACCGCTAAACCACTGTGATTATCTGAAATAAATCTAAGCAGAGTGATATAAAGTTAGAGTAAAAAAAAACTTTCATGGAGATGTGGTGACCATACCCACTGATGTAAATTCTGGTGAGATAAAAGATGGTAAATAGAGTAAGAAAATGCTTGCAATTTCAGATAGCCCTTTTTCTGTAACAAGCTCACAGTCTGTGTATTGCCTTTCACTTTCATGGTCAGAACTGTTTGTTGTTTTTTTTTTTTTAAAAAAGAACATCTTTCTACTACAGACACTATGTTTTCAATAAATGTCTTCCACACATTAACTGTAGCTGTTTTCAATGTGATTTTAAACAAGCAAAGCTCTTTCGGTGCTTTGGTGTTTTGGCAAACTGCGAAGTCCTTCCTTTATCTAAAGAAATGGGTAGCAAAGAAGCTAAAGGGCAAGCAAGGCACACTAAATTTATGTCTGCCTTCTTGATAAGCTTTGTCCTTGGCTATTTAACATTCAATGACCACTACGATGTTGGGGATACCTCATACACATTACAGAAATCAGCAGTGTTACCAGAGTTGCAGTTCACAACTCTAGAAATGCTTGGAACCTAATCTGCTAATTTTTTCAAGGAGATGGCAAACTCATTCTTATCACTTCAGATTACCCTACAGTGCTTTTAAGTGTAACCCTTTAACATGACTGACAGTTAAGCTTTCTAAGCTCCTAGGATGTCATTGTTTGTTTGATTTGTACAATAATTATTAACATTCCTCAATTTGAGTGCAAAACCTTGTCTGTTGGAGAGAAACTCCAGTGCATATTTTCCTGGAAGTCCTATCTTTAGGGCAGTTGGGTTGCTGTCAGTTAGCACCTTCTTCCCATGAAACTAGGCCTTCTCATGAATCATACTCTCATATACCCTGTTCATCTTAACATCTTTGCCTGTCTGTTCACAGAGGCAACTGAACATCTTGCAGTCTTCAAGCTCATATTCAGTCTTCATTTGATGAATCAGAGAGCAAAAGGAAGATCTGCTTCCTCTCTCCAAAGATGTGAAATTGCTTGTTCAGTACTGTCTTGTCAAGGTACCTATTTAGATGTTTAATACAGAACTCCTTTTTCATAGCTTGCATATTCTCCAAACAGGATTTCTTGCTTTAAATCCTGTTGAGAGTCTTTCCAGAGCAGTTTACCTACATATAGTGACACAAATGGAAATAAAGGAAGATAGTGACCATACTTCTCCGTGTGAGCCAGCAAGGCTGCACAGCTACAAAAAGAGAGCTCCATCACCATTTTGTAGCATATATCGGCATGTGGCAGCATTCTTCTTTCAGAGCTCTGGCTAGAGTGATTAAATGCTCATTGCAGTTTTGTGTCTCTCAAATACAACTAAACCTTCAGAAATCTGATTATGACAGCAACTGGGAAGTTGACAGGAAAGCAACAGAGCTTGCAAAGGTTAATTTGGATGAAAAAACTTGCCATGATTCCATGATACAAAGCAGTTTTTTCTAATCTGCATGGAGTGGGCATGTGGTGGAAGGAAAGAAACTAAGAAAATATGTCTTTTGAGCAAACAGATTTGATCATGAGAAATCTTTGGCTCCAAGTTTGGGTTTTGTTTAAAGTAAATATCTTCCTGTCAAGGCAAGCTTCACAAATGAGCAAGTAAGTTTTAGGCTCTAGAGTAATGTCATTTTCTGAAACTAAGGAACCTTTATCTCAAATGCATACACACTGCTCAGATTCTTTTTTGTGATATTCAGGACTAGAGGAAGCCTACTGTAATGAGTGAAATTGTTAGGATTTCACTGGAATACATGAGAACATAACTTCACCAGCTTAATTACCTGTATTGCATCAGTTAGTGTGTACACTTGTATTTTCTGACTTTGGAGTAAAGAACTGCTGCAATCACCCCAAACCTTTTATAACAGATGTTCTTAAAGTGCTTGGGAGACATGCTGGAAATTTCTCCATACAGTCCTGAGTTTCACGTTACAGGAGCTTGTCTTTGATTCTATGAGAAGGGTGCACTGAAAGCCTGCAGTGAATTATTAACCACATCAGTGAGCTGGGGTTTGTATAGCTTAATTTATATTGAGTATATCTGTATCCAGAGGTGGCATCATTGAATTAAATGGTTTTGCTCTTCTGTAAGGAGACACAGAGCTTTGAGTAAAACTACCAGAAGCAGTTCCAGGAGGTAAGATTTTTGGAGAGACATACTAGAGAAAGCATGTAATAACAACACGAGATGTGACAATCAGGAGTAAAGCTGGTTGCTTTTGTTGTGTTCTTCTTTTTAATAGAAAGCAGTATTGAATATTAGCTTACACATTTACATGATCAGATACGTGAGTAATAATAAAAACCTCCTCAAAACTGAGATTTAGCTGAAGTGAAAGCTGAAACTTCTGTAAACTATGGCAAAGTAAAATTTGGGCCAGTTGCTTACAAATGCAAGAGCTAGGCAGGCTCTTCCTAGACATAATTCATATACCCTTCAGACAGGAATGCAAAAGTGTCATTGTTTCTCTTTAGATCAGTCACGATCTCAGAACAGTCTCTCCAAGGACCCTTCACTTTTGGGAGAGAGTGGGGTAATTTGTCTGAATTAACATGGACATCTCTTCTTGCCAAGACAATTTCTGAAACTCCAAGACAAGAAATTAAACTGGGGTTCAGCAGATTAAAGGTCATGTCCTTATATAAGCACCCACAACAGACAAGAAAAAATGTGATTCAGTTAGTTTCTGTGATTTAAGTTAGCTGCCAGATTGTACTTGACAATCTACACTCATTCCAATGTCAGCCTGATTTTGATGTTGTGGTTTTATCATGAATTCTTGTTGTCAATGTAAACCACCTGCACAGTAAAACCCTGTTATTATCCACAATCACAAAGGGTGATTTTACAGTACATACACACTGGATGTCATTTTGTATTACTATGAGGTTTTGTGAAAGAGCTTCATATTTTGGAGTTGCTTGTAGTAACTGTCATACACAGGAGCATAAAATTTTGCAAAAGTGTATTTCAGAAATCATATTTCTGTGGATTCCAGTGGAGAAAGCCCTTGCTAGCTTTTGTGATAATCAGGCATGAGAATCTGTTATTGTAATGGATATAACAATGTACCTAAAAATGGACTGCCCATGACATAAAAACTTCTTTTTTTAAAAGGGCTTACTTCCGTGCACATGCCTGTGTGCCCTGTGTTGGTGGAGAAATGATGAATTGCAAGATCAATATCCTGACTTCCAAAATATCTGAACAATCAGAACTTCAAATTCTGAAAGAGTGAGGACTTTGGGCAGCTAGCACCATCAAAAAGCAAAGTCCTAAATAAGCAAAGATAAGGACGGGTAAAGACCTGAATTCACCTAGGCTGCCAGAAGGTGAGAACAAGGCCAACAGGTTTATAAGAATGCCCAGGAGTAGTTGTTCTCTATAGCAACATATAGGCAGAGTGAGAAGCATTCATCATTTCACACACGTCGCATATCACACACTTATCACGCACATCACACACGTCACACTTCACACACTTGTCACATACATGTCTCACACATGTCACACGTATCACACTCATCTCACACATCACACACGCAACACGTGTCACAAACACGTCACAGATCTGTCATGGTTTAAACTCTGTCAGCAAGTCAGCCATGCAGTCTAGCGCCCCCCCTCCCGCGTCCCCGCTCCCCAAGGGATGGGGAGGAGAATCAAAAGAATGTAGCTCCCACAGGTTGAGGTAAGAGCAGTCTAGTAACTAAGGTATAACACAAATCACTACTGCTACCACCGATAATAATAATGATAAGGGAAATAACAAGGGAAGAGGATACGATACCACCTGCTGAAAATGAGCCGGACAGCAGAGAGAGTGCCCTTCTGTGTAACTCTCAGTTACATCCTGGGCATGACGTGCTGTGGTATGGAATACCTCTTTGGCTAGTTTGGGTCAGGTGTCCTGTTTCTGCTTCCTCCCAGCTTCTTCTCCTCCCTGTCAGAGCATGAGACTCACAAAGTCCTTGGTCAGTCTAAACATTTGAGCAGTAACTAAAACCGTCAGTGTTATCAGCACTGTTCCCAAGCCAAAAGTCAAAACCACAGCACTGCACCAGCTACTAAAAATGACTGCTGCTGCTGAACCCAGGACAGTGTCACACACATTTCACATGTCACTCATGTCACACGTGTCACACGTGTCACACTTGTCACACACATAAGCTGAGGGTAGATTTCGTGGTAGTGAAATAATCTTAGGAGGAAGCAGCTGACTGGCAAACAGCAAGCAGGAGGAAAGACCAAGGGGCTGGGCAGGTACTTGGAGACTGAGCAGGTGTTGTAAGAAGAAAGCCCACATAAGCAACTACACACAGCAAAGGAGTAGAGAGACTAAACCAGAGAGGCAGATAAGAAGAAAGCAACATTTCCAAGTTTTTTTCCTGCCTTGTGTAACAAGGAAATGTCTGAGGCAGAATTAGAAAAAAAAAACAACCCACACATAAATTTGGAGCAGAAATAAGAAAACAATATCAAGAAATTAATATCTGACCCATTAAATCTTGACTGAGCCCTGATAGAAAAAAAAAAAAAAGTGATGTATTTAGGGCTATGGCACTTACCTGAAAGAAAAATATTGCCTGAAACTCTAATATTATTATTTAACATTGTGGAGAATGTAAATAATTTTAAAATAAATTTTAAAACACAGGAATTCAATTCTCCTGCAATAAAAGATAGTGCAACATAGCAATATGTATATTGTCTTAGAATGGTGTACCTGTAGGTACAAATGCTACAGAGCATCAGAAAAGAAACTTAGATGCTAGTGGTTTGGTGGGGATTTTTTTACCATTAGATTTTAAATCTCTCTGCAATGACCAATGTATAGACTTGAATGCCTGAATCATCTTGGACAGCTGCAGTTATATTGCTGTAGCAGTGGGTGTGATGCCAAACTGGCTCTATCTTTGGGGGCCTTGAAGTGTCCCCCAGCTCAGTACATGCTCTCCCCTTTGTAGAAGTACCCACCTCTCATGGGACCTTTCCAGCAAGCCTCTCTGGAGCTGCTTCTTAAGGATTCTCAAATGCTTACAGCTCTACAGTGAGCATTTTATTACTCTTTATTTTTTATTTTATTACTTTTTATTTATTACTCTTTTTTAATTACAGCTGGTGTCTTCCAGCTGTAGGGATTTTTCCCTTGTCTTACTGATGAAAGGTAGCCCATCTCCACAGCTGTTATCTCAGTTGCCTTATCTAAAAGTGAGAAGTACCAAGGGTATGACACCCTTGTTCATACCTTGAGATTAGACACTGACCCCACATATGAAACCACACATTTAAATTTAGATGTCATAATCTGGAGCTGAGTCTCACCAGTGCTAATTTCACTGTTACTCTATAGCCTTTGTTTTCCATCTCAGTTGGTGCCTGCCAGCATCAATCAATGGTGAAGTGCTGATAATGCTGACAGCTTCTCAATGAAGTGCTCTGGCATATGATACCATGCTAGTAGCCTGCCATTTCCCCTAGTACCACAAAAGTTCAGACATCTGCTCCCAGACTTGCTGAATTCTACGTCTCCACAATAGTAAGGAGCATGGGATGGACCTGCATAGTCAATGTTGTAGTAGATATCCCTACTTGAGACTGTAGATTAATCATTCTTTAAGCAGCTGAAGAAAGCATCAGAATCGCAGACCATGGTGATCGCAGATGGCTCTGATCATCCCAGTATCTGCTAGAAGGGCAATGTGGCACAAACAATCCATGAGATTTCTGGACTGTATTGAAAACTCTTTCTTGATGCAGGTGATCAATAAACCAATGAGGAGATGTTAGAGCTGCTACTCAAAAACCAAGGAAGAACTGATTGAAGATCTGAAAGTTGAGGGCAGCCTTGGCTGCAACAACTGTGAGACTGGAGTTTTAAGATCCTGAGAGAAGTGAGCAAGATAAACAGCATAATTACAGCCCTGGACTTCAGAAGAACAGATTTAGGTCTGTTCGGGGAGGCTTTCATGGGAAATTGCTGCAGGGCAAAAGGCCCCAGGAGAGCTGGCTGATCTTCAAGGGCAGCCTCCTCAGACAGCAAGAATAGCGCGCAATGTTCAGAAAGTTGAGCAAGCATGGCAGAAGGCCAGCATGGATGAACACAGAGCTCCTGCCTGAGCTCAAGCACAGGAAGTACACAGAAGGTGGAAGCAGGGACAGACTACTTGGGAGGATTGAACAGACGCTGTTCAAGCATGTAGGAATACAGTTAGGAAAGCTAAAGTGCAACTCGAGTTGAAACTAGCAAGGGAGGAAAAGGGAAACAAGAAAGTTCTCTGTAAGTACACCAGTAGCAGAGAGAAGACCAATGAGAACGTGGGTTTACTGCTCAGTGGGGCAGGGAACACTGTGACAAGGGACATGGAAAAGGCTCAGGTATTCCCTATGGGTTTTGTTCCTCGGTTTTCCCTGGTAAGGACTGCCGTCTGCCTTCCGAGGTCTCTGAGCCTCGTAGCAGTCTGTAGGTATGAAGCTGTACCCACAGTAGGAGAAGATAGAATGGGGACCACTTAACCCACTTAGACAGGACCAGATGGCATGCACCTGAGGGTGCTGCAGGAGCTGGCTCATATCACTGGAATGCTGCTAATGCTTTTGAAAGGTTATAGCAGGTTCAAAGCCAGGAAGCTCTTGATGACAACAAAAAGGCAAACATTGTACCCATCCTCAAGAAGGACCACCTAGGTAACTACAGACTGGTTAGCCTCACCTCAGTCCCTGAGGTAGTTATGGAGCAAATACACCAGGAAGCCATTTCCAAACATAGGAAGGACAAGAACATCATTGTGAACAGTCAGCATGAGTTTATCAAGGACAAACTGTGCCTGACCAACTTCATTTCTGTGATGATGTTCACAAGAGGAGAGTAGTGTGTTTTGTATACATTGACTTTAGCAGTCCTTTAACACGATCTCCTTTAGTCTTCTTCTCACCAAACTGGTGAGATGTGGGCTAGATAAATGGATGATAAGGTGAGTGGAAAATTGGCTGTACTGTTGGGCTAACAGGTTGTGATCAGTGACACAGTCACAGCAGTGTTTGATTTATAGTGTGCAGTTCTTCATTCTCCCAGGCCCTGCTTTTGCCTTCTGAGACTTGGGCAGTGCGGCTGGAGCTCTTGCTGGTGAAGACTGAGACAAAAAAGTTACTGAGTACTTCAGCCTTCTCCACGTCCCAGGTAAAAGGGCATCCTGTTTCCTTCCAGACAGGGCCCGCATTTTTCCCTAGTCCTTTTACCTCCAGTATACCTATAGAAGCTTTTCTTGTTGCCCTTGATGTCCCTGGCCAGATTTAATTCTGTCAGGGCTTCAGCTTTCTTAACCTGATCCCTGGCTGCTCAGACAATTTCCCTTCTCCCCCAGGCTACCTGTCCATGCTTCCACCCTCTATAGGCCTCCTTTTTGTGCTGGAGTTTGTCCAGGAGCTCCTTGTTTGCCCACGTTCTTGCCCGACTTCATCTTTGTCAGGGTGCATCACTCCTGAACTTGGAGAAGGTCATCCCTGAATATTAACCAGCTTTCTTGGGCCCGTCTTCTATCCAGGGCTTTGTCCTGTGGTACTCTACCAAGCAGATACCTGAAAAGGCCAGTCTGCTTGCCTGAAGCCCAAGGTAGTGAGCTTGCTCTTCACCTTCGTTGCTGCCTTAAGGATCCTGAACTCCACTATTTCATGATCACTGCAGCCAAAGCTGTTCTAGATCTTTGCATTCACCTCCAGGCCCTCCTTGCTGGGAACAAAGTCCAGCATAGCACCTCTCCTTGTTGCCTCCTCTGTCACTTGGAGAAGGAAGTTATCATCAAGACATGCCAGGAACCTCCTGGATTGCTTATGCCCTTCTGTGTTTTCCCTCTGACAGATACCAGCATGGTTGAAGTCCCCTATGAGGACCAGGGCTTGTGAACGTGAGCTGCACCTATCTGTTTACAGAGGGCCTCATCTTGATTTTCCCAGTCAGGTGGCCAGTAGAATACCCCCATTATAATGTCCTCCATCCCTGCCCTCCCTTTGATCCTGATCCATAAGCTCTCAGTCGGCTGAGATGGAGCTGGTGATTGACATAGAGGGAGACACCTCTCCCCCACTCCCCCATCTCCCTTGCCTGTCCATTCTGAAGAGCCTATATCCTTCCATTCCAACAGTCCAGTCGTAGGAGCCATCCAACCACATCTGTGATGATAGTAAGATGATAGCCCTGAACATCTCTCTTTTTTTTTATCTCCCATGCTATATGTGTTTGCATAGAGGCACTCAAATTGGGCCCCTAGTGAAGCTGAGTTACTGGTTGGAGTGTCTGGAATTCCTTTGTGCTGCTCTTCAGGTGCTCTCCTGCTGACCTGCAACCTCTCCCCAGACTCTGGGTATCTCCTGCTGGCACCAGCATCAAACTGGTAGGAGGGGGATGGATTGAGGCTCCCCTTTCCATAGCAACTTTAGTTTAAAGCCCTCTTCACAGGCTTGGCAAGCCTATGCCTGAAGATGTTGAAGCAAGACCAGGTTGGATGGAGCCTTGGGTGATATGGTTTAGTGTGAGGTGTCCCTGCCCATGGCAGGGGGGTTGGAACTAGATGATCTTGAGGTCCTTTCCAATCCTAACTATTCTATGATTCTATGATTCTATGTCTTTTCCCTTCATGAGTATAACCCATCTGAAAATAAATATCAACAATAAAATACTGGGAAAGACTCATAACTCCTGACTGTCCACAGTGTAGATGATGCCTGCTAATTCAGTCCTGTGCGAACTGTCATTTCTAGCAAGGCTGTTCCAAAATGTTATTAAGGGCACCACAGCATATTGCAGAATGTGTTGGCAATGCCAAAACCAGAGGGAAATCAGGAACATAGCAAAAACATAAGGCAGCTGCCAAACATTGATTCTCTTTAAAGGTGAGAAGCAAAGATACCAGGGCTTTTTGAGAGTGAAGGAAAAAAATGTTGGAGTGGTTTTTGCATGTCTGTTCACAAGAGCTGAGAGGGCTAAACATAGTGGTTGAAATGGGTTTAATGTATTCATGTTCTGTGCATAATTACACTTGGGGGAACACATTTGACGAGAAAGCAACAGTAATATATCAGTGCCTGTCTGAGCATCTCAGTTGTTACCATGCAGCAACTCATGAGCCCTTGGATCTCCCCAGTGACTGTCAATAGAACTTACACTTCTGTCTTCCAAAAGTATATGTCCCTACCACCTGAAATTCAAAAACCAGCCCCCATGGACTGCAACATGTCAAAGGGAACTCAGAAAATTGGTAAGTCAAATGCTAGTTTCACTTCTAGTTTTGTAACATGATAGTTTTCAGGGGGGTTGTCAGTGAATGCAAATACTATGAACTGAAAACTGTATTTTATATGGTTCTTATGCATGAACCAGTTGGGTCACTGATCACAGACACCACAGGATTGTGGCAAGTGCTGAAGAGTTAAAATTCAGTCACTGAATGAAGTAAAACTCTATCAATCAGAGCATTTGGTGCTGAGTAGCCACTGAATCACACACGGTATCAGCAATAAAATGAACTAAAAAATTCCCACAGGGAGAAATGGACCATCCCACAGAAGGTCCCACTGGAGTTAAAATTTTATGTATGTGGAAGACAACCAGAAAACATATAAGTAGCTCCTGTCCAGTGACAAGTCATGCCTAGAAGAAAGAAGAGTCAGGAATTACTTTACTCTGACAGGAGCTGGCTCAGAATCATTCCATGTTTTTAATTCTTTTCAGTTAATGTTAGTGGAGGAGTCTGGCCATGAAAGCACTGTAGAAATGTGAGGAAAATATTACTTCATATAAAAATGAAAACCAGGAGTGATAGGATTTTAAACCAAGAATAAAAATCATAAAATGAAAGTATGAGCACTTGTGACTGGTTTAAGGGCTTTCATTCAGCTTTGCTTAGCAAACAGTTCAGGTGCTTTAAGATATTACTGCTTCCCAGCTGTTTGCTGTGGTCTCTTTGTAACAGGTTATCACCCTTTAGCAGAATTGACAGGAGGAAATGTATGCCTGTGCACAATCTGCTTCAGTACAGGAATTGTGTCTTATTCAAACCCACCTCTGTTGGTGATTTGAGGCTGGCTGTCAGCCTTTGCTTTAGCTCAGCAGAGGCACAAGCACACGATCCCTTCTGCCAGCCCCAGACTGATGATGGTATTGGAGACACAAGAAAACTTTTCAGCCCTTGTAGCAAGATTTGTTGGGTTTTATCTGTCAAAGTCTTAAGCCCATCAAGACAGTCTTGCACTCTTAGAGTCATTTGGGGTTTGTTTCTTCTTTTCTGTGGGAAAAGAAGTCAAGGGGCTGAGTTACAGGGCTGAGGGGCTAAGTGAAGGGGTAACTGTTAAATGAGCAACACATAGTTAAGATCTAGAACTTAACACTCCTACAGAGACTACATTGGAAAGAAAGGGATAGAAGCATTGGAGCAGGTCTTGTAAGGACTTGGAAGATCTCAGTGGGTTTCAGGACACAGATGAGGAAACCACATTGCCTTCCTTTTTCCACTCTCCTGTGCCCTCCTATTCAAATTTCTAGGACAACAACCTTTATCCTGAAATAGAAGTTGTGTTGGAACAGGACAGAGTTGCTGCTCTGCAGAAGGAAAGCAAGTGAAACAGCAGGTAGCATGGGTGCAACTTCCTGGGCAGAGGAGGAAGCACAGTGGAAAGAAAGGGTGGAATCTTTCACTTCTGTGTAGGTCCTAAACCTGTAAAGTGGGAATATTTTCCACCACATTTCTGTTGAGAAGAGTTGGAAACACTTTTCTGCATTTACTTGATGCAAAACGAAAATAAGGAAGCTTTTGGACCATTCTCCTCCCTATTGGGAAACACTGTTTTTTGAAGATCACCATCTGAGTTGCTTTTAACAGATGTTTCACATGAAAATACAGCTTTCTGACAGTCTAGAGGTTGGTAAGTTATACATAGATAAAATTTTGATGTGAGAAAAAACAGTAGGTTGACAAGTGACTCCTGGCAGCTTTGAAAAGAGTTACAGCTTCTGGAATAAAGCAAAAAGAAACAAAACCCATGTAAATTTCATATGGTGGAAAAAGCATACCTCATTCAGAAGCTAACCCAATGATATATACGTGGGGAGATGAAAGTACAGTTGAGGCTATCACCTATCTGCTTTAACAAGCTGGAAGGTGCTTTCTTTTTTATTTTCATGTTTTTCATAAATGTATTGTCAAAACTAGAGATCTCTCAGACTGACAAATGCAGAACGGTGATGAGAGCAAATGTAGAAGGATTCTTTGGCTTTAGTAATTAGGTGTAGAAAGTTTTTGTCTTTATTAGTGAGAATGTTATTTATGAGGTGGGGATGGAAGCATAAACCACTTCTTGCCATTGCCAAAAGCACTTCACAGACATCCTTTCTACACCTTGGAGAACAGATACTTCTTTTTTTCAGCTGTACATGTATGATTTCAGATTGAATTCACATCTGGGGACAAATGCATTGGTTGGTACGTTCACAATAGCAGGGCTCTGCAACTGACAATCTGTCCCTGAAAGTGTTATTAACATTTGAGATGCATTTACACATTATCAGGTGTTTAGTCCTGTGAGCTGCTACTGCATCCACAAGACACAGGAGAGTAGTGAGACAAACCAAACTGCAGAGGTTTCAGAAGAGGTATCCAACCCTGATTCAAAAGGTCAGACACCCCTGGCATGGAGGTTTGGCAGAAGTGCAGGAAAGCAAAGTCTTAAGGCAGGCTATGTATCTGTTGAAGTGATAAAGGAGAAATATGAAACTGTCTGATCTCAGATGCAATTTGGATTTGTGAGCTACTAAGGAAAGTACTAATACTACTTTTGTGTTATGACACTTAACTAAAAATATAAAATAATGATATAATATTAGCATATTCACAGCTATTGCTATTGATTTATGGATGATCCTCGTACTGTAATACTAGAGGAGATGTTCTCTAAAATAATGTTTCCAATATATTGCACAAAAAATATCTCAAAAACTACAAAAAAGGAACGTAGGTATTGGAAAGACAAGAAATGAAAAGTTTTAAGTTTGTTGCATATGCCAAAAATGCAGGCCAAGTAAAATGAAAAGTCTCGCATTTGCACTACAGAAATTGTTGAACCCCTGAAGCAAGGTAGGCATAGGTTTGTTTATGCTGGCTGAAGAAGACCAGTATTTGTCCTAGCTTGCTGTTTTCACTTTCTGATGATAGCTTTACTAGAAAATATTGCAACTGAGTAGGCAATTAGGCATAACAAATTATTTTTGATGTAGAAAGAATGAAACATAAGCCACAAAAATTAGTAGATAACTTGAAAAGTTTTGTGGGAAGTGGAGTCATGTAACTGCCAGTCCTTGTTATCTCAAATCTAAAGTGTTGTTAGAAAACAGTATCAAAAAAAGCACTGCAAAATAACCTGCAGAACCAGGCTGATCTGTACTTAGACTAAATTACAGAAGGACAATGATTAAATTTAGGTTGTCATCCACTGACATTTTACATGACAGAATGCTGAAAACCACTAGACTGCTGTTTAAAGACAGGAGGAGAGCAGGATAAAAAGCCTGATGTGATCTCATGACCCAAGAGCTGCCATCACCTCATAAACTGATACTGTGCATCAGGGAATAATGGTCTCAGAAGACAATGACATGCTTGTATGAGAGCATCACTCTTCATATATACTGTGAAAAGATGGGTGATCCCTTTTCACAAATGGTAGTGATAGTAAGAGATAGATTAGCAATCTTGCCAGAAAATATCATCATGCTGAGGACATCTTTTCTGAGAAGGAAATGTTAATTGCTGAGCCTTATGAAGCTGTTATCCGGGGTCAAAGGGCCTTACTGGCCTTGACTAGCCTTGCCTGTGGCCTCCTCTCACACCTTGCCTATGGCTCAGAGGCTCCATTTCAGCTCATCCTCAGGCATCCAGCCCGGACTAGGGAGGTGTCCCTCTGCCCAAACTGCAGCTTGGGCATCCCAGGTTGACCTCATGCCTGGCTGGTGGCCTCACATATGTGTGGTGGTCTGGACAGTGGAACTGGACTGTTATCTCAACCTGACACTGCTGACTAACACAAAGAAATCCTTCACATATCAGGATCATTTCCCCACTGGAGACTTGGTGTACAAGACAAATACATTTGAGAGTTTTATATTTCAAGGCCTCACTCTCATTTTGGTTTCTTTGAATGAGCTGACTTCAAACTTCTTATGAATTAATCCATTTCAGCATCCAGCTGAGATGCTCTACTGTGCTTATGTAGGAAGTAACTGAGTTCCAGTCTAACTCCCTGCTCATAAGGCTTTTTCCTTTTGCAGTTGAAAGAACCTGGTTCTTCTCACTAAAGTAAGCTACCTCATGCATGAAAATCATCAGGCATCATAAGGAATGGGAGCCTTTTCTTCAAGACACCAAAACTGATGGTATTTCAGCCCTATCATTTTTAATTCTGACCTTATCTCTGCCACTACAGTGGAACAGAAAACCTTGCCCTTTTGAGATCAGTGAAAACAGCTCTTTTGAGGCTTCAGAATGTCACATCTTTATTTGTGAGATCAAAGAGCCCATTATTACCGAATTCCTGTTCTCCAGGTAGGTACTTAAGTAATTTTTCACCTGTCTTCAGTGTCCTAAGTAGTTTGTTCCATGAATTCCATGAGGAAGTTTCCATTTTAATCATTCTAGAGGACCTTCTCTTAAATGTCTTTGATTTTTCAAAATCCTTATCAATTTGTAGACACCAGAGCTGGGCTTATTATTCCAGCAGGATGACACACAGCAGTATGTAACCTTCCTACACTTTCTGAGTATAAATTCCTGGTTACCTGTAGGCATTGCATTACCATGGAAGAGCCTGTTCACCTGATTTATTCCTCACAAGCTTCTGTTTTATTTCTTCCCCCATTATTTGTAGATGAATGAGTTTTTCTGTCACGATGTTGAAATACACGTGGTTTTATTAAACTATTTACCAAGCTGTACAAAGTTCTACATGATACTGAGTGGTTTTAGTCTTCTACAGACTTCAGGGAGATAATTTTGACTTTTCTTTGGGGTCTGTGATAACAATTTCAATGGTATAGGGGACAAAACCATCTAGGAATATACTTACGAACTGAAGAATAGTCTCTTACAGTTGGTCTTTTGGTCCCATGAAGTAACCATGTTTCATATTGATTTAGAGTTGGTTTTAGTGCTCAGTCTTCCAGTTAATTAAAATCTTGAAATGTCCTGAAATGTATTATTATACTGAAAGATCTGCCTCAAAATGCAGTCATTAAAGCTTTGGTGACCAAAATGAATTTATATGACTACAAACAATCCTAGCTTCACCAGTGAAGTTTAATGGCAATGTTTTGCAGTCATGCAAGATTGCTGGAATTGATTTGTAGTTCTTGTCTTTGGCTTGCTCAGGCAAGGGGGAAAAAACAAAACCCAAAAAACCAAAAGTGTATTATACTTTGCTCCAAGTTAGAAATATTTCCCATCATTCAGGGAATGCTTATTACAAACAGCTAAATGTAACACTATTGTTCATCTGCCACTGCACTGATGCACAGTCTGCTTCACATGGTGGAAGATGAGGAGGGAAAAAAAGGACTGGAAAGCACAGAATAATGTAGAATAGTTTCCAGGCCCTATCTCAGTTCACCTCCTTAAAACATTCTCATTAAAATGCATCGTGCAGCGTCAGGGAAACAAAGTGAAATTTTGGTGAAAGAAAATGAGAATTTTTTTGTGCCTGTTTAGTATCAGTCATGAATATTGGCTGTTCCAGAACAGCTAGCCACTGATCCAGAAGAAAAAGCTTCAAATAAGAGAATGGTTAATCTCAACATGAGGCATCTCACAGTAACTGTGTTTTGATTAAGGCCCTATATTGAAAGGCACATCTGAGAGATATTTAGTGGCTTAACTGACCCCGAGGAAGCTGAGAAATGAGTCAATGAGACTAGAACACTTGCTATTTATGCACTCAGTTTGTAACTTAGTTGTAGGTAGGATAAAAGGGCTCAATTCCAGTTGCAAATGTGAAGTATTGAAACATCTACTTACACATGCATTAAGTATATCATAAGTTATAATCAAATCTATTTGTCTTTTTCAAAATATTGGGATACTTTAAAATTAATGAATGCATTACCAGTTATGTGGATGAAGGGATTGAGTACATCCTCAGTAAATTTGCAGATGACACCAAGTTGGGTGAGAGTTGATCTGCTACAGAAGGATCTGGACAGCCTAGATATATGGGCCAAGGCCAGTTGCATGATGTTCAACAAGACAAAGTACTGGGTTCTGCACTTGGGCCACAACAACCCCATGCAATGCTACAGGCTTGATATTAAAGGTCTTTTCCAACTTAAAAGATTCTGTGATCCTGTGAAAATTAGAATTAGTTGTTCTCCTACAGTGCTGTCACACTGTACTACTTTTACAAACAAATCCAAACCAAAAGGTATTAACACTATAATGTTAAAATTAATAAGCAGATCCCTGGAAGAAAATATGGTAGATTTTTAGAAGTAATTAAAGTGAGAGAATCTATGAATATAATTTTAAAAGCCTATAGAATTTATTAAAAAAACACATGTGCACAGAGTCTGAAACTAGTTCATAGAATAGAATAGAAAAATTTGGCAATGCTTGCTGTTTGGAGTAGAGACCATATACCTTTCTTTGTGTTGGCATTGCCTCTGTCATGCTGTGGAATGTTAAAAGAAAACTTAAAAATGGTGCAACTGCAGTGTTGAGTTGTCAGAAGAGCTGTTTTCACTGATTGCAAAGAAGTTTTCTGTTCTGGTTTTCTGATTCTATAGAAGTGTTATACTCAAATGCTAAATGAGGTTTCCAGAAGGCTTATTTTAATATCACAAAAGTATATCCAAAAATATACTGGCACATTTATTACAGATATAAATTTGGTCAGGAAGCAGTTAAAAAAAAATGAGCAAGCCAACTCAGAAAAGCGTAAGCCACTAAGTCCCTCTTACGAAAAATATAAGTTTCAGATAGCTTTTCTTTAACAAAAAGGATAAATTTAAACTACAGAGCTGGGCTGTATTCTGTTTCCCCTCTACTGTTTTAAATAAGATATCCAAATTATTTCCATTTGTCATGGAGCATTAAGGGCATATTTTCATCCTGGATTATATAGCATCAATTGGTAATATGCCATGTTGTGATTGACCACAAAACATCAGATAACCTGGAGCAAATTTCAGATGTATGGAAGAAGTTCTAGTCGAACAACAGACCATGAAAATCTAGGGGCAGCTAGGCCTCTGACTACAATTAAAGCATGCAGCAAATTTGTTCCACCAACAGGTTTTCCTGTGTTCAATGATTGACAAGGTTTGTTCAATTCCTACAGCACTGTGTGCACTGAAGTTTGTGCATGAAATCATTCCACATATGGGTTATACAGATGCTCTGCAAACTAAGAATACAAAAGCAATTAAGCAAATGAGGCAAAACCCAAGGATGTAGTTTACATCCCTTTAGGTTTATATTTATATTACAGTCGTTAGCAGAAGACAGTACTTTTTACTTCCAAGTCAGGATTTCACTGAATGAATGCTGTATTATTCCCTTTGGTATGTTGCACAGAAAAGTCTCATCGACAGGAGATGCACCACCTTCTTGCCTTACCACCAGCAGCAGCACACAGTGTTCCCAGCTTGATGCCAATGACCAGTTTCTTCTGAGTATTCAGTTCCTTCACCTTTTCCGAACATCCAGAAGAGTCCTAGGGGTGGCTGTGGTTTTTAATGAAGACTTTAATCCTTAAGGTTTTCACTAAAACTGGTGACTTATTTCAAATCACCAATTAAATTGGAATCATTTTATTGGTCACATTGACCAAGAAAGGTTGACTCAGGCCAGATTTTGAATCAGTAGTCTCCATGTGAAAGGTGAAATGTTACTACCAGCTCACCTGTAGTAGGTTTTCAAAACATCCTAGATATTGCTAAATCAGTTTCTTGTGGTACTGCCAGTAATAATGGCACACGAGATGTAAGAAGATGCACTTTGAAGTAGTTGGTTTCTGAATATTTTATAGCAACCATCCATTTCTCCCTGCAAGCTTTATGTACATCTAATACCCTCACAAAGTCAGGTCTGATGACTTGTATACATCAACGTTTCAGTTGTTAGGGGAGGGGGGGAAATAACTATAGGCCAGTTTCACAGCCAGATTAATTTTTACTGCAGCCTTGAATTTTTACTGCACTTTGATGACGGAAGACCATAATAATCTGTCACAAGTATCATCAGATGTCAGTATCACTGTATGTAGAGTGCTGGATCGAATTTGGTACAGTGCCTATTATTGTTACCACAAACCAAGCTTACCGCTTCATTATTAAGAAGCAAGGAAAGAGCAGCATGTGCCTGACCTTTGAATAGCATAGGTGCTTTCAAAAGACACATTCATTTTCAGATTTTCTTTAAAGTATCCCTTCATAGAGACTTCCTATTGCTAGTAATGGCTATTTTTATACCTTCTTTTTTCCCAAAGAAAAAGGATAAATATGTCATAGGGTTCATGTGTAAATTTCACTGAAGTAAAAAAAAGCTTCACTGAATTTGGGCATAACAGCTGGTAGCTACTCAGAAGTGCAGTGATTTGAGGACAATTGGTCTAGAGAAATGCTGAAAAATGACACACTCAAAACCAACGTGTAGCAGTGCTGCTGAAAATTTGTGTGGTTGACACATTTAGCATGTGATTAGCCCAAAATATTTCACCTATTTCTTGCTGCTTTTTATTCTAGGCTACATTTTGATCTTCAGGGTAATACAACTGATACCTGGTTCTGAGAAGGATTATAAATTACAATCATTGTGTCTATCAGCTCATTTTTATCTTGATTCTTGCTGCCATTTTAGTCAGTGGAAGTAGTCCCACATCCTGTATTTCCCTAACCCAGAAAACCACCAACAACTGAAACCGACTTAGTCCATTTCTATACCTTGGAAGTTGTACTGGTAGCATGCAGCCACCAGCATTGATACAGAGTGTGCATGCTGCCTATGCTCACAATATGCATCTTCACAAAAAGTCCAGGACATTATGGACAAGCATCACTGTTCACTTCCTCACAGTGCCCTTTCTGACGCATTTTTGTAACAAGCTGTGAAATATCAGAAGTGCATTAAGAGAATTATGAGGCTCAGAGCCAACTTTGCAGAGGTATTTCTGTAAATGACAGAATTCATTTACTCTTGGGGTGTTTTTTAAGACCTTTAGGTATTTCCCTGCACCTCCTTCCTCTTTCTAGCATCTCACATGCAGCTCCTCAGCAGACCAGCAGAATCGTTTTGAGACACAGCAGTTGAGTGGAATATACCAGGAGAAACTCTGTATCTTCAGCAGTTTCACAGCACTGTTTCTTCAGCACTGTTTGAACAGTGATCAGAATAGGGAAATCTAAGAAAAGTGATACAGATAATATATTAAAATCACCAGGTCTTGTAGATATTTATTGTCCAGAAAGACTGCCATGCTAGGTGTGACAATGAATGACTACATCTGTGGAATGAACATTGCAAAAAAGGTGTTGTTTATAAGAGGGATATGCCCTGACTTCTGTTTTTTGAGTTTATAAATACTTTTTGAGTACTATTATGGAGTTTTATGAGCATTAATGGATTAGTGAGGTTGTGTCATTAACATGAATATTGATTGCTCAGAGGAAGTAAGTAAAGCCAACATCTTTAGAAAGACAGGACTTAAGGGAAAAAATTTATGTTTGTGGGTTGTTGGGGTTTTTTTCCATCGGGTTTTTTGGCTTTGGTTTGTTTCGGGTTTTTGGCAGATTAACATACTAGCAGTGATTCCTGAGGGGCAGGACTACAGGCTCATAAATCCTTATTCCAGATATCAGGACTACTGCTAAGAAAGATGTTTGCTATACAGGCAAGTACAGGGTGCTTTTCTTATGATAAAAGGAGAGTGATGGAGTGCATCTCAGTAAAGAAAATATCACCTTTTATTTTTCTTTTGTGTATTAAATATGGCATAATGTATGTGTGAAAAAAAGAGAGAAACCTGATTATCAAGGTAAAAAGCAAGGTTAAACACTTGCTTTTGATTGGACTGTCAAGACGCTATATACCTGAGAGCTTCTTTTTGGTTTATCACAATATAGCAACATGTCATGCTCATACTTCTCCCTCTGACTTGCATAGGGATTTGAATCACTTCTCAAATGCATGTTTTAAGTTCTTGTAGGAGTTTGCTGACTAGCTGTCTGATATTTCTGATTTTTGAACACAGATGCATAAATCATTGCCCTTTACAGCCTCCTCTAAAATTTATTGGGTTATAATTAACAAGGACCAATTTTTAAAGGACACTTTTAAAAATACATTGAATCTAACCAAAATTATTATGACATTTAAGAGCAAAGTGCAAGGTGCTTACTATTCCAACATTAATGATGTGCCAGGATGGATGGGACTCATTTCACCTCACTATAGCCATCTAAAAATAAGTCATCACATCTCATCTACTTAACTAAATTCCTGTTAAATCAATTGATAGAGGCAGGCATTCCCTAGGAGGCATACCAGCCCATTCTCAGATAGGTAAGATAAACAGACACCTATTTATTGCCAGTAAATATAGATGGAGCTAGATGATGTGAGACAGGAGCTTAATTTATTTGTGCATAGGTAAGCATCTCATGCTGTTTGAGATCACTTATGGTACCAGGGTACCCATGTGGAGGTGGCAGATGTGACCGAGGACTGACCCACAGAGGAGCCTTCCACAGTAGCAGCTGGAAGCTAGACAGGCAGGCAGCACTGTGGATACTTTGCAGTTACTAAAAATGTACTAAATATGTTGCTGTTGCCTCTGAATCATGTCCAATGACTATAACGGGAGCTCAGGCATGTCTAAGTACCAACAGTTAACTGAAAATATGCATCGCTGCTGCACTAAAACTGGTAGGTTTGCAGGAGGAAAGAAAACTCAAAACTCAGGAAAACAAGCAGGCCAGCATTGAGAGGATGGTGCAGGGCCTCTCTTCGTCCCATCTGCCTGCTCTGGGGCACGTAACGTTGAGCTGTAACCACCTAGCTGATGCTGATAGCTGATACTATTCCTAGGGAATGAGTGCAAGGATGGTGCAGAGAAGACTGAAAAAAACCAAAATTTATTTTAAGCAGTGGTTATCACTGTTAGCATAGGTTGATGAAGGCAGATTAGCAAGGTAGCTCGACATCACCCTGGCTTGCATGACGCCAGCAATGGCATCAAAACAGAGTACCACAAAGTCTTTTGGAAGAACAGCATCCTGCTGCTTCAGTTGGCTTCTGTTCCTAGCCCAGGGCAGGGTTAAAGACTGTGTTCCTTAACACAAAAATGGGATTGTTAGAGGACAAAAGGGACATTCATGCTTAGAGCAACAAAGTCTACAAGCAAAGAACTGTTGTGGCTTCCTAGGTTCCCAGGCCAAAGCAAAGTGAACACTGTGAACCACCCACACTGCCTTTACCAAGTCCATCTGCCTCAGTCCAAGTACCACAGGACAGTAAATTGTTCTTGACTTGAGCAATAGGATGTGAAAATCTTGAAAACTCTGCTTTCTGCAATCTTTAATTACCATGCTTATCTTAAAAGTTTACCCATAATGTAGGCTGACTGGATTATTTGCAATGAGATCTTCATCTTTTTCATGTTCTTTTATATTTATTCTCAGGTATGAGTTGCATCAAAGGTTTTCTTCATACTTATGCCTCCTGCTCCCACTACCCTTGCCCTGAATATGTTCTTTCTAGCCATGGATGATATTCTTTTCTCCTGGCTGCTGACAGCTACTTCATCATGTTTGGAACTTCTCCATTGATACAGAAAACGGCATTCAGGCACAAGCATGGTCCTGAACTTCTTCTGTCTTCACATGTATACTGGTACCTTAGGTCATACGTCTGTCTGAGTACTCAGTGTTGCTAGCAATCTCTGTGACAGCTCAGTTTTACAAGTCCTCTGATTATTCAGATGAACATCTCTATTGATTATTCTAAATGTAGCTTGCACAGACTGTTAGGATGCCAAGGGCTGCTATCAGAGACTGTCCTCAACTTCAGCTTGTTTCTTTGCAGAGGTGTCAGCTGTACTCACAGGGATGGGCTAGCAGGAAGGAAAGACCATTTCTAGATCATGAAAGCTGTTTGAAAGCTGTCCCAGGAGTTCCAGGGACAATGACAGCCTAGGCTTGAACAGGGTTAAGCACTGTAGGATATACACAGGGCACCGCGCCTTGATGCTGAAGAGACATTTTGGGCAACAGTTGCAAAGCAATGTTTAACAAAGGGTTGACCATGCCTGCATGTTGACACATCTTACAAGTGGACTTCCTTGTGTCTTTGAGAAGCTTTAAGAAACCTTGTGAGCACCCCCTACAAGATGAGCAGGGACGATAGGAAACTCCGACAACCTCTGTGATTTCATGCTACATATCAAGAATAAATTGCTCCTGAAGAATTATAATTTTCCGACAGTCAATGCTGCTGAAAATTTTGCAGTATTCCCTTTAAGGTGTTCCCAAAGGTTGTATTCCAGTGCAGTGCCCACCACAGCAATGGGCACAAGTAACACTGGGGGTTCTGGTTTTCAGATAAGGCTAACACCAGGTTTCTAAATAAAGAGATTTTAACCTCAAAGGCATTTTTTTTTCCCCAGGAAAAAAAAAAAAATAATACTCAGTTGCCTTCTCATCTTCCAGCTCAAATTTTGTTTTTACCATTGTTAAGGTATACTTAAAGTTCTCCAAGTCTGTCATCCCTTTAGTTTCAGTATCTTAATAGATGTATAAGCATTAAATGTGCTTTTATGTTTTGATTTATCCTTAGAAAAGCTGCAAGTGGAAGAAATTGTTCCTGTCCATGTCCAAACCTCAAATATTGTTTATTAAACACAAGCTGTGTCCCACTGTGGAGAGAGCTGCACTTCCCTGAGAGGTCAAGTGGCAACCGTATGTCTGATGTCAGTACACTTGGGATGAGAAGTGCTGTATATATGTTGCAGTGTTTTAAAATGTTAGTTTGTACTTGCTTTTTTGTTGTTGTTGTTATTGTATTGTAGATTGCATCAGTATGAGAGGCTGTAAAAGAGTTCAGCATGCATAAGAAGAAAAATACATTGCCAGTATTACCTCCCTTTCTGGTATTTGATTGTTGAAACAAAGAGGTCTAGTTTGGAATGTTTGGCTCTTAAAATTATGCAGCTATGTCCCGCAGAAGCTTAGAAGTTATGGCAGGGAAGTAATTTTATTTTGCCTAGGATTTTTTTAAATTATCCAGGCACCACAAAAAATTAATTATTTTAAGAAGTGGTGGATTTGGTTGGGGCTACGCAGGTATGAGAAGTCTGTCTTTGTTAGTGTTTATGTCATGCAACACCAAGGGACATCTGCAGCAAGCAGAGCCTGATTGCACTTGGCACTGAACAAACAAGGTAGAGTTTGCCCCAAAGAGGTTATAACCAAAATACACGAGTACAGAGAGGCAAGGAGAGTGGCCCTGCATCACATGAGGGGTTGGGAGCTGAGGCGAGGGCTCCCTTCTCCCAAAGGTGAACAGCTCTAAACCAAATAGCTTCTCTTCTCTAGCTCAATACTGTTTAATATCTTCATCAAGGGCATACAGTGGGACTGAGTGGCCGTCAACAAGTTTGCAGAAGACACAAAGCTGACTGCTGCAGTTGACATGCCTGGAAGCTATCCAGAGGGACCTGGACATGCTTTAGCGGTCTGTACAAACTTCATGAGGTTCAGTGGGGCTAAGTTCAGGGTCTTGCACATCTGGTGAGGCAACCTCTGGTATGAGTACAAATTGGGGGATGAAGGGATTGAGACTACCCCTACAGAGAAGGACTTGGGAGTACTGGTGGATGAAAGATTGGATATAAGCTGGGAGTGTGCCCTCACAGCCCAGAAAGCCAACTGTATCCTGGGCTGCATCAAAAGGAGCATGACCAGCAGGTTGAAGGTGATCCTGCCCTCTACTCTGCTCTCATGAGACCTCACCTAGAGTACTGTATGGAGTTCTGGGGTCCTCTGCACAAGAAAGACATAGACCTGCTGGAAAGAGTCTAGAGAAGAGCCACAGAGATTATCAGATGGATGGAATACCTCTCCCTTGGGGAAAGGCTGAGAGAGCTGGGGTTGTTGAGCCTGGAGAAGAGAATACTTCAGGGAGACCTTATTGCAGCCTTCCAGTACTTAAAAGGGGCCTATCTTAGGGATGCAATAGGGGAGATGACTTTAGCAGGGTCTGTTGTGACAGGGCAAGGGGTGATGGTTTTAAACTAAAAGAGGGGAGATTCAGGCTGGATGTGAGGGAGGAATTTTTTACAGTGAGTGTGGTAAAATCCTGGCACAAGTTGTCCAGAGAGCTAGTGGAGGCACCATCCCTGCCGATGTTCAAGGTCAAGCTGGATGTGGTTCTGGGCAACCTGATCTAGTTGAAGATGTCCCTGCTCGTTGCAGAGAGAGGTTGGAGTAGGTGATCTTTGAAGGTCCCTTCCAACCCAAACTACTCTATGATTCTCTGATTTGTTGATTCTATGATTCATGTCACAGGTGCCTTTCTATCCAGCTAGGGTGTTTTTTTGCTGCAAAACCTCTAATGTTCTGCCTGAGAGGCAGACAGTATTGATTTAGGAAAAAAAAAAAAACAAAACCAGAAAAAGAGCAAAAAAGGTCTGCTTAGAGCTGTCAAGGTTAAACTTTGAAATGATTAGTCACTTTCCATTGCTGTCAGTGCAAACTACCAGTCTTTCTTAAGCATTTCTTTTAGCAGTCACTTACTTGAATAATTAACTCCCATGGCCCTGCCTTGTCATTTACTGGTTAACGTGGTCAAACGCTATCATTAACTTTCAGCATTAGATGTGCTTTCTCATACTTTCCACCCGCTGATGCAAATGCTCAGGCTCGAAGCTCACATTTCTAAATGTAGAAGCGCGCAAACTCTTCTGAGGCCTCCTCCTGCGCAGGCAGTTGGCTCTCATGCCATGCTCTCCATGTTATCCATGTCTTCTCGGTCTCTTTTTTCTGGGCAGCTGCTGGGGAAACGTGTCAGGCAAAGAGCAGAGGTTTACCTCGCGGTGGCCCTTCTTTATCAGCAAAGCCAGGAAGCTGCACAAATCCCTGGCACGCATCCACCTTCGGCTTTCTGAGAAGCAGATAGCGTGTCGGAGTCTGTGCTCCATTTAAAGAGGCAGACCATTTGGGGTGAATAGTTAAGAATACAGAGCAGTGGGGCATCCTATTAGCTCAGATTTTTTCTCCCACCTGGGAAAAGAATGCAACCAAAGCAATGCTGGGGCCTTTGTAGCTAGCTGACTGTGGCTAACAAAGTGATAATGGTTCCTCAGAACATTACTGGGAACTCCGGCATTCTTCCCTCTGGAACAAATTTTGCAGGTCTTAATCTGATGGGAAATTTTGTTCTGGAGACAAATACAGGGTTTGATCTGAGTGTAAAGTTTTCATTTTGCACTCCTACTATGCACAGGGTGGGAAACTGCAACACAGTAAGCTCCCTCCATCCTCTTGATGTACAGGCTATGGCAAAAAGTCATCAATCTCAAAGAAAGATTTATGTTCTTGTCCTTTTAAATCCCTACTTTGCATTACACCATTGTCACAATACATAAGGTAATGGCAGCAGTTGAATGAGTCATGGGAGACTTTCACTTAGATTTAATCCAAACTCTAAAAGCTGCCTACTCTGCATTGCCACAGCATGGCATGTTTCTATGCTACAGCAAATATGCTGCCGTCAGCAACATCACATAATGTTAATTGCTGAAAAATCTGCCCCGTGGTCCTCAGTGGCAGTGCTGCAGGTGACAGGCGGAGTTAAAGAACAAAACTCTGATGATTCATTTTGTCTGTCACTAGCTAAGATAATTTTTTTATTATGGAGATTGATTCATGGACTAAACCCCACAACTTTTAAACTCATCGTAGTGAAGAATCTTGAACCTATTTGGTACATTTAAGAATTCCTGTGCTCCCTTTGGGAATAAAATCTAACATGAAGGGAACAGGTTTGCTCTGATGCCAGAAGTGTTCTAATTATTGTATCTGGTTTTCATGGTGATAAATGGGGTCTGTCAGAGGGTAATAATTAACTCTTAATAATGCGAACTTCTCAAGGTCATTTTGCCCTTAGGTTGTCAAAAGGTTCTCCACAGCCAAAATTGATACTGTAAATAAACAAATCAGATGTGGTACAGGTAAGTGTTTGTATTAGAGAGCCCAGTGTCCCTCAGCAGCAGACATTTAATTTTTGATGCTCTGGCTACTGCCCTCCCACCCTTTGTTTGCACTTACTTATCTGTCATGCAAAGGGCAGTGTTGACTCATACTGTCACTGCAAAGCTCCCCAACCTCTTCATGGCCAGGACTGATCCACAGGCTGGGTTTGATGCTGGCAGCCACTGTGTAGGTGAAAAAAACCCATTCCTCTGCTTTAATATTCTTACCTCTAAACTGAGTGTCTATCTTGTTGCTGGAAGTGCCTACAAGAACAACACGGAATGTTAAAATGGGAGGGAGTGCTTTTTAAAAGTGATCACAACATAAAGTCATAGAATCATAGAACAGTGAGGGTTGGAAAGGACCTTAAGATCATCTAGTTCCAACCCCCCTGCCATGGGCAGGGACACCTCACACTAAACCATATCACCCAAGGCTTCATTCAACCTGGTCTTGAACACTGCCAGGGAGGGAGCATTCACAACCTCCCTGGGCAAGTCATTCCAGTGTCTCACCACCCTTATAGTAATGAATCAGGAAGAGAAAAAAAAAAAGTGGGTTTCTTTTTTCTAAAACACTAATCTCTGTTCTGCATCTGTCTGCTCATTCACCCTCTGGTAACACTGATGGCTCCCCCTTTTCTAACAGCTCTCTCTCATGGAAAAACTGAGCAGGAAGAGGTCACTGAAAACATTCTTGGGGATTGAGGCTACCAGGGCTTGATGCTGCGCAGTTATGCAAGTAGACCCTTTTGAAAACAACTTTTAAGAAGGAAATAGGGAGCTTGTAGTGAACAAGTGAGAACAGTACTTATAGTAACAGTGTGCCTTGTACTGATTTTCTGGCCTTACACTGTAAATTGGGCTGCGCTAAGGCATAGCTGAAGTACATGGAAATGAAGAGAGGGGAAAAATCAGATAACTATCTTTATGCTCATCATTTTAGCCTTTATTCTGTAATTTAAACTCTTAGTATGGAAATCTTGGAATTCTATAAAATATGCATCTAATTAATAAAGAAAACAGCTTTGCAAGCATAGGTGTCAACCTGCAAACTTCCACTGGTTATTACACAAGTCATTTTTCTGAGATCACTTTGGGCTTTTTTGGTTTAGCTTTTGTTTTAACATGGGCTTCTTTCGAGGGTTTTGGAATGGGAAAATTAAAGCTGAGCTAGGTAAACACAGTTATGGATCCTGAGTAATCTTTCATTGCCAAAGTAATGACTTTCTTTCGCTTGCCCTTTCTCTTTCTTTCTCTCACTTTGATTTATACCCGGGAGTTTTGCTCTGTAATTTTTCAGAGGAGTTAAAATAAACACGTTTAGTGCTTAACAGATTAATCTTCTCTTCATATTTTCCCTCCAGTTCTTTGCCATTTTCACAGAACTACCATGCAGAATCTCTGCCTCTTGACAACAATTCATGCCATCCTCTGAAACCATGGCTGTCCCACACTGAGATGTCCTTTGGGGGCACATTTCTCCTGTGGAGGGGAGGCAGTAATGTGCCCTTAAAACTGTCTGATCTGTGGGTTAGGAAATGTGTCTTATCTAGGTTACTGGCCAAGTTATCACATCTAGGCTTGGCTGAAAGTCTGCTGGGGATTGTGGGAGGCTGGGCAGGGACAGGGTCCAGCAGCAAGGACAGGGTCCAGCAGTAAGATCAAGGGCCGAGTTTGGGAAATACCTCTGCTACTGACTGCACATCACAGGTGCACTTAAGGGGAAGATGATATAAAATTCAGAGAGGTCCTGGCTCTAGCACAGATTTATTACATTTTTCTTTCCTCTCCTTTTCCAACACTGTTTTGTCATTTCATGTTTTACCTATTCAACACAAGTTCACCAAGATGTCTGAAAATAGTATTATGTGTGCTGGATCTTTCACACTGTTCAAATATGTGTATAGGAGCACCAAAATATTTATTTTAGTAAGAACTATCTCATGATGGCTCTAGTTTAATCACACCGTACTGTTAATAAACAGATTTAAGTCAGATGGGCTACTTAGCAAAAAATAAGGGCAGAGTTTTAAGATAAGAGCCTAAAGTGATCACATTTATTTTTAAATGCTGTTATGTTTGTTAAATTATATAATGAAAATTCAGGGCTAATATTTAATAGAGGATGCAAGCTGCAAGAGGAAGGCCATCGCAACGCTGTGCTTATCCAGCTCCCTGTAAACTGATTTTAGTGTAAGTTTATTTTTACGCCACTGTGGAAAGCAGAACATGGAAAAAACCCAAACCAGAACCAAAACAAACCCTCTCAGCTCCTCCCAGCTGTGCAGATGTCCCTGACCAATGCTGCTTTTACGCTAATGACTCTAGATATTAGTACCAGGGAAATCTCCAGTAATTGGGTAGCTGCCACCTCCCCCCCCTCCCAATGTGGTGAGTGCCACTCTCCTCCTTTTGCTTTGTCTGGTTTACAGCTCCTTTGCATTGTTGCTCTTTATCGTTAACAGACCAGTGACATATTGCACTCCCAGCTGGTACTGCGCTTTCCTGTCTATATGCCTTCATGTATAAAAACCCACTGAATCGATGCCTTGCCAACACGTCTAAAGGTTGAAAAAAATAACTTTAAAAATGCTGACATGTGTTTGTTTTCTCAAAACAAACCTTGTGCCTGTAACAATAGAAGCTCTAATTGCCTAAGGAATTTCTTCCTCTGACTCTGTGAAAGTTGACTATAAAAGGCAGCCTTCTTACAGGGAAGTCTTTTATTTTCTCTTGACCAAATTGTTTCACTACAAATCAAAGTTATAACCAGAATTAAGAAGCAGCAAAAGGAGATGGGTCTTTCATTCAGCCCCTAGTTTTCCCTTAGTCCTCAGGGCCTGGCCCACCTCCCTGTTTCCTGGGACATTCCTGCAGATGTAGAGGGGGTGACAGCTCTGCTCCTGGCTGGGAGGAATCCCCAGGCAAGGGACAATGAGGGGAGGACCCCGGGACAATAAAGATAGGACCAGACAAGCTGCTGTTTCAGAACAGGGTTGCTGGGATTAGAAGCACCTGGAAGACCTGAGGGAAGATGCCTCCTTCCTTTTCCATGGGTACAAAGCATGGGTTTGAGGCCAAGCAGCTATCACTGCAGTCGGAGGGAGGCAGGGGTATGTCATAAAGCCTTTATTTAATCCTTCTGTATCAACTAACCCTGCACTGGAACGGTATATCTTCATATCTTCATAGAATCATTTAGGTTGGAAAAGACCTTTAAAATCATTGAGTCCAGCCATTGATCTAGCACTGCCAAGTCCACAACTAAACCATTTCCCTAAGTGCCACATCTACACATCTTGCAAATACCTTCAGGGATGGAGACTCAACCACTTCCCTGGGCAGCCTGTTTCAATGCTTGATAGCACTTTCAGTGAAGAATTTTTCCCTTATATCCAATATAAAACTCCCTGGCAAAATGTTATGCTATTTCCTCACATCCTACCACTTGTTAACTGGGAAAAGAGACTGACCCCCACCTTGCTACAACCTCCTTTCAGGTACTTGTAGAGAGCAGTAAGTTCTCCTCTCAGCCTCATTTTCTCTGGGCTAAATTTGTCAACTAGCCTTCACTAAAACAGTGGGTCTTAGAATGATTTAACTGTCTGGATTGCATCAGAGGAAAGATTGAGACTGTGTATTTGCATTAAGTTTTCCAATATGTGTATGCTGAAATATCTATTGGAGCTGGAAAACAGGGCACCAGGGTCCTCTCACAGCAGCAGGGTACAGGGGGGCTACACTGCAGTACCACCCTAACCACAGGCCAGCTCTTGGGGGCCACTGGGAGCCAAAGGGTTTGGCAGTCATACAGGCAGTGTGGCCACCCAGGGATCGCCCCAGCCACTGAACAAAAGTCAGCATGGAAAATGTCCTACAGGCCAGGGAGCTGCTCCTTTGGCATGTATACAGGATCCCTCCCTTCCGCAGGGCACTGCATCTGTGTACCAGAGATGGCCATGCAGCTCAGGGTGCCACAGGGAGCTGCTGGGTATAGTGGGGACTCAGGTTCAGCTGATGGGGAATGATGTTTCAGGTCAAAAACTTACTGATATTTATGATGTTTCTTCTTGTGATTTCATCTGAACCCTTGCTGTGCAAGGTCTGAGGTGGAAGCTCCTGTTATTGCTGGTACTTTTCCCATAGGGTCTGGCATAAATCAAGGACTGAAAATGAGGTGGGATACCCAAGGTTTCCAACTCACTTTGCAAAAACAGGGTGTAAAATGTGCTGAAAAGGGAGTGTCAGGTTTTGGCTTTCTTGAATTTCCTGGCTATTGTTGATTTGTATCAGATCTTTAAAGCTATTTAAACACAGTGTTTTGTTGGTATTTCCTTAGTATAAATGAGTGAAAAGGATGACATATTTCATGGAGGCTTATGTATGTATTCTCAGACTCAAAGGGTCTTTTTGGCATCAGCATATCCATTAGGCAATTGTTGTTAAGATGTGTAACACATCCCAGGTAGACTTTGTGGCTCCTAGAGGTCTGTCATGCTATCTTCCTTTAAACAGATACCTACAGTATTTTGAGTCACATATATACAGTTATATGTATTTATACTCTGTACCAAACTGCACTCCATGAAACTCTGGTCTCTCTTATAAAACATTTACTTAGGATACATGCCATGTGTGGAAAAATTCTGTACCAAATTAGTGTTTACAAGTTTTCTTGCACACTCATTTAGATGATTTATCAATGGCACTATCAGGATCTTTTAAGAAAAAAAGACCTTTCAAAGCCACATATATCATATAGTAACTGCTGGTGCTTAGTTTTAATTAAAACTATCCAGAAATAAAACAATAATAAAAAGTATATGAAAATAAGCACCTTCAGAGAGATTTTGCTACTTCTTGTATTTCTTTGTTTTTACTAGAGGCCTGTGACAATGCTGGGAGCAATTCACAAGGACATCCCTTTTTATCAGTTCACACTCGGTTTAAACTAATGGTCCTTCCACTTCAAAGTGGTGATAAAAGCACAGAGATCTGCAGGTGAGAGCTGAGTTCAAAGCTCTGCCTTGGTGGCTGGAGACAGCAGAAGCAGGGCAGCAGTGAAGGGCAATGGGGAGCTCCTCCCTGACATCCCATGATGATGGTGATGCCCTCATACCACACTGATTTTGCCAGAGGTGAGCCAGCACCTCAGTCCAAAAGCAGGGGCTTAAAAGAGAGGAGGGCAAACCACAGAAAGTAGCTTGGATGGACAGAAAATAGACCACAGCAAGGCTTCTTTTGACGTCTCTCTCACTCATCTGCAAAACTGTATTTTCCAGAAAATTCCCTGGGAAAGCACCATGTTGGCATCATCCTTTGAAATCCTCAGGAGCAGATTCTCCCTGAAGAGTGCCTTTTAGCTTGACCTTTCAGCTCAGCTCCTTGCATGTGTAGTTTAATAATGTCCCCATCAAATACAAAACAGTATTTACAAGGATGGCAACACGATTATGCTCTTAGAGTCTTCTCCATGTTTGCAGTGAAAACTATAAGTTCATAGAATCATAGAATGGTTTGGGTTGGAAGGGACCTTAAACTCATCCAGTTCCAACCCCCTGCTGCAGGCAGGGACACCTTCCACTAGACCAGGTTGCTCCAATCCCTGTCCAACCTGGCCTTGAACACTGCCAGGGTTGGGTCAGCCACAGCTTCTCTGGGCAACCTGTTCCAGCACCTCAGCACCCTCACAGTGAAGAATTTCTTCCTAATATCTAATCTATATCTTTCCTTTGTTAGTTTAAAGCCATCACCCCTTGTATTATCACTATGTGACCTTGCAAAAGTCCCTCTCCAGCTTTCTTGTAGGCCCCCTTTAGGTATTGGAAGGCTGCTATGAGGTTTCCCCAAAATAATTTTGATTTAAAGAGAACAGCAAACAGATTTCTAAATCCAGATCATGCATCTACCACTCGCTGGTACCGTCATTACACCATGTTTCTTAAACCTGAGCCATGGGTAGTAGCAAGTCAAAGAAAAAACAAGTCCAGAAACAGTAACACACTGAAAACGTGGGAAAAGGCCCTGAATTTCAGATATCTTTGTTTTTACGGTGTTTTTATTTTTTCTTTCTCGGAATACTGAGATTTTTGTCACCAATTAATTCTATTTTTGTTCAGGGCATGCACCTAAATTACTGGAAATATTATAATAGCAATTTCTCACAGTCTAAAAGAAGTGAAATCCAAGCCATTACAGAATACATCCAGCAGCTAAAAAGAAGATGCTGTTTTTACTTCAAAGTGCAACAAAAAATAAGTTTTCCCACTGAAGGATAATGGCAATGACTAACAAATACAAGCTGGAAAAAAAACAAACAATAATTAAAAATACTTGGATTATATGGAAATATTGCTTACTCTCTTATTTTCAAGCACATGCACACACACAGAGGAGTGGGAAGGCAGGGGGTACCCTTTTTATAAATGAAGAAAATTTACCTTTCCCTAAATTGAGCAGTATGAATCCCCAGTCATATGTCATAGCCTAAATCTCAAATAAAAGTTGCATGGGTCAAATTGATAAGTTATTACAAGTTAAATAACCAGACGAGAATATTAGTCAAAAGCTTGCTTCCACCAATGATTTGATATATAGTTTCTGAGGAAAAAAGAGACTGCTCAGCTCTGAAATAGGCCCTGGAGACATTCGGGTATTATTTAATAGGAAGGGAGTTTATCCTGGAAGAGACCATAGTGCGTGAGAGTGACTGAGCAGGATGAAAGACTCCAGCGGCAGAAGCACAAGGTGGTATCTATCACTCCAACCTTTTCATTTCCCAGCCAGACATATGGCTGAATCGTGTAATTTAAATGCAGATTATCTGTCCCAGCAGGAGTGCCTGAACACCCTGGAATCAGTGTCACGTCTCAGTACGGGTGTCAGTGGCTGGTTTGTGCTCCATAATTTCAAAATATTTTGTTCTCTGACAAATCTGAATATTTTTCATGCTTTTAAATGATGGGTGTTCCCTCCACAGATGCTCTTTACTCTTCGAAGGGTAAAAGCAGTCATGCCTGTTTTAATGTGCTACCTGAAAGCTAGTTTGTCTCCTATTTACACAGGAGGAATGAATCTCCCCATTTACAGCTCTGGGATGGCTGAACTTCTGTGTTTGGCACCGAGGCCTGGGACGGAGCTGCAGCGTACAACGCACAGTGGTGAGCTGTATGCCAAGGGCCTTTCGATGCAGACATGTCATTTAGTCATGTAAATATAGGAGCTTCATTGAAAATCAAAGTCAGTAGGTACACGGGCATAGACATATGGGTATATAGGTATAAGACATGCAACTTTTTGCCAGATTTTTTTGAGGAGCACACATTAGTAGCTACACATACACCTTTCAGAATTATATTGGCACTTGGACAAAATCCATGTACTTAAATCCCAGGGATCCAGACTGCCTACTCTCCAGCACTGTCTAACCACTAGACATTTACCTTCTAGAAACATCCTGATCTGCTGTCAAATTCCTCAAAGAAAAGTTCAGAGCTGTCTCAGATGCAGGCCAGTGCCGGGTAATGCCCCATGTCTTTTACCTAAGATCTGCCCTGCTCCAGACTGACCAGACAAGATGCCTGACCTCTTCTTGAATTGCTGAGGTGAGTAGCTCGAGAGAGGATGCCATCAACACTGGAGCAGGGGAAGCTCAGCGTCCAGGAGCCTCGACACGGAGCAGCAACAGCCACCGAGGGAGCCTCAAGTCCTCGACAGATCTTGCCCAAGAGCTGGCAGCTCAGCTGAGGCGAGCAGGGACTCACAGGGGGCGGAGCCAGGAGGAGCGGCACCAGCCCTGACTGGGTAAAACCTGCCCCAAGGAGTGCCAGCCATCAGGAATACGGTGAGGCAGTTCACGCGGGCAGGGGAGTGGGATGGTGAGCACTCACCACATGACCAGGGTCTGGTCTGGGAGCTCTGCTCTGGCTGCCCTGGTGGTGACCAGCTTAACCACCCAGACAGAGCCGATGAGAGAAGAGGCTGCAGCGCAGAGCTCGGAGTTTGGAGAGTGCCTGCACTGGTCTGGTGAGGGGAGGGTGCACAATGGGCAGGGCTGCACTCGGTGCTCCCTGGTGGAGGTCCTCCTGCAGCAGGGGCTGAGCTGCGAGACGCTGTCAATAGGCTGCAAGATGTCAGGAAAGCTGAAAGGAAGCAGCACTGCTTGCTCCAGGCCCAAACTGTGCAGGGGCCTCAAGTGTCCAGTGTAGCTCATGGAGGAAAGAAGGAGGCTGCTAACCCGGGAAGCTGGGAAATAACAACAACAACAACAACAACCCAACAAAACAACAACAACAAAAAAAAAAAAAGGAGGCAGAGGACAATTAACAGCAAGGGGCTTCCTCCTAAATCTGCTGTACCCACCCAGAACCGCTTTGCTGTCCTGCAGGGGGCTGATGAGGAAACGCACTTGCATCAGAAACAGTCGGCTGGTGCACTGGTATAGAAGATCTCTACTGGTGCCGCCAGGAAAAAGCGGCAGGTTGCAGTAGTAGGGGACTCTGCCTTGAAAGGGACAGAAACGCTCATCTGTCAGCCTGACCCAGTCGCAAGGGAGGTGTGTTGCCTACCTGGGGCATGGATCAGGGATGTTGTGGAGAGGCTGCCTGCTCTAGTAGGTCCCACAGACTATTACCCGCTTCTAGTGATCCATGTGAATGCTAGGGATATAGATAGTAGTAGCCTGAGGAACACAAAGAAGGACTACAGAGCCCTGGGAGAGGTGGTCAGGGGTTCTGGAGGTCTTTTCGTGAATTCTCCAGGATACAGGGGAGGACCTTAAAAAAGCTAAGAGGACTGGCCAGGTTAATAAATGGTTAGAAGGGTGGTGTCATAGTCAAGGGTTTGGGTGTCTTGAACACCAGACCCACATTTGTAGGCCAGGCCTACTGGGGGCTGGTGGAACTGCTCTGATAAAGAAAGGGAAGAGTGGCTTTGCTGGGAGGCTTGCCAGAATTGTCAAGGATGCTTTAAACTAGTTGTGTTGGGGGAGGGGAGCATCATTCCATCCCAACACACACAATCAGTTGCCAACACCTATAATAAATGCTCAGAGTGATATAGAGATATTCCAGCCACTCCAGCCACTGAGCTGGCTTCATTTGGAGCTCAACTCAGATGCCTCTATATAAATGCCCGTAGCATGGGGAACAAACAAAAGGAATTAGAGATGTGGGCACATCTATAGGGTTTGATATAATAGGCATCACCAAAACATGGTGGGATGGCTCCTTTGACTGGAGTGTTGGAATGGAAGGTTATAGGCTTTTTAGAAAAGACAGGCTGGGTAGGAGGGGAGGGGGAGTTGCCCTTTATGTTAGGGATAGGCTGGAGAGTATGGAACTCTGTCTGGGGACAGGTGATCAGTTAACAGAAGGTTTGTGGGTCAGGGTTAAGGGGAAATCGGTGATGGGACACATTACTGTGGGGACATGTTACAGACGGCCTGATCAAGAGGAACCTGTGGATGAAGAACTCTACAAACAAATAGGAAAAGCCTCACACTCGCAAGCCCTTGTTCTCATGGGGGACTTCAACCACCCTGACATCTGTTGGGGTGATGGTACGGCCCGGCACAAGCAATCCAGGAGGTTTCTCGATTGTCTGGAAGACAACTTCCTTCTGCAAGCAATAGAGGAGATGACGAGGAGAGGTGCCCTGCTTGACCTCGTGCTCACCAACAGGGAAGGGCTCGTTGGAAATGTGACTCTCCAGGGAAGTCTTGGACGCAGTGATCATGAGATGGTGGAATTCAAGATCTCAGGACAGTGAGAAGTGCGTGCAGCAAGCTCACTGCCCTGGACTTCAAGAGAGCAGACTTTGGCCTCTTCAGGAACCTGCTTAGCAAGGTTCCATGGGATATAGCCCTAGAGGGCAGGGGCGCCCAAGACTCTTGGTTGAAAATCAAGGATCACCTGCTACAAGCTCAGCAGTGTTGCATCCCAACTAGAAGGAAGTGCAGCAGGAGGGCCAGGAGACCTCCTTGGATGGATAAGGAGCTGCTGAGGAAAATTTGTAGGAAAAAAGAGACTTATAAAAGGTGGAAGAAAGGACAGGTGGCCTGGGATGAATACAGGGATGTTGTCCAGGAAGCTGGGGACTGGGTTAGGAAAGCTAAGGCCCAGTTAGAATTAAACTTGGCTAGGGACGTGAAAAATAACAGGAAGAGATTCTATAGTTACATTGGAAATAAAAGACAGACTAGGGACAAGGTAGGCCCCCTCTGGAAGCTTTCGGGAGAACTGGCTACACAGGACTTGGAGAAGGCTGAGGTTCTGAATGACTTCTTTGCCTTGGTCTTCACTGGCAAATGCTCTGACCACACCACCCGAGTCTTGGAAGGCAGACACAGGGACTGCGAGAATGAAGACCCTAGGCCCACTGTAGGAGAGGGTCTAGTTCAAGAGCATCTTAAGAACCTGAATGCACATGAGTCCATGGGACCTGATGAAATCCATCTGTGGGTCTTGAAGGAGCTGGCAATTGAAGTTATTAAGCCACTGATCATCATATTTGAAAAATCATGGCAGTCAGATGAAGTTCCTGACGACTGAAAAAAGGGAAATATAACCCCCATTTTCAAGAAGGGGAAAATGGATGAACCAGGGAATTACAGACCAGTCAGTCTCACCTCTGTGCCTGGCAAAATCTGGGAGCAGATTCTCCTGGAAGGCATGCTAAGGCACATGAAAAACAAGGTGCTTGGTGACAGTCAGTGTGGCTTCACTAAGGGGAAATCCTGCCTGACCAATCTGGTGGCCTTCTATGATGGGGCTACAGAACTGATGGACAGGGGTAGAGCAGTTGATGTCATCTACCTGGACCTGTGCAAAGCGTTCGACACTGTCCCACATGACATCCTTGTCTCTAAATTGGAGTGTCATCAATTTGATAGGTGGACCACTCAGTGGATAAAGAACTGGCTGGATGGCCACATGCAAAGAGTTGTGGTCAACGGCTCAACGTCCAGCTGGAGACCAGTAATGAGTGGTGTTCCTCAGGGATCGGTGTTGGGACCGGTCTTGTTCAACATCTTTGTCGGTCACATGGACAGTGGGAGTGAGTGCACCCTCAGCAAGTTTGCTGATGACACCAAGCTGTATGGTTCTGTTGATACGCTGGAGGGAAGGAATGCCATCCAGAGGGACCTTGAAATGCTTGTGAGGTGGGCTGATGCCAACCTCATGAAGTTTAACCATGACAAGTATAAGGTCCTACACCTGGGTCGGAGCAATCCCAGGCACAGCTACAGGTTGGGCAGAGAAGATTCAGAGCAGCCCTGCAGAGAAGCACTTGGGGGTGCTGGTTGATGAGAAAATGAACATGAGCCAGCTTCAGTGTGCGCTTGCAGCCCAGAAAGCCAACCGTATCCTGGGCTGCATCAAAAGGAGCGTAACCAGCAGGTTGAAGGTGATCCTGCCCCTCTACTCTGCTCTCCTGAGACCTCACTTGGAGTATTGTGTGCAGTTCTGGTGTCCTCAACATAACAAGGACATGGAACTGTTGGAACAAGTCCAGAGGAGGGCCACGAGGATGATCAGGGGGCTGGAGCACCTCCTCTAGGAAGACAGGCTGAGAAAGTTGGGGCTGTTCAGCCTGGAGAAGAGAAGGCTTCGTGGAGACTTCATAGCAGCCTTCCAGTATCTGAAGGGGGCCTACAGGGATGCTGGGGAGGGACTCTTCATTAGAGACTGTAGTGACAGAACAAGGGGTAATGGGTTAAAACTTAAACAGGGGAAATTTAGATTGGATATAAGGAATAAATTCTTTCATGTTAGGGTGGTGAGGTACTGAAATACGTTGTTCAGGGAAGTTGTGAATGCTCCATTTCTGGCAGTGTCCAAGGTCAGGTTGGACAGAGCCTTGGGTGACATGGTTTAGTGTAAGGTGTCCCTGCCCATGGCAGGGGTGTTGGAATTAGATGATCTTAAATTCCTTTTGAACCCTAATCATAAAATCATAGAATAGTTAGGGTTGGAAACCTGGTCTTGGATTCTATGATTCTATGATTCTGAAATTCCCTTAAGCTACTGGACTCTGAGTTCATCTTTCAGGATCTTTGGTGTTAGCTATCTCATCTTGGAAATGGGGCAGGTTTGAACTGGTAGGGGTTTATGCTGTGCCTAAATCATAGTGTGGGGGAAATTTGTGGCAGGAGTAAGTTCTGCTGCTGCTTGAGTTAAGCCACTGTGTGGGTTGTAGAGGAAAAGTTGCATGGGCAGAAGAAGAGCAGGGAAGAGAAAGCAGCTGTAACAGAGTGGTGATAGAGAGGAATGAGATGGACAATGTGGACATGGTGCAACAATTGCTCTCAGGGGAAGTACAAATGCTACAGGTGGCACAAAAACACTGTGAAGCTCATGTAGAAAGACAAGGGCATCCCCAAAGGCACAGTAACACTATGGCCCAATGGGTACTTGTCCTCAAATCATACTCATGCCAGTAACTAGGGCACAGGAACAAACACTAGACTGAGATTAGCCACATAGCTAAATTGTTAGGATGGTATTCTGGTGCTATACTGGCCAACGTCACCAGGGGTAAGGCCACATCAAGTCTAGAACTGTTGTCCAAAGTTCAGCTGTGGCCGTGGCAAGGACTAGGAAGTCTCAGCTGCTAGGACTTATCTTGTAGGTGAAGGAGAAATGCCTTAAAAAGGCTACCTTTTAAACTGAAAGTGGGCAACATATCACAATGCCAGACCCAGGAGAACTGACTGATGCAGAGTGACAGAATGGGGTTTACCCCAAGTGCTGTAGAAGAAACCACACTACACAGATGATCCTAATAATCTCTGTATTATTAAATGGTGATCAGAGGAGACAGACAGAAACACACTCTGAGCATACCTTGATGGAATACCATTACCTTGTGTATGTCCAAACAAAGTAACTTCTGTTTTAGTTCATGGAGAATAAAATAATTAATTTAGATAGAACTGAATCAAATGGGTCATATCCCAACATAAGAAACATTCAAGCTACAGTAAATTTATGTGCAGTGTAAAAGATGAATCCATCAGGTTGGTTATTATTACATTTATTGTCTAGGCTAGTATGTGTGGAGCTGTGAAGGGCAATTGCTTGTGTAAAAAATTTACATCCCTAAGAGTTACACAGCAAAGAAATGACACTCTGAGAAGCCCATCAAAACTTACTCCTAAAAGCTCCTGTGATGTCTGTGTAAGGGTTCTTTGATTCTTCTCCTATTACATGCTTCAAGAGCTAAATCCTCCCTAAAAACTTGCATGCAGGCTGATTAGTGAGCAAACCTGGAGGCAAAAGTGAGAAAGGACAAGGTTGGATTTTATTTTTTTTTGCTTTTTTTGGGGTGGCATTACTGTTCTTCCCACTGAATCTCTAAATGTCTGTAGCAAAACTATTCGATCCGTTAGGAATGAAGGAGTGTTTCCACATTTCTTGATGCTCATTAGGAACTGGTAGGAGAGCGAGCGGATCAACATTTGACAGCCTTCTTTCACAAGCATAATCTTAAAATCTCTGTATTTTAGAGAGAGATTTTGCTGTGCTCATTCTCCAAACCCCTAGCTTTTAGGTTTGCCTTTGCATGTTTCAGTTTCAAATCCCAACCAAGAAAATCATCACTTTCTATGCCTTGTAGGCTTTGATCCTTTGAAAATCTGATCGAATGAATTCTGCCTTTTGCCTCTCACCTAAATAAACAGTCTTAGAAAAAATCCTACAAGAAGCTAATGCCATCAACAACACTAACAAATGTCCTGTCTGTGAGCACAATTAGTAAGAAAATAGCCTTAGTAGTGTTTAGCCTGCAGACACCAGTGGAACTCCACAGCCATAGATTCTAATTAAGGGATTGACTTTTCAAGAAAGATTAAAATAACGAAATGCATTTAACTTTGCTAAACAATGACAGGGAGAGAACAGGAGAACCCTCGACAACAGCAGGAGAATTGTAAACACCAACAATGGACAAGAGCTGTTTAAAGGAAGAGAAAGAACACTTTCTTAGGCACCAGGAATAATAAGGAATAATTGCTGCATAAATAGAATAAATAAGTTTAATGTAGATTATTGGTATTCCTATTATATTACAGCTTTTGAATGAACACAGGGATGTTATTTGTTAAGGAAAGATTTATTCATGACCAAGGAAAATGGAAGGGCTCTGATTACCTTATTACCAGTGTCAAATGTACAATCTACTTTCACGTGACCAGAGAGAGGCTGTACCGTTGTATAACCCGTGATGTTTGCATCAGGTCTGCTTTCTGGGCAGCCTTTTTAGAGGTGTTCACCAGAAGTAACATTTGCAGAACTGCAAACTCACTTCATCCTTCAAAGGAGCAGTGGTGGAGCTGCCACCTTGCTACTGCAGAGAGTGGAGGAGTGATGAGGAAAGCAGAGGAGGCTGTACAGCAGAGTGTGCCAGTGGTTTTGACACAGCATCCAGGGGTGGGAGGTTTTCTGTTTCTAGCATGAGCTTGAGCAGATACTTGGCTCTAACATCAGGATTGCTTTGTCAGGTCTCTAACCAGCTTGGTAGAGACGACAGAAATAAAGCTTAAGTCTTTATACTCTGCAGCTGCTATTCAACCCTGCTGCAGGAATTTCTCCTAGTTGCTTTGGAGAAAGACATGCTTTAGGGTTAGAACAGCTCCAAAGCCTCTAAGAAAACATAGCTTTTAACTCGTATTTTAAAAGCCAAACTGCATTATTAAGCATTTCCAGATTATCAAGATTCAGTCTTAGTCAGAAGCCTAGTTGCAGTAAATGCCAATGCCAAAACCACTAATTTAAAATACCGTCATGTTTTCTGGGTCTTGATAGCAGAAGTGAGTGCTTTTGTTTCTGAGAGAACTAGGGTCTTCAGATTAACCTGCACTGTGTCCTCTAAAGCTCCTGTTGAAAAGCGTAACTTCCACTGAAGTCTCAGGATCCAGTAATGGATTTGGAGCCAACTCACACTTCTGTGTGCCTATAGTTGGCGGTAAATCCAGCAGAGCTCTGAGATTGCCTTCTTCCTTGGCCATCTGGGGACAGTTTCTGATGATCCTGCAGAATGCTTCTTTCTAAACAGAAAAGAAATCCTTCTTGCCTCTCCCTACTAACATTAAATGCCTGCCTCTTGTTCCAGCACATGTGCTCACCAGGTGAGCACCTTCACCTCCTTTCCACAATGTGGACAGAGCTGGGGACATGTATTATTTAATGACATTCTAATATGATGTTTTTATCAACATTTTCCATCAGTTATTCAAATAGAAGAATGATAACTGGGGATTATTTCTTTTTTATTCCACTGTAGAGGATGCTGTAGTGTGTAGCACTACAGCACTTACCATGCAATTGTGATGGCATGTGATGGTGATGTTTCCAAATAGTCTGTCTCACAACAAAAGGTCAGCAAGTAACCACTCAGAGAGATACAATGACAGACTTCCTTTCTACCTGACATGCAATCTTTTCAGAAAATGAAGACAGATTTCCGAGTACTCTTGTAAAACATAGACCGAGAGGTGTGTGTACAAAACCAATTAAGGGAAGAATTGCTTTTTGCTGCTTTTTGCTGGTGCACTCTTTCGGAAATTAACCTCCATATACTAATTAACCTCTGGGTGACTTTATGTAAATTAGATGGCATTCTTTGCATTATTGCTGTGGTAGTGGAAGGGACTTGAAGTGATATAAAGTGCTTTAAAGTTAGCCAACAGAGTTTTTTTTCCCAATGTATTGAACTACAAAGATGTCGAAATGATCAGGCTCTCTTGAGTGTGAAGTAGATGAGGAAAAGGAGGAGGAAAGGTGAAGTGATCTGAAAGATACTGGGAAGACACACAGAGTTCATGGGCTGCATCCTCAGTTTGATAAACACCAGGACCACTAGTTCAAAGTAGATGTTTCAAACTGATGTCATGTCAGGACCTGGCCTGAAACATTGAAAATAGATATTAAGAATGTTAACTGGAGTCTTAGAGCCCTTGGCAATCTCAGAGGAGTAATCTCAGTAGATCACAGAGCACCATTAGGAAGCCAAGTCACTGGCTTCACTTATGATGGATGGCTTGCTGCGCAGTTGGTTTTCCTGTGTCTTGAGATGTCAGGGACAGAGTCTAGTGAGGAAATTTAACTAAGTAAACAGTGAACAGATTTATAAAGATCTGTTGTAACACCTTATAACATTTCAGAGCAGAATTACCCTCTGTGACCTGCTGTTAACTACAAACACCCAAAGCACTTGGGACAGCAAAGACATAGGAACAACCAAACCAGTGTCAACAGAGCTGGAGTGCATGCTGAAGCCAAGTGTGCTCCTGATGCCCCCTGAAACGCCTGGCATGACAGAGATATCTGTTAATGTCACTAAAATTTAGAAACCCATTTTAGGATGAGATAAATCAGACCCTAAATGTGAATATCATTCATTAGGGAGGGGGCAAGTGTGGTTGGTCCTAATGTAAATGCTTACAGTCCACACTTTATCAGCAATATCCCAGTCCCTCAGGCAAGCACAGCTAATATAAGGAGTGGTGCTGGGAGATGAGAAACATACATCACATGGGTGCCTTCTGTGTATTATTATGATTATTAATAATATATACATTATGCATTAAAATGTGATTATTGCTTATTATTACCTATCATATATACATGATTGTCAGAGGACTGATGCATCATTTAGAGAAAGAAAGTGGGAGCTGATTCATCCCCTGGAAAAGATGGTTGAGGTGCTCAGCTTGAGACAGTACCAGGCTGTGATTCCCAGCTCCATAAAGCTACTGCTTTGCAGCCCATGTTTAGGCTCCTTAGGTGCTGAGATGGGGAAACTCCCCTACATAACTGATTTCAGTGGCTCTTCTTGGTTAGTTAAGAGGCTTCCAGCACAGTACTCTGGCTGTGGTGAATCCCAGGTCCCTGGTTCTCCCTGTGACATACACAAAATGGGTATTTCACACTGCATGGTGTGAATTCAGCAGTAGGAGCCTACAAGTGATGTACAGGGGAACTCAGGATTGTCATGTTGTCTGTGGATGTAAAGCCAGAAATTAAGCACAGTAGCAGCTAGTCTGTAAGCTCACAATTTAACCTGTCATCTGTGAAATGCTCAAACACTTGGAACCATGCCAAACAGTTACCTGCCTCACTGTCTGCGTGAAGCACTGCATAGTCAGGCTGAAAGATTTACTCCAAGGCAGTCCAGGTAGAAAAAAGGACAATTTCAGAAAAATATTAAGGGAAAACTGTATCATCAATTATATCATAATGGCATTAGGTGACTTTGCATGCTGCTATTAGATGGGGGAGTGAGTTTTCAGTATGATGGAGATGCATGCGCCATGACAGCCATGATGATAAGGGATTTCCTACTCAGAGCATCCTGACCATTGAACTCTCCCCAGTTACTCTACTGGGAGAGCAGCCTGCTTATCATCTCCCCTCCACCCACCCTTTTCCCAATAAACCTGTTCCTGGGCAAAGTGGGGGTATGGAAAATCCTGAAAGATGTTGAGGGAATTTCTAAGATGCTGTTTCCCTCTGTTACCTCCCTTTTGCTGAAAAGAAACATTCAGTCTCCAGCACCTTTGGCATTGCGGCGCCGAGGCTGCCACCAGAGCACTTTCCACGAGATCCCCTCCCCCTGCAGAGCACTTTTAAACCTCCACCCACCACAGCCGGCATTTATTAGTGTCTCAGTTGCGGAGGCAGGTTCCCCTCCTGCGTCCAGCTCATAAAAAAGAGGAGTAGAGTTCCCTAATTCTGGGGCTGTGATATGGTGATGCTTTGCAATTAGCCCAGGGTTTCCAGGTTCAGTGTAACTTTGGATTACTACAAGAGCCTTACCAAAGATATGGTGGCATAGGAGGGGCGCTCCTAATAATGCTTTAAAAATTAAAAGAAAGCTTGTTCAGATGAAAAAAACCCTGTCAAACTAAGGAAAAAGAAAGAACTGCCTTTTCTGTCTACCCCACGACTGGCCTCATGCTCCGGTGTGTTTCCATGGAGGCTGTTGCTGTCACTGCATGGCTCACGCTGGAGTGTCACATTGGATGGGAGCCAGCTCAACAAGAAAAATAAAGTGAGTTTTTAAGAGGTAATGTGGTAAATGTTCTTCTCAGTCTGGCTACCAATATGTGCTGTCTAGCCTGAGGCGCGCAGCACATATGGGTGAAGCTACTGAAGTTTGGTACTTTTAACTTCTGGAGTCACTTTTTACAAAATCAAAGGAGACACATTGAAGTAATTGAAGGGAAAAAAAGATAGAAAAGATGGATAAGGCCAGACAAGGCTGAGCGATCTGATCTCAACAGACTGCCACTGCCCATTTCTCAGTTTATATTCTGGGACTTACAGGCTTTTCCACATACTGGGGGATTTTCCCTGCTCTTGGTCTCTGGCAGAGCCAGCAACTGTTCACAGCAGCAGATGGCCAGGTAGCAAAGTGCCCTGACCGTGCTGATTGTGCCCAGGCAGGTGATGGTGGCCAGCGCAGCAGCAGATGCTGGCATCTGGGCCACCTGCTTGGGGCAGCTGTAATGGCAGCCCTGCCCTCCTGCTTCCCCAGCAGCTGCTGGAGTAGGCAGCCTGGCTCCAGTTCCTCCTTCCTTTGTAGAAATGCAGTTTTACCTTCACTGTGCTGGTGCTGGCTGCTCTGCAGAGAATATGGCCAGCCCATTTCGGGGAGCTGTGCTAGAAAGGGCAACTTTTAAAGTAAAATAGAGGTGATGTCTGCCATTTGAAGACTGCTCCTCTCTTACTTACGGTCTTTCAAGACTCTTCAGTAGTCATGTTGTGGTGTGCCCCTGGGCTTCTGGGAGAGCATCACAACCTCCTCCTCTTTTTCCCATCTGTCAGCTCAGTAGTGACAATGGGGCAGACTGGAGTTTCTTTCAGCTCATTCGATTTCTATGGTTAGCATTTGCCAACTGCTCAACCATTTGTAAAAATCATGTCATCAGTTGTCATTAGGTAGAGAATTGATAAGTGGTATTTGAGCTTTGCAGTCACTCACATGAATTAATTCTCTTAGTTAAAAAAAAATCCCCAAACCACAAAAACAAGCCCAGACATTAAGTAAGCAATTGCTACAATATGATGATTGTTTCATCCGTTAGAGTGATACCCAGTGGCACAACTATGGTTAATAATCTGTCAAATTCTCCATTAAAAAAACAACTCTAACACATTAAAAAAGGATAATTTATTCATCTGAAATGTGGTATGTACAACTAAGTCCAGATGAAGCATCTTAATGCTTGTGAACCATCAACCTTTCACATCCAGAAAGCATACAATCTGAAAATCTCCATGACCATGGCAATGCCCACGGTGCACAGGTGCAAATGTAACAATTTCAAGCCAAGCTACTGAAATAACAGAAGTGTTGAAAAGAGCCATTTCAAATGTGTCCCGTTTCCAATCTCATTGTGAATCTTTTCCATTCCTGTGACCGGGTAGGTATGTTTTGAATTCAGGGATTATGGTACCAGAAAAGCCAAATTGCGTGGTCCTGAAATCAAAACAGAAGTTATCATGGTGAGTGCCTTAGTAACACAGGAAAGCATCTGTAAGACAGGGTGGAAGATGGGAAAGGAGAAATGTTGTCTGAGTAAAGAAGAAGCATCAAAGTGCTTATTTATTTGGAGATTGATATTGTTATAATTTATTTAACACCTCCATGGAGAACAATGAACTTGGCTGAAATAAAAACAACTGGGGAAAAAAAGAATTTGTTGAAAATATTTGATATACCTAATACCTGTCAAGGAAAAGTGTGAAAGACTGCTATGATAATATATGCAAAGAAGACACCCCAGGTGTTTTTGGCTGCCTACTAGGTACAAAATCACATCCATGCCCAGCTGAATATGTTCCTTTGCTAACATGCCTGCAGAATGGTTCTCAGTCCCAATGCACAAATGCTGACATTTCTGAAACCTTTCTTGTCGCTTTGAAACTGCTCCTCCAGGTTTTTCATGTGCAGACCTTCTTTTGTAGCCTATGAAACCCCTGCCCAGGGAACAAATCAGGTATCACCAATTTTACAAAGACACAGTGGAGAGCAAAATAACCAGAAGCCATGGACACCGTGAGACAGTGGGAGTTACAGGGAAAACTTGGAAAGATTTTCCCTCACCATGTCTCTACATTACCAGCAGAGATGGAGTAGCTTTATGTTCCTATGAGAATATAGCACACCTCTCTTTATAAAGCACTCTTTAAGGGATCCCTTGTTTGGTTTTTTTTTAGCTCCTGAACAACCAAACACCACAATATGAAGAGCTGAGATAATGGAATTGAACACGGAGCTTAAACCGATATAAGAAATTTTCTCAGGGTGATGAATTTAGGATTTAGGTCCATAAATACAGCTATAAACTACAGAGTTTTGAAGTTAAAATCCAGATCAACCTATTCTGTTCCTGGGCATCAAACTGAAACACTGTCCATAACCAGGAAGTGCTTTTCTCCTTTTTCTTACAAAAAACATTAGCCAAACATTGTGAAAACCCAAAGCTCCTTCTTTCCCAAAACATGTTTCTCAATGATTTCCTACTACCTACCGTCTTTTGCTAATGTCGGATTACACTAAATAAGGAACTGTCCCTCCTGTTCTTCTGCCTCTTAAATAAGACCACAACCCTTTAAGAACTCTTGCTGAAATAAGGCAAGTTTAAAATTAAGAAACAAATAGTGCATGGTCTCAATCCAAGGTAATAGAAAGGGCACAGAGCTTTCAGATCAAGGGAGTGGAAGCATTAATACTGTGTGGTCCCACTTTCCTAGAATATGTGTCTTGGCAACATTGCTAGTCTAAATCTGGCAAATTGAATATTTTGACCTCAGTCCCTGGAGAAAAACATTCACCTATCATATCAGATTATAATTTTCCTCTTTTGTGCGCCATAACTGAACCATTCTCCATAGATTAGTGTGTACACTAACACTGCCAGTCATGCACTGAGCTAGGTTGTTTTTCTTGGGGATTTTTTAAGGAGAGTGGACTGAAGGGAAGATGATTTCCTGATAGTCTGTCTAAGAATGAACAATTGGCTTATACAGAGTACAGAGAAGTATGAATGTGGTGTACAAAAGCTCTGATGTTCATACCCAAGGAGTATTACTGCTGATGTTTGAGTGAGTCACATGAAATAGGATAGTGCTGCTTGTTAGTTGTGCTTACACGTTTTAGATTGACCATTTTGGTTAATGGCCACCTAGAAGTTGGCTATAAACCCTAACGTTTGATGGCAGAGTGCCATGCATGTTGAAACACTTTAGAAGTAGATTCAAAGAAACAGAAGCTGACATCCCTGCCCAAAAAAAGTCTGCAACCTCATACTTGATGGCAGCTGTTGGATAAAGGGGCAAGGCCCATGTTTTTATGTTGAGCTTAACAGCAGTTGGAGTGGAGATGGAGAAGGAGCGGAGGAAGCACTTGGCAGATGATCACAGGCTGGATTGCAAGATAGCAACCATACCCAAAAGGCTGTATGTGCTGATGTGGTTAATTCCTTGGCAAAGAAAACTCATTTATTTGCCTGTATCCAGAAGGGAAGGCTCATGAAAGGAACTGCTAACATAGTTCCTCAACTGCAGGTATTTGAACTGATTATCTGTCAACCCAAAGGTTTCCCTAAGTTCAGCAAATGAACACAGTCTGTCTTCTAAAATATATCATGTAATTTCTTAAAGCTTTTGTCTAACCATGCATCCCAAATAGAAAATGCATTTATTTTTTTTTTGTTTGGGTAGTGAGGTTGACTTGAAGTTTCTTTAAGTTAGAAAATTGAATATAAGCTGAAATGGAATAAACAACAGATAACTTAAGAGTGGTTTTTTATAACTGGTGTTAATTTCAATGACAATCTTCTGATATTCAGCACATCACTGATTTATTTCAGATGTATTTTTATGTGTTTCAGGCTTGCATTGTTAAATATGCTATTGATTTTCTGTTTTCTTTTGTTCTGAGGTTCCAGTGTGCTCTCTGCTGGTGATGCCATTCCCCATTTTGAAAAATGATTGATTAATTATGATTAAATAAAAAAAGACATGCAAAAGTTAAAGGTAGAAGTCACTAAATTGCTTTCACAAGTATTGTCTGTTTGGTGCTAGAGAAGGATCTAAGACAAAATGCAAACAGGACAACGGATATTGGGGAAGAATGGTGAAGAAAATTCTGTATCAGTGGAGGACAGACACAAGAGAGGTAAGAGGCTGAGGAACTACGAGTAAATTTTATAGGACCTTCCTTTTGGTAAGTTTAGGGAAACTCCATCATGGGAAGAACACCTCCAAGAAGACTGGAGAGAGACATCTGTGACTCTGAGTGATAAAACTCGATACAAGCAAGTTAGTAGTACCGCTCTGTCAGCTTTATGGCAGAAGTGGAGGATTAGAGAAAAAGTCTAAAATATGCATGTAAACACAATTGTCGAGCTTATGAAAAAGTTAAGTAACCAAAAATGTTCCGTGGGCTGATTTGTTCTTCTGGCTTCCAAAAGTATGGGGTTTCTATTTTTAGAATCGTGTATACTGTTAGGTTCCTGTTTCAAAATTTAAGACTGTTTTTCAGAAAACACAGCATGCTGAAAAGTCTTGCTCATTTAACAGGAAATGTGATTAAAGTGTCTTTTCTCAAGAAAAAAAAATAAAAAGAGAGCTTTCTAAACCTTTAGAAATACCAAATGTTTTCAAAATGTTTCTGTGTTAAACTGTGAGCTGGAACATTTTCAGATAGACAATGTACACTCAGCTTTGTTAAGCTAGATGAGAATGGAAACAGAGGGGTCAGGTGTATGGAGTGAGCCAAGATGGTGATTTAGTAGGACAGGTTTTCCATAAAAGCATGTGATTGAGAACTACGTTTCTCTATAAATCTGTGATATATATCAAACACTAATGTGTAATATCCCTACTTCTGTATCAATCTATTGATATATAATCATGTAATACATTTCTCCTGCAAATGGAGCTACATATTTTTTGCTTTAGATACTGCCCTGCAAATTCATGCATATGGGTAATAGTTCTTAGCAGCAGGCAATAGACCATGTAAACAGCCAACATAGCACATAATGAAGCTCACAGAGAACAAATTTTATCACCAAATGCCAGTCAGCCAAGCCCTCTTCAAGATGATTTCCTCAGATAAATTAGATAAATGAATAAAATATTTCTAAGTATGACAAAATAAATATCAATGTTTTAAAATATTTTATCTGAAATTCAATGGAAATGAGCTTTGTTTGCTTCTCAGGGCATGGGAACACATATAACATGATGTTTCTCTGTTCCTCACCTTATCGCACCATCTACATGCAATCTTCTTCCTGCTATCACTATTCATTTTTCATGTGCCAAGTATTCATTAATCCTTTAACCTCAGTAGGTAGAAACCAGTTTTCCTCTGCAAAACAGTCAGTGCTAGGAAAGCCTTGCTCCATGTTCCCAGTGGTTAAGAAAGCTGAACGTTAATACTCATGGATTTTTATTGATAAATCTGAATATAAGCTATGCATCTGTCCAGGAAATGTTTCCAGTGATGTTCTATGGTAGCCTTCTTCCCTTATGGGCTTACGTATTTTATCTTTTAAAACAAGTGTTACAACGTTAACTTTTGACTTGGGTAAAATCTTCTGAAATCTAATGAATCACATATGTAACTCAGGGTGAGTTGTTGGAACTGGCTCTGTATCTGAAGTAATAATATAAGGAAATAAATTGCTTGAGTCACTAGACTGTATTTTAACTTGGTGCTCACTTTTCTCCAAAGGAAATGTTTACACTAGAGGCAACATTATAATACTAAATCGTACCCAATCCCCTTTATAGCTTCTGGAGACATATATTTATATAGACTGTGAAGCAGATTTCTGTTTATGACCATTTTAACATTTCTTACTTGGTATTCTGCCTCTTTTTTAACCTTGTAGACATTGAGGTAAGATGCAGGGACAAGTAGTGAGTGGGTTGTTGTTACCTAATCAGTTTATGCTGAAAGGCAGCAGAGGACCAGTTACAGGGAGAACACATGAAGAGATGCAGAGATGTATTTCAGGCAGTTGGCATGAAATCCTCTAAGGGAACAAACATTGGTTCTGATTCTTCTGGCTTCCTCGGTAAATACTGTGTAGAGCAGCAAACATTAGTTTGTATTTAATGAAAGTAATGGTGTTTTAGCAGTAATTATTTACCCGAGCTCAGCCTGGCTTTCTGTGTAAACAGACAAGCTACACAGGCTTTTACAAACACACTCACATGACAGGCCAACCCACTAGACAAGGGTCCCCTCTATTTGCATCTTATTTACCAAATTATTGTTACGAGTGGGATCCTCTGGAACTGCTGAGCTGAGCCTGAATCAACAACAGGGGTGGGGATTCAGTAAAAACTTGCCATTTTCTACCTGCTCTGACCATGTTGTCCAGCATGGCACCCTTACTGTTCACCAGGCTGTTAAGCTCCCTTTAACTGAACCCTGTTTCCCCCAGACATTGTCCATCTTAGCGGTCAGGCCTGGCCAAAGCTCACCTGCACTCTGGCCACAGAGTGTTTACTTAATGCAACACGAACCATAGAGGCGGCAGAAAACAGCCACATCAGCTTTACATTAACAAAAGGCTCTCAGATGCAAGGGAATCCCTGGGTAACCCGACAGGCCAGACTAATAGCCTTGACATTGGTCAGGTGCGGGCCAGAATCTTTCCACCGAAGCATTTCACTGTGTAAACACATACGCATAAGAATGCTTTTGAAAAGAAATCTGCTTAAAGTTTAAACACTAATTCTCAGGTATTATGTTTTTGTTTCCTAAGGTTTTCTAAAGGTTTTTCAAAACATCAATGTAATAAAACAGTTTAGGTTTTCGGCAAACTTTAAGATTTGGATTTCTCCGTACATTGTTATAAAGCCTTTACTTCTGTGCCTCCGCGCACCAGAAACAAACCACAACCACACAGGTTTGCTGACCCAGCCCCTGCGAGCCCCCCTGGCAGCCGGGAGGGCCGGGCCAGCCGCGATCCTCCCCGCCCCGCCTGCTCCGTGCCTCAACCTCTGTGTGTCCTGCCCCGCAGCTGCCCTCAGCCTCCACATCGCCCTCTCCGTATCTCTCCGTCCCCTCGGGGCGCTCCTCAGTGCCGCGACCGCCATGTCCCCGAGGGGCTTCCCTCAACACCGCCGTGTCCCCTGCGGGTCCCCTCAGCATCCCCACTCCCCACGGTCTCCGCCTCGTCCCACCCGCTGTTAACCTGCTCCCCCCTCCGCTCGGCCCCGCCCTGCCCTGCCCTGCCCGGCCCCGCCTGCCCTCGGCGCTCCCCCGCCCCGGGCCTCCCCTCGGTGCCCCCGCTGCCGGCCCCGCCCGGCCCCTCCCCGCGGCGCTCGGCTGCCCTGCCCCCCGCAGCCGGGCGGGTCCAGGGCCGTGTCCGGCGGGGGCGGTGCTGCCGGGCGTTCCCGTCCCCACCCCCCGGGGCGGGGCAGGGCGGGCGGTGCACCGGGTGCCGGGGGCGCGGCCCCTCCCCTCCCTCCCTCCGCCCGGCTGCCGGTGGGGGCGGGGACGCGCCGCATGCCAGCGACGCCACCGGCGCCCGCCGCGGCCGGAGCAGGGGCCGGGAGCTGGGGAGGGGACGTCGGTCCGGAGCGGGCCCTTTGTCTGGAGCGGCCGGTGGGGAGTCTCGGCGGCGGCACCACCGGGAGGCGAGGCGAGGAGAGGCGGCGCCGGGAGCCCCCACCCCCGGCCCAGCCTGGCCCCGGCTCATCATGTGACGCGGGTAAGTCGGCGGCGAGAGCCGCTGCTCCCCGGGCTGTCCCCATTCATTACCCGGGGACGGCGGCTGCGTCCGCCGGTGTGCCCTGAGCGAGCGTCCGTCCGTCCGTCCGTGTGGTACCGCCCGGGGAGAGCGGGGCGGACGGACAGACAGAGCGAGCGGGGACCCTGTGTCAGGGGAAGGAAACAGTTTCTCCTGCTCTGCCGCTTCTGCTCAGGTCTGTGCCGATTCCCTTTCTTACCGGAATAAACGGATAACGTGTAGGTTTTTGTTGCTGTCCCAATCAGGTTTCTATTATACAAAAAAAAACCCAAACCAACCAAATCGTTCCGGTACAGAAGTTAAATAATTTTAAAGAAAAGTGGGGGCACAGCGCACCCCGTCTATCCAATTCCTCTTTCTTCCCCTTCTTCCCCCAGCGCAGTCGGGGGTTAACGGCAGTGCCCTCCCGCCCTCCATCCCTCCTCCCATCCCATCCCTCCCCTCCATCCTTCCCGGTGCCCTGGAGGCAGCAGTACCGGAGGGGGGTGGCGGTGGGGTGTGTGTGTGCAGGGTGCTGGGGGCCGGCCCGAACTTTTCCCTCAACTTTCCCGCTGAGGCTTCAGAAGGGGGGCGAGGAGGGAGGTGGGAGAAGGCGATGAAAAAGAGGGGGGGGGAAATGAAAAGCGATAAGCCAGGAGTGATGAGCAGCGAGCTGGGAGCGCCCAGCTCTTTGTGCTGCCGTCCCCGGGGCGGCCGCGGTGCCCCTGCGCCTTTGGGGTGGGAAAGGTAATATAAAAGGAAGTATTAAATAATATATATATATATAATAGGAGTGAAATACTCTATGGGGGAAAAAAAAGAAAATACGGGGGGGGGGGGGAACAGTGTAATGATCTATGGGGGGGAATAAAGATCAAGAGCGTACCACTACATTACCTTCTACCAAAATAATTATCATCTCTAAAATAAATACTTGCTGTTCCAGAAGTCGGACGGCGTTGCTTGGGGAGCAGACTGCTGGTATTTACATTAAAACCTGTGCCCAGAGTGGCTGCGGGAGATGCGTGTGCCCCCCCTCCCCATGACATCGGTGTTCCCCTTGCGAACCCCACCAAAAGGTTTATGTTGGGGGAATGCTCTGGGATAAAATTTGGACTCCTGTCTGCCTCTAAAAAGATTTTCTGGGGGGGGGGGGGGGGGGGGGAGGAGAGAAGGGGAGGGGAAGGTGGATATAGAAGCAGCCAAGATGGGTTATTTTACCCCCGTCCCCCCCCCGCCATGGTTTGCAGGGGTGTGATGCTCCGCTCCAGACGTGGGTTTTTCAGATCCTGGCATGGAAAATAAGATGTTTCACACGCCTAGGGAGCAGGTACGAGCAGTTTGTTAGGGAGGCACTGAAGAGAAGTTCACTTGCACTGGGGTTTATGTCGGGCTTGTAAAATCCTGCAAGCTTTCGGCAGTCCCCCTGCATAAGTGAGTAAACCAGTTTATCTTTTTTAATTCTCTACCGTGAAAGAAATGGTGATGTGCCTCTCCCGTGGTGTTCCCCCTGCTGTCCCCTTGCTGTCTCGCTCTCGGCAGGTAGATATCCGCGGCAACTTTGCGGGGTTGCTTTATGTAGCGCTGGTATAAGGGCTCCATTTTCTGCTTTCTGGTTGGTCTACAACTCCGAAATGCACAGGAACAGCGAAGTGGTCTTAGTGCTGGATTAGTAACTGGGCTGAATAGGTCACAGATGGGGCGATAGAGGCGTTTTATTAATGACGTAAGGCTGCATAAACCCGGTCTACTGATTTTTTCTATTTCAATATGTGGTTCGTGCAGGGGGGGAGGGGGAGTATCTCTCTAATGGGACGTAATCAACTTGAAACCGCTGACTGCAGCCTGGCGTGTCACCCAACGTCACCGACCGGCCGCGCGGAGCCAAGGGCGCGCTGCCTGCGGGGGTTTTGTGTTAGGATTATTTAGTATTTTTAGGGCTTTTCATTATGACTTGCTCTTCCCCCTGCCCGAGGCTTTGGCAGCCGGCCGGAGCTGCTGCCGCTATGCTGCCGGCAGGTGCCGGCGCTGGAGCTCGGTGGGATGACATCACCCCCTCCAAGGCTGGAGCAGCACCCATGCGCACCCGTGCCCAGGCCGGCCCCCTCACCCGCTGCCTCCAGAGCAGCACCGGGAGCATCCGCCTTAGTGTTTCTGGCTGTTTTCTTTTCTTCTTTTATTATTCCTTTCCCCTTCGTTTCTTTTGCTGTGTCTGGTACCTGGAACTGAGAGGTGGGGGGAGGGGGGCACCTTCCTTCAGGCAAACCTCATTAGGATTCCGACAGCTTTACAAGGTGAATTTGCACACCCACTTCCCCTTTTCCCCATTTCTTTTATCACCCCCCCTCCCTCCCCCCGGTTCATGGAGAAGTCGATACCGTACTGCAAAAGAGTACTGGTATTTTCTCTTCTATCCCCCAGTTGTGTGTGGAAAAAGAGGCTTTTTGAGGAGGAGATGTGCTGTGGGGCATTTGATGAGTGACTGCACACGTGCTGGAGGGGCTGGGAAGGAGTTCAGGATGTGGGAGATACTGTTTGGTTTGTGCTTCTGGGAGTGAGGCAGTGTCAGTGAGTGAAGGAGGGGGGATGGGAAATGAGGTATCTTAAATGTATTTCTTTCCCCAGTAATACTTAGTGGCAATATTTCCAAGCCTCCTGGAGAAAAGCCTTGGCTGGAAAGGCCCCTGAGAGCCCAAGAAGGCTGTGTAACAACTCTTAAAAATAAACTTGAAGATTCCAGGACAGGCTAATCGGGGAGTCCTCTGCCAGCTGTTTCTGCCCGGGTGCTCAAGCAGAGTTGTGCTGCAGAGAGCAGGCTGAGGTGTGGTGGGTCAGAAGTAGCTCTTCTTCCCCCAGGAGATGGTGGAGCGGGGTCTGTGCAGGGCTTGGGCTGCAGAACTGCTTGGTAATGACCATCTCCACTCAGACCGAGGTGCTGGGTGATGGTACCATAATCAAATAGAAGTGCAGACCGTGTTTTGGAAGGAAGATAGGTATGCTCTCTCAGATATTTGGGGAGTTGTCTAATGCACTGTGGGGTTCCAGAAGGTCTGTGTAATTCAGTGCAGGTTTTGGTGCTAAAAGGGCATCCTGTTTAGGTTTTGGGTAGTTCATGGCATAAATGGAAAGTGGATGCCTTTTCTCATCACTGGGTGGATGATGCCCGCTTAGCCTTCCCAGAGTTGTAGTGCTGTTGCCTCCGTGCTTCAGGCTGCTGGATTGCTTCTGTCAGGCTTGCATGGCCACCGGTGCTACTTTTCAGGATGGCCAGCCTCCTTGCTTGTTCCTTCAGCAAGTGTCATCTGCATTGTGTAGCAGGTCTTGTCAGTATAAAGTTGGCTTTGACCTAATCTTTGTTTGAATCAAGTAAAACAAGAGACTGTGAGGTGTTTGTATATTAATAAAGCTGGGGAATTGTTTATTTTGCTGAAGTGTTTGCTTGTGACTTTTGAAGTGTTGTATCTTGATTTATTTCGTTGGAGGGTGATTGTGTTTTGCCTTACCTTGACGTAACTACAAAGTGACACAAAAATGAATTGAGTGAAATGGAAATTTCATTTTTAGAGAAGCTGAAAGGGATGCAGCACCGAGACTTTGACCTTCTCAGCTCCTGACTAGTGGTTGTTTACTACAGCTGCAGCTGTGCGTCTTTGGAAGAGGAGGAGCTGAAAATACAAGCATGCTCACTTCCCCAGCTAAGAGGAGAGCATAGAATGAGCATGTTGTTTCAAAGTGAGATGTAAAGAAAGTATTGAGCAGTCAAGTTGTTGCTTTTCCTCTCCTTTTGTACCAAGTGTGCTGTGCTGTAACTGCAAGACAGATTTTGAGTCTTGGAAGTGCAAATTTGAAAGAATGAAATGACTATGCTTCCTATGCAGTGAAATTAGCTTTTTTACAAATGAAATGCATACTTATGCTATAAAAAAGAGGAAGGGCTTTTGCATGTAGTACTAAGGACACTTTCAGCATTTTTCATCAGTGGAAAAAACTCCATGTAAGCTTACCCTCTGTTCAGCAGTTGAACTTTAGACGTGCTCTTGTTTCAACTGAATGGTTCATTTATTTTTTTGGAATTGGTACTAAATGCAAGAAAAAAAAAGAGCAACAAGAGTTATTTGAGGAGTCAGTGTCAAAATTATTGTTTTACTTTACAGCTAGACGTAGAACTGTGTTGACAAACTGGACTGGAGCGTTGGCTGGACCTGATATATGTATGTGGCACTGTTGCAAAAGTTGGTAAAATTGGACCAGTGTGAGGGTGTTTGTGCAGTCTCTTTCTGTCTATATATCTATAAAAAGGAACAACAAAATCCAGGTCTGTGCTAGTGGTGCTGCATTTGTATTTGGAAGCTCTCTTCCACACTTAGACTTGGTGCCCTAAAATCTGTGAACTTTCTCATACTTCTCAAAGTTTGGTGTGACTGATAGGTTTGAAGTTTATTCTGAGCCTGTGCTCTTGTGTTTGCTCCCAGGCAATAACTATAACACAAAAGTGGTAGAGAATTCTTTAATCAGCTTTATTTACCTTTTGGTGGCAGAGAATTCTTAAAATAATACTGGGAGACAGAAGGAAGAAGAAAAATGAATATGGCTTTGCCAAGAAGTCAGTATTCCTACACTGTAACCCTGAGCTTGTGTGCACTTTCCTTTCTTGAGTTCAGTGTAAAATCTCATGGTCTTTATCAGAAAGCATGAGCTAGACCTTGGTGTAAGCCAAAATTAAGTTACAATATACAAGTGTTTTTTTTTTTTTTTTGCATTTGTGTCTGCTGCAGAATGATGTGTTTTGATTTGGAGAAGACAGCTTTAAATTATGGTGTGCTTTGGATCCTGTAACCATTTCGGTCATTTCCTGCATTTTTGGGAGGGGATGGTGGCATGAGCCATCCTAGTGTTTCTCAACTGAAATATATGGTGGGACTTGGGAGTGAATATATGAAGTCATGTGAAATCTATTCAGGGACTGTATGCTTCATACTGACTGCATTTCTTCATGCATTCCACATCTGTGCACATCAGCTCCTGTGTCAGAAGAGCCCGTTCAGCTGCAGGCACAAGGGTAGGACTTCTCTAGGTATCGGCTTGCTAATTATTCCTTTTTAAATTTAAAGTTCAGTAAAATCGCAGGAATGCAAAGGCTAAGGTGTATCAGAACTGAAACTGTGTGCGCTGGGGTCACGGCAGATCCCATGATCAAAGATTATTAAAAGTCTACACTCAGTAATACTGACTAAAGTTTGCCCAGACAGTTTCATGCTGGCGTTTCCTACCCTCTGAATGCCATCCTAGCAATGCCTATATTCTTTTTCAACCTGCTGATTTGTTTATTTGTTCATAGGTTATTTTCTTTTTTCCTTGAAACAAATGCTTTCATGTGCAATAGTGTTTATCCTTTGGTGGGTTGCTGGTGGTGTGGTGTTGACAGGCTTTGGAGCTGCAGCACAGACCAGCACCACTTGAGTTAAGGAATGTCTGGTTAGCAGTAGCAAGCCTTTGTCCTCTCTGTGAACCAGCCTCCAGGACTGGAATGAAGAATGAAGCACAGCTCTTTGCTAATGGCTGGCACAGTGTTTGCTACATAGCAGGGTAATGATGGGACTCGGGAATCCTGAGCTTTGTTTCTGGCAGTGGGGTGAGTGTGTTCTCTAAACATAGAACAATCAAATGTGTGACCTTGGACATCAGCACCACAAAGGGGATAATTAATCAGACGGTGTTTCCTGTTGGGAGACCTGGATTTTGGTGCTGGTTTTGTCAGATATCACCTAGGACAACCACTTTGTTACCCTCTCTGTAAGGTGGTAAGCAGTGACCCTGATTCCTAATTAGTGTGGGGCATTGTGCTGTGGTCAGAGCTGCAAAGAGCACAAGGTTATGCATGCTAACTCTGATCCTCACACTGACTACCTAAATAGCTTTTTTCCTTTGCTTAGGCCAAGGAGGGCTTTGCTGCTGGTGGTGTTCTGTCTCTTTCCTGGAGCATCATAGGTGCTGGACAGCAACGTGGGAAGCACAGTTATGCTGGCTGGCTGGGTGGGTGCAGGTGATGTGCAGAGAGGTCAGCTGGAAGTAAGTTCGGGTCTGTTAGCAGAGCTGGAACAAGCTCTGGAAGCCTTCCTGAGCATGGGAGAACTGCAGTTCTCGGGTACTTTAAGTGTCGGCAGACTGGCATTGACATAGGTAAAGGTGGCTACCTAACTCCAGCACTTTGTCTTTTCTGTGGGATCCCTAAGGGAAAGTATTTCCAAACAAAATGTTATCAGTGATTTTTTTTAGCTGCTTTTCTCAGTTACCAGAATCATCAGAAGTGGCTGGTGTGTTCCCAAAAACTTTCAAATCAAACTTTGCAGGAGCACTCACTGAGAATTTCAGCTGAAATGATTCAAGCTTGTTAAGTAGAATAGTGCAATATTAGAAACTTGTGACGTGAATTTCAAAGAATAACTGTGACCGTTGTCATTTGCCATGGATGTTACCCCTTTTTTTTTCCATGGGACCCGTGTTTTCAGATGGTCTGCTAAAATTTGAGGACACTTTTTATAGCAAATGTGATAACACTTTGTCAAATGAGGTAGCCACTGAGGCGTTTAGGATTAATGGTGTCAGTTGCCAGTTCTTCCGAGGGAAAAAAGAAAGATAGCGGCTGCATTATGTGGTAATGCCTGACATGAATCTGAGCAGGACTTGACTTAAAATTGGAATAATGTAGAAAATTTTTTTTTTTGCATCTTTGAGTGTGCAGTGCTGGCATAAAACAGTTTGGAGTTAGCCTTCAAGTGTGGATTGGCAGTGCACTAGGAAAGCATGTAAAGAGCTGTGATTCATGACACTTAGAAATCATTTAAAGTTTGGACAGTAGTTGGAGCTCTTCCAGTTCCTTTTTCAGAGCATCAGTTGCAAGAAAATTCGGGTTAAGTAGGAAATGAAAAGATTTTTCTTAAAAGCTGGGGGCAAGCCCCATTCATTTTCAGTTTCTATAAATCAGTAACAGTACAAGACAACTTAATTTTTTCCTGGTTCCATTCTAAGCAAGGAAATCTTTTGCATAGACAGTGCCCTACAGAATTTTGAATGGAAAAAATGAGTTAAGTGGGTTATTTTTTCCCCTTTTGACAGGGAGAGCATGCAGACTCAGTCTCGTTAGCAGGCAGATTTGGAGGCTGCTATTTCAGAAAGCATTGCCATTTTCACTTTTACTTTCCAGATCTATATTCAGCTAAATCAACATTTTGCTAAAATGTCATTGACATTTATCTTAAGAAAATATATCAGTAATTTTGGACTTCTTGTTTTGAGAAGGTGTCAGATTTGTGATTTTTGGTTGTGGCTCTATTGGGGTAAAGTTTACAGTAGTCACATGGAATAATTAAATATAAACATAGTGTGAACTGTAAAATATCATGAGACTTAGTACTTTTTCTTTTTTGCATACTAGCCAGTATTCAAGATGGATTTATTTTGTGCTTGCTGGAGATGTGCTCTCCTTCAGCTTTTACGTATTGCTGGATTTAGGAAGACAATATTTCTTTTTCATTGCAATGCTAAGGAAGCATGTGGGCTGGGCAGGGATGGGAGGCTTGAGTCTGCATAGCAATCACAGACACTTGCTTAAGTCAGTTCTGGCAGATAGCTTGAATAAAATGCATTCCTTTCCCAAAAAAAGGAGCTTAGCTCATCCTTGCCTTAGAGGTGTGTATTAAAATCATGACACCAGAATCATTCCCATGCTCAAAAGACGATCGGAAAACCTCTCTGTTGGTTGGTGGTAGAGGAAGTCTCAGATGTTTAACTTGCACATGGATACATACACTGTACTTGTTCAAAGATAGGTGAGAGGAGACCTTTGCTGAAATCCTGGGAGAAGCTTTTCCCAGCCCTGCAGAATTTGGTGGTAGTGAGGAAAGAGCTGCAGCTTCTGTGGGCTCTTCTCGTGGCTTTCATTATTTGGTGTTTGACTTATCTTATGCGTTGTGAAAGTGAGCACCCCTGGCCAGGCTGTAGTTTCTTACATTAGGGAGAGCACCCAGGACCGTGGTGGTTTATCTGCTCTATAAACTAGTAATTCCAGTCGGAGTTCATCAGACGTTATAGCATTTTTGGTTTAAAAGTTGAGCAACTAGACCGCAGCTTTTATGAAGATTGAAGGTTAGCAACTGTGTCAAGTACAGGAACCGTGTCCTAAAAGCATCTTGACATTGCTGCAAGTGCTGTAGAAGCAGCAGCAGAGAAGCCATGAAGCCACGTTTAACCAACATAAGTTGCAAAGACTGCCTGGATGTACAAGTTTTAATTTAGACACAGAAGCCGAATTCAATTTGTTCACCCAGTTTGTAAGATGAGTTCTGTTTTTGGAGACCTGTCTAGTGCTGTATGTCTAATAGGACGCTTCCAGCTTGAAACTGAGCTCTTAGCCTAGAAGTACTCCTAAACCACTGAACTGTTATGCTTTGAAACTGTCATCCTTGCTCTTGGTGCCTGATACAGGCTTTCCTAGCTGTCTGTACAGCAGTCTTCTGCCTAAATGTGAGGCCGTGTGATGAGTGGGGGATTTAATTATTTATATCATAGACTAAAGAACATGTCAGGTACCTCTGTAGAGTAGCATGTAAAATGCAGTTTAAGTCTTCAATGACTTAGTGAGAAGGCTTCGAAAAGTGCATGTTTGAAACCTTCATTGAAGAGAAAGGCTGCATTTTGAGTTCAGTGCCATCCCAAAGGATGGTTTCATATCGTGGCTGGTTCTGTTCAAAGTCTTTGGTTGCTGGTGGATGTGTTGGCTTTTCAGCAGGTAGCAGAAGGAGTGTACGGCAAACTCAAGTGAGGGCAGGACTTGGTGAAGTACGGAGAAATAAGCGATCTCACCATAGGATTAAATTGTAGATTAATTGCTTTGAAGATCAGAAAAATGCACTATGATCATCTAATAATTTTAAATAATGGCATCAGTAGAGTATCACCTTGGTCTGCATGAAGCATGTGTGGTCTCTTGGAGTTGGAACATTTTGTGAATACACGGTTGTAAGGTAAAAAACTTCTTCATGTGATGGGGCATCAGCTGTCATCTTTGGTAAGCTGTTCAGTGATCCTAATTACTCTAATGTCTATGCATTATTTGTACCCTGAATTTATCCATATATTTGGCTTCCAGCCACTTAACCTTGTTCTACCTCTGTCTCTTAAATGAGCGGTCAACTAGTCTCCTGTCAATTCCTTCTCTGTCTTTCTTCTCAGAGTTTGCATAATTGAACAGTGTTTTAATTTGTGGCTGTTGAAGAGGGTGAATTCATTTAAATCATTTTGACTTTAAAGTAGAAGGCAGGAAAACTTAATTTAAACAATCAGTTTAAATCTTGAGTGGTTTCTGCAGTTTTTACTGATTTTACAGCTCCTGGTGATACCAGTCGGGTAAGTGATGTGTAGTGTGCTGATGTGCAGCAGCCAAAATAGTCTTTATGCAGAGAATACTCAGATTTTTAGCCAAGAAAATGCATTGTGTGCATACAAAGTTTGCAGAGTTCTGTTCATTTGCTGAGTTTTAATTTTTGCACACTTAATATTACAATATGGCTGATGGTATTTCTTATTTAGTAGATTTAATTTTACTGTTGACTGTCAGCTACACTTAGAAATTGAAACTCATAAACTGTAGAGAACATAATTGAGGCAATTTTTATTAATATATTTATTTTTAATGTGCCAGGTTACTTAAAAAAATCTTACTAAAATGTATTTGTGTTTCAAACTAACTTCTATTTTAATAAAGGAAACGTAATATTTGGTTATTAAGAGAAACTCATAGTTTCTGTTCAAAATATCCTTGAGAGTTTTACAACTTTTAGGTATTACCCTTCAGCATATAATTAGATTAAAAAAAAATAGAAGAGGAAAACACATCTCTCTAACTTCCTTTGTTCCCAGTAGATTTTTCAGTTTCTGAATGAGCTAGTTATTGGTCTGTGGTGATTGAGTAAGCTGTGAGAAAGATGATATTCTGTTATACACCTGCTTATTGATTAGTTTACTACACTTCAGTTTTGTTTAATCCATGATTTTTATCAGGTTAGTAGTTTCTTTGAAGTTCAGCAGCAAATGTGTACTGCTTGAGAACTGATGAAAATGGCTTTCTTAATTTCAGATTAATTTTTTAGAATAATTTATATAAGAGTAATGATTTTTTTTTTGTTAGAACTTATAATAATGTTACAGAAAAGGGCAATTTCTTTACCAGACAGGTTTTAGAGCACTGTTAGTTACCTTGCTTCTTCTGGAGGTATTAAACATTGTTAGAAGATAGGAGTAGCCATCTATTTTCATTTTGTGAAGCTGCCTATGTAAATAACTTTTTCAAATACTTCACTTATTCTTAACTGTTGACACTGACCCCATTTCTCAGGTACCTTTTTGGACATGTCTATTCAATGTATTATATCTAAAGTATGAAATAGAATGCTTGTTGGCTAGAGGTACCAGCTGAGCAGAATCACCTGGGCTCAGTGTTTGATGTGCTTACCTTGTGCTGCACTTCTCAGATCTTTCTCTCTCTTGTTCACTGTTTTTTCTTCCTATGTTTTTGCAGGGTAATTTCAAATTTAATAATGCTATTTTGGGGATACTTCAATGCCTCTATTTCCACTCCCCCAAGTGTTGTTCATTAATCATACCGGTTTTTAAAGAGTGAGTAAGGATTTTGGGTGATTTTGCTGATCGCTGCTCAACTCGGAGAGTCATGCTCTTTCACAGGGATCTTGTCATTGACGTCCTACTGGTACTTGAAAAACAGGAGCTCTTCCCTGTAACTATTTAATCCTTTTGGAGACTTTCTTCCACGCTTACATATATACTGCTCTATTTCCTCAGCCTTCTGGAGGAGGTACAATTCTGTAAATAAAGTTTAATTTCTATGTATTCTGACCTTAAAACTGTGATCATAGGCAACCTTATTTTTTAAGGAAACCAAACTAAAGGTGGGCCTTTCTCCTTACTTTCTCTGTCTTCTCCCTAACATCTTGAAAAAGCTACTAAATGCCAAAGCAAGATTAATTTGTTGGTTTTGGGTGAGGTGGGGTAGCTTTTTCATTGTGCAGTTTTGTTCAGTGTGATAACTACATTTCAACTTGTATATCTCATGGAGCCAGGCAAAATGATGTAGATGCAGTTACTGAAAACCGGTACCTCTGGAAACATGATTCCTTTCCTCCCTCTCAGAGGGAAAAGGAAGTTTGTTGGCTGTGTCACTTTCTTTTTGCAAGTTGACGTAACTAGTGCAGATCCTGTGAGAAGGATCAGGGCTGGGAACAAGGACCATTGTGTGGTGTAGCCCCATGCTGTAAGTCGGGAAAACGGAAAAGTGGTGTTCACATGGAAGGGTTATTAATGCTTCAAGCTGCCCCAGAGGAAAGGGAACCAGGTAAAAGCACTAGAAATACGTCCAGGCATGAGGGAAACCGTCTTCCAAAAGAGTATCTCCTTATGCTCTTGGTAAGTCTAAATGAGTGTTTACTTATCTGGGTTTTAAAAAACCTAAGTGAAATACATTGTGAAGCTGATCTGAAACACGACACATACACCACTACTGCAAAACTAATTGGTCTCTGGGGAAATACCACCTGTCTAAAATCCCATTGACCTCTGGTCACTTGATATAGTCCCAATGTTTGCTCCAGTTCTCTTCCTGACAAACTCTTCTCCAGTGCACACTCTGGTGACTTGGCTTAAGCTTCCAGCGGGGTGCTTGAAGTAGGCTTGTGCATCCTTCCATTGGGCTTGCTGCTGTTTGAGATTTTTATGTTCTTTGTAAACCACCAGTTTATATTGAAATAGCCCCTTGCAGTCCAGCAGTGGTGTGTGAGGCTCATGAACAGCCCTCCATGGAGCTTTTGAACTTTGTTTTGTGAGTGCAGTTCTTCACATGGCAAAGAAGAAATGCAAGCCTAAAGCTTTTGCAGTCATCAGCTTAAAATCCTTTTTCTGAAAAGGCTAATGATTTCATTCTTTACCGGAGTTTTTAGATGTTGTTTGCTGCTCTTCACCAGTAATGTTGTTCTTGCTTCTCCATGCAATGTCTGTTAGCCTTTTTATTTTATTTTATTTTTTACTTTCAAATTTACTTTTTTGACACAGAATTACTTTCTGCTGCATGTAATTCTAAATGTAAAAACCAACCATCCCTTAATTTATATTTTCATGTTATAGATGATGTAGCATGTTACAGGTCCCTGGAGCCCTGAGTTTCTGCTGAAGATTTATTGCAGTGGTTCCTGCAAACACTGCAGTGAAGCAGTAACCCCTTGGTTTCTGGGTCGGTGCCATAGACAGCTGGAGCTGCATGTGATGTCTTGGTGTTGGTCCGGTGCATTACCTTAGGGAAAACCTGTGGTACCTCACAAGTTGCCATGTAGAAAGTGACTCTATTTCTTCTGTTTAGGTCAGGCTGTAAGGTGCCTTTTGTGTTCTGATCTTCTGTACCCATCTGAGGTTTGAGGTGACCATGACTACACTTGCAGTCTAGCGGTAGGGTCCCTTGGGCCTTTCTTCTCCTTGCACTCTAGGTGAGGGCTGTCTTGATATGTTTCCTTGTGTTTGTCCTGGGTCCAGGATCTTGGGAAAGCATTTCTACTCTTTCTCATCTGTTTTCCCAGTTGTGTTGTTTGACTCTGAGTTGCCCTTCTGTTGGGTGAAGGCAGGTTTCAGGGGTGAACAACCACTAAATGAAGGGGCAGGGAGAGGACACAAGTGGTGCAGAAAAAGTAAATGTGTGGGTCTGTGTTTCATTAGGAAGTGGTGACAAAAAGAAAGCCTGTTTTTGCTCTGTAACTTAAGAACTTTGAAAACTATTGGCTACTGAATATGCTTTCCATGCAGCATGGATTTCTCTTATTGCAGCACTAGTTATTATGCAATGAAGATCTTGTCCATTACTATTATCTCATCAGCTCTGGAATGACATTTCTAATACTGCAGACAACTTTGAGATGTTTTGTAAAGCAGAAGCTGGTTTTAACTGCTTGCCACAGGATTAATGTAGCTGATATGATGCCTGCAATGTTGTAAAAAGTGTTTCTGTTGTAATGGTTTTTGTTGTATGAACAATCCTCTCTTGTAATGTCAAAAGAGCCTCCTGGCTGCTCCTTCCAGATTTGTCGAGGAGCTGCGCGTTTGTTTTGTGTGTTGTGTTTGAATGTGGATCTTTGCAGGTTTCAGGTTTGAGGTGGGTGCAGTACATTTTGTTAGAAAGTCCATGACTTTGTCTTGATGCCATTTGCATAAGGAGGAGTTTGAGGTGCTTCCTTAAAGGGCTGGTGTTACTGTCTTTACCCCGAGCCACCAAAGAGCATCCGTGTTTTGCCCAGTATTCAGTTTCTATAAGCAAATAAAATGCATCATCCTGAGGAACTTTGGATATGTGTTTTCTGTATTAACAGTTGTTGAGAGCATCTTGTAGGTAGATGTGAGAGCACAACATGTAGTTTTCTAGTTTGGATTCTCCTCATGAAACTTCAGAGCCTTTGGTTTTCAGCTAGGATGTTTGGACACATAATGTTCTTTATATAATTTGAAAGCACATTACCCAGCTTTTTGGAAACAGAAGTCTGACAGAACTCAGCAGATAGGAAAATGTCTTAGTTTTGTTGCTTTGATCTGTCTTCACTGTGCAAGAGCACAAAAATACTGTTACAGGCATTTTGTTTCAGAGTTTTGTGTCTTCACATTAATCAAAGTGGAGTTTATAGATTTGATATTTTTACTAACTGTCACGTTCTACTTTTTTCTCCTCTGTTCTTCAGATAGAGATATTATGTCATTGCAGCTCTACTGATAATCTTGCTTTTTCCAAAGATCCCATCAAGAAAATTACTTTGAGTATATTTTGTTCTCACCATTATTTTATCTGCAGGATGCAGTAAGTTAGTCATGCCTTAAATTGATTTAAACAACTGTCAAGTAAGACAAATAATAGAAAAAAAATCACGGAAGCAGCATTCTATTGCAACATGCTACTTTATACCTAGATTTGGTCTTTATCTTCATTAGCATTTGAGCTTTAGCATAAGATGCATAATACATTTTTGGAGAGGGTGGTGGGATGTGTTCAGACTTCCACAGGTGATGTACTAGCTGGTAATTTGGAAGTCATTTAAGAAGCACCTCATTTTGCATGAGCAAAATAAATGCAATGCTGTTTACCCTGGACACTTTGGGACCTGCCATTGGGAAAAATATGTAGAAAAGCTGAATAATACATGTTATTATAAGACTGCTTCAGAAGTCAAAGTCCACAAGGGTATCTGTAGATGCTTGCTACATACGTTGCTTCAGGTGCTTCTGGAGGCTGGTGGGTTTTTTTTCCTAAGGTGTAAGAAAAAGCGTAACTTCTTTCTTTTGTCAGACTGCAAATAACTTCTGTGAGCCCTGTAGCTGTGAAAAGTATATTGAAGGAGGCTGTTGCAAGAAGTATTACCCGCTTGGTTTCCTTGGAAACATGAAACATGATTTACAAATATTGACTGGAAAAAGCTGCAGCTTAGAGGAAATCCTAAACTGTTGGTTCAGGCTTTTAAATTAATATAGCTAAAGAGTTTAGGCTGTATTGAAAGTCACTGCATGTCTGTGAAGCAAAATTTGTAGTCCTTCTGGCTTGCTGTGTTTCTTGGTGTAATAGCCAGATCTGGATGCTGGAGAACTGGAAAGAATCTGTGAGAGTTATACTGGATAAGGAGTGCTGAACTGCGGTATCCTTGGCTATTCTTTCATCTGTGTTCGACAGCCCAGCTCTCATTAGAGTTAACAGATTAATGCTCCTAAAAGTCTAGTTGTTAGTGTCTGACTTGCAACTGAGTGACTGCAATCTGGAATATTTTCTTCTTGGTGGAGTGTGAAATCATCATTCATGTCTTGTGTATGTTTCTAAACATTGGAAGGTGTTTTGAATGTTCTTTGTTATGCTTCTGCAAGAGATTGTGTGATAAGCTTAAATTACAGTTACTGGATAGCTTTTATTGTGTAGGAATTTTCGTATGGACGTGTTTTTAAAGGCTGCTGGTCATAATTTGGTCTTCCTGGGCTTGTTAAGATTTTCAGAACATAAGTTGCTTTATCCCTGGAGCATGGTGTTAGATTTTCCTGAAGTTGGTGTTAGATTCATGCGGGAGGGGGCGGATGGGTAGTGGTGAAAAGGGGCATCCATATGGGATAAAAAGCATACAGTAGAAAGTTGCATACAGTGGAAAGTTGCGTACATGTTATGAGTGCCGAGATGTATACAGAGTGGATAAAGATGGCTTTGGTATACTCATTAGTGAGGAACAGGTCCTGCTTCAATTATCTAACTGAGGGGCTGCCAGCTATGGTTTTATTTGTTCTTTTCTTGGTGTCAGTGCTGGCTTATGTGGTTCTCATTGCCATCTGTCTCCTGTGGTGCCTGTCCCTGTGTCATTCATATTGCTTCCCTTGTCAGTGGACTGAATTGGATCAAGAAATTGCCCTAACTTTCAGGGTTTTACTGATTTATTCTTAACTTGGGTTAGGTTCCCAGTTATCTCCCAAAATAGCTATGGCTGTTCAGGAATAGGCCAAATGGTTGGAGGCCACCAGTGCTGCTGGAGGAAAGCACCGTTGGCTGTTCCCAGAGTTGGGAATGTGGCAGCCTTGGTGTCCCCAGTGCTTTTAGTCCACAGGAAGACCTCCAGAGCAGAGATGAGATCTTGGATTTCCCTGGACAAAATCCTATCCCATGTGTGTTTGTCTGCTGGCTGTAGCGCTGGTTGTTTCACAGCCATGAGAAGATGGCAAGGAACAGTTTTTAATAAGGAGTGATGTGTTATGATGAACAAATGATGTATTTAGAAAGAACATGAGTATGAAAGCCTGTGCTTCTGTTTTAGAACTGATAAGACTGTGTGTGTCAGACCACTGGATTTTTTTTTTCCCCAAAATGTATTATATGCTTTATGCAAAATGTTATTACTCCTTGCAAACTGTGCCTTGCTTGGTGATTGTAAAGGTGTTTATGGTGAGTGGCTTAAGGCAGCTTTATGTGGCTACATTAATTAGGGCAGGATGAATCTAGGTCTGCCTACGTGTGGGGCTACAGGAGGATTTTACACTGAAGGAAGAGGTGGGATGCAGGCAGGCTTGTAGGGATTGGGTCCTAAATGTCCAGAGGCAGTGGTAGCATAGGCAAGCAAGGACCACTGAAACCTGCTGGTTGGTGTGTCGCAGGTGAGACTGCTACATCTTTATGTCTTGTGGAACTTAAATGTTAAGGGCAAATAGGAGACCACAAAAGCCCTCCATGCATGGGCCAAGTGGTGCTTCATTTCTCATCAAGCCAGTTTAACTGAGGAGAAAGTCTTTGTTTAGTGCTTCTGTGAATGCTGGTAACATCCTGAAGGTTACAAGGATGTTTGTCTCTGATGTGGGCTCTAAGGAAGCATTCACCTGTAGTGTTTTTCAGTGGCTGGTTCCAGCAGATGAAGGTGGCTTGCTCTTGACTTGCCACCTGCAATGGCTATGGATCACAGGCTGTGAGATAGCAGGAAGAGTAATGAGTGAGAGAAGGGAATCAGAGACCTATGGAAAGAGGGAAAGTGCATGTGTGGGAAAGACAAGCAGAAAATGTCAGTGATACAGAATTCTGTGAAGACTCCTGCTGTTGGCAACTCACGTACAGAAGTGTTAAGCTGAAGGGGAGGTCAGTAAATGGGGGGAAATAAGAAAGGTTTTGTGATTGGTGTTTGTAGAAGGAAAGCTGAGTAAGGGAAGTGCTTGATGAGTCTTAGGTTAGAGTGTGTTTTTTTCATTTGCTTGCTGCTTTTAAAGTCCATATAGAATCAAAGCAGAAGGTAGAGTTTTGTGTGACTGAAAACAGAACAGCAGGTATGCAATCATTTGTTGAGGGTTGTGAACATGCCTCTAAAAAAGTGAGTATGGTGGTTTAGGATGCCAAACGTGGATACTAACAGAAAAAGAAGGTAACGTCAAATGAACTGTGGTTCTTCATGTAACCAAAAGAACTACATGGATTACTGCAAAAGTGGTCAAGATGGGAACAAGGACTGGCAGCATCAGAGTTCTGCTGAAATTGTGATCGTTTTTATGTGAAGCCATTGTGCCAATGTAAACTGAATTTCATACTGCAGGATTGATCGTAAGATAAATGCCTCCAGATTAAATCTGGAGAGAAGTTCCTGCTTTTCACTTAAACTTGGAATAACTGCAGTGAAAGTATCTAGAGAATTCTCGGAATGCGAGAATGAAAGATGGAAATATATAAGATGGCAGTGCGATGTTGCTTTTATTTGAAGAGACAGGATTATTCTGGGTACTTCCATTTCATAATATGAGTGTCTTCTGAATATTACTCAGTTTAAGTCATCAGAATAGTGGCCATATAAGTAAAGTATGCAGTCTCTAAGGCTGCAGTTGGGAAAAAAATACCCCTTTGAACGTACTGCCTTTTTCCAGTTTTTTTCTGGTTTTCTAGGGTGTGAGCAGTAAATTGGGAGTTAAAAAACCTCAGTCCTGTAGGAACATCGGGGGGACTTCAAAGTGTTTTTCTGGCAGAATATTGATACCCTTTTCCACTTCAAACTCTTGTTGTTTCTAGCAAGTAAAGATCGATTTTGGAAATAGTTATGTGATATTTATTCAGCTATTGCTTGTGTAATACTGAAGGCTCAGGTATCTCTCAGTTTTGTGGTGGCTCCAAAGCAGCTGCAGCACAGCATCAGTGTCAATTCTCAGATATCTTGGCTCTTACCTTAGGTTGTACTGACTCCTGGGAGTAAGGTGATGAAAGAAGTGAGTGATTACATTAGTCACAAATAGAGGAATATCAATTCAAGTAGAAAGTGTGAGAATTTCTGACTATCAGCTGGTTCTCTGGCTGGGCATGAGAGCTGCAAGGTGTCAAAAGTTTTCTGAACAGAGCTCTTGAATTCTCTGTAGGCTGATGTGATGAAAGAAAGAGCGAGCTATTTCTGTTAGAGGAAAGATGGAGACTTCTGTCCTGATCTCTGTGACAAGCCATTCTTCACGTTGATTCTGAAAGCAGCATTAGAAGTGTTCAGGGCCAGGTTTGATGGGGCTTTGAGCAACCTAATCTGGTGGAAGATGTCCCTCCTTGGCAGGGACTAAGTGATCTTCAAAGGTTTCTTCTGATCCAAACCATTCTGTGATTCTAAATGAGAGAAGTGGGTGTATCCTCCTTACCTCCATGCTATATTCTTTGAATCAGGATTCTCTTTCATGTTTTCCAGTGCTTGTCACAAAGGTGTCATTGCTGCAGGCTGACCAGGGAGGTTAGAGCCAGTGGGCAAATGGCTTCCTCTAAGAAGAGGAAAGGGTAAGAAAGAGATTTTGTGGTGGAATTGGCAAGGCCCGTGGAGTCTTCCTCACTGACTGGAAGGAACTAAGTATACTGGACTTGTGTGTCAGATTTACTTGGTCTACATTCAAATCTGCACTCAGTATGGCTAGAAAGTAAATTCACTGAAGAGCAATATAATAGACTGGGCATATGTAAATGGTGAAATTACTGTGAGAATCGGAAATACTGGGTTTAAGAAAGATTAATGTGGAAAAACTCTGATTTAATGTACTCTGAAAAATGTAAAGTTCTGAGATACTGGCAGGCATCTTTTTCAGCTAGCAAGCTGTAGAAGCATGTCTGTGCAAAATGAGAAATGTGTTTGCTTGGCCAGCTTTTCTGAACTGAAACATGAAAGGTGTTGTGAAATGCTATAGAATGTACAGATGAGCATGTTGTCAAGAAAAGCACTTTGTAACAGGTGAAGGTTGCACACAGAATGCAGCTGGGGTAGCCATATAAAAATGAGGGTGAAGCTGGTTGAGAATGATTGGCCCTGTTTCCGAGAAAGATGGCTTTCCTATATGCATAAGAACCTTACACCACTCTCTGTGCTTGCTAGAGGCAGTTTATATGCTGTGGTGCACCTCACTGCTTCATAGTGACTGTCCTAAACTTATGAATGTTGAGACTTAGGAATCTGGTCTTAATTGCATTGTTATAAGTATTTCTGTGTGTGGTGGGATGAGATGGAGGTGGGAATGGAGAGGAGGGAGGAGAAGCATCTGCTTCTCACTGAGCTAAAATTGTGGCTTTTTTTTTCTGGACTGAATCAGTCACAGAACTAAAGTGGGGGTAAGAGTTAGGGAAAGAGCAAGTCCTTGGAAGAACTGGGCAAGCAAGAAAGGAGAGCTGCAGGAACCAGTGGAGGACCAAAGGAGTAGTTCTTGGTGTGGGGGTAATGGGAATTAAAGTGGTCCATGGCATCTGGAGGCTTCCAAATGAATAGGAGAACTGTTTGGCTTTCTGCTTGCCAACAGGCTATTTAGGAGACTAACAAATAATAACAAGGACTGCAAGACCCAGGTGCACTCGCATAATACTAGGGAATAAGGTTGAACTTCTTCAGTGCCAGGATATTGCTTAACTTCTGTTTATGGGGAGTACTGAAAATACATATTGGTGGGTTTTGTAATACACAGCTGAAGAGCCAGTGCCTCTGCACTATATTGTCTGGGTGTAAGAACAGCTCTTTGCCCAGAGCTGTGCACCCGTGTGGTATGTGTCCCTTTTCTCCTGGCTGTCTTCCTGCTCAGGAGCAGAAGTAGCTTCATCTTTGCTGAGGTCTCAAGAGCATGGCTTTCTGAACCCAGAGGTTCTTGGATGCTGGAGCGGAGGTGCTGTACAAATAGGCAGAAAATCGTGGCATGGGAAAAAAAAGTAAGTGCATTAATCTTGGGTTTACAGGAAGCTTAAATAGCAAAGCTCTCCCTGTTTACACAGTAGTATCTATTAAAGGAAATCACTGTGTGTCAAAATCTAAAACAGCCACGGAGGGATTTTTTTTTAAATGACTGTGCTTTAAAGTCAGGTCCTGTAATCTGCAAGCAGCAGGGACATTGCATACTAGAGTTTTACTCTTGATACAGGTGGGTGTCCACTTCTGTCACTAGCAGCTTTTTGTGTGAGGAGTGTGTTATTTCAGTTTGCCTTGAATGTCACTGTAGCTAAACTAGTTGTTCTTTCACAGTTTCATCATGTTGTCTGGATGTATAGTAGTAAAAAAATGTGTAGTTTGTAGACCCTCTGGGGGCCTCCTTTGCTGACTTCTTTTCTTAGATGCTTAAAGCTAACTTTTCTTCAGGGTTTTAAAGACTTGGTGTTTAGTGAAGTGTAGTGTAGATGGCTGTGCACACACAAATTGCTGATTTTCATGGTTTATCATTCTCTCTGGGCTTCAAGTTAAAAAAGTTGATTTACTTTGTTTTTCTTTGACATACTTTAATATTTGAGCTGAGATTGCTTCCTCATCAGTAATAAAAGTGCAGCAGGTAAACAGAGGCCTTCACATTCCCATGTGTAACTGCGTTGTCTTAAAAAATGTAGGCGATACGAAAGGAATGAAATACAGACTCTGGTGTGTTGTCAGCTTTCATTTCAGTGTGCAAGAGCATAGATAACTTCAATGTGAAGAAAGAAAATCCTGCAAAACAGGGAAAATACAGGAGTTCAGCATTGTTCATCTTGCCTGAGTATTATATGTAGAAGAAATGGTTGATTCAAGCTTACGCTTTCATCCTTTGTAGAACTTAGATGTTTCTTCTGTCTTTTTCCAGCTCATCTCTTTCAATTTTTTTGTGTAATTTTTTCCTCCTTTTTTGGTGCCCTTTCTTGTTTGGGATTTGAAATCTAAACAGGTAATGGGGCAGCAGCCTTCTCCAAATTCACTTAATGGAGACTGACTACTTCTCTAGCCCTTCCTTCCCATTCTGGTATAAATTGACGATGCAAAAGCATGCAGAGGAAGATAAAGACTGGGGAAGAGAAGGAGTGTAGAGGCTTTCCCTTTCCATCCCTGGTATGAGTTGCCTGGGAAATGGTTTCAGCGTTTATTCTTTTATTTGATTATTGATAATAATACTTGAAGGAGAAGAGTATTCTTGTAAAGGTGCTGAAACTGGAGGTTAGATTAGATTGGCTTGAGAGACAGTTTGAGTGCAGTGTAGAGATGAAGAGTTGTTTCAACTCATTTACTGAAATAGTAAAGTTAGCTTAAAAAAATTACCCACAGGGTATCTGAAGTTGGAGACCCAAAATGTGTTTCTGCTTTTGAGCAGTTTAGCTACGAGTATTTGTTTTCCTATTGAGACATTGAAAAATTATGTGCAAATGTTTGTTTACAAATGTAAGCTAGTTATGAGAAACATTCTTTGTAGGTGGGCATCTTTAAAAATTCTTGCATGAGTAACTGAAGACAATTATTACCCTTCCATATCTGGGAGTAACCTGAGAGGCAACCAGAGAAACTAGTAGCGTTGCATCCTTTGCCATTTTGCTCACAGGTATATATAAAGCTTGGTTTAATGTCAATGCCAAGGACATAGTAGTTACCCTTTTTCAGCAAGTGCTCCCTTCATTACCATCTGTACAACCTGTAAGTGGTATGAGATATATCTCACATCACTTTAAGGAATTATGAATTTTACCTGGATAATGGTTTCAAATAGATGAAAATGTGATTCAGGTTTTAACTCCTGCAAATTGTAGGATAGCCATGACAAGGAGCTGAAATCTCTGAGAGGCTGACTTTGGGGAATACGTGATTTCTGTTAGTGATTCTACTAGAACGAAGTGAGAAAGAACAATTTTGATCTTTATCTCCAGATAGCAGCTATATGAACACTCACCGTGTATGTGTTCAGTGTGTCTGTACCCTGTTAAACTGAAATTAGAAGAGTGAAGTTCTAAGACTTTTTTTTTTTCTGTCTTGATGCTGAATTATATCAGTGTAAAGTGCATCCAAATAGCTTATTGCTGTTCAGTCTTTCAGCAAGTGTATCAATACTATGATGAACTTACTGAGACCTTTGGTAGAGGTTTGTTATAATTAAATCAGTACCCAAAGCACACTTCAATTTTGCTAACAGAAGTGCCTGATCAGAAGGCTATGGAGAATAACAGAGTGCATGGGTGGTCCCTTGGAAGAGAAGCAGATCTCCTGTTTTGGATCTATCCAAAGACTCAGTGACTGTAAATTGTTTAATCTGCTTGGAGAGCACAAAAGCTATTCAATTATGTTAATCAGCAGTTCTGCAGCATCACAGAGTTGAGCTGTACTTATTCTGTTGGAGAATATAGTCCATAAATGCATCATAAATGTTTCATTTTCAATTTTTTTATACAAGCCATGGTCATAGGTCAGGATCTGCTTATGGTAGGTGGTCCACAAACAAACTCCTCAAAGTCTTAAAATAAAAGTAAAGCAGCTGGACACAAGGGAACACATGAGAAAGCAATGAAGGGGATACTTAATCACAAAGAAAATAAGAATAAAATGAGAAAGAAAACTGCCCAAAGAAGTCAAAACAAGTGGAAAAACAATCCAGGTCTTGGCACATCAGCATTGTCAAAAGAAAGTTTGAAGGTGGACAGATCCCTTTTTTAAGTGAGTAGAAAATGCACTATATCATGTGTGTATATATAAAAAAATATTCTGTAGATACTGTATTATGTAAATTCAGTCTTTTCTATGTATTCCACCCATCCTTCATTTGACTGTCACTGTGTTGTGCAAGAACTGTCTTGCTCTTTTCTGGGTATTTGTCATTTCAGTACAACTGGTGTTCAGTACACAGCAAGCAAGCCCATAGCAGTGATGGTTCATTACTCCCACTGACCCTTTGCTCTTCTTGATCTACTTGTTTCTTCTTTGTACTTGAAAAGCAGCTTCTTGCATCAAATCTGCCTGAGATGCGTCAAGATAACTTTTCTCTTTACATTTTAAAACCCTTTACGTTTGTATGTTTGTTTGTGTGATGGTGGGTTTTCTTTGTTGTTTTGGGTTGTTTTGGTGGGTGGTTTTTTTCCTGTTTGTTTTTATTTTAATTATTGTTTGGGGTTTGGTAGTGTTTTCCCCTCTCACATCCCTGTTCATTATGGCTATGCGTTTTCCTTCTATTTCACCTTACTGGTTGGTATCCAGCCTGAAAGATACATGCATACAAATCTTTGCACAAACTTTTTGTTTTTCAAGGAGACAACTTCTTCCCTTATTGTGTGCTGAGTATCTTCTTGTCTCTGTGTCTTCCTGCTGTTCCTTTGTAGACTTTGAGTCCTCCTGGGTAAGGACCTTATCTGGAGTTGGGCTTAATGATGGGTTCTCAAAAAAACCCAGCAACTCAGCAACCTGCTAATCAGTCCATCAGTAGAAGCTGAAACAGATTTAAGATGGCCAGGGGCTATGTGAGGAGGGCAGAGGATGAGGGCAGACAGCAAGTGCTTGAGGTGAGGACTTTGCCCCTTAGGTCCACTGAAAGAGGGAGAAAACTTCCCCCATAGCAGCTACTGTGCTTTTTGCATGCTTTTCATGCTGGTGCTGTAGCTTGCTTTATAGGTGTGAGGGATGCTTGAAGACAGAATTGTTCCTACTGCATTTGCAGCCCTGTGGGCAGGAGGGGAGGTTTTTGGGTGGCTGTGTCACAGGGAGGAGAGGGCTCTCAGGGCAGCACTACAGTGCAGCAGCAGAGTTGGAAAGGTGAAATGCGATGCTGTCTGCTTGGCAGCTGAGACTGAAGAAAAAGGAAAGGAAAAAAGACAGTGTTAACAGTTTAATGGCAGCCAAGAGGTTTTTGCAAAAGTGGTAAGTTTATGACATTGTTGATAATAGCATGCAAATCCTCATGCTTAACAAAGCTTTAGTAGACTATCAAGTGACATTAGCTACTGACACGGTACTTAACTCTTATGCCATAACACATATAGCTGAACAAGAAATGTAAAAGTAGGCTTCTTCGAGTCACATTTTTGGCTGAAAATGCCATTAACGAGGTTAAATGCTTGCCCTTTTTTTGAGTTTACCTTACTGCATGTGTAAGGATACCTTCAGGTGAGAGTGACATGCCCAATACTGGTTCCACAGCCAAGGTGTTCTTTGTGATGTGCTGTGACGGCTTGGTCCCTGTGGTTCTGTGGTGCCAATGCTTTGTGTGCTGGAGCTCCCGGCATCCTGTGAAGCAGCCTCTGCATGGCCATGCTTCAAAGCTTCCTCCTTCCCATCTGATTCACACAGCAGCTGGGGCACTGAAATTGAATCCTGCTATGTTGGAAGTTAAGAAAGAAAGCTGGTTGTGGACTGTTTTTATAAAAAACATAACACGCAAAGAATTTCCTCAGGAGCCCTGAACAGGATTTAGTACTTCCGTGCATCTCTGGGGGAGGGAGCAGGTGAGAGAAGGGAGGCTGCATCAGATGTACGGGTGCCAGCACGTGTTTCACGGATCACTGGTATTTTCAGTGACAGTAACTGATGGCTTTGTTTTTCAGATGCATGATTTGAAAATGGGGCAAACGAATTCCTAAAATTGCTCAGATAGTTTCAGAAGTAAAACTTGTTCTGGGATAGGTGGCAGCTTTGCTGCATCTCTGATTTTCACCTCCTATTTTTCTGTGCTGTTCTTATGCGTGCCTGTAATTTCAGTGGGAATTAAAATGTTGGAAAAGTTTGAAGTCAAAACTTTTCCAGAATATGACCTCTACTGTCTCGGGCATGAGCAGGCTCTGGCAGATAGATATCTTACTTGGCAATTACTTGTGCTCAGCAGTAACAAATGTAGCACGGTACTAAAGAGCTTTTAATGCTCGCTTTGAACAAGCTGATAAAATGTGATGGAAAGGAGCCAGAGGAGATGAATCGAGCCCAGTTTATTAAATGTACTGCAGCAAATCACAGTAGTTTGAGTGTTGCTGGTCAGCCTCATTCTTACCTCTTCTACTCACAAGTACCCTTGCCATGCTGCAGAGAACTGGAAATACTTTATGAGGCCAGTGGCACGTGTTTCTCCTTTACCCTTTCTGTGCAGTCTCCACCAGTCTTCATCCTCTTACACTGAGTTTTTGGCAGCATTCTCCGAAGGTTTCATGTTGTCAGTGGGGATCAGCCGGAGCCAAGTCCTGTGGTCTCTCCTGTGCAGACTTCAGGAAGGTGTGCTGGTGGTGGCAGATGTCTCTCACCGTACTCCATGCTTGTACACATCAGAAAAGATGTTAAGTGCCAAGCATGCTTTACCACGAAGCTGTACAATCTCTATGGGTTTTACTTAATTTTGACTTGAACAGGCCTTGGATATAAACATTAAAGATCCTTCCCCTAGCAGTCCTTGACCTGTGTCTGTATCCCTCTTTTAGTTCCCTGAGGAGTTTAAGTCCTAAGTATTTTGTGCAACTGATGTTTTGTCTATGTTGTTCTCTTCCTAGTGCTAGATAGTTCTGTCACCTTGCAGGCTGCAAAGGTGAAAGTTGTTGCCGCACTTTCAGTCACTGTATCTTAGTTACAGGTCTAACCTAGTAGCCTAGATGTCCTCCGTCAGCAGTGGCAGTCAGAGGTATCTCCAAAGTGGGTGTTCTCCTACCAGTCACAGAAAAGGATCTTGAAAAGGGATAAATTGCGGTCTTGAGTGGTTGTCTTTTTCCTTGATTACAGAGGGAGCTTTGGACATTAGCTTAAGTGTTTATGGTAGCTAACACTAGGTGAGCTGAAATGAAGCCTTAGTTTGTAGCACAACTTGAGGAGTTGAGATAGCCTTTTTTCTGCATTATCTTCCTCTTGGCTTAGGAGGATAATGCAGAAAACATTAAATAAAGAAAACCCCAAGGGTCTACTATATATGTAGTCCTTGATGTATCCCCACAACAAGGCCTGAGTAAAGGATAAAGGTTTCTTGAAAACTCAATTTGCATAATATGCAAGGGATCGTTATCAAATCAGTCAAATACTAAGGTAGCATGTGCACGTGCATGTGTAAATCTTCTGTTTACTCACCCTTTTTTTTTCCTTTTGCTCTGAATTACTGTCTTCCATGATTTAGTGGGGTTATTCAACAAAATACTGACTTGCTTGTTTTCTCTGAATTTCTTCACTTCTTCTAATCCATCTCTGCTAAATCAGGTTTATTCCCTCACATTTTCCCTTCACCCGTCTGTAAGTGTATTCAGTCTTGGTGGGAAAGGGGCATGAAATGGTTGTCTTCCTCTCCCTCTGAAAAGTTTGTCTGGCAAGTTTATGAATTTCCTTTATTCCCAAGAGCAGTTCATAAAGGATAGCTTTCTTCTCCCTTGTGTCGTGAATGCGAGGTGATTGCCAGAGCATTGTTCTTCTAGATAGCTTATTTTTTTCCCTGTGCTTGGACCCTTCTCCCTCAACTATTTTTAGAGCACTGATTAAGTGGTAATTTAAGTTCATGTTCAGGCTTCCCTGAAGTACCCAGTAAGGTAATCCAGTACCAGTTGGTGGGTTTGGTATTCTGGGCAGAGCACCAGCAGACTGATGTACCGATGCGAAGTGTAACCAAGCTTTTCCTGGAGACTGCAGGAAACCCATAGCCCATCTCTTCCTCCATGCAGTATCTCCAGTTGTCAGCTGGGCTGTTTCAGGTGGCAAGGAGAAAACAGATCACTGAGTGACTGCATCAGCATACATGGCTCATGCGTGCCTTCAGTGAGGCAACCGCATCATCAGGGTTGTGCTGCCGCATGGGTTTTGGGCAATCTGTGTGCACAGCTGTAGGAGCAGGCAAGCCAACAGGCTCTGCTGAGGCTGACATTGCTGCGCTTCCTCACACAGAGCGCTGTGTGCTCTGGAGATCCACTGTCATCTCCTCCCTGGCTCTTCCAAGCACGAGGTACATGTTTTGTGCTTCTCAAAACGTGGAGATGTGGGCTTGGCAAGGTTGGCCAGCCTGACTTGCTGCCTCCTTGAGGAAACCCCTTCCCTCTCCTGACTGCGTTCACTTGTCACAGCTGTGTTGGCCCAGTTGGAATGTCAGACTGGGATTCTATCTCTTGCATAATTTCAGGCCACTGAGCCATTTCATTGTGCTATGGATGTGACTGGTGTGAAATGACTCCTTAGTGGGCAGCTCCCAGCACCTTTGCAGTTTTTAGTTGCTGGTATCCCCATGTGTGCATTCCTTCAGTAATAGTTTCTAAGTGATCAGTTTCTGAGTTTTCTTCCTTCACCTTAGTGTTGCAGTGATCCCATGCTGCTCTGACAGCCCATGTGGCTGGAGCTGAATTGCATTCTGGGCTGTGGTTGTCCTGACTCTGGGTAACACTCATCTGCAAATAACCTACTAAATGAATGGCTGCTGAAATCTCCACCTGTGCTGTTGGGCTGTCAGTTTGGGATTGGTTTCCTGTGAAGCACAGAGCACCCAGAAGTGTTCACAGACAAGGTGCAACCTGTGCAAGTGTTCACAGAAAACAGCAGCTATGCAGAGGACTGCTCTCACGGGGTACCCCTAAAGCATTAGGGTAAGTAATGCTTGTTTTGTTAAAGGTAGAAATGCTTCTTTAGGAAACCCCTCCTTGTGATGGTTTGCCTGTAAGCACAAGTTGAGGTGGTTGCTGTGTTCAGTTGGGTTTGTCTCTTTACTGTGTGCAGGGCAGACAGCAAAGCTAAAAGTAATTTAGCTTTAAAAAACTAAAGAAGGATTTCTTCCCACAAATTCTTCCAGGTGTGTTGGGGTAGTACTGAGGCTAAGGGCTCCATCTGCTTTTCATTCTTTGCATTGGGCTACCTCTAATTTGCAGTTCTGTACTTGAGGATCTTCCCATTGCTTTTCTGGTGGAGTGTCTACTGAGTTTTACTTACTGTGTGGTAACATAGCTGCTTTATTTGGTTTATTTTTGTCAGCGGTCTGCAAATGGCTCATCTGAGGTAGAAAAGACCCCTTTTTCGTGGTCCTCACCAGTCAACAGCAACAGGCCCAAAAGATGGCCCAGACCCCAGCTGGTCAGGCCCTGATGTGGTCAGCTTCCATGTGTATGTCACCCCACTAGTCCTCTACAGACATATGGCTTTCACCATGGTTTCAGCTTGGTGCAGGTAGACCCAGACCCTTGTCCATGTCTTAAAAATGATCACTCGCTCTGTCATGATTACATGTTAGTTCTTCAGTGTGAGACGGGATGTCAGGAACAGTTTTTGCTGGTGTGGAGACTGAGACCTCTGAGCTACTTATCATAAAGTTGTTACTGGATCAATAGGCCTAGTTTGTATAGCAAACCAAAAGAAATGAAGTGCCATCCACAGTTATCTTAGTCCTGCTTACTTTCTAAGATGAGGACAGTTTAAGGGTCCTTTTGAAGTAGAATGGAAGACCTGTGGCTCCAAAACCTAGCAGCTTTAGCAACAGCTCTGAAACATGTGGAATGGGAGAGCTGATTTGGAGAGTGACCTGTGTGCTACTGAGATCTTTAATTTAGGTTTCTGCATAAATTCAGTTCAAACCTCTTTGCCTTACGAAACCTCCTCTTGTACTGGCACTGATGAGTGACCACAGCATGAGCAGTGATGTTTTCTTGTGTGCAGGGTGACCACACTTTGGCTCTGGTTAAAATCTTACAAGGACCCTAATTCATGTCCTTGGTAATGTGATCATGATAAGGTGTGGAGAGGTCATGGACCACAGAAGTGTGTTGACTATGCCACCTGATACGTAAACACAATGCCAGGTTGCTCCTTGGCATGCACAAGTGAGATGCTGCAGTCCTTCAAATTGCATCTCTGCAAGCTTGGGCTGTTGGGGTGGGGATGCAGCTGTGGCAGCGTTGCTCTTTGGGCTTTGTCCAGAGGCAGGGCTGTGAAGTTGTGATGCATCGCAGATGCTTGTGCTCTGCGCTGATTTGTGCAGAGATGCAAAGCATCTATCGTCAGTTATCCCCCAGTGATTGGTGGTCTTACTGGAGCAAAGCTACATACACAGATGTTCTTCTTGTTGGTATGCACTTAAGTTTATTTAAGAAAGCTTCAAGTTGTCATCTTGAGTATTTTGTATTCTTTAGCAGGCTTAATCTCCCTCCATCTCCAGTTCCTTGGTGCATCCACTCTTGCATGCTTTTCTTAACTGTCCTGTGGGATTTTGGTATGCCCCATGGCTCTTTGCATCTCTTGCTGTTCTGCCTCTCCAGAGTCTCTCTGCACTATGGCAAAATAGCAGCAGTCTAAAATTTAGGTTTGCTTGTCATGTTTGGGGTTGTCCCAGGTTTTATGAACAGGAACACTTTTGCTCTGAAGCAGTGTAACAAGGTACAGCAGCACTAGCACTGGCAGCATTTCTGTAGCTCTTTGCCTCACTACATGCTTGCTTGTGTTTGGAAGGTTATCTCTGCAGTCTTAACTTTTATTTTTTCTCATAGGGAAGATCAGGTTCTGCAGAACCAGATGACACCCATGGAGGTTTCCTACTTGCCAGGAGTGGGAAGATGTGTGGATTTTTGTTTTTGGTGGTTTTTTGTTTGTTTGTTTTGTTTTGTTTTTTTTTTTTTTTTTGTTCTAAAGAGATTTTTGCAGTCAAAATGAGAACAAACATTCAGACTTTGGGTAGGGTGGGGGGGAGGGAAGAAATAATAAACCCGCCCTTTTCTGCTTCTGCCAACTGTTCCTTTTGAGAGAGCCAGCAAAGTTGTCAAGCCCTTCTATTTTCATCCACTGACACAGTGCGCTGAAGCAGCTGGAGGTGCTGGTACAGAGCAGGCAAGGGAGGGTGGGTTTTATTTTTCCTTCCTTTGCGCACCCAGCAGCAGAGATTTTTTTCTTGCTGATTGACACCATCACCATTTCAACCCTGCTGAGGCTTTAGTAAATGGAGTGATCTGAAAGGGCTGGAAGTAACTCAGGCAGAAGTGTTGAAAGGCCACCTCAAGATTTCTCTTCTAGAGAAGCTGCTCTCAGCTTCATGTGTGCATGGCTCAGTGTCAAGCTCTGTGGTGCCATTGTTGAGCTGGCCCATTCACTGTGGATAGATGAAATGGTGACCAGTGGTCAATGCAGGCAGAATCCTTGTTTTAAACAACAAAATGGAAATAGTTTGATCAAGTAAAGGTCAGGAATTCCAAGACTGCTGTTAGGTGACTCAGTCCTGCAAGGGTGATCAGAAATGTGGTACTACCAGAAGGAGGACACACATCATTCATAATTTATCAGTATATTGGGAAACACATTTTAATGTCCTGCTGTGCAATAAATGTATGCACTACAGGATCACCAAAGAGTGATAAGATGCTCTGCTTGCTATTTTAATTCACTTAAAAAAACAAAGAAGTAGCTTTGTTCTTTGTTGTTCACTTAGTCAAGAGCTTTATCTCGTGTTTGTATCTGCACGTGTAAATAGCACATAACATCCTGCTGTGAGGATTACATACTTGCCACCGCAGTGTATTTAAATTTGTACCCTGAGCTTTGTATTGTGGGCAGTTGGTGAAAACTTGCTTCTGAAACATGACAATGCTATTAACTCTATGCAGCCTGAAGGAGGAACGTGCTGGCAGCCTTTCAGCTGGCTTAGGAAAGGGGCAGACTGTTTTGGAGCAAGGCACAGAAGCACTATCTCACAGCGACATGTAGTTAATGGAACTAGACAGAGTTGTGGCATGACTGCGTTCAGGGGTCATGACGGTGAAGGATGCCATGAGTCAACCTGATGTAGCAGGGAGCCTTGGCAGGAAACCACCGTGTTTATAAGAAGTGGGGTAACCACAACTGTCAGCAGCTCTGAAAGATTCCACCGTGGCTTTTGTTATGAATTGCAGGCACCGCTGCTGAAAACTTGGGTTAAAAAAGTCTAAATGACATCAGAAGTGTGAAAGGAGACACGAGTTGTGTCTCCCAGTAAGTATAACAGTTTCTGGTTCTACATCAGTCATGGTTGTTGGAAGGCAGGAAGGGATTAAAGATAAAATAATTCCAACCCAGCATTTATTGTGGTGTTTGTTTTGTTTGTTTATTTGTTTTTTTGTTGTTTTTTTTTTTTTTAATATGAAACAAATGTTGGGGAGAAGTGGGGAAAGAAGGCTACTGTTTTGGTTTGTTTCAGTAGAAATTAAGAGGATTGACTGCTTGAATCTGCTGCTCGCTTCATTGGGTTAAAAGACCTCTCCTATAAGTAGTTTCATTGCAGAAATTAAGTGGTTTTGGTTTTGTTTTAAAATGCTTTCTGAAAATGCTAGGCTGCATTAGCCCAACTGCTGAAATAATGTCTTTTCATAATCATTTGAGTGCCCCATAAATACATCCCACTTGCAGCCTCACCTGGAACTTAGATTGAAACTGGTGAAGAAACTCCAGGTTTTGCAGGAATTTTTACTTTGTTTATCTAAGTGAAGGGAAAGCCCTGGTAGTTACACACCTCAGTCAGGGTTGAATTTATCCCAGTGTGATGTGTGTTTTCCGGCGTAGGTGGGTTATATTTATGCATAAAGCACCGGAAGTGAAGTCCCAGTTTGGCTACAATAACAAGTGAGGCTGGAGAGCCAGGATTTTTGGCTGACTGTTATTGGGGAACAAAGTGTCAGTCAGTTTTGCCTTCTCAACATGATTTATGTGAAAGTGGTTTAAATTGCCAAAGATAAATGAAGAACTTTTGGTGAAGATTTTCTACTTTAAATCTGTTTCTCTACCGTGATGGAGGCATGGATTTAGCGTTTAAACCACTACGTTATTCACATAAGAGGTGGTATTAATCAACTTCAAAAAGAAGTTTTGTTCCGTTTGTTGGCTTTGTATTCTGCAGCCTACTTATCTTTTCACTCTTTCTAGTTTTATCTTTTTCTGGGGCATTACTATGAGTGATTAAAAGATGCTGAACCTTTGTGGTACCAGTCTCAGTCCTGCCTGTTGGTTCTTCCATGTGCATACTGACTTCCATGAGATCTCTGCCATTTTGTGGCTCTGAGCTAGGCTTGCCTTGATCCTCGCAGGGCTAGGTTGCCAAAGCTCAGTGCCGTGTGCTGCTGCTGCTGCTGTGTGCCCATGGCATTGCTCCTTGCTCTGCTTGCTGCTCCCTGGGAGTCAGAGAAAGGGCAGCCTGTCCCTGCAGCCCTTTGCTAACCTGCCACAAGCTCAGCTGATGAATTGCATAAGCACTGTGCATGAAATCAGTGCAGAAAGGAAAGCACGGGGGTGGGGGGCAGCCTGGGGTAAGCTGTTGCACGTTTATAGTTTGGTTCTGACTTGGTGCTTCTTGGCATCCTGTATCAGAGGGAAATCTGACGAAACGCAGCAGACAGTTAATTCTGAATTTGACTGGTGTTATCTGCTCCCTCAGAGGTCAGGAAGGTGCAGACTTGAGCTTGTTTTGGTCACCACTGGGGTTGAATTACAAGCATGGCATGTGGGTTGGGCGGATGGTGAACTCTCCAGCTGGGGAGGGACAAACAAAGAGCTTCGGTCTGGTTAGCTTTGTAACTGAGTAACTAGATTAGCTCCTTTTTATATCATACCTTGCTCTGGCACAGCATTTACATGTAACGTGCAGTTAGGGGTGGTCTGGATTCATGTCAACTTGGTTAAATGTAGTGGTTGCTTTCATAAAATGTCTTGGTGAGTTACAGGAGTGATGATGGCAGTGTTGTGATGTCTTTGTGGAGAATGTGGAATTCCATTACGTACGTTTTATTATGTGGCTTTGTTTGGCATATCATGTAATAAATCTCTTGGGATCAACTAATAATCCCTTTCTCTTTTTGATAGTTCTGCTATTGTGATGAGAGAAATTACTTGAGCTGGAGTCCTTTTTGTATTAAAAGACAGTTATTAGCAGCACATTTTTCCAGAGGGAGCTTTGGACTTTCTGAATTTGCCCAGACCTTTGTTTACTGTAGAGCACAGCACAAACCCCTTCTGCATAGGCGTCTTATGAACAGAGGGGATCATTGAGTATTGTAATTTGTGTACTAAGAAATTAATTTTGCAGCTTGATTTGTTTTTGGCTTTTGGAGAGTTCAGTGAACAATTCAGTGAACAGTTTCTAGCTGCCGCCTTGTGTTTGTAAATTTGCTGGACAGGAGAAATGCCTAAAACTGTGTTGTTTTTTCCCTCTCCCTTCATTGTGATACAGATTTGAAGCTGCTGAGTTGGAAAAGTTTGTTACTCCAGAGCAGTGCAGATAGGTAGGGGGCTGTGATACCATTACCTCTGTTACAACAAATTAGTCTTGTAATGTCTGTAATTAAAGTTCAGAGTGCTGTTTGAATTGACACCCACACCTCTTGAAAGCTGTAGTCTTTCAGTTTTCTCAGTTATGTGCTTCCCAGCCTTAAAGACAAGCTTTAAAGATGTAAAATGCAACCACTTTAAGATGTCGAATTGGGTGTTTAACCTCTTAAGAAGCCAAGCCTGCTCTGGAAATCCTGGCTGATGGTGCAGGTTTTGGTTTATATTTATTTTTATTTTTATTTGTTTTTGTCTGAAGACTCCAGCAGCTGACAAAGTGGAGCCCAGAGGATTTGCAGCAGCCTGAGAAAGCTCTGCAAGGGAGGTAGGGGCGCACTGGGGGTCAGACTGCCTTTCTCTTTCATGCTTGTATCTGTCCAAACAGGGGGTTGGTGGAGCACCTTCTCTGGGGTGAAGAAGCCTGGATTTGCTTTCTTGTTGCTGTGTCACAAGTCAAGCAACACGTGGTTGAATGCAAAGACATGGTAGTGTTCATTTGGATCAGAGGAGCTGAGAACTCAGCAGGCTCAGAGGACTGATCTGTTTGAGAGACAAGGGGTGTTAGAGGTACGTGATGGGGAGGGACCGGACCCAGAGTCTCATACCTTGTAATGTCTTTAAACGTTGTCTAGTGGGAAGGAGGAGATTTGCGATCCCCGTTGCGATCAGTGGGTGACAGCTGCCTGTGAGAGCATGAGCCAGTTGTTTTTTAGAAGCAGCATACGCTCTCACAAGATGTTTTTCTTTCCTCCTAAGCAAAGTTTGTCAGGTTCTCTGATAAGCTTCTCTTTTGGCTATATTTAGCTTCAGAAAGCTGTTTGAGGGCTGTTTGGGTTTGGGTTCAGGCTCAGAGATCTAGAACTTGCAAAGAGGGTGACGGACCAGAAGAGGACTTGTGTTTTAGAATGCCAGGGTGATTTCTCCTACCTGCCCTGAAGTCTGAGGCAGAAGAAGAAATAATGCTGTGTCTTAGGAGCATCCTCACTAAGTGTTTGGAACTGTGGTAGGATAGCCAATTGACAGATTACTTTTAAATTACCTGCATTCCTAAGTGACCCCCTTGGGTAGTGCTGGTGGTTGTTATCAGATACTTTGTGGTTGTGTCTTCCTGTCTGGGGATGTTTCCTGTTTGAATATGTCAGCATTGCAGCAAGAGACTTCTGACCTTTTGTTGGTTCACAGATCCTTAACAGTGGGAATTTTGGACTATTTTGGGAAGGTAAGAATACAGGAGGGGGCAAAACATTCCTTGTGCAGTACATGGAAAACAATTTAGAAGCTCTGAGCTATGTTTCCAGATACTTAGGTTGTGATGGCCATAAAATACTAACAAAAAATAAGTAAGGGGAGCTACTTCTCTGGTGAGAGGCGGTTGAAATGAGTGTGTTCAGGAGACTGTATCTTATAACCATTTAAAAACCTGGAAAAGCTGTATCTTCCTGAACATGTTGCTTTTCCCTGTTCTTTTAGGAAACTGGAGATGCACATGTTAATTTTTATAAAGCCAGACATATTGGGTAAGATGAGCTTCATCTCCTCTTTTTTCCTTTTTGACTATTTGGTTTCTTGCTACAAAACATCTATTTTCGTTAATGATACTCAGACTCTTCTAGATCTTGCTGCTCCATCCCTCTTCCCTGAGATTATTCTCAAATCATCCATGTTCTCGTGGCTAAGGATAAACAAATGTGCAGATATGTGTATGGGACAAAAAGAATGAAATAACTCCAAATCCCCCAAACACTGCAGTGCAAATGTGTTATTTCCCAGGAAAGACTTGAGACTAAGGTTAAGATGACAGATACTAGTTTTGTTTCTTTATATCCATTTGGAAGTTGCTCAGACACTATGGAGCACAGGGCAAGAATTAATTCCATTTGTTTAAATATCTTCATACCTTTTACATTTTGCTTTCTTTATGGTTGGTTACCTTGGGATTGTTTTATAACTGCATGATCTTTTTTCCTCCCTAGAGCAGACAGTTTAAATACACTAATAATTCACTTAACCCTTTTTAGAACTCACATGATTTCTTTTGCCTGTGTGTTCCTAGATCGGGAGGGAAAAAAAAAAAAGGGGCACCAGAACATAACTGGAGAGGCTTTCCTCTTAGTGCATTGGTCTCTGCAATTGTGAAACTATCCAAAATAATCACCTAAATTTGTGTATGGGGAGGACAATTGAAAGAATGTAAAACCTGTGGATTGAGATGCGAAGAGTTTAACAACTAAAAGTACAATATGGTACTAATAATAAGGGAATAACAAGGAGAGAGATATAAAAGTAAAAGGAAGAAGAAAAGGAACAAACCAAGCAAGAAACAGTGATGCACAATACAATTGCTCACCACCAGCCGACCGATACCCAGCTTGACTTGAGCAGTGATCTGGGCTATCTGGGTGACTCTCCCCAGTTTATATACTGGGCATGATGTGCTGTGGTATGGAATACCCCCTTTGGCTAGTTTGGGTCAGGTGTCCTGTCTTTGATTCCTCCCAGCTTCTTGTGCCCCTCCACACTGGCAGAGAATGAGACTGAAAAGTCTTTGATCAGGGTAAGCATTATTTAGTGACAACTAAAGCATTGGTGTGTTATCAGCGTTATTCTCAGACTAAATCCAAGCTACTACATTGTACCAGCTACTACGAAGAAAATCAACTCTATCCCAGTCAAAACTAGGACAATCATAAAAGGAAAGGATGTGACCTCTTCAAGTTTGATTTTACTCTCTGCCCAGCTGAGGCTGCAGAAGAGCACGGTTTCAGCTCTGTATCTTATCCTGCTGGACTTGGTCACCACTTTGTTGGTCTTCAGGCAAGCCAGCAAATGAAAAATCAGAGGGAAAGAAGGATATTGAAATGGGATCAGTTGTGAATTCTTAATTAGAAGAGATACACTTTTTTCAGGGAAAACCAAAGCCTCCCCTAGCAGAATGTAATGAAATACAAATCCAGGAGAGAAGCTTCCCACTGTGGCAGAGCACTAGGTAGGGAGCAGAACTAGTAAGTGCCACCTGGTTTTGGTGAACCAGTGCTTAAGTATGCCAGCTAAGGACCAGCTTCAGCCTGTAACACTGCCCATGTTGTGTTTCTGCTGCCTCATTTCAGAAGTTTTCATGATATCAGAAGCCTCTGGGCAGCCCCTTGGAACAGACCAATGGCATATATGCCAGAAAGAGTGGGGAATGTCTGCTAAGCAAAAAAGGCATGAAGTGGGTGGAAAAATCATGGAACAGCAGCAGTGATGTTCCATGAAGGCCACCCAAGTTTCACCCAGTAGTTTACATCTTGATGGAATCATACTAGGAAAAGGCTGTGTGTGAACATAAAGTAAAGCAGTGTGGCTTTTGTCTGTCTTTGGAGTTTCCTCAAGGTTTGTACTAAAGAATTATTGATCCTGATCTTCAGCAAGACCTCAGTGAGCCCTTCCTCTGATGCTTTCTGTTTTCTTCTACTCTTCTTTCATGGAATGAAGGACTTCTGTGTGATAATACACCCTGGGTGCTACAGGGCCAAATGACAGTCCCTGTGTAGTCCCTCCTCTCAGTTACTCTGCAGATATGCAAATAGCTTGGGATGAATAATGCAAAAGCCATTCCACCCTGTACAGACTTCTTCTTTTCACTGTTTACCTCTGAAAAGGTTGTTGCGTTGCTGACCAGGACAAGGAGATGTTTAAAATAAAAGTGCTTATAGCATATTTTAATAAGTACATTCTCAGTTGCAGTGAGACAAAAATGCCTGGTGGCTTAGGAACACCAGGCTATCTCTGTAGTTAATGAAAGCTTGGAAGAACAGTCTGATCAGCTATAAAAGTGTACAAGAATCAGGTCCATTTCTTCAGTAATGTCTTCAATAATGTCTTCAGTAATCTTCTGCCTTGAGAAAAGCAGGGGTTTTCTCAAAGGAAGGGACAGGAATTATGGACAAGGGTGAGAAGAAAACAAGCAACTTGTGCTTTGAGATGAAACCCAATACCCAATCATGTATTCCTCTGTATGATTCTTTTTCTAGCTATATAATAGGGATTCATATTATCATTCTAATATTTTACAATGTGGACGTTTGGGAAGTCTGCCACTAAAATTAATTGTAGCTGTGACAGAATGAGAACAGAGGCCCAAATAATCATTCAGAGAAGAGAAGACTGACAGTTTGCCCAGAGAAGATGTGGCTGCCCCATCCCTGCATGTGCTGAAGGCCAGGTTGGACAGGGCTTTCAAAAAATAATCTCTTTTCCATAAACAGAAGCTCCCTACAGTCTTTAAATGGTTCTTGTCCTAACAGAATCTGTGCTATGGCAACATGGCCAAGAGGGTTTGGCGCTTTGGTACTGAACGTGAAGAAGGATGGAATGAAAGCATAGCAAGGTAACAGAAATATTGATCAGTGGCCCTCTGGGCAAAAGTAGTGTTTTTGTTTCTCAGATTAGAAAGAGTAGCAACATACTACGTCAAGTTCTTTCCTTGTTAAGATCTTCACTTGTTTGTGTCTCCTCAGGTTTCTTAGGAGAAACAGCAAAGTTTCTGGGAGAAAGAAAAGGCTTATACAAGTACAACCATTGCATGACCTTTTTGACTTCTTGGGCAGATAAGTATCAGAGAGTGAGAGAAGTGAAACCCAGAGATGGAGAGAGGAATAAAAAGGGAAGAAACTCATGCAAATACAGAGACTGCCCCGATATACATTTGACACTTTATTTCTGTGTGTAAATGGTAAGAAAATTCAGGAAGGCATAATCCATGTGAAGAAATGCTGAGAATCGCAGTTAGTCTGTACAATGTATTCCAGCCAATGCAAGGGGAATAGGGAATAGGTCAGTCACTCTGCCCTATTACAATTAAATCACTCTGTTGGTGTTCAGATTTGAGACAGCTTTGTTTGCAGATGACTGGGATGCCTGCTATCATTTCCCAATGGCATTTAAATAGTCTTTTGTTTATGAAGTATCACAGTATGTACTGGGACATGTATGGTGATCACACTAAGATCTTGAGAGTTGGTGTTTCTCACTTTTGAGTGCAGAGGAATCTGATTCCCCCTCCTCCCCCTCTCCCCCCCTAAAAATGGATTTTGATTTCGTGGGTCTTTTTGTTGTGTTGGGGTTTCTTTTTTTTTTTTTTTTTTGGTTCAGCATCCCTCTGCCCACCATGAGCAGTTGTCAATAAAACAACAGTGGATGTAATTCAAAACTCCTGTCTGCTGCCTGTTTGCATTTTTGTTTAGAAACCATTTTCTCTTCTGGACATTAACAGGTCTCTAATATAGGCAGCTGTATTTCTATAGCAGGCCAGTACCCTTCTGAAGCTTATTTGAATCTTTTTCAAGGTGTAGTAGTAGTTCTTCTGCATTCATAAGTCTCTTTCTGTCATTTCTTTCCTAATCCATAGACTCTTTCAGTATACTTTCTTTTCCATTTTGCATTCTGCAGGATGCAGATGGAAAGGTAGAGAGATAGGACTTTTGTAATTCTTTCTGCTTTTTTACTAATATAGCTGAAAAGTCACTCTAAGAGTAGTCTTGTGACATAACGTGAAATTACTAGAAGTCCTTTCCAACCCTAGCTCTCCTAAGATTCTATGATCCTATGACCTGTGTACTCAGTGTGAAATAAATACTACCCTATAATGTGTTTCCTAAACTATGTCCTAAATATATCCTAAAATTTGTTTTGAAAAGACATAGTAATAGTAATAAACACAGTAATGCACACAGTAATATACAATAGTAATATATAATAATATATGATAGTAATATGTAATAGTAACAAACATAGTAATGAACACAATAATAAACACAGTAATAAATAACAGTAACAAACATGGTAACAAGCATAGTAATAACAAGGGGCTCAGCATACATGTTGAGCCCTCTGTCCCACTCAGATGATCTTCATGACCATGTGTAGATGGAATCCAGAGGCCAGCTCCCCACTTGGGGAGGTGCCAGCAGGTGGGCTTTTGCTGGCAGCGCTGACGAGTGAGCCAACAAGGGCTCCTGCTGGGATGGGTCTGAGGGCACTGCTCTGGCTCCAAGGTGAGCTGGTGGAACCTTCCAGCCAGAGCAGAAGGACACGGTGATCCTGTCCTCACCACCACTGAGGTGGTGCTGGGGCCACAGGGTGGATCTGGAAGCCCAGGAGGCAGAGCTCATCCTTGGAATCCAAGCTCCTGATAGCTCGGTTGCCAGCTTTCTTTTCTTAATAATTGGTTACCTGCTGCTTCCCTCTTCACAGGTTGCTCTTTGCTTCTGTCCTGGGTTCAGCAGTAGCAGTCATTTTTCTCCTTCTTAGTAGCTGGTGCAGTGCTATGGTTTTGACTTTCAGCCTGGGAACAGCACTGATAACACTGATAGTTTTAGTTGTTGCTCAGTAATGTTTGCTCTGACCAAGGACTTTCTGGGTCTCATGCCCTGCCAGGGAGGAGGGGAAGCCAGGAGGAAGCAGAGACAGGACACCTGACCCAACCTAGCCAAAGAGGTATTCCATACCACAGCACGTCATGCCCAGGATGTAGACCTAGGGGTAGTTACTTGGAAGGGCTTGATCACTGCTAGGTGGGGTGAGTTATTAGTTTGTGGGTGGTGAGGTGTTGTATTGTCTTCCCTTATTATTTCCTTCATCATTATTATTACTGGTGGTAACAGTAGTGATTTGTGTTGTACCTTAGTTATTACACTGTTCTTATCTCAACCTGTGGGAGCTACATTATTTCAGTTCTCCTTCCCATCCCTCCGGGAGCAGGGGGAAGAAGTGTGTGTGTGTGGGGAGTAGACTGTGTGGCCTACTTGCTGACAGGGTTTCAACCACAACAGGCAGTTACTTGGAAGGGCCAGATCACTGCTTGGGTTGGGCTGAGTATCAGTCGGTGGGTGGTCAGCAGTTGTATTCTCTCCCCTTGCTGTGTTCCCTTACCTTTATTGTTATTGGTGGTAGCAGCAGTGTTTTGTGTTATACCTTAGTTACTGGACTGTTCTTATCTCAACCCGTGGGAGTTACATTCTTTTGATTCTCCTCCCTGTCCTTCTGGGGGCAGGGGGAGGAAAAACAAAAACTGGGGGGAGTGAGCAAGGGGCTGCATGGTTCTGAGTTACCGGCTGGGCTTAAACCACAACAGCTTCCTGGTGTCCCATGAAGAGCCTAGCAACCTTTCTATTCAATAGTATAGTTAGACAGGTGACACCATGACTACCTTGAACCCAGCAAAGCTAGGTAGTTTTACCCTCCCTACCTGGAAGAGCTCTTGAGGTGTTCACTCTTGGGAGCAACAGGAGACACCTGCAATGGCAATGTGTAAGTTAGCAGGGAGCAAGCACCTCCCTGCACAATTGCTACCGTAGCTCTGAAAGGCACATCCCTTGGATGGGTTTGCTTAGCTCAGCTGAGCCAGCTGTGGTGGGATCACCACACAAAGTGCAATGGCCAACCTGCATCAGCCTCGCTCTGCACTTTGGCAGAGCTGCAGGCTGGGGGATGACCATGATTGTTCCTGCAGCAGCAGCCCCACCTTCTGAGGGGGGAGGCTCTTGTTGTCATATTGCTTGTGCACTTCACAAACCTCTGCTGTTTCTGGTGCCATCTGCAGTGCTGGAGGCTCCTCGTTCCCCTCACTGGCCAGCCCAGCCACCTCCTCTCCAGGGAGTTCCTCCTGGTGGTCAATGAGGAACTCCATGAACTGAGTCACCTACACACAGCAAACCACTGGTTTCAGTGAGAGGGCTGACAAGGGCTCAAACAGCCTTTCCCAGCCTGACCCATGCTTCTGTGCAGGAAGGTGCAGCCATGGGGCTGCTCTTCCCAACTGCTGCCCCACAGCTTTGCTGATGGGGGGAGGCAGCCAGGGCACTCTGAGCGGGAAAGCAGGGTTGGGCTGGAGAGACTGTAGCCAGGCAGTGAACACAGTGTACCATCTCCGTCTCCTACAACAGGACATCCATGGACAGCTCCTGGGGTGGGCTGAGCAGGTTTGGTGCCAAACAGATGGCCTGGTTCCCTGCCATCATCTTGGTCATGGCCACGTTCCTGCTGATGTTACTGAGCAGCGACAGCAAGTGCCAGAGCAGGAGCAAATTGGTCTCAGGTAACTTGCTGGCCATCCTGAGGGAACAGGAGCACAGCGTTAATGAAGCCGGTGTTGACAGCACAGGTCTCCCAGGCTGATCTCACCCAAGGCCACCTCCTGGTCTACAGCAGAGGAACTGCCTTTGCTGAGATACAGCCACTTCCCTCCCTCCCTGCCCTTCTCGAAGAGGCCCTTGTTGGAGCAAGCCCCAGTGCCTGAGGGAATTTATCTCTGGAGAGAACAGCCTCTTTGTGCCCCTTTCACCCCAGACATGAACCCCACAGCAGCAGGAGGTGGCTTGCAGAAACCATGGCTATTTCAGGCAGGCCAGTATGGTTTTCCCAGCTGAGGTGTGCGGAATGGAAATCTCCCAGAAGGACAAGGGTTACCTTGTTAGAGTGAGCCAAATCCCACACTAGTTTTAGTTCCCTCTTCTAACAAGGTTTGTATCCTATATCCCCACAGCTGAGACTTAATGGGAGCATTCTCCTTACAGTTTTTTGTAGGTTATGTGGTTTGGTGCAAGCATTGGGGCTAAAGGACTGTTTTGTTATTTTTTTGTTGTCTGCTTCTCATGGGATGGGAATGAGAATTGGAAAAGAGCAAACTTGTGTTTTGACACAAGAACAGTTTAATCATTAAAATAAATAATAACAATAACAATAATAATAGTAATGAAAAGGAAGATAACAAAAAGAGAGCAATAAAACTCAAGAAAAAAACACAAGTGATGCACAATACAATTACTCACCACCTGCTAACTGATGCCCAGCCAGTCCCTTCTGGCAAATTCCCCCAGTCTCTATACTCGTCATGACAGCAAATGCTCTGGAATATCCTTTTGACCAGTTTGGTTCAGCTGCCCTGGCTGTGTTCACTCACAGCTTCTTGTGCCTCTCCAGCCTTCTTGGTAGCAGAGCAGGAGAACCTGAAGAGCCCTTGGCATTGTATGAGCAGTACTTCACAACAACTGGCACATCAGTGTGTTACCAGCATTATTCTTAGACCAAATCCAAAGCACTGCACTGCAGCAGCAATGAGGAAAAAAATCAGCTCTATCCCAGCTGAAACCAGGACAATATATATTATGTCTTGGTTTTCAGAATTCAACATGCCCCAGTTGTGGTTCTTTTTATTTTCTGTCATTACTGAAGGACATGATACATACTTTGGGGCAGGGAGGAGCAAGGGCAAAGTCTTGTTTTTAAAGCTTCTCATGGATTAAAAATAATTTTGGTCAGAACATTCCAAATACTCTGTTCTGTTCTGCCTGTTGGACAAAATCAAGTTGAAGCAAAGAGCATCTTCAGGCCATCATGGTGTAACATGGAATAGTAGCAAGAAAAATCTTACATTTGACATCAAATGCTTTAAGAGAGAGCTTCTGAGTATTTCTCTTATAAATTAAAGATATATAATGGAGGAGGTGAATGGAAAATAAAAAATCTTTAAAGATGGATGAGGAATAAAAGGAATATAGGATGTTGTCCCTTTAAATAAGGTGTTTTAATCAGTAAACCTATAGGAAACTCGTATATATCAGCGCTGTAGCCATAATGCATATACTAATATTTAAGTATTAATCTTGCAAAAGTATCTTCTATAGTGTAACCTGGTAGTCTTTGTGGTGGTAATTTGATGCTTGTGCAAGGACTGCATACTACAACAACCTGACTTGAACATTGCCTTTTGGGGATAGTCCTTTTACAAAGCACCCCTGGAAGATTGCTGTGAGATTTGTGCTTAGCCCTAGAAGCCTCTGTTCCCTCCCTTCAACAGTAAGCGGAGCCTTGGGTGATGGCTTCAGCTGTGCTGCTGTCCACAGGTACCACTGGTCAGATGTCTGCTTTTCTTTTTTGATCAGAGGATGTCAGTGAAGTCTTGCAGTGTCCTCCTCATATGTTTCCAGGATAGCTACTGTTACTTCCCAGGGGAAAAGCTGCCCAATTCTTCAGCTTCAGTACTTCAGCCTTTGAGCTCCTTTGCCATGGTTAGTTGTAATTATTTGTAGGCATACGTAAATGTTATGCCTGCATGGAAAAGAAGGGAAGGTGGTTCAAAGAAGCAGCAGGAGTCAAGGAGAGTAAAGGGAACCATAAAATCACCAACAAATATGGAATTGGTAATGTTAGCAAAACGTATGTCTTATGTAGCATCTTGAAACTACCAGATGTAGGCTTATCTCACCTAACTATGTGCTGGAGGGTATGTCTACACAAGCAGGTGATGTGGAGCAGCAGAAACAGACAGAAATGATGAGTGCAGTTTTTATTGCTGACCCTTACAACTCCACTGGGTGTTGGAGTGCATTTGGTGTACAGCTGGAGAGGGGTTTCTGATTTAGCTTCCTCCAAAAGCAACCAGGTTTGTGTGCACCACAGCTCCTTTGGGAATCAGGGTAGACTGATAATCCAAGCCAGTGTCCTCTGGTAGAAAGGTGGCCTCCTTGTTGCATGGTCTTTCCATAAAGGACACATGTGCAGGGGCAGTTCAGCTCCTCTCTGAATTTGGCTATATTTGAATCTTAGGGTCACCAAACCCCTAAATAGGGTAGTTTGTGGCATTTAGATCTAACATAAAGCACAATTTAATTGCTTCAAGAGTGGCAGAAGATTGGTCCTTTTGTCACAGGGTTTGTGGTCTTGCGTTAAAACCCTCTGTTCCCAGTTACTGCTTCAGTGATAGATTTGTTGCACGCTGAATTTTCTGAGCTGTTACAAGTTTAGAGCAGACTCAAATTCACAGAAAAATGCTTCTTCCTCTTTCAGAAAGGGAAGAAGTCTCATTTTATGTATTTACTCCGCACTTGGTTTGGGGAATGATTGTCTCTTTATTTGGCATCCTTGTTTGGCCTGAATATTCCTCAGGGCACAAGGATGAATCATTCATCTCTGCAGTGCTTGTGTTTTTTTTTTTTGTTTGTTTGTTTTTGTTTGTTTTTTTTTTTTTTCCTTGGGAATTGCTGCTGTAGAAAATCAACCAAATAAGAGAGAGCTACATAAAAGATGAATTTCCCTTTGCCATGTCCTGGAGGATGTCACTGTGAAAGTCTCAGTGCAATGTGCCATGCAGATGCTGTCCATTTAGAACTTAACCTTAAAGAGGACCATCGTCGCAGGTCCTCTCGTGTGGGAGCTTTGCCCCTTTGACAGCTGGAGGGTTACCTAGTTTCCTTCCTTAATTTTCCCATATCATATAAGCAGGATGTGTTGCCTTATAGTGAATCCCAAACAGATAATTAGGGTTTTAGATGCATTTTATAATAATATATTTAGATGTGTTGATTGTGTCACAAACACTTGGTCTCCTTTCTTTTGCCGGTTTGATAAATGAGCTGTAGAATTGTGTAATTGTGGGCTTTCACTGTAACTTATTTGTTATTTATGCCTCTGGACTAAAGAGCGGGGGGAACAGTAACAACAGTTAGGAAGGGCTTGAAATAATTCAACTTGAGTCAAACCCCAAACAGTTAATGCTCAAAGGATACTGGAATAGGACTATATTGTAGGTTTTTAAATGCATAAGCTTGCAACATGGCTAGCTATCTCAAAATTCAGTTGCCTATTACGTGCAAATTGCCATTTTTGTGTGCTACATGCAGGTTTTTTAGCATGAAAGAATGATTGCCAAAGTGGATTAATGCCTTTCACATCTGCAAGTGTTGATACAGATCAAAAGCAAAATAAGCCATAGGTGTCCAGAACAGACATGTGTGCACATCATAAATGCTACCGCATAGGCTGGTCTGACTTGGCTATTAAGAGCTCCTGTTTTTCATAGGAGGGATTCAGTGCTAAAATAGTAGCATTTTATCAGCACTACAGATTGAGCCTCAAGTTATTTTTTTAATTACTATTCAGGTTAATCCCCAAGTCATTCTCATTGGAAATTTTTCAAAGGTCAGGCTTTTTAAAATGTTAAATGTATGTTACAGTTTTAAAGTTTCATAAGCACAGGGTCTGAAGGACTCAAGTTGTCTGGCATTTTTTCAGCTAGTCCAGCTGTATTTGGAGGAACTGAGTAGGTCGGCAAAGTGTGGTGTGGGCTCTTTTGTTAAATCCATCACTGAGGAGTGAGAAAAATGGGCAGTAGCTGTGGTGAGGGCTTTACTATGTAAGTGCTCTCCACCTTTTCATCTCAACCTCCCCAAATTCTCTCTTCCAGGGTGTTCAGGGTTTTTTTGTGCCAGGTTTCTTGAGGATGTTCAGGCATGGCAAGCTTGGGGTTGTTATTCTGCTGTTTTATCAGGAGCTGTTGGGGGAGCACAAACTCCTCTTGCACCTTCCTTAGGTGGTGGTACTGCTCTGAGATGGTCTTTTGCAAAAATGTGTGATACGGGCTTTGTCCTGACTGCCTCTGGCTGCTGGAGGGGTCTCTGAGCATCCCCAGAGAAGGCAGGAGCTGCCTTACCATGTGTTGGTCATAACACAGGAGGGGAAAGATTTCTGAGACTTGGTAAGACTACCGGTGAGTGTGGGACAGGGGCTCCCAGGTGCCTGTTTGGCATGGCTTACTTGGAGGTATGGATGAACAAATGCGAAGAATGAAGCAAGCAGTGAGCTGCAGGTGTGGACACTTCAGCAAACACAGGCGAGAAAATCAATTTTTCACAAATGAAAGAAGAGAAAAAAAATCAATAGGGAAAGGATTGTTATTTTCAGTTTAAAGCTGGAGGAGCTGGGGTTTGATCTCTTAAGTTCATGCTTTCCTGTTCTCATTCACATGTTGCATAGCTCTATTATTGGAGAACTGTAGACTGTGTTGCATAGAGATCATTAAGTATAAATGGCTGAAAGAATGTGAAAGACTCCTCATCCTTATTTATTTATATATTTGCCTGCTTGCAGATACATCTCCCTCTGTTAATTACTGTGGATGCTAGCTCCCTGTATGGGAGTATTGGAGAGCATCGAGCTTTCACTGTGAAGTCCACCAGCCTTTTCCTCATGCATGTTTTGACAGTATTTAAAGCACACGAAGCAGACTGTAGACACTGATCTGTGTATTGAGATGCGCCCACATCACTAAAGCCTTACAGGCTTTGTAAAGTTAGATTGGAGAAATAACAGTCTGTCCTGATTTGGATCAGTTAATTTCTTTGCAAGATCAGCTTACTGCTTGAGTGCAAAGCATATCAAGAGCAGTTGTGTTGAAGAACATTGAAGTGCATGTTTTTATACATGATAGATAGATATATGTTTAGATATACATGTGTGTCTATATGGATATGAAATACAGCAGTAAGAAAGGTGACGTGTATGTATAAATACATACAAATACATATATGTGCATACAGACATGCATATATAAATAGAATCATAGAATAGTTAGGGTTGGAAAGGACCTTAAGATCACCTAGTTCCAACCCCCCTGCCATGGGCAGGGACACCTCACACTAAACCATGTCACCCAAGGCTCTGTCCAGCCTGGCCTTGAGCACTGTAAAGGATGGAGCATTCACAACCTCCCTGGGCAACCCATTCCAGTGCCTCACCACCCTAACAGTAAAGAATTTTTTCCTCATATCCAATCTAAACTTCCCCTGTTTAATTTTGAACCCACTACCCCTTGTCCTGTCACTACAGTCCCTAATGAAGAGTCCCTCTCCAGCATCCCTGTAGCCCCCCTTCAGATACTGGAAGGCTGCTATGAGGTCTCCACGCAGCCTTCTCTTCTCCAGGCTGAACAGCCCCAACTTTCTCAGCCTGTCTTCATACAGGAGGTGCTCCAGTCCCCTGATCATCCTCATGGCCCTCCTTTGGACTTGTTCTAACAGTTCCATGTCCTTGTTATGTTGAGGACACCAGAACTGCACACAATACTCCAAGTGAGGTCTCACAAGAGCAGAGTAGAGGGGCAGGATCACCTCCTTCGACCTGCTGGTCACGCTCCTCTTGATGCAGCCCAGGATACAGTTGGCTTTCTGGCTGACAGCACACACTGAAGCCAGCTCATGTTCATTTTCTCATCGACCAACACTCCCAAGTCCTTCTCTGCAGGGCTGCTCTGAATATTCTCTGCCCAACCTGTAGCTGTGCCTGGGGTTGCCCTGACCCAGGTGTAGGAGGACTGGGTTGTGCTGAAGAGCTTGGTGTTCTTCAGCACAACTTTTGAACTAAACCAAGAAAGGGTGTACAAATTCCAAGCCCAGTACCATGTGAGACGGTGTATTCCTGTGTTCCAGGAGCTCTGTGATAGGATGTGCAAGCCAGACAGGGTTACTGACTGGAGAGCAGAAAAAATACGAGTGTGCTGACCCAGAGCACTGCTGCAGTTCTAGATGAGGTAAAGAGAAAATAAAACTAGCCCCAGGCTTTCAGAGCAATCACCAGCTTTAATTGGCTGCAGTCAGGTAGGGATTGGAGAAAGCAGGAAAATCTGTAGGATGGTGCAGATCTCTCTGGCTGTGGAGTCTGACTCCTTCCTCTGAGGTTGCTGTAGTTGCTAGCAACTGAGTGTTTTCAATAAATTGATCTTCAAGTGAATCAGAAACGTGTAATGGGAGGGCTCCTGTGCTCTCCAGGCAGAGTGGGAACATGGGTGCAGGAGATGTTACTTCCTTTTTCTGTCTTGCTAAAATTCAGAATAGCCAGAATTACTAATATAATGAAACTATTCCTACCAGTCCTATCACCTTTTTATTGTGCTTTAAAGTACAGGACATTGCCAGATATGTATATTGTAAAAGTAAGGAAAGCACAAGCATTACAGCTGAGTAACTTCAAATTTGCATTTTTTCTGAATTTTTCCATCCTCTTATTTCTTTGAATGTGTTTTTTATCTGTTTCCATATATGACTCATCTTCATAGTAGTGTCTCATTCACATTTGCCTGATGTTTTCTGTTTATGGCTCACCTTTTTGTATCTCTTTCCATTCTGGTCTCTTGCTCATAAGTATGCATATGCAAGATGCTCTTGGGAGTTGAGAACATTTAAAATCAATAGACACAGCTTGTCTCCATGATTTTGCTTCACTTCCTGATATTGTTACCATTGTTAGAGGAAGATTCTGAAGCTTCTTTAAGTATTTCATATGTTCACACTGAAAGACCTGTAAAAGTTTATGCCAGTTCATTTGTATTCTCTCTCTCTCTCCATCACATATCCTGTTCTTTCTCTTTTTGCCCACCCTTTTTACTTTGCATATTCTGTTCTCTTTCTCATGTTCATCTTTCTAGTATTTTTCCTTCTTTTGTCCATCCTTTTCCTGTGAGGATGTGACTCTGTTGCTGTTCTTCTGTCCCTAAGTGTAACTGCTGCCACTTGCCGTTTCTTCCTCTGCTTCCCTCTTTTACTGGAAGACTTGCAGTAGACTCCTGCTCTTGTGCAGCTGTATTCTTTGTTGCAGGTCTGATGTGCTTGGTTTGTTCATATTTTTCCTTCATGGAGAAGGTTTGGGAGTGCCTAAATCCTGTTGAAAATCTGTTTATTCTGATGTACTCCTGAAATTACTGCCCTAGTGGCTGAGTTTGGAGCTCTGGAGAAGGGTCTGGTCTAATTGCAGGGAAAGGCAAGGCCATCTGGTGTCTGCAAATGATGGTCATACATAATGCATATGTAGGGCTGGACCAAAATGAGAGACTTCAGCAAAGTGCTTCAGGGAATATCCAGATGCCTGAAACAGCTCTGGAAAGGTGGGACCACCTTCAGTGCACAACCAGTTGTGCCGTCCCTTCCTTTTCAGTGCCTTCTGGAAGAGCAAATCTCTTGTTCCTGGCTGGAAGAATCTGAGCATGGGTTTGGACCCTGCTGACCCAGGAGCAGCAGTTTACTCCTCTGTGCAGCTCCTGATGAATGTGGAGAGTGGTGCCGACCTCACTTTATTTAACTAAGTTTTCATTTAACTAAGAGGAATGAAACACTGTGCGCCCATCTCAAGTGAATAATGTTTGTTGTCATTGGGATTTGGGAGCTGTGGGTGTGGTACCTGGTGCAGAGCATTTGGGTTTCAGGTCTTTTTTGGTGCATTAGCAGTTTGCTAATTCTGGTCAGCTCTTAAAAGTGTGGGTGAAGGCTTGGATCCTGCCGTGAATTGCCTCTCTTCCCATTCACAAAGTCCCCATCACGGGCTTCTGGGTGCCTGAGAGCTTTGAATCCCGTGCACTAGCTGTGATCTTCAGCTCTATTTGTAGGTACCAAATAATGCTTAGCTTCCACACACTGAGTAACCGTCCCTTCTAAACATTGGAGTATATGGTACCTTTTGTCTGTGGTTCTGATATTAGAAGGTAGTTGGGATTATGAATAGCTGGTGGTGAAAAATCATTGGGACAGTTAAAATTAAGCAGTTCCATCTGTGGTTTGAAGAGTGCTTCACTGCAGGAAATTGTGGCTTTTTTGTTGTTGTTTTTTGTTTTTTTGTTTTTTAATTTTAAAATGAAAGCTGAGATAAACACTGTCACTGAAAGGACCTTAAAAAAGGTTGCAGCCAGCAGTTGTAAAGATATGACTTTATCTTTATGATAAAGATATGGAAACAGTTGTAGATAATGTTTTACCTTGAACTGTCTATTTCATTTTATATTGTTGCTGTAAAGGTGTTTGATAATATTTAGTAGCTGAAACCCTGTATTTCTTTGACCATCTCTAGTTAAATATGTTCATGATTCCACTGGAAATCCATATATTCAAGGACTAATAATTCTCAGCTGTAAAAATGTGTTCTGAGCAGAAACTCAGCATGGGATATCTCAACAAAAATAAAGTCACTTCAGGTATAAATTGTATGCTGACTGGAGAATAGTTAACAGGACTGGAGAAGATATTATACTGTACTGCAAGGAAATTTGCTATGTAATAGAAGTGGCGCCTTGTCCTGAAAAGAATGGTAATGGTCTGTATCTGACTGGAGTTAAGGTGTTGCCCAGTAAAAATGGTAGCTTTGAATTACCTTGGAGACATCAGTTTTCTTACATGGAAGTGTCATCTGCAGTGACTATACCACAGTATTCCTAGATGAACATAGGAATGTGTGCTCCAACAACTGAGCAACTGCATCCAGGATGCTTCTCCCTTTTGCTGGGCCTACGAGCAAATCTTGGAGGTTTTATTGTTATTTATGGTCATTTGCCCAGCTCACATTCCCTATTAGTGAGTGAACAATCCAACGCTTGGTGAATTCTGCTTCACAATGATAGGAAGAACTGACATCGAAGGACCAAAAAGTGATGTCGCTATGAATGCTTGGCTGCCACAGGCCAGTTATCCCTGTGGTAACTTTTCTGACACCTCCTGCTTAAAACCCCAAAAACCGGAAAGATCGTGAGGCCCTGCTTTCGCGGTCTGTATTCGGACTGAAAATCAAGATCAAGCGAGTTTTTGCCCTTCTGCTCTGTGGGAGGTTTCCGTCCTCCCTGAGCTCACCTTAGGACACCTGCATTACGCTTTCACAGGTGGTACTGCCCCAGTCAAACTCCCCACCTGCCGCTGTCCCCAGAGCGGGTCTCACCCATCGCGCACGGGTGCTTGGCGCCAGAAGCGAGAGCCCACCTCAGGGCTTTCCCCCTGCCTCACTGGGTAAGTGAAAAAACAGTCAGAATAGTGGTATTTCACCGATGGCCGGGATGCCTGCGCCCGGCCTCCCACTTATTCTATTAAGACAGGTTAGTTTTACCCTTCTGATGATGTGTTGTTGCAATAGAAATCCTGCTCAGTATGAGAGAAACCATAGGTTCAGACCCCTGGTGCGTGCACTTGGCTGAGGAGCCATTGGCACGAGGCTACCATCTGTGGGCTTATGACTGAATGTCTCTAAGTCAGAATCCTGCCTTGATGTGGCGGTACCACAGCACTGCCGGCACCTTGGTGGGTTCGTGATAGCAGTTGCTGGAGATTGACCCAGGAAATGACAGTCTTACTCAGAATCTAGGAGAAGGAAAACTCCTATCTTCAAACCTGGGCAGATGGAGCTCGTCCAGCGTTGTATGGTCTTCCATTGAAGAGAAGGACATTCTTACAAAACCAACAACCTGCAGACTTTGCTGTCACTGTCCTAGCTCGCTAGGCCTGGCAGTTAAACCTCAAGTGTAAAGGGTGGGGCTGGTTCTGCACATGCTGCCCTCACCTAAAAAGTCCACTGCTCAGGCTGGAAGGGCTTGCTCTCACTTATCGGTATGGACAGGTGAGAGTCCAGTTGGTAGGTGACAAGGTGCATGGGGAGCTGCAGATCCAACCTTGCATGTGGGTGGACCAGCACATGGGTAGCTCAGGATTACTCAGTAGATGACTGTTCCAGTCGGACACTCACTGATTGCCTAAGCATCTTTTTCAAACCAGGTTTGCATATCCCACTTGCCCTTGGTCATCGTGCTTGGAGTAAGTGTGGTTAAAGCCCTTCCCAAAATCTTTGCTTATGAAGTCAAGCCATCAATCATTGTCATTTGCCACTATAAACAAAACACATTATTTAAATATGCCTTTTGTGCTGTCTGCTGTGAGAGACTGTGCAGGTAAAGATTTGGATGTGTTCACTCATATGGAAGCAAAGTACTGAAAGTCATTGCAGCATGTCCTGTCTTCTGTCTCTGACTGACTGGCCTTTCTAAAGTGCCCATTGGCATCATATCTAACAGTTAAATAGCACTTGTGGGTTAACTTAATTTTCTTTTGAAGCATGCCTGTAATGTGAAGGGAGAGAGTGCTCAGGAATAAAAGTATTCCTGTGGACTCTTCATCTCCTTTTTATGGAGAATTCTCTTTGTTTCACTCACTGTTTCATGAGTGCAGTTGCATTGAGGAATGATCCCACTAAAGTTTAATGAGCAAATGTATAGCTCTGTCAACAGTAGATGAGTCCTGAGATGATTTCAGAATTATGGGAAAAATGAATGATTGTGGGGCCACAGAACATGATCCTGTGAGTTCTTGCTGATGAATCCCTGACATTTCTCTATCTTGATAACACCATTCAAAAGCATAAGTGTTGTCTTATGTTACTTAAAAATTCTGTGCAAATTTCATGATGTTATTGAAGAATACAAAAATTCTGAAATTTGTTTTAGTTCTGCAGTAACAGTCAGCAGTTGCCATGTTGTCCCATTTGGCCACCAGATCTGGTTCTGATGAGACAGACTTAGCAAATCCCGCACCTCACTATGCCAGAAGCAGTGGTCTCTGTCTCCCCTTCTCTTTCAATTCATACTTCCTTCCATGTGCTGGCTCCAGTACTGATTTGGCATCTGAGCAAGCAGATTCAGTTCATTAAACTGACTGAAAATTAATTATTTTGAAAAATCAATTGTAGTTTTGCCCATTTGGTGACCTTAGTTCTCCAAAGTATTCAGATGAACATCAGAGGAGATGAACCTCTCATGAACAAGAGTTAGTGAGGTGAATCCAAAGTGGGGAAAGGGGAGGAAAGCCACACTTTTCATAGCATTACAGAATGGTTAGAGTTGGAAGGCACCTTAAAGCTCATTGTGTTCCAACCGTCTGCCATGAGTAGGGATACCTTCCACTGGACCAGGTTGCTCAAAGCCCCATACAACTGGCCTTGAGCACTTCCAGGGACATGGGGCAGCCACAGCTTCTCTGGGCAACCTGTGCCAGTGCCTCACCACCCTCACAATAAAGAATTTCTTCCTAATGTCTAAGATGAACCTCCCCTTTCTCAGTTCAAAGCCATTCTCCCCTTATCCTATCACTGCATGCCCTTGTAAAAAGTCCTTCTCTAGCTTTCTTTTAGACCTCCATTAAGTACTGGAAGGCTGCTCTAAGGTCTCCCCGTAACCTTTACTTCTCCAGGCTGGACAGCCCCAACTTTCTCAGCCTGGCTTCAGACAGGAGGTGCTCCAGTCCTCTGATGATATCTGTGGCCTCCTCTGGATTAATGGTGCCCTCCATCAGGAAATGTAACTGTCTTGTCCTAGTAGAGTTGTTGTTCTGCTTTACCACTGAGGGAGCTGTGGCTGGGTGCACAAAGGGTTTCCTAGGTGGTACAGTGTGAAAAACATAACTACAGTTGGGAACTGCTTGTGCTGGGTCTGAATTATTCCTTAGAAGGACACTGCACTTCTTAATGTGCTTTAATTTTTAACTTCATAAAAAGAAATTAAATATTAGATTAAGTGTGAATTAAGGAATGCAAGAAGTAAAATGGATAATTAAACTGAAACCATAGTTTTTTTTTTCTGAAGTACAGCTTTTAGATACATCTCAGTCTATGTCAAGAGCTAGAAACTGTTACTGCCACAGTCAAAACCTATTTTTGGAATTGTATGACAGCAGTGATTTTAATAAGGGACTTGGTGCTTGGAGACAGTGAGTAAACCTTTGCTGTGCTCTGAAGCAATTCATGCTCCTGGCTTCAGTCGGTGTCCCGGGCACCTCACATAGTTAAGTCACATATTTGCATATGGAAAAAGAAAACACTAGGACTGTAGCATTACTTTATCTTGTCGGTTTAGCTACAAATTTATGATATTAAAAATTTGAGCTAGACCAACGTGTTTTTTGTTATTTTTTTTTTTTTCCACTTGCCTCAGTCTATATTTATACAGTGTAGTCGTAATCGAAGAAAGTGTCGTAAATCTGTGGGGTTTTAATTCTTATTTTCAGTGAAAGCTAATATGTAAAATTTTTCTTGCCATACTTTTATTAATACAAGCTAACAGAATAATAAAGTTAAATCACCTGTTTCCCACTTCAAAATCTGTAAGGGCGAAACTGGGTTTGTGTTTTTACAGACAACAGTGTAACAGTGAATCTAGATTGTTAAGCCTTCTTAGGCAACATGTATTTATCCTCCTTCCTTTCATTCCTTCTCTGGAGAATGTGGGTTAGAAGTTGAAACATCTCAGTCTCGTGACTGTATTTTAAGAAAGAGGATACTTTGCTTTCGTGGTTGGGTTTTTTTCCTTGGTGTTTGTCCCCCTCTGTCCCAAGTTGTATATTCTCTTTAGCATGTGACTCAATATAATATGAAATAATATGAGGTTTTTATTTAAAATTACAGTTACAGTGCAAGGATGGTTATGGGACAGATCTAGACATTCGATGTGAACTGTTGGGATTGTTTTCTTACTATTCATGGAATACCACTGCCAGCTGCTTGGCTGCTGATTGCTTCCACAAATGCTGAGTGTCCTGGTGTGACACAACATAGAGAAAGGTACAATCGCTCACCCTTGGGCTTTTTTTGATGGTGTAGTTCATGAAGAACTGTTCTAGTGAGCATCCACTCCTAAAAGTGATGGGGACTCTGGACAGATGCCCAGAGGTGCCATGTGCCTAGTGAGCTGGACCAAGGCAGAGCTCCCTTGCTCTCTTCCAGATGTTTCCCAAGTATAGATATGTCCCACGACCCAAAACCAAGCATGACCTTTGTGATTCTTTACAGGCTGTGGACAAGAGGAACCAGCCTCAAGCTGCACTAGGGGAGGTTTAGACTGGATATTAGGAAAACTTTCTTCACAGAGAGGGTGCTCAGGCATTGGAACAGGCTGCCCAGGGAAGTGGTGGAATCACCATCCCTGGAACTGTTCAAAAACTGTTTAGATGAGGCCCTCAGTGACATGGTTTAGTCTTGGCAGTCCTGGAGTAATTGGTTGGACCTGGTGATCTTAAAGGTCTTTTCCAACCTAGTTGATTCTATGATGCTGTGACTCTACAGATGTTGCTGAAAACCATTGTTTTAGGGCAGCATTATTAAGTATTTTGGAACTGAGATGCAACCTGGGCATTGTGTTATTTTTCTAGAAGGGGGAAGTAATATCATCTGAGATTGCACTAGTTTTGAAGGGAAAAGGGAACTGAACATGTCCTCTGCGTCCTCAGTACTAAGCACAGTCTAAGTTAAGCACTGAAGTATAATAATAATTGTGGATTCCATATGTAATTCTGCTGATGCAGTCTGTGAAGTCCTGAGTGATTAATATCACGTACGCGACCTGGTGCTTCATTCACAGATGATGGGAAGCTACAGAAATCTGTTTCTCCTTCTGTTTCATCATGTGATTCTTATTCTTCATTTGTACATAAAAATCTGAAACTTGAAATTTCCCTTTGGAAGATATTTTATATCTCAGATGGGTTATAACATGCTTACATAAATGTACCATGTGTGAGTAGGAGACAAAAAATACCAACACCAACCAACTGGTGGAGTTATTATTACTTTGCTTTTCACCTCTTGAAAGTTTACAAAATCTTTATCAGAACAGCTGATCCAAGATACAGAAGTTCCCTGGACATAGTCTGAAGTATGTGCTAGTGATGGCATGTGATTTAGCACTCCAGTAACACAGGTCTTTCTTTTCAGCTGAAAACATATTGTCACTTTTTTGGTGTCTATGTAAGCTGTGGCTATAGCTGTTGTTACACTTAGTGGGCATAACGTGGGAAGAATAGGAAACCTGTAACACAGGAACTATGTTTTAAAATACAGTTTGTATTATGGGAAAGCTGGAATATCCTTGAACAGTGAGAATTAACAATGCGAATTGTATTTCTGTGGTAAAGTACGACTGAAGAGGCTGGGTTTTTCACCTCTTCAGAATGCCATGAACAAATAGGAGGTTTCAAGGTGTGTTAGCAAATGCATACAAATACACAATATGTATTTTACATACACACACGCATGCATACTTGTGATTATGCATTCTGAAGAAAAAATTGCAATTATTTTTAACATTTTAGAGGAAAATAAGGTTTGGTTGGGTTTTTTTTTTTTCTGTCTGGTTGTAAGAATGCTACAATGTGTATGAAGCTCCCTAGTTCAGATTTTCCTGAGAATTCTGGGTCTAAAAAACATATGTGCCACTGGAATGGGATCTTCCTACACTCAAAAAACTGCATTGCCAAAGTCTTCATGGTTGAAGAAACCTAATATGCACAGGGTAAAACTCAGAATGGTAGGCAGTTTGGTGAGGTTGCTCCCACCCTTGTGTAATCAAGTGTTGAAAGTCCCCAAGGATGGAGATTCTGCGACCTTTCTAGGCACTCTTGCAGTGTTTGATGTCCTTTTTCATAAAACCTTTTCCTTTTTGGACTTAATCAGAATTTCACTTGCTGCAGCTGTGTCCTTTGCCTCCTGTCCTGTGTGGGAACATCTCTGAGAAGAGCTGGGCTCTGTTGTCTTTGCACTGTACTAGGTAGTGGCAGAGAGCAGTCAGTTCCCCTTGCAACCTTCTCTTGCCCAGGCTGAACAGCCCCAGCTCTTGACGAGTGCTCCAGTTCTTGACGAGCCTGTTGGCCTGCCCTGAATTCCCTCCGCTGTGCTTATGTCTGTCCTGTCTTGTGCTGGGAAGCCCAGCACTGGACCTAGAACTCCAAATGTCTCATCAGGGCTGAGCAGAGAGGAAGGATCACCTCCCTCAACCTGCTCATGATGCTCTTCCTATTGTAGCCCGGGATGCTGTTAGCATTCTTTGCCTTGAGTGCCCATTTTCCCTGCCCATGGTAGGGGGGCTGGAACTAGATGATCTTAAGGTCCTTTCCACCCCTGACTGTTCTGTGATTCTGGCTCATGGTCACCTTTTTGTCCACCAGGACCTCACCTGCTTCTCTGCTAAGCTGCTTTCCAGCTGGTTGGTCCCCAGCGTCTACTCACACATGGAGTTATTCCTTCCCAGCTGCAGGACCTGCTATTTGGTTTTGCTGAATGTCACAATGTTCTTTGCCAAGCCATTTCTCCAACTTGATAATACCTGTCTGAATGGCAGCGCTGCCTTTGAGGGTGCTCACGGCTTCCCCAAATTCTGTTTTCTAAAAAACCGCTGAAGGTGTGCTCTGTCCTATCATACCATTTTTAATGAAGCTGTTTTACATTACTGACACCTAGAAATTTGCTACTGGTAAAACTTGGAGTAGCTGGTGAATATATTTTGAGGCCAGTGGTCCACCTGGCTTTCCACCTACTTTTTGGCCCAGTAATTGGAGGACAAGGACTATTGATCTGGTGCACATAATAAATCATAGGAGTTTCTTCACTGTATTGTAGATAGCAATTTTAACCCTTTCTCATACAGACCTCACACCTATTAAATTACTTTTCTGTTTTACTTTTAAAATATTAATTATGAGAATTTCTGGGGTTGGTCTTTTTCTTTTTTTTTTAATGCTGTTTCCTTGCACCTCTCTCCAATGCACCATTTGCAGCCTTGGTGGCAGGGCTTCCTGTCAGCGTGTGAAAGAAAACCCAGTGCTTGAGCCTGTTCACACAGGAAGGAATTGCTAAAAATGGCAACGCTGGGGCACTGAGCTGTGAGCAAGCAAGAAAAATTCCCAAATACACCTGTTTTAAAGTAAATAGGACTGCACAGTCACAAAAGGAACAGTTGGTTGCTGGACTCACCTGCTGCTTCCCTCAGACAAATCTCATTAAAAAAATGCTAGACTTATACAGAGAAATGAACAGAGCAAAATAAGTGTAAAGCATAGTCTTTCATTTGCTGTAATTTTTAGGAGGTACTGTGTATAACCCTTGGTTTACACTCAGGGTTTGATGATTTCTTCCATGGTGGCAGCAAGCTAGATGGTCTTCATTATCATTAATAGTTCTTCGTTTCCATTTCTGAGAATCAGAGAAAATGCAAATGCAGTAGGGTGAGTTGCAGTAAACATGTGTTCGTTTCTCTACGTTTCAGTGGCATTTGAGTCTTTCTTCTTTTTCCCTTCCTGCCGTTCCCTTTCTATTCCTGTTAGTCTGCCCTTGTCTTTCACGAGTGTGTACTGGTGTTTGTTACTGCTTTTAACAGCATTGTTTTCTTATGTCACTGTAACATACAAGGGAAGATAATTAAAAGTTACATAATTGCTCTGTATAGGGGAATGCTTATGATAATGGATTTATTAATATCGCTTTCAGACAGTGCGTCCCTAAGGCATAGTACAGGAGTGAAACATTCTGTCTGACCATTGCTCATTAGAATGCATCTGAATGTCCAGGATCCTTATAGTTAAAACTATATTGACATTGTATGATAAAATTCTAATTAAAAAAGTAGTTTGCAAGGTTTTATGTATGCAATAGAAAAAAAAAATGTTGTGGTATTATTTGTGGTGACTCTCTGGGTGTGACTAATCAGCTGTAACCAAATCCCAAGAGATCAGAGGTATTTAGAAGTGCCTGTACATAGTAATAATACCTCCTGCATGTTGTTACCTTGAAGGTGTCTACATTTCCATGTGTCCTTTTACTGTACTAAAAAGATTAATATCTTTTTAATGGTGAGAATGGTGTTATTTTGAGTGGATTAACTATTGTTCATTACTAACATATAGCCTATGTACAGATATACACTTACAGATTTACATTTATGTCTTTATGTACCTTGAGTTGAGATTTTGACATTTATATTTCACTAGGGATCACAACCAATTAGATCATCAGCTCCAAGGACCTTTGTAATGACCTAGATGTGCCAGCATTAGAGTTCAGCAGTATCCCTAAACTTCGTCTGACTGGGGTTAGCATAGCCTTGCCTCTCTTAGGAAATATATTTAGCCAGGAGAACACAGACTTCTGCAGGAAGGAGCTGTGTTTTGCCACTCCTGGTGCTGTTTTTTTGGGGGGGCAGGAATCGTAAAACTTGTTTACAGATTTTAAGGAACTGGAGGACTGATTACTGTTGATATGGGTTGTTTTTTTCTTGTAAAAGACTATTATATCGTGCTAGGGAATGAAAATGTATTTTTCTTAATGTTGCCTCTTGTTCTTGACAGCTAAAACTTTTTGATAGTAATTCATATTGCTTTTAATCTTTAAAACATTTTGCAGACAGTAGCTGTGGTAGTTGATTTGCCAAACAGCCTTAAAAAGCATCAAATTGATTGGAATAAGTAATATTTTGTGGGGGGTTTAATCCTAATTTTCCATTGAAAAAATGTTTACTTTAAAGATGTCTATAGGAACAATTGAAGTAAATATCAGAGCTCTTGGCAAACTCCCAGCCGCATGAGCTGTCTATTTCTGTTCTATTTGTGGTCCTGGTGGTAAGTTAAAGCAGATGATTTGTCTTCAGAGTGAATCAGAATGAATCTTGGTGCTACGGGCAGTTTTTCATTGCAGGTCCAGTGACTCTGCTCTTGAAGCTTGTCTCTAATGGCTGTAATAAAGATGTAATGATTTTTGAGGTAATCACAGTGGTGTGAATTGCTAGGAAGAGACTAGGTGATCTCTTGAGGTTTCCTCCATCCTAGTTCCTACAATTTGTGAGTTTTTCATTAATGGTTCTTTAGGTGGCAACAGAGAAAGCTGTGAAAGCAGGGGAGGGCCAGGTGATGAGGATCCTCTTCTGGCACACCCCTAGCAGGAGGGAGGAAGAAGACATATGCTCTCCTAGCTATGCTGCCTGCTCTTGCTAAATTTTTTCAGTTTGGGAACAGCTCAGAAAATGCCATGGTCTTGTGGGGTCTTGTCTCTAGGGTGGTTGTAGCTTAAGCTCAAGATAATGTTGATCTCCTTGAAGCTTAGCACTAGTTTAATTGCGTGTTAGTGCCCCTCATTTGCATGGAAGAGCTATTCTGTCTTGGTCTAGCTTGGGAGACGGGAGGGGAAGAGAAAATGACTCGAGCAGGAAGCTGAGCCTCACAGAGGCAGCTCAGCAGTGGTTTCCTGCTGAGGTCCATGGCAAGCCTTCTCCAGCACATGGCCCCATCTTGGTTCCCAAGGCCTTCAGGAGACTTTTGTGAGCCTCTGTATGGAGGTCTGTGTTGATCATCCTCCTTCCTACCACCTACTGCTCCAACCCTGTAATGGAACTCAACTCAAAGTTTTGTCTTTGTTGCCCTGCTCAAGAGGAGGGAGGGCATGTCATGACTGTTCAGTCTTTTATCTTAAGAGTTTATTATTGTTTTCTTTCGTGAGCCAGGAAACGGTGCTTGTCTTAGAGTGCTGGGTACAAAGTATGACAAATCTCAGGCGGAAGGCACAGCTGGCACTGCTGTTGCTATTGCTGGTGCATGGGTCTTCAGGAAACTCCTCAAGAGCAACTTCTGTGGAACTTGTACATCCCTGGTACAGCCTAGAGATGTTTGTCTGTTTTTAAGTAATTTGAATGTCATCCCACTCTGCTCTGGTGAGACCCTACCTAGGTATTACATCTAGCTCTGGAGTCCTCAGTATAGGAAAGACATGGACCTATTGGAGAAGATCCAGAGCAGGGACACAAAAATGACCATAGGGGGGGAGCACCTCTCCTATGAGGAACAGCTGAGAGAATTGGGGCTGTTCAGCCTGGAGAAGTGAAGGCTCCAGGGAGACCTTATTGTGGCCTTTCAGTTCTTAAAATGGGCCTATAAGAAAGATGCGGAGAGACTCTTTAGCAGGGTCAGTTGTGACAGGACAAGGGGTGATGGTTTTAAACTAAAAGAGGGGAGATTCAGGCTGGATGTGAGGAAGAAATTTTTTACGATGAGAATGGTCTAGTACTGGCACAGGTTGCCCAGAGAGGTGGTGGATGTACCATCCCTGCAGACATTCAAGGCCAGGCTGGATGTGGTTCTGGGCAACTTGATACTGTTTAAGATGTCTGTGCTCATTGCAGAGGGGTTGAACTAGATGATCTTTGAAGGTCCCTTCCAACCCAACTATTCTATGATTCTGTGATATTAGTACAAATGTTCCTCTGTATTTTGATAATATGCCCCTCCTGAACTCATTCAGTGTAGTGTTTCCTTGTGGGCTCTTTTCAAACTCTATTAAGAAAAGCAACACAGAAAAAAAGTACATTACTTCTTTTAGTGTGTGTTTAAAAGAGCATACTTTGTATTTACTGATATGCTGCAAGTTAAGATGTTTACATTTAAGCCTGTGTCTTCTTAGTGAATTTGCTTGTTAGGAAGCCAGACCTCGTTGGTCTTTCATTTTGAAGTGATGCTGGCTTTTTCTAATCCTTCTCCATGTATCAAAGCCTGTTAAACTGCTGGCCCCAGTGCATGAGATTTTTCTGTACAAGAGGATGATTTACCATATTTGATACCTTAAAGATTAGGGGCTGGTCAAGATTTACTGACTGCTTGACTCTTGTATGTTCACATGCCTGCTGTGAGCAGCAGGACATGAAAGCAGCCGGGAGGGTGGATCACCAGACCTACCTCATGTTATTGTCACTTGGTCAGTTGATAAGGGAAAGAGAGATGAGAAAAGTGGGCTTTCTTTCTGTATGAGATGGGAAAATAATCTGACTGTAATGCATCAGTAGGACTGAGAACAGAAGTGATGCAGCTGGTCAAAATGGCCCTTAAATGAAAGAAGCCTTCCTCTGTTTACCTTCACCAGCTACAAGCCTTCAGTTGCTTACCAAGGCCTAATGGGCTAGAGAGGGATAGTAATAGCCCTGGTGGGAGCAGTTGGGATTTTAACCTATTGATATATGATCTCTGTGTGGTTTGGTTTTCGTTTTATTTTTATTTTATTTTGTCTTATTTTATATGCACACTTCTGGGAATTTTTTTCAGTGATTTGTTTTTTATTATGTATTAAATTTGGTCTGCATAACCAAAACTTATTATTTTTATTTTTGTTGACACAGAGGTGAGACTGACTGGTCTGTAGTTCCCCGCGTCATCCATTTTCACCTTCTTGAAAATGGGGTTATATTTTCCTTTTTCCAGTCATCAGGAACTTCACCTGACTGCCATGATTTTTCAAATATGATGGCCAGTGGCTTAGCAACTTCATTTGCCAGCTCCTTCAGGACCCACAGATGGATTTGATCAGGTCCCATGGACTTGTGAATGTTCAGGTTCTTCAGGTGATCTTAAAACAGATCTTCTTCTACAGTGGGCCTAAAGTCTTCTTCATTCTCACAGTCCTGCATCTGCCTTCCAAGACTCGGGTGGTGTGGTCAGAGCCTTTGCCAGTGAAGACCTGAGGCAAAGAAGTCATTAAGAGGCTCAGCCTTCTCCAAATCCTGTGTAGCCAGTTCTCCTGATAGCTTCTGGAGAGGGCCTGCTTTGTTCTTAGTTTGTCTTTAATTCTTAATATATCTATAGAATCCCTTCCTGTTATCTTTCAACATCTTGCTATATACAGCGATAATGTGTTGATTGCCTCTCCGCTGCTGTATTTTGTGTGTGGTGGTGTTAGTAACTCAAGTTTGCCAGTGTAATGATGCTTTTATAATTGCTTTATCTTTGATAACAAAACCCTTTTCAATAAGAGAGCATTGTGTGAGGCAGGTTCTGTTTCGGTGGTCTCTTGGAGCAGGTCACCCCAGCCACCTGTACTGCTACCAGTGAATTCAGAATATTGAAAGCTCAAAATAACAGAGAATTCTTGTATCTAGTGGATAATCAGGAACACTACTTAGGGTATGGAAGAAATACTTGTGTATTAAAAAGCCCCCAAACCCAACCTTGCAGTGAGCTGGGTGGACAGGGAGATCCAGTGGTCAAGAGGGGAGCGTTTCACTGCCTGGGTCAAGTGTCAATGGGAGCAGGGTCCAGTGGTGGCTGTGTGTCAAGGGGGGCTGTAGGGATCATGAACCTGAGCAAGGTGGGATTACACTTGAGGCTTGAGGTCTGGGCAACTGCAAATGTTTCTGTTTTGGGTAGCATACAAAGAATAACCCTGTGTAACTCACGGGATTAAGTAGTTGGGAGAAAAGGCGGGGAGACTTTTGTGACACTGATGGTGGATGAGGGGCAACCACTTGAAATCAGTGTAACTGTGACAACAGCAGCTGTGTTCATTATCTCTTACTTAAATGACAGGATTATTTTTCAATAGTTAATGAAATTATGGGGAAGCTCGTAAACTACTTAATACTAGGTAGGTGCATTCCCAGCATTAAACTGAGAATGAAGATCCCAGGGGCATCTTCAGCTAACACCTTTCTCATACTGCCAGTTAGTTTAACCACTTTGTTAAGCAATTAAAGTCGTGTACCATGTCCTGTGGTCCTGCAAATCAAAAAAGTAATCAAAGGGAATTGATAGAAAAACAAAAGCTTTGATTGTTGAAGAGCTGCTGAACTTGATCCTCAGGGAAGTGATGAGTATTGTTGCTCGTGTAATTCATGTTGTTCTGAGTCTGGATGGTTTGTAGGGGTTACAGATTGTGGTGGTCAGCCAGGAATAGCTTTGAGTGTCTTGGATGGAAGTCTTTGAGCCTTGATAGGGGCATGTTTCATTCAAAACAATATCCATACTGCCACGTCTACATCCTTTTTCTGTTCACTGTGGAATACTGGGGGAAAAAAACCCCAAAACAACCCCCAAACAATAAAAGGTTCTCTTCAGTGGTAATCTACTCTGGTATTTACATAGTCTATTGTTAAATTTATTTGTACCATCTTCTGTGAGAGATCATTAAATGTGATGAGTCCACTTGCTAGCTTCTAATGGGAATGGTGAGGGCCATTTGGGATTTATTGGTTTTCCTGAGGTGAGACTGAGTACAGGACTAGCCAGTCTGCCTGATTTCCAGGACAAAAATCTTTGGTCTTTAAAACTGTGTTTTCCCCTATGTAATACAGGATTGTTTCTGTGGAGTGCTTTCCTTTCTAGCTTAATAAACCAAGCAATGCAACTTCTTTACTATCGTTAATTTCTGATTTTTATAATTCTTTTCATATGCTGGTGTCCATGTAACTGGTGAGCAGTATTAACTTCTGTGTATCACCTTGGTATGCAGGAAGCATGGTGTTGCCAATTCCTGCTTGACAGTAGTGTTTTAACAGTCTCAAGTTACTTTTTCTTTCACTTCTTTTTGTCCAAACTCTTTTAAAAATGGGATTCCTTTTCAAGTCTGCCTGGCTCCATTGAAAATAATGACTTTTGAAGTCTTAAAAATGTGAGGGTTTGATCTGGAGAACAAAGGAACCCAGGACTTGTTTAAAAAACCCCAAAGCTCTTAAAACTTGTAGTGCCCTTCACTCTGCAGACAACTTAGTACCATTTTGTGTAAAATGCTTCTTTGGTAACAAGCAGTTGCTGGACTGCCTGCAATGACAGTAACTCAGGCCCTTGAACTGCCTGCTTCTCTCCTTTAACTACAGAGCCATGAAGGGCAGCTAGTGCAGGTGTAGATATCTGTAGGTAGGTGAGATGAACCCGCCAACTGGCAAGAACTTTATCCACTGAAGTTATTCTTCAGGTTGTATTTTCTGGGCTGTGAATGTGACTAATTGCTGAACCATGGTTAAAGGGGTTGTTTGTCCGTATTGGTCTGCAGAATGAAATGGCATGGGCTTAGTGCTTGCAGATGGTGAGTCCTGCAGGCTGCTGCAGTGATCTCAGTAGGAGTCTGGAAAGTACAAATTACCTTTGGAAATCGGGCTACGTCTGGTCTTTGCTTTTAAATATGTAGTCAGATTTGCAGATTAATTCCACCCCTCAAAATCTGAATAAAATAGTACATTTGATTACTCCCCAATGTTCCCCTGCCCCCGAAAACATCTAAGTGATGGGAGAGCTGTCACATAGGGGAGAAAAAAGTATATTTCTATTTAGGTAAGCACAGGACAACAACCAGAGCACAAGGGCTATGAGAACAAGAAGAGAAATGACAAGAGATAGGGAGGCTGGTGGACTATGACTAGGTTGATCTCCAAACACATGCACCTTTTCCTAAAGCTAATCATGGCTTATGTTGAGCTTTACAGAGGGATGGAGAGTGTCCAGTGGAAATTCTCCAGGAACACTACTGCTGTCAGTTCTGCTCCCCCCAAATATACCAAGTGTACAAGTACGCTTCAGTGACTTTCTGTGGAATTACAATTATTAATAAAAGGCTTGTAGCTACTGAATCTGGTAGTGGAGCTGTTTCAAGCTGGTCAGTGCCTGATGGAAACGTTGTATAGAGAAATGTGTGATTTCTCCCTTTTTTTAGCTTTTTACTTCCAATATGCTGAGGGATAATTAGTAGTAATTAATGCTGGTCTGCCCTTTCAACAAAGGGCAGGCTAGGAGAAAAGACATCAGAAATTACTACTGGAAACACCCGTAGTCAATTGATCAATTTTAGAGAGTGCCTTCCAATGAAAATAGACACCCATTAGCTACATCTGTAGAATGCCAGCCAAATAACCTCCTTAAACTGATTAATAGCATCACTGCTGTCATATAGTGCCCCCCAGTTTATAGCCTGAATATGTACCCAGACCTTCGCATACATAGATATCATGCTGTTTTATTGAAAAAGCATTTCATTGGTATATTTCAAATGGAAAGCAAAAGAAGGGGATCAAATTGGGATGAATTCAGTGCTAAAATTTACTGTGGGTTGAGCAAAGGCAGGAAGGAGTAGGAGCTGAACATTGCTACCCACTGTATCAAGCCAGGTACACTCAGCTGTTGACTTTCTTTTTCCTTGGAATCATAACTCTGAGCTTGGAAATGAGGATGGGTGGGGCTTTCTTTGGTGTGTATCACAACTTGGGACAGTGTTTGCTTGGTTTACTTTGCTCTTTTTTCCCAACTTTGGGGTAAGTTGTTGACACTTGTCCTCTCAAACTGCTGTGACTGTCCTAGCTATAGAGGTAAGTGCTGCCTCATGTTTATTGCCACCTCTGTTTTGGAGGTGAAAATCAGGTTTGTTTGATCAGTTTGACAGCTTTTTTACTAACTTACCTTGCACTGATTGATGCAGTGAGGTGGGACTCACATACAGCTCAGTTGGCACCTCTGAGGAGGTGACCATCTCCAGGATGGGGATGGTGAAACAAGTGTTGGGTCTTGCTGCCTGTGTCAGCTGTGGTGGCATCAGTGCTGATTTTACAACTGCCCTCTGGTGATGTATAAACTTACAGCTTGCTTAGCTTTCTCTGCTGCTTGTGGGAAAGGTTTTGTTTCCTCTTTTAAAAAGAAGTTTAATGGACTCAGCTTATTCTGGTTTTGTGTATTCTTTAACAGGTTTGGTTGTGAAACAACATAGGGTGCTCAATACTGTGGTAAGGGGAAAGCTGTATGGTATTTCATCTGCAGTGGGATGATGGTTAGTGCACAGTGTAAAAGAAGACATGCCAGGGTTTATATAAGCTACTGCATATAAACAGGGTTGCATTTTTTTCTCCCTACTCTGATTTTTCCATTGTCCTGGTGTTCCCTTTGAGGGCAGCTATGAGGAGACTCTCTACAAAGTTTTGAGCTGCATAAGAGTAGTATTTGCCAGCTGGGGCAGAACTGATCTGTTTCAGACATTCACATGTTTCAGGCTTTCTTGCAAGCTAAATCTCTGGTACCTGTGCTCTGTTACCAAACCATGGGATGCTTACTGCAGCTGGGTTTACGGTTAGCAGATTTTGGCACAAGCCTGCACTGAAGCTGTACTTGTTCCTGTGGACTTGTAGCGTGTGGCCATAGGTGATCAGCCACCCTCCCTTAAATAAGTAGTTGTGGGGTTGCCATTGCCACATGGAACATAAGGTCCATGCAGAAACTGATGCTCTGCCAAGAATCCTAAAGAGACTGGTGACCTTAAGCTCTGGTATTTGATTTGGAACTGCATACAGGTGCAAAGATTATTTGTTCTTCTGATGGACTCTGGGATTCATCAGCCTTTGAACAGGAAATAAACTTGGTTTGTTTTTGAATAGGTTAGAATATAAATGAAGATTGTCTTGCAGTGTTGAGAAAAGCTGGACTGTTGAATCATAGAATAGTTAGGATTGGAAAGGACCTCAAGATCATCTAGTTCCAACCCCCCTGCCATGGGCAGGGACACCTCACACTAAACCATATCACCCAAGGCTCCATCCAACCTGGTCTTGAACGCTGTTGCCTGTACTGCAATCAGGGCTAGCTTGATTCTGTACCAAGCATAAACGTAATTTGAGTAAAAATATCAAACCAGAATAGGGGAAGTGGGTGATACCATTTGGTAATGCAAATCCTTATTAGCAGGGTGAAATAAAAATAAGATACCTGCACAGTTAGGTCTTTTTCTATGCAGCCTCTATAGTCAATCTAGTCTCCTGATGAAGGATACACTGGAGAGGTTGGTCTTTATCCCTTTCCCCATTGTGATGATATGGAGAAATCACTGTCAAGTTGCTACACTCTTATCCTACTTGAAACATGAGTAGCTTTCCTGTAGGGATACCTTTCTTTTGGATTTCAAACTTTGACTTTGTTTTTAGTACACTTAATCACTTTGTTTTTTTTTAAGAAACTCAACATAGATGATTCCAACTTGTAATTGGGAATAACCACTTTTAAAATACTACTGTTTCATAATTTCTTTCAGATGCTTGTAAGCCCTTATGAGTAGAAATCTTGGATTGATGTTATCTGGAGAATAATATGTACTGTTGAAGAAAATCTGAAAATAGGGGAAAAAGAAAGACTGAAAATAAGGGGAAAAGATCACTTTTTTCTTTTCTTTTTTCTTTTTAATTCCAGTTCTTTATGGGTTCAGAAAAACAGTTAAATTTTACAGCTTGGCTGAACATGCTGTGTTGTTTTCATGGTGTACCAGAAGTATGCTTTTGGCATCTTCTGTAATGCAATTATTTACAAAAAATATTTAATCAATTCACCAGAAATTTGTGGGTGTATGTGTGCATGTTTTTATATTCATACATAGATATATGTTTATATAAATAAATACATGTATGAAGCTGTAATTCTTGCAACAAGAAAAGGCCCACTGTACCCTTAGGATTTGCGCACAGGCTGGTAAATAAAATTTTAACTCTAATGTGGAGTTTGAACTATGTGTAAGGATAAGGTGGTGAACTAAGAGACCTTGCACTGAAAGTGTGCGCTGTAATGTGAATATTTCCTTATGTCACAGAAGCTGTCCAGAGTGATGTGTGGCTGTGTTTATCAGCATTCTCTTTTATTTATATCTAATGAAAACCAACGTAATTCTATCTAAACTAGCATTGTGAAGGAGTATCAAGGTTTCAGAGATATCCATTCAAACAACTGAGGGTGTCAAAGGTAACTACTTTTAGAATCAAACTTCAAAGGGATTTATTATTTTGCTACGTTTTCCTCTCTCCCTGAAATTTATTGCACTCTTATAGATTGACTACTGCTTATTACCTAAATCCAGGCATTTGAGGAGCCCATTACTTCTCCAGGTTTTAACTAAGTCTTTTTTTGCCTTTGCAATTTATCGGTGTGCACACTTTCTAATTTTATTTGTATACATTGATACAGGGTTTTTTTTTAATGTTACTGAAAGGCATCATATTTCCCACATGCGTAAGTCTCAAAAACTATGAATTGTAGCGTATTTGTTTATAACTTTGTCAAACCAGACCCTTAAGTTTTAGAGAGAACAGAGTTCTTGGAATTCATATTTAAGTCTGAGAAAGTCTGGAACTTACCCTTGAAGCTATTCAGTTCAAAATAATTCATTAATGTCAAAGAAAAGACCCCTTAAAGAACACTGTTTTTTAATTTTAAGACTTTACTGAAGGACTGTGTAAGCACTCCTTGAAAGTTTAATCATTGAATAAACTTGTAAAGGAAAAAGGGAGAGGAGCATGGTTTAAAGGTTGTATGTTTGGTTAAATGAATAATTCCTCCACATCTGGCTATCTGTATGCTTTTTTTTCTATGGAAACCTGTTCTTGAATTATGATTTGGGGGGAAAAGACCCAAACAACAGAAGAACATCACAGCTATACAGTCAGATAGAGCAAAAGATGGGTTTTCTTGTGCTGCCAAGAGCCAAATGACATTGAGGTCATTCTGGTTCAGTGTGAAAGTGTTGGAGGCATCACCCCATGAGGTTCAGCTGAAATAAATCAGGGTAGATGTTCCAGGGAAGCTCTATCACCTTCCCATCCCAAACTGCAGCCTCCTTGGTTTACGTGCTCCAGGGACCGAGTTGGTGGCAGAACTGCTACTTCTTACCCTGAATCATGATGTACTTTAGTAAGTGCGTGTGTCTCTTCTTTCTCTATGCTGTATGTCATTCTTGGTGGGAGTCTGGATAAATATTTCAGTCTGTAGGAGTTCAGGAGAGCTAGGTATTGCCTAGCAACAAGCATCCCACTCTCTGCCTCCCGCTCCTCTTTTATTAAAATACCAGGGAGAGCCAAAAGTTGAGGCATTAAGTTAATTTTTAGAAATATTTTGAGCAGCTTAAGATATTTTTGTTATGACACTACATCAGAGCAACAAAGATGTTGGTGGGGCCTGGCATCTTAAAGCAAGTAACTCTGCTTGCCTTGTTCAAACAGAAATCACAAAGACTAGCAAAAATTCTGAAGACAGAATAAGCTTTATGACTGCAGTTACTTAGTTACTTAGTGAGTAACCAAATGCATAGAAAGTGCTCCTTTGGTCTTATGAGGTCTAGAAAATTTATAGCAGTTACACTTATCCTAAACTGAATGTATTTTAAGCTGTATTACCCAGTTCATCTTGCAGCTTGTGATGGCTGCTGGTGGGACAGTGGCTTATCTTGGAATTTAAAGTTTTTAACTCTTTGCAGGCAACTTGTGGCAAAGTATTTTGCCTGGTTTCAGTTACAGAATCTGGTTTACAAACATCCTGGGGGCTGGACCCAAGGCAAGAAAGCTAGACACTCCAAGTGTAATTTAGGTAGATTTTTGGGTATGCTGATTCAGTGCAATGCTGCACTGAATTTCATCCTCTCTCTATTATTACTGATTTTAAAAGTTGAGGACTGTTGCAAATCTGTAGCTCATGGTTAGTGTATATTTTACCTGTACCTTCTGTAGAATGTTTGCTTTATGGAATTTACAAATTTCCCTGCAAGAATCAGAAAAAAGGAAAAACGATTAAGTATGTGGCTGCTATTAATGTCAAGGTAGCCATCCTCAGGATAACCTGGGTTGCTTTGTCTCTGAACATTGCTGAAACCGTGTTTTCAGTGATCCTGCCTTTCCTGATGTTCGGAGGCCCTTTGTGAGTGTGGGAGAATTATGCTCTGTCTTCGGGGAAGTCTGTTGTGACTCAGGGCCTTTGAAAGGCATTGCAGAAGTGCGAGTGCAGATTAAGAAACGTGGTTGTGCCCAAATATGGGATTTACTTTGTAGAGGGAGAAGTTATTAAATCCTGATTCAGCAAATGATTTTGTCTTTTCCGAATTTATGTTCCCATACCAGTCTGAATTACAAAAGGGGGAGAACAGCACAAGGAATAATGTGCAACTGTGTTAATGGGAATTTACTTAAAAAGTAGCAGTATATGAAGAGATGTAGAAGTGATCCTAGCATGAACTTGGTTTTCAATGAATTAACATGGTTTTATATGTTCAAATATGTTCTATTTGTAGAGGCAAGGGTACCTCTACACAAAGGGCAGCCTCTTTTAGTGGCAGAATGGATGCACTATATCTGTAAGGGCAGATGGTCCTATTTTTCTTACACGTTTCAAAGTCTTTTCTTCTGAAGCTGAGTATTTTCATCTCTTCTGAAAATAAGGCAACATATTCATGGAGTTACTATTTAAATGTTTTTCATATAAATGGTTTGCACTTCATCTTCTCCTCAGAAGCAGCCTAAAATAGTTGGAGCAAAGAGGTCTGTGGCCTGTATGGATAGCATGTATGGAAAGTGTGCACTAGCCACTATAGTCAATGCTCTTGGTCACCCTGGTGGTCAGTGCTAGGGAATAAACCCTGTCCTGTCCCCAAACTGTGTGTGTCATGGTGGAGCAGCATTGTGGGATGGTGACACTGCTGGAGATTGTAGTGTGCCTGGCTTGTGCTTGGTGAAGAGAAGGATGTTCCATGCAGAAGCCCTTCCGTGGAGGGGAGCCACCCTAGTGATGCAAGGACGTGGGCAATTCAGTGGTTGATAAATAGTGCAGACCTAAAGATAATTAGTAAGCAAACCCAATTATTTGTCATTGCTAATGAAATGCTTTTTCATAACAAGAGTGGTTGTATATGATTTAATAACACAAAACCAGCTGCGGCTGTGGCTAGTTGGATAGTGGTGTGTTAGCATGAAAAACATACCCATGTTTGCTCTTGTCTCCATAGCCACGGTAACCTAATAGGACTTAGTGTTCTTGTGTAACTTGAGGCTGAGTTGTGTTGTGGGAGCATGAATGTCTGTATGCATATAGGGAAGAGTAATAATGAGAAAACCTGGAGAACTGGAAGCAATGACAGGTCAAACTCTGTCTTCGTCTGACAGAGACCCTTGGAAGCTCTTGAATGCATTACGTTTAATTTTAAAGAACTTGATGACTTCGTTATTTCCTGCCCAGGTTAAATAACTACATCCTGTAAGTCCAGCATATGGAAAACGTGGTCCACTTGTCCCATTTTTGGACATTAGCACAGAAAAGGAGCAGCTAGAGTCAAAGGTGACTCTTCAAGTGTGTGGTTTAAAATTAAAAAGAAAAAAAAGAAAAAAATCTGCTTCAAGAAATGGAAATTTTTAAGCAATCCAAGTATTGTGAAGATTAATCAAGAAAAAGGAATCTGCAAGATGCATGAGCAATGGTCTAGAAGTTAGTGTGCTCTAAGCCTACAGTATTTAATTACATGTAGTTAGGTCAGTGTTTGTGGTTATTTTGCAACCTTTTATAAATCATAGGGATATATACTTTTTTCCTATTAACCTTGATATTTTGTTAGAAAAAAAAAGTGCATAGTGTTTAGTCAATATAATAGTAGCAAAGTACATGAGTATTAATGAATTTTGTATGCTGAAGGGAGCTTCTTGTCTTGTTTTCAGTGTAAAAGTTTCCTTAGTGTTTGGAAACATATTGATCAAGTAGTGGTATATACAGCAGTAATGAAATACTGGGCTGTGGTGTAAAAGCGGGAAGGTGATGCTCTGCTGCTGTTTGTAGGATGACCTTATTTTGAATGATACAAAAATAACAGCAGATTGTTTATAATAACTCTGACAGCAGATTCAGATTCTTGACTTCACACCATTTACATTATTTAAAGAGACATATGTATGTAACATTTGCTTCCAGATACATGCACATATTCTGACAAGAGTTTTAAGACATACTGTCTGTTATTTAAATTTTGGACATGTAAAGCTTTTCTCCCTTCTTCTCCCTTCCCCCAGGCTTTAAAAAAGTTAGGCTACAGGATTAGTATATTTTCTGAAACCTGAAGAAGCCTTCCAAAAGTGTAATACAGTATTTAAATCTTGTTATGCTTTTTTTTTTAATAGATTCATATGGAAACCGAATGAAAAAAATAATCACATATCTGCAGGAATCGTTTCAGGAAATAACTGTTCAAATTTTGTAATGGTCTTGCATGGTTATTTCCTGTGGCTGGTGTATTGACTGAGCTAACTAATAAATGTATTCTGGCTTTTAATGCATTGTTGCCCAGATCTTGCATAGTATTTCTGGGAAACACATTTTGAAATACCAGTAAAGAATATTGGCACTCAGAAACTGCTGGAAAGTTTTTGTCTTTACCTGTACAAATGCAGTGTACTGGTATATGGTGGGCCCTGAATATTAATTAAAGCAGTTGGGATTTAGTGCACTCAAGTAGCAGCTCAGAAATTAGAGATGCTTGAGAGCATTGACTGAAATTGTTAGTTAAGAAGAAGCATAAGGTTTTCTCCAATATACTTTTTGTCATATTTATCCAGTTTTCTTTAAAGTGCTTATAAACTTCCTGTTCTTGTGACCTCTCTTTTACTATGGGACAGATGTCGGTGGTTAGAGATTAATGAATCTCTAAAAAATACATCAATTAAATTATTTAATCTTGTCTTTTTCAGGATTGAAGTGGATCTAGGGACGAACGGATGACTGAATACTCATATGAAGAGGAAAGCCATAAAAGTTGGTTGACATTTTTACAGCCATATGCTTTATATATATTACTGCTATTATCAAAAATTTATTTTGTGTTACAAAACATAATAGATTAAATTACTGGTCTGAGTTTTGTATGCCATATTGTCTTTCAGGCAGGGGAATACTATAGCTTAACACAGCTGGAGCTTAATGCAACAGTTTCTTACCAAATTTGAATGTTCAAAGGAAAAACCCAGTAGTATGTTAAGGTAATAAGTAATTCTTTTGAAGCCAGGTGTTTGAATGGGCTGATGCATAGTGGTGTTCATTATTCTTATTTGCCAGGATGAATGGAGGATGAGAGAGGTGTTACCTTTCATTACAGCTACTGGTTATGAAGCTTAGTACTTTGTGGGATGGCCACTCAGATGCCACATTGACAACGTTGTTTAAGAAGTCAGATAGGATGTGATGTCTTTGAAAGTATCTTGGTGCTTTGTTTTCTTACCATAGAGAAATGGCTGTCTTACGGCATGTATATTGTGTGCTAATTAAAAAGGAAGAAGACGTTAGTGGACTGTTGTGCTTTACCAACTATTGTTATGCTTTGTAAGATGATCAAATTCCGTAGGCCTTGACATCTGTCAGTCTGAGTTGTCAGTGGCTGTGAACTGTAGGCTTTGGCTGGGATGCTACATTAACCAGTTCCTGCCCACGCTGTTTAAACAAAGCTGACTGTGGGCTTGCACTGGAACAAATGAATTTTAATGACAAATGCAGGGTGTGATACAGCAGGATACAGGTCAAGGTCCAACAAGATGGTGCACAACACAAATAAGGCCTTCTGAAAACTCTTACTAGTCAAGGAAGGATACATTATGGTAGAAACCCCCTTTCCTAGAGAGCTTTATTCCTACCCCTGATTGGGATTCAGGGGTTGAACAATCAAAAAAACCCCAGCAAAGTCCCCAGATTTTTGCAAAAGTATGGTATCAGTTCAATGCCAGAAATGTAAGTCTGTAGTGTTATTAACTTGAGCAAAGTTGTTCAGGAGGACAAAGATTCTTCTTTATCTCAGTGATAATTTGGTTTTATCAATCTTTTAGTGACTCAGAAGTTTTTCAGTTTATGAATGGCTGACTTGGATACAGGAGAGTTTGATTCGTTCTTGGGTACTCCTTTTTAGTGTTCACAACAGGTAACGGACATGCTGATCCTAGCTACCTCCAGATTCCCAAGCAGCATAAGACTTGAGGGAATCATCTGTATCCTTCAATTTAGTTTCCCCCAATAAGGTAGTGAAACTGTCTTTAGATAGAATTATCTGTAGAACATTTGCTTTATACATCACAGGTCCCAGAACCCTGGGATCCAGAATCCATATTTAACACTAATAGAGACAGTGAGTGGTATTAGTAGCTCTGCAGTACTGTACACAATTTCTCTGTGGGATTGGCGACTCTGTATGCCCAGATGTGAGACAGAGGTGTTGCCTGCTAAGACCAGCACACAAAGTCTTAAGGAATTTCTCTTTGGTTTGATGGTTGGCATGTTGATGGCTTCTGTCCATATGGACGTCTGATATCTTGGGGTGGGCTTGCATCGTGGCAGAGCAAACACTTCCCTGCTTAGGCCTCCTGGCTATGAGTAGCAGAGTGGAAAACTGATACCATCGAAACCTTGATTGCATCTTCCAGACCTACAGTGGTAAGATCCTGTATATACAGACTTGGGGAGGCTCTTTACTGGCAGAAAGTGAGGGGGTGCAAAGACCAAACTAATTATCTTTAAGCTACCTTTGGATATTATTATGGTACAGTGGACTTTTGATACTATGTAGAAGACAGCACAGAGCAGTAGTACCATAATGTGGTAATGTTTTGCATTGAACTGAGGATAAACTGGACCAGACTAGAGGACTGTCTAAGGTATTTGGCTTGGGAAGTGTTACCAGGGTAGATAAGGATTTGTCAGATCCTTGAGAGGGACTGTCATAACCAGAGTCTGCACAAAGGAGGAGGGCTTTGAGATCAGGTGACTCTAGGACTTTTTTCCAGGTTTCTTGGAAAAGTCTGTAGTTGCATGAAGGATGCAGCACTGCTAGCTCTGTGTCTCTGTTCCTCTTTGCTTTTGCGTTTTTGGTTCAACGCAGAGTGGTGGCAGAAGTAAGGAAGGAGAGCAGGGTGACCTTTCTTGTCAAGCCGCAGTTGCACTATCTCATGCCCTTCTGATAACATCCCGCAGCAGTCGTGGGGAAGCTGCACAAAATATGTACAGATAAGGAAGGAGATGCCAAGTTGTTTCTTTGCATGCTTTCTCTTTGGCAGCTTTTGCAGAAGGAGGGCTCTGAATCCAGCTGTTAATCTTTTATATTAGGAAAGTACCATGATCAAATCATATTGCTGAATGAGAAAAAAATGTGGCTATGTGGAGGAATTCAAAGTTTGAGGCTAAAAATTCCTTTTCTGGGAAGATTGATTCCAGAAAACTTAAGCAATAGAGTTAGAGAGGACTTCTCTGTGGTCACTGTTAAGATAAGTTGATAAGGTTCTGGCTTCAATGTGAAAGAGGCTGGATTTCACCCAACACCTTGCCTCAGTCTTTCACTTTGTTGCTGCTTTGCTAACCAAGTTTTGAAAGTTTTCCTTTGCTAACAGGCATGTTAGTGTATCATCAGAGGTACAAAGGACTTGGGTTGCATTGTCTGTTTGTTATTTTGTTATGTTTTAGTTTTTGTTGGTCTCCTTAGGCCATGGCATAATATATGTGAATGTGGTTTTATATAAATAACTGATATCTAAGCAGAAATGCAACTAAGGAAGGAAACATGAACATAAATTTTTGTCTCATAAAATGAGGTCAGCTGAGTCTTTCTCAGAAAAATAAGAAATATGCAAAGTAAACCTGATGGCATACACATATATTGAATGTACACAGCATACAGTGCTTCTGTGTTTTCCATAATAATAGTGACTGAATCCAGAGGTTCAGTTCTCTATTGAATCTGACATTTAAAGTTAATGCTTTTCAGTCTACGGTGATTGAATGTGAATTTATGGAGATGAGAGACCAGCTGGTAAGAAATAGGTAACTGACACAGCAGAAGTATAGCTGACAAAGTGCTGGGCAAAATAAAGATCAAGACTTTAAATGAAAAATAAGTGGACAGGACTAAAAGGAGGTTAGAAAGCAAAATTAAGGGGGAGAAGAGGTTGCTCAGATTGGGAAGGTGCATCTGGGTTGTACTTAACAAGGGGTCTGCGGTGCCATCTTCCACTCACACTGTGGTTTCGCAAGCAGCTTGCGGAAATACTACTGGGACAGTGCAGTTGATCAGACTGAATGATGAGCTAAGTTATTTAATGCTCAAAAAATGATAAACAGCACAGAGTGAATTGGATTCAGTGGTATTAGGAGGTAGTTGCTTATTTTCTAAAGTGGTCTATGCTATAAGCCCCGAGAAATACTGCTGTCTCATAAATGTAACCTGTGTGTCATCTCTTTAAAAACTCGAAACCAAACAAAACCAACCACCAACAAAACCCACCCAAAATGTAACAAAACCACCCAAAACTGAACACAAGAGCAATCTTTGGCTCAGCTGCTTAGAGGGCTGGACTCAGTACAAGGGGGTGTTTCCTGAGCTCTCCAGAGCTCACCCCATCTTTGCAGTCTCCTGACCTCCAGTGTGCCCTTGTCTCACCTCTGACTCCCTCATCAAGTTCAGCAAAGGGAAAAGTCCTATACGTGGGGAGGAATAACTCCATGTTGTTCCTGCAAGCTGGACAAGTCCAGAGTCATCATCTGACTTTGGAGCTGCACTGGTTTTGGATGGAGTTTGGACTCTTTGGACTTTCAATCTTTGCTTCTTTTCTAGTGGTTTGAAAGTCTGGTCATGTTAAAAATTGTTTGTTTTTTTTTTTTTTATTTTTTAGTGTATATGAGGATGTTTCAAGGAAGTTTTATGGTTTTATTTGCATAATCAGCATATGAGTAGCAGTGTGGTGCTATGTTTTAAGTTTTGTCAGCTGTCCCCTCTGTATCTGTTGCAAACAAATGCAGTTTTCCTAGAAGGAAAATGACTGCTCTTAAGAGCTCATTCATGTCTAACATAATTCAGTGTATTCCTAGAGTATAATTATGACTAGAAACATCAACAGGATAAAATATATTAATCTCAGGGGAGTTATTTTGCACTGGCTATCAATCTGTCCTTTCTGTCATGTGCTTTTCAGTTTAGATTACTTGCAGGCAAAGATGTTTTGTCTCAATTCATTATGATTATAAGTATCTTGGATAAAACAATGTAACAAATGACCACTGAAAAATGACTGATGGCCCCATTCAGCAAGGCAGGGAGACTGTGAAGTTCTTTTGGTTCATGTAGCATTCATCAAGAAGGGTCCCTTAACAGTCAGTTGATTGGTGGTTGGTATTTAATGACTATTTCACAGTCTAACTAGATAGCAAGCAGTTTGTTGTCTGGAGACCAGTCATTTTCATAAGAGTGATCTGCTTTTACTTACTGTCACTGAAAAATGTGAAACTTAGGCTGAAACTGTAGAGTGGGAGAAAAACTTTCCCCCCAAACCTGATATATTCAGGAAAGGGAGGAGCAGGAGATTTTTTCTTTTTATGTTCCTTACATTGACTGCGACATACTGTGCTGTCTCCTGCTTTCTGGTCTGGTGCCGGTGGGACTGACGGGCCATGTGTTGTAGGAAGTGTAACCCCCAGGTCTGCTCAGTGCTGGCTCAGCCCTGCTTGATTGGGGTGAGATGGTCTTGAAACTGATCCCCATGAAAAATTGATGGGGATGTTTCCAGCACTTGTCTTTTAGAAGGAGAAAAAGGCTTTTAAGATGCCTGCAATAAGTCCCTTCATCTCCATGTGTCTTCATTGCATGTGAGCTCGTTCCTCTTCCCTTAGCCTTTCTAAAGTTAATGAATGATTTCTGGGAAGACCTTGGCATTCCTATTAGGCTTTCCTTATGAACAGCGGTAGAAAATGTGTTTTACATAGATTCTCTCTTCATTTCTGCTGGGCAGTTGCTTTCATAGCCTAAATGGTTTCTTGTTTATGGGTCCTAGGTCTTGGCTCCATTCCATTCATTTCCCAACTGTTTTGGTGTGTTTACATAGTGCTATTCAGCAGCTGGCTTGGGGCGAGCATCCAGAGCACACCCACATACACACACACACACAATCAGTTCGTCAGTTACGGCCAAATCATATTTAGGACTTGGCTTGTGAGCTGATCTTGTTGAAATCAAGTTGGATTATGATTTTGAGGGTTTTGGCTCTGTATCTCTTTCGTGCCAGTATGTATCAGGGGGCAGGGCAGACATATATGGAAGATCATAACCATTGTTTTTAAGTTTCATATATCAAAAATACAATATGTTTTAGAAGAGCTAATTTAGTGGTTGAATATAGCTGTGGTCTTTCTGTACCCTCACACTTCAGAAATGCAGTGGAAGTGGGATGGGTTAGACTTTCCCTGTCAGATCCAAATCTACTGCAAAAGCCTTAAGCTTTGCTTTAAAATCAATATATACATGTATCTTTTGTATACAGTAAATAAGGTGGTATTTTCAAGTAGTCAGAGCAGAGCAACCCAAGAGGTTTTGCTCAGAATAAGGAGAGATGTCTGGCTCACCAGCGGTACGCAGGGTTTGCATCTTGGTCACCGCACAGTTTTCTGCTCTTCTTGGAGCTGCTGTGGACTGTTTCAGATGCATGATTTTTGCAGTAGTTCTTGAATTGAAATCCTATTTATTAAGCAGGTTTTTGAAACGGGAAAAATGGAGATTTGCATTGAAAAGGATGTCAGCAACCTTCATGTGAGGTGGTGTATGTGGGAGAAAAGTGGCCCACATTGTAGTGCAGCTCACAGGAGAGTAGTTGGTCTGGAATTGACAAAATGTGGTAAAAATGTGGAACATATAAAATGCCAGAGTTCTTTTCACAGTTCATGTTATTAAAATTAATAAATGTCATTGTAAAGGAAAGGTAGATCTTGTTGGTGTTGCCTAAATCACTTCTCCATGAAGAGACAGGTGGTGATGATGAGTCTGTAGTAAGTGAACTGTGGGTGCAAGTGAAAGCTGTGTTTAAGGGCCTGCTTCAGTACCTGTTGATATAACTCAATGCAGTAGAGTGCCTGTTAAACTACTCCCAAAAGTTAATAGATATCCCCTTAACATTTTAGTTATTAAATGTGTCGGCATCTATCAATTATATTACTTGCTGCTTTTTGAAGTTTGGGGATACTGGGGGTTTGAGGAGATTTTGTTTGTTTTGTTTTTTAATTCATTTTGGCAGTGAAAAATCCAAAAACTTTGCTTTGAATAGTTTAGCCAGGGCAGAGAACAGATATAGCAAAAATTAGCCTGTGAGCATAAAATGACAGATTGCTTTCTAATAACCCTTGATTCCCATGTTTAGTATTTGAAATGAGTGGTGTGTTGGTGGTTCCTGTACTGGGAGGGAGAGGTGCTGCATTGTGAGCAGAGTTCTTGCTTCTTGGAAGGAACAGAAACAGATGCTGCTACCTCTTGCTGTCTCCAAATACACTTTGTAGACTATATGAAATAAAGTTATGGTAGCAGCCTGAGGGTCTAGGTGATCATCTGATGTGGACACTCCCTCAGTGCTGGCTGTGGCTGTGTTTAGTGTCTCAAGACTACCAAGCCTAAATGTAGGATGTGCCGTATCTGCCTTACCAAATGTATTCAATGCAGAGAGCAAGCTATGTCCATGGTGTGAGTGATGCAAGATCCCTGCATGCCCACTGGCCAGGGTTAGTCCCCTTCATCCTAGTGTGCTGATGCTTTTAGCACCTTTGTGGTGCTCCTGTTGCTCGTTATTACTGTAGTTAACTGAAAGCTATCAGTGTCCTGTTTCCATGACATGAAAGTATCCACTGTATGTTCTGGGCTCTGGTGTGAGGCGTTGCACAAGGGTCTGGGGGGGGGGGGGGAAGGTTTGGAGGGCTCTGTGGAACCAGTCAGACTGGTAATGGTTCGTCCACACTGTTACTAGAAAAGCCTGGAAGGATCAGTTCCCCACACCACAGGCTGGTTTTGGTGTTGGAGGAAGCTGGCTGGGGCAGTCCAGACAAGAGCTGGGAAGTGAGCTATTAGTGGTTTAGCTTAGATCAGGAAATGCTTCCATGATTGTCCTGGCCTCTTGTGCTTTGGTTCACCTCATAGCATGGCTATGCATGCTAGGCAGCTTTTGGAAGAAACTAAACCAGGAGTTGTGCTCCAAAAAGCTTATGTAATGTGCTCCGATTTCTCATCGGCTGTGGATATCTTCAGCTAAACTGAAGTTGGAACCATGCTGCTTGCTGAGGGAGGGGCAGACTTGTGGTTCTGCTAGGTGAATTCTCAGGGCCGTCCCGGTTGAGATTGCATGGTGTCCCTCTTTGTTTAGTGGTTTCCAAACCAGTTTCTGTTTCAGAACAGTGTCTTCAGTTCTTCTTTCAGGTGACACCATTGGTGAGGATCAGTTGTAAGTGACAGTACATTGTCCACAGGGAGCTATATGTCAAAAGCTTGGATCCATCTGCGGGTCCTGAAGGAGCTGGCGAATGAAGTTGCTAAGCCACTGGCCATCATATTTGAAAAATCATGGCAGTCAGGTGAAGTTCCTGATGACTGGAAAAAGGGAAATATAACCCACATTTTCAAGAAGGGGAAAATGGATGACCCGGGGAATTACAGACCAGTCAGTCTCACCTCTGTGCCTGGCAACATCTGGGAGCAGATTCTCCTGGAAGGCATGCTAAGGCACATGAAAAAGTGAAAGGTGCTTGGTGACAGCCAGTGTGGCTTCACTAAGGGGAAATCCTGCCTGACCAATTTGGTGGCCCTCTATGATGGGGCTACAGAAGTGATGGACAGGGGTGGAGCAGTTGACGTCATCTACCTGGACTTGTGCAAAGCATTCGACACTGTCCCACATGACATCCTTGTCTCTAAATTGGAGTGTCATCAATTTGATAGGTGGACCACTCGGTGGATAAAGAACTGGCTGGATGGTCGTACTCAAAGTGTTGTGGTCAACGGTTCAATGTCCAGTTGGAGATTAGGAACAAGTGGTGTCCCTCAGGGATCAGTGTTGGGACTGGTCTTGTTTAATATCTTTGTCGCTGACATGGACAGTGGAATTGAGTGTGCCCTCAGCAAGTTTGCCGATGACACCAAGCTGTGTGGTTCTGTTGATACGCTGGAGGGAAGGAATGCCATTCAGAGGGACCTTGACATGCTTGTGAGGTGGGCTGATGCCAACCTCATGAAGTTTAACCATGACAAGTGCAAGGTCCTACAGCTGGGTTGGAGCAATCCCAGGCACAGCTACAGGTTGGGCAAAAAGGAAATTCATGGTAGTCCTGTGGAGAAGGACTTGGGGGTGTTGGTCAATGAGAAAATGAACACGAGCCAGCAGAATGCACTCACAGCCCAGAAAGCCAACCGTATCCTGGGCTGCATCAAAAGGAGTGTGACCAGCAGGTCGAAGGAGGTGATCCTGCCCCTCTTCTCTGCTCTCGTGAGACCTCACTTGGAGTGTTGTGTGCAGTTCTGGTGTCCTCAACATAAAAAGGACATGGAACTGTTAGAACAAGTGCAGAGGAGGGCCACGAGGATGATCAGGGGACTGGAGCATGTCCCATATTAAGACAGGCTGAGAAAGTTGGGGCTGTTCAGCCTGGAGAAGAGAAGGCTGAGTGGAGACCTCATAGCAGCCTTCCAGTATCTGAAGGGGGCCTGCAGGGATGCTGGGAAGGGACTATTCATTAGGGACTGTAGTGATAGGACAAGGGGGAACGGGTTGAAACTTAAACAGCAGAGGTTTAGACTGGATCTAAGGAAGAAATTGTTTGCTGTTAGGGTGGTGAGGTACTGGAATGGGTTGCCCAGGGAGGTAGTGAATACTCTATCCCTGGCAGTGTTCAAGACCAGGTTGGATGAAGCCTTGGGTGATATGGTTTAGTGTGAGGTGTCCCTGCCCATGGCAGGGGGGTGGAACTAGATGATCTTGAGGTCCTTTCCAACCCTAACTATTCTATGATTCTATGATTCCTTTCAACTTAGTCATTTTGCTGGATGCTTCTCTCTTCCAGTAATCGGTAGACAGGAGTGAGCATATCCATGGGGCAGTTCTTCCCATGGGATTTCTGTGTCCTCCCTGGAAGAACAGGAATCTCCTCTGCCTGTAAGCTATGCTGGTGCAGACGTGGCTTCACTTGACTGGACTCATTCTCCAGCCTTTGGGTTTTGAAAGCATCCCTGAACGTCTGTGCTCCTGCAGCCTGAGCTCCCTACTGTAGCACGTTCTCATGGGAATGCAAGAGCAGTCACCGAGCTCATTTCACCTTTTATTTCTACAGCACTTAAAGAACAATTATACTAATTCTAATAATGACTAAATTTATACTACTCCAGGGAGGGAAGCACAAGGCATTGAATTTCAAAGCTGTTTGACAAGACCATTTTGATGTGTGTATTTTCAGAAGTATGACACAAGTTTCCAAAGCGCCTAATGGGGAGAAAAATGTTTAAATCCATTCTCTTAGGTTTTTTGTTTCCAAGAAGCTGAACACTATTCAATTCATTGGCCATGATCCGTCAAAAAGAAAACCAAAAAGTCCCAACAAATTTAAACCAGACATTTATAGGACTTACTACTTCTGCTGTTTCATAATAAGCTGTTTCTGGTTATTAGTTATCAGGATGTAAGTCTTTGCATGGGGAAAAGGGTATTTCTCTTTTAGGAGGTATTAATTCTCTGTATCACGAAGCAGCCCAGCTAACTGCATTCTGGAGTTAATCTTCTCAATGAGAAGGGAAAACACCTGTGGTTCTTGGTCTGCACAGTGATGCTGATTAAGATACATTGAAGCGGAAACTGAAATACTGCATATGCTTTCTTGTTTTCCTTTTCCTACATACCTGACAATAAACATTTAGTGCTAGAAATAAATGCATTGGATTTTATTGTTTCTGACATGCAGTGGAGAGAACAATATCAAACAATGGCAATTTGTCACTTTTCATATGAAGGCGTAGAAGAACGTGTTAGAATTCAGTAGCTAGCACGTAACAAGAAGGCAGTTGTATTAATATGGATATCCACTGCTAACAGACCTGAATAATGATTCCAATGGATACAGTATTTCATATACCCAAGGACATGTGTCTAAAAGAGAAAATAAGCTTTAGATATTAATCTAAATCTTGACCCTCTCTTACACTTCCCACATGGCACTTCATGTGTACTCCTGGTGATTCATTAAGTCTTTCTTGTGCAGAGGTTCAGTGATGAGGAAAGGGCAAGTTTTCTGCTTTGTGGCTGTCACCTTCTTTTGAACTTTGCTATTTATGTAAGTTTTTTGTTGTTGTTTCAGTTCAGTTTGATAGCATTCTGCTAGAGCTGTGATTGCTGCAGTCAGCTGTGATGGACACGTGGCCATAGCTCAAATGAAAACAAAAGCCTTTGCTATCAAACATTATAAGTAAATATGTACCGAGTTTCCACCTTAATTTCTAAGTAATATAGAAGTGTTTTAGTATTTTTATTAGCAAAACCAAAAACCAAACCCAACAAAAAAGATATTCAAGAAATAGTGAAATTCAAAACATTATTTTCTCCTGTTTTTAGAGGAGAATGTGCAACCCCAAACATGTGGAATTAAGTTTGAGTTTCATTTCAAACTGTATGTCTTTGGTTATGAAGAGAGATGAGAGTGAGAATCTCTCTTGCAAACTAAGAAATAAGGAGTTTCTGTTGGTCTTAGGAAGAGGAAAATTAACTTAGATGTGTAGGTCGTCTTAAAGTGCAGTAGAACTGAGATGCTGTTTGCTGAACTACTCTTTGGAGATTTACATAATGGATGAGATACAGGAGCTCCAGGCGGAATGACAGTGGAGTTTATTTTATCACAGAATGTAAAACAAGTGAATTGCCTTAATAATCTCTGCAGAAAGCAAGGATAATCTTTTTTTATGTGCAGAAGGAGAGCCAGAGAATTCATAATACCCTGGCTATTCAAGTACAAGGAGCCAAACTTTTCTTCTGAATAATCTGGATCTTTTAACTGCAGACTGTCTTATTCTGGACTTTTAAAGCTCTTCAGGAGTGGCAAGCAATGTGTACCTGTCTATGAAAATACAGCTTTTGCACAGTAAAAATTACAATCTGATGATAATTCATGGCTAGATAAAAGAGGCTCATAAGAGGCTGGGTAATTATCCTAACTGCTATGTATTTAAATATATGGAAAGCATTTATGAACCAAGCTCACCTGCTATTTATTTTTATAATGGTAATGATAATAATTTCAGAAGTTTTAGAACCTTCGTAATTTCGAAGTGGGTGTATGTTGGAAAGAAGTTTTAATATTAACATGAAGAAGTTTCAGGCGGTAATTCACTCAAACCAGTTCACCCAGTTTGGTTGGTGTGGGTGATTTTTTCTGTCTTAGCTTATGAGCATGGAAAATGGACAAAGGAACACTGGAAAACTAGGATATCTAAAAGTAAATGGTAATAACAGCATCCAAGTACTATTGTGTGCTTCTCAACCATGTATTTGGCTTTCAGTAAGAGTTTGACTATTGCTTTACTCTGAATATAAATGTGCCATTACTGTTCAATCTGTAGCAGCAGTTTGTTATGATCAAGGCTACTTACCACTTTTGCCTGAAGGAAGAGATTTACTGTTTGGCATAGCAGGTTTCCAGAAGGCTGACTGATGTCCTTAGTTTCTGGTTTCTGTGAGCTATATGCTGTTTAGGAATTCTTTTGTATTAACCTTATGTCAATCGCTACTTCTTTTAGAAGAGTCTGGGCAAGTAAGTTGTTGTACATGATGAACATAGGCATTTATTTGCCTAATATGAAACCAGGTTGTTGGGGAAAAAAATGATAATTTCATGAATGCAGCATTCCATGAGCAAGGGTTTGTTTCTGCTTTTGTTCATGAAAAAACTTAGAATATTTTCAATTATTTCAGTAGTTACGGACAATACCTAGTCAGTCTACCAAGTAGGCTGCACTCCACTCTCAAATCCAGGATGCAGGCTGGGATCAGTTCTGCCAAATTTACTCTGGATACTGGATAGTGATTCTTATTTATCAATTGATGTACAAAGTTAGATTTTTCTTTTTACTGATTTCTTTTTTCTGTCTGGGTTTCTAGTAAATCTTATTTTCTGTTGTTTAGTCCTAAGTCTGTATCAGCTACAGTTACTGCAGTGTGCAAGGGAGGGCATCAAAGTGGTAACTTCGTTGTGTATATTTGCTGGGGTCTGTCCACGTTGCAGCCTGGTGGGATCAGAGACCGAGGAATGTTTTATAAGGACAGAGTTGTTTTCATCAGAAAGTGTTCTAAACCACTGAAATTCTTCCACTGTGGTGACTCTGAACTCTCTCACATGGGGATCTTTAGAGTAAATAAATAGAAGATCACACCAGGCAAATGTGATTTAAAGTGTCTCTAACTGTTCCCCAACCAGTGCTAAAACCCTAAATAAGATACGAGCAAGGCAAGTGTAGGGGAAAAGTTCACTTCAACCTCCAGACTTTCCGAAACATTATGTAGCTATGTAGCACCAGACTCTTAAGGACACAGAAGAGGATCTTGAAGAATCATGGTGTCTGAAGAAGCCCTCTTGGTGAGGACAGCTTCCTCCCACCCTGCTTCTCCACAGTGTACCTTACTTTGGGCTGTCTGTACATTCATCTCAGGGAGAAGTCTCTTTCCTAATCGAACCATAAGTGACCTGCTGATATTGCCTCCATGCCTATCTAGAAAGTCAGGAAAAGAAAAACCAACATTTTTCCATTGGTGGTTGAGATAACATTGCATTTGCAAAGGAACCTAAGTGCTGGCTAGCATGGCTGTAGTTGTTTTGTTAAATTGTTTGTTTAGTTAAATTTTTGCAACTTGAGCTCAAGATTTTTAATTTTCAAAGGGGAAAAAGAGTAAGCTTCTACTGTTTGTTGTGCTGTAGTAGCATGGAAACGTCTGCTTCCTTCACTTATTTCTGAGATGGCAGCTCAAGAATGCTTACTGCACTTAAACTGATGAACCTGTGTGCCTTGCTAATGAGGAGTGAAGCTGGGCGTTTCCATCCTGCATCAGCTTGGACTGCTTTGAACCTGAGCATGTAAAGTACTTAACTAGTATGTGCCTTGCAAATGTCAACAGACGTTATCCAAGCCAGGCATAAACCTTTACACCTGACCTTAGAGTGGGTATATGGCAGGTGATAATGGTAAAAATCTGAAGGATTATTTGATAACCTATTTAAAAGGCTTCTTTTGCCTGAGAAGGGCTCTGCAGGCAGGGCTTGATAATTAGATATACTCAGAACAGTGTCAACAGTGATCTCTTGAATTAGTCAGTAGTTCCTCCTAGTTGATCCGCAGTATGACTTTCTTTTTTTTCATCTTCCCAGTTCTGGTGTATTCAGGTTAATACTTAACTGTGTATCATAGAATAATAAACATAATCCTTTAATCATCTAAGAATTCTTTTGGGTTGAAAACAAATTCAGAGCTCTGCTGATTTGGGGCAAATGGCCACTCACAGAGAGTTGTTATTACTTAAAAAAAACCACCAACAACCAAACCAACTGACCCCTCCCCCCCCAACCAGCAATAAAACCAAACCAACAGAAAGCCCAACAAAAAACAAGCCTCCAAATCCCACCAGAATGTTTCATAGGCTGTTTTAAACATAAGAATAAATTATTATAGATTTCCACGATTTTCATGCAACAGTGGAAAATTTATTATTCCCAGTGCCAAACAGGTGATAGATTTTTTTTTTTTCTGTAATTCTTGAAATGAAGGATTTATTAATGTCTTCAGACTGTATGAAATGTACTTCCACATACGTAAAGCATACACAGGAACACAGAAGTTGGATGGAGTCTCAGTGTTGATTGTGCTGAGCCAGGGGATAGACAGCACCAACAATGACATAGATTTGGTGTTTTTCATCACAAAACATGAGCTGGGTACCTGCCATAGATACTATAAGCTGAAGTCCTATCATGAGTGAAGAAAATGTGTATTTTCCTGAAAGAATTCTTAGAATTCTTTTTTACTTTACATGTTGAACTGGAGACTTGGCATGAGCTTTTAATGTGAAAAGCATTCTTGTAGATCAACCTCATTGATTGAGGGAATTATTCCCTAGATTTGTGTCCAGCATTATTCAGTGTCTGATAACCACTGCTCTTGCAACCACTGTGGCTGTGATTTTAGTGGTTAGAATTTTTTAGTAATGTTTATTGAATTTCAGCATCCAGAATAGTGATGGAGGCAGTTTGTCATATTATTAATGTTAGCGGTCCAGATCTCTTCAGAAAGATGCAGTGCATATAACACTCTATGCCTGTGCAGAAGTTGGTGCTTAAAAAATATGAGCAGCTTAACCCATCCGGTTCTTGTGGTGCAAAGTAAATCTAATAAAAGCATTTTATTGTGTGAGACATAGTTAGTGTGGTCAGGAAATCGTTTTCATCATTTCACACACTGTGTAAGTAAGCCATGTGTTGGGAATAAATATGTGATTTATACAGGCACAATATCTTCTTGGGTCCTAATGAGAAATGTTAAATATATTAAGATGACACAAGGCCTGACACACTCTATAAAGGCTATGTATGATGCCAAGCAACCAGTTATCTCAGTGCATTATTTCTCAGAAGCCTTGACATGGGTAAGGTCACTATACATTTTTAATGAGGACATGATGCTAAGTTATAAAAAAATAATACAAATAACAATATTTTGTTAGATCTTCCTTCTGCGTCATGTGTAATCAGGTGCAGTGACTTAAAGAACACTAATGAGGATTTAAAGACCCAGCAGGGGCACATTTAGCAGTCACACACAATTCTGTCAAGTGCTTTTGCACAGGGCACCTCTGAGGCAAGGTGGTGTTCAACAGCAGGTAGGAATGTATAGTTTTATTGTATAGCTTGGTGTAATACTTCTGCATTTTTTTCAGTGAGAATAACAGTAACCTGCAGTGTTCTGGTGCTTTGCCAGGCACTGTTTGTTAGGCTGTGATTTGTGCCATTCATTAAATCAGCTAGCAATGGTTGTAAGGAGGGACCAACCGTATTGCTGCGTTTTCAGTGATTGAGTAATGGCTGAGGGAAACAAAGGAAGAGGGCTCTGAAGGTGTCGTTTGAAGTCCATGCTAAGCTGTGGGTGCCATGTGCTGACCATCCCATTTAACTCTGGTCTAAATCACAGCAAGTTAAATGCTGCAGAAGAATAGACAGTGGCCCACCTAGCTTAAGGTCTGGTTTTGGCAGTGATCTGTACCAGGTACTTCGCAAAAGAATGTCAACTCATTCTTGAGTACAAGTCTTGAGACTGGAATCCCATGTGTTAGAGGTTCAATTTTCGTGGTTTTGGCATAAGTTAAAGAAAAGACATAGGAATATAAACATGACTGTTTTCTGTCAGAGCAAAGGATTGCCTACCTTGTATGCTTTCTCTAGCAAGAGTCAACAACAAATGGGTGCTTAGGGAAAGGATGTAGCAAAGTTGTGTGTGAGTGATGGTATTGCCCTGGTACATCTTCCAAGTTTGCAAAAAAAATACGGGGCACAGATGCTTCCATAGCCAGAGGCTGTATTTGTATTTTTATGTTTGGTAGCTCTTGATAAACAAATCTGTAAGAAAGTCCAATTGGTTTTGAGCCAATTTCCAGCTCATCAGACAAGTGGGCTTGTCAGGAGACCAGCTTCTCTAAGTGAGGAAGTCATGGCTTCCAGTGCAAACCCCATTGATTCCAGTACAAAAAGGCAGCATATTGCAGGAGGTGGTTAAGACCTGACTGGGCATAATCATGAGCAGCCTGGTCTGACTTCAGAGCTGCACCTCCTTTGTGCTGGAGGTTGAACTGGAGACCTGAGACACCTTCACACCTAAATTATCCTCATATCCTAAGAAAAGACCCCCTTGGCTACTGCACTCATTGTTCCGCAGATTTTTCATGTTTTCATGATTTTTCATGCTGTAAAATGATGTGTTATAAATTAATCACTTTTCTTTTCCCTAAGCACGCACTCAGGTATTTTGTTCATAACCTTATTTTTGTGTCCAGTATGATTTGCTGTATATAACAGGTTTGATCTCTGAATTTTAAAGATGCTATAATGAAAGTTCAAAGTATCTGTTAATGTATGCTATATGTGCTACTCAGTATCTGTGTTTATGATCTTTTTCTGCCATTTTTATGCCTATACCCATAGTTACTTAAAATACTCAAAATCTTGAAGTTACACAGTTATTTTAATAATTGGCAGTATTTTTGTTCATGTGCAGTTCAGTGTATTTTGTAAATGTGTTTGAGGAATCACAGCTTTGCTGAGAATCTGTGGGAAATGCGTGTTGGTGACATTTGAAACTTGTTAATTAGAAAATCTTCACACTTAATTAGAATTGCCTTTAAAGTGGACCCTGGTTCCACAGTAATTTATTGCTTGTGGGATCTAATTTGACAATTTTGTATATAAGCATTTTGGTCATCCTGTCTTGGGTAAAGAAGTATCTCATGTGAGCAGATGAGTATCAGCTTCTATCTAGAAGCTGATATAAGCAGTTTGAGAGCAGTATGTTATTGTAAACATATTTTTCCACATAATGAGGTGGGTACTTAGAAATTCTCATTCATGAAGTGCTTTGTAGTTGCCGTGGCTGTACCCAGGACAGTAGTTCATTCACTAAGTGAGCAAAAGTCAAAGTTTTCCCTATTTTTTGAAATGTACTGAGTACTACTGGCAAGCCTTAATATTATCTCAGGAGTTTACATTGAAGCCTGTGGGGAGCAGGAAATCTCCAAGTGATGTTAAATAGGACAGAGATGGGGTTGCGACAGGATGTTAAATATTTGCATGGTGGGAGTTTCATCAGAACGTACACCCTTTCTTTTGAAATGTCAGAATAAGCAGTTTGTTTGTTCTATGGTGAGAAGCACATAAAGCAATTGCCATTCCTCTGAGGCACTGTGCAAAGGGTGTGGGGAAAGGTGATAGAGTAATGTACAGCTTTGGGCAAAGAGTCTGCCTTTCACATCTCATCATTCAGCTTTAATTATTCCTGTGTTATTTTGGCACGTGCACGAATCAGATGATCTTTACGTGCACTTTTGCAAACACCAGCTCTCCGCCTATGCTGCTGCTCTGGGAGAGCTGCTAGGGCGAAGGTTGCATCACAACTCTTCCTAGCAGCTGGAATAGGTCCACTGGAAGAATATTTCTGGTTTCATTGCTTATTGCCTGTCATACGTATGACTTCACAAGTAAGCCAGGGCAGGTGGTTTCTGAGATCCTGTGAGAAACGGCTTTGCTCTTTGCAGGTGTGTCCTGTGGTATCTGGCATTGAAGAGTGCAGCTGCATGCAGTCATAATCTCCTCCTTCTCCTTCTCCCTTCTTTCAGGGCCACAGTCAATTTGCTCTGTTGTGTAGCTGGCAGTACAACAACCTGAGCTGGAAACAAGCAACGAACTTCTGGGTACAAGGGGTTCTTATGGGTGCCATACACTACTCTGTCTTTAATGGCAATGCCCTCCCCCGAAAAACAAACAAACAAACCCCAACAAAACAAAAACCTAACAGAAAAGCTTTAAAAAATAGCTTATGAACAAAGTAAATCTGAAATAAATCACAGAATCATAGAATCTTTTAGGTTGAAACAGACCTTTAAGGTCAAATAAGGCTTAACAGAATTTTCTAAATTTTAGCAGTTGTATATTTAACCCAGAGGGGGAAATCTGACTTTTCCTGGTTGCCTTTTGGTTCTGCCTCTATGATGGAGCTCTCAGATAAGAGAGGAACACTTCTGCTGGCTAAGAGCAATGTCATCTGCTTAACATTTCCATGGCCCTGCTGCTAGAAGACAGCTAGGCATATTTAATGACAGCCTTACTTTGTATTTCTCATATTCAGAGGATACAGTTTGCAATGTCTGTAGTTTATAAGAAGTCAGCTTTTGGCTCTGAGATTCAATGTATCACTATATTTTATCTTAGGGGAGGGAAGATGACACCTGGAGGAGCAGCAGTTTTCTCCCCCTGCAAAGGGTTGAGCATGATCCACTGGCCAGCTTCCCCCCACCCCCTCACGCCAGGCGTACAGTGTCCTTGGTAGCATGTTTGCTTTCCTTTGAACCCAGGATGAAAAGGGCTGTTGTAATTTATAGAGAAAGCTACAGTGTCCAGGCTTAAGCCTCTTATGGGGTTGTTTCACAGATCCCTTTGGGGCTTTATGATCACGGACTTGAAGGTGCTGTCGCTTTGAGGTGATGGTCCCTTTAGGATGCTGGGAGCGATGGAGTTGAGCAGACTCTGTAGATGGCATCCTGGCTTTTTGGCACAGAGTGGCTATGTTTGGTCATTTGGACTGCCACACAACATCTTGGATCATAATTTTGGATTTAACCATGGCTACTGCTACGTGCTAAATGTTCCCTTAATTCTCCAGCACACAGGGCCCATGTTGTATCTGTCCTACTGGAAGCAGACTTTTTCATGTTGGCAGGTGGGGAGAAAGCGTGCCAACCAGCTCCCCATGCTTTCAGCAGCTCATTTTCCTACCAGGACAGAATTCAGGATAAAGTTTTAATCACTATATATTTACTCATAAGCTCCTGGGCAATGCCTTTTATCACTCATTTGCTCAGCAAATACTCAGAATTTAGAGAACAAATACAGGAACATTTTGTCAGATGGCAGAATTATTCCCCTGACGTTCTACTGATGTTGCATACTGCTTCCAGCATCAGAAGTTAATTAAAACATGTTGTGACCTAAGACTTACTTTTTTATTATCTAAACTTTGATTTTAGTTTTTGGTAAAAGCAGAAGACAGGACTTCTTGAATGAAATCCTGAACTGAAACTGTTCTCACCAGCTGTTCATGCAAATTTCATATCAAGTTTCTAAACTGAGGCAACAAGCTGCATAATAATAAAATTAACCTTTAGGTAGTATATGTTTTAAGTAAATTTGATCAATATAATGTTTGTAGGACTATGAAAATTCTTTTATATTTCCCATTGTGGTTTTTTTTGGGGGGGTGGTGAGGTTTGTTTTTAATTTTAAGCCTCATATTCTTCAAACTCTTCTCCAAACTCAAGAACAGTTGAGATAAGAAAGCAGAAAAACACTTTGGAAATTGAGTAGAAGTATTTTAAAATCACTTGAATTGTAACTGTGGTCAAGGAGAAGTGTCAGTCTAGACCAATTACTGGGGTGGGGTGTGAGTTAGAGTCATGAATTTCCACTTGCTAGCAGTCGTCACTGTTTTGCTGTGCTTTAAAACCCAAAAGAAACAGTTGAGTTTATCTTACTATTCTACATCATGAAGTGTTATGAAATGTGTCCTTCGTTTAATTAGTTCTAGTGTAAAGAGAAAGACAGTGCATTCTTTTTCCAAACTTATTCTTTCTTAAGTATATATGTCTCCTAAATGATGGCTCTTTTGTATCTCTCTCTTTCTGTTGTTTTTGAGGGTCTTGGTTATTTTTTACTTAACTAGGACTTCTAAGGTAACGAAAACCCACAAATACTTACCGAACCATTGGCATTCACAAAAATCTTATCAAATAGTCTGTGGATGTTGTATTAGAAGGAAAACAGTGAAGCTGTTAATGCTGATAAAAGTTAAATGTATGGCTCTGGTGTAATTACTGTTACTTTTAACATCTTGTGTCTGAATTACATACTGTAGGAGTGACTCTTTGTAGAGACAGCTGCAAGTGACAAGAGAGCAAGGTGATGTAAAAAGATTTTAATCAGTCTTAAGCTCACAGGGTTGCCTGCTGAGTCTGAGAAATAGCAGATTTGCCTCTAGTTGCCAGTGCCCTTGATGCTTTTGTTACCTGGAAGCTGACCACATCAGTTCTATTTTTATTTGCTAAAATCAATTTAAACGCAAACAGACTGAAAAGGCTTCAGAAGCAAAACATGACATCTTGTTTCTCTTCACTGAATGTTGTCTGGACTTGAACTTTCTCCATAGAGACAGATTTGTGAAAATATCTAGCAAGTTGAAACATAGCTACATCTGTAGGGATCTGGCTGCTTAACAACTTTCAGAAACCTACTGTCTGCAAAATTAGTATCTTTTTTTTCTAAGGGATCTAGGCACTGGAATAGGAATTAAAGAAGCATATGTGGCATGTGTACATCTTTGTGCTTGTAGCAGGAAGATTCAGTCGAACATGATCTGTTGAATCAGATGAGGATGTCAGCAGGACAATATGAGTTGAAAGCCAACTGTTGCACATGCTTTTCAGGCACTGGCAGCATGAAGTTGATGGGCTCTATCTGGCATGCACAGTTGTAAATAAGAGGCCACACTCAGAGGGCTTCCTGAAAAGCTTAGAGCTATGATCTCCGTGATCACTGGTTGCCATACAGATCCATGTCCGTGATAGACATATGCCCACACCTAGACTGCCCTCCTGCCACAGTTTCCTATGTCACGAGATAATGTATGGAATTTCATGCACTGCATTTGGGTCCACCCTGAGCTCTGTTCAGGGCTAACAAGCAGACCAGAGAGAGGTATGTAGATCAGTGAGAAATAGTCTTGTTAGCTTTAGTTAATTATTCTTCCCCCCTATTCTGAGCTGCTGTGCTAACATACTTCCAGAATTCCATTGCTGTGGTGTTTAAAACTTTCAGGGTTTTTTAGGTAAGATATAAACTGCAGCGTGTATGTCCATATTGTTCACCCAGGCTTTTGCAAACTCTGCATTCTCTTCTCACTAAAGAAATTACATTTTGAGTTGAAATGAATTCAAATTAATCCCACCCAGTTTCGCATGGAAACAGTATGACGTTTAAGGCTTCACTCTACTTTTTTTTTTCAAGAAATTGTTTTAGTTTTCCTTGAAGCATCAATAAATCATAAAAGTATTGTAAAAACTATAATTTTGTTTTCTGGTGAATTTGATTGGAAATTCAAGTTTGGAGTAGAATGCAGGACTACCAGAATCTCTGCTTACATTATGAACATTTCACACAGCCATAGACATAATTACATATGATGAAGATCTTATGGCAAGACATGGGCTGTTAACCCTGATTCCCTGGCAGAACTCCCAGCTGAGTGATAATCTTCTAGCCACATAAATTTACTTTTATTTTCTATTAGATAGTTGTTTCCTTCACTTTTGGAATGAACTGCTTTTATACTTACTGTGGCAATGTTAACTGCTACGCTTTACCCTAGAGATAACTACATTTAAGTGACTAACAAATCTCATTGTATGGTATATAAAGGTCTTCAGGAGGCTGACATAGTAGAAAACAGTGATTCTTTCCTGTGGGAATTTGGAAAGAAGACATTCTTCTTGGCTTCTTTTCCCTATGGAGATAGTTTTGAGAAGGGGTGGTAGTCTTTCCTTCTTCTGTTGTCCTTTGAAACAAAGAGAAAAAGCAATTTCAGACTTTGGAAATCTTACCTAGTTGTATCTTTAAAAGGATCTGTCTTATCTTCAAAAGCTTTGCTTTCAGTAGATCACTTCAGATTCTTTTTTGCCATGAGATGTTATGCTGTTGCTTTGACTGATGGATGACTTCAGTATAGTAGTGTAAGTAAGTAATAACACAGATTTTGGTATTCGTGTTCAGAAAAATCAGCAAGGTAATCTTATTGCTTCAAGTGATGCAGTCTACTTTGTGCTTAGTTCAGTGGTGTTTCTAAGATACCTGTATGAAAAAGGAAAACTTAAAAATTTATATTTCTATCAAAAACACTTTTCACAGAAGTAATTTTGGAACTATAAAATGAGAATACAATGGTGAATTAAGAAATTACTAAATGTGTGGAGAACTTGTGTAAAAGTAAGTAGAGTATGAGGTAGGGAAAATTGTTAAGTCATAGCTATGAGACAAAAAGACTGCTTAAGGGCTGTTCTCAGCTATTAGCTGTTCAAACCTACTCCACTTAAACTTGAAACTTTTTGCTGTAGCTTGAGTGTTGAATTTGAGACTGCTTTTCCCCCAGCTGATACTTCATTTCTCAAAATTGAAAGTGTGTTGTGTTAGAGGTTAAGCCTTTATGGAAAAGTAAAGGAAGACTGGGAATGAAGTGGGGCCTGGGAAGAAGGTGGGGGGAAGTGTTACAGTTTTTGGTTTTGTATCTCATCCAACTCTTTTTCAATTGGCAGCATATTAAATTAATTTTCCCCAAATCAAGTCTGTTTTGTCTGTGGTGGTACTTCATAAGTGATCTCCCTGTCTTTATGTCAACCCATGGGCTTTTTTCATCTGAAGTGTGAGAGTGGCTGGGTGGGCATCAGGCAGCCAGCTAAGTTTAGCCCACCAGAGTTATGAAGCATTGAATTGTCAGCAGAATGTTTTCAGTGTCTTATGGAAAAGTTCAGAACCATCAGTGGTTTTGTCTTGCCAGTGTACAGATCGTCAACATGACTAAGTAAGCCCATTACCTTCATTAGTGACAGCAGGAACTAGCATCATTAACCTTGCTTCTGTATATCTCTTGTGTTCCTGAGAAGAAACGAGATGGCTGTCTTATAGAGGAACGTAAATGTTTGCTGATCCATGCAGAAAATGTGATCTGAGTTCTGGATGCTCTGAAGCCTAAGCTCACTGCTTTCTTTCTAGGGTTGTGCCATCACAGTAAGCCAGGTCTAGAAGAGCGTAGTTTCACTTCTCACGCTTTAGTACTGAGCAGCTAGAGGGTTAAATCTTGGAGAATGGGAGAGAGAGCTGTGGTGTGGGATGGGGATGTGCAGTTTCTGTCATCCTGCGTTTAGAAGAAATTATTGAGGAGGTTAGGGATGTCTTTGGTGGTGTCTCAGGCCAGGAGGTTGTGGCATCAGCTTATAGAATCATAGAATAGTTAGGGTTGGAAAGGTTCTTAAGATCATGTAGTTCCAATCCCCCTGCCATGGGCAGGGACACCTCACACTAAACCATATCACCCAAGGCTTCATCCAACCTGGCCTTGAACACTGCCAGGGATGGAGAATTCACAATTTCCTTGGGCAGCCCATTCCAGTACCTCACCGCCCTAACAGTAAAGAATTTCGTACTTATATCCAATCTAAACTTCCCCTGTTTAAGTTTTAACCCATTACCCCTTGTCCTGTCACTACAGTCCCTAATGAAGAGTCCCTCACCAGCATGCCTATAGGCCCTCTCCAGATACTGGAAGGCTTCTGCGAGGTCTCCATGCAGCCTTCTCTTTTCCAGGCTGAACAGCCCCAACTTTCTCAGCCTGTCTTCATAGGGGAGGTGCTCCAGTCCCCTGATCATCCTCGTGGCCCTCCTCTGGACTTCTTCCAACAGTTCCATGTCCTTTTTATGCTGAGGACACCAGAACTGCACACAATACCCCAAGTGAGGTGTCAGGAGAGCAGAGGAGAGGGGCAGGATCACCTCCTTCGACCTGCTGGTCACATACCTTTTGATGCAGCCCAGAATACTGTTGGGTTTCTGGTCTGTGAGTGCACACTGAAGCTGGCTCTTGTTCATTTTCTCATCAACCAACACCCCCAAGTCCTTCTCCTCAGGGCTGCTCTGAATCCCTTCTCTGCCCAACCTGTAGCTGTGCCTGGGATTGCTCTGACCCAGGTGTAGGACCTTGCACTTCACAAGCATGTCAAGGTCCCTCTGGGTGGCATTCCTTCCCTCCAGGTTGTCATCGGCAAACTTGCTGAGGGTGTACTCAATCCCACTGTCCATGTCACCGACAAAGATGTTAAACAAGACAGGTCCCAACACCGATCCCTGAGGGACACCACTCATTACTGGTCTCCAGCTGGACATTGAGCCATTGACCACAACTCTTTATCTGTTATTAAAAGTTTGCAGCATGATTCTCAAACATACAGAATGGTTTGGGTTGGAAGGGACCTTAAAGATCGTCTGATCATTTAGTTCCAACCCCCCTGCCATGGGCAGGGACACCTTCCACTGGAACAGTGTTGCCTTGAACATTGCCAGGAATGGAGTGTTCACATCTTCCTTGGACAGCCTTTTCCAGTGCCTCATCACTCTCACAGTAAAGAATTTCTTCCTTATACCCAACCTAAATCTTCCCTGTTTAAGTTTGAAAAGTTTAATTTGGTTTCTAAGTTAAATTTGTCTTAGCCAAATTAAAAACTTGGCTACAAAGCCATAGTACCCTTCTCATGATTTGAGCCAAATTTTATAATGGCATAATTTATAATTAAATAAGTACTGCAGGATGCTGGTGTGGATTTGGACCAGGATTAGATATGAAGTTTAGTTTTATTTTATGTTCCTCTAAAGTAGCTGAAGATAACTTGATTAAAACTAGCAACAGAAAGACATCCCATTAAGAAAATGCCAGTTGTAGTTGCAGGGATACTGTACTGGAAATGCAGGGCCTTTTAGGAGGAGGGAGAGTCTTGTTATTAGACTGATTGCCATAACTCCTCAGAAGAAGAGCTTGTAAGCCTGAGAGCTTATCAGTCTTCTGTAACAACTGCTCTAATAGCAGCTGCCCATACGGACCTGGGTATGATTTGTGTTTTTAATTAATCCTTCAAGGGATTAAATGCCCATAAGTGATTAGTGAAGAATTTAATGGATGGCACCAAGAAAGAGAGGTTGATCTCTTTTAGGGTGAACTAGTTTATTTATCCAAAAGAACAGATGTTTTGGTAAGTTCATGCAGTGTTTGGCTTGATTACATGCCTGGTTTAGGACATCCATCAGCTATGTGTTTTACGAAGGTGGGTAGGGATGGGAGGTAGGAGAACAGAAAAGAAAGAGCTGTCAGGTCACCTTCACCTGGGCAATTTTGGGAGCTGGAAGTTAGCTGCTACAGGTGATGAAGAGACCTGAGTGAGCCGGGGGGGATTGTGGCCTGAAAAACACATTGGTGCAATACATTATGTTGTCAGTCTCTGCTGGTGGGCCTCCTGAGTGTCATCAGTTAATGCAGGACACTGGAGCAGCCTGGCCTCACTACGGTGTGGATGTTCCATCTGACTAGCTGACCAGAGAGGCTCCTGGGGAAGCTCAGTTCACACCCCAAGGCCCATAGGGATGCTTTAGGTATGCAAACCACATCCTATTTGCCGAATGGCTTTGGGCATACTGTAGCAGAAATGCTGGATATGGCAGGAGAGCACAGTTTGGAAATATGAGCTCTCTGGGCAACTGTTAGGCTAAACCTGTCATCCATATGTATAGCACACAGACTGGGTCTATCTACTCAGCTATTACCAGGCAGTGACTCCCTAGGCTGTGTCACACAATGATGTTCCAGTTAGAAATGCAGAAGGGATCAAATAGTTTGGAAACAATCTACTTGTATGATTATTGGTACTCTGAATTATAAGTAACCCAAAAGCCAGAGCTGCTCACTGCATTCACTCGTCAGACGAGCACTCAGAACATAGCGTGCTGCTTTTAAGAAATATGATTTTAGAGAACAAAAGGGGAAGCAAGTGCTATGAAAATTTAGTTAAATGTAAATGTGTTAAATGGTACATGAACTAGTCAGGTTTTCATGATTTATCAGTTTTAAACTTCAAAGGCTCTGGTTAGCTTGCATTTTTAAAACTAATGAGTTTATCACAGCCAGTGGGGAAAAATGGTTCAAGTATATCAGCTGTAAATTGGTACAAAGCACTAAAAGGGACATTAGCCTCTAATCAGATTCTAACAGTTCATTAAACCTGCCTTTCCTCAGTGGTGCTTTGTCTTCCCTCCTCCTTCTGCCTGCACCTCCTGGACAAGCCAGCCTGGTCCCTTCATTCAGGCGGGTAAGACCTCCTCAGGGACACGAAGCAGTACCAACTCATCCTTCTTTGTCTAGGAGCTAAACAGCCTAAGGGATGCTTGATGATGGTGTATTCCTGATCTTGCTATAAAATTCAACTGTGCTGCATATAAATCAACAAGGGAGAGGGACCTCTCTGCTAGCAGAATAGGCACTGGGGGAACCAGGAATGCCAGGCTGTCTCCTGCTCTTGCTCCATCCCAAACCACATCCAAAATGCTGGAGCTCAGTGACACCCGAGGAGATCCACTTCTGACAAATAAACAGAGCACCACCCTTGCTGGGAAGAGGGATGTAAAACATGGAACAATTTCAGCTAGCTGTTTTGTGGCATTGGAGCCCTTCCTATTCTTTCCCCACCCTCATGCCTCAAACACTGAACAAAAGCCAAGGTGCACAAAATAAATTGCAAAGAAGACATAGGAAGAGCTTGTTGCTTTTTTCCCCCACTTTTTTATTTCCCTTCTTCTTATTGTTAAGCTTAAATCACAGAAGATACACAGTGGTAGCATAGAATGGACTAGGGCATTTTGACAACTTATCTTCATTCACACGTTTGAATCTGGAGGCTTTCCACTGAAAATTGCTTATTTGATCTGAAATGTTATAACTTAAGCACTTAGAGCTTTTTATGAACTAAATCAACTTTTTAAGGGAAAAAAATAGAGATTGCATTTGCAGTTGAATTTGTTTGTCTGCTTTGGCAATGAAATTCCTGCCTGCCTTGTTGTATCAAACCGTAGCTCTGTGTGCTGTAACACATGGGGTTCAAAGTGAGGGTGATAGGGATTTTAAGCAGGTCATTTGCTCTGCGGAGCACGGACATATCAGTTTGCCTTACTTGGCGTGTTATTTAAATTACAATAAAGTAAAGAAGTATACAAAAATAAGCAGTTGCTGCAATCCTTATAGCCATGAAAATGAAGATCACGGGATGAGGTGCATTAACTGAAAAAAAAAAAAAAGGAAAATATTTCATTTAATTTAAGTTTTTAAAAAGTATTTTGGAAGCTCCATTAGGACAGACCATTTTTCTGAAAACTCCTCTGAAGCAACCATGACAAGAAACAGGGCTATGAACATATTCTTTATGAATAATAGCACCATGCGGCACTGAACAGATCTGCTGTCCATGCAACACAGGGAAAGTGTTTTCCCATTACAGTGTGGTTATTGAGGACTACAAGGTAACAGAGTGGAGGTGAGTTTCCAGGCCTGAGTGCTGCCTTCCAGACAGGGCTACAGATCAGTAAGTGCTGTGAGTGAGTGACTTGCATGCAGAATGTGCTGTAGCTTTGCTGTTTGAAAAATAGCTGTGGCGTCTTTGGATTTCTGTACCGCTGACCAAGGTGTCTGCATTGGTAAGGTCAGACTATAGCGTAAGGTATAAAATGTCCTTTATTCTCTCTCTGTTGTCCAAACTAAATGGCAGCTGAAGGGGTTAGCTTTCAAAGACCAGCCTTGAGCCTTGGCTGGAATAGAATGTTGACTCAGGTTGAGGTAGTGTTTGAACTGAAGGCATAGAAGGTAGTTTTGCATGTCTCCATAAACTACTCCAGCAGCAGTGGGTTGAGATGTTCATCACAGCGGTATTGATTCAGAGAAGCACAGTTCTGCTGTTCTTTCTTCGGATTGAAACTTTTACCCTGTACTTCACATTACTACAAGGACAATGATCGTTTTTAACGTGTTTTTTTTACTTCTCTTGTGTCAGAGGTGTTTGTGTAGAGATTTTCACTGACTAATGCTGATAACAAGACAGTGATATGAGGTCTGAAGAGTTGTAGATGTATGTTAATTTATGGTGTGTGTGTGCAAAGGCCTTCACTATAACTTCTCTGAATTCAATCGTATGCTTTCTCTAGGTAATACAGAAGTACAAATATTTTGAGTGAAAACAAATATACCCAAGTACACTGCCAAAACCCCGAAGCTATTTCACAACACCCCTTTCCTTTCCAGTTCTAAAGCAAGGAATTTATATTTATGCATCTGCATGATTAATTTCAAATTAAAAAATAGTAATTGGAGATTATTTTTTCCCTGTTTCTTAAAAAGATTAGTTCTCTTTTAAGGATAACTGGAAGTATAATTTGCGGTTTTTACAGAAGTAGTCACTTGGCAGTTACTCCTTGAAATAAATATTGCATCTTCGTTAACTTCATTTCTGTTAAAAGAAACTTACGTCTGGAATATTGTAGAACTAAACCAGTGAATTAAGCTGAGTGTTTTCATCACTTTTTTGATTAACCTTGTCCTTTTTTTGCCTTAGGACATCAACGCCTTTGAGAACAGAATGTTAATGCTTGATGGGATGCCGGCAGTCAGAGTCAAAACAGAGCTGTTGGAATCCGAGCAAGGGGTAAGCAAAGGTTTCGTGCGACCTCGCTCTGTAGCATGCTGATGACTCTTCCTGAGCTTCTCTGTACTTAGCTGTTCCTCCTGTTTTACTGTCATTTTATTTTCTATGTTTCTCTTCATTTCTGCCCTTTTGGAGCACATTTTCTTGAGAGATGTACTGGTGAGCATCCAGTTTCATCTGCTGGGAACACAAACCAAGACTCTGTAGAAGACTTACTGAAATTGTCTAGGATAGCCAAGATGCTGTTGGTGTAATTTCCTGATTATTAAAAAAGAGGCAGTTTGTAAAAACAGGAAGGAATAATGGATTATTGCAAGGAAGCAAAATTCATGTCTGAGAAGCGTATACATGTCTTTGCTATTCTGCCTCCTTGGGATATTTATTATGTTGTTTCATCCTTTATATGCTTGTCCTACTCCATTTTCTGTTTGTGTAAACCTGCTTTCTTTCTGGTGGAATACTCCAGTTTATCATTATGCTAAGAGGGCTAGATGTTTCAGATGGTTAAACCTGGTGTCACATTGACTGCTGAATACAGTATAGAGATCGTGAACAGGATTTTGAGTTTTTTCAGAAATGTTTGGCATTGGAGTGGACGATTTCAGGAAAATGGAAGACTACGTTTTTAGACCCATTAAGGGTATTTTCTTACATATGTGGTAGTAATTGTGCATTAATATGAGGGCATCTGTAGTTAATGGATTTTATGTTATCATGAATCTTTGTTTCTTTGTGTGCATCTTATGTTATCTCGAAGAATCCAAGCCTCCTTACTGCTCTGAAGACAGATGCCTTCAACAAGCAGAGAGCACACTAGAGGCAGCAGTGCTGTCACCATGTAGAGAATGGGCTTTTGCTTTCCTTCTGTTGTCCCTTTTTTTAATTCCTGCTATTTTCTCAATTATTTAATTGAGAATTTACATGATATGGAAGAGAGGGAATTAACTTTCATAATGACTTAATTTGAGACTTGCAAAGAGATACCAGTTATTCAGAATGGTTTTGAGGCTTTAAGTTTGAGAAAGGAACAAAGAGCATTTAATGGAGTTCTTGCTCATCTTTCTGCCTTCTTGAGAGCAAGTACCCTCAGAAAATGCTCCAGTACAGCATAATTTAAGGCAACATAAAATGTGGACTATTGTATGAAACACAATCATGAAAAGACAGATCCATTAAAGGTAATTTTTAATACCTTAAGGATGCTTTTCATTATGTCCTTTGTCTGTAACATAAACCTTTCCCTGTATAGTTTGGAAGACAAATATTTTATTGGTATTTGCCTTTGTCTCATTTAAAATAAAGTCTATGCATATAGTTGGGTCCTTTATGGAGAATACTTCCTTTAGCAAAGTGTGATTTGATTCTGGAAGACCTATTTGGTGTCCAAGGAGCTGGAAGGAAATGAACAATTTATATAGTTTTTAATTTCCTTAGGGTTTTTTTAATAAAATTTTATGGACTTCTCTGTAAGCTGAAAATGATGTCATCATTTTCTTTTCCAGTGACTGAGCTGTTGGATAACGAGTTTGGTTGGATTTGGGATTGTAATGTGCTTTGGTACTAATTAAGTAGTGTCTGGTCAAGAGTCTCTGGCACCTTTATGACTCTTCATTAGGGAACAATCAATAAATACAAAATGAATTCTCCAGTTCACTGACAGAGGAGCTAGCCATTAGCATGGCAATTTTCCATCAAACAGCTTAAATTCTGAAGGAAAAGGTGGTTGAAACAGATGTTTAGTGTGTGCTTTGGAGACTGTTTTGAATATCTAGGTATTGGTAGACATAACAGGGACAACTGTTTGAAGGATGTGATTACCGAAAACAACATTTGGAACTGTTTGGGAAGATGAATATCATAGCTGGGAAGCATAGAATGGGAACTAAAGTGCGATCCAAGTAGTATGAATTTGAAATTAAAATGTGCGTTTGTGTTGTTCTAGTGCCCAAAGTCCCTAGTGTTGCACCTCCATCATGGCGTGTGGGTATACAGGGAGATATGATTTCTGATTTGAAAATTTGCAAACTAAGAAGGCATTTTGCTTCTTCTGAAAGTAGTGTCCAAAGCTTCATCACTTAGGGCACTGAATACCAGGCAAGACTAGTCAAACTTGTCCAAAACCTGTAGGAAGACAGTTGGATTGTTTTGCTCTTTGTGTTTGATATCTGCTATTGGCTCTAGGTTTGCTGCTAGAAACATGGTTTAAGGGTTATGAAAAGAAAATTTCATCTGTGGTTATGGGATCCTGAAAGCTGTCAGTTATGAAGGGGAGAAACCAACAGAGCCTGGAGCCACCCTGGGTGGTGAGGGTTGAATGATCAGACTAGAGAGCACAGTTTCCATTTTTGTTGTGTCAGCTACTCCCACTGCAAACCAGTTCAGTCTTTAGCTGAGGCCAAAGGAAATGAGTTGATATCTGTGTTTCAGCTGTGTCTCATGCACCAGTTCCTTTGAGCCTGTGACTAGAGGAGAGGTGGGCAGGGCTCAGTAGCTACAGCCTCCATTGATGCAGTGTAGACAAACCTTTACCAACCTGAGTACAAAAGACACTAAGCTCAAGCTAGGTGATTGTGGGAGAATGGGATTTAGGCGAGCCCATAAGGGAGACATTCCATATGAGGTAGAGGTTACTAGGCAGAGGTTACTAGGCGGATTTGGAACAAAGAAGTATTTACAAGAGAACTGGCTTTTCACTTTGCTTTGAAAAAAGTTAAAAGAGTTCTGCTTTGTTTTATCGTCACCAATTTAGAATAGTTTCATGATTTTTAGAAGGCCATCAGCGTTAGCAAGAACAGATGCTTATTTTCCCAGTGAACTACTGTCCTTAATTTTGCACAGGAGATTTAATGCAAACTATTGTTTGAGGCTTCAAGAAGACACACTGCTGCTTTAATGACTTTATCACAAATGAAAGAAAGACATTACATAAAAGATACCACATTGCCCTTTAACAAGGCTTCGTTATTATCTCCCCTACTGTGAAACAGGAGCTAGCATTGCTAATAAATTGGTAGAATTACTTTAGAAATGTGAATTTGCTTATCATTTAATATCCTCCAGTGACCTACAGCTTTAGATCTTTTGGTCTGCAGTAGAATCTTTGTATGCCAGTAGCCAGCTTCAGAGGACATGAGAAAGGTGGTCCCTCCCCCTGCAGGTGAATGCATACAAGGTGGTGTACTTCAGCAGGAAAAAGTATTCATTCCTTGGCTGTGCCAAAAACTATTCTGAAAGTAATACTCATTGTAAAAATGTATTGAGGCTATTTTAAATTAAGAGGTAATACAGACTGGGGAGTGAATTTGTTAGCTGGTGCTACTGTAAAGAAGTTAAGTTGGATAGAACTGACTGGTTTTACTGTGAAGTTTGTGAAAGTCTTATTGGTCATTGCAGGATGTGGTTCAGTTCTAAAAACTGGTACATGTGTCTGACTTACACATATGAAGTTGCACTTTCTCAAGAATTTGCAGAGTTGGTACATAAGCTTTTGTTAAAAGGAGATATGAATTTGTGACTTCTATCACACAATTAATCTTTAACTACAGAGAATAATGAACCTCTAATTTTCATCAGCCTTTTTGTTTCCAGATCTGCAATCTCATCCATTCCTCTGCCTGCATTATTTCAAATTATTATTTGAAGATTATATATTTTACTCTGAATTCACCTCCTAATTCTGCTTAATCCATCTCCATTCAATGATGAAGGGAGTGGAACACCTCCCTTACAAGGAGAGGCTGAGGGAGCTGGGTCTCTTTACCTTGGAGGAGACTGAGGGGTGACCTCATCAGTGTTTACAAATATGTAAAGGGTGAATGTCAGGATGATGGAGCTAGGCTTTTTTTCAGTGATATCCAGTGATAGGACAAGGGGCAATGGGTGTAAACTGGAGCATAGGAGGTTCCGTGTGAACATCAGGAAGAACTTCTTTACTGTAAGAGTGACAGGGCACTGGAACAGGTCGCCCAGATGGGTTGTGGAGTCTCCTGCGTTGGAGATATTCAAGGCCCGCCTGGACAAGTTCCTGTGTGATGTACTCTAGGTTACCCTGCTCTTGCAGGGGGGTTGGACTAGATGATCTTTCGAGGTCCCTTCCAACCCTTGGGATTCTGTGATCCTATGAATGACTAAAATGACAAAACCCTTTAAGAAGCCAATATTGTTTTCTGTGTCTTTTGTCTCCAGCCAGATTGTCTTGTTGTCTCATGTCTGAAGAATGCAATCCATGCTTATGTTATTATATACATAAACATGTTTTGCCTCAGCCTGGGTAATAGTGACAGAAATCTGTTCTATTTTTGTAGATTTCCAAAAGCACCTATTCAGTGGAGGATATTCTCAGTATCATATCTTGCTTCTTGACTATATAGGGAACTGTTTTGTGTTGATTCGTTCAGCTTATGTACACTATATTAGAAAAAGAAGACTTCTAGTATTTGCTGTTGTAATTTATGAATCTTTCAAATAATTGGTTTTTCTTTTCCCAAAGTACTTAATGTTTAGCACCACTGATGTGAGGAAACAAATGGCACAATGGACTAGATGATGTTTGAAGGTCCCTTCCAATGTAAACTATTCTATGATTCTATGATTCCATAACCTACAGGGCATGATGCAAAGCCATGTAGGATGTACCTAAGGAGATACAGCTATATCCCTGCGTACTGCTGGAGGGTATGTTTGCAACCCAGAAGGGTACAAGGCACATCCCAAGGGCCGCTCCTCAGCTACCTCAGTTGGATTAGTTGAAGCCAAGTGAAGCACCACAAGCTAATAAATAAATCTGGATGCTGTGTCATGTTAAGTGGTAGCTTTCATGAAGACTAAAAGGTAGCCAACACCAACTCCAACAGCTTTGCTCACAGCCAGGCATTCCTGCTGCATCCATTGCCAGTGACTGAGTGACATCAGGGAGCCCACTTGGAGTCCTGTGTGTGGTTCTGGTGTCCTCAACATAAGAAGGACATGGAGCTGTTGGAGTAAGTCCAGAGAAGGACCATGAGGATGATCATGGGGCTGGAGCACCTCCTGTATGAAGACAGGCTGAGAAAGTTGGGGCTGTTGAGCCTGGAGAAGAGAAGGCTGCGTGGAGACCTCATAGCAGCCTTCCAGTAACTGAAGGGGGCCTATAAGGATGCTGGGGAGGGACTTTTCTTTAGGGCCAGTAGTGATAGGACAAGTGGAAATGGGTTAAAACTTAAACAGCGGAGGCTTAGATTAGATATAATGAAAAAGTTCTTTACTGTGAGGGTGGTGAGGCACTGGAATGGGTTGCCCAAAGAAGTGGTAAATGCTCTATCCCTGGCAGTGTTCAAGGCCAGGCTGGATGGGGCTTTGAGCAACCTGGTCTAGGGTGAGGTGTCCCTGCCAATGGCAGGGGGATTGGAACTGGATGATCTTAAGGTCCTTTCCTACCCGAACTATTCTGTGATTCTGTGATTGTGTGATCACTGATCCAAGAAAACCCAATCCAAAAGGAAAAAGGGAATGGCTGTATACATCCTGCAGTTACAGGGTTAGGAAATTAATGGGTATCCTCTATCGTATGGGAAGAAAAGGGTGGGAAGAAGATCTTGGGTGCTGCTTTTGCCAAAGGGTAGTAGTTAGAGCTGTTTAACTGTATCTGAAACTACATCCTGAGACTGCTTCTGGGACCCAAACTACTTACTGTGGGCATGTCCCTGCACTGCTGCCTTGCTGATGAATGACTGTTTACAGTGTTACTCATGTTCCTTACTCCTTTTGAAATCAGCCCTTGTACAGAATAGAGGGCTAAGGGTTTTTTGCACCATGGTGTAGGTGTGGTTTATGTACTTGGGATTTTTTTTTCCCCAGCAATTAGACAGGAAAGTGCAATATAAAGGTAATAGATTTAAGAGTGATAGGAAACGATAGATTATTGAGCTCAGTCAGCACACTTACTTGCCAGACAGTCTTTTCACCAAGTTAACTTGAGTTTACAGATAGAAAATGCAGGTTGTAAGATGGGTTGTAAGATGTATGATGCTGTCTGAAATTCACTGAGAGAAGGATCCCAGATCCTCTGAGACTTAATTTACTGACCACTGTCTGACATTCCTTTCTTTTCCTAGGCAGTTAAGTTGGCTGCTACAGAGCACTGCTGGGAATGTACTCCTTATTCTGTCAGGTATGGTTTGTTGTTTGTATGATAGGAACATGGAGATTTTCATTTGTGGGCGCAGATTTCATTTCATGAGGCACTATGCAAATAAATGGCTGTCCTTGTGTATCTTGGTTTAATTAATTGGAAGTTGTGTTTAGACACTGTTTTAATGGACATCTTCTCATAATAATGATAGTACCTATTAGGAATGCAGTAGCAAGTCTCAAAGGAGTGAAGCAGAGCAAGATCTCTGCTCCAAGCAGCTTGTGTTTAGTTAACAGTGCTATGCCAGAAGGAGGTTTCCCATACCAATAATGATAGAAGGGCAGCAAGATGATTTTCTTTACTAAAAGGTTAAATTTAATGAGGATGTATTTGGTAGAGACAAAGGATAATATTTTATCTGCAAGACTGAGAAAAGTTTCAAAGAGAATGTGATACTACACAGAAATTAGAACAACTTAATATTGTTACAGTGCTGTAGAAAATTCAGTTACGCGATATGTTAAATACATGAATTGCAGAGTTTTATGTTCTTATATGGACAGCAAAAATAATGTTGGCTTTGGGAGAAGGAAAGCCAACCCTTTGATTTGATCATAGTGCTGAAGTACATCATGAGATTATAGTTTGGTTGCCTTCTATCCCCCAGTCAATTATTTTGTGAGCTCACCTTGAAGCCAGTCTGCTTTTTTGATGATGTATGACCTCTCAGCTTGCTCTGCTACCAGAGCTTATGATGGGAATCTCATGGAAGATTTATTCAGCTGAAAAACTCTAGCCATAAAGAAAAATAAGCATGGTACATACAGGCTGTATATCTGTTGATTACTGTGAATTTCTAAATCAACCTTTTCAGTTGAAAATTGCTTGTTTTATACAGATGTGAAAGGTCAACTTTTCTTTCATTGCTATTAAAAAAATAGTTAAAAATGTAAAAAAATGACATAGGAAAAATTTTCAGACGTCCAAATATATATACATATATCATTCTCCATGTTTACTCCAGTTTCAATGACTGTTCTGTGTGCTCCATATTCTGTTTTTTTTCAGGAATCCAGTATCCATAGTTTAACTTTAATGTTGATGTAGTTTGCAATCCTAAATGAGGAACCAGTGAGGTATGGATTTTTGCTCACTGCATCCTGCCAGAAAGGTGTTAATGCTATCATCATGGGAGCACAGAGCATGCCGTGTATAAGCTGGTATACAGCACTGTAGTCTAATATCCTGTTGCACATCTGCAATGAAACTCAACACAGGTCTTTGTTGTTCTGTGCTACAATGAAATGCAGTTCTAAGATATATTAATGTATGTTTTAGGCCTCATGCAAAACAATTACTGGCCTCTCTGTTCTGATCTGGTGACTTGCCTGGTGTGGCATCAGAAGTTTAATTCAGGTTTCAACTGCAGTGAAAGTCAGTAGGTTCCAAGTAGTCCCTCTGTTCCCATGGAGAAAGTGATAAAGGTGAGCTAGGTAATCCCGCTTTTATTAACAAGAAAGCTACCTTGGATTACCTCACATTTACCCCCACATGTGATTATGCAGATAAATGGGTAGTGCAGACCTGCTGATGCACAGTAATTTCTTCACGGTGCAGAGTGCGTTATTTAAAATGCTTTCAGTTGAAACATCTCAGTAAAATAATTGTGTATCGCAAAATCTTTAGATTATTTTGGTTGGAGAAAAGTTAATAATTATGTTTCATCTTGTTCTACTTGCCAGTGAGTTTAATTGATATTTATTTTTCTTTTTAATGCTCATTGGAGCAGTTGCTTCATTATTACAGACTATTTTGTTCAACAGGGCATGTTAGTATGTTCAGAATGCAGGAGAAATGGAAGTGATTGAACTATTGTCCTTTTCCTTTGTATTGGCTCAGGGTGAAGTGAAACCTTTCTGTACTCCTGGTTCTCACATGGATAATTGCTATACTTTATTTCTTTAAGGACACTGAGATACTTGAAGTGAGAAGTATTGTGTAAGTGTGCGTCATTATATTTTTATTATGTACTGGATAGCTTAAGAAAACTAAGCATAAGCCAGTATAGCTCAACCATTTGCAGTATCACAGAACACTTCAGCAGCATGAGACAAATGCCATGATGTTGCAAAAGTACCAAAATTATTTTAATCTTTGTAGTTTGTTATGAGAAGGGATTACTCCTAGTTTTCACTTGTTTGTTGATGTTCTCTTAACTTTCTATTTGAGGTTGCCTTAAGAGTAGTCTTTTAAATGTATATTTTACTCTTGTTCTGTGTCCTGCTGGGAAGTACTGAAAGAGCTGTATATTTTTTATCATTATTGGCTTTTTTCCTTATTTCTCCCTGTGGAGATGAGCCCTTACATAAATTATTTTGAGGATCCTGTTTTCTTGGTTTATATTTATTTCCTTTTAATTTTTTTTTTTTTAATTTCCTTTCTTCATCCCTCTCCCTCCCCCCCTTTTTTTTCATACTGGGTGGATGAGTGCTTAATAAACTGTTATTTTGGGGGCATCTTCTTTCACAGACATCCTTTTACAAATGTTGTTATTGCTTGGCTGCATCTCTTAAAAACACCAGAAGATTGTAGGAACCACAGGGGAAAAAAGCCAACAACAACAAGAAGCAATGTTCCTCCTCCCCTGCCTGCACAGGTCACTGTCAGTGCTTGCCACTACACAAGAATGGATACGAGGATGGTGAGCCCTGTAACAGCTCTATAGGGGCACCCCTGCAGTGGAGCTAACTGGGGTGGGCCAGGACCAAGGGGCTGGTGGAGGAGGAGAGTCAGTGGGGATGCAATGGAGGAAGGACAGCATGTCTTCCCAAGCAAGGCTTGTTCACGGAAGGGCTGGTGTCAGATCAGCCTCCCAGCCCTGCGTCCTCCAAGTGCCTTCACTCCCCCTGTTCCCTGGGAGAACATCAGCTGCAAGGGTGTCACCTGCATCCTCCCTCCTCGGGGTGGTTAGGCAGCATTTGAGGCCCATTTCCTACTTTCATGGTTTACGCGAGAGATCAGTATTGATGCCAGGGCACTGACTTTGGCTTTGATTTTCATCTGTGATGCTGTGTGTGGAGCTTATGTCATTGCACTAGGTGAGTTACTGGAAATTCCTTTAGCAGTCATGTCAGTTTGTCCTAGGAAGATGGCAGCATCATATTCTCTTGTCTGGGTTACAGATATATTTGGTTATGGTTTTAATACTGTAGGTGCTCTTCCACAACATTTGCCACTTCCTTTGATAGCTTTTTGACAGTTGGGTTGTTTGGATACAGCCTGGTCATATGCTGGATTGGTAGTTCTCAAGTGCTCGCTGCCTGGTGGCTCTGAATGTTTTCTTGTCCCTGGATTTCCCTGGTGGTTTTGCTCTTCTAATACTGTTTGTGAACAGGAAGGTGTAAACTGATAAGAGATCAGCTGTGGGCTTCTGTTTTGCACTCTGGAACAGAAAGTTATTGGGGAGGAGGGACAGCTGTTGACAGAGGAAGGAAAGGTAGGGTTTGGTACCATTAGCTATACCAAATGCTTCACCCTTGGTGAATCCATGCTGACTGTTCCCAGTTTACCTTCTCCTCCTTCCTGGTTGTCCTGGGTTCAGCTGTAACAGTTATTTTTAGTTCTTCTTAGTAGGTGGTGCAGTGCAGTGTTTTCTGCTTAATCTGGGAACAATGCTGATAACACCGATGTTTTTAGTTGTTGCTAAGTAGTGCTTACTCTGATCAAGGACATTTTCAGTTTCATGCTCTTCAAGTGAGGAGGGGCATGGGAAACCAGCAGAAAGCAGAGACAGGACACCTGACCCAAACTAGCCAAAGGAGTATTCCATACTTAGAAGTCTGTTCCCAGAGGACTCTGTGATTTTTCCATGAAGCAAAGGGAGGCTGGCTGGTCTGTAGTGCCCCAGATCACCCATTTGCTTTCTTGTAAGTCATCAGGGATCTCCTGTGGTCTCCAGTACTTTTCAGGTATGATAGAGAAGAGTGCTGCAAGGACATCAGCCAGTGTCCCAGTGCCCATGCATGCTGGCAGTTGGTTCCATGCCTTGTTTGGGTTGAGTCTAATTGAATAGTCCCTTAAATTTGATCCTCATTCATGACTGCTGGTTCTTTGCTTTGAACCCTATCTCTGAGCATTAAAGCCGTGCTAGTGAAGGCTGAGAGAGACAAGGCAGTGGAGTACCTTGGTTTACCAGTGTTCTCTGCCAGTAGCTCACCCACCTCATTCAGCCACTGAGCCATGTTTTCCTCATCCAGCCTTTTATTGTTGATGTAGTTGTTGCCTTTGATATTCCCTCCAAGTCTGAATCCAGGTGAGCTTTGGCTTTCCTGACACCACCCCTGTGTGCCTGTATGGTATTTCTGTGCTTATACTTTGTAGCCCACCTCTGTTTGCTCCTCTTGCTAATACTGCCTTTGTTCACTGGAGCTCTATCATGTGTTCCATGTCTCCTGATACTTCTTGCTTTTCTGAGTAGGGGATGCAGTAGTCTCACACTTTGTTCTTAAAGATCTTCCAATTTCTTTGTGTTCTTTGACCCTTTTAGAGCTGCCTCCATGGTATCCCACTTAGTTCCCTGAAGATTTATGCTCTCCTGTAGTCAAGGGTTTAGCTTGATCTGGACTAGGTCTCTGTTACTCTCTGTCTTTCTTCAGTCTCCTTAGCATCTCAAACTCTGTTACTTACAGGTCATTACACCAAAACTACCACTGATTACCAGATCCGACCTGTTCGTCCTTCCACACAACCAGTGGTCATTTTGATTTTGTCCATATGGAACTTACAGGACGAGTGACCACAGTGGATCAGATGAAAGGTTCTTCTTACCTGTATGGTGGCAGCTGGTAGTATCTGCCTACAGAAAGCTCAAGGAAAAAGCAAGCATGCAGCAATGCTACACTGCTACACTCTCCAGCATCTGTCAGTGTGACTGGGCACCACATGAGCTGTACTGCAAGCTGAGACTGCTCTTTGAGCTCCATGGAGATTTTCCTGATAACCAGAGGTTGTGGTGTTGGTTTTGACCTGTAAAACCTTAAACTGTCTTGCACCTGCCTACTGCCATCCTGAGACTGCAATAAAAACTTAAGATTTAATGATACAGATGGCAGTGACAAAAAGAGTATTTCCTCTGATAGGCTCTTGATTTATTTTCCCATTAGTCATAGCAGAACAGTTGTGTTTTTTTAGGGAATCCACATGGTGTGAGGTTTCAGGGAAGGGCAGAAGCTATGGTAAGATATGAAAAAGACTTTTTGTTCCTTTGGCTACTGCGTATTGTGGAACAGTGCTGTATAATAACTTCACAGGACTATAAGTCTAATGTTTAATAGGGTACTTAGGGCTTGAATACTAATGCTGTTGTATTGTTAAATAAAAAGCAGATCAAGTACTCATGTCATTAATGGCTTTCAACAAAAAAAACCCCAACAACCTATGGAAGTAGTAGTGGTCTGGGCTGTGTTTTTTATGGCAGAACATTGCTGTGGAAAACTGTCCAGTGTTAACTCTTCTGAGGTTGTGTCAGTTCACTTGAAACCAGAAAAAGAGGATAAAAAGCTAAAACACTTTAAAAAGAGCTTTTCTCTCCAAATTCAGGTTATTTCTCAGTTCCAGGTTAGAGTTAGGCATAAACTGATCTGCAACATCCACGGTTCTGTGTGGTCTGCAAGTTTAAATATCCTGTGCAAACGTTGCACAGAAAACATTACTGATTTGCATGGTACAAAACTTTGAAAATAGGTAGAATAGAAGCCGAAACTATTCTGGTTGGTTTCTGAATAGTATTTTTACACTAAAAAACTAAATTAAAAAAAAAACTTAGAGTGGAAAGGTAAGTATTACTTACCTCTACTCTTGGGATACTATTCGTAGTTCTTAGTGGCTTGCTGAAGCTTGAGTTTGTTTCCTTTGTTTCTGTACACATTAGTTTTCATTAATGGATTTCATTAATGTCTGAAAATGAAATACACTCAATTTTGTTTATTTGTTTGTTTCCTGAATAACCATTCAAAGTACCGATGGGATAAACTGTCAATTTAAGACAGCTGTTAGCATAAAATGAATACACATGTTGTTAGAATTGTATACACAAACATTAAATTATTCCTGGTTTAAAATTCCATAAATGCCTCCAGCCTGTTCAAGTGTGCTCCTTGAGTTTTATCCCACTTTCACTGCCTGGAAAGGGACCTCACTGTTGTCAGAAAAGGATCAAATATTTATCAAAGGCTGAACAGCAAAATATGGTTTATCTAGAAATTTGATAGATTTAAAGGGATTATGGCAAAACACTTGCAGCTTCACATAAATTGATACTTGCAAGTTCTTGACTGCATATTGCAAGTTAAAAAGAAAAAAATGGTGCTCAAAATAAAGTAAATCCAAGTCACTTATGCAGAGTGTGAATTATCTGGTCCACAGTGGAAAACATGCTGTGGTTTTAAAGGTACTGAATATTCACCATCCTGCAGAAAATGTAGATACCTGCTTAATTTTTAAGAACAGAAGAAGTTCTGTTATTCATGGCACCAACCTGGGGCCAGGGTACTATGCAGAAACCTTAAATCTATAGAAACTGCTAATCATAACCTCCAGAACCACTGAGGTGTTTAAAAGTCTTTCAGATAATTGGAAGAAATAAGCTAGATAAAATTTCTTTGCTCTTTAAGGCAGGGTAACATATCACATGTCAGGAATTATGTTTTATTCTTGTTTTTTATATAATTACTATTAAGCTAATAGTTTCTAGGTTGTATTGAATGTATTTGTCTTACTAGGTTGTAAGAATGTATTTATCAATACGTTCTATGAGAAAATATATTTTTGTAAAAAGGGAATTTTAAATACTCTTTATAGGCCAGTTCTGTTCAAATCAAATGGAAGGATGTTGTGGAGTCTGTATGACATAAGGTTTATTGCTGATTGTGTACCATGAATTTTTTTAGTATATTCCTTGGTTCCATTCAAACAATTTCTAGAACCATATAATCTCAAAAATGATATTTTTTTTTTAATCTAGTAGTTAATAGTGAGTGCAGATTACACCAGCAAGTGTTGCTTGAGTGCATGCTATACTAAAATAACTTTGATTACATTTTTTTTCATGTAGTACCATTAGATAGACTAACCTTATTAATTTTAAAATAAGGGAAAAATCTGTTTTCTCCCAAACAATAATCTCGTTCGTCTAAAAGATGTGTGATGTAAGTCAGTAACTGAGCCCTGACCCTAAGGAGGACCTTTAGGTTCTTTACATTGAGCATGTGTTCCTGAACTGCAGCTTAGTCCCCGGCTCCACTGCAGAATGTGCTTGCCAGAGGACAAGATGACTGTGCACGCCTATGAATGCCAAATGCAATTAAATTGCAAGCCTGTGTGAAGGATAGGCTATGGACAGTAATGCCATGAAAAGGAGAAGAGACACCAGTCCTCTGGAGCTGAAAGGAGAGCACAGGGGTAGAAACTCAGGGTAGGAATATGTTGCCATGCCAACCAAGTAATTTCTGTAGCAGGAATAACTTCTGAGTGGGAATTTTAAGACATTCCCTGTGAAAAAACAAAACCTTACGTTTTTGATAACTAACCTTGGCCACCCCCCTGTGGAATCCTGTGTTGGCAATCTGTCTGATTGCTTCCTGCCATTCTGTGCCAGACCTTGCTCTGCCCATCTGCTGACCTGGGAAGTGCTCACCTGTGGGGCAGTGATGGGCGCCAGTGGTGAGCTCGCAGCCACAGGCAGACCCGAGCCCTGCATAGATCATTCCTCAAGCAGCTGAGAAACCCAGATGAGGGTTTCATGAGTCTGTCTTCCTTAGTAACTGCTCTGAGTCTTTCCTTTAAAGCACTGATAGTGTATATCATGACAGAACAAGGGGGAATGGCTTTAAATTGAAAGAGGACAGGTTTAGATTAGACATTAGGAAAAAAAAACTTTAGTATGATGGTGGTGAGACACTGGCACAGTTACCCAGAGAAGCTGTGGCTGCCTCATCCCTGGAAGGGTTCAGGTTGGATGGGGCTTTGAGCAATCTGGTCTAGTGGGAGGTGTCTCTGCCCATCTCAGGGGGGCTGGAATGAGATGGTCTTTAAGGTCCCTTCCAACCAAAACCATTCTATGATTCTATCACATTTACTTTTTGTCTGCTTTGTCTCTTTTAGCTCTGTATGAAAATGCTGAAGAGACAGACTTCTAACACTAGCATTTCTTACGGATCCTTAGTTTTAAATCCTGATTAACCAGGTGTCCTGGAAGTTGGATGTGCACTGTTTGTGTTTGGCCTGTAGCTTTATAAGACCTCTGACTTTAAAAAAGGAGAAAGAAAAAAGTCAGTGAAGATTTATCTGTAATGCTGAAATTTTGTCTTGCTCATACATTGCAGAAGGAATTAGCAGTGCAAGGGAGTTACATTGCTTTACCTCCACTGCCCTTAAAGCAGTTGTAGTAGAGGTGAGGTCAGGCATGGAAGAGAATGTTCCATTCCTTTGCTCTTCCCACCCACTTTCTTCCCCATCTCCTCAACCACTGTCCCTGAAATTATACTGGTACCCATGGGATCACTTGGTGAGCCAGTTCAGCTTGCTAGTCTGGCATAAAAGTAGCCTGGGGATAAAAATGGACAATAATTTTGGCTTTCTGAGGAGTCAGGGAAGGGCTAATGCAGACTCGAAGCAGAACGGGGCATGTAGGGAAGGAGAAGAATGGTGGTAAACACTTGGATATGTGTTACCCTAACTCAGGGGTCATGCTTTTAGTCACACCACGTGGATGAAACTTGTGGGTTATGTATGCTTCACCATGCAGTTTGTAGGTGCTAAATGAGTGAACAAGGCAGGCATCTTGACTCCAGCAAAGGATGGCTAAGTGACATTACATGAAATAACAGAGCTGCATTACAGCACAGCTTGTCCTGGTTAGGGTGATACAGAGAATTCCCTGCAACCCTGGTTTTCTGTTGGAACCTGCTCCTGGGTTTTTGTTGGGTTTTTTTTAAAGTTGTTTTTCTGAGCATGAGGGATGCAAAAGAATGGCAGTTTTCTGAAACTATGGAGAGCTACATCTAAGGCTCACAGTGCTATGTGTAGCTTGCTCTGTTTCTGGTAGTGAAGTACATCAACCTTTTGAGCCACAAAATGGCTAAGAGGATCAAGGTCTTTTCTGTATCTGCATGCTAGACATCTTGGGAGCATGTCATAAAAAAAGAAGAAAAAAAAGGTGCAGTGGCACAGATCTGTTAAGATTTATTGCATCATTATCTCACATGAAACAGTAAGATTGCCCTTTCATGACTGAGCAAAAACAATGGTGTGAGGGTATCATTATTTATTTTGACGCCCTGCAGATTACCCCTAGACATTTCTAGGAGCCCAGGCATCCTCAGCAGCGAAGTCTTTTGTTCTCCGTGGTTGTTTCAAAGATAGTAATTACAAGGAGGGAAGCTTGATCTACATGTTTCCTTCTTCAGTATATTCCATAGATGTGGAATGTATTCAGCTGTGAGTTAGTGAGACTCTGTAAGTGGGAACAGTTTCTTCTTCTGGCTTCTGTTTGCTCTCTAAAACCTGACAGAAAAGCACCTGAGCAGATGACTTGCAAGTTTACATTAAAGAAACATAAGGACTGATCCCTTTCCCTACAGACCTGAAGTTAAACTCCATACAATATAGTCCTTCTTTTCCAAGTGTAACAAACTGGCAGTTATGCAGGAACAACAGGACACTGCACAGATCAAGCTCAAGATACAAACCATGGCGTAATTCTGTTTGGTATACAGTCATAGGACTTCTTTTGTGGAGCATTATTAATGAATAATAATACAGTGTTAATGTAATCCTAGTATTTATCCTGAGAAAGGAACTTGAAATGAATAAACCCCCTACTTTTGTGTGAGGAGCTTCATAACGTGGAAGTGGTGCACCAACGTGAAATTTTGATGGTTTAACTTTGGTAGAGCCTGATGCCTGTGCAGTGGCTTAAAAATTAAGATCATTGACTAGTAGCAGGAGGTACTTGATCAGATCAGCTTTTAAAAATCAGTTATCAATAAGAATAATACTATTACTGATTGGACATTGTTACTGTTTCACACAGCATAAAGGTTTTGAAGCGTTTGCAGCATCCAGGGTTTTCAGTATGAGCTTCAGTGTGCATAAGACTGTTCCCATTATACATTTCTTATTCCTATTATTTTGTTTCTCTGTAGCACAACGGTGTATTTCTATAGATATTTCTTAAAATTCACTTATCAATTTGTTCTAGGCAGAAAGTGCCTAAAGTGAAGCTTTCAAAAAACCTCCCCCTTCATATGAGATACAGATAAATATATTCATTATGATCCAGCTTTAGTTAAAGGCTCAGTCTAATTTGGAATTCAGAGGATTTCTTCTCCCAAGTAAATCATTTAGTTCACTGCTATCCACCACTTCAAGCCTGACCTTGAGGAAGTAAAAGAACTTCTCATCATTCTCATAAGCTCAGGGGTGGAAGGAAGAAAAGACTGGGGTCTGCTGGGCCAAGGAAGGCACTCATGTCATGGAAGTCCAGAGCATCCTAATCTGGTCAGATGTTAGCTGGAGAACCTTATCTGAGTTCAGTTGTCAGGAAAGAATGTATGGAGGAGAGTTTATCTGGGCTAACCAGCTTCCAAGTCAGTAAAGAATTCATAGACGGAAAACAACTGCTTCCATTGCACCCTGATAAGAACAAGAAGACTCTGCTTTTTTGCAAAACACTAGTATTTGTATTGTTGCTCTTTTTTTTTTTAGAGGTGCTGCACTCAATGAAGTTTGTGTCCTTAGGAGGAAAAATTAGCTTTAGGGAGTATTTTCCAAAGCATATTATCTGCTTTATATATCCTTGAGTGTTCATTTCTTAGATCATCCTTGTAGCCTTTTTTCTACAGTAGGTAGAATAAGTACATGGATGACCAGCACAGAGTAAGGTGTCAAGTATCTATCTAAAGCTAGAGGAGGCAAGTCTGATGGGGGAGGACCTGAGCTATGTGGTGCATGTTGGATTTTTTCAGCTGTGTGGTGGCGTTTTCCATTTTGCTCCTTCCCTGTGTATTCTTCATGTGCGATAACATGCTTGGACATGGTTGAGCTGATAGTCTCAAAAAGGTGTTCACAGTAGTTTCAAGTGTCTCTTGAGACATTTGTGTTAGCATTATTTTTATACATAAGTTACAGATTTAAAGTGAGTTTTCATGCTTTAGGATGTGGTTGGCTTAAATGAAAAATGTTCCTTAACCCCCCTTTTTCAAGCATATTCTTGAAAGATAGGTCATCTTTATCACTGTGCTCATGACTATCTTCCCTACAGCATTTAAAGGAATGTGTTGCACATCTTGCTTCATAGCCTGGCATCTTCTTTAAGGAAATGTCTTGTTTCCCAAGTAGTATAACCCATTACCACCAGAACAGCTACATTTACACGTGCACCCAGTTTACAGGCCATCATTGTATATGCACAGTAAGGGTTAGCGTTCCCACGTGCATTATGTGTCACTGCCTTGTCAGTCAGTATTGCAAGTTTGTTCTACAGGTCTTTGTAGGTGGAGAGCAGATATAATGAATATAAGAAGAGTCTGAAACGCGTCTTAAAAAGCAGAAGTGCCATATGTTAAGTGTTTTTTAAAGGCCCAGGAATACTGCATATTAAATAGCACGACCTTTTGTGGCAAATCTCTTGATTTAATTAGTGTGGGTCTTCTCATGCAACTGTTGTATGTCAAGTGGCAGGTTTTTTCTCAGCTCTGTGCTGCTGAGTGTGAAGCCCTCTTGCCTAGGAAATTGCACTCTCTACTTCCACTTTTTCATTGATTTGGAGGTTGATTGGATGGAAAGTATATTTTAAAAGATTTACGTTTCTCTGTCTACTCTGAAATGTAAAAAAAATCTCAGAAATCACAGGATTATATGTTCTATCTATGGAAAGTGGTGGTGGTATTATTGGTTTTTTATTTAAATAGGTTCTTGGCAAATACATGGTTTGCAAAACCAGTAACACTATTGGAGATCATTTGCTGTACAGCTAAATGTTACTAGATTGCTTGTCATTATCTCATTGTTCTTAATTGGAAGTGTACTGAAGTTAGGATCTGCAGAGATTTTCATTCTTATCTTTCAATTAAAAAACAATAATACTACTTTTAACCTTCTTATTGTGCCTGCTGTTCATCATGGATTGTTCATATGTAATGCAGCTTAAATTAAGCCTTATGACTGACTTTCCACTGTCATTCAGTCATTTGTCTTTAACTTCTTCAGCTTCTGAAGTGTAGAGGGCAGGCTCTTCAGTGCTGATCTCCATTGTTCTCCTTTTCCTCATCATTGGCCTTATTGCCCCATCTACTTTGGGTCAGTTTAGTTTTTTGGCGTGTTTTTCACAGCCACGGAGCCTCACCCCTGTGGTACTTTTACCTGAGAGAGGATTTCTTGAGAGGAAGGCTGGCAGGACAATTAGCACAGATCTCCTGTGTCCTGCTGGGTACAGGAGCGGAGGTCATGGAGGCACAGAGTCCTCTATGCTGCAGGGTCTCAACTTCCCACCATGCTGAGGACTGGCTAGTGGGTCTGTAAAGCAGTAGAGAATTCACTGACATGGAACTCGGATTGTGTCATGAATGAGAAAGCTTTAATATTACTTAAAGTGTCTGAGTGGCATCTTCCAAATGAAACAGAGCATCAGATAGTCATTGATGACAGCGGAATAAAAAGTACAACCTGTTGTCTTACTCACCCATGGCCATTTGTCATGAGCTCTGAACAATGGAGAGCTTTGCACAAATGGTGGTGTGTGATCACATAAATTAAACTCATGGGAAGGCATTTTAGGGGCAGTGGTACAACAGAGTCATCTGTGCATGGTTCTGGTGTTCTCAGTGGGATTGCTGACAGAAGTCACTGCTGAATGTGACTTGATTATGCAGGACTCCAACCACTCAAGCAGATGCCAATCTCCCTTTTACTTTGCCCTCAGACCCACTTCATCATCACTGTCCCATGGCATAAGCCAGTGCTGCTGCTAGCACACAATATCTTCTCACCTTGTCTTCTTGGCCATGCGTGGTTGACCCCAAGCTCCTTCCCTTTCAACAATAGAAATGTTTCTAGCACATTAGATTGAGGAGCATATATAAAATAAAATGAATCATTTTGAGGGAGAAAGAGGTTATTTTCAACCCACTAGGTCCTTCGTGCTGCTGTATAAGCCCCTATGGCAGTGTGAGGGAGAAGGCAAGTTGAGGGCAGAAGGGAGATGAGATTGCTACGTCTCATAACATCAGGGTTTAATGTAAATTTACGCTGACCTTGGGATAGTGGTGTAGTGTAAATGCTGCTCTCGGTTAGGAAGAACAAGGGGATGGGTTAATTCCTTACCTGTGGTACTGCTTGTTTGGTACTGATGGTAGCTAGGCCACTTGTTGTTATATGCAGAATTTCAGCCTAAAGATCTGTTCTCAAGTATCCGTAATTCCACGATTTGCATAAAGCCACATCCCTTTGCTTACTAAAAGAGTGATTTTCTTCATTGGAGGGAATAAGATCAAGCAGGAAAAAATAAAGATTAAAAAAAAAAGATTTAAGGAAGAAGAGGAAAAGTTCCACTTTCATTATGAAAATCGATGTTTTTAATTGTTGACTGAACTTAGCATTACTTCTGAGCACCACTCACAGATTTTCTGGGGCCTGTGGATGAATTTCTGTGAACTTTTGAGTCAGCAGTTCAAAAATAGATCCTCAGTTGCTGTTCACACTGTGGACAGTCTGATAAAAATACTTTTTTCTTCTTTTTTTTCTTCAGTTTGCAGTTACAAAGTATTAGAAAAATATGGAGAAAAACTTCTGTAGGAAAATAATTTTGTTACGATTTTCTTTATCTGAGAAACTCTCTTTACAGCCTTTTCACTCGCAGATGCAGTTCATGCTAGGTAAGCACCAGCAGCCTTAGCTTTGCATTTCCTGGTATTTTCTGTAAGCATATTTTTGTTGAGTTTCAGATTATGTCATTCATTTCCTGCTTTAGAGGTTGTCTTTAGACAGTTTCTTTAGACAGCGATCTTAATGATATCTTCAACAGACTATTAGCAAATACTTGTTGAAAAAATTAAAGTCGCAATTCAGGACAGCAGGGGAAACTTCTGATTGATTTTCTGTTTAAAAGTTATTGACAGTTTGAATTATTGTCAGAGTAGGGAACATTTTCAATTATGTCCTATTTAATTTTACAGAAGCAGTCAAAATGTCATTGTTAATTCTGAAAAATCTCATTTTCAAGCTTGGATCCCTCACTCTTCTCAAGACCAGTGCTTCATACCTTAGCAGAAGTTAATTTCTTTCTTCATTTATATGAAATAAGTAAATTGAATGCCATGGACTGGGCTGTGTGGGTGTGTTTTGGATGAGATCTTTAAAACTGAGATCCTGTTTATTCTGTGTGGGTGTTAAAGATCTCACTGTTATGCTATATGCTGTCTACCCTTTAAGATGATTACATTTCAGCAGTGTTATGTGTACATAGTCGCAAAATGGCTTGGGGTCCTTCAGAGCCAAAGGTCCTTCATTTGAGAGCCTGTTGTACACATTTATTGTGCCTGTCACTATAGTGTTTGAAACCATTTATGTTTATCACATTTTTGATTATTAGTACTGTATTAATCAGTCTCAAAAAGTAATCATCTATTGAATATTTTAAGCTAGCATGACTTCAGATTCATCCAGACTTTTATAATGATGTGAGAAAAGTCTTGCTACCCTTCAGAAGGTGCAGTGATGGTTACTGGGCTCAGTTCCTTGCTGGGAGCCCAGACTTGCCCCAGTTACTGGTGGAAGCTGAAAATATTCAGGACCTTACAGAATAAAATCCATGCAACATCAGGCAAGCGTACAGTTTGTTTGGAATTCCGTGAATTTACCATTTTCTGTAGCATTTGTGAGTCCGTATTCTCTGGAATCCCTCAAAGTCAGATGTAATGTCATTTATAATAATCCGATTGGAATGAATTAGTCCATAATTTGTACTAATCGCCAAAGAAAAGCATAATAACAGGTTAATATGGATGTAATGTGTGGAGCTAAAGACAGCTTGGCCTGAAGATATTTCCATGGCAACAGGAAGGTCCCTACAGATGTCTTCCTTCTAAACCTGCTGCTGTTTATTAAAGGCTGTCTGTAGTACAATCTGTAATTATCATTAGGTAAAGAAAGGTTGTGAACGTGGGTGGACTGCTTGGCTGATGCTCTCTGGCTGATTTGTTTAGCACAGCTTTGAAATACAGTTACAAAAGAATATTAAAACCCTGAGATCCTTTAGCAGGTTCTCTCTGCAGGTGAGCTGAGACTTAATTCGAGACTGTTGGCTAATAGGTGTGAAGTATCTGAACAGCAGTATGGGAGAAATGTTTTCAAACTCTTTCTGCACGATGACTGTTGAAGATAGAAGATCAAGAGCATGCTGGACAAATTTAAAAATATAGAGATAATAAGGGAGGTAATGCACAACAAAATAAGGTTTTGTAAATAGCAAAAAGCTTCTGCAAGTAGAGGGAGACAAAGGAAACTATTAGACTTTTATCTAAAGGAGAAGATGTGAAAATGATGGATGGCAGAAGAAGTTGGAATATGGACCAACTGTTCTTGCTTCTGTCTTTATGAAGAAAGTTAATTGGGATCAGCTGCTTAGCATGGTTGAAGCTAACAGCAAGGTAGATAGTGCAGGGCAAAAAAAGGAAAGAACAGGTTAAAGAACATCTTAAAGTTAGATGCGTTCAGGTTTGTAAGCTTAGGGTGGAGTTTATTCTGCTATACTTGAGCAACTAATGGAAGCAATTTTGGGTCTGTGAGCAATTACCATGTAAAAACCATAAAGGAGATATGGGATCCCATAAGAGGGTACATAGAGAGTATGTTCTTAAAACAGAGAAAGACAGAAGACTTTGGAACTGCAGACCCATCAAGCAAATTTTGTCCTGTGAAAGATGCTCAAATATATAACTCTCCAAATGCAAGTGACTGTGAATAAGTGTGAGCTGGAAGTTTAAAAGCAGTTTTGTAATAGAACGCATAGATTTTTTTAAGTCTTCCACTTAAAATAGAGGGCAAAACCAAAACATGGAATATAGTGAGTTTGTGAGATGGATTTTATGAAAAGATTTCTTGAGATAGAGTAATTTGGTGACACTGGAGCACAGCTGGGATGGAAGAACAGTTCTAGTGTTCCTTCTTGACTTCAGTAAGGCTTTGGTTAGAGTCATACTCAAAAACAATCTGGAGATTGTTTGTGTACCTGAGGTGGTTACTATGTAGATAACTGCAAACATACACAGGCAAATTATGAGGACAGCCACTCATGTACTGGATAAATGGTGATGGCAGGCTGTTTGGCAGAAGAATAGGGGGTTATCAGCTTGTGGATGGTAGGATGCAGTTAAACAGAACTACAGGATCACAGGGTGGCTGGGGGAGGCAGATGCTTCTGAAGATTATCTGGTCCAACCCCCTGGGTAAGCAGGACTACTTGACCAGAGCAGATTGCTCAAGGCTGTATCCAGTCCATGCTTGTGTTTCTCCACAGTTGGAGGCTCCACAACCTCTCTGGACAACTTGTTTCAGTGTTTGACCATCTTCACAGTACAGAAGGTTTTCTCATATGTTTCAGTTTGTGCAACTGGTTCTTGTCTTTTTACTGGGCACTAGTGAGTATGGTCTGGCTTCATCTTCTTTACTCCCTCCCATCAGGTATTCATTATAAACATAGGTAGGATCCCTTAGAGCCCTCTCGTGACTAAGCAAAGCCTGTAAACGTCAAGCTAGGCTGCAGGCACTATAGAAGACCACATTAAAATTGGTAAACTGGAGATGAGATCCAGAACCATTAAGAGGAAGATCAGAACAGAAGAGTGACGTACTTTTAGAATGGAAAAACATCTTAATAAATGCATAGCGTGGAATGACTGGATGGAAGAAGCACTGATGTATAAACATTTGTTTAGTCTCAAAATGAGGAAAAAGGCTAGAATTCAAATTTTTGAAAAGGTTGTTTATAGGCATCATAACAAACATTTGTTCTTCATAATCTCTGATGCTAGGATCAGATTTATTTTTTCCAAGGAAAAATACATGTAACTTTCATGATAGCTAAGCACGCTATCAGCCACCTCCCAAGGCTGTAAACCCCTAGTTCTTAAAGCTTTTACAATAAAGTGAACAAACCTTTCTAAAATCTAGTTGGTTAAATTAATTAGGTTCTGCCTTAATATCATGTGCAGCCTTACATTCCTGTGCCGCTATGTTCTTCAGCAAAGAGAATTTTCTTTCTTGTGGGTGATGTGGCATCCTTTGAATACATTTTAGGATGTAGTCTGTCATCATTACTGTACAATATGTTTTTTTTTAATGTTTTGTCTGGTTTTCAGTTAAGAATATGAAAACCTGAATGAGCTGCCAGAGTTAGGGTGATCCTGTAACTCCCTGTAGCGTGTGCATGTCTGATTAGGGACTAATTTTGTCATTGCTGGAGGAAAGAACTTAGCAGCAGTCCATTTTGCAGTGCTAATAAATTATACCCTCACGAGTTTTGCTCACTTGTTTGCCTGGAACTGACATTTTAAATTGTAGCTCAGTCAGAAGACGTTAGTTGATATTCATGTTAAGGTTCATGTCTACATTTGAAATGTAGTGATTTCAACAGTTAAGTAAACAGCAAGTAAGAGGGGAGGAGAAATGTAGCAAATAGATTTGTAAAATAATTTTTTATAATATCTGGCATGAATAATGTGGTAAATGCTCTTCTGTTAATACTGGTGGTGAAGCATTTTGCATATTAATGTGTGGTACATGATCTCAGCTGAGATGGGAACAACAATACACCAGCCCAATAATAGAAAATCTGGTAAAAACAGAGGAACATCTCAGGATACCTCAAGACAAGACTGTATCAGGCTTTGATTTATTGCTAGCCTGTCTCTGCTCAATTTTGCCAATCCCTAATCTGTGGCTGAAACTTGACAAAAATCATAAAGCCGTGTTTACTATTGAGCAGGTGCCTTTGCTTTCCCCTTCTCCTCCAGTCATCATTTTAGCATCTCCCCATGAAGAGCTTTTAATTGTTTTTAAAGTTAACTCTTAATTATATTTGTGTTAGTGTTGGTTGGAAGAACAGTAAGGCAGTGGCCATGCAAACAGTTAGGATTATTCCTCAAGATTTGTGAACCTGAGTGTTTTCTTTCACTTATTTTGTTTGGAGCCTTACAGCTCTTTTGTATTTGCCCACAGCTTGCTCTAACTACAGGAAGATCCTGGGAGCTGGTGGGAGGGCACAGCAGGTGTCAAGTAAAACAGTGGTGTCTGTTTTACTTGAATTAGACAGTGATGGTTGCTTAGTTCTGGAAGTGAGAAAAGGGAGATCCTGAGGTATTTGTTTAAGTCAACTCAGTCTCCAAATTGAATGATACACTGAGGTACTTGCTTTTTAACCATGTTTCATGCTGAATACATTTTTTTAATGCTATAAGGGCTCAGTCATCTGCTAGTTTTTCATAGAAATCGAAAACAACCCTCTCTCATATATATATGTGCATATATATCAGTTTTCTGTATAAAGTAGATGGAGAAGGAAGGAGGCACCTGCCTCAGAGTACATGACTGATGCTGTTGTGATCTCTAGGTGAGGTAACATCATGCCGTCATCCAACCCATCTTCCCTTCACTGTGTTTAGGATGGAAGTTTAGGTTTGTATTGCATTGGGATGCAGAAAATTGTCTTGCAGGACAGAAGCTCCTGCTTGCAGGAGCTGGGCCTGTTACCAACCCACCCTACCCCCTGAAAAAAAAGCCAACTAATTTATCCTATGGACTAATCCATGCAAGACCATGTTTGTATTTGAGACCATGGCTGTGTTTGTATGTTTATTTTTCTAAGTGTTCTTCAGCAGAAGAATGGCTGAATCCATATTTATTTTAACTCTCCATACCTTCCTACCATTGGGTGGAAAAGGGTGCAGGAGAGCTTTTCTAAAGGATTCTGATGTCCAGAAGTTGTGCATGACCAAAGCCAAGGCATTTAAGCATAGCACTACACATTACATTGCTACATTGCTTACTTGCTTGTACTTCATGGTTGCTAGAAAAATACATTAGTTTTTCATGCCCTGTTGGTATGTCCCAGTTATAAATATAGTCCAAAAAAAAAAAAAAGGACAGTGATATATTTGGTGTGCTTGTTAATGTCAGCATTAATATCAACCTTTCAGTTTCTCTGTACTTAAAAGGGATCTACAAGAAATCTGGAGAGGGACATTTTAAAAGGGCTTGTAATGATAGGCCAAGGGGTAATGGCTTGAAATTGAGGGAAAAAAAAATAGATTAGGTATTAAGAAAAAAATCTCTTCTGTGAGGGTGGTGAGGCACTGGCACAGGTTGCCCAGAGAAGTTGTGGATGCTCTGTCCCTGGCAGTGTTCAAGGCCAGGTTGAATAGGGCTTTGAGCAACCTGGTCTAGTGGAAGGTGTCCCTTGCCCATGGCAGGGGGTTGGAACCAGATATCTTTAAGGCCCCTTCCAACCCAAACCATTCCGTGATTCTATGACTTTATGAACATGGAGTTTGCATTGTTACCTCTCTAGGAGTTACTAACATGTAGCAGTGTTACTATTGGAGTAGTGCTGGAGTAAACAGGGAAGTCTGGGGCGTGTCTGTGGACACTTGAGTATCTTCTTAAACAGTCTTTGAGAACAAAAATGCTGCAATAGGCATCCTGTTTCACCAAACTCGGATCTGCCAATGTGTTTTAGATGCTGAAAGCAGTGTTGTTGCTGCTGGCAACACAAAAAAACCCCAAAACCATTTTTATTTCAAGTGCTGTGACCTGCCCTTGTTGTTTTGCACATTGTGGTGGCTTTGCATGCCCAGTTCAGAGAGGTGCTGCTTGGCATTTTCCTCTTTCCTGGGTGAGTCAAGGTAACTGCTCAGCTTCCAGTGTTACAGAAAAAATGAGCTTCATACACTCACATTTAAAAGCTTAGATAGTTTCAAAGTCTGTTGGAGGCCATCCTGATTTTAAGATACCTTCAGTAGCAGTAATTGTAATAGGTTTCTGAACAGAGTGTCAAGCTGTAAGACAGCTGTTACCTGAAAGCTCTTTATTACTGCTGGAAAATAGTAGTGAAAAGCCTTTGAAAGGGAAAAGGCTTAGTCTGCAAAGGAGCAATTGAAAGTGCCTGAATGGCGGTTGGTGCTCTGGAAAAAACACAGTTTTTAAAGAGATACGGGGAGATAACACATCAGCAGGGTTTGCTGTGCCATGTGAGTCTGAGCTCGCTATTTGTTTTTTGCAAGGATGCCAACTTTACAACAAATATGGTCCAAGTGTCAAACTCAGATATATCTGTTTGCAGGATTGTAGCTGTACTTTGATGTAAATTTAGTTCAGCAGTAATAAAAACCCCATGTTGCCTAATAGAAAGTATTAGAAAAATGCTGAACCAGTATGTTTCACTCACAAAGACCCTGTGTAAGCTTACTGTATCAGGGAGTCAAAAAAGGATGGGAGCCCTAGAAGAAGGAATGCTAGGAGCATGTGTCATGACACTGCTTTCTTTTTGAAGGAAGCTTGGGTTTTTGTTTGCTTACTTGTTTGTGCTATTTTTTCTAACTTTCCTACATTCTTGATCATACAGGAAAAGTTTATCCCTGTTTCCTATACAGTACCTTTAACAAAAAAAAAGTTGTCAGAAACTAAACAAGCACAGCCAGAGGATGGTTTTTAGTTTTGGATTGCCTTTACAGACCAGCTTTTGGATTCTTGGTGTGTAAACTTGGTTGGATTCACTCACCAGGACTCTGAGCACATCTGAAGAAGTTTGCTGTTGAATCTTCAGTGTTTGCATTCTATACTTTCTGACTTTAATACAGAAGTTTATAATCTTCATCCCCTGACTGTGACTCTGGTTAGAACATCTGATTATGCATGAAAAAGTCCGTCAAGTATGTCCTCCAATTTTTGTGAAGTTTTCAGTTTCAGAATAATAGCTCTTCTTCTAGCCAAGACCAGAATAAAACCCTGTTGCACACAGTGTGTTGCTAGTGATTAAAACCAGCTTCTAGTTTAAAAAAATGGACTTCTCGTTGGTGGAGACACTCTGGAATCGAATTTAATCTCCCTCCTGCTATTCCAGTGGCCAGACTAGCATGTCTGGGAAGAAAGTCAGAGTAAGTTTTGGGAAGAATTTGCATGACAACATAAATCTGTGATTCTGGAGGAGAAAGTAGTTTCAGGGACAGGGAGTGGGGAGTTGCCAAGTGATGCTTTTATTATGGTTTGCCTTGGTATGGAGTGAAAAAGTAGTTTGTGGAAAGGCTGTGACCCATGATCTCTGTGGGTGGCAGGAGATAATGTTTAGTGTGTGGGAATGGCCTTCAGGGACATTGTCTTTACAATGCTATCTGATTTAAAACTAAAAATAAGACTAGATGCAGCCCTCTAAGTTATCTTGTAATGCAAGATAATTGCAAGTCTGCTGCAAGAGCCACATGATGATGTTTGATAGAAGAGGATTTAGCTGGTAATGCCCTATCTGTTACTTATCTCAGGTTCTCTTTCTTTGATCTTTGTGTCATCAAATATCTTTCTGTGGCATCTCCTATGGGTGCAGTGCCTGTCCCTCTCTAACTGCAAACCAGAAGGAAGTATGTATCATTCCCACTGCTTCTACCTGATTCTGGTGGGAAGATAGCCATGATGTTCTCTCCAGAAATTTTGTTACATTTCTTGAAAACAAGTTATTTCAAAACGAAGTATTTCAGTTACTTCTGGAACTTTTTCACTTGGCTTTTAATACCCAGCTGGGCAGCCTAGAAGAAGTGTAGAGCCAGTAAAAATAGGCTATGTCAGGAGAGGAGATATTTAGATCAGATCAAGTTCTGTATGAACAACACAAAATAAAGACCATGCTTCTTTCAGAAGGACTTCTAGAAGAATTGCACTGAACTGACTGACAGTTCACCATAGAACTAATGGAGGTCCCAGTGCTCCTCAGGCTCTTGCTGAGGGATGTATCCTGTTGAACAAAAACACATATGAACTGACTCCTAGGAGGAGATGTATGAACCTGCATTAATTACTGATACATTCTCTTTGAAGAATACTGGAATACCCAAAGGCACAAACTGATGCAAAATTCATGCTGGAGTTTTCTTTAAATGGATATCCTTTCCTAATAAGACTGTGTATTCTGTGAATTATGAATGTCCCGCTTGGGGGAGGTGCATGGATGTGGCACAGAGGGGATACAGCCAAGGTGAGGGAATGTCCATATCTCTTACAAGCCTCTTTGGTCAGTAACATCAAGGAAGCAACACAGGAGTGATTAACTTATGGTCAAGATTGCCTTAGGATCTCTATCTTTGTTAGTTTGAAAATTTTTAGGAGTGGTTTGAATTTATTGTCTTGACACTTGCACATTGTAAAAAGAATGATTAATGAAATTTGCAAGTATAAAAAGCTTTTGCAAAGCTGGTTTATATCTGATAGCTCCTTCCCTCTTTAGCTGTAGTGATTTCAATATCTGTCTGAAGATTAAACTTCTCTACTTTCTCTGGGGGATAAATCAATGACAGGATCAAAATACTGAAAAGCAGGATCAGGAACTGTTTGACCTGTCTTGAAGATTGAGACTGAACAAAGCTTCTTAGATTTCTTCTGTTTGCATACACTTTTCCCATTATTTCTCATGTATCTTTTAATTCTGACTTACTGTCCTGTTGCCAGAAATTCCTGTACCTTGAGACCCAGCTAGCTCTACAGGTTGGGAACTCAGATGTGTCCTATAAGCCGAAGAATTTTCCCTGGAAATGCAAGGAATTGGTAACCTTGGAAGATTTGTCTAAAGTGGACCTCATTTCAACACAGAAGCTTTGCAAAAATACGTTGAGTTTTGTTTTTCAGGTTTTTGAAGAGTCTTGGCAGTGCTGTGCCTCTGAGGTTAGCTGAGTCTGAGATGAGATCATGTTTGGGAAGATCTGAAGAATGAGAAATGGGTTTGGTTTTGGGGACAGACTGTTTCAGCTGGCTACAGTTTTCCTAAGTGTTAAACAAGCATGGAATTTGCTTTGGGTCATACCTGTAGGTTTTGGAAAAGGATATTTTACCCAAGTCTGCCTATTCACCCAAAGCACAAAACACATGCAGAAGGTTTCCTGGGAAGTATGTGCCTCCGACTCATTCCCCCTCCGGTAATTTATGCTGCAGCATTTGGGAGACTGGAGCAGAATAACCTTCCCTGGTTAACTGACAGAGAAAAAAGAAATGGAAGGAACCATTATTTTCCTGTCAAGATTTCCATGAAACAAAGAGGTGCAGAATTATGCATGCTGAGGGTTGTCTTTGGTCCTTTGATTAACAGCAGAGGCCCAATTTCGCCATCAAAAGCGTTCTTAATTATAAGCCCCCTTGAAAAGGCTGCCTTGAACGCTGTAGAAATGATATTACAGGAGCATGTCTGTCTTCGCGTAGGTGAGCTGCAGGCGTTTTGTGGGATCATTTCCTTAAAATCATCAGAAATACACTAAGAATACAAGAGGAATCTGGAAATACTTGTTATTTATTGAAGTTTAACTGCAGCAGAAGGCGTTGCATCAGTGGTGAACTCAAATAGCTGGTCCTGGCTCAAGTGTGGGAAAGCTTCCCGCTTTGCTACCTTAGCAAAGCCTGATATTCTCCCCATGCAGCTGGTGGCATAATGTGTATCACAAGGTCTTCCTCAAATAAAAGACATCCATCTTGGTTATTTTATGAGTCTGCTGATTAAAGAGATTTTATTGCAATTACTTTGACTAAAAGGCTACAGCAGAAGATGGAAATGTTAATTTACAATCTGCTTGCTGACCAGGTGTCATGTGATAATGGATTGGGACAGACTGTGGTTTGAAAATGGACCTGAATTCTCAGAGCCACTAATTTGAAGTGGCAGATAAAGTACCAGCATGCATCTTTCAAGAGGGGCATGTTTGATTAACCAGCTACAACACAGCAGCAGTTGATTGACAGGTTGGTTGAGAAATGATCACCTTTGGCTTTACACTTGTGGCAGCAATGTACATGGTAGAGGAGGAGAGAGGAGCAGCAGAAAGACAGATGGACGGAGCTGGAAGGTAAATCTTTGCTTTGTAGTAAGCAGACTGTGCTCCAGACCCACGACAACACTTACGTTCCCAATTTCCAATTAAACAAAGGAGATTTAGGTACCTAACTAGATATGTAGATTAGGTCTTTAATTCTTTCAGTTTCTTAAAGGCGTGTATGTAGTAACAGATGCAGCTAATTCATTTTAAAATAAGTAAATAAATAAGAAGTATTTCTTTGCAGCTGTAGCATTGGCTCTGCTCTTTTTTCAGAGGCTTTATAGTGCAGGATGCAAGTTGTCAGACACCCTCACTCTGGTAGGGTACCCAAGGATTTGAAATGATTTCATACATTTGGGCTCAGGTGTTTCAAACAATACTAGTGATGGTAGCCTGATAGCTAGGGTTTTAATATTTCTGTGAAAATTTTGAATTTCATAGCACAGAGATAATTGTTCCTGAAATTCCCCATCTTCGTTTGCATGTTACATTAAAAAAGACTATCCTAATGTGTAAAGTTACAGAACAATTTCTGCTAATTTTGGTTGTTTATGTATGCTACTGAAATCTCTCCTGCATAAGTAAATTTACATAAAACACTGCTGAGTTTTGTTGCAGACTCTTAATAGATGACTCTACTGAAACTTTAATTATCAGTAAACTTAAAAGAATTATGGTTAAGTTTTAATTTTGGAAACTGATAATATGTTACTAAAGGCGGAGTGATGTATGACGCATTGCTGTAATATTCTTTATATCATATGTGAATTGCAAGCGATTGATTACAGTTGTGCTCCAGAGGTGGCAGTGGACATGAGAAGTAGAAACAGTCATGTGGCTTTAGGTCTGTTTTGCACACTGAAGGATTGCAAGTTGTAAGCAACATGTATGTGTGCAGTGGGTATTAGGGATCTGTTTCTGAGCAATAATCACTGCCATATATTGTTATATACACTACAAAAATATTTGTTCCTGAATGTTATGAATGGCTACTGAATTTCTGAAGAAGATGTAAAAAGAAGCCAGAGCTGAAAGAGGCATTTTAGTGCTTGTCCCCCAATGAGCAAATTCATAAGCACAGCTGGAAATCTAATGGAATTAGAGCTGATTTTATTAGAATTCACTCTTTTCCTTTGATCTTTGATGGGATGATGTTAGGACTGTGCTGGTGTAAAACCAACTGTCATAAGCAGAAATGAGTTAGAAATCCTCAAACTAAAGTGTTCATTAGGATATTGAGAGGAGTCATAATAAAAATTAACTGTCTGAAAAGGAAGCACTAGTGTTCACTGGGGTATTTCGAAAGAGTTTGTAAAGGGGAAAAAAAAAAAGGAAAAAGAGATACTCAAATGAAGTCAGTGTCTTATGCTGATTTTTCAGCTGTTCTGCAGTTCAGTGGGTAGGTCAGTGGTGCAAAGAATAGCCTTGATCTCAAAAAAATGTATGTCTTTATAGTTATGTCTTTATATGTATAGATAACTAAACTATTTTGTGATATGAATATATACACATATACTATATAACTATACAGATACAGAATTTTATATTTGAATGTTTTTATTTATATTTTATGCTAATGTGTGTGTCTATATATAATTATTGTTATTCCAGTGTTCTTGGTGGACCCCAAAATGAATGTATTTAGGGTGGCTGTAGACAGTTACATTCCCAGGTTTGAGCTTATGTAAAAGCCTTGGCACTTGCTGATGTCAATTTAAAGGCAGAATGAGAAGGATGGAATAACTTAGTACTGCAGGCAATGCTAAAGCAGGTGTCTGAATTATGAGATGCTTGTTTTGGGGTGGCAGAAGGAAATGTTTTGCTGCATTTGATGGGGAGTCTGGATTCCACCAAAGTTAATACTAAAGGAAAAGCACTGCTCTGACCCATTCACTACCCTGAAGCATGTGTGATGCTTTCACTGACCTTGTCACATCTCTTCATGTTGAGACAAAATGTCAGTAGATGCTATCATTTTACTGGGATTCCATTTGGGAAAGAGTTGATGTGCCATAGGAGGCAGTTGCTGACATATATGTAATTACACTGTGACTGCTGTGGTGGAAATCTGTGTTCAAGAGATCATTGAGGAAGTACCAAAAGCTGGGTTAAACCTTGAACTAGTCTTGAATTCTGAATAAGAGACATGGGGAGAAGGGCAAATAAATCTTGACAACATACAGCACTGCTAAAGAGCACTTGCACTGTAGTACCAAATAAAGCTGCTTCACCTCGCTATCATCTTGGTGAGCTTTGAAGGTAGCTGGAGTGCCATTTTTAGCCTATGATGACATTGGGTAGATCTTATGGCCCCAGTCCCAGGCAGCTCGTGGTGGGGCTGCCAAGAGTGTTGTGGAGAGTAGGATTTCAGAGACATGCTCCCACTATGTGTATCAAAATGTTGATTAGTCAGGTTTTTGATGATTTTGCAATTTTTGTGAGTTACTCAAGATTCTGACAGAGCTTGAAGTACTTTGCAGTGTGACATCACTTTAATGCAAATAAGCTACAAGGAGGTAGATCCAGCTTTTGCTCTGGGCGCAGTTGTTGACACTTTGCATGACTTCATTGAGTACTCACTCCTGCTTTCACCATCTGTGAAAGAAAAGGTAGTCCCTATTGAGTATGAACAAGCTTTTGGAGATGTCCGGACAAGTAGTCTCCTATTCCCAGTGTGTGACTGACGAGTGATGGTGATTAATACTGCACACAACCACCTTTGACCATAAAATCTTTCGGTTTCTCCAAAGAAATCTGTTGACACGGCTCTACCAAGAGTAATGCTTGTTGCCCTGCCACCAGCCCCATCCATAAAAGAGGTTATCTGTGCAATGAATGTACCAGTACCATGTGGCTGGGATAAAAACAGTGATGCGTCACCCAAAAATAAGTGCTGTGTTGATTGTAGCTGCCAAACACTCAGTCGTCAGTTTCCTCCCCCTTAAGCATTTACCACCTCTCTGACTGTGGTGTAAGAGAGTGGCAGGTGGAAAGAGTTAACCATTGATGAAGTTAGTCATTGTTGCAGTGCAGTGGTGGTCTTGTAGCTGCCCAGGGCTTTAGAGACTTGTGAGGCCATGTCTGCAGTCCTCACGTTAATGCCTGTTCTAATGTTGGCAGTAATCTTGGTAGTTTAAGCAAGCAAAAAGCTATGGCTCATAGTTCTTTGAGATGGGTTAAAATTAGTTGCTATTAATAGAAAATAAAATCTGTTTTTCACATCTGCGGTCTACTTAATCAGAAATTGTTATTGCATCAGGTGAACCAATTCAGTATATCAAACTCACTTCAAACTGAACTTGGTCATAGGCCATTTAATAACCACACAAGTGTTTTATTTGTTCTCTTTCCATTGGTTTTATATATTTAGTAGTAGTATGTAAATCACACATTGTATCATGTTACATTCTGACTCCAGTAAGACAAGCTCAGATTGACTATCTTAATGTTCAATAGTTGGATGATGCATGGTAAAACAAAAATGACAGCAGTTCACATGTGCCCTACTCATTCTTTCTAATCCCCTGTGTATTAATTTTCCTGTACAAAAATCTCTGTCATGAATGGAAACAATTAATCTTATTTCATTTTATCAAAGCCATTCATTAGTATATATGTACTTTTATTGTGTTGGTCACTTTAGAGTGACCAACTTCAACCAGCTTCACCAGTTTCTGGTGATAAATATTCTTAATACCTGTGATTCTTTTGGTTGCCCTAAAAGTATTAATAACCTTCTTAAGGAAACCAAGCTGAAGTTAAAATGTGGACATCCTTTAAGTCTAGTGCCTCCTAAAAACCACTAAATGGTGCCTTGTTTAAGGAAGAAAAAAAAAAAAAAGTCTTTCTGGAGCACCCTATAGCCAGCTCTGGTTTAGTTTGGAAGAGCAGCATTGTGCTATTTCTGCTTCCTACTGTGCTCTTCATCTTTTTACTGCAGCTTCATTCTGACTGTTCATACCTTTGGCCAAAAGTTAATTTAGACAGAACAAAGGGGATATTGGCAGGTCAGGAAAGTCAGAATTTTTCTGAATGAGCTTACTCCTTTTATTGAGGCACTTTGTTTCCCTTTTTTGTTACTTAGCCATTTTGCAGCTCGGGATCTACTGTTAGGAATTAGAAGGGGATTGAGTATACATCTCCCAGCCTGAAATCTTCCTTATCCTTTTGCATGTTGTAATTAGGGCAAGAGTTGCCTTCTTGCCTTATAAGGTAGAATATTGGAAAAAATCGAGTGAGGTGTTTTCTTACCTTAGCTTTAGGCCATTTCAGTGTGTGTGTGTACATACACTGGTGATTGGACCTGCTATAAGGGGGACGTTTTTTTGCTTTGGAAGCTCACAGGGTTGATTTTGTCCCTGGGGAGACAGCAGCTCTGCTCAACCCTGGGCTCGCTGGCCTCTCTTAGCTTTACTGACTATAAATACCTATAATTCATATGCCAGCATTGCCATAGACTCATAGAACAGTTAGGGTTGGAAAGGATCTTAAGATCATCTAGTTCCAACCCCCCTGCCATGGGCAGGGACACCTCACACTAAACCATATCACCCAAGGCTCTGTCCAACCTGGCCTTGAACACTGCCAGGAATGAATCATTCACAACTTCCCTGGGCAACCCATTCCAGTACCTCACCACCCTAACAATAAAGAACTTCTTCCTTATATCCAATCTAAACTTCCCCCATTTAAGTTTGAGCCCATTACCCCTTGTCCTGTCACTACATTCCCTAATGAAGAATCCCTCACCAGCATCCTTACAGGCCCCCTTCAGATACTGGAAGGCAGCTATGAGGTCTCCACGCAGCCTTCTCTTCTGCAGGCTGAACAGCCCCAACTTTCTCAGCCTGTCTTCATAGGGGAGGTGCTCCAGTCCCCTGATCATCCTCGTGGCCCTCCTCTGGACTTGTTCTAACAGTTCCATGTCCTTTTTATGTTGAAGACACCAGAACTGCACACAATACTCCAAGTGAGGTCTCACGAGAGCAGAGTAGAGGGGCAGGATAACCTAATTCGACCTACTGGTCCCTCTCCTTTTGATGCAGCCCAGGATACAGTTAGCTTTCTTGGCTGCAAGCACACACTGAAGCTGGCTCATGTTCATTTTCTTATTGACCAACACCCCCAAATCCTTCTCTGCAGGGCTGCTCTGAATCTTCTCTGCCAAACCTGTAGCTGTGCCTGGGATTGGTCCGACCCAGGTGTAGGACTTTGCACTTGTTATGGTTAAACTTCATGAGGTTGGCATCAGCCCACCTCACAAGCGTGTCAAGGTCCCTCTGGATGGCATTCCTTCCCTCCAGGGTGTCAATTGAACCACACAGCTTGGTGTCATCGGCAGACTTGCTGAGGGCACGCTTAATCCCACTGTCCATGTCAGCAACAAAGATGTTGAGCAAGACCTGTGCCAACACCGATCCCTGAGGGACAGCACTCCTTACTGGTCTCCAGCTTGACTTTGAGCCATTGACCACAACTCTTTGCGTGCGGCCATACAGACAGTTCTTTATCCACTGAGTGGTCCACCTATCAAATTGATGTCTGTCCAGTTTAGAGCCAAGGATGTCATGTGGGACAGTGCCAAACACTTTGCACAAGTCCAGGTAGATGACATCAACTGCTCTACCCCTGTCCATCAGTTCCATAGCCTCATCATAGAAGGCCACCAAATTGATCAGGCAGGATTTCCCCTTAGTAAAGCCATGTTGGCTGTCACCAAGCACCTTGCTGTTTTTCATGTGCCTTAACATGCCTTCCAGGAGAATCTGCTCCCAGATTTTGCCAGGCACAGAGGTGAGACTGACTGGTCTGTAATTCCCTGGGTCATCCATTTTCCCCTTCTTGAAAATGGTGGTTATATTTCCCTTTTTCCAGTTGTCAGGAACTTCACCTGACTGCCATGATTTTTCAAATATGATGGCCAGTGGCTTAACAACTTCATTTGCTAGCTCCTTTAGGACCTGAAGATGGATTTCATCGTGTCCCATGGACTTAAGCATGTTCAGGTGCTGAAGATGATCTTGAACCAGATCCTTTCCTACAATGGGCCCAAGGTCTTCATTCTCATAGTCCCTGCGTCTGCCTTCCAAGACTTGATTGGTGTGGTCAAAGCATTTGCCAGTGAAGACCAAGTCAAAGAAGTCATTCAGAACCTCAGCCTTCTCCAAATCCAGGATAGCCAGTTCTCGTGATAGCTTCCAGAGGGGTGTTATGTTGTCTCTACTCTGTCTTTTATTCGCTATACACCTACAGAATCCCTTCCTGTTATCCTTAATATCCCCAGCCAAGTTTAATTCCTACTGGGCTTTAGCTTTCCTAACCTGATCACTAGCTTCCCGGACAAGATCCCTGTATTCTTCCCAGGCCGCCTGTCCTTTCTTCTACCTTTTATAAGCCTCTTTTTTCCTACAAATTTTCCTCAGCAGCTCCTTATCCATCCAAGGAGGTCTCCTGACCCTCCTGCTGCACTTCCTTCTAGTTGGGATGCAACACTCCTGAGCTTGTAGTAGGTGATCCTTTAATATCAGCCAACAGCCTTGGGCCCCCCTGCCCTCTAGGGCTATATCCCGTGGAACCTTACTAAGCAGGTTCCTGAAAAGGCCATAGTCTGCTCTGTTGGAAGTCCAGGGCAGTGAGCTTGCTGCACGCTCTGCCCACTGTCCTGAGGATCTTGAATTCGACCATCTTGTGATCTCTGCAACCCATGGCATGGGGGTTGGAACTAGGTGATCTTAAGGTCCTTTCTAACCCTAACTATTCTATGATTCTACGATTCTAAGACTGCCCTGAAGAGTCATGTTTCCAACCAGCCCTCCCCTGTTGGTGAGCACGATGTCAAGCTTGGCACTTCTCCTTGTTTGCTCCTCTATTGCTTGCAGAAGGAAGTCATCTTCCACACAATCGAGAAACCTTCTAGATTTCTTGTGCCAGGCCATATCATCTGTCCAACAGACGTCAGGGTGGTTGAAGTTTCCCATGGGAACAAGTGCCTATGAACATGAGGCTTTTCCTATCTCTAGAGTACATCATCCGCAGGTTCCTCTTGATCAGGTGGTCTGTAACAGATGCCCACAGTAATGTCTCCCATCACTGTTCTCCCTCTGACCTTAACCCACAAAATCTCTAACCCACAAACTCTCTGTCAACTGCTCACCAGTCTGCAGGCAGAGTTCCATACTCTCCAGCCTATCCCTAACATAAATAGCAACACTGCCTCCACGCCTGCCGGGCCTGTCTTTTCTAAAAAGCCTGTAACCTTCCATTCCAACACTCCAGTCATAGGAGCCATCCCACCATGTTTCTGTTATACCTGTTATATCATAGCCCCGTAGACGTGCCCACATCTCTAATTCCTCTTGTTTGTTCCCCATGCTATGGGTGTTTGTATAAAGGCATCTTAGCTGAGCTCCGAATGAAGCCTGCTCATTGACTGGAGCGGCTGTAATATCTCTACATTGCTCCAAGCATTTATTATAGGTGTTAGCAACTGACTGCGTGTGTTGGGATGGAATGTAGACATCCGGATTTTGGAGCAGGGAATCTTATCCCTACCTGGAACCTGTTTGTGGTACGCCATTATAATGGTAGGTGTCAGTGCTTTTTTTACAGTATTCAAAAGACATTCTTTTCAAATGTTCATAAAGGCTACTTAAGTCTAACACCCGTTGTTGTCATAATAAAAGCAGTTTGACCAACTTCTTTCACCATCAGTAATTCTTTTTGATTTTATTCTGTGTAATGCATGGTGGTTCATTTGCCTTCAGCTGTAGTGTTTTGTCAAGTTTATTTGGTGATTAAGTTAAGTTGGAGTGAACTAAAAACCAGCTCTCAAAACTCACAGCAAGATTTCAATAGGCTCCTTGACCAAATCTGCATAATATTCAATAACTAAGTTACTCTCAAATGTCATAAGCTACTTATCTGTTAAAGAAGGGATTCTGTCTAGATTAATTAATGAACAGAAGTAACACATCAGAAATACTGTGCTATGATATTTTAAACAGATTATATATTTGGGGGTTTAAGCCATTGTATTCTAGTTTGGGAGAACTTTTTTTCGTTTATACCCTTTTTTTGAGGAAAGACAGCTCAGTGCTAGTTGTGGTTTTACGATCATCTTGTTCATCATCTTGATGTTCTCTTTCTGTGTCGATAAGCATGCACACCTGTACAGAGCCAATATAAGGCTGCAGTAACGTAAAACAGAGGGCTTGTTTTTCTTTTCTAGATATTCTAAATGAACTTACATGAACTAAATGAATTAATCTATTAAAATTTCTGTTTTGTGTAGTTTTGGGTATTTTTTTTCTTCCTTAATTTTTAGAGTGTTCTGTGTCATTACCAGAAATGTATGTATAATGAAAAAGTGTGGCATACTTCTTATTATTTATATACCAAGGATTTGGCCTTTCTGCCAGATCTGAAAGATTCAAAGCAAGACTCAAAGACGTCTGTTCTCCAGGAGGATTTGACTGCTTACTTGAGAACAGCTGGACTAGTTCTGTTACTGGCCAGAGCCAATCTGTAAGGGGAGTACTGGAAAAAATGTCTCATATAATTCACAGCTTCTAAAGCAGGAGAGGCTGATTGAACTCAATATGAACTTAACCTTTCCAAGAACCACCAGTTACTGTATTTGTCTTTTGTTGTACACGGTTGCCATTGCAAGTACTGCATTATTGTCATAAGACTTATTTCTGTATCTTGAAAGAGTTACAGAGTAAAGTAATTTTCCAGAGATAATCGGCTTAGCCTCACAATGATAAACATATTCCTCTATGGTGGTTTTCTGTTACTTCAGGATATAAGGAAGATGTGATTTGACATGTCACGATTTCGGTGTGTAATCAGTATGTCTAAGATCAACTGTATCATGCGCTTTTATATTTTTCTGTACTTAGAAATCTTTGGAGACAGATCGGGTGAAGGCAAAGCATGAATTAGCTTTTACTTAGCCAAACTTCACCTTTTTCTTGGATTTATATCCTATGTAATACTATAAAAAGTTTGCTCTTTTTGTTTTACTAAGATTCCTTAATCTTTCACATTTAGGTACATCAAGACCAGTGTTTTGAAACAGGGCTGATGCCTGAAGGAGGGCACAGTCTGCAAATTCTGGCCTAAACAAATGTTCTTTCTCTTTTGAGATGCCAAGTATGAATAAATAACCTGAGAATTCCCTCAACAGATTTTCACATTCAGTCATTTTTTTGGCAGGTAGCCTGCCATACTATTTAACTATCAATCAGCCCTGTTGGGATATAATTTTAAAAGTCAGGGTGGGTCAATTGGTAAGGCAGCTTTCTTGGCCGTTTGGAAAGCTGTTCCCTCAGAATAGCAGTCACTAGTAGGTTCGGCAGCAGTCACTCTAAGCAATGCTTGCATCCCACAGGACTGATGTCTGGCTCAATTCACTGTCTAATGTTATGCGGAATGTGTGATACACATAGAATCATAGAATGGTTTGGGTTGGAAGGGGCCTTAAAGATCAACTGGTTCTACCTCCCCTACCATGGGCAGGGACACCTTCCACTAGACCAGGTTGCTCAAAGCCCCATCCAACCTGGCCTTGCCCCAGGGATGGGGCAGCCATAGCATCTCTGTGCAACCCATTCCAGCACCTCACCACTCTCACAGTGAAGAATTTTTTCCTAATGTTCAATCTAAATGTTTTCCTCTGAGTTTAAAGCCATCCCCCTATCCTGTCACTACGTGCCCTTGTAAGAAGTCCCTCTTCGAATTTCTTGTAGGCCCACTTAAGGTACTGAAAGACTACTCTTAGGTCTCCCCTGAGCTCTTCTCTTCTCTAGGCTGAACAAGCCCAACTCAACATCTAGCAGATCATACAACAAAATAACCAAATTCTAGAGGATGATATATTCACATGCAAAACAAAACCAGAATTTGTCAGCAAAAGCTACTTCCTTTAATCTACAAGTGTATTGGCTTTGCTGTATTCCTTCGTACAGCACAGCCACTGTAGATACCCTTTGGGCTAATACAGCTGGCTTTGTAAAGTTCAAGTGATGAGCTTTCAGTACAATTGCTAACTTACTTTTAATAAAATTGCACTATCTGTAGCAGACAGTAAAAGATAACTGTTTTCTTCTCTTTTTAAAAGGGGGAAAGGGTAAAAAAATGATGTTAAACTTTATTGTTACATTCCGGGATAATAAAGCAATAAAGCTATCAATTACACCTTATGCAGGCACTAGATTAGTTAGTAGTTGACTGTAAATTGCTGTCTGAGCTGCACAGTCACAGGGTTTGAAGTTAAACAGGATCCTCAGAAATGCTTAGTGCACTTGAAGAATAGGCCCTTGTATGTCAAAGTTGTTGTTACCGTGTAATATGATGAAGTACCTCATCTGTCTGTGAAGACCACTTGTATTAAAAACCTGTAATGGGATTATAAACAGTATTTTCACAGCACTGTTGTCATGTTAAATGATGTCCATGTCAGCGAGTCTCTTGGATACCTCATCGTAATCAAGTGGGAATCTTGACTTTCTTTTTTCCTAATTCTTTACACAGGAAAATAAATGGACATTTAGCCTGATCTGTTTCTAAAGTGAAACATCAGTAGAGATTTCATTGCCACAATTCAAAACTGAAATCTTTTGTTTGACAGTAACAAATTGGAGGAATGTAATATATATATAAATGTATTGATATTACAGTTCTTAGGGCCCAAAATCTTGTTTATATGTGTGTGGCCTTTTTAAAAGGCAGAGCAGCTCAGTGATGTATGCATCTAACAGGACTAGGAGAGAGGTGATCTCTGTGTCTCCTGTTGAGGGTATCTGACCTGGTGGTTGAGATGTTACAACTTTACTGGTCTGAAACCCTGAAACCTTGTATTTTAAAATACAGAAATAGCAGGTAATGTTCCTGCTCTGTTTTTCACCTAGAAGCATGGATCATTTAATGACTAATGATGTGGAAGACCTGGGTTCAGTTTGCACCAGTGCCTGAAGAGATTCAAATCTGTCTCAAGGAGACCTCAATTTATGAGGCTTTCACGGTTTACGAGGTGCAGTTATGAGGCTGTTCTGAGACCAGGGTCCTTCTAATGCATCCTTTTCAAACTGGTCTGCTTTATGGTTTTTTATGATTTACAGGACAGGAGAGAGAAAGAATATTTTGACTGTAGGCAAATTTTCAAGAGTGTTGTTCTCAACAGAATTTTTCACTTAACTGGATGTGTATTCCCAGATGAGTAATTCATTACATCTTAACTCCATGAGAGACAGATGATTTTAGCTTCTGATTCTTGCTGCGTACTGTTTGCAGTCTACCAACATGTCACGTTAGGCACACAGACCAGAGGTTGCTGACAGCTGTGTTAGAGGAAGGTGTGATCATGCCATCTCACAATTTACTCACAAAATACCCTACACTGATTTCATCCAGTGATTATCTAAACTGGCATGAGACCAGAACTCAAGACTCCCTCCTCCCTGTCTCCTCATTTAGGAATAATCATTTTATTCCTATAAAATGTGAAACAAAGGTCTGTGTGGGACTTGGATCTCCCAGCTTCTCCTTCGTTGTTTTCAGGAGGAGCTTCAGGGCTGTAGAAGAGAACTCCTGTGCTGGAGTCTGTTGGTGGTGAGGGTGCTGGGTGGCTTAGCCCAGCAGAAGCAGGAGAGGCAGTGGGATATTCAGGTCCAAAAGACCGCGTCCTTGCTCGCTAAGTAAGGTGTGTTTCTGTTCAGTGTGATGGGTTTTATTTGCCAGAGACTTTTTTCTTTACAGAGTTAATCTGAAGTGTTTAATGTTCTGTGATTAATGAGGGCAGAGGAAACCTTCTTTGTCATCAGAGTTTTTCGTACCTACTCATTTTCATTGATGTTTTAATCTTTCTTTGGAAAACTGGCATGTGCACAGTTGGAGGTGTGAGTGGTAGACCCATTGTTCTTTGCTGGTGTGGTGGTTACTGTGAATTCTGTTGCTTGGGAAATACATACAAGGTGAGCACCTGGCCATGGCTAACATATCTGTGAAGATGAGCAGTATCTGACAAACTTTCCCCAGTGTAATGAATTGAAAGTCATGGACAGGGGGGTTGGAACTAGATGATCTTAATGTCCTTTCCAACCCTAACTATTCTATGATTCTATGACTAGACAAGCTGTTGAAGGATAATCTCTGTTGTGGAATTCAAGATTAAAGGTACAAAGAAATAAGGTAGAGGGGACATTTAGACCTGTTCCAAAAGAGGGCCACAAAAATAATCAGAAGACTGGCACAACTGTTCTCTGAAGAAAGGAAGTTGGGGTTGCTCAACCTGCAGAAGAGAAGGCTCTACAGAGAACTTACTGCAGCCTTTCAGCACTTAAACAGGGCATATAAGAAAGGTGGAGAAAGACTTTTCACCAAGGCCTGTAGTGACAGCACAAGGGACAATAGTATTAAACTGAAGGAGGGTAGATTTAGACTGTACATCAGGAAGAAATTTTTTATGATAATGGTGGCGAGACTCTGGAACCCATTGCCCTGTGACAGTGTTGAAGGCCAGGTTGAATGGGGCTTTGAGCTACCTGGCAGGGGGTTTGAACTAGGAGATATTTAAGGTCCCTTCTCACCCAAACCATTTACAATTCTGTAATGCACTCATGTCTTGATGTGAAGGAGAGCAGAGGCGAGCTCAGAATGTGGCAGAAATGGTGAGTGTAATGACCTTCAGAAGGGGGTACCTGAGCCAATCAACACAGTTACACTGTGGCTCTGCCTCAGGAAGCAGCAGAAAGGTACAATGGCTCTATCTGCCAAGGTGTTGATTGTGTTAGAAGCTGTCTTCTGTATTGCTTCAATGCAGAAGTCTTGAATTACTGAAGCAGCTGCACAGCTTTTAGTTTTCTCATGTTAGATTTTCATGGCTGTAACATTCAATTTTGTATATATTAAAGCTAGAGATACTTTCTTTAATTCGCTGATAAATCCTCCCCCCCAAATCTAAGTGTGAGCTCTCCTATGTAATTTGTAATATATTGAGTTGTTAGTACTACTTAATGCTGTAAAATATCTTAAACGTAAGACCCATGTGCCAATAACAGTAATAGTGTCTGTCTCAAGAGAACAAGAAACTTGAGTATGTCTACTTAGATACGGATGTGGCGTGCTTATCCCTCATTTGATTGTGCACTGTAACACTTGTTAGTGGAAAAATTAAGCAAGTCAGTTTATATATCTTGTAAAGTTACTTCACGCTACCCTTCTGGAGTAAATTATCACATCAGTTTTTCATGTAGCTCAAGTCTTCCTTTAAGTCAGAGCAACAAAACAGCACACATGCAGGGATCAACTTTTGCATCTTAAACTACAGAATCATAGAATGGTTTAGGTTGGAAGGAACCTTAAAGGCCATCTAGTTCCAACCCCTTTGCCATGGATAGGGACACCTTCCACTTGATGCAGTTGCTCAAAGCCCCCTCCAGCTTGGTCTTGAATACTTCCAGACACGGAGTATACAAAACCTCCCTGGGAAACTTGTGCTAGTGTCTCACCACCCTCATTGTGAAGAATATTTTTCTTCATGGTGCTCCTAGAGCAAAAAGGATGGAAATGTTCAGTAGCTTTAGATCCTTCATGTAAGCTTTGGCTGTTGAGTAGAATGAATCCATGTGTCTGTGTATGCATCTCAAAATTCCACAATAAATTCTCAGAGTTGATGGATACATACAGTTAAGTGCCTTTTTTCTTTTACTGTAATCCTAATTTTGACTCAAAGATGGGATACTTGTGTGTGTGTTTTGCTGCGGTTTGCATAGGCAATGACTTGCCTGTCTGCCAGAATCATGGCCTTGTGCCCTTGGAGGTGTGCTGCTGTACCCCTGCCACAGCTAGCACCTCCCCATGAGGGTGACAGAACCTTTCTCCCAGTTCCGTGCTGTCTGCTGAACTCCAAGAGGTCTCAGATAGTTCCATGTGCCTGGGCATCAGAACTGAACCCAAATCATTTGGCTTAGTGAAAGAGTTGAGGGTAAACTTTGTACAAAATGTGGTTTTGTTAGCAAATGAAAGGGGTGGGGAGGAGGCAGGGAAAGGGGATTTAGGTCAACCAGAAACTTTGGGGAATTGATTTCAAACTCACTAGCTTATTAGAATCAGTAAAGAAATAACACACAGATCAGGAAATAACTGATGTGTGTTCTTTAACTGCCTAAATATTAAATGTGTCAATGTGCATTGTTAATGATGGTTCATTTTAACATTTACCTCTCACTATCCCTCCAATTTCTTTTTAACAGAAACTTCTAAAGAGCTTGAAAAGAAAATAGAAGTTATTCTGTTGAAAAATTATTTGTAGACCAAAATAGGAGGGCTCTTTTCTCATTTTCCATTTCTTCCGCTTTTTATCTGGTCAAGCAGGAGAAATAGTGCCTTGTAGCCCCTGTCACTATAGGAAGCATATAAGAAGTTTCCATTAAAGTAAAAAATGTATCTCTTAAGGGGACTCGAGAATTGGTTAACCTACCCTTTATCTTTGGGTGTCTAATCTGGTATTTTATATATATTATTTGTTGCCAAAACCCAACAGTTTTGCTTCTAACATAATTTGGTTTTAGGCGTTACCATATATTTCAAAATTGCTATAAGCTGTTGCAAGCACCTTCTTTGAAAATTGAGAAATTGATGTTTTTTTATTTAAAAACTGTCCTCTGGAACAAGCTTAGAGTGATGTCATCCATAACTAATAACATGATGATCATACTAGTTTTGAGTTACTCTGTTCTGAGAAAAACAAGTAAATGCCCAGTTTATTATGCTCTGTAATAAAAATCACTGTAATGCTGCTAGCTATTAAAAAAATCAGTTTATTTTAATTCAGTTGTCAAGATATATATTGTTTTTAACATTAAAGGCGTAAAGAAATAAGAGTATTAGTATGTATAATTGTCTCAGATTTCAGGTGTGATAATTTAAAATAATGAGAGTTGTTATAGACAGACACTGTGGGCTTTAATTTAGAGCAGGAAAATTATTGTGAATAATGATAGGCTTTGTTCTAGGGTATTTATATTCACTAAGAAGGAATAAAATAACATAAATAGGGTTTCATGGTTAGAATGCATTTGATTTTTTATTATTATAAGGTTTCATCTCTAATATTGTAACTCCAAACTTTTATATGTAGTACTGGAAAAACTCTTAAGATTCTCTCCCTACATTTTCCCTTCTGTAAAGTGGAAGTAGTCTGTATTATCTCCATCTAAAGGAGGTTTCTGAAGACTAATCAGTTTGCAATAATCAGGAAGTGGTTCTTGTTACCACAGGGTAAGAATTGAAACAAAGACTCCTTCACAGTCAGCTAGAGTATTGGTGTTAAACAGTCTGTACTGGAGTGTCTGCTTATGCATGGTGTCAGTAGGTTGTCCATCTCATAATCCATATGCTATTTAATTTAGCCTTTAACGGTAATTTTTATAACATACATATGAAGACTCAGAAAAGGTGCAGAGAGAGGGTTAAGTTTTTATTCTTGGTCTTTTCTTCTGTAACAGTAAGTATTCTGACATACCAGGTCAAGGAATTGAATCAAAATCCATTCCAGAAGCATTAAACAACAGCTTTCCAAATATACATATTCATAGTTTATGTAAGAGCACATTCACTTTTGGGGGAAAAGTCAGAAATAGACATCCCAATTCTCCGTTCCCAAAAGCTGTGTCAAAAGAACATTGGTAAACCTCAACAATTAAGCAATCTCTCTTCAGGCAGGGTTAGGAGGAGGGCTGTCTGTGCTAACTTTGATCAGAGCCTGTAGCGAGCGATTACTGCAATGTACACTTTGTGTCTTCATATTTTGTGGATGGGTGTTGCGGAGGGATGGGATATTCCACCAGCAGGTTTCAGGGATATCTGCTGACAGCAGGGGAATGGTGAACCACAGGGCTTTGGGTCATGGGCCAAGCACTGCTGGGGCATCTTGCTTTACTTGGCACAAACCCTTTTCACTGGAGTATGTTCACTGCAAGCTTGACCTGTCTCATCATCTCTGGGCTGGGACACTCTTCCTCACATCCAGCCAAGCACTGCTGCCTTCCCAGCTGACCCCATCACCCAGGGAGATGAGCAGCGTTTACTTCCCACTCTCATCTTCATCTCGTAGTCCTCCCAGTTGCATCTGAGGTGACGTTAGTTGACCTAATGACTTCCTTAGGATTTAAAATGCCTAAATTCCTTAATTCACGGACTCTGCTTGTGTGATCCTTTGAAGCCCTAGTCTCTTTGCTGGTAGTATCTCAGCTTTCCCAGGCAGGACTCGCTATCAGTTTCCTCTTTCAGACAGTGCCAGACCTAATCTTTGCATTTTGTCTGCCCCTTTAGGACATTTTTTTCCAGCCAGTGTTATTCTTCTCCTCCCAGATTTGGCTCTTTTTCCTTCTTTGAGGTCAGCTGATGTCCTCCTCTGCACTGCCCGGTCCCAGAGGAAGAGCAGCACTGGCAAGCAGGAGTTCAAGAGGGTGAGAGGCAAACTCACTGCACCCAGTTTAATGAGCCTGGGGTAGAGCCACCCCCACCCAGAGGATGAGAGGTTTTGACTGTACAAATTCAAACCATGGACCCTAAGAAACAGCTAACTGTACTGGGCATGTTTGTTTTACTGGTACTATGAGGCAGTAATAGAGTAGTCCTGGATGACTGTTTAAGAACAGAAGCTGGGAAGTGCTAGTTTCAGTAAAAGCTTACTTAAACTTTTTCTTAAACTTTTTCTATCTGAAATGATTTTTCTTTTTCTTCCTCCAAACCACTGAATGACTTACTTTCAGTCAGACCTAACTGTAGTTAGTTCTACTCAATGTATTCATTTTAGTAAAGTGTGTCAAAATTGAGATGCAGTCTCAGTTGAGAGGTCAGAAGAACAAAGTGAACTTCAACTTCAGCCTTAAGAACAGTAAACAGAGGGAGGTTAATTTGGGAAAATGAATCCTTCTGGTGGAAATCAAGATGAGCAAAGACAAGCAGAGAGAGATAGAGAGAAATCCAGTTGTGGTGTGTGGATAATATACTGGATGTGAGTTTCAGACATGGCACCATTACCACCACTCCTGATGTATTTATCAGTCGTAGAATTGTTAAAGTTGTTCATGGGTAGTGCAGGGGTAAGGGTTGAATTTGATGATCTTAAAGGTCTTTTCCAACCTAGTTGATTCTGTGATTCTGTAGGCGTCTTCATATCTCAGAGGACATGTGGGTAAGACTGAGACTGAGTTATGAGGAATTACTGAAAAGAAGTAACCACCCAGTTTCGAAAGCCTTTTTTATGTCAGCTGTGTTTTGTGGGTGCAGAGTACTCTTGCAGCCTCTGGCACTGCTTGTCCAAGGAGGAATGATGTGGAAGTGAAAGACCAGATTGTCAGTGCTGGGTTCCAAGGCTGGAGGAGACATGGTATGAGTTTTGCCTAGAGCTATGCAACAGCTTGCAGGTAGTTAAAGGATACAAATAATAGTTTTGTGCATTATTTGACGTAGTCCTTTTTTTGCTAATACATTTATAAATATTCTGTGATGACGTGCAGAATATAAAAACATCTAGCAAATCTTTGTATCAAAATTTTAACTGTGGATCTTTAGCAAATTGTTATTCAGGCTTTAACTGATTTTCAGTGTAGGTTGGTTTGCATGGTGTCCTGGGTTTAGCAGTAGCAGTGATTTTTTTCTCCTTCTTAGTAGCTGGTGCAGCGCTGTGGTTTTGACTTTTGGCCTGGGAACAGCGCTGATAACACTGATGTTTAGTCTGACCAAGGACTTCATGAGTCTCATGCTTCGCCAGGGAGGAGGGGAAGCCGGGAGGAAGCAGAGACAGGACACCTGACCCAAACTAGCCAAAGAGATATTCCATAACACAGCACATCATGCCCAGGATGTAACTGAGAGTTACCCAGAAGGGCTAGAGCACTGTGGGTTTGGACTAGGTATCGGTCGGTGCTTGGCCGGGCGGGGTGGGGTGAGTTGTCGGTCAGCGGGTGGTGAGGTGTTGTATTCTCTTCCCCTGTTATTTTCTTAATCATTATTATTATTGGTGGTAGCAGTAGTGATTTGTGTTATACCTTAGTTACTGGACTGTTCTTATCTCAACCTGTGGGAGTTGCTTTCTTTTGATTCTCCTCCCCATCCCTCTGGAAGCAGGAGGGCAAGAAGGGGGCAGGGGTGAGAGAGAGACTGCGTGGCTGACTGTGTTTAAACCACGACACATGGAAAGACTGAATGCTTCCATGTTAGGAATAAGTAAACCTCAGAATATAATTTCAGTATTTTCACCCGGAAGTGTCAATGCTGCTGAGTTCTTTTTTTCAAAAATGACTTTCACTGCACCTTGCTGATTTGGTGGAGCTGTTTGTCAGCAAACCAGCATGGTGGGTACTTGGGGAAAGTTCCTGATTTGTTTCACGTCAGGCTAAGTAATTAGTCTAGATTGACAAAACAAAATCCCAATGTATGTCTGATAATTTTCTTTTTCAATTGTTTTCCAATGTAAACATAAAAGATTCAGTTTGTTCACACAAGTTTTTCCATAAACTCAATGGAAAAATTCTGATTTACAACTGAATTAAAGAAAATATAGGACTTTGTGAAATCAAAAATGGGAAGAATTACCCCAAACACATGGGGGAAAACTTATGAGAACTGCTAAGTGAATGTGTGAAATTCTTGTTGTCTGGAGTTTTATAAAGTAACATTTCTTTAAATCCCTGAAATTAATTCTACACTGGAGGCAATAGGATATTTTTTCATGGTATTTTATCTCCCCTTTAACAATTATTTAGGGATCTGCCATTTATTCAGAAGTTACTCTCAAATCTAAAATGGATTAGGACAAAGAATACAAACATGATACTAATATTTTTTATATGCTTAAACAAATAATGTTGCAAGCAACATCTTACACTAATGTTGTTCCATACCTTTGTTAGACTCGTTTTTCTTGAAGAGTTGTGTCATAGCAATAGGCATAAATTGGCTTCTTTCAACAGATTCTGTCTTTGATAGGATGTTCTAGTAACACTGCTCACATATAAATAATACATGTTAAGCAGGTTAGATATAAGGAAGAAGTTCTTTACTGTGAGGGTGGTGTGACACGGGAGCAGGTTGCCCGAAGAAGTGGTAAATGCTACATCCCTGGCAGTGTTCAAGGCCAGGTTAGACAGTCTTGGGTTACATGGTCTAGTGTGAGGCATCCCTGCCTATGGCAGGGGGGATGGAATTCGATGATCTTAAGGTCCTTTCCGATCCTAACTATTCTATAATTCTATGATTCTATAAGCTTAGCACCTAGTTTTCTTAATGTGTTAATGAGTTAGAGATTGAGGAGGTAGGTTTTATTGCTTTTAACAAATACTAACACAGGCCCACATAGAGTTTTTGGTCCTGAGAATTTGGCTTCATGTTCAAGAAGCATATGCATTTTACCTTTAATGTTGCAGTTAATACAGGAGCTGATTAATTTATTGGGCAGTACAAGTCAATAATAACTTGCCCTGTGCCACTGGAGAAACCCTTTGGTAAATCTGTCAGAGAATTAAATGCCAAGTAACCTTAATGCTTGTGCTGTCTTTGCAAATGCATTATTTAAAAATAAGTCATTTCACACTAGATGTATTTGCGTTCATTGTTAAACATGTTTAAAAATTAATGCTCTTTGCATTAGGATCTCCTTTCGTTTTGAAGCATGTTTCCCCAGTCCTAGTTTGAGCTGTTACTAAAGGTTGCAGTACATGGTACGTTTTTACTGTTGAAACACTTGTGGAATAACCCTGCACTTTGACTGTTCAGGAAACGTTAAAAGGTGATTTTTACAGCCCTGGAGCTTGAATTTTGCTTGGTTATTTATGAGTGGTTGGTTTGAAATTGCTCTCCTCAGCTCTTAGTTAATTCTCTTTTATTTTGGGGCATCTTCTATAGGATCTACACATTTAGAAACACTGCTCACAAAGGCCACCTGTGCCTCATAGTGTGTTTCTTGTGACTCTTCAGATTCACAAAGAGAATAGGAATTTCATCTTTAGGCTTTGAGGGTTGGAAACATCCACTTTGAAATCAAACATCCAAGTGTTGTGCAGAAATGATGATATATTAAGTGAATCACATGTACTTTAAAGTGAGCATCTGTCTCTCCCATTGAATCGATTCCAATTTGTTTAAATGCGTTTCCATTGAACTTCTTTTTGTTTTAATAATCCCTGGATTCTACTCTCTGTCTCGACACCAACTGCTGCTTTTTAGAAAAGCCTCCATGGGAGGAGCTGTAACAGTGTTTGAATCAACCTCATTTGGGAGTGCCGTCTCTTGGGGATCTCTATTCTTCCTTCGAACTCAAATTTAACCTTGACCCTGAGCAACCATTTCTTGAAAACTGACAGTAAGCTGCTTTTTAATTTGTGCTTCCAGAAAAGAAGCAGAAAGATCCAGCTGCCTCTCATTTTGCTCTTTTTCAGTGTGACCTCTTGTGTTTGTCCAATGCATCCTAGCTTCTGTCAGCCTGGGAAAGCCTGCAGCAGCAGCCTTGAGCAAAAAGGCACAAATTCCTGCTCACTTGCTGCCTTTGCATTTGGAAACAAAATTCTAAGTATTTTGCTCATTTTAAGCTTTCAGCTGTCTACTTTTTGCCCTTCTTATTTTATGCAGCTTCTGTCACCTCTGTATTGGTGTACGCTCCGTGTCCAGAATAAATGAGTCTTGAATGTTTTTTTCATAGGAAGAGCAGTGTTTCAAATAGAGGCTGTCACGTCTTTGCAGGCTATATTACTTCTTCCGTTTCTTAGAGTGTTTTGTTGCTTTGGTTGAAGATTTCCAGGTGGAAGCATGTGAATGGAGTATCTCATCATGGAAAGGTGTTGTCAAAAAATCTCTTCTGTAATTGTGAGGAGAGTTCACTCCTAAATTAGCAAGATAACAGAAAAAAAAAAAGACTGAGCAAAGTGCTGGGTACTTAAGCCATAACATTCATGGCTCTTTGAAGTGCTTGAGCTGCTGCTTACCCAAACTAACCCTGTGCCAACCTTTTGTACTCTGCAAGTGCTGAGCTGAGGCATGACAGGACAAAACACATGTGGGCAAATACACTTCATGACAAGCACTGACAGAACTGCAGTTTCGGAGAAATGAGCTTTCTACTCTTATCTACAGAAAGTACTAGGAAAATATTCCATTTTAATTTTAAAAGACAAACTGTATACCAAAGATAACACACCTAAACCCAATCTACCTGCACGTCTCATGGCATTAGAGTTGTAAGCACATCTGTATGCTATGCAGAAGCAAAATTACTTCTGCTAGAGCAAGCACTTTTTGTCATTTCGAACCTAGCTTGTGTTTCTTTTACTGTGAAGTGTTAGCAAATCTGTAACCTGCAGAATATTCACAGTTATTTAGATCTCACCCTCCAAGCGTGATGATCAGACCTGAAAGCTGCTCTAGCTCGGCAGAGTTCTGCACTGCATGCTCAGAACACTTCACCCCTGCATCACTGAACCTTGGTGTTTTGGTACAGCTGCGTCAATGACGTGGTTAAAATTATGGGTAGCTTTTCAGAAGTAGTGTGATTTTTTTCTCATCTCAGTATCCTGAGATGATAAAAGCGCTGACAAAACAAAATCATCCTGCCTGAAATTTCTCCTGACAGAACAGAATGAGGTGGGGCAGCGCGGTGACAACCAGGAGGGTTTGTGTGACTTGACGAAGAGTTAAAACATTTAGCAATGCATTTTTGAACTTCCTGTCCTCAAAGCCAGCTTATTTTATAAATGCTAAATTTAGTCTGTTCGCTTTCCGTCATCAAGGAGAGCTTTTTTGGTATGCTTTCTTACAAATTGTTTGACCTTGGAAGATTGCTGCCAGAAAGGAAGAACACTTCAGAAGCTGACAACTGATTGTTGGAGGTTTGTAAACTCTGTTGTGTTGGAGCAATAAAACTCCACAAAGATGTAAAGATTCACTGAAGCTTAGTACCCTGTGAAGTTGATGAGCTGCAAGGCATCAGGATGAGTTGCTGAAACCAAAATGACCTTTGCTTTTTCACTGGTTTTAACCTCAGCTCTGTGGAAACTATGAGCACTTCATGTTTTGGTTATGGATGGGGGACAATACTGATAAACAGGGAAGATGGTTGCCATGAATAGAATGAGAGAGTGGAAAGAGGCTGTTGCAAAATTCCCTCCTGAGTAAGTTAAGAGGTGTTGTTCAGGGGGTTGGAAAGAAGATTAAGTAGAACTGTGTAGTAAAGGATGGCCGTCCAGTAGATAAGACATTATCAGCTATAACTTTGCCATGCATTGCTCATGGTCTTGTGGCTGGTTTTGTGGCTGACTGTTTTTCGATAATGGCTGGGGAAAAGGGCAGTAAGGAATGCTTTTTTACACAGCCAAGAAAAGCTTTGTGAATAGGGAAATCACGTGTTATGTTCCTGGCGGTGTTTATTAATGGCAAGCTAATGAAACAGAGCACTGCAGAGAATACTGGTATACAGCTGTAAGGGGTAGGCACAAAAAACATGAGCCAAGAGCACTGACTAATAGAGGCTGCAGGTTTATTAAAAAGCCTTTTCTAGCAGGGAGACATCCTAACCTCCCTTCCAGTTACATTTCAACCTGGATTTGAGTGGATGGTGAGCAGCATTGTTGGCATGATATGATGGCATTGTTGCAGAGAGGAGCATCACTGAGATTTGCCTATGAGTCCCAGTTGGATGGAGACAAGGATGAAGCTGTCCCCGTCCTTCGTAGCAGTGGAAGGAAAAGTACAGATGCTCCTGCATTCTGAGATGAGGGAAGCCACATGGAGCTATACCCCCTCATGTTGTATTTCCGTGGTCTGGGCTGGCTTCCAAGGAAGCCCTCTGGGTTACAGGGACCTCAGGCTGAACCCTGTCTAACCCACCAAATGCTCTGAAAGCTGCCAGACTCTGAACAACAGAGTTTAGACTCCTAAAACCAAACTGAAGTTTTCAAAAGCAACACAAACACTTTTGGTAGCCAGACCAAAAAACCCGTTTCAGGTGCTCAAATTAGCAATCAGCTGAGCCCACACCACCACAAGAAGCCCAGCTCACTAGATGGGGGTGGGAAGGCAGGAATAGAAAGAATTAAAAAACACACAACCATTTGGTTTTTATCCAGTTGACTTTAGGATCTGACAGACTGGCTGGAGGTATACCTCTGAATATCCCAGCTGTTGTGAGCTTCCCAATTAGAAAAGATGTGATTCCGTTAAATAAAACTAACATCAGCACTCATCGTGTAGGGAAATGAATAGTTGATTGTCAGTTAATAATGTTCTGGGGAGATTCTAAGAAGTAGTGTGCTGAGAATTGAGCCCTCTCTTTTGGCTTCATTGCTACTCTTTGTCCTGTAGTTCCTAATTCTGATATAGTCATTGCCATGGGAAAGGTTTGCTTATGTCATCCATTTGCAGAAAGTAATGATAATTTAATGTTCAAAGACTTGATTCAGGTAATAGAACTTTGGCAGTTGAAATAAAACCTGAGATCGTGAAGAAACTTCCATACCACTTGTAGGTCACTGTAAGGGAGCATGAGTTGTTAGGGCAGATCTTTTTGTTCACAACCACCAGCACAGAATATAACACTTGTTTACAACTTTTATCTGAAGTATAGGATGTATAAACCTGTTTTGATAAGGATCCTGCTGTCTTTTGTAATGTTGACTGACATCAGTCATGGCCTGAATTACTAAAGAAAGGGCATTCTTAGTCTTAAGAGTTTTGGCAGGGAAAGGAGGTCATTGAAGGACATACCAGTTTTCATCCTGTTTGGAGAAATTCATGAAGGGGTTTGTAAAGGTTTTGAGTTCAGTTTCACTGATGAAGACTGAAATAATACTCTCAACTGTAGTACCATAGTACACAGAGACTGCATTGCCCCTCCAGCACCTCTGAACAAGAACAGGATACTTACCAAAAGATAGATGCAATGTAAGAAAGGTACAGTGTAAAAGTAATGCAATAGAGCTATTTAAAGAGAAAGTGATTTGTATGATTGTCTGCAGTTACATGGTACTTATTTCTCTTTTGTTTTATTCCCAAAAGACTAGGTGTAATTACTATGGGAAAACAAAAGCCTGTTAGGACAATCAAGAAAAATCTGTAGGTCATGACCTGTGTTTTGTCTCAGAGACAATTGACTCTATCTGTGGAACAAGTAATTTGTATGGTGTCAGCTACATGGTGGTTTGGTGTTCTTCCTTACATTTCCTGTAAGGGACCTGATGCTGCTTGCTGCAAAGGCAGGAGTGGGGACTCTGGGGCAGACTGTGCTCTGCTTGGTGATGGATTGCTTTCAATGGCCATGTGGATCCCTTGTGTCAAGTCTCAGACTTATCCTGGAAGTCACAAGAGTCCCGGGAGCAGTCTGGTGTGCTTACGCTGGGAACATCAAATCTGCGGTGCCCTTAAAGCACTTGAGGGTGCTCTGAAAAGCAGTGGGGGCAGCAACAGAAGGGTACTCCATCATCCTTCAGCACACTGGGTCAGCAGCATTGGGTCAAGCTGAAATATGCCTCTGGCACCTAGGGGAAGCCTGAAAGAATGTCAACATGTAGGATTTCCTCTGTGGCACATTATCTGCCCTCTGGATGGAGCTGGAAATTCATACTGCTTCTAGGTAACCCTTGCCCAGCTGTTTGCACAAAGGTATCCCTCATCTCCCTTCTATGAGAGTTGATCCTGTTTATCCCTTTTCTCTCAGACATTTAAGATAGGTGTTGCCTTTAGCCTTACAAATATTTGGGTATAGCTTATGCAGGGTGTCCCTCTCTGCCTTGTCCGCACTGTACCACCAGTCAGTTCAGTTCAGCAGAACCAGTCCATTTGCTCATTGCATATACAAGACTTGTTAAGAGTTGACAAATTATTTGCTTGTGCCATGTGTATTTATGGTTTTGTCTTTGTCATGGCACATACGGTATGCCTAATGTAGAATCTGTTTACTGACAATACCCAGAGTAAGGTGTTTCAGAGGAAAGAATAAGGGATCATCACTGGGCAATTACAAGTTTTGCCTTATTGAGGAAGTTTTTTGTAACCTTGTCACTTGTAGCTGGTTATGCACTTTATAAACCTATTCTTCACTATGTGTTCTTCTTTAGCAGGAGGACTTCCCATTGTCTTTATAAAGGAATTTTTTGCTTTTTTTATTTGTATTACAGCAGAACAGCAGGGTCCAGGGACCGGATGAATTGGGGTCCCTTTGTTTTAAGTTGATTTGTGTATGAATAGAGGAAGAGACTCACTGTACCAGAGATGTTCTTGCTTTCAAATGGGAGAAAATGCCAGCTCTGGGAGCCAGCGCAAATCAGCTGAATAGCTGGGATCTACCAGAATATCTCATCTTTCAGCATGCCAGGGATACTACCCGCTTAGGCTGTTATTATTGCAATTTTTAATATTAGTGTTTCTATTTTCCCTTTGCAATAGAATTCCATTCTGTGATGAAATTTGGCTCAGACTCAAAACCAGGAGGGTTCTCTGTGAAAATATTTAACATAGTTCATTATAAAAATCCCAAAGTAAATTCATAGCTTGCTTGACTGTTAACTTATTTAGGGTAGATGAACTAAAATATTTGTGGCTTAAAATATTTCTGACTTAATATTTTTAGATACTTAGTAAATACTATAATCTAGAGATTGAGAGAATGCATTTAGAGCTGCTTAGGTACCATAAAAAGATTGCTTGTTAGATCTGTATATGGAATAATTGCTTTGGGTCAAGTGAGATTTGAAGTAGCTTGGCAAATGTTTTTTATTGAGGTTGGTTTTCCGTGCTACAGCACATAATAGTGTGTGTGTGTGCCTGTAGAGGAGCTCTGCTACAGTGCAGTACCATGGAGGTACTCAGCTGAGGAACTGAGAGCTGGGCTGGGTCTTTCTGCCAGGTAATCAATGGGCATTCCCTCCCTTGCTCTGCCTATTGAAAATTACTTGACAAAACATTTTTAAGGAGTAGTTATAAATGATGTCCTGTTGGAAAGGAAAGATACCTCAAAGGAGCTTCTCGAGGGATCTATCTTTGGCCTAGCATTATTCAAAAATTCTGTTAATCTCTTTGATGATGGAAATAAAGAATAAAACTATAAAAATAGCAGATGGCACCAGTCTAGAATAAATTTAGATGAACCAGCTTTGAAGGAACTATGTATTCTATGCTTTTGTGTAAAGCATCAGAGAATTATTTTGTGAAGTCAGGAAAATTGTTCTTAAGTAAAAAGGGGAAAAATAAAAGAAAATTATAACAAAAATCTAATGTGCTAATTCAGAATAATTAATTGCTGTAGCCATCGCTGCCTGTAACAGGGCAGCCATACAAACATGGGGCTCTGTACCGACCTGCAAGTTCATTACCAGTAAGCACACAGAACGCAAAATGTCAAACATTGAACTGAAGGACTATGGTTAGAGTAAAGCACTGTCTTTTGAAAAGTGGTGTGGAGAAACTGCAAAGGTCACTGTAAAAGGCAAATTTGAGTGCTAAGGCTTATTCTTTTAAAGCTGACTTATGACAGAAAGAAGCAAGGTCTGTGTAATATAGAAGGTAGACAAGTAAGGAGAAATTACAGTCTTCGAGCATTCAGAAAGTTGTTTGAAAAACGGGGGTGACCAGTTTTTCTTCATGTCTGTTGGAGATAACACCAGGGAGTAATGCTGTAGCTTGAAGATAGATGTTGGGAAGAAATGTCCTGTCAATATAAATAGTGGTTATCTGTGGAGATACAGAAGTTTTTTTTCACTGATGACTTTGTGTAATGCAAAGAAACAGGGTGATTTTGTAGTTTTTAGTCCTGCCATCTTCTAAGATACGGGAGTAGAACTTTTTTTTTTTTTTAATATTCTGTTCAAACTGAACATGTCTGTGAATTTTAGCATGATTTAGAAATTTGTCCTTTAAAACTACGAGCTGACACAAGAAAAGGAAACAAATCCTGTGGCTTTCATGACCAAGTTGTGTGATGCACCTTAGCAATTGGATATGTAAGGTGTCTTTAGCCACATGTGTAACTGTGTCCTTTTGTCCTTCCTTGACAGTCTCCAAACGTCCACAACTATCCAGATATGGAAGCTGTACCCTTGTTACTAAACAACATGAAAGCAGACCCCACGGAGGATTCATTATCTACAGACCATTTCCAAACACAGACTGAACCAGTGGACTTGTCAATAAACAAAGCCAGGTCGTCCCCTACAGCAGCTTCATCTTCACCAGTTTCCATGACAGCATCAGCCTCCTCCCCTTCTTCCACTTCTACTTCTTCTTCTTCTTCTAGTCGGCCAGCTTCATCACCCACAGTAATAACATCGGTATCCTCAGCAGCATCTGTACCGTCAGTATTAACTCCAGGTCCTCTTGTGGCCTCTGCATCTGGTGTTGGAGGCCAGCAGTTTTTGCACATTATCCATCCTGTACCACCTTCCAGCCCCATGAACTTGCAATCCAACAAAATGAGTCACGTGCACCGTATCCCGGTGGTGGTACAGTCAGTACCTGTTGTCTATACAGCTGTGAGATCACCTGGGAATATGAACAACACTATAGTAGTACCACTGTTAGAGGATGGGAGAAGCCACGTCAAAGGTAAGGTGGAAACAGTTTTGTGCATCTGTGGCATTCTTAAAACTGCTCTTGTAAGAGGAAAATGTAACAATGTTATACAGCTGTTCATTTCCAAACTTACTGTGCTATTTGCTGAAAAGTCGTATAACTTTCACCATCAAGAGGAACCTTTCAAAGTCTTATCCCAGATGCTATTTAAAATAAATAAATAGTGTTACAAAGATGGAGGTCAGCAGTGGTATTAGATGCTCAGACAACTTATGGCAAGTTTTGCCCTGGGAGGAATAAGTCCTCCCCAGAAGCTGAAGAAATAGGAAAACTGAATAGTGACAAAATGTCACAGATGAACATGGAAAACTCAGGTTATACAGATTTGGCAAGAGAGATTCCTTGTGCAGAGAACGTGCACGTTTCCATGCACAGAGAAGGCAATCACTGGAATGTAGGAACTTGTGAAGGAGAGGAATTTGGACAAAAGAGCAGTAGCAGATGCAGAGAGGTAGGTTTTATTAATTTCAAGGAGTGGCAATGCAGTATTTTTAATTAGGTTTCTTCTTCCAGATTAAACAGCAAAGGGAAGGAAGCCACATGGAGTGTGTATGTTGGGAATGACTTTCACAGACACAGGACCTGAGAGGCACATGGAGGTGTGAAGGGAGGAAGAAAGCACATGCCAAAAGAGCAGATACACTCAGAAAAGTGTCCAAAGAACACAGAAAAGCGAGCTGGAGAGCAACAAAAAACGAGCACATTACAGTTACTGAGGGAGCAATAATCTGTTAGAGATGGTGGCATGATGGGTGGAAGGAAGAAAAGACAGAACATGTTCCAAGATACTTTGAAAAGCATAGCTTTATAAAGAAGGCGTTAGTGACCAAGATGGGAACGTGAGGAGAGAAACAAGAGAGACTCATTTCAGGGCTCATCGCATGTGAGTGAATAAAATATGGCTAATTCTTCCCTGAAACGGGGTGTTGCATGAGGCAGAAAGGGAGGGTACTGACAGATAACCTTACTTCAGGGCTTACGGACTACAGGGCATTTAGTAATACATCTTATATCATCTCTTGCGTACCTAATTGCATAATGAGCAGGTCTCTACAACTAAAAGACCTTTTTTCTTCAATTCTCATGTCTTTTTTTGATATACTGGTGACTGCATATTATTGTACAGGAGTACAGTGATGGGTCATTCTGTTTAGTAGCATCCTCTTGTCCATAAATCGTTGGCTCTCCCATTCCTTCAGTATATGAGTTTGGTCTGTGCCCTCTCAACAGGTTTGGACATAGGAAACAAGCTCATGGCTGATCTGGGTTTTGATTTAAGCCTCAAACTCACAGTTCAGAAGTTTTATTGCACTTCATACACTGACGTAATTTTAGGACATTGTGCCATTGTGTCAAGAAATAATGAATGGAAGCAGAACTTTTCACCACTATGTTTGGGAAATAAGAAAAAGGAAAGTTTTAGTTTGTATTTTGATTTTGGAGCTTTGAGCCACACCTGACCTTGAGCTCATCCAGAATTTTTCCCGTTTGTTTGTTTCCATTTAAAAGGTGCTAGTTGGCTGTGGTAGTCGTCTCCTCTATAGGAAGCACCTCCTGATCCTGTAAAACGGGAACTTTGCTACCCCAGTTTTGTCAACAAAATTCCACAATTTAGTGTGCCACAGGGATTTCAGCCCACAAGCTCTGGGCCTCCTGACCTGACAATATCGCCTTTGTGCTGTTATTGGCAAAGATCATTAACCAGCCTTGCAGCACCTAGTAATGTACAGCTAACAAAAAAGAAGGGATTAAGCAGTTTTTAATTTTGTTTTTCTCATCTGTTTTACCCATTTTGCTGTCACTAATTCTTTTGATGTAAATGTTCAGGTTAATTTGAATAAATACAATAGTAGAATAATGGGCAACAGTCCTCTAGGTAGTCACCTTTTGTCAGCTTTTGCTGGAGGATGTTTTTCTTCCTTTACATGTAAAACAATATAAATAATAAAATGCAGTGACGTTACACAAATTAATTGATTAAATATATTTCAGACGTACAGAGATGCTAACAGATGCTGCTGTCAAGTTGAATTGGTTGCTAAGCCTCTACCAGCTGAAGGAGTAGTGCAGTTTTGGAATCATCTAGAGTAGCAACTTTCAGCTTCTACGTGAATGTCGATCATTTTCAGAAACAAAAAAATACACACACTGGAACAGAATCAATGCACAAATAGTATCAGCAGCATTTGTCTCATAATCCCTGTGTTGCTGCTGTTCTGGTGCTAAACCAGAGACCATGTTGATGATCCAGGGGTATGGTTGGGAAGCACTTGAAGTTATATTCTACATTATCCTGTATTTAAGTCCTTTCTGCTCAAATGAGACTTAGGCACTTCCCTGAACAGAGATGCTTCCAATGATAAGATTAATGAAAATTACATCAGACTTAAGTTCAGGCCTCTCCTGTTTCTCTAGGTACAGGTACTTAGGAGAAAACTGCAAAGAAACAGGATATAGGGAAAGGTATATCCCTTGTTATTCACAGTTTTAGTTTCTTCATGCTGAATTTTCCTCTTCCTTCCAGGTTTGACTAGAAACCATTTCATTTCTACTTTTATTGCAAAACTTTTTCAGGCCACTACCACCCCTCTAATCCTTCCTCCAGGTGTTTTGCTCAGGTGGCTTCTGTTTCCTGGATGCTTCCCAGTCCACCTTTCTCTCTCTCAGACTAAACTGTCCTCCCAGTGGCTGCTTTTCTAGGCAGTTCAAGCAAATACTTCTTTTTCCATGTTCTGTTTGAATTCTCTCTTCCCTCCAGAACAAGTAATCAATACCTCTACTTTTGTTTCCCCCTTTTTCTATCTTTCCATTTTCCCCAGTCCTTCCAATTTCATTGACAGTTCTGTGAGTGTCAGTTTCAGCAGCTCTGCTTCATCTCTCCCTCCTTATCTATTAATATTTCTAACCCATACTGTCATCTCCTCCTCTGCCGCTGCACATCCTTCGCCATGGCATCATTCATCCTGGCCTCTGTTGCACCTTCCTTCAGGAGAGACTCATATCTCCTTTTCTGCCTCCCAAAGTGCTGCTTATTTCTGCTCTCTCAGTCTCGTCTCTTCCCTCCTATTTTTCACTTACAAGGGCTCCTGTTAAATCAAACCCTTTCTGCAGCATTGCAAACCAAGTGGATTTGAAGAGGATTAGCCCTTGTATATACGAGCTGCCAGCAGCACCCCTTCAGGTCCTGTGCCACATGCAACACCCCAAGAGGGGCAATGGAAGCCAGGGTTACCATGCTATGAAAGCATCTCTCTGTCAGATCAATGCTTTTAGCAGGACGAAAGTCTCTCATTTCTCCTAGTATAAATCAAAATGGGGATTGAAGCATTTTTAGGAATTTATGAACAACACATAATTAGAAGGCAACCAGTGTACAATGTGTTCAGTATTGGTAATACAACAGTAGCCATTTACAAAAGCTTACTAAGTTTCTACAAATTAGAAACGCTGTTCTGTAATCCCACAACACTCTCATATGTGTACACACACAGAGTTACATGCAGACTCCCTCACGGACTGTGGACCTTCTTCTCCCTGATATCCCCCAGATGCTGCGACAGGGGAGCACTTCAGGGAGACCCCTAAAGTGGCGGTCTCAGTGTGCTGCCCCCCACACTGCCAGCCCAGCTGTGCAAGTTGCCCCCTACATCTTCATCCTCATGTAATTTTGTATGCACAAAGCACAATATTGTGTTAAGGCTGCCTGGGCATGGAAGGGGTGGGATCCAGGAACAAGTCCCTGTGGGCACTGCTCTTTGGCACTGCAGCCTCTGCCACCCCCTGCAATGTGTCAGAAGAGATGAAGTCAACTTCTTTCAGTGGTGACCACTGATGTCTTGTCATCCAGAGCCTTAAAAAGCACTTGGGAGATTTTTTCTACATGGAGTAGGTGACTAGAATTTATTACACATTAAAGTGCTTCAGATCATTAAAATCCAATGATAGACTCTTTCCTCACCTTTTTTTTTCTCCGTGTTCAGCAATGGTAAGGATTGCTAAAAGGTGTAATTAGAGGCACAGCAGGTACCAGCACCTATAGGTAAGGTTGCCTCATGGTTTCCCTTAAACCCCTGTTTTCAGTTGTTCAGAGTCTGCCTGTGTGTTAACCTTTTAGGCTAACATTTTCCATGCCGCAAATCTACCTCAGGCTATTCCTTTTTTATTTTTTTCTTTCTTTTTGAGGAAAGTTTCAAAAAAAAAAAACCTATTCCACTTTTCCTGAGACTGATCACCGAGAAAAAAAGTAGCACTTTCAATGCTGAAAAATATACTCCAGCTTTTTTTGGTGAAAAACTCTAGGACCTCTGGTTTTGTGCCATGAACCTCAAGTCTGGTTTGGACCACTGTCCTTTCTTTTCTTTTATAAGCACTTGTGGAAACCAAGTCTGGAGATCTGAAAAAAAAAAACATGTTCCTTCAAAGGATAAAGTGAGAAAAAATGTGGCTCAGAAAATGCAAGGAGGAGGTTGGAAGGGGCTGGGCAGTGGGGAGAGGGCAGGATGTAAGGGAGTGGGGGAGAAAAGGAGAGCTGATGAGACAGCTACAGGTGTGTGAACATGTTCAGGAATAAAAGTGGTAAAGGTTTGAAGACAGAAGAAGGGCGAAGAAGCAAAAGGAGGGTAGAAAGGAGATCTGAGCAGGGTGAAGGAGAACAAAGAAGAGGCTTGGACGGAGAGGAGTGAGAGGGGCCTTAATGGCAGCAACGCATTTCCCTACAAACTCTGGTCCCATTAGCCTGATTTCTTCCACTGCTTCAATTTCAGAAGAGTCTTCCAATACCTAAAGGGGACCTGTAAGAAATCTAGAAAGGGACTTTTACAAGGGCAAGTAGTGATAGGATGAGGGGAAATGGCTTTAAGCTGACAGATGGAAGAACTCTATTAGATATTAAGAAAATAATCTGTACTGTAAGTGTGGTGAGTCACTGGCACAGGTTGTCCAAAGAAGCTGTGGCTGCCCCATCCCTGACAATGTTTAAGGCCAGGTTGGATGGGGCTTTGAGCAACCTGGTCTAGTGGAAGGTGTCCCTGCCCATGGCAGGGGTTGGAGCTGGGTGAGCTGTAAGGTCCCTTCCAACCCAAACCATTCTGTGGTTCTGTGAATACTGTTGACAAGTCATGTCCTTTTAGCAGCAGGTTTTGCCAATGATAATATCCTTAAAAATTGCTTTCTGTAGTTCAGAAGAGTTATTTCATTCATTAAAGGGCCTTTCAGAAGCTTCCTCCTGATGATGGTGCAACAAGAACCTGTGCAACTGTGATATTTCTGGGGAGTGGGTTCAAGTTTTTGGGTTCTCACTCTTATGGGTCTTACACTCTTCAGAAGACACAATCACTAGCAAAATCCAGAAGTCAGAACGTTACAAATTTAAATTTGCTGACTGAACTTCATCCACTCCCTGTGTGCGTAAATATCTGTAATGACATTGGCCTGGACTATTTATATGTTACTATGTCTGTATATAGACCTAGCAGAAATACAAAGATTGTGTCTTTTCAAGCCGTATTCCTCACTGTGGGTACCTTAACATGTAGTAAATGCAAAGTAAACCTTTTGCTGTAGATTTTTCTGTAATTTAAAACAGGTAATACCACTAGATTACATTATCAACTACCCTTGCTGGGTTTGTTGTGGGGTTTTTTGTTTGGTTGGTTATTTTTTGTAAGTACAGCCTGTTATTTCTGCCTACTGTAAAATCCATTCCACAAAAGTAAATCCAATTTGTAGTACAAAGTTAAAGATTTAGAGAACCTTTCCATATGTTTAAAGGTCAGATTATATGGTCTGTTTGTATAAATTATGCTATGGAAGAGACTCTTAATTGAAACCAGTAGTGTTGCCTTTTTTATTTCATATGGAGTGATTATCCTTTCTACATTTTAGTAGGTGGCTATTTTGGACTTGAGTTGCATTGAGGCAGAGAGTTTCTACTTTAACAGTAATTTTTTTGTTAGCCCAAAAATCTCTAGCGCCTGTGCATATTCCAACCTGTCCACCTCCACCCTCCAGCCCCCAGAATGTTGAATCTCTCTCCCCCTGTTTGCTTGGTTCATCTGGAAGAAATGTTAGTGGTTTTGGAAAGGAGGAGCAGGTTGGTAATGGCTAGCCAGGAAGGAGAAACATCTAGAGGAGAGGCTGACATTCAGGGTGGAACCTGCATTACTGGAGATGGTGCATATATTTAAGAACTAGAGTAAATAGTAATTTTTGCCAGAATGGAGAGTTAAAACACAGGTTATAAGGTATACTGTAGTATTTGAAATTGAGAAGGAGGTTGCATGAAGACAAACCAGCTTGGATTAACTATGTGGAGTCCTATAAATAGTCTTCTACTTAAATCTCAAAAAAAAAACATATTTCTGGTGACTCACTAGTGACATATTTTGGGTTTTCCACTACAGAAGCACGTGCTCTTCTAAGATTTATCAACAGTGGATTTAATATCATGTATGTTTTTATGTAGGAGCAGGTTTGTGGAAGGGAATGAGGTAGATGCTTATTCCAAATTTATTTGAGAAGCCCAGGATAAGGAGGATTATAAAGTCCATTCTGACGTATCCCAAGTTGCTGCACCTTTTGGAAACTGTTAATTTCTTGTCTTCCACACCAAGAATGCCTCTGGTCCTCCAGATCTGTACTCTCACCAGGGCTGAGCTTTGATCTAGTTGCTTTTATCCCACAAATTTGGATCCAGCAGAAACACAAGCATAAAACTTCTCATTTACTTTATCCCTGCCTTGGGTTTCATTGTGCCTTGGACTGACTTCCTGGAAACTTTATGGTGTCTAAAATATCTCTAGACTGTTGCAGTGTGTGAGTTGCAACCTATGACTGTTTTGTAGTGGCTTTGCAATACTTTATTTCATATTAAATATATTCTGTCCTTATTGTTTTGCCTTTTTACTTCTGGTAATAGAGTATTTGTGTGTAGGATGCTCAGTGAGATATAAATCTCAGAAGTCTCAGTAGTTAGCTTTTGTGTAGATGAGGTCTCACAGTATTCAAATAGCTTAGAAAAAAAGTCCTTTGCTTAAAAAAATTGTGTGGTATGTTTATATATACAGGCCAGTGACAGAGATGCTTAAGTATGTGCATGTCTTACATCCATTCAATCACCCTCTCCTCTGTATTCCTCTACATAGCTGTTCTTTTACATATTTATGGCAAATTATTTGGCTGGTGAAATGATTCAAATATTGCCTTTGATTGAATCATAACAATTAATATTCTGTGGTAGATTAGTTAACACCGTGTGTTCAGTACCAGTTCCCATCTCTGTGAACCATAGCTGTGATGCATGCACTTAACTGCCCTAGCCAATATAGTCCCGTAAAATCTCAATAAAATCTGAAAACTGTGGAGTATGGGTAATCTTGCTATAAATTGTAATAAAAATTACCCCTGTAGACTCTATATTCTGACCATTACGTTCATGGATACTGCTACTTTGTACATAAAGTTTTATGAAATAGATCGACCAGTTCTGCTGCCTCTACCAGACACCAGGCTGTTTTGACTGAAAATCTGATAGGTCCACTCAGAGCGTTTTCCAACACATAAAGCGCTTACAGTGAACTTTAAATAGGAAGAAAAATGCCATATATGTGCTTCATATAGTATGGGCCCCTCACTACAAGAAAGACATTGAGGTGCTGGAGCGGGTCCAGAAAAGGGCAGCAAAGCTGATGAAGGGTCTGGAGGGTAAGTCTGATAAGGAATGGCTGTGGGAACTTGGGGTGTTTGTCTGGAGTCTGAGGAAAAGGAGGCTTAGGGGAGACCTGATCGCTCTCTACAACTGCCTGAAATGTGGTTGTAGTGAGGTAAGGTTGGTCTCTTCTCCCAAGTAACAAGCGATAGGACAAGAGGTAACAGCCTCAAGCTGCACCAGGGCAGGTTTAGTTTGGATATTAGGAAAAAATTCTTCACAGAGAGGGTGCTCAGGTGTTGGAACAGGCTGCCCAGGGAAGTGGTGGAATCACAGTCCCTGGAAGTGTTCAAAACCCATGTAGATGAGGCCGTCAGTGACATGGTTTAGTGGCGGTCTTGGGAGTCCTGGGGTAATGGTTGGACTTGATGATCTGAAAGGTCTTTTCCAGCCTAGTCGATTCTATGATTCTATTATTCTGTGACCAGGTTAGGAGAAAATAATGAGTATTGTCGTTCCCGTACATTTGCTAGGTCCATAAACCCAGGATTTGTTTTCCTAAGGCATAAACCTGAGTATAACACTTAATCTTTGAGGGCATAATTTCAAACAGCTCATGTACATCTGCATCTGGAAGTGTTTCTTCCACTGCTAGAAACACACAGCAGTGTCTATGGTGTTCTCCGTTGATGTTCTCCTTGAGGTGGGTGCTCAGCATATCTGAAGGCACCCATTTCCCTTTGCTAGCTGTATGGGAGGGCTGGGATGGTTGTATTTGCAAAATTCCCTCCCCTCCTGTGTCATCCATCTCCTGAGGTCCAAGGCTCTGAGAGACAATGAGGGCTGATGGAAACATACTATTAGGTGCTGGTGGGTCATGGAGCCATTGCAAGGGCAGATTATTATCATTATTAGGTTCCAACTACCTCTTTCACTGTTTCTGGTGCTGGCATATATTATGGTACAGCATGAGTGCTGTATAATTTTCTTGACCATATTTTCCAATACCATCCTTCTAAGGAGTTGGCAGCAAATGTTGCTTTGTTATTTGAGTCCTTTGTGCTGGGCAGACACAGGCACATACGTGTGTAACAGAAGTACTAATGAAATTCTTGTAAATGTTAATTTTGGGGTGTGGAGGTATTTGATTTCCATTCCTAAAAGAGGTAAGTGCAAGGCAACCATTGCTTACAGCTAGAGATAACCTTTTACCTGCTGTATGCCAGCATGCACTGGAAGAGTTAGAGAGGAGATTCTAAGTCAGACATTTGGCAACAGCAAACGTGAGTCTTTTGGCTACATCACATTTCTGCATTGCTTAAATTTCCATTAGAATAAAAACCTGTGGCTATGTTTGTGACAGCAAACACATCACCCTGGCATGGATCAGAACTAGCAAGGCCAGAATGGCCTCCCCACCATACAGGCTAGCGCAGCTCTTGGTGTTACTGTCCACACTACAGACATCTGTAACCCTGCTTGTGGCTGGCAAGTCTAGTCAAGGCTGCTTGGAAATCTCATCACAAGCAACCATTCTGAACAGCAGGTTAAATATTAGGTATCCTTCAGAGAAAGCAGGGTGAGGAACTTAATATATGAAACAAAAGCAAACAGCCTCTGAATTTAGAAATCTTTTCAAAAAAGCGGTAGATTTTTAATTATTTTAAGAGAGCAGCTAAGTGTGATTTAGTTTGTATTATGATATGGTATATCAGCAGGCCTACGTTTATGTATGTTTACAAAGTTACTGCAGAGACGTTAATTTAATGCAGAAAACTGGGGTTTTAAGACAAAGTGAGCCAGAGGCTTCAATATTTCAGGATGCTGCTTTCACACCAGCAAGTATCATCTTGTAATGAGTCATTTCGGCATTAGTTAATACTATGTGGCTTAGCTATAACGAGAGGCAAAATTCCTGATGATTACTTAGTTTTCTCCTGCTCTTAAATATTTAATTCATCTTTAACCCAAGGGGCTTGTATGTGCCTTTAAATCAAAGATAGCATGTAGATGTAAAACTACTTCTAGTGGGTCTTCATGAGCCTACTGATGGAATGAGTTTTCATCCCTTTCACTCACAGGAAATTTGGCAGGAGGAAACAAACCAGGTTGTGGCAACTGAAACCTTCCAGTAGTGATAGAAGTTTGTTAGTGTACAGCCCTTTTTGTGCTGAGAAGGGCACAGATTCAGGCCACCTACAAGCATCCAGCTGCGGGATTTCTGATGGCGCTTGGCCTTGCTTGACCAGGTCAGAATACTTAGACTGCATATCCCTAAATAATCACTGGAAGGAAGCAAAGGAATTAGACCATATTCATGTGGAGCCTGAATATGGTAGGGGACAGCATTTACCCAACAGCTAGTAACACCAGCATGTGTGTGAGAAGTGAGAGGAGGAGTGCTGAGTTCTTGTCAGTCTGGAGAGATTGAAATCCATAGTCTCCCCTTCTCAAGAGATGCCCTAATGTGGACAGGAGCTCCAGTTTAGAGAGAGGAGAAAAAATATCCTTATGGTGTGGCCCTGTGCTCAGGTTTTTCCCCTGGGAATGTGAAGGCTGCATCCTGTTCTGAGGGGTTTGTTTGCTGGCATGCTGGATCCTTCCTGGAGATTGTGCTTCCATGATACGGCTAATACCATGTCAAAACCAACACAGTCTTGTGCCAGAAAGCACAAATTCAGTCAGTGCTTGTTAGAAAGTTGCTGTGCAAGTTTAAATCTGTTCCAGCATTGTAGAAGGGGCTATTTTGTCCTGAGAAACAGGATCGGGTATTGTCTGGCCTCTACAGCCAGCATAAATTTTAAAGCCAAAAACTGTTTAGTTCAATAGAAGTAGAAGCTTATATCTTATCCAGATCTGATTTTTTTGTCTGCAGGCAACTGACAGTTGGCAGATACAACATTAATGATGGCAGTTCTGGAGTATTTACAGGCCAGTATGTGCCTTATGTGAGACCCATTTGCACATCTGTCCTTAAAACAAGTGCAGAAAGTGAATTCACTTTCACTGCCAAAGGGAAACTCCTTTTTCATAGGGTTTGGCAAAGGGGCCATTGAGAAGTAATTGCATATATGTATGTGCATCAAGAGCAATTCTCTGTGCTTTCTTTAGCAAAAGGGACATTGTTTCTTGAGGCTAACAAGGATGAAGAGCGACGTGGCTGCCTGCAGCCTTCAGCACTTGTAGACATTCTTAAATACTCCCCTGGCTCACCAGTCCTTTCAGCACTGAGTGCTGACAGCTTGCTTCTGTAGCTCCTGTGCGCTCTTTCAATGACACCTTTGTCCCACGAAAGCAGTCTCTGACTTGTTTGTTTTTGCTTGCCTTGCCTTAGCCTCATTCACACTCCACGAAACCACCAGGTAGCTCTGCTGGACAAATCTTGCCTTTCAAGCGGAGCAGCAAGGGCAAGAAACCCAGTTCATTTTCAGTGCCCGAGCTTTACTAACGAAATGTGTCTGCCTGTGATAGAGAGAACTCAATTCAGTGACCCATTTTTGTGGTCCTAAGTTCAAGGAAAAGCTTGGTTGTCAGAACAAAGTACAACACGAAGGGGGGTTAGATGCACTGGCATGTTCTGTGGGCTCTCCTCCACCTTGCTTGTCAGTTGCATTCAATTGCTCACTTGTTCTCCACCTTTTTCATCTCACTTGCTAAATTATCTCTTGCCTGCATCTCTTCATTCTTTACCGTTTGATGTTCGTTAGGCCAGTAATTACTTTTAATTCAGTGTTTATGAACTGCAGCTGGTATTAATAAACCTTGGTGCCACCAGTTCCACAGTTGTTCATAGATGTCTGAAAGTCAGAGCTGTTGACATAAGTAGGAGTCGTGAACTCTGACTGTATAAAAATCCTGTACTGAAGTTTGCACACTGTAGTGACTGTGAGGAGGAGATATCTGATAGGCTTTCAGCCAGTTGGTTATTAACATGTCTCATTTGGGGGAGGAGAATAGCTGTAAAGGATGCTTTTCTCCGTGGCAGCTGCAGCCATGCTGATGGGAAAACAGGGCAGTATCCACCAGCTAGCAGTGGTGAAATTCAGCCTCCTGGTTAGTCACCTTGGCTCATCAGCACCTTGGCCACCCAAGTCTGCAAGCTGAGAAGAGGTCATAAATGGAGAGGGAGACACAAAAGCATGCATATGTAGGCAGACATTAAAAAATAAGGGAAATAATCCCTGGATCATTATCTGATTTAATTTTCACCTTTAGTTAGGTTCACTGCAGAAGTACATAAAAAAATGTCCTTGAGTTGCCCGCCTTTGAATTTGCCCACATTCCCATTCCTCACCTTCTGTTCTCACCATGCTCACATCTCACAGCACCTCATGATGTTTTCAAATGTTGGCATCTGGTGGGGCAAACCATGCCCAGTGGGTTAATTTATCGCTAGGTGCAAAAGCACAACTCCATTGGCAACTTCATGGCTGCGTTAGGAGTAGACAGAGTAGGATTTACCTTGCTGAGCAGAAAAAAAATGGCAATTGAGAGTTTTCATCCTAGCACATTCCTCTGGTAATCTAAAACCAACACCAAATATTATAGGAGTTTCGATAGTATCTTAAGAGGTGGCAATCTGCAATAATAATGAATCAGTGTGTCTTAATAATGAATCAATGTATCTTGCAAGGAACAAAATTATGTGAGATTTTTCGTACACATTTATACAATTTCCATGTACATGTATTAATGTTTAAGTGATCAAAATTGATGTGTAACTGTATTACAGACTAAATTATGTAACAGTGTTTGTGATTTCAAGTTAGGCTTGGGTTTAAATGAGAACAATGTTTCTGAGCTATCTGCTTAACACTTGCACTGTAGTGCAAGTCAGATTAAGCCACAGTTAACACAAAGTATTGCTTACATAGGGTGTTTATTACCTTTTTATTTATGAGCATTAGCTTTCGCAAAAGCATCATATATAGCAGCATTTAAACAATGGGCAGGTACAAACATGTAACTTCTTGTAATGAGATTCACTTTTAAGAAAACTGAAGAAGTAATGAAAGAAATAACAATCATCTCAAAGTTGCTTTTGAGAATGAATATTAGAGAACAAGGCAGAAGTAGCACTTTTTTTCTGCAGAGGTTTTTGGGCTAAATCAGCTGACTGGGTGGTTCAGTTGAATCAAATACTGGATTATCCCTAATGCTCAGGTACGCATCAAATACCATTGTGTGTAAGTTCTGATTTTAAGAAACACAGTCAGAATGGTGCTTATTCTGCCTAAGACAATTAAATGTTTTGAACAATATCTAAGTTGCTGTACGTTTGTCTCATGCAGGTTATTGTTCATTGTCAATACTCTGCTTTGATAAGCAAAAGTTGTTTTCTTCACTATATATGAAGGAATAATAAGCAACCCAAATGTAGCCAGCATTACTGAGGCACCTAAGCTGTGTTAGTAGAAAGCAAACAAGACATACTGTGCATCTGTAAATGCACTGTGCTTCCAGAAGGAGCTGTTCCATCAGCTTACTGAATGTATTTTAATAGTATTTTCTTTATGAGGTTCTTTCATCTAAAAAACACAAAACAAAATACAGCTGAAGGGCATTTATAATCACTCACTGTTCTTTTCCTCAGAGGTGATTCACAGCTAGGACATAAATTAAGACCAACTTTCCTTTGAGTCATCACACGTTTGGGAGTGCTTTCCTTTCAAGAGCCCAGCTATCCATCAGTGCTGCTGTTACGGCTGTGCAGCTCCTGGAGTATCTACAGTCCTCCCATTTTCCAGTGTGACGCCATCTCTTTTCTAGAGCTAGTGAGCACAGTAACATGAGAAACTTGGCAAAACAGGAAACTTTACTGCGACTTTTGGTGCTGCTCTTGAGCTGTAGGCTTGCTGAACTGTTCGTGATCTCTAAAGGGAGCCTGAGATACCTTGATAACTGTTATCCAGGGCTGTGGTTAGGCAGAGTTGAGTAGCAATGACAGCTACCTATCTTGAGAAACATGTTGCAAGACCTAGAAAATGTCCATCTCTGAGACTGCAGTACTGGAGAGCACAAGCTAACAAACTGCAAGAGTTAGCTCTTTAAATAAGCATTCTTGGATTCCCGTTTCACCTGACCAAACAAAATAAGCACATTTTTAAACAAATTTCCTTGCCTGTCATTCCCCTTCCCGTGCCTCCCTTGCAGGGCCAGGCAGCTCTCCAGCTTTGCTCTCTAGTCCATCTGCTTTCAGTATCTCTCAGCACTTAGTAATCCTATGCGGTATTTCATGAGTAAGGAGGAATGTCTCTTTCTCTGTGTCACCTCCGAAGCTTGTCTCTGGGTTTGTCCTATGACACCAACAACCCCCCACTTCCTGTCGGGACTGCCCCAGGTCACACATGTGCCCCATAGTCCCCACATGCCCGTCTCCCAGCTTCCTTCCCCTGCCCATACACAGGCTGTGCTTTCTTCCCGTTGGAGGGCAGCAGCCAGGGTAAGAGGGGAGGCAGGTAGCCTGCTTTTCTGCTCTCCTCTCCTTTCCTGTCTCTCTGGCACAAACCATCATTCTGATGGGTTGATCTTGACTGGCTGCCAGATGCCCATCCAGATGCTCTCACATTTCCCCTTCTCAACAGGACAGAGGGAGAAAATGAGGTGGAAGAGCTCATGGGGCCACTGAGATCATGGAGACAGTGAGATCACTTACCAATCCCCATCGCAGGCAAAATGGGCTCATCATGGGGAAAATTAATTTATTGCTAATTAAAAATAGATTAGAATGGTGAGAACCACGGCCTGCAACGCACTATTTTCCTAGGCTCAACTTTGCTCCTTCACTCCCCGCTCCTCTGTCTCCCCCTTCCAGAGCACTGCAGGGAGATGAGGAATGGAGGTTGGGGTCAATCCAAACAGCTCCTTTCTCCTCACACTTTCTCCATGCTTGATTGTGGGCCCCCATGGGCTGCGGTTCCCATCAGAAAAGCCTGATCTACTGTGGTCTCTCCGTGGGCTGCGGGGGAATCTTTGCTCCACTGTGGAGCACCTCATCCCTTCTTGGTGTCTGCAGGGCTGTTTCTTACTTTCTTCCTCACTCTGCCTGTGTGGCATTTTTTTTGCCCTTTCTTAAATATGTTTTTCCCTGAGTCACCACCACCTTGTCTGCAGGGTTCGGCCATGCCCTGCAGTGGGTTGGTTGGAGATGGTAGGAACCGTCTGTGTCCAGCACGGGGCAGCCCCAGCCTCTCCTCATAAAGACCCCTGCCAGCACCACTGCCATACACTATGGGTACTGTAAGCTGTGGATGGACAAAGCAATCCTGCAGTTCCCAGTCTTCAGGCGTTCATAAGACCTGGGTCTGTGTGACTTTTAAAAACAATCTGTGAAAGCCTAGGTGACATCAGTCACCTGAAAGTTATTAGTTAGGTGCAGTGGTTTTGCTACATGTGACTGTGGAGGGAAGGCTTCTTCAGAGGCTGACGCTGGTGTTGAATTGAGTCAGAAATCAGGATAACTGGGTTTTTTTGAGTTGAGTAGGGCGACATGGGTCCCAGCCTGGTATCTCATGATGAATGAATGAAACACTGCTCATGAAGTTCTGCTGCAGTTTTTACTCCCAAGTGTCCTGTGTCATACAAAGCAGATGTAGCCCTTTCCCTTCACTTTCTGAAGACAGGTGGAGTAAGTAACTTGAGGGTAAACTTGGTTTTTGATCGGTGTTACATGTGCAGCTTTATTTCAGGTCTGCCGTGTGCATTGGTGTAGCCTGTTCACATACCTGCATGCTGCTGGAGATGCTGTGGCACCGTGAGGTGACTTTGCCATTCTGTCACCTGATTTTGGGAAGCTCAGTGCAAGCGGTGCTGCCCAGCCCAAGCAAGTGGATGTGTTGTGTGCCCTGATGTTGTTCTGGGAGGATATTAATTTCAGCACTCTCATATTAATCCATTATATGTCTCTTTCCAGCACAAATGGACCCCCGAGGCCTATCTCCCAGACAAATTAAAAGTGACAGTGATGATGACGACCTGCCAAATGTGACCTTAGATAGCGTTAATGAAACTGGATCTACAGCGCTTTCCATAGCCAGAGCAGTACAAGAGTAAGTATCATATTCCCAGAGCAAGATGAGTGTTGCCAAGGTGTTCCCAGGCTGAAGGAGGTTCCGGCATGGCAGGGGTGTCCCCCCATCCATGGGTCAGCATACCTGCCAGCCTCTCTTCTGTGTATCTTTGTTCCCTTTAGGAAGAGATGGATGTATCTCTTGTCTCTCTCTGATTTTCTTTTCCTTTCTTTCTGTGTGCCCTCATTATTAGGTAAAGTTTCATAATGAAATTGTTACTTCCCCTTTATTTACTTGCAGAGCTTTCAGTGTTTTTATGTCCTCTTCAAAGGGAGTCCAAGTCAAGCTTTCACTCAAAAACACATTAATTTTTTTCCTGACTGAAAGCAGCATCAAGGAGTTCATTCTAATGTCTGTCTATTAGGAACTACCTACTACATTTCTCCTGAAGGACTGTGTCACTGAAAGGAAATTGGTGAGGGACTTTGAACAGTTTATCCGTTGCTATTATTTTTCTGTGTACTTTTACTCACTGGACACACCAATAAGTTCTTAATTTAATGTCTGCATTGCTTGTTTAGGAAAAAAAGGAACAGTTCATCATGAACATTAGCAATTCTGTAGATGCATGAGCTTGCTCAGTCACTGTAGCAGCTGGAAGGGAACCAACTGTGAGGTAAATAAGTATTAATATCCTCATTTTATAGGTGAGGAAAATGAGGTTATGCGTAAAGGTCACCCTGTAGGTCTGAAGCAGAGCTGGAAATAGAACTAGAGCCTCCAGGCACTGAAGCCTGTGCTAGAGCCACAAAGCACATTACTTTATCTGAGAGGTTCAAAATACGGACATTTTGAACATTATTAAATAAGAAGGGATGTAGTAAATGCCATTAGACATTGTTATTATATAATTTATTATAAATGAATTTTTGATGTCTTAGTGTGGTATCTAAAAAGTATTTATATTTTGCTTTGTTTTCCTGGCCATCAGTAGCCAAAAGCACCAATTTTTCCAAGCTGTGTTTGAGGAGGAGTTGCTTTTTTGTGTTTTCACCAGACATCTACTAATTCATCTTTTAGTCAAGCACAGTAACTGTGATCCTCAAATCTATGTATTCCCCTTAAGCAGAGAAGGAGGTCTCTATGGGCAAGGCAGGGCATTGGCTTTCATTGTAATTGACATGCTCCCCTTCTGCATAAAGGTGATAAAGGAAGGGAAGATTTCTCTACTAGTGACACTATTGGTTGATAGACAGGCCTCACACGTATTTTGAATTTGCTAGTTACAGCACAAGGCCTTGAAGTGTCAAGTATTTCTTTTCTCAGTTTATAGCACACATTATAAGCCAGAAAAGTAAAACAACCCATTGTGATTTTGCACTAAATAGTTCTGTCTAATTAATGAGAAAAGGAAGCACGCGACACTAGAAAGTGCTTCTACTGCACAACTGGCAGGCAGATACTGTTCTCTGTGATTGATATTACTTCAACACTTAGAGAATTGTTCAAATCATGAAAAGCATTTTAGATTTTCCACAATGCATTCCACAGTTTGTGAAGGTAAATGTGTTGGAATATTACTTAGCTGGCTCTGGAGTTTCAGAATTAAATTAAGCAACTTAATAATATAACATCAACTCATCCTTGTTATGGGTTTTATTTAAACAGTAATCTGTTAGTTTATTTCAAAAGCCCCATTAGGAAAATCTAATTTGACTGTGATCTGCAATTTGTCTTCTTCTTGACTTCATTCTCAGTCACAGACACCACACATACAGCTGCTGAGCTGAAAAGAGACATTAGCACAGTATACCAAATTCACTCAATCCATTTCTTTTGCGGTCTGTAATACAGTGCCTCACAGGCAGACCCTCTTCTGTATTTGGGTATCTAAAGCATACCTTAATATTAGACATCTAGCAAAGCAGTCCAAAATAAAAGTCCGCATTCTACGTACCCTTGGTGCAGAGAGGAAAGTGCCTTTGAAGCCTTCCAAAGGGAGATCCTGTGTGCTCAATTTTAGAATCTAAACTTAGCAGGCAGGAATTTCCTCTGAGGACGTGGAAAGGCACCTACTGTTCTGTACTGGGCAGCATAGGGGCATGCATAGAAAGAGTGCGTCAGTAGGCGGTAAAGCGTAGGTCTAGGCTAAGTGCTGAAATGAGGCAGGCTGGACCTCAGAGTCCAGAATACTGTCACACAGAGTGTGTTGTTTCTAAAGTGAGCTTGTAAGCTCTTCCTTGTGAGCAGTTATGCAGTTACTAACAAAAATAACTTCTTGCATATACTGGCTCGGATGTAGAGCGTGGTACCTCCAAAGGGATAGCAGCCTCCTTTCCTTCAGTTGCTGTTGTGCAGTCTTGTCTTTGTTAAACAAAATGCCAAGCCCAATTTGCAGGTGCTGGTGGCAAGTGCAACCTTCTCCTGGTTGCTTTTCAGACATGTTTTAAATTATCCTGCATAAGATTTATAAATATATATATATGTATGTATATATATTTGCCTATTGTTGCCTATTTTCAAAGAGGAGAAAATTTCAAATTTTCAAATTTGAATTCGAATTTCAGATTTCAATTTCAAATACCCTGTGGGGGATTGGTTTGGTGAGGCTCCTGACTTCCCTGTGCACTATCTGTGGGATTCAGGATACATCTTGCTTAGTTAGATATCTGCAACATAGGTGTCTCATCCAAGCTAATTATCTTGCCTCCCTGCATATGGACCAGATAGCAGGTGGTGTGTCCAGGCGATAATTCATTTGACCTATCCTAGCTGTCTAATTTTGGGAGGGAGAGAAGCACTCAAGCCCGTGAGCTCCTGTTCCTCTCCATTAACTGCAGACAGTGCAGACAGCTGCCTGGGACACATGTGTCAGCACTGCAGATCTCTGGTGTGAGGTGAGGGTACAGCAATCCATGGCACCTGACTGGGGAGTCAGCGTGCCAGAAGCTGGGAATGACAGGACAATATTGAATGCTCCACGTCTTCTCTTGGATCTAAATCTGCCAGGTGGAGTTAGCAATACCAAGGTTTAACCACAAGCTGAAGGAAATTAACTTACCGGTGTCTGGGGAGGAACTGTTGTTTTAATACAGCCATTTTTAAGCTTGTTGTCGTGGAAATTACCCCTATGTGGCTGGGTCACAGGACAGTTCGGAATGCCTGTATGACAGCTTTGCTTTTCACGTCCTCTAAAAGTGGAAGGCATCTGTGTTGCTGCTTTGTTTCTGGTCCACTAAAGTCTTACAAGAAAAAAATCCTTACCAATAAAAATTGTAACAATCAGACACTAAGAGCCACATGTTTGGCATTAGTTTTTATTCACATAAGCAGAATGTAATTGCTTGCATATTTGTAAAATGACCAAGTATGACCATTTTTTCTCAGAGAAATTGCCTTCTTGCTGCTAGCTTTATATTGGCTGAGCTTCCAGACTTCTCAGTAGTTCTTTCGGAATGACTTCATAAGTCCTTCCTCAGCAAACCCAATCAATAATGTAAAGTTATAGATAAACAAAGTCGTTATTTCAAGCAGGGTACTTTGATGAAATTTCTTTATGTGGCAGTGCTGCTTTATGGCAGTTGCTGTGCCTTACCATAATATAGACTAAGAATAATTTATTAATCTCAGATAATATGCTCTGGCTGATAATAAATATTGCAGCAATATGTAGATTTCAGTGGGCTTTGCATTGTAAGCAGCATTTCATCCTTTTTGTAGCATGTTTTACAAACTCGATTTGACATGTAGCTCTCTAACAAAGAGCAGATTTGCCACTATGCCTGACACTACGAATGCTTATTACACAGCAAGTATAGCATCATATATTCAGGGTCAAATCTCAGACACGCTCTAGAACTCTTTATGAAGCCAAGGGAGAAAAGGGTGTTAGTCAAGCCCTAGAAGACCAGTAAAACTTTTTAAAGGCCTCTCTCAGAGGCAGCATGCTGTTTCCTCAGCCTTGCAGCCATTCAATCCCTAGGCAGCCCTGATACAGTGGGGTTGGGAGCCATCTCCATGGTACATAATAAGGAAACCCTGCACAGGACAGTCATCTCCTTCTTTCCCTACACATTTGTGCAGTAAAGTATGTTATTTTACAGCATGCAGCTCTCTCTCCCTGAACACACAAGGTAAGATTTCCTGCTTGCAGAGGCTGAGGGCAGAAGTGGGAGAGGCGGAGGGTGATTTTTAGCATGAACTCTTAGTATATTGGGGAAAATCCAAAGAGACAGAAATTCCTGCTTCTTTCTATAGATTTTTTTCCTCAGAGGTTGTAGGCTGAGGAAGCTCCTTTGCCAAAACCATCTTTATCTTTCAAATAACGTCAAGGAATAGATGGACTGTGCATATGAACTGTGTATATAAACAAGAAGCTTAAGGTAGCTTCTTGTTTCTCTGGGGTAACAGAGAGAGAGGAAATCCTGAATACTTATAGTTACAGCTGCAGTTAATTCATAGAAATGTCATTTGTCGTTTGGATGTGACTGTGGTGACCTTTAGCATGAACTCTTCTTTGCGCTGAGCTGGGTGCCGCTGAGTGCTTGCAAGAAAATGAGATTAGGGGCTTTGACCCTACCCCCATTCTCGTTGGCTACACTTTGCAATTGATACATTGATGCTAATGTGATCATGTTACTTTATTTTTACATTCTGCTGGCTTTTCTAGAATAGAATGGTTTGCGTTATTGCAACGCAGTGGAAGATAGTGAGAAAGAAATTCCTCAGCAGACAGGCAGCATAGCTACAGTACCAATGTAGTCTTAAAGGTATGTATTTTTCAAGTCTTGATATTTTCTCATTGGATCAGTTTTTTTCTCCATCTTCTTCTTCAGTGTAAATCAGCTTTTGTGGCTGATTTTTATCTCTTCTGAGGTTTAGAACTGCATTCTCATCAACCATTCATTTTCTGCGCTGATATTTTCTGTTTTCCTGCTTCAGCTGCAATCATCCCAATTAGTTATGATAAATATGATAAATAATTTCCAATTATTATGATAAAGTGTCAAATTACATTCATCTTACTGTTTGCACATCTCTATTCAACATGTTTCTGTGATACCCTACCCATGGCAGGGGGGTTGGAACTAGACGATCTGAAGGTCCTTTCCAACCCTAACTATTCTATGATTCTATGATTACTCTTGGTGTGCTATTCACTCTATGGAACTTTCAGCTCAGTTTTTTCTTCTACCTGTAGACAAAAATACTTTGTCGCGAGTCTCCAAGAAATGTAAGTGAGGGTGTTTTGACAGTACTTGTGTGAATTTTGTTCCTCTCTGCTCTGGTGCATCTGCCCTCCATGAGCAAGTACTCATTTTAAAACTGGCACAGTTGGATGGGGATTTTACATGTGGAGAACGGACAAGTGCTGATGCAGAATTTCCCAGTAAAACATTATTTTTCACTGGAGAATGCTAATTGATCTAGAACGAAATTGGGGGAATACATCAGTTTCAATTATACTTTTCTTGTGAAGATTTCCCAAGTCTGGGATGAATTTTCCCATTGCATTGAGGCTGTAGAACAGAAGATCACACAGTTGTTGTAATGCTCATGGGAGAAATTGGACTCCACACTAAGAAAGCAGAACTGCCCATGGGCTTCCCATCTCCCCACAGGCTGTTACACAGTGGGGCTTCTCAGCTTCCTCCAGAGTCACTCTACAAACTGAACTGAGTCATTAAACATTAATAGAGGGAGGTGTGTGTGCAGATACATGAGTGAAAGACACTGGTTATATAGAGCCCTGTAAGCAAGCAGTCGTGTACTGCTGTTGATGCCTCCACTGTCATTATTTCAGGGATATTTGTGTTCTAGTTTTGTGTTTTTGTCAGCTGTCTCAGATATATATCCTGTGGCAGAAAAGGTTTCTGTAGTGAAAAGTGTTGCTGGGTTGGAAGTTGGCTAATGATCCAAAGGCACTATAGAGGTGACAGAGGTGTGCTGTGTCTCAGCTGCCTCTGTGCAGTACTGATGTCCTGGTTTTGGCTGTAACAGTTATTTTTCTCCTTCTTAGTCCAGTTTGGACGTATCCTTGCAGCAGGGGTCATCTCTCACAATGTAATCTACCTAAAAGCTAGGCTCCAGGGTTCTAGATTCCCCCAGAGGGGAGATGTGCATACTTTTAGGTCCACTCATCTCATCAGTTGTGATCATGTACCTTTTGGAGGTGCCTGCCTTCTCCAGTGGTTATTTATAAGGACCCTGGACAAACAGTTTAGGGAGAGTCATGATAGAACTTAACACTGTTGAAGTTATATATGAGAAGCCCCCCTCTGTGATTTTCTGAGGCCATGCCAGAAGTCTGTGACTCAAGAAGAAACTTAACCAATACATTTATGCTTTGGGTCTGGCAGCTACTATAGGTGTGATTTCTCCTACCTACATGCAGTTCAGATAACTTTCTGAAGTACTGACTTCTTCTACAGTTTATTTATATAGCACTTCATAAACTTTCTTCAAGCAAAATTTGAAATCTCAGAATTCTGTTAATGTATATAAAAATACATGTGCCTAAAGCTGTACGAAGGACTTCTACTGCAAGAGCTTGAAAGCCCTATATACCTTTGAGAATTGCTCTTTAGCACTAACTCTGAGCTTTTGGTCTTAGTAATCCAAACAAGCCTGTTGTAAAAAGGTTTAATAGCCTGGCAGTTGGGTAGTAAAATCAAAGGATGCAGTTCTGTGCATGCACACAGATTCTAGGATTTTTGGTATGGAAATTCAGTGGTATAAATCCCAGAGCTTTTTGCCAGGATAACAGATTTCCCATCAGCCAGCAATCATTAGGAACAAGGTCCAGGTAGGCAGCAACTGTAAATCAAAAGGAGCTTCTACAAAGAAATTGACATCACTGTCTGCTTCAAAAGGATGCTATTGCTTAAATGACAGTGTATTAGGAGATAGAGGTATTGTTAAATTGTTTCCTGAAGAAAGCTAATTTGAAAATAGAAATGCTTTTAGCTTGGTCTACACAAAATTATATTTTCCTGTCTCCCCTGTAACAGTAAATTACCATGAATGTTGAGTAGATCTAAAGCAAGAACAAATTGCCATTAGGATGTCTGGGTTTTTTTCTCTTGCATCTCTCTGAAGTCCTAGGCATTGCTCTTCAATACATACTTTACCACACCATTGCTAGAAGTAACATTCTCCTGAGAGAGATATTTAAATTATGTGTATAATAAGCTGGAAGAACCAAGGAATCCTGGTTCTGTAAAGTCCAGAGGAGTTTTACCATTAACTTCATTGGGTCTGATAATTAACGCTGAAACTGTAGCAAAAGTCTGGATGCTAAAAAGAAAAGAAGTAACTTAACACTTAGAGTATTTTTGGGACCAGTATGGTGCAGTAAGAGAGGCTTCTGTAACATGTATGGATTCATAGATACCTTTATGTATGTCTCTTTCATTACCTTTATCTGTCACAAGCAAACTTCCAAAGATCTTGTTTCCCTGCATCAGTTCAGTGTCTATATTGAATAGTCTCTTATAATTATCTTTTCACAAAATAGACAGTATTTGTTAATTAATTTAAATTTTACTCTACGAAGTGCCAATCATTTCCAAGTGGTTATCAAACTTTGCCATTATTGGGATTTTGCATTACTAAACATGTTTACACAAATGTGCTTTGGAAGAAAATGCCTCGAAACAATAGTGTATGATTATAATTCATATAGCATTTTTTTATCTTTGGAGGGCTTTGCAAACATTAACTAATTAAATTGTACAGGTCTCTCGTGTGTTCAAATATTATAATTATCTGCAGGTTAGTGACTTGCTTAAGGCCATACAGCAAAACAGAGGATGAGCTGGGATCAGAGACGTCTGCCTTCTAGTCCCATGCTTAATCCACTGCAATGTGTTGCTCCAAAGTGAAGCTTGAGTCATTAATGGTTAGGTACGTGAAATGCATTTTATTGATAGGGAGGTTGGCATTGTGTAGTTGCTCAAAGAGCATGACACCGAGGAATGAATTATAAATAACATTATGCATTACTACTACCCAGTTAGCAGTTTGTACATCTATTTGGCATCTGTTTCCCCAGCGATTTGTTATTCAGCTTTTTCTGTTTTTATTTTCTAAATCAGCACAGAAAGCAGGGGCAGAGCTTTGTGCATTAAGAAATTCAGAGCCGTAGCAAATGCTCATCAGTGTGGATTAGATAGCAGAACAGTGCCAGAAAAAGGCACAATAAAACTATCTCAGTGAACTGCTACCTTGACTTACTGATAAGAAGAAGGAGCATTGTCCTCTGCTGTCACTTGAACCAAAATTACTTATTTTTTCATTATCTAGATCAGATAAGTTTTTATCTTTCCTTTTCCATAAGGCAGTTCCTGTGATTTTCTGACAGACAAACATGCAGCACAATTAAATCTTAATAGCAGTGCTTATACTGATTTATGGAAAAATGTTCCTGAATGTTTAGATCAGTGCATGCAAAATCACAAAAAAGGTTGTGTAGGTCACAGGTACATAAACCGTGCAAAGGAGGGCACTATGAATAGAGGAACACTATTCAGTAAGGCATAATTGGGTGAGCATGTGAATACAGGAATCTAAAAACATAAGCAAACCACATTTTTTTCTGCCATTTTCCTTTCTCCTGTGCAACGGGAAAAGATAGTGCTGTGTTTTCCCCTTCCTTAGTTCAGTCCTTTTTCACTAATAGTAACTCCAACACAATTTAATTTCTCATAGCAAGCTCTTTTTAGACTGGAGATAGAAAAGGAGTGAAAGGAAGTTCTTGAATGATGGATATGGAAGTGGTTTGTCTTGAGCCTGTGTACCAAGGAGGTGTTGTTCTCTATGTGTATGTGACTGAGGACATGAGTGTTACTGTTTTGGACACACAGAGAAAAGGATAATTGTAGCTTAAAGTTACCACACATTATGACATTCCTCTAGCCAAAATGAAAGGAATTGAAGGCTGAAACAAGGAATAAAGCAATACAATGGCTGAGATAATAGCATCTATTCCTGAGGTGCATCAGAAGTGATGATAGTTGTAAGTTTCAGAGTCAAACTGAGCACCTTCATTGTTTTAGCAGTGACAAACCAAAGATGTGTGAAGAATGAGCATGCTTTTATTTATTTACCCTTCTGGGATATACTGAGTTGCAACAGGACACAGTGGTACAAGGAAATACAAAAACTGAGGCAGGCAGAAAATAAGGAAGTGCATCCTAGGAGGTAGCATTGGCCAAAGCACTCTTGCCTTGCATGTATCACTAAGCTGAGGCAGTGTGGAGCAGGCTGGTAAGTACTGAGGTCAGAGGCTGCCCTAGAAAGTGCTCATTCTAAAGCCTGTCTACAGTATCTGCTACTTGCAGAAATCTCCAGCCTTGCAAACAGAGCCTGGAAACTGAAATAACCTGGAAATGACCAGAAGTTGCCAGCAGGCATCAAAAGAAATACTTGCATTTATGTACTTGTTAAGAGGCAGCGGGAATCTCAGTCCTGTCAGAGTATCTCCCTCAATTTTCTGCTTTAAAAATGCAATATTTAACATAGGGCTGGAATACTGTGCGATAAATCAGAGACACACAGTGCTGTCAGACAGATGGCTTCACGTAAAAGTCACCAAGGTGATTCTGTTACGACCTGATGGCCATTGCCATTTCTGTGACCAATTGCTTATGATGGCCAAAGAGTCAAACCATTTATAAATAAGTTCCCAGGAGGAACTGGAATAATGACCAAAATCTCAGTCACAAATTTTCAAAAGCAGAGTAACAGGATAATGTTGTCTAATAAATTGTTTGCTGAAAATTCTTTACACAGCTGAACAGGCTGAGAGAGTTGGGCTTGTTTAGCCTGGAGAAGGCTTGAGACACCCTAGAACAGCCTTTCAAAATCTTAAGGGGGCCTACAAGAAATTTGAAGAGGAACTTTACACGAGGGTAGGTAGGGATATGACAAGGGGGAATGGCTTTAAGCTAGAAAAAAAGGAGATTTAGATTAGATACTAGGAAAAAAATCCATCAGCTCTGAGCATGGTGAGACACTGGCACAGGTTGCTCAGAGAATTCATGGCTGCCCCCATCCCTGGCAGTATTAAAGGCCAGGTTGGATGGGGCTTTGAGTAACCTGGTCTAGTGGAAGGTGTCCCTGCCCATGGCAGGAGGGGTTGGAACTAGAGAATCTTTAAGGCCCCTTCCAACCTATACCAATATATGAGTCTATGTTTTCTTTTGCACTCAACATTTCTGCTTCTGAAGTACTTGCTATCTGTATCACCACATCTTTTCTGAGATTCTTAGCCACTACTAAGGCATAATCAAAATAAAACATGTTTTTCCTCTTGCTTGAGAAGAACTACGAAATACGTGCAGTTCTGTAACAGGTACAGCCTTTTCATCCTTTTCTATGCCATACTGCACAGCATGGAGGTACCGCTATCCCCTTATGCTTGTAACACGTAAAATACTACAGGTACCCAGAACCAACATGAAATGTAACAGCACAGGCACTTGAGATTAATTGCCTGCTTTGGGGGAGGTCTGATGGAGGCATTGCAAGGTTATAAGATAGGTGATTGGCTCCAGCAGTGTTTCAGAGCATCTACACAAGGCATCAACGGTGCCACAGTACAGTCAACAGAGTTAAATGCTCTGAAGTTCAATGGGCAAAGCAACCAATTTCCTTTACCTGCCAGCCACTTAACTATGAGCTATCTCTGCTCTCTGGAGCTTGGGCTTCTGACATGTAGTTGCTCATTAAAGTACAGTTTGAAAAAAAAAAGGCTTAAGTTCCCAACTTTCCATTGTGAAAAATAAGAGATCAAGTACTTTGTTCTGAGCTTACCTTTTTCTGCCTGTTCTAAAACCCAGAGCATGCTGTCCTCTTCCTACCAGCCTCCTCTCTCTCTGAAAATGTGATGGCCAGTGGCAGCAGTGGTACAGCCACCCACGTCTGGCATAAAGACCTAGTTGTTAGAGTACTGACTCAGAAAGCCAGATACCTACGTTTGCCAATAATGGAACACAAGGGTAGGATGCAAAAGATACAAAAGATATCCAGGAGTGGTCCTACACATCCTTTCCTTCTTATTTTTCCTCCTACACTTATGGTTTGGATTTGGAAGTGACTATTACAGGTTCTTTTTATGGTGAATCCATGTTGTCATGTGTGGTTTAGCCATTTTCATAGCACAGATAAGGTTCAAGGCCCAGAGGCAAGGATTGTGTGTTTTTCTCCATGATTTCTAGATGACAGCAGAGGCTGGGTGGAAGGCCACTGCCATCTGGCTTTCAGGCCAGACAGAGAAGAACATAGGAAGTTTTAGGTGTCTGTGAGGTTGGTTGGAAGATGTCTGTGTGTCTTTCGCTTCAGTGCCTGGATACTGAAGGTTCTAACCAGAGTTTTAATTGTCCCACTGACAAAAATTTAGCATGCAAATACTTATCATCCTCACAAACATTATTTTTGCCTGCCCCTACTGCTTAGCTGTTAAAAAGGGACTTTTATGAAAAATGTGCAAAATTTAGAGTCATGACTTCTGGTTAATGTGTTGCTGTTTGTAACAACTGTAGGAATAACTATTTTTCCCAATAAGACACAGATATAATTATAAATTAATTCACAAGGGGGAGAATGGTCAATGTTATGGTTTCCAGTTGCCATTCTTCCATTGCACATTGATTTCAGTTGAGGGCTGGTGCGGTCAGGGAGATTTTGTCCCAATGCCCCCTGATTAGGTACAACTGTGAAATAGAATCTGTATCTAGTGATGCCATGGGACAGCTACCTGAGACATTTCTGAAGAAGGAAGAATATACACAGAAAGCTGAAAAAGAGGGTGGAAAAAAGCAGTGTCAGGCTCTGAGAGAGCTAATAATTTAGACTTCAAAAATTCTTTACGTCATTTTGTCATCTTGATAGCAGATTTCTGTCATTATCAGAAATGTAACATTTACCAAATGGCAAAATCAAACAAGCAGTAAAGAAGACTAATATTTACTGTACATTTGAAGCATGTAAGGGGTTTGAAAGATTCAGTGCAAAATCTTGGGAGAAAATGGATTATTTGTAGGTTTCCAAGGGCAAATGGAAAATGCACTTATATAAATCAAGAGAAGTTGCTTTGAAATTTTCCTTTTCACTTTCAACAATTGCTGTGCCAAGCTGGCCACTTTAATTGAGCATTATGAAGGACCCAGAATGTTTCCAGTGCAAATGCACTCAACTGCTGGTGTGCTAGAATATTTTTGTGATTCATGTTGTTATTCTAATATTTTTACTAGTTTCTTGGGCTTTGGCCTCAGACTAATTTCTTGGTACATTTGAGGTCTAAACCACAGAGAGAAGGACTGAAGGGGGTTATTCACAAGGTTGGCTTTCTACAGGCTTTACTTTTCTGTTTTCCCTAATGTGCTGGTGGAACTGTTTCCTAAGCCAGCTGTATGATGCTTGTTGTTTGAGCACATGCAGCACATCAGAATCTGTCAGTGAAAAGGAGCAGTCCATGTAGTCCAAATCCCAACATAGGAGTTTATACAGCTATGATGTCATATATTTGTGTTGTGCAGTATTCCAAATAATATTCTAGAAGATTATCTATTTTCCCTGGAATCTCAGTTTTAAGTAAAAGGCTTGATTTTTCACTGATGTGTTGGGAATAATATTACTTAAGCAGCAGAATTCTGGGAGTGGACATTTGCTCCAGCCTCTATTTTCTCTTTGTGCAATGTCTGCCTGCTCTAGGTTCTCGTTAATGTTTACCTCTTGGTCACTGATTATTTTTTAATGAGAAAATATGATCTACCATGATCCAGAATTACCACTACATGACACCTGGGCCCTTAAGCTTTGACTTTGCTCCCATGTAAATTAATGGCAGAGCTCCTGATGACTTGCTTAGCACCAGCTGGGACCTCTGCAGAGCAATTTGAGTTGAAGAAGCAGTTTTAAGTGAATAGGAAAATCTGAAAGTCTCCTCCACACTGAGGCTATGTGTGTACTTTGCAGTAAGTGTTCCTCAAGCTTGTCTAAGTCCCCTGCAATTGTTTGGGGTAACTTAAAATTCCTAATTGTCTGTGTTCAATTTCCAGAGAGAGCATGTGGGGCTGTGCCAGGTCAGCTGTTAACCCTTTTCGTTTTTTCAACTCCAGGTATGAAGCATTTTATTGTGTATTATATAATGTTCTGTTTTATTGACAAAATCTAGTAGCAGTGCTTTTCAGCTTTTTTTCCCTCTTAATGTCAGGGCTGGGGAATATGCAGGCCTAGGCAAGGTCTAATGTTGGTTTGTGTTATTGCTTTTAATATTCTAGGGCTGGGAGGGTGATGGTGTGCATCATGGGAAAGCTGCAGAGTTTTTTATCAAAATCCCAATGACTAGAATACAAAACCAGAAAAAAAGAAAATATTCTGTTAGATGTTTGATAATGCAGTTAAAAATGCTCAAATTGTCTATTGAAACTGAGTAATGAAATATACGTGAATCAACATAGCTGGTTATAATGGGTCATTGCCAGTTACCATGAAACAGTCCACCAGCAAAGCTGTGAATGTAGGAAAGAGATCTTTGCAAATACCTCCTTGCTTGTTTTTCAAGGATGCCAAAATTTTAAAACCTTGCTGTGTAATGCCTTAGTAGATGCCCTGCTTTAGAGTTAATATACAAATCCAGTGGGGGGACAGTGACTGGAAGGTTTCAGTGAGAGCTGTGATACCATAAGGTGCTTTGGGTTCACCTCACTTGCCCAAGCAGAAATACTGTATGACAGAAGGGATGTACCAACTCTGATAGGGTTCTTGTTTTTGTTGGCTTTGTTGCTGCTGATTTATTGGATTTTAAAGTAGTGTGCGATGAAATGTCTGCTCTTAGTGTGCTTGCTTGCTTATTTGTTCTTCCCCCTGCATTTGTTTGTTTTGTTGGCCCCTGAAAAGATTCCTTTGCAGTCATGTTTGTCATGTGACAAGTGTATACACATCAGCTCACTGCTTTATCTACTCTTAGTAATCCATGGGCCCTCCTATGTAGAGTACAGAAGGAAAAACAACTTCACACATTCAGCATAAGCAACTAAATTGCAGAATAAACTTAATTCTTCACATTTATAAGTAGAGTTAAACTTCGTAATGAAATTAAGAAGACGGTACGTTTAAGAGCAATTACACTTTCAGATTGCTAATGAGCAGTCGAATACAGAAATCGTTCCTCAAATCTACTCCAATTTGCAGTTAATTGCATTACAACTGGTATATTTATATTAAAACTGTGCACTTTCTTATTACTCAAACATTTTCAAAGCAGCAGCAGGCAGCAGCAACTTCTCTGTTAAAGCCTGTACAAAGCTTTTAAGGTTTCTGTGGAAATTAAATAGAGGTTATAAGATTATTAAAAAAGAAAAAAAATCCTTAGAATTTTCTTTGATCTGATTGAATTTATCAGTGCAACTTCAGAAATTATAATGAAGAGCCCACTACTTTCCCAAAATGTTGTATTTCTAGAATAAATTTGTATTTCAGATACTGTTTTGAATGCAAGGCTACTTTAACAAAAATCAGCAATAATCTATATAATCACCAATTCTATTAGCCTTTATTCTGTAGGAAGCATTTTCAAGGAGTCTTGAGAATGTTGTCAGTTTTTTGCTCTTTTCTTAGCATTGCTCATGAATTTATACATGTAGAGTTTACACATATCACAAGAGTGAATAAGAGCTCCTACTAATGAGGCCTCCTGAATAACATTCATGGTTAGATGTAGATGAAGATGGCATAAGCTCTCTCATGTACCAGTTCTAAAACACTAAAAGTTTGTTGGCTCTGACTGAAATGAAATGAGTCTGAAATATAATATTTTGTTGAGGCCAATAGCTGGTACTAAACCCAGAAACTTGTAAGAGAGGTATAAGGTCTTCTATGGAAGATAAAGGACCAAATTATTCAGGAAATTCACAACTGTCAAATCTCATTTAGGCCATGAGGATCTGTCTTTAGAGTGAAAGGTGGAAATGAGACCAATAAGATGAATATTTCAGTTAGTGTATCATTTGAAAGTATGAATTCTTATGGTGCACTTAAAACTGCTTGTTCTGCTAGGAATATTCCTCACAGCTGGTCTTGCTTCTTGGAGTATAGCACTATTGCAGTTTAGGAGCAGTAACTGCTTGTCAGAAGTGAATTGTGCTACAATTAAGTACAGCTTAGTGAGTGTCTGTATTTCATTTGAATGAAATTTCATGCCTGCCTAGTTTTGGGGTTTTTTTTTTCAATTTGGTGTTACTAAAGTTATCTTTTTCACTAAATTTCAAGAAAATTACTCTTCCATAAAACTATGGTCTAAATTATGGTATTCCAGTTGTGAAAGTACAAAAATATTCTTAGATACTTGATTTTTTTTTTTTTTGTGGTAGCAGGGGAACAGAATGGATCATGAAGTCTTGAAGAAACATTATTTGTAGGCTTCTTTTTCTGTTGGTCTCGTGAAATCTACTAAAAGCTGTAAGTTTTACTCAAAACCTGTTCCACACGAATGTTCTGCATCTGCTGACCAATGTGGATGGCCACAAGCTGGTACTGTTGCTGCAATTCATACGTGTCTAACTGCTCTTTTCCTGCAAAATGTTGAGCATTTTGTCCGTACTGCTTCCCCTGAGACAGAAGTGCGCCGATCTGCCGTTTCACTGGTGTTATCACATGTGAGTTTCAGATGTTAGTGGGCACAACGTGCCTTTTCTTCCTTGGTGTCTTGCAAATGGTACTGCTTTTGCTTTTGTGTTAATTTACCCCGTTCTTCTTTTTAACACCATGTTCCGCAGGCTCAGCCAGATGGGAGATGTTTGGCAGCTGGAGATGCCAAATTCTGGAATATAGCTTTCCTGTATTGGCACGTGGGTTCGTGGCTGGCTTCTTGGCTTGCACCTCTGCTTGGCTAGCTGTGTAGCTGGCAGCTGTAGCACTGCCTTTGGGGCTGTGTTAGGGTCAAGCTGCTATGGAGTTGGATGACTTTCCAGATCTGAATTACCCTGCTGGACACCATTTTCACCTTAGTTTGCTTTGACTCTGCTATTCAAAGATGGATGTTTGCACTCTTCTGTTTTATTCCTGCCATTTGTAAGGCTAACTTGAAGCAGTAGTTCTCTTTTGTCACCACTTCAAAAAGAAAAGAAGCATTGCAGAGTGTACTCCTTCACTTGTTAGGATTCCCATTCAGTTAGCAGGAATGTAAGGCCCAAGTCTGTACTTGCAATTCATCTCTGGGAACAAACTGTAACTACAGAGCACAGGCTTTAAAAAAATATATTTCTTAAGTCTAAACTTCACTTTCAGCCATGAGTGAACCTGGCGTCTGTCGAACAGAAAAATAACACACATTTAGGGAGACAATCCAAATAATTTTTTAAAGAAAAAGGATAAAGAACAATGATGATGATAATAAATAGAATGTTACTGGTAATAATTAAAAGCACTGCCAGAAGAAGATACTTAATCTTCTCTTTACTTGATGTGGAATGTCCTCAGTACATACTTTAGTTTTACCTTAGATTTTTTGGTTTGGTTTTTAGTTGAGTTGTCTTTTTCTTTCTATAAATGAGGTGGTGAAAAATTAATGCATCTAGGATAGCCAAAGCATTTGAAGTAATTCCCTAATCTACATCTTTTCCTCCATGCAGCTTGGTGCATAAACATTACTTTCAGTGGGAAAAACTGCAGATTCAGGAGGTTACTGAGACTCCAGATACTTACAATAAAGTACAGATTAGTCATACCTGCTATGACTAATTTTCATTCCCTCACTCAGCTGTAGTGAAAGTACGTTGTGCTACACTGGAGGTACTGGTATCTCTGTGACACACAGGAAACTTTACTAACACTTGAGGAGATAGATAGCACTTTTGCCTTACTTGGATATAAAGTAGGTTTGTGTCCTGTATATTAAGATTAATCTTTGTAGGGTGAGGAAAAACACCTGAATTCTCCCATTGCATGTTTCAAGAGCAATCAAAAAGGAGACCCTACCAATCTGGTTTAGGTGTGTACTCCTCTTCACTAATGGCCTAAGGGATGTTAGTGTTTCCATAGGAATACAGCCTGGTTACATTACCTAAGTTATTATGGACTATATAGGAGTAGGAAATAAGAAATAGGAAATGAAATACAAGCAATAGGAAATGAAAGCATCTGTTTCACTCGGAGGTAGGCCACATAGCTCTTTTTGGACAATAATGGAGCAGAGATGATTCTATTGGAAAGCAAGCTGGCAGCAGCAGCAGCAGCAGTATTCCCACCTCTGCAGGAAAGCTTTGTTAACTAGCTTATCAACAGAGAGAGAGACCTGAGGTTTAGGTTCTCAGCCCAGGCATCATGGGGGTGTTCTAATCATTGGGATCCTTGGCACAGACCTTATCAGATGAGGTATTGGAGGAGTAGTGGATTCTCTCACCTCACTTTTTGCTGAATATGGGCTATTGTATAGACAAGAGCACAGAAGTGATGGGTTGCAAAGGAAAGTAGGTAAGAAGAGCCTGAATCCTACCTGAGCATGAACAAGACTGGGACTGTAGGCTTCATTCTCTAAAGCAACATTAGGCCAGAATGAAATAGAGCTATCACCATCCCCCTTTTGGAGCTGTGTGTCCAGGTTTCTGCCCAACCTTTTCGGTTTGTTGTTCTTACAGTCGTGGTTGCTGAGTAGTTTGCTTACATGAACACTCAAGCAGGAAACCACAAGTCCTTATAGCCAGATTATTCCTGGGGTGATCAAGATGCTGAATCAGTCTTCTGTCTGAGAAGGACCTACAACAGAAGTCTCTCCTTCCCTGGTTGAATTACCTGACTGCAAGGCTGCAATACAACACTTGATCAGTATCACCCTGGTTGGTACCTAAAGAAGCTCCAGTTTAACAGTGAAGAACCTCATGAGTTTAGGGGAATGCTGTGTGGGACTGTTCATGGACAGTGGGTGGGAATGTGGTCATGGACTTAGGAAGACTTCTGTGCCTGCCTCCCAAATCAGGGTTTCAGTATGCTGTTTTTCACACTTCTCCATATGTATTTCACTTCCTCAACTATATTTTCTTCTTTGAAATGAGTAAGCTATAAGTCATTTTTAATGTAGTAGAATTAGAGATGTTACTCCGTTATTTAGAGTATCCCTTTTTCCTGTTTGTTTCTGCCCTTTTACATGGGCCTGGCTGTCCTTAATTTTTGAATCTCAGTCACAATTTCTGCTCCATTATTGCATTTCTTGTCACTTTCTCTATCCCAGTGGCTTTGGAAATCATATATAAGGTAGAGCAAATTATCTTCTTTCTTCTTAAAAAAAAAGAAAAAAAGAAAAAAAACAACTGTGATTGCTGTCCCTTATGCATTCTTTTCAAGCACAGAAACAATGTGTGCTATTAAAAAATGAAAATAAACAACTGCAAAAATGTTTTTCCCTTCCCTTGCACCTCCAGTACATTCTGTAACCCAGTTACTGTAATTGTTTTTAAACTTTTTCAAACATACATACTGTCAAGAGGTTGCAGTAAAACAAGTGTTTCTCGTAAAGCCAATGTGACCGCAAGGCATGAAAAAAGATGACAGAGCAAACAGAAATTCACATGTTTTGTATATCAACATCTTTTTTTTGCCCAGTGGCAGATACTTGGAGAGAGAATCTGTTTACTTCAATGAAAGATTAGCTTAGAGTTTTCTGATTCCCAAGGCAAAAAGAAGGCAGAGTTTCCAGCTTGCAAGCTATTCAGTGTGGGTGATGAGCTGATGTCATTTGTGGATTTGTATGTTGCATTTTGGCGTGATTAAATGTTTTAAGTCTATTGATTTCATGTTGGGGATTAATGATGCTGAATGAAAGAGCATCAAAGAATAAAACGTGTTTACATGCCTGATTAAAATACCTTAAAAAAGAGACAGAGTACCTATTATTGGATACAAGTGAGGTAAGAGCTGCGTAGGACCAATTGCGCATTCTGCATCGAAAGGATGCTTTTTTAAGCATAGAAAGAAGAAAAGTGAAAATTTGATAAGAATTGACTGTCCTTTTCTGAATTCTGAACGCTTGCATTTTACTTGTTATTTTGGAAGAGGGGATTAAAGAGGTTTCATTATCAGTTACTGCAGATCTGTTTTACTGAATCAATCAAAGCATGATGCTTAGCTGCTTGGGATTAATGAGATGATCTTTAACTGGAAAACTTGTTGGTAACAGCGTGTTAGTAAAGGACAGGATGTGAAGATATTCAGTGCAAATGTGGACATGAGATACAGTAAAGATTGTGTTTGCTGCTTTGAATTTGCATAATACTTTTAGATGTTTGCCTTAGCATATTAACTCATAAACATACCATTATCTTAAAATGTTCATAGTGCTAATTGGTTTGTATCTGCTCTCTGCAAATGTTCCTCATGGCTGTCTAGATTCATGGGTCATATCTGGATTTGCAGTTAGGTGTCGCATTCTGTTTACCGAGATAACAGTAGATGAAGATGGAAAAGACCTATTTGCTCGTTAAATCCATCCCATTGAAAGCACAATATAAGCTCTTCCAGTAGTATTAAACTGTTAGTATCCCTGATGTTATCCAGTATGCCAGGGAGATAATTTATCTGTGCCATATCTGTAGATAAGGGTGCCTTAATGATCAAGTTAGCATGTGAAATACTTGATGCATATGAAATACTCCCTGCTGAGCTAGGGAGAAGTTTAAACGTGCAATCTAATACAGCTGAGTAAATACCTGATGAGACCAGCTCGTGCACACATTCGCTTTTTTCCCTGCTGATGCTCTGATCCAGATTAGCATGTGTGAGGTGAATTCAGCAGTCTGATACACACTATGATTTGTTTGATGCAAAAGGGGTTGAATGATTACCCTGGGTTTGGGGCAGCAAAGGGAAGGGGTTGACAATGTGAGGTTATTTCCCCCCCTCCTCCACTTCCACTGCTTAATACAAGACCTGAAGCCCTTAGTTACCAAAGTGTCTGAGCAGTAACCAAGCTTGTGCAAACCCCAGAGAAGAGTAATGACTGTTCCTCACAAGCTTCCTGCCTCGGTGCAGGTGCAGGAATCAGGAGGGCCTGAATAATTCATAAGGTGCAAATTAGCCCCAGCTTGCTCCCACTGCTAGAATTCTGCTTCAGCTTACCTACCTAGTTGCTAGAACAGAAATAAAGGAGGCTTGGGAAACTGAAGAGAGCAAGGCAAAAAGTGTTGTGGTTTAAAGGCTAAAGTCACAGAGACCGCTGAACGCTGGATGTGTTTGAAGGCTTGGTGCTTATTGAGGAATTGGACTGTGCATTGACTATTCATGAAGTGTTTTCTCAGGAAGAAGTAAGCTCTGGGGACCCATTCCATTGCTCTCAGAAAAGGAAAAGACTTCCTTTTAAGAATTAGGCTTTTCCCATTTTTATTGTTACTGTTTTTAAAAATTACTGGGTTTAAAAATAAATAATCTTAAAAAGTCATTTAAAGCCTATTAAGCTATTTGGGATGGGTTTACGGTGTTACTGAACTCCAGGGTCCAGATAAATTGGCTGAGAAATTTTGGATGTTAGGATGGTTACTCCTTCAAGTGAACGTGGATTCAAACAGCTTGTATTAAACTAGTTATATCTGGAAATGCAGGGTGCAATTAAGCTTGTATTTTCGTAATGTAAAAGGTTGCATTCCTGTCTTCTAAATACTGCTTGTGATGGTTACCTTTTCTATGGGTTACTTAACTGATTTTCTGCCCAGAAGAACAAAATGAGAGGCGAGAGGTGCTTTAATCCTTCTGCTGCACGTAACTGCAGCTCACCCAAATACCAAGTAAGAGGTTTTGGTGAGCCCTGTTGTTATGGGAGAATGGGATTCCTGACATAGATCTATAAACAGTTGGTGTGTAGCCGTGCGGTACCGAGAGGAGTTGGCCTGAAAAAGGCAGATTGTTTCTGCCGCATACCTGAATATCCCTTTGACATCTCTCATGTGGGAGATGGAAACATCCTACATCCCCAGCGGGAGCAGGAACAAGGTAGTTAGTTCTCCCTATTGGCAGGTGTTCATGTGGAGAAAAACCCTCCTAATGTTTTTACAGTGCTCAATATGAAAAGAGAACAGCAGGAGAAAAGATCATTTTAGTGGTTTGGGGGGGAGATGTGTTCTGGTTTTTTTGTTTGTTTTTTTTCAACATACATCCCTTCTACCCCACCCCCTCTTGGCTCCCCCGTGCAGCAGCAAGATCACGTTGCCATCATCTGTTTTTGCATTTCCCTCATTTGGGTGGCTGGAATAGGAGCTGGCTCTCATTTCTAGCTGATTCTGTCATTTCCGCTAGGCCCCAGCTTGGGGGAATGCCAAGACCAACAGGTGATCCCTGTAGCTGCAGAACAGCAAGAAGGAGGCTGTGCATGTAGGAGACACTGCACCAGAGGGGCTCCCTGGCCCTAATCCATCTTTCTGTATAATTAACGCCCCCCTTCCCCAACTCCCCCATAGTGAGCAGAAATCTATGCAGAACAGCTCAGCTGCAGCAGCCCTTGTAGGGAAAATGTTAGTAGAGAGCCCTGTAAGAACATCGTCTGTGTCTTAGACTCTTAGAGAACCCGGGGTTGGTCCTTTATATGAACACAGGCAAAATTGTATTAGCTGCTGAAAAGTAATATGCACCCTGTCAAAAGTAATATGCACCCTGTCAATTTAGAGTAGATAATAGGAAGAAATTATTCACTCTGAGGGTGGTGAGGCACTGGCATAGGTTGTCCAGCGAAGCTGTGGCTGCCCCATCCCTGGCAGTGTTCCAGGCCAGGCTGGATGGAGCTTTGAGAAACCTGGTCTAGTGGGAAGTGTCTCTGCCCATTGTAGGGGTTTGGAACTGGATGAGCTTTAACGTCCCTTCTAAGCCAAACCATTCTGTCAGTCTGTGAACCATTGTAGGAAAATAAGCATTTCAATAAATTTCAGTGTTGTGCTTGCAGGCTTTCTTATTATATAAAAATCAGTTTAGAAGGAAGTGATAATCCAGTTTAGCTTTTCTCTGCAAGAAGTAGCTTGTGGAGTCAGGTGGAAATACTTGGGAAGCTACTTAGCTCTGGTCAGGAAGGGATGTCTCAGCTGTAGAGTGGGGGGCAACCAGTGCAGGATCTGCACAGGCTTTGCATTCTCTGAGTGTCTGCAGCAGGGAGTCAGGACAGTGTGGGGCTTCACAGGGGGAATTGCTAGAACATGTGGAAAACTTTCAGGAATTCCCCAGACAGCCTCAAAGAACTGTTTTGGATTTTTTTGTTTGGGGCTGGGATTTTTTTTTCAGAGGAAAATCCTAAAGGGCTTTTTTTTTGTTTGGTTGGTTTGGGTTTTTTTTTCTTTTTGTGGTTTTTTTTGTTGTTGTTGTTTTTAATGAAAACGAGGTTATATTTAGGAGATGATGGTGGCTTAACAAAACCAGTTTCCAAACATATCTCCGAGGCTTAGGTTAACCCCTTGGCGTATACCATAATGTGAGATAATGTGGCCTGGAAACCCTAACTGTGTGTTTGTATTTGTGAGGCAGGCTGATGGTTCAAGATAGACGCTTGGTGGCTTTAATCCTCTGCTAAATAGGTGATATCTCAAATTCTCTCTGCGTGGTACACATGGAAGCCAAATTGCTTCTCCTATGGGGTCACTGCTAGTGGTTTCAAAGATGAAGGCTGTGTATAAACAAGGTATATAGATTTTATGTATGAACATCCGTGAGGAGCTGGGCTCTCTCGGTGCACCACAGCACATCTCCACAGCAAAGGCAGGCTGCTGGGAGAAATTAACTGGGAAGCCTGGATCAGCTCTGCCGGTGGAAATAGGGTATTGCAGCAGATCTGCACAACAGTAAGCATTCGCCCTGCCTGACCGCTCCTGCTGTACACAAACCAGAAACGCAGACATCAATAAGAGTAAACTCGGTTATGAAACATCAACATATTTAGTAATTCTTCTAGCAGCTAGCCATCTGCAGTCTTTTGAACCAAGCCAGCAGTCGTTCTCTGTGCAGGGTTTTACAACTTGTCAGCTATCTGAAGGAGGAGGAAGCACCCTCACAGGGACACACTGCATGTCAGGGGTCTGGAATGTGTGGAAACTTAAAGGGGATCCAGGACCTGAACTGGTAGTAGGTTACTCATGAATGTACACTTTACTCCCTTGGACATGTCTCCCCATGCTAAATGGTGCACTGATAGATGCTAGTATCTCTATTATTTTTCCCTTGCACCCCTTCCTTTCTCAGTGCTGGTTTTCTGCCTTCACCCCCTTCTAAAACATCTGGTATAGGAGGCTATCAGCAGGGAGTGAAGTGTTTCTATCAAAACAGTATGAATTTTTCTCTTCTCTCTTCAGCTTGTGTCCTCATCTCTATAATTGCAGTGGGTCCTGGACAAACCTGAGCAGTCCCTTTGGCAGACTGTGCTATCCCTCTTGTTTCCCGTTGGGTTAAGGGCAAGTGGGAATGATTTCTTCCTCAGATGCTCACCTCTGGCTCCAGTAACCTCTGTAAACCCACACACGCATGTCAGGATGAAGCAGAAGCTTTTAGGGTGGTCAGGGAGCCCAGTGACTCCATTTCATAAGGAGGCAGCAGTACCAGTCGGAGAGGCTGGAGAGCAAGCAGGAATATTTTCCTCCTGCACTTAGTTCAGTGCAGCCTGGTCTGGTTAAAAGCCCTCTGAAGAGTACTGCAGGCAGGAGAGAAGCATCCTTGGGCGGCCCCTGGAAAGTCAAGTTTTCCAGTGCTTTTGGCAGTCAGCCTGGAGCAGATCCATTCCTTATGCCAGCCCCGTGGAGTGCTGCCCCTCGCAGTTCTCCCTCCTGCTGCAGCACATACCTTACTGTTATTAATAGTCTGGAGGCGCCAGCAGCATGCTTTGTTCTGGTTGGTATGCAGTTGCCCAGAGAGCAGGGAGCTGTGTGGCAGTTGTTTTTGTACTGGTAGATGGTTTTGGGAATGAGTGCTGCAGTTTGTCCTGGTCATTTTTATGCCTCCTCACTCTGGGCTGTCCCCAGTGCACTCAGCAGGTGAAGAATGTTGTAATCCCTCTGGGAAGTGCTGTCAGGACACGGAGGTGCATGGAAGCAGCAGGGTCTTCAGAGGAAGCAGATCAGCCACACCAAGTGATTCCCTAAATAGTGAGCCCTAAAAATCAGATGCAGAGTGAGAAAAAGAAGCAAGTCAGCCACAAGTTTTTCTTACCTTCTGCTGTGATCATGCAGAGTCCCACAGTGTGGTTCATTGGCACATCTTAAAACTTCAGCGGGGAGATTTAGATTGGATAGAAGGAAGAAGTTCTTTACTGTAAGATTGTGAGGCACTGGAACAGGTTGCCCAGGGAAGTTGTGAATGTGCCATCCCTGGCAGTGTTCAAGGCCAGGTTGGACAGGGCCTGGAGCAACCTGGTCTAGTGGAGGGTGTCCTTGCCAGTGGCGGGGGTGTTGGAACTAGATGATGTTAAGGTTCTTTCCAACCCAAACCATTCTATGATTCTATGATCTTAAAGGGCTTTTCCAAACTAGTTGATTGATTCAATGATTATGTAGCATGGAGGGAAGCGAGCTGCTTCTGTGCATTTGGCCTGGTTTGTCCCGGCCCAAAGTCACGGATTTTATTGTGCCGTCACAGTGAAATCAATGAAAGCTCCAGAGTCTCTGGTTTCTGTTTGTTGAATCATAAATCCTTAATAGTTGTATTTAGTTTGGAACTGACAGAACTTTCAAATGTATCTGTTTTCAGGCCTCAAAACCTAAGTGAAAAAAGACATGTATTATTAGTGTGCGAGCAAAGGGCACTTCTGGTAAAAACAGTGGATTTGGAAAGTGACCTAACAAAATGTCCAGTCATGGGGATTCCTCTGACCTCAGTGTGGAATAATAGGTAGCGTGCACTAAACCTCATGTCCCCCGTATTAGTAACTGTTTAATGTTATTCCTGTAACTCGTATACTTCCTCTTGTTACACCACCTCCTCCTGTTTTTCCACCCTGTGTAGTTCTACTGTTTCTCTGAGTAGCTCACTGCAGCAAATAGTTTGTCTTTTTAACTACTTTGTGAAATAACTAGTGCTCTTTTGGGTGCCATAGAAGTAATAATAGTAATAATTTTTCAGGTGTACTGTGTAAAGTTGTTGCTCTTGTATTGTTTGTTGCACAGACACAAAGAAAGGGTGACTGCAGAATGCTGATAACTCAGCTGTAAGGTAAACCTCTATCACAGGAAGGGAAATGGTCTGGTTTATTTATGAGTACACTCAGAAACAATGCCTGCCTTCCACTATACCCACCCTTCTTTAGAGTAGCACGTTTTACTTGGATGCAGTATCACCGAAGGTCGATAATAATCAGGGCTAAATTGCTTACAATGCAAAGGTAATGAAATGCTCTCATTACACCGGTCATCATTTTCATTGTTAATTCAATGTTGTTTAACTTTTCACTGGTTTCTCCCATCGCAAATGTGGCAGTGAGGCAGCGAGGCTGAGCTGGCTGCTGCTGGTACTTGAAAGGTACAAAAAGGCACTGCAAAGAAAATTGATTGACTGCAGTTGACTGTATTAGAGAGAGACCTTACTTGAACCAGCAGTAACTGAAGGGAAGTGTAAACTGGCTTTAATTCTCTAGCAGACCTCTGAATATTAAGGATGGGCACAGCAGTTGGGAGGACACATTCAGAGTCTGGTCATGTTCAGGATCACATCCCCTCAGCTTTCTCGTTGTTGCTGCAGTTATTTGCAACCAGGGGGAATTCTCTAGCTTTTGGACTTCATGGTAGGTATATAATTGGGTGGAGAATTAATGTAAACTTAAAATAATTCCATTTCACAGGCATTATACTCCTTAGTTTTAAATTATTCAGCTTTGTGTCTCCAGTATCTCCCCAAAGCCCTGCCGTTATCGATTGTCTGAGTCTCTTTATTAGCTTATATTTTTCCCTAAAAGGAAGGCCTCATGTACAGTGTAATTATCCAGCAGTGCCGATTAACTGCATAATTCTCTTTTCTGTAAAACTGCTGTGTAAATTACTTTTCATTTCACAAAAAATGACTCGTCAGGCAATTTTGTAGAGGGTTTTTTGATCGTTTCTTTTCTTTAGGTTCCCCTTTCCCAGACATCATCTCCATCACTATGTCATGGTAATATTGTTAAATACTGTTGTGTATGATCTTGGTGCAAGCACTGAGCCCTACAATGGGGAAAATTAAAGTGGTTTACATGGTATTGTTACTTCTGCCAGCAGACATGATGAGCAGAAGTTGCTAAGATATTCTGCTCTAAGAGCAAGGATGTTTATAGAGAAAAATGTCAAGGAGACTTAAAATCTTTGCACATCTGAACTTTTCAGACTTCCTATTGCTGCTTTTAGTACGGTTCAGTCACCTCAGCAGCCTGCATGTCCTATCCATCATTGTCCCTTCTCCATTTGCCTTGGCAATGGCTTCTTACCCTTCTTCCTGCCTTTCACCCCAAGACCAAGAAGCCTACCCACCACCTTCCCGTGCCCTTAGGTATTTCTTCATGCTGCCTACACCTGCTTCCTGGGCTAGATGATACTGAGAAGATGGCATGCCCTTAGGGAACTATACTCTTGAATAAGAAATGATACTGTGCTCATCAGCTTTTCATCTGGATTCGACCTGAACAAAAAAGTGGACAACGTACAGCAGAGAGACCTTTCTTGGACTGAAGGATAGCCTGGATATTCCAAATTGAACTTTTTCCTTTCTGGTGAGCATGAGTCATTAGGTCTGCCATTTTTAAAGCTGTTATTTGTTGCATGTCATGTATTTATAAATGCTCCAAGCAGTATGGAGGTGCAGGTCATCCTAGTCCTGCTGGCATAAGAACTAGCCTGCCTGCTCCTCTGCTCTAAGAATCCTTTACTAGTTGACATTGGGTTTCAAAAGGGCATGTTTCACTAGTGTGTGTGTAGAAACAACTGACCAAAGTCTAAAGTCCTTCTTACTGAGTCAGTCCAAGTGGACCCAGTAACCTGGCTAGTGTTTATGAAAGAGCAGAAAAACAAGGTTGGTATACAGTGATTGGAATACATCCATCCTCTCCCTCTATCCATCTTCTACATTATAACTTAAAAAAAAACAACCACAGGGGTTTATGTACTTTCAGTCTTTGAAGCCATTTCTTGACCTCAGTGTTCAATATCTATAATCCTCCTTTGAGCCCATTTATTCTCTTGGCCTCTGCAGTATGCAGTGACAATGAGTTCTAAGTATGTGTTACATGAAAAATAAAAAATGTTCTTCTCTCTGTTCAGCTTAAGCCTCCAGTTCTTAGAAAAAATAGTGAATAATCACTTCCTATTGTTACATTCTTAAGGGCGTGCGGAGCTCTACCCTCTCCCCTTGGTTATCTCTCAGTTTTGGCATTCTCAGGGTAACGTGATTGTGGGCCAGCTGTCAAAGATGTGGCTGAAATAATTTTCACTCTGTGCTTTCTTCTTGAGACCAAATTAATCCTAGATCTGCCATCGTTTGCATCTGTTACTAAGAATAGGATAAATTAAAGAAACATGCTTCCCATGAACTATTTTATCACTCTTTACATTCAGAACATCACTACAAATAATTCCTCATGGTGCAAATAGTTGCAAAGCATAGAACTGTTGAAATGCCAGCTATTTAGCTGCTCTCACCATTTGCTTCTGATGAGTTCAGCCCTTTTTTTAAGTATGACAAAATGATGCTTGTTGCTGTCCTGCTGCTTGAGCTACTGGCGTATCCCTGTAGAGCTCCTCATTTCCGCAGTGTCAGGGAGAGCTAGGATTACTGTACCAATTGTTCTAATTATTTCCAAATGTCTCTCCTTAGCTTGTATTTCTGGAGCTAATTTGTTGTTTTTGTAAGTTGTTATATGTCTTTGTGTTAGTTTGTTTAATCCCACGCACCTGTGCTTTTAGAGGATGTGTCCTTCTGCTAATGTTCTGTGTGCTGCTGTGAATTACAGCAATGAGCAGATGGAGTCAGACCTATAAGTTTCTTTTAGGATTAAAGAAAAAGTGGTTTTCCTGTGTCTAAAAATGCACATTTATATTTTGCATTATGTATTTTCCTGAGTTCTAGACTTTAACTACTTTTGTTAAGAATGATCCTGACACAATTATTTCCCGGGTTCTTCTGGTCTTGGTGACCTTTAACAACCAGTATTTTTGTTGACACATGGCTTGGCAAATAAAGGCTGCAATAGTAAACAGACTGTCCTCTTTGATGTGGTTCCTAACTGTTTTCCATCAGGCATTTGCAATACTGTTTTTAAAGGTTTAATTATACTCAGTCATTAGAAATCTATTACATATGTCTGACTCCGAAGGGAAAGAAGTAACCATTTCAATAACCTCCTCTCCCCTGCCCCCAATGCCAATGCAACTTTATGTCTGATAATATTTTCTTTTATTAATCAGTTTTATTATCACAGCATAGACATCACTGCCTTCAAATCTCCACAGGCCTTCGACTAGAATGGCTGTCAATACTGAAAACAGGTTTTTGAGGGACTTCAGAGGACATTATTGTTTAGAGCACCATAAATCCTGCTGTGTTTCAGAACGCCTCTGTACTGCAGAAGGGGTTTGCATCAGTGTATGTACTAAAGACTTGCTGTATGTTAGCAGTCCTTTCCTTATAATTGGGGAAAAAACATGTTGCTTTTGCAGCAGAGATCTCCTTCATTGTAATGTAACCATGCTAAGTTGTAAAGGTCACAGCTTCTGTGAAAAGTTTCTCTATTAATAGTCTATAAGTATTTTGTTTCTGCCAAGCTAGTGCTTAGAACCAAATTAGCCCCTCATTACAAGTCTGATACATTAAAGTCAAGGGTGTATCAGCATGCCTTGTGTTGCCTCCAGACACCCTCCATGATCCTTTGCTCAGGCTGCATTTTCATAAATGTACCCATACGGCAGATGTGACCAAGGTATCTGTTGGTCAGTCAAACAACTGGTAAGATAAATGAATCTCTTTTCTTTCTTTTTTTCTGCTCTTAAAAGAAAGTGTCAGTTTGTGAAATGTATTTATCAGCTGTGAGGAAATAGTTGCTTTGATTTCTCAGTGTCACCTGTTGCCTTCCATGTAACAGCTAAAGATACTTCCATGGATAAATAAATGTTCAGTATTTCTTTTGATATGACTCCTTTAAGCCAGCACAGAAGATAGGTAGAGTTCATTCTGAGTTTAATCAAGGGAGGTGGACACCTCCATCCCATTTTAAAATGTATGTCTAAGATGCAGAAGGTGAATTATTCCAAGAATTGCCAGTTTGTCCCTATGTCTGTCTTTCCTTATCTATCAAAAGAGACTAAGCAAACCATTAGCTATGAACATAGAAAAAGGAGTTTTGAAGAGGACGTAACAAATGTAGAGGAGATTTAAGGTAAAAATATCATCCTGGAGAGAGAAATCCTTCTTTGAAAATTAGTGTGTGAGTTCTAATCCTAAATACTGTGATACGAGCACCTGGTGAAATCCAGAAAAGTGAAGTTTGAACGATGAATTACCTGAAATCACATGCACCTTTGTATTCAGTAAGTATACTGGACTTTGACTCGAGAATTTTTTATCTGCCATATGCCGTCCCTGTTATCTTAGATTTCTTATGGCCCAATTTTTAAGGATGCACCAATCACCCACATTTTCTATTCCAAATCATGCTTATTGTAAAAAAGAAAACCACGAAGAAAAGAAATTGGGCAGTTAATTACTCTGTGTGTTATTCCTTTGTCTGAAAAGTGATGACAGCATTGCCCATCAGCCTCACTTGGATATTGAGAGAATAAATTCATAAATCTGAACTGTGTTCAGGTTTTATGTCAATTCTCATAGTAAAATGCATGAATTATAGATAAACCTTATAATAATTGAGAAGAAAGGGAAAAGGAAGGTTTACTGCTTTGTTTGCTCTTTTTTTGCTCGCTCTAGTAGCACGGAAATGAATTGTTCATTACTGCAGTCGTAAGGGTGAGAGCACCAGTGACTTCTGATGCTCTCATAAATTGTGTTGTGCTCTCGAGATACAATTTTTAAAGTGGCTGTGATTCACGTGTAATTTCTGAATCCTAATTGTGCTAGACCCAAAAGTAAAGATTTCCAATCCAGTGGTGCAAGTGCACTCACTTTGTGCCCCTCAGGGAACATCCTTAACTTCTGTGGGGTCCCAAGAGGACAGAGGTTCAGCCATCTCAATCCAGTTGTAGGATTTAACATTTAGATCCACCAATTTCAGCTTTTTACTCACAAACACAACAGAGCACTATGTATGTCAGTGTTCGGTAGTTGGGACTTTCTCCCTAAAAAGCACTGGAGTGGTGTTAGTGTGGTCTTCTAGAAGACACTTTATGTCTGGGATGCTGCAGTTGCAATGTGACAAGGAAGTTAAGTTTTGGAGTATATGTGGGTAGATGTCTTCATTTGTTGGCTCAGTGTTCAAGTCCTTTAGCAATGGTGTGACTTGGTGATATGAGTTCTTTTCCAAAAGTAGCAGGGATAACTTGATTGCACAGATGGGCAAATCTAATGAATGGAGTCCCATCCTCATTCCTAGCTTTGGGTTTTCGTCACTTCTGTTGTGTGGGTACCAGAGTTCAGCCAAGTGCCAGTGAATCATACCAAGGAGGGTAGCAGCACACATTAGCTCCCTAACCTGATTCTCCATAGGGTTAGAGGTGACTGTGGCTTGGAGTGAAGGGAACAAAAGTAAAACTGCTGCCTTTATTGCTTGTGGTTGCATCATTTCAGGCGTATGGCAAAAGAGCACCATGAGAAATGTCATGTGATCACCATATAATTAGTAATGGTGGTCAAGTAAAATCTAGTAACAGACCTGGTCTGTATTCAGACTTCTTAAAATCATCTGATCTTGCAGTAGTGAGTCACAGGTGAATTCAGAAGTTGAACTTGATATTTTTTGTTTCTTAAGTGTTTATGTTTCTTACGGTATTTTCTGTCAGTCCTCTAGTCTTGAATCCTTGTTTCTCAGAATCCTTGTTTCTGTTGTTTCTATGCTTCTCATAGAAAAATGCATTTCCCGAATGCATCTGGAGAATGGTGAAGAGTTTTCAGTGTATTTATAGCCTTTATCATTCCATAAGACCATGCATAAGCCCCACAGGAAGTCAGCTAGGTACATACATTTTAACTTCAGCTTCATCAGCCTTTGGGGGCCTCATAATTGTCATGTAGGGGACTGAACTCTGTGGGTTTTATACAGAAAAAAATAAGTCTGTGAGTTGTGAAGAAAGTACAGTCATAACCTTAGGATGTAATGCTAACATTGCAGTGTGTTTGAGCACAGCATTAAGTACTCCATAGCAGTAACTATTCCAAAAGGCAATTTCCTGAGTGCTCTCTGATGTCCCTATGTGTTTTTACCAATAGAAGTAAGACCATGTCAACATGTGTATGAGGGAATTCTCAAAATGCTGACCATAAACGTGAATTGAAAGTCTAATATCTTGTTTTTTAAAACACATTTATAGGAAACTGCACAGAGGGGACTGATCCAGCTGAATTCAAATTGTTTGCCCCAGTAAAATTTCTTGTGTGCTTGAGGACTCACAGCATCAGTTTCTAATTGCAACAGTTTACACATGTTAAGGCATTATGCATGCATGGACTTTTAGAAATTTCTGAGATGTTTCTGTGTTGGCATTTGATTCACATGAATGCCAGAGGCGTGATCATGTCAAAGACAGTGTGAGAAGTGCTAGAGCTGGAGGAGTTACGGTACCCTACCTGATACCCATTACAGGGAAGACACTAGCAACAGGGTGGGGAAAGTGTAGTAAAATACAGAACCTTGCCCAGACTGGTGGCTGGGTGGCAAAAACTGGATGCTAACATTGGGAAAGGGAAAAGGGAAAGGAGTTCAGACAAGGTTTTTAGCGTTGAGCAATAGGTATCCTTACATGTTAAGTTTTACGACACATAAAGTAGCCTTTGCTCGTCTGATAAACTTCACCAGCATATATACTGTGCCCAAAGAGAGAGATTTGTAAAATTGTTCAGTGCTTTAAAGCCATGCTCTTTAGGTAGGCTTTTTTTTCCCCTGTTCGAAGTCATTATGAAATGGCACCTTTTGTTCCGTTTCTACTGTGTCTCTTTTTCTCTGTCCTTTGCCCCCTCCTTTTCTATGTGAAGGGCTGTTGTCAGACAAAAAGAAGCGCTGTTTTTCTAACATTTCTCCAGGTGACTGATAGGGGGAGGGGAAAACTCTTCCTTTCTTTTTTCCCACTTCAGGCCTCAATAATGCTTTGAAGAACCTTGTAGCTTAACTGCAGGACTGGCCTGATTTCTTTACTGAAAATACCTTCCAGACATCTTCCCCAGACTATGCAGCTTGGCCCACTGAAGTCTTTATTTGGGGGGAAGAGAAGGAAGTATAGAATTGTTTGGAGGGTTAAGAAACAAAGGCCAGGAAATGAAGGATAAAACGAAAAACTAAAGGAGGCTGCTGCCATCTAGAGTCGAGACTTCACGTTGATTGTGTTTTCAAGAGTGGCTTTCAATTAATGTGTATGTGAAAACATAGAGGAAAACCCCTCAGAGCAATAGAATTGCTTTCTTTGCTTTTTGTGTCATTGGGATTAATGGGAGTTTCTACAGGAAGTTTGGATTTTTAGTAAGTGCTTTTTTTTGTGTACAGGTAATTAGGTATATTAATTCTGATTAAAATCTTCTAATCACAAAGAAAATATTAAGATTTAAGAAAGATAATAATAAAAGGCAGGCCACAATTTACATGTAAGTATATGTTTACAGGAGGCAAGAAAAAGTTGCAACCAAGCTGGGTACAGGTAACTAAGATGGAAAATATTCCCTTCAGTGTTGTACTCAACACAATGCAATTTTCATTCATATCTATGATATTGTAAGGATATGTTTTAATATTCAGCAGCAAAACATAACTTTTACTTTTTTAGTATTTAAAAAAAATAACTTCATAATGTAATGTTATTAAATCCCAAAATTCGCCTGATGGTCAAGTTGTAGAGGGATTTTGAGCTTTCTTTCAAGTACTGATGTGGAGCACAAATTGTAACACAAAGATCAGCATGAAAAAGTAGGCACATAGAAGCTAAGCAAGCTGGTTAGAAGGTAAGCTTTCTCTCCAGAAGAAAACAAAACTAATTACTTAGTTTTTGTAAGTTCAAACCCTGGAGAGATTTAGAAAGACAACAAATTACTAATTGAATAAAAATACATTTCATTTTTTTAATTCTCTTATTTTTATAGTGTAAGCAAGTGGTACCTTTTAAGATAGCTTCCAAATGTTAACAAGTCACTCTGGCATCCTACTTTGGTTTTAGACTTTAAAAATTAATGACATTTTTTGAATGATACGGCCTCCCCTTAACTTTACAAACATTTGAGCTGTACTTTAAACCCTTCTGTGCCATTTGGTGGCTGTATTTCTGCAAGCAGTTGCACTGAAAACAAATTTGACTTAGAGGAGTACATGTAAAGATGCTATCATCTGGTCTGTATTAGGACTTGTTAACTGACAAGCATCTTTTTGTTTGTTTTTGCTTGATTTTATAAAAAATCTGCTCAGCATTTTCCAAGTTGATTGCATTCTTATTTGCAAGGGTTTGCAAAGTATCCTGGGAGTATTGGACAGAAAAGCAACCTATGTATAGCAGGGGATAGAGAGAGGGGCTATTCGCACTGCAGTATCACAGGGCTTTTATTGTCTCTCTTGCCTTCTTTAGCTCAGATGTTTCTTCAGCTCTTGTGTAACAAACACCATACTGGGGCACTCAGACTGGGTGATAGTATACTGGAAGAACTGGGAGCATGCCAGGCATGTGAAGAATATCCAGTGCAGGGCTGATTGACTTAAAGGCTGTGACTTTTGACTTAAAAATCACAAATAATTGCTGTTTGTTTGTTTTACAATTTCTCCCCTTCTAATTACAGTTAGAATTTAGAATCAGGGTCTTAGTCTGGATGACTTGAAGACTTGCAGCACCTTGAACTGAGGCAGTGGCAGATGCCTTTTGTCCTGTGCCACATTTGGTCCATCACTTGTTTGGTTCTGCTTCTTGTGTTCCTGGTTGTCCAGGAGCATAATCCCAAGGGAAGATCTAGTGATGGGTCTTTCTGGACCTTCTTGCACAAGGCCGGTCTCCTCTCTCCCAGCAAGGTGGCACCACACCAAAGTCTGAGTCTGCAGGAACAAACACTGTTGGTGAGTTCAGGTAGCTCTGATCTCCTGCTCTGGGGCAAACAGAAAGCTCCCGTTCTCATGTTTCACTAGGACTGTGAAGCAGACTGCCTCACAGCACAGCCTCTGCATAGAGCAGCATGTCCCGGTCACTTCCTGAAGGCGTTAGATATCCCACTGCATGCTTGAAGGAGTAGAGGTATGGCATTTGATGCAAATGGGTAGCAGACTATCCCAATTTGAATCTATGAGAATGTCCCATCCATAATACATGGCTTGCAGAGTGTTGAAATGGCCTCATTCCCCTGGATGGGCTGCAGGCAGGGACAGAAAAAGGAGGACATCTGTCTGGTGGAGCAGAGCAGGGGCCGGGGTCAGCATGACATACACAAGCTCAAAATACTGTGCCCTAATTTTGGTGCTGGATGTGCTTTCAGAATAGATACCTGTTGCCATTAGAGCATCCTTACATCTTTTCATCACAGGTGCATCCTGTTTCTAGAGCCTTGATATAACTGTTAATTAGCAAAAACAGTTTGAGTAAGTTTAAGTATTTCCATTCTTTATATAGAAGATTATATTCCAATTAGCTTCTTTTTCACTTGTGTCATTTGATACTGTTTAAATTTTCAGCTATTCAGATTTTGATCTCTTGGTTTTAGTCAATTAAACACACTTTATGTTTGGTAACTGCCTTTTAGCTACATATAGACATCAGTGGCTGTACATGCAGCACTTCCTAATTCAAAATTAGAAAGTGCTTTTTTGTCCTTTCCTTTGGCTCTTGCAGTGTTTCTCTGACCCCTGAACAGAAAGGAATATTATTCTGTTTTCATGGAAGTTCAGCTTAGGATCAGACATTTCACACACTTTGAAAAATCTGCTCAGCCACTTTTTAAAAAGAAGGCTGTCAAAAAGCACTTTTTAGTTTTATTCTTCTTTTTTGTTCTCAGTTCTTTGAATTATCCTATTCCGAGTCTTGAAAATAACTTCATATTCGTTAGTATTGTCTTTTTCCATTTTTCCCCAATATGCTCTTGTTATTGCAGCCTAGACACAACTATTAAAAAGAAATTAAATTCACAAAGTACATGAATTCCTTTTTCCTTCGTCTTCTTTGAATTACTTGAGCTCTGTATTTAATTCTGAGTTCTAAAATGAAACACTGGCACTATGTTTTTCTCTCTACCTCTCTCAGTTCTCCACAGCTCTGAGAGGAGAATAAGATTTATGACAGATCACTCATATTATTATTCTTTGTACTTGCTGCAATTAAGAAAATTCACCAAAAACGTTTTGAGGGATTTGACGAAGATTAAAGCACTCCACTTTCTGGTCTAACCTCATTACCTCATCCAGTATTCTTTTCACTCTTCTGGTTTAACCATTTCAAACTAACACAATGTTTCTGTTTACTTTCTTATTTGGACATAAGCATCTCAGAATTTATGAGCAGGATCTGGGTTAAATGAAAAAAGATTAGTTCACTTGTGTATCTGACAAATAGAGCATTTAGTCATTAGTAAATTCATTACATTACTCAAACTAGAGTCTAGCAAGGAAGAAAATGTGGATGGAAAGAATATTCTGCATAGGGGTTTTTTTAATCTGGTTTTTAGATTTCTGCATGCTTGCTTCATTCCGTATGCTGGCACTTCCACCCGTTATTTACAATGGCTTTTTGTATGTGGCATCCACACAACATATCATCACAAGATTACACATACAGCACTTGGGTCTCATCCTTCAAATGCTATTGTGATACTTCTTCACTGAGAGCACAGCATTATTTCAGAGAACTGTGCTGCATTCAGTGTATTACGAATTTGAACAAGATCTGAGAGGAGCAGCAAACCCCTCAGATTGCTGGAGGGGATAGACAGGAGGACAGAGTAAGAGTTAAATATATTTGGCTTGGCTAAACAGCAGTTCAGAAGAGTGTAGTATCATGTCTCAAAAATGTAGACAATGAAAGATGGAACAAGAAAGAATCAGTTAAGGCTTTATATGAAGGTATTAGACAAGTAATAGCAGCAGATTAATTTAATCTATTTAACCTTCATTTCAAAAACTTTCTGCCAGCACTTTTCTTTGCATCACAACATATGATGGAAAACCAGCTTTAGCATATTTAAATACAGTAATAAAGCCCAAAGATCATTTATGAGTGCAAATCAGAAGAAAGCATGACAGTGGGCTATTAGGTATTAAATCTGGGGGAATCTCCTATTCCTGCTGTAAAGAGTTGTTTGTGTGGCTGCAGCTTCTTTGGTGGTTTGTACTCCTCTTTCTCCTGTCAATACACCCTGCAGGACCTCTTTTATTACTGGTGATGTCCCCATGCAGTTGCCATTAGGACAGGAAACGAGATACCAGGTGAAGCATATGTAATTCGAAATTCTGCTACATTGCAATTTGTCTTGTCTGAGCAGGGAGAAAGAGCATGACCCATGCTGTGTGTATGCCTCCCTGTACTCCCATTCGCATTAATACATACTTCTGTATCAGTTGTTGTGGCACTATTCTGGGCAGTATTAGTTGTAGGCCTAAGCCTAGGCAAAGCTGCAAAAGGAGTAAGGGGGGGATGGGTGAAATTGTGGCTCCATGGAAATCAGTAGGAGATTGCTAGCCTGTGTGACCAGAATTTCCCCCCAAGATAGTGATGTTGAGTTATCTTCTTGTAAGTTGGCTCCTCTGCATTTCATAGTTTGAGACATTAGGATTTTTACTCTTTTAAAATAACTCTTCCCCCCTCTCCCCAGCTATTTACTCAGCAACTCTTCACCAAGATGCTCTGTTAGATTTTGGTTGACTCAAGTAAAAAAAAAACCATTTATATTACCGTGTCTCCATTTAAATAGGCACTACTGTCCTTGAAATGTCAAATGTAATATGACGTATCAATTATTGTATGCCAAGCACATGATGTATTTTCAGCCCCTGTTGATTTAGATGGTTTTTGACGTATGCTTGACATATTCTAACGGTACTTCTTCAGTTCACTGAATGTCTTGAAAACAACATTGAATGGCACATAAATCACAGCACCACCTTTTGCAGGGGTGCTTGCCAGAACATGAAGTAGCAGCTTCACGTTCCTGCAAACGTTTGGTGAATAATGGTTCTTTTGTTCCAGAACTGGGTGTCTGCAGTTTCTGGCAGGTTTGCCAGCAGGGCAGAAGCAGTCCTGTTTTACTCAAAGATTTTTTTAATCATTACTCTAGAAAATCTAACATTTTCTTAAGAGAGCTTTTAAAAGTCCCATACCTATATTTGACTCACATTTTGCCTGGGATGCATATGTGTTATGAAAGAATGAAGTAGGACCATAGGCTCAATCACCATACAGCATTAGTAAGGATTTCTTCTTAATCATATTCACCTAAAATACACACCTACAGTAAGGAGGAGATAACTCTCTAACCACAGTTTCAGAAAGTAGTATTCACTGACTGTTAGCAGGGTCAGGTAATGTGAGGGAAGATTATATTTGATCTTGTATGCTATATACTTTGGTAATCATAGAATCATGGAACACTTAGGGTTGGAAAGGACCTTAAGATCATCTAGTTCCAACCCCCCTGCCATGAGCAGGAATTTCTTAATTGGGTTCAGTGCTAGCATTTACTCTTATGCCTGGAAGACGTGTGTGTTCATACAAGGATGTGATTCAGCCACGACCCAAAAAGATGATATGCTTAAGGTGGTGGGAGGAAGAAGAAGGGAAGGAGGAAAGATAGTATCCCCATACTTTTCAAGTCAGGAAGTAAACCACAAAAAGAATAAGGGGCAGGACTAAAGACGTTCAGGAAATCAGTTGCAGCACTTGGAGCCCCAAGCCCTGTTACCCTCCTTTTTCAATCTTTGCTACTGTTTGAGTGTAACACATTGCTTTAATGAGAAGCTGTGCATTTAACTTGGGTGTACTTTCAAATGTTTCATTGTTGAGTAAGACTGCAGTTACAGCTAATACAAAATTCATAATAGACCTCTACTTACCCGCACAGAGGGGAAAGAGGTGGGCTTAGAAACTGGAGTTTCCAGGGGATTGAAGGGGGTAGTTAAAGTGAATAGCCTCCTTGTAGCAATATTTCGGGAGGGGGGGGGGGGGGGGGGGAAGAAAGAAATGGATACAGGCACGTCAATTTCTGGTTTGTGTGTCAAACTCAATTTCAGCCTGCAATGACAACCCTCCTTCCACCATCCCTCCCATATGGGATAAAAGTATGTAACAGGGACAGCAAAATGAGAACCACAGTGGAAGGGAAGAGCCCTGCCTTCTCTTCCCCTTCTGAAATGCATTTCTTCACCTTTTAGTGAAGGCAAAGTTCCTTCAGCAGTGTCCTTCACATCCCAGGCAGCATTGGCAGAGATGCCTGCCCAAAGCAGTGCATGGCTCTGTGGTGCTTGTGGGGCACAGAACCCCATTTCCAGGGTGAGATACCTTATGCAGGCCGTCCCTCGCCATGGTCATGGTTGTCTCATCTGACCTTGCACTGAGTGCCGTTCTAATGCCTCCCTCCATCTGCCTATCAGGTTTTCTTACTAACTGTAGTTACAGCAAAGTCATTCGCTGTTGGGAGTTTTAGATTTGTATTTGTGTTGGGTTTTTTTTTCTGTGCCTCTTCCAAATGAACAATTGTGACAGCAAAATGGCTTGATAATTATCCCTTTTTGCTACATGTGAAGGCTCCAAATGTTTTAGGAAATTATGGGCGGTTTTTGATCTTTAAAGTTCTGGTATGTTCCATCCCATTTAACAAAACAAAACAAAACAACATATGTGCAGGGTTGAGTTTTGCTAGATTTTAACAGACTCTGATTTCTCCAGTAAAAGCTTGAGTGTAAGCACGCCAGTTGTTCTTAATTACTATATTGGCAGTACTGCTTGGTGCTTTATTTGGTGACTGATACTGTTTGTAAGAACTCAGATAATAAACAAACAGAGATTTTAATAGATTATAAAGGGAAATATATCCAGAAGTGGATGTGGGGTTTTGTTGGGTTTTTGTCTTTCCAGAATTAAAATTCAAGAAGTACATCTATGTGGATTTAAATTATTAAGCCAAACATCCTGTTGGTGAAGGTTTGGGAGGATGGTGCTTTCAGGGAAGTAATAGAAATTCCAGAGATGAATGAACTGTATCCTGGGGCAGCACAACTGGCTTTGGGCTAACATATGCAGGAAACCTTTGGCAAACCAAGGGACCACTGGCTCCTAGACCAGTGCTCCTGGCTGCAAATTTAAGCTTGAAATTCAGAGCACTCAGTTCTAACCACTCAGATCTGTGGACCTACCTTTGGGACTTAAAAACTACCCTTGGCAGAGTGCTAATGAGCAGTGTGCATAAATAAGCAAGATGAATGTAGTGGCCAGTTATTATCATCCCTTGATTCTTAGTGTTATAGGAGACACAGTCAGAAGGGATGCGCCAGCTTCAGATAAAGCAGCTAGACAGATCTGCTTTGCTTCTTTGCAAGGTTTGCTTTGTAGTCTGAGTGTGCTTCCAAGTGACAAAAGAAATTATAGGGATGATAGTGTAAAAAATAAATACACTAGATAATAACAAGGCCATAGAAATGTTCTTTAGCACTAAATCGGACAAGGGATATCATGTGGATGAAGGAAGTCTGCTGTGTATTTCTATGGCATCTGCAAGATCTGGTGACTGGGTGATATTTCTGTGTGAATGGAAATGAAGTTCCTTTTCTCTTCCCTGAGACATTTTTGAATCAAAGGAAAAAGTGTGCTAATCTGAAAATGCCTATTTAACCCACTGTGAGAAAGGGTTCATTTAACAACAGTACTGTATGGCAATGGGTTGTCTTTCTTCCATTGGGCAGCATTGTATCTAAATATTTATCTTAAGTAGTTCTTGTGAATGAAGCTAAATAAAATTTATTTCATCATGCCTGCAAACATGAAATCTTGCCTGTTGCTAGAGTTTAGGGAATAGTTGGTTCAAAATCTGATGGTTGCAAAGCTTCTTCAGCTTTGTATGTTTTTATCCTTTTCTGAGCAAAACATTCAATGTCAGTTGGAAATACCAGCATAATTTCCCTCAAATAACTGAATACTTGACATCCCAAAGGGAAACATCCACCCTTGAGCCAGTGGGAAAACATTTCTTATTATTAGAATGCATTGTGTTATGTTATTAAAAATCTGAAGAGGCAACTTTATTTAATTCTTACCCAGTTCAAATCCTCACATGAGAACTTTCTTATAAAATGGTAGTTAACGTAACCAACTAAGTCCTCAGTCTGATTTTGCCTTCGTGGGGCAAGATCATGCGTAGGGTGAAATTTTGACCCTTTATTTTGCCAGCAAGAAGTAATTAGGATTTTGTTCTTGCTTTTACAAAGAAGAATATTATCATCCTAAAGGCATCTGTGGATTTTCATGACCAGAGAATAGCCACAATGAGGATCACGTTTGTTCAAGTGGAGGAGCATGAGAGCAAGCCCACACAGCCACATTGAGGCAGTGAAGCCCAGAGGAGTGGAGCTGCTTGACCACCAGCCTAATCAATGCTCTTGAAATAGTGTTATGGGGTATTTATTGTGAAGAACAGAGATTCTGTACTCTGAGTGCAAATGGAACAGTTTCTGATGTGACAAACAAATCTGTTAAAGATATATTTCCTTACATTTCTTAGTACAAAACAGAAAAGATTTGCTCTTAATCAGACCTTGCTCTGCCCATGAGCACTTTAGAACATAAATGCAGTGCTTTGCTGGTGAGAAAATGTGCAGAGGACCAATTAATGAAAACCATGATACTCTGGTTTCCTCTTTCTGTTGGGAGGTCCTATGTCTGACTCCACTGAAGACAACAGCAGCTTTGTTGGACTTCTCCAAGGGCCAGGTCCAAGCAGGTTATCTTTCTGACTGATAAACTTGTGTAATGATAAACAAGAAATTATTAAAATTTGCCTTTTTGGTATGTGTAACAAGAAGGTAAATGCTCTGTTGCCTTATTAATTATAATAGAAAGACTCTACCTACCTGCAGTTATTCAGAGTGCAGAGTGAGAATTTGCTGGATGGAAATTAAGCTGATTTCAGTTATGGAGAGAAGAGATGTTTGTCCACATGGCCAGTAAAAAGATATGGTAACTCTTCTAGCTTGTAGGTAGTGGTCATGGAGAAATTATATGCTCAAACCAGGACATATGGCCAAGTGATTTCTGCAACCTTCAGGGATCCTTTCTATCCTAGTGTACAGATTAAACCACTAGAAATCTTTCAGATACTCGCAAATACAGTGAAACTGCAGCTGCATAAATTTCTTCCTATGTAGATATCTTAACTCTGACAAAACCTGGCCCTGTGGTTCTCTAGAAAGGCAGTTCCAAGTTGGGGTAGCAGGTCTGGGGGAAGAGGGAGGGAAAATAAAGAGCAGGAGAAGAAAAGAAACGGCAGTCTCTGGGAAAGAAGGCAAGGAGCTGGAGCTGGTGAAGCCTAGAGCATTGCTTGATTTTCAGGAGTGACTATATTATAAATAGGTGTGGAAAACCAGAGATGCAAGGAGAGATAGTGGGGTTTCTTCAATTCTCATGTTGCAGTAGTGTATTAGTACTCTGTTCATGGATTTGGACCTCATTGTACTTAACTTTGCTTTACCGTAATAGCGCAGCAAGAAAGGTGTAGTAAGTATCTTGTAATGTAAATGAAGAGTTGCTTCATCAACATGCATGACTGTAAAGCCAGGTACAAGTTAGCATATTGAATAGAAAATGTAGCTTCTTGCATAACATAAATACATGAGGATTCCTTGTTGTTAACAAAAATGCTTGGTAACACAATCTGTATGGCCTCTGGGTTGTAGTGACAATGGTGGTTTATTCTCTCATTTTCTCATGTTCTTTTATAAAAGATTCCTCTCAATAGGAGAGGGTGCTCTTAAAGAAAACCAAAACAAAAACATAAATCTCAAACGCTATTGATTGGAAAGTAGTTTTAGAAAAAGAAACCCAAATCCCTGAAGTATGATCTTGTGCTGAGTAACTATTTTTGTCACAAATTGAATAAAAATTATTTAGCTCCTTTTCTCCTATCCAGATCAATCTTGTTTTATCTCTGCAATAGAATAATTCTTTACAGTATATGTTCTCAGACAGGAGCTTGTAGATAGAGGATTGTGGGGCATACAAAATGCCCATGGTTTTTGAGATGATGTTCTGTTGGAAGCAACAGTTTACATATATATATGCTCCAAAGTGTACACTTCATTGAAGAGCAGAATCATAGAATGGTTTTGGTTGGAAGGGTTCTTAAAGCTCATCCACTACCAACTACCCTGCCATGGGCCATGACACCTTCCTCTGTAGGAACCTTTAGGTACTGGAAGCTTATGGAATCAATGGAGTCAACTATTTAGTAGTTACTGGAATCTGCTTGATGACACAGAGTATGACAGATGATCAACCATAATTACATTATACGAGGGTATCCAGGGAAATCAAATATTTAACTTATCAATAATAAGCCTTCTGAACAGGAGGGAAGAAAAGGTTATTCACACAAGCTTCAGTCCCAGTGGACACCATGTCCTCATTTAATGTCACTGACCTGGCAAGACATTACACAACAAATTTGTCAGCTAAGGATACAGAAAAGAGCATTTTTAATCATTGCTGTGATCAGTTCCACATTTGTTAGTCAGACCAACAAGAGGAGGTGGATGCACAGGCAAAAATCATCATTGTACTAACTACTACTGGAACTGACTACTGTGCTGCACAGGTACGAGAAATGAGAACTAGAGATATGAGAAGCAAGTGAAATCTGGAGAGCAAGGAACAGCTTGCTGGGAGTCCTGCACTAGAACGCGGAGTGTCTGTGCTGTTTCTGCAAGTAACCAGAACAAAGGTGAAAGACGTGAATATGCACATGCTCATCTAATTTCCGTGCTGGAAATTTCAACTCAGCCCATGTCTCCAACAAAGTAGTCTTTATTCCCTTTTTTAATTTCTTCTGCTGAGAATACCCGTATTGCTGTAGCTTGTTTACATATGTGTTGCCAGAAAAACATGAAGGAAAAGCATGAATTGGAAAGGTAAAAAGCATGGCCCTGTGCTCTCAAAGCTGGGTTGGAGGTACTCAGTTACCCAATTTTCTGCTCTGTTTAGGAGGGAACAAAAAAGAACAGACTTGGCATTGATGCAGCCTCCATCTGGAAGGAGTGTTAGGATGGTTGGTGCATTAGAGAGCCTGTGAATGATCACTGCTGTTCTGCGAGGTCTGAAAGGAGTAAACGAAGATGCTCTTTCTCTGCTAGACCAGGTTCAGCTCCTGGACCTGAACTAGTATGTATCAAATATGTTTGGCATATAGGATTTCAGAAGCTACTCCCAGTTTTGGGAGGACATACAGTGCTTTGTCTTCAGATCCAAAGAAGCTTAGCTTGTGCACTTCATTCCACCAGCAAATTCATTGTGAACATGCATTTTCCCCACTGCTTGAGGTTTCTTTATTTTCCTAGATTTTGACTTCAGCTTGGAAGATCATTGAGGTAAAGCACAGTAAGCTAAGTTTTAGTTTCTCAGGCTTAGCTCATGATCTTTCATTATAATGTGCATATAAGTGTATTTATGAATATAAACATTCATGTGTGAACTGTTTAGAAAAAGCAAGCATTCGTTACAAACTCCCTCTAGAACATGAGTGTCTCTGAGCACTGGAACATGTTGCCCAGAGAGATGCTTTTTTTTCCATCCTTGAATATTTTCAGACTTCAGAAGAATGAGGCCATGAGCAGTCTGATACTGCTCTGAAGTTAAACCTGCTGAGCAGAAAGTGAATAGATCCCTTCCCAGCTGAGTTCTTCTGTTACCCTTTATTCGGTGTAATGCAGCACATTACAAAAAGAGGTGTTGACGTGGGCTTCAGCACCTGGAGCAGTCTGCACTGTGTTCAGCCATCCCAGTGAGCTAGACTTGTCGATGATGCAGCCCTGCATCTTCTTTATGTTGCACTCTTTAGAAAAAAAATATCTTCTAAGCAGATTTAAGCAACTGCTGTCATTTATCACCTCAAAATCCATGCCAAAATCTAAGGACAAGCGTCTCACCTTTTGTGAATCCATCTATCCAAACCAAGGAAAAGACAGAACACAGTGAAGCAGAGCTGTGTTTCATATTACTGGAAGTATTTTGTCCATGTGTAAAGAACATCATAGCTTTGCTGTCAAATGTTTCTAAAACTTTTGCAGGTAGAAACAAGCTGTATCTGCCCTGCTCTGTTAGAAGTGTGAAATTCAAATTCATTAAGCAGCAGCCTAGTAATTCAGTGAGGGTGTCACTGATCCAGGAGCTGCTGTTGCCCATGCCTGGCTACAGCTGGATGTAGTTTTGCAAGAATAAGGCTGGCCCAGGTTGTGGTTCTTACAGGAGGGTCTGTGGGTTTCATACAGGATAAACTTCCGCAAAACCAGGAATAAGCATTTTAATTATGTAGGCAATATAATTAAGACATGCAAGATATTTAACATGTGCTTCCTTTGGGCTTTTTACACAATAACTCTCCAGGGCAAAATTTCCTTGTGTAAAAATACATGGAAAGTTCTGGTATGTGGTTGGTTTTTTTTTAAGCGTCATCTCAGAGTTCATCGTAGGGTTGATTTATCAGTTTTCTCTATCAGAAGTGTGCTTTGTGGTCCCAGTCCTCCACTTCTGGGCACATGCTAGAACATGTTGTAGGATTTTCTGGTGCAGCTTCCTTTACTTGGAAACCCAGCACAGGAATAATATGGAAGAGAAGAATGGGGCATGTACTTGGGTCTCATCTCAGTGTGGAGCTTGGATACACCCCAGCATAGGTTTACCCTAGAATCTGGAAAGTGCTCCAGGATCCCACAGCACAGACATGGATCAGGAGGATCAGGCAACTGTCTCTTTCTCATGTCTCAGCTTAACACAGCTGGTAACAGAGGTGATGGATAATTTTGGTAAGGTGTGCTATGGTTGACAAGGCTTTTTCTAGTGGACCCCAAATCTCTTTCCCTCTGCCAGAAATATGTTTCATGTATAGTCATGCTTTTAGTTTCACCACAGCCAGAGAGATCTGGTAACACACTCAGGTATCACAAGTCAGTTCAACAGTTCAACTAACTTCAGCATGTCTAAGTGCGAATAAACGTTGTGGGTAAAGTCATAGTCAGTGATGTGCAGGGCATTTCATTTGCTGACTGCCCAGGACTGGGACGTTAAGAGCATGAGATCTGCTGTACAGAGCCAGAGCAGAGGACCCTCTTGCCCATGGCTCTGCCTTCAGCAGCAGACACCAGCAGACACCTAGGGCAGAGCAGAGGGCAAACTTACCATGCTCCTACTACCATCTGCTCCCAGTGCGATTTCCCACCATCTCCAACTGAGGCACTTTCTGAATGAAATGTATTCAAATCATCTCTTATCTGCATCTTGTTTACCCATGTGATTTTCTCACTTAATGTGTGTACTGTTTGTGTGCACTGCTAAATTCCTCCTTTGTTTCTCGACAAAAAGGATAATTTCCAGTATAACATCACCTTAACGAAAACTGATTGAAGTAACTACCGCTATTAAAAAAGTAGTATATATTTTCTTTTTATGATCACCCTAAATGTTGCTTGATATGTTTTAATGTCAACATTCCTAAGGCAGATGTTTGCTTTTCATGAAACATTAATTAGAATCGAAGAATCAAAGAGGAGAAAAAATACATATGTATGTACGCATGTGCATCTGTTTGTCTGTGAACAGGAGACAGTACAAACTTCGTGTTAAAAAAAAAGCAGTAAGTAAATATTTGAGAGGGAGACTGTATCAGGAGATTACACTGATATTTAAGCATATTAAAGAAAAAAAAAACCCTACTGTGTTTTCACATAGTATGATTTTGGCATCCTACTACTAGGTGAAGTTTTATAAATGGTAACAAAAAATAATCCGTATCCTATTTCTTCATGGTTTAATATGTAGTGCAGGATACATTCACCAATATCCTGAGTGGGAGTGGAACATTATACCAACTGTCAGAAGATGAAATTACGTTTTGCGAAAAGTTACTACAAAATAAAGTAACTGAAAGCTGGAAACTGGGAAATGTGGTTCAGTTTCCCTTCTCAAAAACACATGGAGTGCCCATGTCATGCCTGTTAGCCTCTGAAACCTGAAGGTCTTAACAGAAAGAGGGTATCTTAAGTGAGATGAGCTCCCTGAATGAGAGGCATGCTGCTATGCCAGAGGAGCCAGGCAAAGGCATTGGAACAGTGGAGCTGCTCTGTGAGCCTCACCTAGAGGAGGACTGACAGCTGCTGTGGGTTTCTATGAGCATGCTGCTTGATGTGAGTGTGCTGCTTGATGTGCTTGGGGGGCCCTGTCCCACCACTGAATCCAAAGCCAAGATGTAAAAAATAATGCAGAAAGCTCAACTTGTTCCCATAGCTATATATTTAAGAGCTTTAGTTTCTGTAAATGCAAAGCAGCCAAAACCCCAGTATTTCTTTCTGCAGCCCATGTTCCCTTTGAATGCCTACCAAATGCAAGAGTTCCAAGGGTGTTCTTCCACTTCTCATTGCCATCTGAGTGCAGACATGTTATATTCTAATTTTCTGCTTTTATTTCATTTGCCTGCAGTTTTAGTTACTGCGACTGACAAGGTTGGCCCAGAAGCTTTGCATGTCTCATAAAGATTTATATTGCTAAATTTACACACTGGTTGTATATTTGAATCTTGTATATTTATATATTCTCTTCCATTCTAAGCAAAATCTGTGTATATTTGGATGTACAAAATTGGCCTGAGAGTGAGACATGAATGTTGGTTCTATTCTGTATTGCCAGGGCACATTGTCACCTCCTAAGTATTTAGCATGGTAGTATCTCTCGATTTTCATTTTCAGCCTATGTATTCATGTGCTTATTTTTGTGTTACATACACAAGTATCACAAGAAGAAGCTTCATTGTGGAGTGAAAGGTGGATTTTCCAGTTAGGTGGATTTTCCAGTTGTTCCTTGTGTAGCTTGCTTATATCTGTGTTCTTGATTTAGAATCATAGAATCACAGAATAGTTAGGGTTGGAAAGGTTTTTAAGATCATCTAGTTCCAACCCCCCTGCCATGGGCAGGGACACCTCACACTAAACCATATCACCCAAGTCTTCATCCAACCTGGCTTTGAACACTGTCAAGGATGGAGCATTCACAACCTCCCTGGGCAACCTATTCCAGTGCCTCACCACCCTGACAGTAAAGAATTTCTTCCTTATATCCAATCTAAACTTCCCCTGTTGAAGTTTTAACCCATTACCCCTTGTCCTGTCACTACAGTCCCTAATGTAGAGTCCCTCTCCAGCATCCTTATAGCCCCCCTTCAGATACTGGAAGGCTGCTATGAGGTCTCCATGCAGCCTTCTCTTCTCCAGGCTGAACAGCCCCAACTTTCTCAGCCTGTCTTCATATGGGAGGTGCTCCAGTCCCCTGCTCATCCTTATGGCCCTCCTCTGGACTTCTTCAAACAAATCCTTTATTTCCATGGAAGTTGCGGCATTGGTGAGAATCAAAGCTAGTTCACATTGAAAGTTGTTATGATACTTCCGTGATCCCTTGGCCACAGTTTCCCATCCTCTCCCATGTGTCAGCAGGTACTTGGCAGACTTCACTATTTAGGGAATGAAACCAGCAAAAGGAAGCAAGCTGCTTGAGTTTGGGATTTTTGGGGCAGAGTTGAGTTTTTGTCAGTGTGGGTCCCTGAACTGGCTTGCTGCAGGATCAGACAAATGCTAGTGCCTACATGAGGAAAAGCAACTGGAACAGCACTGCCCTGGTATGCTGTCTTAGCCATCACATCCTTCAACAGTCTAGAGCCTGAGAAACACAAAAGGGATGCAGTTTATGTTATGCCCACCTTGGGGGCCATGCACTGGCCAGGCTGAGCAGATGCTGCATGGAGCTGAGCCAGGTTTGGTTCTCCTTCTCATGGTAGCCAGAGTGAAGGGAACACTGCTGATGTGTGCCTGGATGTCACCCCAAAATAAAGTCAGCTTCTGTTTTCAGCAGCCATGGCCTATATAGGTAAGGTGCAGCCTTGTATCTCTTGTTTCACTACAGAACCCAATTAGGGAGGAAGGTAATGCAGTCTGAATGCTGTAGAGATGTATGGTATGGTGAAGGGGCCTTGGGACACATGCTGGTCTATACCTGTTGGCTACATGTCAGTGTGTTTTCCATGAGGTCTTTAGCAAGGCAGGCAGAAGACATAGCCACACAGTCTGAGCTCATAGCAGAGGGACCAAGGAAGAGTAAAGGTGGCAATCACAAGGATGAAAATACAACATCAGCCAGCTCTTCTCTGGCTTGGTGAGAGGCCATCAGCAGCAGGAGGCCCATGCTTTGGTGGACAAAGGTAACACTACTTGTTTGCCACAGGGTGAAAGCACATGAGCAGGCTGCTGATGGAGAGAAGCCAGTGTGCAGTGATTTGTCACTGCATACATGGTATGTTGTTTGTGTATTGTAGCACTGAAGACAGTTCAAGGCTTTAGTGAACACATAGTCCTCCCCAGGCAGTTCTGCTCTGTATATTGCTCAGGAAACACAGGAGTGGTATAAAAATAGCTGCTACGTGTGCTTTTAGCAGTGTTACCGAGTATGCCAGGGGCCTTTCACAGGCTGTATGTAGAACAAGGAGAAACTTGTAGGAGACTGTGGGCAGCATTCATAGAAAGAAAAATTAATCCTGTATTACCAGGGTTATAATCCCTGTTGCATGCAGCAAAGATCACGTTCAGCAGAACTTGATGGCCACCTACTGGTGAAGCCCCGGTCTTTGTTTTACTTTGCAGACATTTTTTGGTCAGAGAGGCAAGTGAGTTGCAAAGATGCGTGTTTTCACTTGTAGCTGGGAATAACACAGCTGAAGTTCTGTAAGTCACCCTGAATGCTTACATTGGTTTCATTAATTTCACCCTATGAACTACAGATGTTTCAGCTGCTTCTGGAAGCAACCAGCGGTCTCCTATGATTTCTGTCAGTATAACAGCTTCTGTCTTAACATAGAAATTACACGGGTTTTATAAATAATGAACTGCAAATAAAGCTGACAGGCCAGAACTGTTTTGTGGGTTTTTTTTTCTTTGTTAATCTCTCAAAGCTGATGTGTCAGCAGTAATTTGATACACCCTGCAGTTTCTCTACGGTGTTACCTGTAGTATCAGTCCTCTTGCTAAACCCCACCTTAAGCCTTGAAGGCTCCCGGAGTTTCTGGCCAATAACAGAAGCACTGGTAGCTCCTCATCTGGGCATTGTGGCAGCTCTCAGCTGCTGACATGTTTCCAGCTCTTCACTCTGGGTAGATGGTGAGGGCCACTTGGAGTCAAGGGAGGCAGCCATGGTATGGTTTGTGTGGTTGTCTGGGGTTTTTTCGGTTACTTATTTTACATGGTTTTAAACCACATGTGAGTCTCTCCTGCTGGCTAGTTTGTCATGTAGCCGGCACTGCTGTGAAGGGAAGGCATGTGGTTACATTTTCTGGTTCCAGCTCCCAGTACCCCCCTCCTCAGCACATTGAGCAAGTGATGACTGTGAATCACTCAGGGCTGGTGGCAATGCACATCATCTTCTGTGGCTTATTTGGTTGTTTTCCATGGCATGGCATAGATATAGGATGCTTTTATACAGAGGGAGTAATCCGGATAAAAAGCAGCAGCACTGATCATGTGCCACCTTCTTGGCACTATTTTATGGCACCCTCTCCTGTATAAATTCCTGGGAAAGCACAGAGCAGTTCCCAGCAATGAGGTCACCTTCTTGTACGTGACAAATAGCTTTTTACAAGGTGCTGAGTCTTCTCAAGCTTCATTTTGTCTCGGGGCTGGGAATTACAGCAGCATTACAAGCTTGATCCTCCTCCCATGTAAACGAGCTGTACCATCCAGGATCTGAACACCCTGTTACAAAACAGGCTTTTAAGACAGCTCGTAAATCACAAGCAAGAAAAATTATGCACAAATATTTATTTTTAAAGATAAAGATTTTTCTGGATTTTGTGCCTTCAGTGTTGAGCTTTAAGATTTGATTTACATGTTTGCTTTTTATTTTAGATGTTTAAACAATAGGCTAGAGTAGCAAGACCATTCTCAGTGAATCATCTAACCCAAGACTGTTATTTCCCCGTATGCTTAAATGTAATTACTAAGCCATTTCTGTGACAACTAAACATATCTGTATTCTTGTCACATAGTTGAAGTGCTGATGTGTCTTACTCTCTTGGGGACTACATCTTCCTAGTTAAGGTTAATATTATGGCACTCTGTCCATTTCTTTTTCCACTTCAGAAATTCCTCTCACACCTGTTAACACATGTCGTTATTAGAGACAAAAATAATTAATCTGGAAGATCTCTTTGCCTGAAGGTGAAATAAGAATATACATTAAGTGTTAGAGAGGGCTGTCAGAAAGGGGGTACTCATTTTTTTCTAAAATAATGCTTTAAATTAGGGTTCTACTGTAAAAATATTTAAACAAAAAGAAAAATGCATAATTTCAAGTGCCATTAGTTCAAGGTTTAAAGATTTGTGTGCAGAGAATTGGAACATCAGTCAAATCATATGCAAGTCAAATGGTGCAAGATGCTTTATGCAAAGTTTTAACCCAGTATAAGTAGTCCTCAGCAAATTCTGGAGATGTCTATAAGTGCAGTTTATACCAAAACAGCTATAGCTATAGCAGCAGCGGCTATTGTAACAGAAGGTTGCAGACTGGTGTTGACACAGAAGCTTCTCAGCAGATGCATTGACACTGGTGCTTTTTTCAAATGCCTTTCTTAGTATCTCGGCTTTCCCCAAGCTGAAGTGCTTACTTTTTTCTGTGATCACTTTCTTTTCCTCCCATTCATTTTCATTTGACAGTCACAAATTCTTTCAGGAGAACTGGGAACTTTCATCTGAAGAGTTTAAAAGAGCTAGTTGACTGATGAATCTCTAGATCATTTACCTTGAATGTCAATAAACCCAAGAATGTGGGGGAAGCCCCAGAAACTTGATGAAGGCCAGTGTTATTCCAGTGCTTAAAGTAGCTAAACAGGCTAGTATAACTGTAGGTGAACGTGACTGCTGTGCAGTATAACCATGATGGGGCTGATAAGGTGATCGATTAATAATGATTTATAGCTGTGTAATGTAATTCATGGAAGTCAGTGAGGGTTTGGATCTTCGCATACCAGCTTGGTAACAGTTTATGACACAAGTTTATCTAACCAAGGCAAGTACACTGTTGTAGCAGGCTTCCTTCAGGTATCAGATTTGGTACACACAGTAGTTAGAAACTCAAGCAACATGACTTCAACATGATATTTTTAAATGCTTAAAATTGTGATAACTGATAGGCCTTAGGACATTGCTGTAAATGGAGTATCTTTGATGAGCATTCACTTTTCTGTGGACTTTGGCTCTGTGCTAACAAACGTTTTATTTATCAGTTGTCTGAAAGGAAATAAAATTCATTGACTTGCAGGTGATGGATTGGGAATTGTTAAATAAGGAAATGGAATGAGGGGTGATCTAGATCTGTATGCAAGCAAATAACAGGTGTTTGGCCAAATGTGATGATCCATGGTCCAGAGCTGTGTACTGGAAATGCTTTCTCATAAAAGGTGTCTGGATTTTTATCTATTTAAACCTGTCAAAGAGGAATTATGGAGGCTATATATAAAGATGTTTAGAAAGCATGGCTCAGTGAGATTGGATCTAGACACATATGAAATAGAAAACAAGTTCAAGATAAAGTCAGGCTACTTCACTACTGGAGGAGTATTTCAAGTATCATGGTATTTTCTCAGCAATAAGCACATCTAAATCAAGACTTGAATTATTGAATATGCTCTAGTTCAAGCACAAATTGTTTCAAGTATGTGCTGTGGACTATGTGATAGAAACGGAAAAAGTTTGAGGCACGGTGATATGTTACAGCTGATCTTTTGGGACACAAGATATGCACCACGCTCTTGCTTCATTGTTTTGTTTCTGTTCTGGTTTTTAGTTCAATTTCACCGTTCAGTATTGAGAGCACAAGGCGTCAGAGGAGGTCTGAGTCTCCAGACTCCAGGAAACGACGCATCCATCGGTGTGACTTTGAGGGATGCAACAAAGTATACACAAAAAGTTCCCACCTGAAGGCTCACCGGAGGACGCACACAGGTAAGACTTTGCTGTCATCGTGTACCAGGGCTAAGACAAGCAAATTCCTTTCTGACTAATTTAGGACCTATAGAACTCATTATCTTACACCGAGAGCCAGAGGCGTGTACCTGAATAACAGAGATGTCCATTCTGGTGCAGATGAAGAGAGTGCTTTTGAATTGAACTTCCCTGTCATCCCCACTTCTCAGGACAAGAGCAGTGTCAGCACAAACCGGACTCCTTTCAGATGAAACTAAAAAGAAAAGTGGCCTTCAGTGACACACCTACTGTGCTTCAACAGACAATGGGTGGTGATTGCTACGGACCAAGCAGACCTAGTCCAAAGAAAATCCTCAAGAAGAGCATACAGTGTGGACATAGTTCTTCAGCACCTTTGTTTTTTTTTACTCTAAAGACCTACTCCTATTGAGCTGCTACTTGCTTTTATAGCCGTAGCCCTTCAATGCTAAGTGCCACTAAATGCTTTCAGTTCAATTCAAATGTAAACTTGAATACCTCAGTATTTTCTCCTGGAGGCTGCAGGGGCACCTACCACATACTGCAGAAGGAAGTCAGACACTTTATGAGAATAGGTTGCCCTAGGTCCCTACAGCAGAGATGCAGGAGAGGTGCCTACATGAGCTGGATCCCATTCAGTGATGGTAATACTTAATACTGAATCAATACCTGGTGTCCTTATTAACTTTAAAGGTTGTTACTAGTCTACATGACAGGCATGTAAGGGTAGCTGAAGCAACAATGTGTAATTGTTGTAATTTTGTTGTGTATGAATTCAGGAGCAGTGGTTTGAAATCATCAAGAGCAATTTAAGAGGGCATTGCTCAGATGGCAGGAATGGCAGTAGACAGAACACTCCGAGCCTCAGTGGTGTTCCTTACTCTGCTGCTGATTTGCTTAAATTAAATTTATTGATCTCTCTGCTCCTAATCTTCTTCAGTGTTTTAGTAGTCCCTTGGAGAAAAAATTGTATTTATCCAGCATGTAGCCCAATGTTGTTCTCTGCTGAGAATCTGCTGGCACTTGCTGTAGTGTGATGTCCTCTAAAGAGTATGAGATACTGTTTTATAAAACTAAGTGATGGCTTCTCCATTTCGAATGAGGCCATTTCTCCATCATTATTTCCAATATGTATTTTGGTTGGTAGGATTTTTGTTGAGAGGAATACTGAACAAGGCTCATCTTAATACCCCCTACTAAATCAATTTCTGTAAGGTAAGAGTTCCTTCCTTAAACAGCAGAAAAGTTCTGGCAATCTGGGTATTTCATTACATTTCCCTTTAGGACAATTATTCTAGTCTCTTCATGCCTTCCCGTTAATGCTTGTACCTCCTCCTCTCTCTTGATTTATCACGTCTTGTCTTAATTCTTTTTCCTTCTTCCTTTCTTTTCCCCATTTTCACTGTGGTCTTCAATCCCCTCCCCTTCCAATGTATTTTATATGCCTTACCCTTTTACCTCGCTCTCTGTCATTCCTGTTTTACTTATTTTATCCCAATCTAACCCTGCTCTGTCCCTTTCCCTACCCCTTCCCTGATTTCTAAGTGATTTTCCTATTCTTGCCTGTGTCATCCTTCGAGCATTATACAGCTGTAGCAGATTAGAAGGCAGAGAGCCCAGCAAAGGCATGAAAACAATAGACTGGTTGGTTTGAACTGAAAATACTATTGTGTATTTATGTCACAGGGAAGTCACTATTTTCTAGCCTGCAAGATTGGTGACCAGCCCAGGACTATAAGCAAGCACCGTGTTAAGGAGCTGAGTTAAAAAACTAGATGTGAACAACCTCAGAAAAGTCACACCCAAGTTAGCCCAGAAATACAGAAGGCTCTTCTCTGCTGTGACTTTTTAAAACACCAAGAATCTCATTTGTTAATTCATTAGTGATCTTATGGCAGACAAAACTTGCAAGTAATGAACCCAGATCAGTGTTAGATCATCTGCACCTCTGAATCTCAGCCTGTACACTTAGGGTGTTCAAAACTAGGCACTGAAGGCTTGAAATTGTGTTGGTAATCAGTTTTTTCAGCTGTAACTCTCCTGCCATAATCATAGGATCAATCTCCCCAACCTTGGTACTCTGGCAGCTGGGTGTCTAGGCTGTGCTATCTGTCTGGGATCTCTGGATAGTCAGAGAAGGATTGGCACCTCTGGGGCACATTAGTCCTTCTTCAGGTAGGCCCAGGGTTTGACTTGTAAAGGTGCTTCTCTTTCACTGCTGAATACAGAGGAAGACCAGATACCTACTGGGCTCTCAGCTGGCTGAAACAAATCCCCACCCCAAAAGGCATCTGCCCGAACTATTTTACAGTCTTTGAATGTTGATTTATTCCTTCAGGGAGAAAAGAAAAATAACATTAAATAAAAAAAAAACGTCATTAAATGGTCATTTGTTAATTGTTTTATATTGTCATGTCTTCATGCCTGCAGCAAGTAAAGTATAGTCTACAGAGAAGGTGAGCACTGAATTCAGCTGATGGAACCAGTGAGAAAATCTGTATCATGCGGTTAAAATTATATGTGTTTTACAAAACACTTCTCAGGTCTTGATAAGAAGTTGGTGGATTCAGACTTACATTTAGCATTGGCCATGAGCATACTCTTACGTATTAATCTCATCTTACTTTTTTTATCTTGCCCTTTACTTTTGCTTCAGGCAAAAGAAGTTAATTATTCACTTATGACCCACAGTAATTAGTGCCATTTTGGATAAGTATAAATGAAGTATGACAGCTATGCACGCAAGGGTGAGCAAGTTTCAGTAGGAAGCTTTCTGAGAAAAGATCACAGAAACTCAGCATTGCGTAATATAGACTTTTTTTATTTTAGGCAGGCTGATCTTGCTGGCAGTTGTTTACCGAAGCAAAATGTGCTTGAGAACTTTTCTTCTTACTATTTACTATATGCATAGCCACTAAAACATTCACAGTTATTTGGATACAGGAGGAAAAATAATCATGGAATCATAGAAGTTGAAAGGGGCTTAAAGCTCATCTTGTTCCAGCCCCCCTGGAACTTCCACTAGACACCTTCCACTAGACCAGCTTGCTCAAAGCCCCATCCAGCACTGAACACTCCCAGGGATGGGGCAGCCACAGCTTCTCTGGGGAACCGGTGCCAGTGTCTCACCACCCTCACAATGAAGAATTTCTTCCTAATATCTAATCTATACCTGTCCTCTTTTAGTTTAAAGCCATTCCCCCTTGTCTTGTCACTACATGTCCTTGTAAAAAGTCGCTCTCCAGATTTCCTGTAGGCCCCATTTTGGTAGTGGAAGGCTGCTATAAGGTGTCCCTGGAGCCTTCTCTTCTCCAGGCTGAACAATCCCAGCTCTTTCAGCTTGTCTCCATAGGAGAGGTGCTTCAGCCCTCTGATCATCTTTGTCTCATGAGAGCATAATAGATGGGGAGAATCATCTTGACCTGCTGGTCTTGCTTCTTCTGATGCAGCCCAGGATATGGTTGGCTTTCTGGCTGTGAACACACATTGCCAGCTCATACTGAGCTTCTCATCAACCGACACTCCCAAGTCTTCCTCAGGGCTGCTCTCAATCTAGTCTCCCCCCAGGTTGCTATTTTGCTTTTTATTTTTTAAACAATATTTTGACAGGATGAATAACTTGGTTGGTAAGAAGGTATATACTTTTTTATTCCTAATTAAAAATGGAAACAAAGTATTATAGCAGGTTAACTTTTCATTCTCTTTGAGTAACTCCTAGGTTTTTTTAAGTATGGTGTGCCCTGGCTCCCCAGTACTTCTCACTAGTGTCATCGAAACTTAATGTACTGATGTGGGCATGGAGTCCACTGGGGGGCGAGCTTGAATTACATATAGCCTCTCCAACTGGAACTGCAAGTGAAACCTGTACTCTTAGAGCAGTTCATAAATCACAAGCATCGGTATTAATTTTCTCTTTCTAGTATCAGCTTCTTGTTGTTGTTTTGCCAAATCATCAGATAAAGCTATCGGGAGGTATCGGGTGTGATGGAGGGCCTTCGGGGCTTGCAGGCAATCTCACAGCTCAGGTTTATCTGCTCTTTCCGCAAGGAGAAACTGTGAGAAATTGGCTCACTGAAGTTTTGTTGAGTTAGTTTCTGCTTCAATGAACTTAAAGAAAATTACTAATGTGTGACTACAAATGAGTAATCTTGAAACATGGGAAAACCAGCAACCCTGGGTTGTACTGCTGGTCTTTACATGTCTATGTTGTGCTCAGCATAGGTGCTTGGTGTCAGCTCCAGAAATGAGGAGAGCTGTAACTGATGTTCCCTGTGAAGCCTGTGCCCCTGCAGTCTTGGTGGGACACACCTTCTTCAGTTTGCTGCTTTCGCTTTGAAGATGGAGAGGGAAACAAGCATAGTGTTATTTTATAATATGTAATGGCTATTTCAAGCCTTTTAGGTAGCATTAAAGTTGCCATTGACACATTCAGTAGGACAGCTGAGTGTTGCAGACTAATACTGGTTACTTCCACTGTGTTTCATTTTTTTCCCCATAAAAATTTCATTCTAAAAATACTTAACTTTATATTAATGAATTGCTGTTTCTGTTCTGTTAGCACTGGTTTGTAAAAGATCTAAAGATCTCTGTTCCATCTGAAAAGAAATGGTGAAAACTGATATATTTTATATAAATCAAAAAGTCACATCATGCCTTCTCTTGAGAGGCTGATGTGGGTTATAGAAAATATACTTTAATAATTGATCCGTGAAGTTGGTGAAACTGGAAATCATGGGTCTGTAAAAACTGTAAAATGCATTAAATCCATTATTTTGGCAGAAAGTGGGCAGATATTTTCATGCCATAAAACAGAGGACGTACATCCTAGCCTCCTCTCTAGTTGGCTGGACATTCCTGAAATGTCAATGTAAAGCTGCAAAGCAGTCAAAAATGTTTGCAGTTTCCCTGCAGAATTTCACTTGACTTGTCATTATTTTTCAGCCATCTGTAACTGTAATGGAAATAGCTTTGTAAGTTAGACAGCAGGACAAAACTCATACCATTTATCAAGTTGAATGCAAGGCATTTAAGTCTCTGGTGAATTAATATATTTCATTATAACCTCAATCAGCATAATAGTTGTAGATAAAGTGTGTGTATGGAAAGAGAAGAGGACAGAGTGAGAGAAGAGGGAAAAAAGAGAGCAAGCATCCAGAACCCTTTGGGCTGCTTTCTGTAACAGCACAAGAGGCATTAGGAAGTGAAAACACCTTTGGGATAGGTAACAGTGCTCATATGAAAACCAGACAAACCTTTTTTTATTAATACTGTTTTCAGGTGCCTTGTTTTAATGCATTAAAAAAATAAAAGTGTCATTGTCAAAAGATGGCAGGTTCTGGCTGCCATCAGAGACACTGCAGGGACCCCGTGGCTGTTGGCTGTGGGTGATGTCCCTGGGCATACATCTTGTGGTGCAACTGGTCATGGACAAACTGTGCCACTGCCTGAACATGTGGCTAAAAACTACCTTCATTTTCCATCCACAGGCTACTTAGTCTGCAAATCCGAGTGTGCAGTATTCTGTTTAAGCTGAGTGGCGACCCTATTGGTACCAAAGCTAACCTTTGCATACGACGATCAGGTTTTCATAGACATCATCTGTCTCCTCTTCAACAGGGAGAGCATGTAAATTTGAGGCATGTGATGTAAATTGAAGAGGCAAATTATGCTGTCTGTTAGGAGCCCTGGTAAAGAACACAGAGACTTGAAACATGTAATAGCACACATGGAGGGGATTTAAGGATCATTTTTCTAAGTATGCAGAGTACATTGGGTGGTGTGAATGTGTCCCATAGGGGTGCTGAGCATGGGGACTGTGACCTGAGAAATCTAACTAACTACTGGGGCATTTAAAGGGAAATCTGATTTATCTTTGATTTGACATCTGAAGTTCCTCATAGCTAAATCCATTTCTAGCTCATTGTGGTTACCAGTATCATATGGAGAAGCCTTGGGAGTTTAAAGCACTGCATGAATCATCCTGAAGAAGTCCATAAAGAGGTATCTGCTTTAAGGTTATGTGGGACATAATTCTACAGCATCTGGTACAGAAGAGTTTGCTTCCCATCTTGCACTTCCATAGGATTTCCTTTTACTGTAGGGGTAATTAGCTTCCTGTATTTCTGTACAGCCTTATTTCAGCAATTGGTTACAGATCTCTGGAACATGGCAGAGTGACTTTCTGTGGTCAATGGCAACAAAAGCCTGGACTTTCCAGTTGGTGTGAAGTGGGAATGGGTTTAGTCCATGAGCATGGGCATCATAAAGCCGCTGTCATGGGTTTGTTTCTGCCTTAGAGGAGTGGAAGAGAGCAAGGGCTGTAATCAGAGCACCTTCTGTGGGACTCAGATACTGGACTGCAACTGCTGGTTTCCATCTGTGGGCCCCAGCCAGCACCAGGTCTGAATCACTCTTTTCAGTACCACTGCTTCAGAGGATGCAACTGCTTTGTTAGGCACTTAGAGGCAGGTGAATATAGCCCCAGGCCAAATGAATATTTTTGCGTTTGGTGCTTTGTCCTTGATCGACACCTGTATCATTCCTGAGAGATGAGAGCAAATACCTTTGCCACAGACGTAATGAAGCCTATTTGTCAATGTCAGGTGGTCTCAAGCAGCGTTGTATGGAGTCAGTAAACATCTCAGAAGTACAGTTTTGTACCTGAGAAAATGAGAGCATTTCCTCCACAAAATGTTCCTTTGTAGTTGGGTTGAGACACCACTGTAGAAGAGCGAGGGCTAGTGGGGACATGGGTGTTTTATTTAGTCTGTGCTTTTTCAAACTTTGCATTCCTCTTGCCCAGGGTTGCTCCATATATTATTTTAATACGAAAGGGACCCTGTCATTACTCTTTGTTCACATTTTCCTTTGAGCAAGTTCAGAGCAGACTTAAAAAGTCAGAACCACCAAAAAAGTAATTTTTGCTCTGTAGGTTTTAAAACTCCATTAATTACCTGTTGTTTTTTTAAGGTCTGTTAATGCCTTTTGCTACCTATAAGTTCCAGAGAGATATTGACAGGTTTGTAATCCCTTCTTTAGGTAAATATTGGGAGGAAGCAACATTTTTTAAATAATCCTTCTGGATTTGATTTAAGCTGTGTAGATTTTTGGTCTGCTTTAAAATGAATGCCTCTTTGTCACCTGCCCTACACACTCACTCTTCAAAAGCCCAGCTTTTCTTTCTCAGGTCCTACATGCTTTGTAGGTCCTTATCCCAGAGCCTCCCTCCTCCACATAAATCTGTCAGATGAAAAAAGCTGCAACAGCAGGTTCACATGCTGTTCCAGAAATGGGGAATTTAAATAAACAAAGCCAATTTTTAAATTAATTTGCTTTAAGTAAAATAGGAGGTTCTATTTGTATTGGGTGATGCTTTTATTTTTTAAGAAATACTTTCTTTTAGTGTTTAAAGTTTACTGCCAGTTTCAATAAACAGTAGAGTTTTCCTATGTAGAAACCATACATTTCATAGAAGTTTTCACTTCTGGCTTTTCTGCTCTTTCTTTATGAAGTTTCTATTTAGAAGATAAACAGATTATTTCAGAAATGGGGCTGCTGAAGCCTCAGCTGAAGCCTCAGCCTGTTCGCATTGGTGTGGTGGGATTCACATTTCAGGACAGAAGTATATTTAAAAGCGAAAGTCTGATGGTGCAGTATGTACCAGAGTACGCAGGCAAGCTCACCAGTGTCACCACAACCTAGTAAAGAGATGTAGAAATGGGAAGCTCTGAGTGTAGTTAGATAGTTATCTGAGTCCAGCTCCTTTCAGGCAGGTGTCCATACCACAAGGAGCTTGTACATCCAGTTCTCTTCCAATAGTCGTTCTGTGGAAAGTTAAATGATTTCATTTCTGGCGCATTTTGTGAGCTCTGAATTCACCTTACACACAGGGAGTCATTCCTCTGCATTGTAGGTCTGATGCTGTGCCGATATGGAAGAGTGCCCATGTGGTTATTCCAAGGAACTTTGATGGGAAAGCAAGTCTAATTGCATCTGTGATTACTTTCAGTCTCTAGGTTATGAAAAATATTTCCAACAGTGCCCCTTGACTTTGTAAATACTGGGTGCATATGTGTTTTGTCTGTGTGTGGCACAAGGGAATAATGATAATTTCATTATGCAGAATAGAGTTTTCTCTAAGCAAACCATTTAGTACTTAATATTCTACCTCCAAAGAACTGCAGTTCATCTAAGGTCTCCGGCACGATTGTGGTCTACCATGTTAGCCCTGCCGTGACATGAAGGCGAGAGAGACCTCTTTACTGTTCCCTCCAAAACGCTTTCCCAGATGTTGCACCCCGAACTGGAGGAGTAAATACACAGTACAGGGTTTCCAAGGATGTTAACTCTTGCAGCCCGCTCATCCCCAGTAGAGGGAACAGGGTAGCAACTTGTTACTGAAATTCCTATTACTGATGAGATACCACTTTTGGTAAGTGTGTCTGGAGTCACTTGTGCCCACCCTGTCCTTCTCATAGAATCATAGAATCTCACCAGTGCAGCCTTCAATTGGAAACACAGTTGTTGAGAGTGGAGCATGCTCAGAACTTTAAACTTCACAAAAGCATTTGTTTTAATGTTTTATTGAGGTTTTCTTTTTTTCTGCTTTTTTTTTCTACATGGGTAGAAGGAAAAGAGGTAGAAACTGAAAGTTGGTGTTTTCAAACTTCTCTTTTTGCAAATAGGTAAGTAGAAAGCTGGGAGAATGCTATAAAATCTTTTTAGTTTGTGGGAAAATAGAAAGACACCTTTAGATAGATGTAGGATGAGGGGTTATTTTCTGGACTTCAGTGGTTTTTGATCACATAGGAAATGAAATGTAGTGGGATCTTGGTCACATCTCTCTGCTTGAGAATGACTTCTAGTACATTGCAAACAACAAATAATTGGTTGTATAAAACTGAGTGAGTCAGAACACATCCCTTGGAGTCTTTTTGTTGTTTCTCTTAGGTTTTATTTATTTAATTATTTGGGAGCTAGTTTGTTGGTTTGGTTTTTTACAGGTAGTGGGAGGTTTAACTTTAATGCTGGGAAACATCAGTACTGCTCATGGTGAGCATGGTGGAGCAATCCCTGCAGCACTCAGGAGTGGCGGTAGCAGAATCCTGGGCAGATGGAGTGGGAAATGTCACTTGTTTGGTGTCTCCCTTCAGTTCACAGTGATGGAAGGGTGTTTTATCTGGTGGGGGGGGGGGGGGGGCAGACTGAAACCCAGGCCTCTTTCACCCCAGTGAAAGAGATAAAATAGCGTGCAGCTCTGTTAGCACCCTCTGTGCAGTTCCTTACTGATGGAAGTATGGATCTGTTGCTTCACCTATCTCAGATACCTTTGTGAGTGCAGGCTGCTGTAAAAGGCAAAATCTCAGCCTTCCTCACATCACTGGAAATTTGATAGACCCATGTGTTAGCTGTGGCTGGAGAGAAAGAAAAAACTTCATGCCATTTTCCACCTCATATATGTACAAAAAATATGTATGTTAAGTGTATATATATGCACTTAATATGTACCGAAATATTTATATGGGTACCACATCATGCAGGAAAAACTTATCAGGAAGGGTAATAAAATGCTATTTGTCATCTACTGTTGGAATGGTCTGGCTCCTGGACTCAGGTGCACAGGAAGAGGCCTTTGACATTTCCACTAAAATTATTTTTTCTGGTTTTATAGGAATTAAAAATTTCACATCAGCAATGCCCTTGGAAATGCATGTAACTAATCCTTGTCATAGAATCATAAAATGTTTTAGGTTGGAAAGGACCTTAAAGATTGTTATAACTCCCCTGCCATGGGCAGGGATACATTCCACTAGGTCAGGTTGCTGAAAGCCTCATACATCCTGGCCTCAAACACTTTTCGGGTGGGGGCATCCCCAACTTCTCTGGGCAAACCATTCCAGTGTCTCACCACCCTCATAGTAAAGAATCCTGTTGTAATACCTAATTTTAGTCTCCCATCTTTCAGGTTAAAAGCATTCCCCCTTGTCTCATCGCTACATGCCCTTGTAAAAAGGTTCTCTCTAGATTCCTAGTAGGCCACCTTTGGGTATTGTCCTAGAGCATTAATTCATTTCCACCTCACGTAGTACTAGGTATGTCCCATTGTGAAGCTGAGTATCTGTGCAGGAGCCCAGTAAATAGAAAACATGGAAAAGAAGTTTCTTGCATTCCCCGTTTCTTTCTTGTGTGTGTGGTGACAGAATAGGGGTGTCAGCACACATGTGGTGTACTGAGTTTGCCTTATTAAATGATGGAGAATTTAGTTTTCTGAGTCTGGTCACAAAGGCTTTTTTCCTGGTGTTTGTATTAAAATAGTGGCAAACTGAGGCAGTTGTATATCTAGAGGAGCATGTGGAACAATATCAGAAGGAAAGACATAAGTTTGCTGAGCTTATACTGGTCTTGCAGAGTGAGGGAGAAGAAGGGCCAGGATGGCAAACAGGACCCAAGCTCAACAGTGCAGTGAAATGAAAAGGTAATTTTTTGGGTGTGATGTAGGAAAAGTATTCACACCTGAATTATTCAGAAGTTGAACTTGTAAATAATCAGTTCAAGAGATGCCAAAAGGATAATCAAGTTCTGTCTCTTGTTTTAGAGTGGTGGGTGTCACTGTATTTTTGAACTGAAGAAGTTGTTTTGTTCCCAGTTTTCACATGAAGAAACCATGTCCCTGTGCTTTGCCTAACTCAGACTAAGAAAAGAAAAAAACCTGTATTTCAAGACATGTCACAGGCAGCACAGTATGTTCCTGTTCTGCTTGTAGAAATTGTTTTGCCAGACTTGCTCAACTGATATGAAACTTTAATCTCTTCCCAGAAAGATACTTCATTTGCATATTTTGACAATGCTGAAACACAAAAATCAAATTCATTATGTTCACCAAATGACATTTAAATAGTCAAGTGGATTTTTGCATCAAAATTATTGAAAATATTTCAGACTTTAAAAGGGGTGGAACTGAGATTTAGCAGTTTCATTGCAGAAAGTGAGGTGTTCTAATATGTAAGTCATAGCATTGCTGTTTACTTTTTCTGCAGTTTTGGGGAGGTTGCTGATGCTCGCTGTGTAGGTTTTCCTACCTGCAGAGTGGACACAATATTTCTTACACAGTGCTACTATGAAGACAGACTTCTATGAAGGATTACATTTAAACTGTGCAAGTTTGACTCAAATCCATTGCATTTTGTGGGTGGAGGGACAGCATCTCCTCTATGCTTCCACTCTCCCAGTAGAAACACTATACAAACTTATAAACCAAGTTTCATTTCCAAGTGCTTTTATAACTTTGTCCTTCTCAAAGCAAAATTTCAGCATGTGGCACTTCTATGGGGTGATGAGAGTTTAAGTCTGACTAGGTGGCTAAGCCTGTACCTCTGAACAGTTCCCCATGTTTGTTTTCTAATTGACTCTTATTTGGAATAAAAATGTTACCAGTGTTTCAAAAGGCTGAGTACTACTGCAGGAGGGGGCTACAGAAAGTAATGTAGTAATTCCATGTTGTAGAAAAGTGGGATAGATGGGGATGTCTGTAGAGGACACTAAAAAGGGACATGGCACTCACTGTAATAGCAGAGAGAGGGGTGAGTTTATACCAGAGAAAGAAATCGGTTTACCACTTGATCACTGGAGTGTTTTCTGTCCTGGTAGTAGACGGCGTTACCTCATTGTTGCCTAATGACATGGTTGCCAAGAGCCTGCTAAACCAATGAATAAATGAAGCTTAAATAATGCACAAATGAAAAAAGCTGCAAGTGCACAGAGAGTACATATAACATCGGCACTTCCCGTAAATAAAGCTCCTTGCCTAGGGAGCACAAACCAGGTTCTGTTTCCTGGAGCTTCAGAACAGTTTCCCTTCTGGCAGAGTAACCCATAACTATTTACATGAGGTTTTTTTTTGTGGTGCCTGTCTTCAAAGCATCTGATGTCAAATACCATGATACCAGCTAGTTGATGGGCAGAGAATAACTGCCAAGGAACCTACCACATAGGAAATTCTGCCCAGGGGTAAAGCAGACCCCTTCATCTGTTGATGGAGATGGTCTCCTGCCATCTGTTCCATGGTGTGGTCCCTTGCTGGTACCTACATAGGGCTTGGTTTTAGGGAATATGTGGATGTCATCAGGGTGACTGATCTTCAAGATGTTAGAGTACATGAATAAGGGGAAGACAGGCAGTAGGGGGGGTGAGAAATTTTGGAAGGATTTACTGAACAGTGGTCATTATTCAGCATTATTAATTCATTATTTGCTTGAGTTTGGGGAGATTTAATGAGTAACAGTTGTAACTATGTTCTTAAGTGCTTAAGTGAGAGAAGCCATGATAGGGTAAGAAAAATAATGGTAAAAGTAATCATACTAATTTGTATTGTGGCATCTGGACTACAAAAGTCAAGGTTTTGGAAGGCTCTGTTAATAGAAGATTTAAAAAAATCACTAGTTTCATTTGAGGCATTGAGTCATACCCTTAAAACTTTATAAATAACTTCCCCAAACAATAGAAAATATTAATTTTCTGCAGGGAACTGTCTATAAGAATTTTTTCATGCTCCAGGGTCCCACTTGATCCATGTAAATGCCAGTCATGGCATACTTTTCACTGTCTATGCATTGCAAGGCAAAGCTGCGGAATAGCATCAGAATACAATTTCTCAGTGTTTTGGGATCTTTTTGTCAGGTTTCAGGACAAAAAAATAGGGCTCTTAAAGACAGGTGCAAAAGTAGAGGAGGGTAAGCTCCTGTGAAAATGCTCACAGCTTAGGCATTTATTTTTTAAGTGGTTTACTTCAAGACTAAAACTGTACAGATTCAGAAGATTGAACTAATGGAGGCTTATCTTCCTGCACTTCTCTTTTTCTCCTCTTGTGAATTGCTGCAGGTTCTGAACTCTTTTTCTACAGCTCTCTTTCAAAAACTGTCCACTGTTTTGTCTTCTTCATTCCCATGTTTCCTGTACCCTGGGCAAGACTCACACCACCTGCTTTTGCTCCCTAGAGCTGAATGAGAATTTCAGGTGTTTGGTTGCGTGACAGTAACTCTGCACCCTTGGCAGCCATCGAAGCAGCCGAAACGTGCCCACACTTTGAACCTGAGAGTTTCTTAAACACTTGAGCTCAAGTGCTCGCAACAGAGGCAGAAGTGTCTGAAGTGTCAAAATGGTTGAGTATTTGAGTTCAACTCCACTGCAATCCAGCCTTGAAATGGAGATAGATATAGAGAGATATATAAGCTCTGATGCTAGTTTCTTCCAGTTAACAAACTAGTTTTTCCACCTCCTCAGTGCTTTCTGGGGTGCCCTGCTAAGGTCCAGCTTCTCTCTGTTGATTGTGCTGAGAATTTCAGCTCACGTTCATCAGCCAAATCTGCTGTGTGATACCTGACACCAGCTTCCCATCCTCTAAAGCAGTTCCACTCCTGATGGTCCTTTCTCCATCCTTTCAACTCCTGGATCTTCTGGTCTTTACAAACTCAGTGGCCAGTCTTCATGACGTAACAAAAGGTTGAGAGTTAGTTTAATGTTGCATGTGAAGAGCATTTTCTTCCTAGCACTTGTCCATCCACGGGTAACATAGGTGTTTAACAAAGAAGTAATATTATTCTTCCTCTAAAAATTAGGTCTGTGTAAAATGTTAAATGATCTTCATGAAAAATCCTATATTTCACAGTTTTCTTTACAGTGGTTTTTTTTAAGATACATATGTGTGAATGTCTCCAGAGTAACGCTACTTTGCCTTCTTTTACCTTCTTATGCTATATGCAGATTTAATTGAAAATAATGAAAGGTCTTCTTAGGTTGAGCTTGTAAGAGTGATACTCTTTCAGTGGTGTAAATAGCTTGAGAGGAATGTGGTTAGTCCCGTCTCTTTCACATAGCTCTATAGGGGCTGGGTAAGCAGGACTCATTTAGAAGGGAGGCTGGAAGCAATGCTTGGGAACTCCAGGCAAGTGACCCTCACTCATGCTCTTCCATCATCTGAGTTTTTTTCTTACCTGAAGTGATACTAGTTTAATGGACAAACAAACTATTTCTGGTATTTTTTTCACCACCCATCCCTTCCTGCATTGGGTTCTCCATTTGTCTTCTACAAATGGAAAGAAGATCTGACATTTTGTGTACCAAAGGGGCTGTTGAAGAGGAAGGATTTTGTGGATGTTTTTAATATCTTTAATAATGCTATCAATGATGTGGATGAGGGGATCAAGTGCACCCTCAGTAAGTCTGAAGACAGCACCAAGTTGGGTGGGAGCGCTGATCTGCCTAAGGTTAGGAAGGCTCTGCAGAGGGATTTAGGCAGGTTGGATCAATGGGCTGAGGCCAGTGGTTTGAGGTTCAACAGTCCTAAGTGCTGGGTCCTGCACTTGGGCCACAACCCCATTCAATGCTATAGGCTTGGCAAAGAGTGGCTGAAAAGCTGCTCTTGGAAAATGAGCTGGGGGTGCTGATTGATGGCTGCTGAACATGAATCTAGATTGTGCCCAGGCAGCCAAGAAGGCCAACAGCATCCTGGCCTATATCAGAAATAGCATAGCCAGCAGGGCCAGGGCAGTGATCATTACCCTGTACTCTGTGCTTTTGAGGCTGCACCTCGAATCCTGTGTTCAGTTCTGGGCTCCTCACTACAAGGGAGACACTGAGGTGCTGGAGCAGGTCCAGGAAAGGGCAGCAAAGCTGGTGAAGGGTCTGGAGAATAGATCTGATGAAGAATCACTGAGGGAACTGGGGGTGTTTAGTCTGGAGAAGGCTCAGGAGGGACCTTATTGCACTCTACAGCTACCTGAAAGGAGGGTGTAGTGAGGTGGGGTCTGTCTCTTCTCACATGTAGGAGGAGATAAGACAAGAAGAAATGACCTGAAGTTACACCAGTGGGGGTTTAGATTGGATATTAGGAAAAATTTCTTCCCCAAAAGGGTTGTCAAACATTGGAACAGGCTTCCCAGGGAAGTAGTTGAGTTCCCATCCCTGGAGAGATTTAAAAGACTTGTAGATGTGGTGCTTAGGGTTTAGTGGTGGACTTAAGAGTGCTGGGTTAACAGTTGGTCTTTTCCAACCTAAACGAATCCAAGATTGTATGATTCTGTGTTGTAGAAGAGACTTAGAATTTCAGATGCTTTTAAACAAGAATCCAGAGGTTAAGAAATGTCCCCAAGCTTTGCTCTGGAAGCTTCTGTGATCAAAGAAACCAACCGGGGTGGTAGCAGGGAGTTTAAACAAAAAGAGTTTAAAAGTACATTGAGGATAGACGTTCCACTTGGTTGATGTGGTGTGATGAGACCATTAGGATAGACCTGCCAAATTGGATGGAGGTACTGCTATATTTGTACAGTGCCCCGCACCAACTGTTTGTGGCAAGGAAATGTATGTAAGGCAGTTTGGTGGCAAATCTGAGCACATTTTGTAGCGCTGTGTCATTGGCAAGAGCATGCAACCTGCCATCTGCCAAGTACTTCGTGCCTGTCCAGCTCACAGCAGCTGCCGAATTCCAGGCACCCAGTGCTGTGGCCACCCAGGGGCAATGAACACTACTTGGTGCTTTGTGCTTGGACAAGTACTATAAAATTATCTGGGTTAAGTTGCTGCTGGTACAGCTATAGGCTGTGGTCACCTCAGAGCCTAGATTGCTGGGTTCACCTCGCAGCAACTGTTTCCCACCCCCGTCTGACATCAAAACTGCAGCACAGCCCAGGTGGTGCACAGAAGGTACCAACTCAGGGAGCTCAAATGTTGCTGACAAACCTGCTGACATGCCTGTACAGCATCCGATTTCCTTACAGAGGCACCCGTGGCCATTTTAGCTGGATTTTTCAGGGCTGTTTGAACTTCGTGATGATACTCTTACTCGGGAATTTTCTTTTGAAACTGAGGGCTCTCAGCAAAACGTTTATTGACTTTTGAAGAGACACACGGAGGGAGGTGCTGCCTACAACAAAGCAAGTGTTGCATCACTGGTTCATGTAATTGAAGTAGTTTCTTGCAAGCTGCTCGTGATTCATGAGAGATAATAAATAACTGAGAGGAATGATTGTGCCTGGTGAAGGAAACAGTTGTTGCAGAAATGCTGTTTTGTTGTCCTGGTTGTGATTAGCTGGTTTCAGAAGGGGAGGTAAAAAATCATTTTTAACACACCAGAAGAAGATACATACGGACCTCACACAGTTTCCTCATTTTTGATGCATGCTCAACTGTGGGATCAAGGTAACTGCCAAAAGCATTTAGCGTGCAGACATTGAAGGATGGTGGTAGAAATCACAAATAACTAAAGCCTACAAACGTAGCCAAAATGGGGGTTCTATGACAGTTTGCTTTGTGAAAGCACCAAGTACAATTTTTCTGTATTGATCTTCTCCTCTGACATGACACAACATAGAATGTGGATCATGCATCAAGGTTACCTTTAAATAAAAAGCAGAGAGTGAAATTTTCCAAAAATCTACACTTAACCCAAGTCTGATCACATTCATGTAAATGGGTATTTATGAACAGTGTTGTGCAAGTCCCATGGCTGACTGCGTTTGAAAATTGTACACTGTTCCTGGAAACATCTTACATGCAAAATTAATTTTACTGAAAATCAATGCAATAAATAGAGGACATTTTACAGATTGATTTTTATGTTTAACTGGGAAATTGTAGTTCATTTTTACCAGCTTACTAAGAAATGTCCTGCAGTCTTGTTTACACATACAATCAGAAACCTTCATAAACTTCATACAAATAATTGGGAGTATGTGGCAGCCTGTGTTAAGCTGCTGAAATACCAGGTAATCTGGACATCTTGGGAGAAAGTGTAGCTTGAGAAGGTGGCAGTAGCAAACTTGTATGGTAATCATGAGAATAATTATACATCCCTTTGTCCTGATGTTAATCCCCACATCACCCCTGCAAGGTAGGATCTATATTGTTGCCTTAATCCTGTTGATTTTCTTAGTCATGTGAATGCCACAGGAATGATAAATGTCAAGGCCCTTTCCTTATATTCAGCAGATTTGGTACCTCGTAATTGTGTAATTTGGCCTGAAGCAACCCCTAGGCAGTGGGTGTTCATGGGAAGCGTGCAGAGGGGGTTGCAGGGATTAAGAGCAACAAGGGGAAGTCACCATCTGTTTCCCCCCCCCCCCTCTTTCTTTTGTCTCTTTCCAGGAGAAAAACCCTACAAATGTACCTGGGAAGGCTGCACCTGGAAGTTTGCTCGCTCCGACGAACTGACGAGGCATTACCGCAAGCACACAGGAGTGAAGCCATTCAAGTGTGCAGACTGTGACCGCAGCTTTTCCCGCTCAGATCACTTGGCGCTCCACCGCCGTAGGCACATGCTGGTTTGAGAAACGCTACCTGTTCCAGCCGAATTTAAGAGCTGGGTCTCTTAACTACCCGGAGTGAATTCAGCAGGGCTGAATCCCCCTCTACAGTGTTAACAGGCAGGGCTTCCCCTGATGTCCGTAACATAACGTAGTAACAGAAATTATCAAAAAAGGCAGGAAAAGAAGTGCCACTCTTCTCACCATCTGAAGTTAACCCCGCCTGCCCCTCAGCATGGCTACCCCCTGAAAGTGTCATCACAATCACCTGGGAAATAGCAGCCGAAATGCTACGGGAATGGGCATTATTTTACATGCTGCATCCTTTGACAAAAAGGTGTTTATAGCTTGTATGGTTTCTCAGCTGTCGGACATTCTGTTTCTGAAAAATCACTGCTGATTGGAGGATTAGACACCACAAATTGATGATGATGTTGAAGATGAAAGCAAGACCGCTAGACTTTTATTATCCCATCTTTTCCCCTTATTTTGAATACCATCTAGCTGGTGGTCAACATTACGCCTGAGCTGTGCTACAGGCAAGCTGCATGTGAGTAGGCAAGAAGCTTCTGTTGGAGAGGTCCCAGTGTCAGGGCTGAAGGGTTGCTTGAGCAGACTTTTACAATAATGGTGGTGGCATTTCAGTATTGTACCACAATTGTCATTATGCCCTAGAGGACACCAGCCATTTAACCTTTTTCTTTTATCTTTCTTTTCCTTTCTTTTCTTTTGTTGTTGTTGTTGTTGAAGTCTGTAAAATAAACAAGGGGCAGCAGCATTTCTGCTGAAAGTACAATATTAAGTATCTATATTTTACCATGGACTTATTTAGAACCGTTTCTGATTTGAGTAGAAAGAGCACATCTAAAAACTACTACTCCATTCGCAACATGCAGTTTTCTTTCATGCAGGCATTCTCTTCCCCACGACCATTATTTGAACACAAGGAAATAGTCAGATCTTACGCTCACTGGTAACAAGGTTAGTGGTGTAGCCATTCATGAAATGGAATTGAATGTACCAACAAAACAAAACAGAGAAGAATCGGCTGCATCTCTTGCAGAGAAAAAGCAATAAGGAATAAAATAGCTCTCAAGATAATAATTTACTCCATACCAACAGAAACAGGGGGTATGCAGAAATAGCATGTAAGCTCGTTTAAGTTAATCTTTCTGATGGTTTCACTGACCTGCTAGGTACCACAATTAAGTACATTCATTTCCTTCAACATAATATTTGTGTCTGGAAAGCAAGAAAGATAAAGGAAAGAGCTGATTATTCAGGACTCGGAGGATGAACCATAAGTAGGAAGGAGAAATGTTTCTGCAGTGGTGCTCTGCAAGACATTAGGTTTCTCACTGGGAGTTAGGGAATAACAAGATTTTGCCAGCTGTCTGGTATGATATAAGTGGTCCTTTATATGGGTACCAGTGGCTGCCTCTACTGGGATTTTCAGTCCAAGCCTTTTCAGATTAAATAAAAGGAAATTCTTGATCATTCCCATACAGCCCTGTAATTGGAAACCAATTTGTATTAATTGAATTGTGTAGGAAAGAGAGTAACTCTTAGTCATCAGTTGTTCATGCAAACAAAATACTGTTTTTCTGGTTTCTTTCCTCACAAGGTTCTGCCTATTCAGCTGAATTTGACAAAGAGGAGGCTTGGCAAGATTTTTTAAGTGTTGAGATTTTTATAGCTTAGAGCTGAAAGATGTATACATAAAGGTCTTTTGCAATGCGTTTAATTATGAATATTTGGTTCCAAGAATTGCACAGATTAAACGTGTGATGCTACTTGTTCATTTTTAAATGCTTGACCAGTCTGAATTAATTTCTGATTCCTGAAGTACCTGTAGTAATGTTGGGGGGATTCTGAAACCGAGGTAATCTTTAAGCACAAAATACCCATGCAGATACTGAAAGCAATTATAGTTAATTGAGGATTAATATGACTGGGATAATACCTTATAACAGTGTTCACAGGACCCAGAGTTTGATTGTCTTTAAGTACGTTCCTAATATTCCCCAGTACTGAGTAGATTATCAGCTCTCTGAAAAAACTCCAATACTGTTCTAGCTCAGGCTCCCCCCTGCCGAGTGGTCAGCAGAGAAACCCAAGACAAGTTATTTAGAGCCATTGTGGGGAAAAATGCGTCTATCAATTCCCATTGACTGGGTTGGTAATCAAATTCCATCAAATTCAGCAACACTTTAGTATCTGGCTCCCAATCAGGAGCAAAGCAAAGGCACTAAGTGTCCATGCAAAGCGTGAAAAGGCTGCATTGGATCAAGGCTTCTGGACAGGCCATGAGGCACTGTGGGGCTGCAGACCTGGGTCTTTACCAGCAGCATTACTGTTGTTGGTTAAAAAAACTAGCTGTCAGTGTTGTGCGTGAGATGGTTCATGGATTACGTCTGAGGTCTGTGTTTTATGTACATTTATATCGTCCCCTTAAATGGATCTGTCATTCTCACCATTTAGGGAAAGAAGTCAGGTCAGGTAAGTCACTTGATAAAACCATTTTCCTGCCCAAGAACATTTTACCAACTAATTAACTTGAATAGCAGTAATTCAGTAGAAGAACCAATGGCATACAGAATTCCTTTCAGAATCTATGATTTCTCACATAAAAAAAATTAAGTTTATTTGACCAGAAACTCTTACGGCCATTCTGTTAGCATACAGGTAGAGCTGTGAGAGAGATCATCTCTGATGTTATTCGCAAAGGAAGGATTCACAACTGGGAGAGACCAGTCTCCTCTTTAGCTTTCCCTTGTAGTCAATAAAGAGAGAAAAAACTCTGAGAGAAATTGTGAGGCCTTAAATTTATTTCAGCATTTGACTTCAAACTTCCCTGAGGAGAAGCATATGTAACACAGACACATGGCTGAGGTTGGTGTGTGTGAATCCCTTGTCTTTCAGCTGGTTGTCCATTACTTTATGCATAGGAAGCACTGCAACAGAAAGAGGGTCTGGTCTTATTCAAGGAACTCAAAAGTGATGCAGGATTAAAGCAGCACTGGCACCAAGGGACACAGTTACAAAGTGCATCAGTGGTAATAGAATGAAGCCAAAAGGTAAAGTAGTGTACACTAAATTTTCTTTCTTTCACACGCAGAAAGTATATCCTCAAACTTGCCAGCACACATGTAAGGGCTTTTTGTGCTGCTGTTACCTCTAGACAACTTACACAACCAGCAATAGTCCACAACTGGGTTACAAGTACCCAGTATGGTTCTTAGTGAGTTTCTCATTCATACCAGCACCCCCAGGCTTTGAGCCCAAATACTCTGCAAGGTTGTCTTCTGGTTTGTTTTCCCCTTCAGAAGTATTTTAAGAGAAGTTTACTCTGTAGCAGAGGGGTGTTTGGATGTGGATCTGATGTCCTGCAGGTTCTCAGGGTGTCCTTCTCTCAGTGGCTGTGGTTCAGACCTGCCAAACTTCTGTGCTAGTGCAAAGAGCAAGGGCAATTGCTCAAGGGTAGTTTCCTCAAAAATCCTGATACTTCACTGCAGGTCCATGGCATTTCATAACCGTGATGAAGGCTTACGTCATATGTAGGATGCAGAAACACCAGATTTCATCTTGACGCATCATAGTAGGTCCGTCTTAACGAAGCATTTGGGAGAGACAAATATAGAGAATCCCGTTCTTTCAGAAAGACAGACATTTACAGCTTTTGAGTGTAAGGATGGGAAACGTCCACCATGCCCATTACAGCTTAAAAGAAAAACTATGCCACAAAGTGTCAGATTTTGTATGTTTTCAAAACGCCTATTGTCAACTGGCACAGATTGCCCAGAGAAGCTGTGTCTGTCGCATCCCTGGCAGTGTTCAAGGCCAGGTTGGATGGGGCTTTGAGCAACCTGCTCTAGCGGAAGGTGTCCCTGCCCATAACAGGGGGTTGGAACTAAATGATCTGTAAGATCACTTCCAACGCAAACCATTTGATAATTCAAAGATCTGTCAGGAAATCTCAGAAGCTATCGTTCTAAGAAAATGTAAGGAACAAGCAGGTTTTGAATTTTTTGTCCTTATTTTTTGAGCACCTGTTTTATTCAGCACTGTAAAATTGGCTCATAGCAACAGCAGTTTATACATGAAGATGAAGATGCAGTATTCCTTATTCTCTGTCATGCTTACACAGTTAATTAAATAGTTTTAGACTGCTTATGTATATGATTATTTGCTGGAGTAATGTATAATAAAATTAACAGTGTTGAAAATTACATAAGTGGCATTGATGTTTGGGGTAAACTCACAGTGCACAGCATGGACAAATAGCTGGACAACCTTTCTCCCCTTTAATAATTGGAATGACAATGATCATAAGTCTCATTTTCCATTAGCCACATTGAAAATGTATTCTAGTTGCCATTTATAAATTTATCTTCTGATAATAAATGCTGTTTAATGGAAACAAATCTCTTTCTCCTTTATTGAAGGTGGGTTCCTCAAAATCAGAGTAAGTTTCATTATTTATATCCCACTTATTTTTTAGTATGAGCTTTGGAAAGGTCAGTGTGTGGAACTGCATCATCTGCAGCAGACAAGTCTTAGGATGGTTCAGTAAATCCACCCTATTCCTGCATGCTCATCCATACCCTTGTGCATATGAACTTCAGCTCTTCCACGTGCCTTCACCCATGTGCAGGTAAAAAAAACAGTTTGTTTTAAAAAATTAATCAGAAAAGTTCAAATTAGAAATAAGCCCTATAAAAGAAATTACAACCTTCTTAAGAAACCAGCTCATGTTGCTGTATTATGTCTTTGCCTGTGATTTGTAACTGGAGAAGTGCACACAGAAATTTAAAGATAGTTGTATTTTCACAGTTCTGCTATAGCATAACAGTTGCTCTTTAATGTATGTTTCTGCAGTCATGCTTGTTGGTACTGTGAAAAGGCTTCAATTCTGATCAATTTCTGCAGTAAATCAGGTTTTAGTACAAAATGTAGCTGTAAGGATACTGCATCTTTAGAAATCAAAAAAGTATTTTACTGTACTTGTAACAGTCTACATATTCTGTAATATACGTGATAGTGGAAAAGTATTTTCGCACTCACAATTTTACTTGGAATGTAAATAGGTTAAATGAAGTACATTTTTAAAATCCTTTCATTTTCATTAGGAAAACTGGTTAGAAAATTCCTAGCAAAGCTGAAACAGAAAATGTGAGAAGTAAGTTGTTCAGTTTTATCAGAGCATGTTTTCTCTGCAAAATGGAGTGGCCACTTCTTTGCTGTTTCGCAGATAGCATGTGATATAGCGAAGTCATACTGAGTTCTTCAGTGTCAGATAAGTCATCACTCAGCATGTCTTTGACTGAATAAAAAAAAGAAACAAGATGAAACCATATGAAAGGTTTGATTTTTTTTTGTGTTGGGTTGTTTTATTTTTTTCCTTCTGTCATTTTATGGTGAATTGCAGATACAGTAATGGCAAACTTTCATTTTATTTTATTTCTTCCTATATTTCCCCTGACTACAGTGCACCCTGAATAAAGGTTGCAGAGTTGAAATGGACAGTTGCTCTTTGCCGATTCCAGGGGAGTTTAGTCTTCTAGGTGCAGTAACATGTCAACCAAATCAGTTGTAGCAGGACAGTTGTGACGTTTAAAATGCACATACACTTCAGCAGGATAGCCTAAAATCTATTTTAAAAGATGAAACAGAAACTGAAAGTGCCTGTAATTAAAACTGATGGGATGTTCCTATACTTTTACACAGCAATAACTTGCAGGATTCTGTTAACAGTAAGGTGAAAATGAAATTTTACTTGGTGAACAATAATGCAGCACAGAAACACAAAGTGCCATTTGTATTTTCACATTGAGATGTTGTGTTAGAGGTTTTAGTTATTTTCTCAGATAACATCTGTCATGTACTTGTAAGGAGAAAATGAATCTTAGTTTACAAGTGACTCATATCCATATCGATTCTCAGTAGGTGTGAATGGAGGTCATTGTCAAGCAGTGTTTTGGTGTTTTTTCCCCTAATGTGTGTCTGATATGCCCATGTATCCAGGGTATTCTCTAGTGAAATAATCCAAAAACCAGCAATAAACCCAATGGAGCTTTTTTAGGGTATATGGTAGAATGGGGATTCCCTTGCATAATCCTCTGCATTGAACTCTGGAAATGCCGGGTTCACCTCATGTCTCTTTTCTATTTGTCACGTAGTGCTCATGGTATTTAATATCATCTTAGAATTTATTAATTTCAGGAGTGGACAAAATATATCACTTTTGGTTTTGGGGGGACAAATGTATGAAAAATTGGGGACTGTCAGTCTAGAAATTATTTGAATAGCAAACAATAAATCACTGTTCCTAAAATGGAGTAAGGAGTTTTGTTATATCAAGTGGCCTAGACGTTTGCATCAATAGACTAATTGATCTTACAAGAAAATGGCCAGCTGTGACTCTTCTAGTCTTTCTTCTCAATTATGTGTTGTTTTTTTTTTCTTTAATCTGGTAAGTTTCTGTAAAAATAAAAAAAATATTAACCACTGCTAATGGATTCTTAAAATAGCAGTGTAATGCCATCCCTTATGCTGCTTCTGTTTCTAAAAATGAATTTATTGGAGATCAGAATGTAACTGTTTGTCCTAATACCTTTGCTAAGGAAGACTGCTAAGACATCCTTTAAATTTGTACCTGGTAATTGTCCAGGCAGAACTTTGTATTTGAAAATATTCCACATTTTGCCTAGACTTTTGCTGCCATTGGTGGGTTGCTGCTGGGACGGGACGGTTGTTAGGGCTGTATTCATGGGGGCAGGATTGGATGTTCACAAAAATGCTCATATACAAAAGAAAGTGCAGGCAAAGAAAAAAACCACATAGACTCACATGTGAAAACTAGACATTTATGCACCTTGGTTCATCCTGTGACAAGACCACTAGTTTAGTAGCATCTTAGTTTTAAATGTTAGCCATCGATGGAAATAATCCCATCAGAACATGCATGTACTTATTCTGTCATCCTGAGCTTAATCTCAGGTATTAAGCATATAAAAGACCACAGTTCATGTTGGGGATTTTAGGAGGGCACCAGGGAATGTGTCATCAGAGGGACAAAGGAAGCAATAGTTTCTTACCTAGAACCAGAGCCATTGTTGGAGAGGAGGGTTTGGTTCTTTGTTCTGGAGCAGCAACACTACAAGGAGGCATCCTTAGAAACTTGCAGTGTTGGGAGCTTTGGCTGACTGCAGCGTTACAGGTGTTAGTTGCATAGGAAAGAGCACCTTGTCTTCACTGTCCAAAATGAGACAGGTTTTTTTTTTAATTCATTCTGAAAAACAAATACTGAGTTGTTGGGTTTTTTTTTTTGTCAGTTTTACTGGTTTGCCAGCAGACTTCTATAGTAGCTTGTGCTTACTGATTTTAAAGTACAAAATAAATGGAATTGCCCATGTAGTAATTTTTAGATTATTTAGTACACAATTGTTCAGTCCTGCAGACAAGCAAAACTGAGCATGTGAATTTTAGCTATTAGGAAAATAGGAATAGAGTAATTATTTGAGGTTCTATGTCTATATGTACGTGACCTGCAACAGCTTCCCCAGTTCAGTCTCAAAAGTTTCAGGAGCCAAGATGCTGCCAGTTATAAAAGAAGAGGTGAATGGTGGTTCACAAGTTAATTTGCTAAACCTTGCTCCATGTTGTGACCTTTGCATTTATAAAATAGTTCAGTGACTGGTAGGGGACCACAGATGATGGCTTTGATGGCTTGTCATAAGCATGAACCATGAAATACAGATATAGATTCAGATACTGCTTTTCTCCCAGTCCCTGCCTTTCTAGATGTAAAGAGCTTCTTTGGAAAGACAACTTGAGCCATAATCCACATGGCTGAACTAATCTTTTCCACAATTCAAAGTTCATGTTGTCATTTCTGGTTTCAAGCTCTTTTTTTACTGCTACATTTGCATCTTATTTTTCATTTTAAAATCCCCATAGTTAATTTCTTTCCTTATTGTTCTATACATTGCTTTGTTGGTAATACAAATTATACACGGAACACCTACACAATATGCTCTCTTGACCTGCTGTTTGTCCCTAAAAGGTTACATCTCCCATTTGCCCTTGCAATAGAATATACACAAAGATAGTAAAGAATTACTTCAGTTTCATGCACCATCAGCCTTAAGACCTCCAACCCACACACACAGACACACGCATTCATCCACTTGAAGTGATTTGGACGCTGCAATCAACATGTGGGGTCAACATTACCATTAAATTGGAAAGTTCTTTCAGCTGTGTTTAGGAAGAAACAATAAAAATGAAAAATACCATTCTTGGCCAAGTCACTTATGGAAGAAGCAAATTCCCCTATGGCATTAGTTGAATGAAATCCTAAGGATGGGGTTGCATTTGGCCCCAGATTGTTCCTTCTAATCAGGTCATTAATCGTTGTACGTACCAATGAGTGTTCATTTGATCCTCCTGTGTAAAAATACAAAAACATCCCTTGGTTTACAAAGCGATTAATTTGGGACTGAAGCTTCACAGCAGTGGAATTAGTATGTAGGGCACCTCAATCTTTTTCCTAGATAAGATGCAAAAGGGAGGGTCATTATCGGTAACCCCATAGAGATAATAGTGTCAATAGAGGTCCTACACTTAAAAGGAATAAAAATACCAGTGCTAGCAAGCAAACATTTTAATTTCTTAAGTCTTTCTTTTGCCTTCTTTTAAAAAGCTTTTAAATGCAAGAATTACTTTTCTTCAAAAATAAAAGTAAACATCCGAAGATCTAATTTCCCAATAGTTTTGTCTGCATTTATATACTATGTAGTGTTTAGGCAACACCTATGTTATAAGTTTATTAATATTATGTAAGTGTTGTTCTTGTATTTATGTATAGTGTATGTATTGTAAATATACTCAGAGCTTTTTTTCCTCTTACTGTAAAATGGTGATTTTTTTTGCCCTATGATAATGTAAAGGGAGTCCCCTAATGAAATTGTCAGAGGATGATTATTCCACTCTATTCTCAAAGATTTAAATGAACAAGTGTTATCGTTTTTAATGGTGTCTCAGACATATTTTGTTGGTGCATTGCTTTTCTGTATTCAACTTTCCTATGAATTGAGCTGTGAATTGAAATAGAGTTTAAACCTTTAAATGTATGCATTTGTATAATTATCTGAATGGAGGCATGAAGGTTAAATAAAGCATTTTGTATGGAACAAACCCCCTAATTATTACTGTGGATGACTCAAACCTTCTGGAATACCCAGCTATTAACTTTTTTAAATTAAACCTTTGTTAAAAAATCTTTTTTATAAACATATAGCGATTTTTTAAAAATGGAATGTTTGCTTAAGAAACAGATTTTATTTTACTTGCTTTTTTGATTTTTTAAAGCCATCATAGAGAGTAGACATTCTGCTTTCACGGTGTTTGTGCATCTGTGGCTAAACTGGAACAAATAAAATAGCACTCAGCAGTATATATAAAAATGTCCTGGGATGATATAAAAATATTTTACATTGCTATATAATCTGAGTTCCCCAAGTACTTTAAAATGGAACTCTGAGTCTGTCTCTCTCTGCTTCTTTCCCTGTGTGTGAGGAAACTTCACTCTGTACCTGTGTACAGACCAGCTACTGAAGGAGGGCAGTGGCACACTGGAAACATCAGCTTCATACTTAGTTGAAGAGAGTTGTGCTTTCACACAATAAGTTGTTTGTTCTTCCTGAGTGTCCTGCGTGTGTTTACTATCAGTTTTTCTCCCAGCAGTGCCATAAGTATGAAACACATCACTGCCTGTTTAGTCTGACTTCTCCAGTGAACGCCCACACCGTCCACTGCCCTAACCTATGGTCCGTTCCTGAAAAGTTATTTTTTCCACTTGCACAAACAACAGCTCAGTTGTCATCCCTCTTCTCTCTCTCCCCTCCATCCCTCTTTTTTCTTTTCCTTTGTTACTGAGCAGTCAGTTTGAAGTGAAAAGGTGGTGTTCCCTGCACCATACAGGGCACATCTGGCTCTGTGAGTGTGAGAAGGAGCAGCTGCTGGTAACCACCTTCAACTTCATACGCTGAGTTGCTGGGTCAGATATGCACAGTCTCCTCTCTACGTGCAGAAAGCAATTGCATCGGCACCGTCCTTGAACTAGGGGACTCTGCTCTCCTCCCAGACAGAGCTCTGGCAGTGCAGACTTTTCACCCATGGATTTATGGTGCTATGACTCCTTGCCAGCCTACAAGAGGGAAGCGCAACCGTATGGGAGGTTTGGCTGGAAGGCCTGCTTGCTGTACTCTGGCCTGCTGCACTGGGACCCAATGGCTTGAGGTTTCAGTTGGGAGTAGAAAGGGCAGGGCTAGGGGAACTGAATTTTGGTGGTTACTGAGTATTTGTCCTTTCCAAAGAGGAGCCAGCTCCTTGGGGCAGACTGTTCCTGGAGATAATCAGTCTATTCAGCAGTGCCTGTGGTGCACACTTTGGAAATACTTCCCTTTACCAACGCTCCCATTCTTGCAAATTAGGCAACTTAATACCCTTCATAATAGACAAAGAGCCAAAGGCTCTGGAGCTTTAGTGACTCAGTGATTGAGCAAGACATGACAGAATCACAGAACGGTTGAGGCTGGAAGAGACCTCTGCCAGTCACCATTGTCCAGCCCCCCTGCTTAAGCAAGGGACAGCTAGAACCAGTTGCCCGGATGGTGTCCAGGCAGCTTTTGAATATAAGGATAGCAGCTGTTCAGCCTCACTGGGCAACCTGTGCCAGGACTCACAGTGAAGAAATGCTTCCTTGTGTTCAGAATGGTACCAAACCACTTCAGTTCCTTACCTCCCGCTTTAGTCATTAGGCAGAATGGTCTCCCTAGTTATGGTTTCAACCCAGTCTGTAACAAGCCATGTTTTTTTACCCGTGGATATTTTCCCTGAGAGGCCCCAAATAGCAGCAGTAGCCACTACCCTTCCTGTCAAAGCATACTAACAAAGGCATTTACTGCCTTACATATTTGTCTTACCAAAAATATACAGCCCATAATAACTAGGGCTGCCACTTATGGACGAATGAATAGCCAGATTTAGCCAGTAAGCTCAAACATGTCAATATATTTTACCCTTCATGTTTTTGTTTGTATCTTTGCACAAGCTCACTCACAGGTGTACTGTGCCCTTTACTGGTTACCGTTCTCATTTGCTGGGGATATCAATCTATAAAATCTCCTTTTAAAGTATTTCAAATGAATTCTTTATTTTTTTTTTGTGGGGTAACTTCTCTCTGCCTGTACTTTTGGGCCTGTACAGAGTATTAACAGACAGAAACTAACAATAAAGTCCAGAAATGACGACAAAAGCAAACAGCGAAACCAAGACACTTGCAAAGCTCTATAAATCTCTCTGAGCTCAGGTTGCTGTTTAATCTTTATATACAGGTACGTCTCAAGGTTATCTGCTCCTGGAGGCTTTTGTGATTTGTCATCCACTCAGCTTCTTATCAGTCAAAGGTATTTCCCCTTGTAACATTTATTATGGGCTCCCCTCTGTGTTTCTTACTAATGCGATGTCGTGAAGAGGCTCTGGTATGCAGCCCGTAAGGAGCTGTTAAATTTCCCTCCCCTGTGATCAACGGGATCGTAAATGTGACACATGTGGTGTAGCGTATGCGGCACTGCAGGTGGCTGAATGCCGGCACTGGGCGCTGAATGGAAACAAGGAACCCCCACAGCTCTGGAAAGGAGTTTTCATCTCCATCCAGCTGTCTCTGGCTGAAAAAGTGTAGGTAAATATATTCATTAAATACATTGTCTATGCAGAAAAGAAACTACTGCAAACGGCACAAACAAAATACCCTTGCAACACCTTAGCTAACACACCGAGTCTGGCTTTGAGGTGGGAAAATCTCGACCCTTTCCAGCAGGATGGTTATGACCATTTCATTTCAGCAGAAGCAAATCCAGCTCTTGCTGATGCAACCACATGTCCAAGCAACTGGCAGACTTGGGAGAGGAGCACTCTGAAACTGCTTCATTGCCAGGATGGCATGGAGCCCATCTGCATGTGGCCGAGGATGGAACAGCAGGGGATTTCCTGGAAAACAGCTTCCTCTCCTGCCTCTACAGTCTACTGGAAACCTGTCAAAAACACTGAAAGAGAGGGCTGGCTGCTGCAGGTTAGTGGGTGCAACTGTTCCCCAGCTATCACTTTATCCAGCAGATAAAGCTGCTTTAATTTCTCATTTGTTCTTAAATACTGGCTGTGCCTACACCAGTATCAGAGCTCTGACTAGTAGCACGTATAGGCATGCAAGTACACATACATACCTGCTTAGTACATACATACATATATATATGTATGTATATGTACACATGCATGCACTGTATGTGCATATGAATGTATGTGCTGACTAGCTCCTTCTAAAGGTAGCTGGTATGCCTCTACAAATTCATGCATTACTGGGAATATCTTGGGAGCCAAGTGTCCATGTAGCTGCATAGCACTTTTGAAGCTCTTTATTTTAAGGTAATAGAACCAAAAGGCCAAGGGGAGGGAATGAATGCTCGGACTTACATGCCTTGTCCACCACACCTGAGCTGGTGCTTCAAGGGGTTCCCCAAAGCCCCAAGTTCCCCCTAGACCTGTTCTCATCTCCCCAACAGGCAGCATGGGTTCAGCCCCAGCTCAGATTGCAAAGTGTATGTGGTAGAGAATGTTGTGGCTGCTCCATAACAGAGCCCAGGGCCACCCAGATAGCCTAAGGTCCTGCATGTAGCACTGCCATCATGGTACCCAGGTGGGGACAGAAGCAGGAGGTGAAGACGGAGAGCCCCATTGGACAGCAGGGACACAAAGCAGAGGGTTTGGCACCGGCCGTACTAGAGGCTCATTTCACATTCAAGCCTGTGGATGGATTGGCAGGTACATGATGTGAGTGGGAAACCAGGGGCTGCACCACAGATGCCTCCTCTGTCCCCCGACAAATGAAGGTCTGGTACATCCCCTCTTCCAGGGGGAGTCCAAGCATGGGGGACTGGGATTAGCTGGAATTAAACCAATCTCTGTACGTGCGGATTGGTAACATGGCTGCTTCAGTTGGCTGGTGAAGTAAGCGATCTATTTCTGAGACGTTCTGTAAAGAGTTAGGCTGGTAGAGGGTTTCTGCAGAGGTTTTTGGTTCTGATTATTCATTTATTTACAAATGATCATTTGTACCATCTGGGGCTTTTCAGTGTAACTGAGAGAAAACTCACAGCTTCCCAGAACTGCATGAGTGTTCCAAGAAGGGAAGACTGCAAAGGCTTTAGAGCTAATAAAACAAAGGCAGAAAAGCAGCTTGTTGTGACAAGGCGGGGGAAGGAGAACATAGGGACAGAGGCCTTTTCCTTCCTCAGCCTTGCTTTGTTTCCTGTTTCGTTTGACATTTGTAATCAAAGCCTCAGCACCTTTGCTTTAGTTATAGTAACTGCTGTAGTTATTACATGAGCCTCCGCAGATGTACACGCAGCCCAAGTTTCTAGCCTCCGGCACTGACCACTCCCCAGACAAGATGCTTGTTCCTGTACCACAGTACGTGTAATTCTGCAAGTTTCATTTATCACAAAGCAGCAGTACAGACACAAGAAAGTACAGTGGGAGCCAGGGGCTCAAGATGAGGTTTGGCACACAGTACACCAGCAGCAGTAAAGGCTTATTCCTTGAGCTTTCATCACTAACAACATCTGGGAAGATGAATGTAACTCAGTCACGGTTACTGCAAATTAAAATAAATTAATAACCTGCCAAGTGTGGGACAGAAGTGCTACATTCATGGCTCTTTGTGGGAAAACTAATGTGGTCCTTTGGGACTGTCAGCATTAGTTTGACATTTAGTTCACATTGATGGCCATGTACCGTAAACTTTAAGAAGGTTTCAGGCCTCAAAATATTCTCCTTGACTATCATAGCAGGAAAGTTATTGGTAGGAAGCAGGGATGGCATAGCCAGCGAGTTTAGCTCAGAGCAGTAGTGACTGAACTTTGGTTCACTGGCCATAACTTGCAGGGCTAATGGTGATATGCAATACAGCAAGAGTTGTCATGGGTAAAATAACTCTATTGCAGCTGAAACCAGGACAAGAGTTACTTATCAAAGACACAGTGGAAGGTGACACCTTTCTTTAGAGAGCAGGAAGGGCTTAATAGGGCTTAATAAATAAAATAAATATATGAAACCAAGTGTTTTTTCTCTTTGCTATCCTTTTCTGTTTCTGATTTGGACTGCTACTGGTGGACTGAAGACTCTGCAAACCCTGGTCCTAAAGACATGAGGTGAAGGCTGGCCCCCATCCACACTTATTGGTGCCAGCACCTATTAAATGCTGGTCATGTCCATGTTGCATAACACATGGAGCTCATTTGGGCCCCACATAGGGGTACCCGTGTACCACAGATTATTTGCCATGTGTTTTCCTGTGTTCAGAGTGTCTGGGGCAGAGACTAGGCTCTGCTGCTGTCCACCACAGTCCTGGGTTTATGGCTGCAAGAGGAGGAAGGCTGTGAACTCTCCAAGGTGTGGTGACACGGCATAGACCCTGCAGGGATGGCATAGAAGGGCAGCAGAAATGGCTGGGCTTCATGTTCTGTGGTGCCTGCTCCTCTGTGTAAAGGATGGTGGGCAGGAGTAACCCCTGTTACTCAGGATGAAGTCCTTGTCCCATATCTGTCTCAGAATCTGATATGTTTTTCTACCAATTTATATGAAGTAGCAGAATTGGCTTTGGCATGAAGGGACCCAAATGGCTGCACAGGCCATCAGACACTTCTTGTTCCCTGTGAAAAATGTCTGTGTCTCTTAAGAGCAAATTTATTGTGCTCACTGCAGTGGCTTCTGCATGGAACACTGTAAGCTTAATTAAAATTGACAAAGGACCCAGATAGGAAGTGTTTAATAGCTACCATGTAATATGCTTATGTATGATGATAATTTGTGCCTTTATACATGGGAGGAGCACAGGATGCAGAACTGAGAATGGTTTCTCAGACTCCTTTTTCAAACAACTGCATGACTCACAACCATAAAAAATACCACCAGGTAATACAAGACACTGGTTCCTGCCCAGGATGGCAAGTCTCACATCATGCTTGTTAGCCCAAATCAACATGTTTAATAGAATCATAAAATCATAGACTATCTCAAGTTGGAAGGGACCCATAAGGATCATTACATCCAACTCCCTGTTCCTCATGGGAGTAGCTTACTATTCTTCTGGCCTTTGTGCATGTCTGAGATTCAACTGTGTGTGTCTGAGGCTGTTATAATCTTTAATTCCTACCTAGCAGAGGGTGGTGGGTCTAGGGAGAGAAGAAAGAGGTAACAGCAGTATGAAGAAGAGGTAAGGCACCTGCAGCATGAGCCAAGGGTGAAGATGGAAGTGGGATATGAAGTCAGGAAAAGGGATGAAAGGACACAAGGCAGTACAACAACCTTGGGGCTGAGATGAGCATGAAGTATGATTACACGGTGATCTGAGGGGTGGGTATAGGAAGGGGGAAGAGAACAGTGGCAGCACTAAGATTTGGTCTATGCCCCAAAGGTTCAAACTAAACAAATACAGAAAGACCTATTTCAAAAACTTGTACAATCTTACCTGAGTTGTTAACGGTATCAGATTTATTTCCAGCTTTACTAGTGAAAGAGCATTTTGTATCCCCATTCTTCTGTAGTATAAAAAGAGTCTTTCTCAATCCTGGTGGGCAACACCATGAGCCATGGGCTTAAAGATTAAAATCATAATCAAGTGAAGCAAATACTGCTGAGAGTGACATTTATTTCTTTATAAGAAGTGGTTTAGGTTTATTAAGAGATTGGAAGTTGGGCTAACTCTTGAAAAGCCTGTATGAAATTAATTTAGGTCCACAAGGACTGTTTTCTTATTTGAAATTACCTTCTAGCCCAGTTTTAACTCAAACCATGAATTTTGCACATTTCTAGTGAACCTTAAGGAAGCTTCTTCTGCATCTGCCTGAAGATAATGAGCTTTTCTTGTTTTCACTGCTAGCAGAAAATGGTGAAAGTTAAAAAGAGTGTGCATGCACTAAGAAGCTGCCAAGGATTCATAAGGTCCAAATAACTGATATCCATTAGGGATCTGTAAACCTACATGGGCTCATTAAGTAGGTACTGAAACATCTTGGCTGGATCAGTGGAGCTCAGTGAACCAACACATTTTCAAAAGAAATTCTCTTGTGGTGAAGAGCTGTTGACCGATGCTCATCTTCATGTGAACAAGATCATACAGTCAAAGACTCACAAAAAAAAAGGGAATTAGATTCAGCCTAACTGTACAACTTTCTGTTCCTTTCCCAGGCATCCCGTCTTCATAAGGGGCAAAGATGCCACAGATTGAACCCATGGGACTGAGGAGTGCATGTGTCATGTTTTTATTCTGTGTAGAGGTATGTTACATTTTGAATGTGCAACAGCAGTAAAGCCTGCAACAAAAAGAAAAGCTGTGGCCCCAGTGCTTGACTGTAGCATGAACTTGAACTCTGGTGGACTTGCCATGTATGCTTAAGCACAACACCAGTGACATCTCAGCGGTTTTATGGACTGGAAAACAAAGCCATTAAGTTCTTTTGGCATTGTGTTTCTCACAATAAAAGAAGGTCTAAAGAAAGGGAGTTACAAAAATGTGTTTTACACTGGAGGCCCATTAGCTCTATTGGTCGGAGAAACTGCTTTGCAGCCTCCACCTGCAGTATTGTGTGTGAGGGATTTATTTTATGCTCTGTTCATCACAACAAACAGACCTCCCGAGTAGCAATGTGTGTTCTTATATAAAAGATAATTTGGGGGCTCTGAAGACTTGCAACACAAATTTGGTCATAATTATTAGAAGGTCACCTAGGAATTCTGGAGCAGTTTGTTTATCCTGATTCCAGCCTGCTAGGTCCAAGAAAATACACTTAATTCAATCCAGGTGACTCTCCATTAAATATAATCTAGTCTTAATTGGTGCCACCTTGACCTCCACTTGTGAAGTCTGTTTTGTGGTCTACAAGTCTAGCTTTAAGTGCTCCAGCACGCATTTTTCCATCTGATTCCCCATGATTTCATTATGACAACAACACACTTCATACCAGGCACTCTGTGTGTGTGAAATGCAAGGAAGGTTTAGTAACAAGGCCATGTCTAAGTGGGATGGTGGCTAATTCCTCAGGCTGACAGCTGTGATGGCCTTTGTTCCTCATGCCCAGGTTAGTTATCACAAACTTTAAGATGTCCAAGATCAAGAGATCAGTGAGTGATTCAAAGGCACTGCTGTCTGGGGCTACCAGATCCTGGCTGCTTCTACAACCCATGACACTTACTCTCCCCAGCAAAGATATCACAATGTCCAATTTACGTGCCCACCAAACAGCCTGCATGTGTCCCATGAGTCCCAGTTTCTGTCTCCCTCTTAGCCTGGCAGCCCACAGCAGGCTTGAATTCATCCTAGCAGGTCTATTTCCAGAAGACCTCAGCCTCTGTTAATGATTTGACACTTCAGCACTGCTCTAATGAGGGGAGTAACAGCAAGGCTGAAGTGCACCTACAAAGTGGTAGACTAAAGAGCATTAAGAACCACAGTTCAAAGCAGTGCGTCAGATGGCCTCCTCTTGGCACCGGGGCTTTTAATCTGATCTGGCATTTCAAGCTGATGAAAAGATTGCACTGAATTTCCATTTCTGACAGTGGCAGAAAAACAGAAGCTCCTTTATTTCACCAAAAGCCGCAGTTTCCAGTCTGGGAAGGAATACAGGAGCTAAGTAGCCTATATCAGGGTGATAGCCAAGAGGGAGCTTGTCATGTTTGATCAATTGCTGGTGGTAGGAGATTTTCTCTGAACTGTGGTAAAAAAAAAAATGAACTCAACCACTGACATAAATTAATATACTAATGATATTAAACCTTGGCTCCAATGCTGGCTGCTGCTTCAGAGGGCTTGGAAAACTGAAGTTCTGAATTATGTACCAAACCCAGGCCACAGATTCATCTGGCAACATTTACGAATGTCATATCAATGCTTTGCCAGTGAAGAACAAAGTAGAATCACTGACAGGTCCCAGCAAGCTTGGAATAGATAGAAATTGGATAGAAATTCATATGGAGTGCTTAAAACAGGTACGATCTGGACTGAGCTGTAGGTAAAAGCTTTCAGGTAAATTAGAAGAAAATCAGTACTATTAATAAAACTGCACCATATGGCATAAGGAAGCCAAGCACTGCTTGATACAATGCACAAACGTATTCATTGTCAAGGTAAAATGAAGTGTATTTTATATGCAGTGTTAGAATAGCATCTACTTTTTGTACATCAGGAGGCAGATGTTTTGGCTTTCTTTCAAAGCCACAGCTTCTGGAATCACGTGGCATTGTGATGTGCAGCTCCCATTTGAGCTGGGGGCAGGAAATGGTCATATTTGGGGCTGCAGAAAATATTTTAAAGCTGAAATTGTTCAGGAACAGAGAAGGCAAACAGAAGGAACAGATTTCTACAGCGTGCTTGGTTTCGAGCTAATTTCAAAGTCTGAACCCTAACATGAAGATCTTCATAATGATATTGATAATGCTACCTGACATCGTAGACTAACCTGAGTAATTAATATCCTAACATACTGTATTACAGAAAAGATTTTCATATTGCTGCCCAAGAGCATATGCGTTTCCTGAAGCAAAATCTGGGATCTTCAGTTTCCCACTGTGTTGTGGGATTCAGCATGTGCCACTTTAAGGCACTGGGGTGGGATAGTATTAGAAGAAAGGAAGACCTGAGTGTCAGAGATGGATAGGAAGAAATGTGAGACCTGTTGAATCTGTCTTAAAGGAGTTTAAGAGCAGTTGCAATGCCCTGAAACAAAGGTCTCCTGAGCAATGGTGGTGCGGGGAGGCACCACAGAGGACCCTGGTTTTTAGGGTATGTTTAAAGAAATCAGTTTAGAGGACAGTCAGTGCTCTATGCATGTGTGCTGTGACTGAAATTTCTTTTTGGAAAGCTTAGGCAGGAAGAAGGGGCGATGGGAAAGGGTGAATCAGTACTGCCATCCATCATGTTCACAAGACATGGACAAACCTCCTCTGTGGTCTGCAGATTGTGCCAGTCTGGTATTTTGGTGCATTACACAGATACCCAGAAACTCATCTGTGCCAGTGGATCTCAATACAAGCCATGCTTCGGTCCCACTGTGACTGTCTCTGTTGTTTTAGGAGAAATAGGTTACCATTGTACCTGAGAGTGCTCCCAAAGTTTTCCCTGAAGTCCATGCGGGCATTCTGACCTCAATGGATTGCAACTATGGAGTGTGGCAGCAGTACTAAATCAGGATCTGGGGCCAGAGGAGGCCAGGCATGACACCCCACTGGAGAAAGGATAGGACAGAAGCTCATTCAGGCCAGTAGTTCATGAGCATCCTATTTTGTGCTGGGTCTAATCCAGCCACATGCTTATGCTGGAACTACTTTATCTAAGCCGAAACAATTCACAAACTGTTGCCGGATTCTTCAAATACATATATTTTTTTATTTTTATATTCAATTGAACATGGTTTCCAAAGCATGCTATGGGCACAGAAAAACAGCATTCAGTATGTAGGTGTATTGTTCACAGTTTAACAGATGTATTTCCAAAGGAGTTGAAATTCACCTGGCTGGTATTTTCTTTCACAGTAGCTTTGGCTTCCCTGGTGCTATGCCAAAAAAGACATCTTTATCTGTGCCCTCAACTATCAGTGGTGTCAGCAAATTATTGGCAACAGTGCATATTAGTGTCTTCATCAGAGTGAGGATTTATGATGTCACCACTAAATCCATCAGGGACGTTACATCCTTGTAATTCATAGCTGACTCTCGAACACATGAAAGGAATGGCGATGTGCCAGCTAACAAAGAATAATTGTGTTACTTACCTCAGCCATGATAATTTGCTTAAAGAATAAAAATAAGCTGGTGCAACAAGGAAAAATTAATGCACCAATAAACACAAAGGAGAAAAACAAGGAAGTACTGAGCAGTATATTAAATACTCATCTTTTTGGCAGCACCATTCTCATTTTCTGATATTTTAAGTTGATGGAAGCTTTGATCAATATTTACACTTCATTCAGTCAAGGGGAACATTGCAGCATTACTTGAAAATCATTTTATAACCTAAAGGATGGCAGTACTGTATGGCAGGAAAAAATTGTACGGGCAGTAATTTGCAATACTTCCATATTTTTAATGTAAAATTGATTGACTGTGCCTGAGAAAGGATATTAAGTGGTTATTCCAGAAGCCTAATTTCATCTGGGAGGAAGCTGAGCTCACTGATGAAAGGAATTGCTAAAAACAGGTCCTCAGTGTAGATTTCTGGATTCTCCACTGTTCATGTCAGGCTCACCTTTTCTTTGAACTTCTTCTCAATGAGAAAAGATTCACACAGACAGGAAAAGTAGAGTTAAGCAGGAAATGGGATCTTTTCTCCCATGAGCTTATTATTGTTGTTGTTATTATCATCATCATTATTGCTGTTATAAGGACCATTGCAAAAGCAGAATTTTGTTTCAAAACTACAAACATTGACTGGAAAGTACCCACTTCTATACAGAGAAGGTGTCAAAGTGCCTTATGGGAAGCATAACAAAAGTGTTTCTATGAGCTGAACACTGTGGAAAGCATCTCTCATGCAGTGCTGTTTCTTTCTTGCTGACCTGCCTCATGGATCTCAAGGTTGTTGTAAGTGATGGGAAATGTAGTTGAAGCAGCACATTCAGCTCACAGAGGAGAATTAGGGCACAAACAGATTTCTGTGGGACACCAAAGCAGTTACATTGGGATCTACAAGCAAATTAAACATCCTTAATTTGTAAAATATCCATTGTTGACTAAATACCTTTGCTTTTCAGCACAAAAAAAAAAAGCCTTTCCCCCTTTTTCTCTGCTCTCCATTCTGAAAACTCTCTTTAAAAACCCCTTTTCATTAAAAGCCAGCCTCAGTGGAACACTTTCAGTCAATTCAAATGAACGTGGGTTTTGTTTAACTGGCTTTGGTAAAGCAAGCTGAAAAGGGGGAGCATACACCAGAGACATTTGCCATATTAACCCATACCTAATTTATTAATTGCTGGAAAGGACTCTGTAGTCAAATAGCTTTGCTTTTCAAAACATCACACTGAAACTCAAAAGGACAGGAGAGAGAGGGAGAAAGGAAGGGGAAGCCTGGTGTAAGAAATCATCTCTGCAAGCTGTAAAGGCTGCCAGGCAAAATATTAGTCTTCTATTAAATTATACAGTGTGATACAGAAACACTTGCGTTCCTCCCTTAGTTTCTGAAAGGCAGTGAAAGAGAAAAATACTGACAAAGAAATTGAACCTCAAAAGCCAAAGTCAGGGTTGGTATTCTCCTCTCTATGGTAATCCCCAGCTTACACAAGTGCTCAATTTGGTCCCTAGTGCCAAGGGACAGTAAGCTCCAGTGGTTTCACCACCGCTATCCTGCAGTATATGAATCAGAGACATTGTATTACCGCCAGGAAAAAGGAACCTGTTGAAAGAGATGTGCTCTGTAACCATGGCTCTCATCGAGTGGGTTACAAATTTTTACTACATTAGTGAGCAAAGTAAGGCAAAGCAAACTGTCAGCATAAGCATGTAAAGGGGAAAAATCCACAGGGAGGCAAACTACTGCAGTGATGATATTTCCGTGATTATGTGAGACTGGAGAACAGTGTGTACCCTGTTATACGACTTATGAAAGCAGTTATAATTTGTGCTTCCTACATTTGGGAAGATGTTTATTAGCATATATCATGTCACAAATGGTAAGAAAAGTTGTCTGTACTTACTGCAGTAAGATTAATGCACAGCCAGCCCAGAGGTTTCTGGTTTATTATCCAAAACTCTTGAAGTGCATTTTCTCCTGCAACTTTTATTAGCCAGCCTGAAATATTAGTGTAATTACTCTACAATGTCATGGGTTACTCAGAATACCTGAGTCAGTTTGTGTTCTACATACCTCTAGTCCTTTTAGTGTTCAGTCTGAATGTTATCATGCTAAGATGGGATTTATTACTATAAATATTTTTCTTATGACTCTTTCCCAGTGCTTGTTTGACAGTGATAAAAAACAAACTGACATATGTCCATTGTGTGGTAATGCGCTTAATCCACACCTTGTCTCTTGAGTCTTATAATATGTTGGCTGCATTGCATAAAAGAATGGCTTTTACAGTACTTCAGTCTTTATAAAGCAACCATTTGTGGATTAAGGGTGCATTTCCCTACCAATACATGTTGGCACACCTACTTCTAATTTCCATTGTATAAGCCAAGTGAGAATTCTGCTTGGTACGAACATGTAGGTGTATTGATGCAGGTGCACTGCATCTCAAGGGTTACCTGAGGCCATGTGAAAGCCAAATCTGCCCTTGACCATCTGGGAGGACACATGGTTGGTGCAATGAGAGACTTCTCTTTGGAGCCTTTTAGTGCTTTATGTGTTCAGGCATGTTCATAAGCTGTCATTATGCCATAAGAAGGTCATGGTGCATATAAGGAGGTCAGGCCAAGCAGACCAGTGAGATTTTTTGCAGGTTGCATTTGAGGACCTCAGGTGGATGGGAAGTGGGATTGTGTATTCACGGCTAGAGATACAACTGTAGCATGACTTGGCCAAAGAATGCTGAGCATATGTACATATGGTTAACTCGGGGGGGGAAAGAAGGAAGCAAAATCCATGGCACCTTTATTTAAATAAATATGACCAGTGGAATTGGAACTAAATAATGCACATGAATGCAGTTGCTCAAGCAACTGAAGAAAATACTGAGGAATCATCTCCATCATAGCCCAGTGCTTCGGAGTGCTGAGGTATGCCATATTACTTGCTTGACCTGCTGTGTCAAAATATACGTGCTTGTGAATAACCCTCCCTAAAAATGTGGTCTGTGTCAATCAATCTCTCCTTAAGATGTTGTTGGATTCAAAACTGTCATGATCCAGATTTTTGGATTTGATTCAGATGTGGTCAGAAATATAAGGGAATGATTTCTATATTTGGAAGTAGAATTTCTAAAGTTCCATGTTACATTCAACTGAGGTCCCCCTGTTTGTGTGCACATTTTGAAACCTGAAACAAACAGCATACACCCTTTCCCATGTCTCAAAGGTAACACGTTCATACTTAAAGCACTTCTTTGTTGTAAGACTTGCGAGAAACCCCACAATTTATGTACAGCATAAAACACATTTATGGTGTTTAACAGGTCAGCTTAAGCAACAAATGAAAAAGGCAGCAACTTCCTCATAACCCACTGTGAGTAAAGAGGGTGGAGTCCATTTGAAAGGTGGAGGTGCTTTTGAGAGCTTTTCAGCAGCCTATTTAGGAATCATCCAGAGGCAAGATCAAACCTGTTGATTTACAGACCAAACGGTTCATACCTGTGACACATGCTGCAAGTGGGAGATTATTGCAGCAGAACAGCTATGATCTCATGATTGCTGAGTACATGTAGGTCTCACTGCTATCATCCTAAATCCTGTATGAACTAGAGAGGGTGCGCACTGTATGGGACTATGAGTCAAGAGCACTGCAAGACTTTTGAGTAAAATAGAATGATGAGAGAATATCACACTTCATCTCTAGATGAAGTATCATGTGGTGATTGTGACATGAGCCAAACACCAGGTGATGAGGACTGTCTTTTCTCTGTCACCAGTGCTCTTTCAGCAAGCTGCAGTGACAGGGGTAGAAGGAAATCTGGGTGTGGTGTTACAGAAGACAGATAATTGCTACCTTAGCACTCCTTTCTTCTGTTAGAAAAACATCTGAACCTGAGCTTCCCCACGTTCCGGTGAAGCAGAACTACGGGGCAGTTTCATGAAAAACTGGCTAATATTTCTCAATGTTTTTCTATCAAAGCTGAAGCATTTCAGGAGTTCACGAGATGTTTGCTTCTCAAATCAAGGAGTGGCACTTCTTTTTAATTGCAGTTTTATGAGTACCTTAGATACTCGGAATACAAAAAAAATGAATAAAGAAGGAAGAATAATGCCACTCTGTGTTGAAGAATGCCATAGATGCCCTAGACAGCTTTCTGGTAATGTCTATCTGCCTGGTGCTGTACTCCTCTCAACACAGCTGTACCCCAGTTCTGTAGCAAGTCTATGGTGCACTGAGGGCTTTGTAGAGAACCTGAAGAGCTTCTGTATCAACCTGGTCTTTGTTCTTACATGCAGATAAATTAGTTGTGCTATTTTCTTGCAAGAACTCAGTTGTCAGTCAAAATGGTGACACCCGTGTCAGTCCAGGACTTACGCTTTCCTCAGCAGGAAGTCATGTGGAAGAAGGGGAGAGGAAGGAAAACCTTTTTGAGTTTTCTTCATTTTAATGAAATAACAAACTCTGGAGAAAAGTTTATATGCATTTTCTCACACCTCCACACATGTTTGGCTTATGTAGACAGCATGTTGTAATCAACATCTTTTCTACTCCTCCTCCCCTAACCTTTCTCTGAAAAGTGACCAGAGGAGTATCTGCGTTTCTAATTCTTCAGTATCAGGTTTCATTCACAAAAGCATCGCTTTTTTCATGCAGGGAGGCTGGTTTGGAGATGCTTATGCAGCCTGTTTGCACTGGGCCGGATGTTCAGCACACTGTAAGTTTCAAGTTTGGCAATAAAATACTACTTCAGATAAGGAGTTGCAGCTCACAATGACCAGAAATGCAATTGTGCCTCTGTATTAAAAGGCCCCTTTTTTTTGGAAACCTTCCACATAATTGAAAATGAGGTATATCTCTTTTTATGAGGGGGACGCTGTACTGTATGAAAGTAATCTCCTTGAAATCTTTTCCAATATCTGCTTGATTATAATGTTCTATTTAAACAAACTAGCAAGCCTGTCAGAAATGGTACTTATGGCAGGGCAAGAGGCTTTTGACCTTCTGTGTAATTATTCCCAGCTCACCCTTGGAAGTCTGCGTTACTCTGAACTGAATTTGCAGCATTGTGTGGTGCAAAAAGGAACTGAATTGTATCCATTAGTAAATTTGAACTGGAACACACAGTAAATGTCAAGATTCTTAATTGCGCTTTCTATAATGGCTTCCAAGCTTACTAAGGAACAATCACAAGCTATTAGTTATGACTAGGTAAACATTTTAAGGACATTTCTTTTTTTTGACAGAAGACTCTTCTATTTGATGAATCTTTGTACATGGCTTAATGTAAAGTTATGAAACAGTAGATGTGTTTGTGATAAAAGTACTTTGGGGACTTTTATGAGAACATTCAGAGATAAATACTCATGGTTTCAAAGTTTTAAATGTAACTCTTCCTACATTAATCTGCATTGTAGCAAAGTCTTTTTTACACTCAAGTATTTGGCATGCATTTTTATCTATCAGCCTACCTTCTGTGTCAGACTTTGTCCTGTTAGGTGTTATCCCTTCCCTGCTCAGGTGTACGAAGTTGACCATGGAAGTGATCTTGCTTTTCATGTGAAATCAGTGATAGACAATCTGCTGTTTTCTTTTCTAAAGTAAGACTTTTCCCCAAATATCTACAGCAGTCATGCAAAAGATCAGGTCAAGAACCACATAAAGAAAATGTCTTCCTTTGGAAATCTCTCACCCAACATTTGACTGAAAGCTAGGCAGAGGGCAAAGACTGTAGCTGCTTGCAACAGCTCCTCAAAAGCCAGTGTTATCTGACCAACAGTAACACATCGTTATCCAAGACTAAGAATCTGTTTAGAGATGAAGATAAAGTAGTTGGCTGCTGCAGCAAGATTGGTTAATATACAAGGCTTCTGTAGCCAACAGCACGAAAGGGAACAATGTGTTTAGCATCAGATCTAGGTCAGATCTCAGCTCACATAACCACATATGCATTTAAATTGCACAGAGTGGAAGCAGCTTTCAGCAGGAGAAAGAGTTGAAGTAAGTCCAGAGCAAGACTTGAAATCTTATCAGTGAAGCCTTAGTTCTGCCACCATTAACCACAATCTCACTTAGATACCCAGAACAAGTGTATATGGGGCTATGTCCCATGGCACTTTCTGAATTCTAATATATAACAATAAGCAGCAGGAAAACATAAAAGAGTAAAATAACCAAAACCTGGAGTAAGTCATGAAGCACCAGTAAGAAAATTTGGAAGTCACTTACTGATGAGTAGCTAAATAACTTGAGAATCATTGGTCACTGTTACATCTGGACACCAAAGTACGGGTTCAGTCAGAGAAAACTTGATCTATAAGTTCCTGGGCTTAGTCTGCCCCGTGTTCCTGAAGACAGTGACAACCAAATGATTATACAAGTAATAGGGAAGTAGGTGGAATTTAGACTCTTTAAACCTAGGCTCAAGAGCTTGAAAGGCCACCATCCTAAAAATGTCTTCATTCACTATTCTTAACAGCTGCCTCTTATTAACAATGAAGTGAATTTATGCTGATAACCTCTAGAAAATTATGTAGATTTTAGTAGATAAATGCAACATCATTAAGAAAGAGCTGCTTGAAACTGGCTGTTTTTTTTTCCCCCAAATGAAAAAATTTGTCAAAACTGTATGGTTCATCTACATAGAGAGTGCAAATCAGAGACATTGTCTACAGTGACTATGGGTGAGAACAAGGATGCTGTTAAGAATGCAGTGAATGAGAAATTAGAAACTTTCCGGGAAGAAATCCAGAAAGCAAGTTCTTCACAAGCAGCTTTCTAAAAGATTACCCGAGATAAGATGTCAAAAGCAGCTGATAGTCAACAAGAAACTTATTTTTTACATCTTGATGTTTATATAGTCTCAACTATAAGCATCATAGAAAACTAGAACAAACTTCAAGAGGAAGGAATGATAAGAAATGTTAGTAAAATAGATGCTACCAGTTCTCATCGTCACATGGTTTCCTCGCAAAATTAATTCAGGTTGTGGGTTTATTGAGGTAGACTCTATGTGAGAGGAGGAAGGATGAGAGATAACCACAGTAAAGGAAAAGGGATAACTACCTCCATGCCACTAGAAAAGTGAAAAGGCAGAGATAAACAAAAGAATGTGATATGATGCCAGTGATGACCTATTTCTTTTTCCAAAGACCAACGTTGCGCCATTAATTCTTTTGCCAGTGTTCTATCTACATGTAACCAAACTGCCCCAGTGCTATGCAACACAGCTTGCTTATCTCTCATGATGATGTGAAATTCACCTGCCCTATCTCAGGTAGCCAGGATGCCTTAGGCACCCAGATGTTTGTCATTGGGTTATCTCATCCCCATGCTACCATTACACTGCTGGATTTACATCCAGTAAATTACTGGATTCAGGTGCTCAAAAATCCTCACATACCCATGGCAGCATTTGCAGCAAAGACATCAGTGAGAACATATTTCTCTAAACCATGGAAAAACCTATTACTATCTGGAAGCTATTATACTATTAACGAGCAAATGAGTCTAGACAGCAGCCTGAAAATAAAGTGGTGTGACAGTGTGAAAAGCATCAAGGCCTCATAGGGTGTCCTTGACCTTTAGGTAGCTGCAGAGGAGTGAGACGGCAGATGTACTGAGAGCAGCATCCTTAAGGTGAGTCCTTGAGTCTTCATGAACACAGACTAGCCAGTGGGAGAGGAGGGTGGTTTTGGCTTTAGGTCAAAGTCTGGTCTAACATGGGTTTCAAAGCCATAGTCAGAATGAATGTGATGAGGGATAAGGGGCCCACTGGGACCTTACTGCTTTTTGGGTATCTCTCACCTGGTGCTTGGCTTGATCTCAGCTACCACAATGTGTGTTGAAAATTACCTCAAAACTATCCATTGTTTGGAGGTTTTGTACTTTCTCAAAGAAGCCAGTGCCTGTCTTCCTTGTAACTGATGCCAGACCTACTTGGAGCACACCTAAACCCATTCTGAGAAGTGATGTGATTGTTCCCATAGTAATAGACATAACTTTTAGAACAAGCCTGACGCAAGATGACACCTCCACCTCTAGGCTGGGAATGCACTTTACTATATCCTGTATAGAAGTAAAATGATACATGGCTTGCTCCTCTACATATAGAAGCTATAGAAAAGAGAAAGCTGGGATGGGAGTGGTGGGTAAGGAAAGGCTTTGTGAAATCCTGGAGGACCTGAGAAAAGAAGGTAACTCCAGCAGCCTGAAAAGGAAAGTAGGAAGGTTGCAGCACCCACTGCCTGGAGAGTTCCTGTAAATTCTGTGGCAAACAGCTGTATCTTTAACCAGCTATGGCTGATCCTAAAAGGGATGTGCCCACACTGTGTTGTATTTATGAAAACCCCATAGGATTTATTAAGACAGAAAATGTAGAAAATGCAACAACAGAAGGATGGAGTGAAAATATATTAAAACCAAAATGAACTTATGTTGCCTAATTTGTCCCCACTGATAGCAGCATGCAGCTTTGAATACAACTCCCCCACCTGCTCAGGACACTCATTTGATTTGGGATTATGTTTCCTTTGAACTGCAACCAAGGGACTAATCACCTTTCCATAGAATCACAGACTCACAGAACGTTTTGGGTTGGAAGGGACCTTAAAGATCATCCAGTTCCAGCACCCCTGCTGAGTAGGTTGGATACACACTGCTTATAGACTCAGCCAGCTGCTGAGTGATCTCCCTCCTCTGTGCATGGTCTCAGGAGCTCGCTTGGTTAGGTGACTGAGGTTTACAAGAACCCAGGGGGTCACATGCCTGACAGTGTTCATGAGACATGAGTATGGCTTGCAAAAACAAACAAAAAAGCAGGTTGGAAATCAAGGCCAAGAGGAACTTGTGTTTTATTTACTGAGTTTGTTCCCCCTGCAAAGGGAAGAATCATCCCCATGAACCCGAGCACTGAGCAGGGCTGGCTGCTCTGGCTACAATTATACCTGTAAATTAACTGGTGGTGGGAAGCATCCATGAGCACTGCAATGTAGTTATATCACTAAACTAGCATTCTTCCAGACAACACTCAAGCACCCTTTTAGAGTTATTATGGCCTAGAGACTCTTCCTAACAGGCAGCTGAATGCTGCCATCCTATTCTAGAGACTGAGTTGTACAGTGTAGACAAGAAGTGTCCCATGCCAGCTAGCATCAGTGCCAGAAAACTGTTTCAGGGTGGGCTTTTTAATGTACTAATGTGCTATGAGGTAGTAGGACAGTTATTTTGTTATTGCAGCTTGGTGGCCTTCAGCACCAGGTTCATGCACATGTCTTAAAAGAACTTGAAGCAGTTTCTATTTTATCCCACTTTACTGGAAGCTGGAGGGCTACTAAGGACTTGGAGTCAGTGATTTAAGATATATTAAGACATGCATGAAAGATCTTGCACAGCTAAGAAGGGAGACCACAGAGCTGAGAGGTTTTGGTTTGTTTTCCAGTGCAATTTGGAATTAAACCCAATGGCTACTTGCGGTGGGCAGAGAGCTGTTCACAGCTACCCACAAGCTGGGTGAGCAAGTGGTTGTGGGCAGGAGAAGTGATAAGACATTAAAATCTCAACTCATTTATCTAGACACATGTATATAGTATAATCAGAAATGTCCTAGACTATTGTGCCTGGTCTCAGCTGCCTCTCCATGAGGATAAGGCTCACCCACAGGTCAGGTTTCATAGCTGCCAATTCCATGTGGACCATCTATTTGCCTGTGTTTAAAGTACTGACTTGAATCTGGCAGCCGCCTTTATCTGGAATAGATGGAAAATCTGCCATTCTAACTGAGGAAGCCACTGAGGGTGAAGACCTTGACATCTCGGTGGTTGAATAGTGGGTGCATGGAAGAATTAACTGTCTCCTTTAGGCAACTGTATTACAGCTAAGTGCAAACCCCTCCCTGGGAGAGATGTCTAGCTCTACTTTTGATGCATAGCTTAGGGCAGACAAATTGCAGTGAAGAAGTCTAATAAATTGCTTTGTCACAAGTGTAACCAAAGCAGTAATGTTTTCTCATTCAGTGGAGGCAGCAAAGTTCTATGGAAACCAGCCAGTATGATTTAGCACTGGCTTTAGAAGTTCCTTAATGTTATTCACTAATGGTGAAATTGTACTTTTGGAAGGCCTTTACAGGGAGGAACAATCACACTGTGTTGCAAAGAGGCTGAAAACCAAACAGATTTATAAAGTGAAGAACTCAAAAATGGCCAGACTAAACAGCCCTCGTGACCATCTGCTTTCCATCCCAGAAGTGTAGGAGGATAGATAAGGCAGATAGTGATATTTCCTTCAGAGTTTAAAAGCCTGGGCTAACGTTTCTCACTCTTTTCCCTATGCTAGTATATAAAATTAATTTAGAGGACTCTCACAAACTCCATATCTAGCTTCAAGCACACAGGCTGTGCAGCACTGCAGTGGGTTGGTGTCAAGGAACCACAGTGGTGCTTGAGGCAAGGATTTCCTGGGGCAGAGTGCTTGAGCACCCAAAGTCACTGACATGTAACGGAGAAATTGCTGCAGTCCCTATGACTTTTACTAGCTGCTGTGGAGGCAGTGAATGCTTCAGGTGGGGGAAACTTTTCCTCTTGTAAAAACTGCCACTCTATTGATTAAAAGTGGCATTTCCAGAGCCCAAACTGCTTTTATTAGAGCCAGCTGGTGTTTCAGCACCGACATCTGTAAGATCAGTGTTAGTCCAGTTTTTTTCTAAATCAAATTGAAGTAATGTAGTATTATATAGCAAAACCAGAAGGTCTTCAGCTGTGTCAGGGTTGTTTTTTTTTCCTGTAAACAGTTGGAATAGAAAGTGACTGATAATTATTTGAGCCCTGTGTCACTGGTTTTGAATTCATTCTACTGCCAGGGTGAGCATATACATAAGAGAAGTATAAAAAAATAGATCCTATTCACATACACAGGTCAATTGCAGAGGTTACTGATAATGACACAGAGAGCTAAACAATGTAAAAAAATTGATTTTATTTATTTGGGTAGTGCAGGATAAACAAGGTAGAGAATGTCTTGTGCTGATTCTCAAAACTGCATCACAGGAGCAATAGTCAGCCTTTTAATTACTTTCCTCTGTAGTCAGCTTAGATCAATATCAGCTTCTCTGCTTGTTTTATTTGAATCCTATTATTTTTTCTTCTTTATTTTTTTCTTTTGAGGGAGGACATTGCGTGACTGTGCAGGTACTGGAACAAAGGATCTTAAGGGTTTGGCAGGTGAAAGCTGAATGCCTGTTGGAAGTGACATGTATGAGCCTCCCCCCCAGTGTTTCTGAAATAAAGACAAGATTTGTGGTGTATATATTTTTGACAGGACAACAAAAAATAAGACCTGAATAAATGAATCTGTGACTTGTTTCCACCTGCAAAAGGGGCCTCCCCAGACTGAGCAAACTGGAAGTGACTCAGAATCACAATCAAGGAATAATACGGTTCTTATAAAAATTGCCTATCTAATCATCAGGGATCTGGACTTGACAATCCAGGCCTGAATTCCTAAAATAGGTTTTATATGCCAGTGTCAGGCGTGTAAAACAGGAAAAAGAGAACCACCTAAAAGATATTTTAGTGTAGGCCTTCTCCTTCTCATTAGCTTAATTCTACCTTCCAATCTGGTGGCAGTATGTAATAGATCAGGAATTTCTGCTCTATGCCTCATTTCCCTAAATACTGAAGGTATTTAACTGGAAGACCAGATTCTCCTCCCAGGGATCTGCTTAGCATCCCATTCATGTAAGTGACTGATTAATCTCCACAAATTAAACCCAAGAGGACAGAGAAGTCTAAGACAGGAAAAGGATAAACTCTAGGTGTATCTGATCCAAAAGCCAAACAAACAAAAAGCTCATGCTTGCTCAGCGTAACCTTATTGAGCTCACTTGACTTGCTCTGCTGATTTGCTGTTTGACCTGAGAGTTGCCTTGGTGCCCACACGCCTGAGCATGCCCCAGAACACTGGTCTGAGTAGTTCTGGGGCTTAGCTCCAGTCCGTAATATGCTGAGATTCAGAGTCTGACTGAGCAGAATGGCTTGATCCAGAGGTTTGAAAGAGCACTGCCACATACACATCTAAGACATGAGTTGCAGAGAGGTGGCACTCATTTTCGCGCCTCCTAGTGAATGCTTCTAGTGAGCATTTACAAGCCTGTTGAAATGTATCCTAGACCATGGTGCCTACAACTGAAGCACTCAAGAGCTACACTTGGAAGCATCATCTAAGACCTCAGCTGGATCTGTTCCATTGTGCCGCTATAAAGTAATTATTTTATTTACAATAGGAACATGCATATAGAAAATGTAAATTTTAAGCAGCTGGGACATACTGGTAATTTATTCAGACAGCTGCAAGCAAATGAAAATAACGTCAAGCTTTATTTTCTGCTCTATTAAAATAAGTTAGCTGTACTGTATGGAGATGACCCGTTTTGCAACACTGTATGCAAAATGTTCTTTCTTATATAGGACTTCTGGCTGAAGAACAAGTGCAACAGGAAAAACAGCAATATAAACAATTCAATTTAACTATATTTACCTGGGCAAGCACACAGAAAAGTCTGGACAAGCTTTTGGTTCTTGTAGAGATTCTCAAGCTGAGGGCCAGACTGCCAAGGTTTTATTACTCTTATGCTGAAAGAGTTGTTGCTATGCTGAAAAAAAAGTTGGAAACCTGCATCCCAATAATGGAGATGAATTTGTACTTAATACTTCAGTCCTGCGTTGGTAAAGAGAAAATGAACTGGGTGATGTAATAATTATTTTCTATCTCAAAATTTTACTAGGCTGTATATTTTCTTTGATAATTACTGTGATCTTTTTTAACAACTTGAAGAGTGCCTCAAGCTTTGGCAGAGAAGTGCCTTTTGTTAATAGCAGTAATATTAATTATAATAAATGAATATTTCAATATTTTTTTTGCTACAGCATATTTTGCTGTCCCTCCATGAAATTTCCACCAACTCTTCTTTTAAATTTGCTGAGAAATTGCTTGAGACTGTGTCACATTCTGTGAATACCTGAATGGGCAGTAGGGCATAAAATGGAAGTCAAAATTTGTTTCAAAATTTGACTTCAAAATCTTCTCGAAATGCAGGGAGTCTGTTATTCAGGAAGTTCTGGGTTTGTTTTGTTTTCAAAATAGAGTTTGAATCAGATCTACCTTCAATTCCATTCTTTTTTTTTTTTAATTTCTTGCAAACTGGGAATTCCAGGAGAATAATTAAATCAATACATAATAACTAATTAACTACATTAATAAGCTGGCAAGAAGTTTGAGATTTTCCTTACTGTACTTTTTCTTCCTCAGGGTATCAAGCTTGGACAAACTAAGAAGTGTTGTTATAGCCTCCTCAAATAGGTCAGACCCAGCTTTAGTGACTGAGTCTTGTTAGACTGAGCTGAAGCATGAAAATATAAGTCTGAAAACACCCAAAGGATCTCAAGTATCTGCAATGACAACTAGATGAGTGAGCAGGAAGGACTGTTGTAACTAGTGCCATAGATAGGGTATGTCCTATGTAAGATTCAAAATCTAGTGGCAGTGCAACTTTCTTTGTATAGCTCTAATATCATTTAGAGCTTTTGGTGGGTAGGTATTTGCAATACTATTAAGCACGAAGTACAAATTTAATAACTCCCTTCTTCTGTTTCATTATGTGAAATAGAAAGAAGCAGAAACTGTGCCATGATTCCACATTTTCCTTATAGATGAGCATAAGAAACACAAGATAACAGAGCAACAATAATTCTGTAATGCAGGATTCAATTGAACTTATGCCTTGTATGTCTTTTATGGAAAGACTTGTAAAAAAACTCATAAAACCCATAGAAAAAATACAATTCTAAGGGTAAAGTTTTCTGTTCTAAGACAGTAGGTTCAAACAGAAAAATAAATGTCCATGAAAAGAAGAATCCCTATGTTAGGTATGACAGCTATATGCAGATAATGAAGCTGTAATTTAAGGATGAAAGAGGTTGGATATGGCCAACAGCTGGTTTTCTCCTGTTTGAAAAGAGACTGGAAGTTGTGTCCATTACATACCATGTTGTGAATAGAACAGAAAAGCTGCCATCTGTAACTGCAGAGGAGGGAAGGTAACATCTATTGGAGAACTTGCATCTAACAGTCATAAGGAAATTAGCCAAGATTTGAAGGCCCATGGTAAATTTTTAGCAAAGCTTGGAAAACTGAAGGAATTCCTGAGGATTTAAAAACTCTTGGTACTTGTCCGGTGTTTGAAAATTATGAAAGGAATGACACAGGTAGCTATCAGATAATTATCCTGACAGTGTTGATTAGAAAATAGAGGGCCATGGGTTTTGGACTGCAGAACAAAGTGTTTGAGGCTGTAAGTATTTTGGTTGGAAGGTAGGTTTTGTTTGTTGCCTTTTGCTCTAAAGCTGGCAGACAACGCACTATACTGATGTCACATACCTTGATTTCTCCAAGGCATTTGACTTTCTATCAATTACATTTTGATTAAGAAACATGAATTATGTAAAATTAAAGCAGTGTAGCACTTAACAAGTATGTCATAAAGTAGCTGCTGGAGAGATCTCAAGCAGTTGCTACAAAGGGAGAGCACATCTGTTTCCAGCACTGACTCTTAAGCTGGAACTCTTCAGTATTTTCATTAATAACGTCATTGACCATATCAAGTGTTTTCAGGTAGGGTTCTTAAGCAACACAAAGTTTGTTGGATCAAAAAATGTATGCATATAAATATAATATAAAAAGATAAAATTAATTACTTCAACTGGAAGGGACCTACAAGGATCATCTCATTCAACTGTCTGACCAGTGCTGGGCTAGCCAAAAGTTAAAGCATACCATTAATGGCCTGTTAAACACTGACAGATCTGAAACACTGATGACCTCTCCAGGAAACCTGTTCCAATGCTTGATCACACTCCCAGTAAATCTATCTAGATTCCTCTACAATGCCACTTGTTCCTCAGGAGAGACAACACTACATCCCATGTGGTGGGGAGTTATATGCTTGTTAACTTATACATTTTGACAGAGACTTGTAGTGTATGTCCTGTCACATCTTCAGGAGGTAGCTGGAGAGGATTTCCCATTCTTTTATTGTGTTTAATGCCCAGACATATTTGTTTGTTTATGTGCTTTTTTCCCTCACTCTGAATCATTGCAGGTTTGTCCCAGCTGGAGAAAGAGGTGCACATCAGTGTTCTCCAGGGGAGCAGTTGCAAGCTTGGTCTCTCCCAGATCACCAGGTTTGGGTAACTGCAGGCATCAGTAGAGATTCCCGTTTTCTGTACCTGTATCTGTGGCATTTATAACCCTGCTTGATTCAACCCTAGCACATTTAAATTTTTTTTTGTTATTCCCTCATTTGGACAGGACATGAGAATGAGGGTGTTTAATAAAAACAACTTGACCAAAATTGCCAATAAATTAATACCATCATTCTGTAATCATCAGCCATGTTGTCTGCTAACTACTTCCAATTAAGAATATTTCATAGTCAACAAATTATGATGAACTATGGTGTGCAGCTACACTCTGTCTCTAATATAGGCCTGTTCTGCTAAGCTGCTTCTGCCATGCAAAGCTGAGTAAAGAACAGAGACTCGCAGGTGCTGCTGGAAATAACTGAATTGATCCGTGTTGTAATGTAGTGGGAAAAATCTTCAATGTACTAGTGGTGGAGTTCTCTGAATGTCATTTTAGTAAACATACTGTCATTCTGAGTGATTTTTGGCTTGCCAGTGTTTTGTGAGGTAATGGTCCTTGTAATGGTTACACATGAGCAATCATGAGGAAGGAAAACACTTAATACGTCATCTTACATTGCCCACAGTCTATGGCCCAATCCAACCTATGAACTCATCCAATCTGATGCACCTGCAACTTTGCATGATTAGTGGAATGAGCTTGAGAGAGTATTTTGGAAGCCCCAAAAGATCTGCTTTCTGAACTCATACTGTATTCTGAATTCTCTCTTCCTGGGTATCTATTGCATTGTTCAAACCTGATGCACTTTAACCGTTACTAGCAAGTGGAACAGATCTTTAATTGTACAAAGTGAAGATCAAGAGGTTTAAAACAGGTGTCTCCTGGCTAACACAAAATGTTTATTTCAATTTAGGTAATGTTGGGCAAGAAGCTGGCAGCAGTGAAAAGGCCAACAAGGCCAGCTCCACTTAACTGAATTTCTGAAGTAATGGATTTATGTATGTCTGTGTGTATGCATGTATGTATGTATGTATTTAATATATGGGCTTGAGATGTGAAAGAGAGCCACCAGCTGCTGCTCAGGTAACACACCCTTCTGCTGGGAGGTGCTCTGAGCATGACAGCAAAGCAGGGACAGGCTTTTTGTTAAAGCTGGCATGTTCCATACAAGTGTGGAGCAGCTTTCTGTAATTGTAGCTTGTTAAGTTTTATTTTTCATAACCTATATTGACTTACTTCAATTGCATCCTTTTTCTTTAATTATTTATTAATTGAGTCATGTCCACCTGCTGGACTGTTTTGCCTGGTATTGACATCAGGATGACACATCTATAATTACCCAAGTCACTCCAATTACCCTTTTGACGTGTTGGCAGAATGCTGGGGTGGGTGGGGGAAAGTGTTGTTAATTCTGTTGCTGCTAAAATGTGGCAGATATTTCAGAGTTCTTCTCAACTTTTTGTTTTACTGCTCTGCTGTTCAGGAGCTCTATGTGTATAAATTAAGAAATGCAGTTTGTTAGGTTTCTTAATTACTGATATGATAGAAAGCATTTCATCCTCAGAGGGTGGTATGATGATATAATGGAAGAAGGGGATTTAATGACTTATTCTGGTTTTCCATGCATTACGAATAAGTTAAAGTAAGATATGCAGACACTTCCATAAGGAATAGTTGTTCCAGATCTACTGGAAAGGCAGAAATCTCAAAAACTTACTTCCCTTCTATATTCTGTGTTCTCAGTGGTTATCCAAGGTGTCGGGCTATCAGCAGTTCAAGAGGCAACATGTCAGCTTTAGCTGTTGAGTGAGGATGTACAAAGGATACTCTGGAGAGATGGTGGATCATTTCAGGGCATTCTTAGAGGGCACTAATATTAATTTGTATTTCAACTTCAGTCTTCCAAAATGGCTGTGTTATAGCTACAATACTCAACATCTCTTATGTACCATTACCAGTCATTAGCAAATGTCACCTGTCATGTTTTCCTGTTCCCACATTACAACATGCATTTCTGCTTCTTGGTGACTGTGAATTGCCCCTGTTTGATCCTGAGCTGTTGAGACAGCTGACGGGAACATCCAAGATGTCAATTATCTCCTACGTTTGGCAGATGGACAAGACTTCTTCCAGAAGACCTTTCTGACAGACTCTTACTGAAGCTGTCATATTTCCCACCTGACCCTCATCCTTACTACATTTGCTTCTGTCAGAGGACTGCTATGTATTTTTGTAATTACTTTCCACAACTTATCATGTAACTCATATTCTTAGCGATGAACTGTGAAATGTAACAGATGGTATTGCAAACCCCCAAAATACCAGGAAGTAGACATTTTCCATGGTTGCCATATAATCTTGCAGGGATGTTACTGACATGTGATATTGTTTGAGACTTATAAATCTTTCGAGAACACCTGCAAATGGGGTGCTGATTTTTTGTTTTAAAAGTAACATGAATCTCTACAACTGTTACCCATATTGGGCTATAAATTCAATCCTTTGATTTTAAAAAATGACCTCTGGGAGAACTGACCACCAGAAAATGTCTGAGCCATGTAAAGCATAAACTTGAGACAAAAAAACTACCCTGAGAAAATCACTGCTGGTTCTGCTTTGGTTTTTGCACCCAGTGAGAAGAAACAATCTAGTCCTACCACTCTTGGTTATTACACTTGTGCTTGCAGAAGTGCCAGTTCTGTGCCTTTCCTTTGGGCATGTCCCAGTACTGATGAGTGTGACTAATGCCACAGAAATTTCACCTTTTTGAAGAGCCTTGAGGTCACCCCAAGTTCCTCTTTGCACCAAATATTATTGGTGTGCACAGCATGTATCCTGCACTTGACTGTATGTGAAATATTTTTGGCATTTAGAGAGAGTACATAGATTCGAGACTAGTTTTAAAAACCCATTAGAACAATATTCAATTCCTGTTTTTGAAAGGAATGTTTACCTGAGGCTCCTGGCCAAGTTCCAGTCCCACTAATTGTGTTTTACTGAAATAAGTTATCACCTGCAGTTTTACTTGGGCAGCATATAGTTTTTTTTCTTGCTCCCTTTGGGTCAGTAGTGTTGTTTGAGGTGTTATCCCTTGCTATATTTCACTGACAGGTATAAATTAGGGATGATTTTGTAGGGAAATACAGACCAGAATAAACAGACCTTGGTCATATCTGGATGTGATGTTCTGGCTGTTTTGCAGGTAAGCAGGTGGAACACATCCCCGAGGGTACTGATTCTGGCCACAGTGATTGCTGTACTCAGCAAGTGAGGTTCCAGTCCCAAATAATGTTCTGTTCTGAAGATTCTTGGCCATATACAATTCCTGCTTAGGACCTGGTCCTGATGGTAGTTACATGTGTTATCAATTTTATCTACATGCTTTCAACTAAATGGAATCAAGCTCACGAATAAGATTACACCTGGGTCTGAAGTATGGGCTTCTATGTTTCTAAAGTGACTTGGGATGCATTTTTCATACTTCTGTTTTTTAGCTTAAGTAGTGTAAAAGTCATGTTTATTCAGCAATAGTTTAATGCCTCTTAGAAGTAGTCTGTTCTGTTTTTTTTCCATTGCAGAAAACAGTTTTTATTCAGATTTCTGACAACCAGACTTAAACATATATTTAATTTCACTTACAAGTTCCCAAATACTATAAAACTGTAGAAAACTCACTAAGAAAATATTTATATTCACATACAGGCTGTATAACACAAATATTTTGTCACCATTAACATTCCATGGCAGCTTAAAAATGAAAATGCATACAATATATTTATTTCCAATGTGCTGAATATATTCCTTTTCACAGCATTTTCAAAGACATTATAATTATTAGGATGAATCACAGAATTTCTTTGCCTTTTGGGTTAGCCAGAACTACTATATTTATCCTCTTTTGCTTATACCAGCAATCAAATTTTTGGCTGTCCTCCAGAAATGTTCACTAGCCTGAAGAGAGAGCAGTGAACAGGACAGCAGAAAATTGGCATCTTGGAATATTTCTATTTGAGGGGTTGTTAAACACCATCATTCAACTTATAGCTAGATACAGCTGTGAGCCAGTCCAGAAGCCCTACAGGCCTCTCAGCAACCTCAGCACAGCTCTGGGCATCACCTAATGCAGCCTATACTAGCTATGACTCAGTGTAGTGCTAATATAGCTCCTAAAATGTGTGAACTTGGAGGCTCTTTCTCACCAGCTTAGATCAGAGTACAGCCATTCTTTCTGCACCCACCTGGAGAGAAAAGTCTTCAGACCTCTCATAGCCAAAAGGGAGCATGGACTCATTTCTCCCAAAATTTCTCCTTTGCTATAACTTTTAAATGCAATGGTAATATGCAAATGCCTCCACCGAAGCACTTGTAAACTCAAGATTGTCACGTGGACTAGGTGTCAGAACATGTGGATTTTGCCACTGCCCTCCTGGTGGTTCCAGGCAAGCTGTGCCTCATTTTGTGCCTTGGTTTCCTTGGCTTTGCATTGAGGCTAATTACACTTCATGTTTTTTCTCATCTGTGAGATCTACAGTCTTCTGCGAGCACGACATACAGTACAGTGATGAATGGGAGAAAGTCCTTGTACAACCATGGAACACTTCCTGTTCCCCATCTTGTGCCTGTGAAGGATCCCTTTTCTATATCACAGTTATATCTTTGCACCCTTCAGTGAGCTGTGTTTGATTAACTGTTGCCCATAACAAATCCAAACTACTTGCTGAGGATTGGTTATATTCCATAATCTATAGCCTGACAGTAAGAATTTAGTTACAGTTAGGGGTAGGATAAGAGCATCCTAAACTCTGTCCAGCCTAGCTCATTATTGACCAAACCCTGGTTTGTTCCAAGATGAAGGTTCAGCTTGCCTGTTTTCCAGAACTATCTAATACTGTATGTGCTTAAGTTTGCTGGATTCCTCCTTAATTAACCTGAAAGGTCCCCAGGCGTTTATGTTTAGCCACCCACATGTGGTCATAAGCATCTCTTTCTGGTGAATTACTTCTACCTGTAGGTAAACACACATCTGAATGCCCTAGGTATTCCCTGGAAATATCTTCAGGCTCACTTATGGTAGAAAGTGCAGTCAGAATCATTAGTAAAGGTCATTCTTGTTAGTTTTTGTAAGTGCAAAGTAGTTTCACCTCTTTGCATGATGACTTCCTCCTCTTTACAAAGAGGGTGAGATTTCAGCTTTAAACATAAAAGGATTTAAACTTATCAATCAATTTCCCAAGGCTGGCAGGCAATGAGATATTCTTGCTCAGCCCAGTATCTGTTTTTCCACTTCTGCACTGAAGACAGGTGACTGCAGCTTCAGACATCCAAGAATCTTTGAGCTGTGAAAGCGGTTATGTCAGAACCTACTTCTAGTTTAGAGACTCAATTGCTCATCTGAAGCTGCTAGAAATTTGTTCTTGAATTTTTAGGAGTTATTGTTCCTTTCCAAGCAAGACTTTGTTCTTCATCCAATATCTTATGTAGCAAGCACACAGAGCCAATGCACTTGGAGTGGAGCTTCAGCTCTGCAGCACATATGTTGCTTGTAAACATACAGAGAGCCATTCTTACCAAAAGTGTCTGCACAAACACCCTGAGCAGGGCTAGCAGGGTTTGCCACAGGTGATGCTATCAGTGTGCTGCTGCTAATATGGTCCTCTTTCTTCCGGGAGTTTTAGGAATAAAAGCAGAGCAACAAGAAGCTGTCATAATCAAGATGGCACAGAACATGTGAAGGTCACAAATACAAGAGCAATGAATTTCAGGCAACTCTCAGTTATCTGCACATGTTGTATCCAGACTGAGGATCATATGGGTCAGGACCACAAGATCATATAAGTTGATTCAAGGTTGAGTCTGCTTTAGTAGATCAGTATCAGCAACCACCGAACGCGAATTTGCTGCTTCTTAGGGATAGCTCATATTCAGAAGCATTGTAGCCACTTCAGTGTGTCCTGCAGTCCAAACTAACAAAACTTTCTCAATGTGTACTAATTCAGGGTAGAATCAGCACAGCTGCCCCTGCAGCATACCCTGTGATCCAAACATGTCCAAATATAACATATAATAGACAACCAGCTCAGACCTGGCAGGGTTTGTTAGCCTTGTCTGACCTGAGTTACTTTCATCTACTCATGTTATTCCATAACCAGTTTAATAACCTCTCCTGGTCCTCAAGATGTTGGAAAACACGGATACAGAGGCACCAGAGGCACGGTGCTGTTCTCCAGCAGCTCTCTTGGGTTGTGTTAGTACTTTGGCTAGTGCGCACATATCCTGATGGATCCAAGCCAATTCAGTTTGGCTGGACATCAGTACCATGCACTCAGTAACTGAAACACTGGGTTATCCAAGTTCTTCTTTCATCCTCAGTAGCCCAGACAATGAAGAGCTGCTGATGCAATCCTTACAAAATCACGTTTGAGGTAATCTCCACATTGATGAACCTATGGCTGTTACACATCATGTTAAAAGCACAGACTGTAACTTAAAGAGCAACTGTTCCCAGGGCAGGCTGAGACTTGTAGCTTCACACCAGAGGGAGCCATTTGTGGAGGGTCTTTGGAGCGCACCCCAACTCTGGATTTGTGACAGCAAGAAAGATTACTCGGTCCTCAGAGCCATTTAGAAGCAGACTGAAAAAAAGTCTTAATGTGCACAGTCTCACAGTTGGAAAGCCCTCGGCTGACTTCTTCAGGGTAATTTTCTTTCTGTTTTTCATGTACATTTCTTTGAAGTGTTTTGCATGAAAGTGTTACTGCATATTTTGGGAAGTGTTATTGTCCCTGTGTGTTTTCTTCCAAAGTAACTATAAATTTCTATCCAAATATGCTCAGAAGCTGTTCGCTGTTAGAACATGAAATCAACTAGTAGATAAGCATACATAAAGGTGGTTATTTCCATAGAGAAATCAAAGGCAAAAAACAAATTAACAACATTCCTTGAGTTTTAAACACAGGCAGCTATATGGGTGGCAGGATAGGTGGTTTTGCTTTGTAAAGTGTATCTCCTTAAATTTGAGCTGGAGTTTAAATGTCCCCAACATGCATTTGCGTCTGACTATTGATGTTATCTTTCTATTTTAATTACAGTTTGCTCATAAAACCCCACCTCACATCTCAAATTGTGATAGATTATTTATTTTAACTCCTTCAAAGTTAGACAGGTAGTATAAAGTAGGTAACTTATCAGCCTTGATAGCCCATGGAGAAAGAGAAGCAGCTCCCAAAGTTCATAATCCCATACCTTAGATATGCAATATCCCATATCCCAGATCAGTCTTCAGATAGAAAAGATTGAAAGCCCTGACCTAGTGACTACAGTCAGTAGAGCCCAACTAGCTTGGATAAAGTACATGATGTACAAGATGACTTAAATTAATTACATTAAATCCTCTCCATAGAAAATGTCTAACTGAAACTAGTTTTACACTAACGAGTAATTCACCACAACAGGAGCAGATCAGTGCTTCGCAGGAAAGCCCTCATAACCATGCTTGTTTCAGACTAGCTTCACAGAATCATAGAATAGTTAGGGTTGGAAAGGACCTTAAGATCCCCACAATTCCTGTTATTCAAAGCATGGTGTTTTTAACCTTTATGACCCAGCTTGGGCTCACAGAACACTGGTGTGCAGCTGGAGCAGAGCTTCTGGCTTAGTTTCCTTTGGAAGGAATGTAGTTTATCTTCCCCCCAAAGTACCTTACAATTGAACCAAGATATGGGACACCTGGGGAACTAGGCTACCACTCCAATCCAAGATGCTCAAGTACAGCCTCAGATTTTTATTGATGCCTGCTAACAGAGGCTGCTGTTGGTCATTAAACCTCAATGAAATCAATGAAAAGTTTCCATGGGCAGATGTCTGTCCCAGTTACAAACCCTTATAAACATATCTATTGCAGTTTTATGCCAAACTGTGTCCTTATGCAAGACTATGATCTATAAGAGAACTTAAAAGCAAATCACAGGATAAGAAATATATCAAACAAGTTCAGTAGACAGAATAAGGACAGGCCAAACTCTCCTCTGATCCCTTCTAATTTATTTTTCATTGCTCATTTCCTGTACCCTCATTTATATTTAAAAAGCAGGTATTGATAAGATACCACTATGATAGTTGCTCTATGCAGCAATTTAAAATATATTTTCTCTTCTTATGCCTTACACTGTCATACCTTTAATCCTTCCACACCATGATTTTTGACAGACTTTGAAAGAAGTTGGTTTTTGTTTTTTTTTTAAGAACTGTAGCAAAAAAGAAGACCATAAGAAATAGTTGACCTCATTTAAAATAAAAAGATGAGAACATTTGGGTCTGATTCATCTGCCTGAGCTCTGCATTTCCTTTTGGTCATGACACTGTTCGATATAGGATTTTAATGAGCGGTAGTTGCCATCTGTTATCAGTTTTTCTTATGCACACCTGATCCATGTGGTAAGTGATTTGCTTTTTAGTTCGTGTCTGTATTACATGAATAGGGTCCTGCAGGTATGTTGATTTGGAATACCAGTAGTTAACAGACTGAATAAAAAGGACAAGCACTAAATGAATCGGATACTGGGAAGGCAGCATAGAAATATTTACCTCCTGCCAGCAGCAAAAGAATCCACCTGGGAGGAGCTCAGAGTGGTATGGTAGAGGCAAGAACAATATATAAAGGAAAGTCAATAGAAAAATTTATTATGGCAAATTTGCTAGTTTGGAACTGACTACACTGGTAGAGTAAATGGGGAATGCACACTGAATAATTTTCAGTGAGCTTTTGACTCATGCTATGTTTTTCAAGCTATCCTTGAGCTCTTAGAAATTTTAAAGGCACATGATATAATCACAAGTATTTCAGTCATGGTTGAGAGGATAACTGGGAGATGTGGGGAAACACTGACCTATGCTAGCTCCAGGCAAAGCATGTGAGATCTCTGGAAGCTTCCTAAACAGGGTACATGTAGCTCATCTCATAGTATATGTGTAAAAACACATTGCCTAGTTTCCCTTAGGAAAACAAGCAGAGTAGATTTCTATCTATCATGTAGCCATGAAAGATTTCCACAATTAATTTTGGATTTCAAAATTAATTTTTGATTAACATTCAAAACATGCACAGTTTCAGTGGCCTTCCTGCACTGAAATAATTCATTGGGTTTTTTTTTTTGTCACAGGCAAAACTTAAACTTACATTTTGTTGTGCATGCGGGTAGGCTTTGTTGGCAAAATATCCTCGGGGCTAATTACCTAATTATTAAATTATTAAAATAAAATTATATAAAGACAGACGGAACATATCAGTATGTAATTGACCTGAGATCAGTATTTTGGATCACTACGTTCTCAGCTGCTCTAAGGCACATGGGGTACACAAGTGTATCTCTGTTTACACCACTGAGCCTGGACCTTTGTATTCTTTAGCAACTCTGAGTCATCAGACACAAACCTCTCTTCTTGCTGCAGCACTGTGCTCCACACTGTCAGATATGTCCTGGGCAATGAAATACATGAAATAAGTGAAAGTGCTGCTGAGTGAGTGGTCCGATAATAATGATGAATGTTTTAGGAAGAAAAAGCTCATAGATGGAATTGCAATCATTGCAGTCACTGTGAGCTTGTCTTAAAGCAGATAGATAGATTGAACTTTAATCAATCAGTATGTTTTTCCAGATGGCCATAAGTATGTGTTTTAGAATCTGCACTTTAAGGAGTGTTTGTTTCTTAACTCCTGAGGTAAGAGTAAATTAAAACGTAACCCTGAAATCAGTTTAAAGAATATCACAAACACTAAAGTCTATTTTTCTTTCCAATATACAAATAAGATATCGCTAAAAGACAGTGATAGCCTGCTTTTCTCTGTTTCTCTCACAGGCACATGTATGGGTGACTGCGAATACTGTGCTGCCAGCACTTTCATTACTTATTCATAAGCAGAAAAGCCACTATGCTCCCATGTCTAAAGTTAATCAGCATTGCTCCAGTCTTTTGCCTTTCTGTGCTGGTTGTTAGACAAGAAAACCAATGATTATCAAAGCACTGGTAGAGGCTTTAGACTCTATGGATATCTGCTGGCCATCCCTCTACTGGTAACCAAACTTCCAGTAAATCCTCTCTGTGCCCTGGGTGGATTTCTCTTTATTTCCCACTTGGTCAACCTAGAGAGTCCTCATCAGCACATTTCCATTTAGTCCTTCTGTCCCTAAATTTTGGTGATGCTGTGTTGGCCACAGAACACCTTTGGTAGCTCAGTCAGCCTTCCCAACCACCCATGCAGCAGATTGCTCCAGAAGGTGGATCTCTGCTGCAAACCTCAGGATCAATCCCTGGCAGCTGGAGCCAGACCCTGCAAAATACATGACTCTCTGAGCAATTTCGATTATCCACCCTTAGGAAGAAGCAGATCTGGAAGGACCCTCAATTGTGTAATGCCAGCATTAGCAGTGGGATCAGAAATGCCCTAATTCCTAGAGTAATTTGGGGTTGTGTAACACCATGAATGAGCTTTGGTTTAGCACATGCTTTGGAGCAAGAAGGAGGCACTTGGGGGAATGGGATGAAATACACTACGACTTGGATGGAGGCAGTGGATTAAGTGGGATTTTAAAACAACACAAGCATTAGTTGTAGTAGCAGCTGAGCGTATCAGAATGTGCCACTTCTCTGTCTCTGCAGGAAAAATAAACAGAGCAAAATACCACCACAAAGATGCAGGGCAGTGGGAAGCTTCAGGGCACCAAGAAAGTACAAAGAAAAGACTATAAAGAAGCATTTTTTCCCAATATGAATTTTGGACAACTAGCAGAGTGCCCTTCAAAAACCTTATAATTGACAGTAGGAATAAAAAAATGAAACAAGCTTATCCTCACTGTGCCAGTCCCTAGATATTTTAGGTGAAAGACATAAGCCCCTATTGAACAAGATTCAGACTCTGGTTTGAGTCATCTGGAAAATCCTCCCTTTCCACTAGCTGTACAGAGAGGGTAAGGTACGTCTGCTCCCAACACAAGCTTTTGTTTAGGGACCTAGAACAAGGTGGGATGAATCTGCAGCTGGATGATTATGTGTTCGCCTGGGTGAACCCTATGTAATTTGCCTCTGAGGACTATAAACCAAAAAGCAGCATAGCAGGTCAAGACGTAGCTGCAACTGTAGCTACAAATTTCCAGAGAGCTCTTTATGTTTCTCTTATTTGGCAATAAATGTGAGGGAACAACTTGCTTCACTTCGCCCACTACTGTTACACCTTTTGATTTTGTTTTCTTCAAAGCACAGGCAAAAGATGTTCCTTCAGGACAGATCTACACCACAAGCACCACTAGGGGTGAAAAAATGAGATCTAGATGAAAATTGAAATATGATTTCAAAACAGCCTACAAGACATATATTTCAAACTCAACTCGCTGGACTCTTGCAGTATACACCTTGGGAGTTTCAATGTATAAACTGAAAGGCTCAGTGTTGTTTTGGGGCTTTTTTGGATCCAAAAGAAAAGTATAAAACATAAACTTACGTACTGGGCTACCAATACACAAAACATGCACCTACAGTACTTAGGGTGGAAACATCCATGTAACATTCATGCAGTATGACTGGTATTGTTTCCTTTCTCTAAGTCGCTACGAAAAATCTTCAGGAGTGAACAAATTCTTCCTCAGACCACCACATTCTGAAACCCAGTATTAGAGAAATTCAAAGGCTGTGAACGGAAACAAGACTTGTTTGCTGTACTTAATGTCCTGTATCATGTGGCTACTCGCGTGCATTTGTGCAAGAATATTTGTGTGCACAGAAATAGCACCACAAGGAATCTTGGCAGTGCTTTTGAAGGCTTTTTTAAACACGTATATACACATACATATATCTGTTTCTTGCTTCTTTAAATTACTACTGAGTTGAACTAAGAATGACTTTTGTCCACTTTTCTTCTCAACTCTTTCTGGGTATATTATTACCTCATCTGGCTTATTATTGTACCTTATGTTCTTTTCCTTCTTCATTACAGTTCTGTAAAAAGCTTTTGGGCTTATTGTTAATTTTCTCTCTTTTTTTTTCCCCTTTCCCCAGCTTTAATTGTATATCTGTGAAAATGTGTTTCTGAGGTTTTTGCTTTGGCTGGGAGCACAGTAGTTATATTTATGAGTATATTTATGAGTCTGCCATCAGTTTGCTGCAGTTCAAGTGGTTTTCTGCTTTTTGCTTGTTATGTTTTCGCCTGGACTTGATATACTTTATGAGTTTTTCTGTGATATTGGCTTGTATATCTGGCATAGATAATATTTTGCCTTTCTGCTAATATCCTATCAGAGGCCCAAAGAGTAATAATTTTTTCTTCCTGTGCAGTGTTGGGACATTATTTTTTTTAAGTGAGCTGGAAAGCTTTATTAGTTTACCAGAAATGAAAGCTTGTAATGAATCCACATGGAATTCTTTAATCATATCTTTGCTATTTTATAACTGTACCTTCAAGTGGAATGTGTTTATATTTGCTAAGAAAAAAAAAGTTCTCGTTTAGCATTTTGGCATTATGCAGGAATTTTCAGTGCATGGGGGTGCTCATCATTTTTTCAAGAGTACAAAGAGTACTCAGAAGGGAGAGAGAAGAAAGGTGAGAGGTGCTTTTCCAGCCTGAGAAAGGTGAAACAGCGGCTCCTCTTTGCCATCAGAGATGAAACTTCTGGCAAGCTGTCATGTAGAACTGGGTTGTGGTGCTACAAATGACACAAATAGCTTAATATTGTACTGAGGGTTTTGGTAAATAGTTCTGGTTTATGAAACTTTCTCTCTGTGATAGTATTCCAAGAGAACTTTTAGGCTGAGAAGGCTTTTACTTCAAAATTTTAATAGATATCCACACTTTTAGGGGGTGTTTTGACATGCACAGCATTTCAAAGAAATGAACATCATAGAAAAACACATTTATCCATATATGTTTTGTATCTGAGAGATCTCTCATAGAGATTTTAGTAAGTCAAATGTAAACTGGGCCCAGCCATGTTTGGAGCTGCAACCTCAGATTCATCTGACTAGACCAGGATACTCTGGATGGTGTGTACAAGGTCATAAGGTCTGCTGGGTCATTCTGCTCTCTATAGGCTTCCCCTACAATCCCAAGATGGACTGTAAACACTCCCAGGGCAGGGTGCTCATCACCAACTGTGCGCCCTTGACTGAAGCTTATTGACAGTGCAGTCTTCACTAGGGGCAGGTGTTTTTGAAGACTATAAATATTGCTAGTGCAGTAAGAAGGAAGAAATATCTTCTAGATTTTGTAGCAAAAGCATCTTAAAGTACCACAGTAAAATGGTGAGGATAAAATTCCTCTGTTGATGTCCAAAGAATTTCAGTTCTAAATGTTAGACATCACTTTTTAAATACTGGAACCTAACTGATGGCAGATCCTGGTTACGGGAAGGTGAGCAATAGGCCTGGAGTTTTTCAGCTGATAGCTGCCTTTCATAACAAAGCATTAAACACTTAGCAAAAATCTAGGGGCTGTCTGGTTAAGAAACCTAAGATAAATAATTTGAATTCTGCCACTTTCTGATGTGCAGAAGGGGTTCCCCAGTCTCACATTGCTTTCAGCTGCCTTACAATTGTCTAGCACAGGGAGTAGCATTTGAGCATCATATTGTTATGAATTTCTTGCTTATTGTCACAAATAAGATGCATCTAGTTTTGAAAGTCTCATGATACCTTCTTTTAAGAGTCCTACTGATTTCCAGATTGCCTGAATTGTTTTCCTGTCCCATGGAGAAATGAATCTCTCTGGGATCTTTTAAAAATTGCCATGTCCCTTGATGATGCCAACTGTTTTTTCCACAGTTGTTATATAGCACTTTCATCACTGTCTTTCAATTATTCTGAATTATTTTCTCCCTTCCTAATCCAGTCATACATACAGTTTCTTTTGACAATTTAAATGGGATGTTTTTGCTGTTGTTCTCTTTGTTTCTGAAAAACATTTATAAAAATCTGAAATTAAGTTAAAAAAAATGAAAAGACAGAAAAGACCAAAGCAGGATAGAATCAGAAGGAGAGAAGAAGCAGCAGCTCCCTGAAAACTCTTCAGTATTCCTCTGTTTACTCACTCTTTAGACATCTTGCCAGGAAGGCTCAGTGTAGAGGGTGTGCAACGGGGAGTAAAGGGAAAGGAGAGAGGGTGTTGTTACACCGAAACAGCGGATACGTTGTGGAGAGCAAGCCAAGTGCCAAGGGCAGCCTTGAACCTGAACGGTGGCCAGAAGTTGATGCCTGCAGTTCACAGAGGTTTTGACATTCTGCGGTTTGCTTCTAGTGGAGAACAAAACTGAGAGCCCAGGTATTTTTTTGTGTGTGGGAGGAAACAAACAATAAACAAAACCATTAGAGAGCACCCGCAGCATGAGTGAAGGCATCTTATGATGGAAGCAAGTTGTGAAGCTCTGCTTCACTTTGATCAGAGTGCAGACTTGAAGCCCACAGCCCAGCCAAGTGCCGTAAGCTTTAGCAGCGTCTTTCTCCTTAAGCTCCTGAATATTCACCTCTTTCTACAAGCTGTACAGATACAGCAGGAGGCAACAACCTGTAAGATCTTACTTCAGATAAGACTCCTACCAGGGATGTGGTTGGTCTGGATTTATGCTTTTCTTTCCTCAAAAAAAAGGTACAGAAAGCCTTTAATTTGAGTTTTGTCACATTTCCACATTACCAGGTCAGGGAAAGTTCCTCCTGTGTCTATATCTGGAGCCTGAGTAATTGTGCTGAAAACAGGGTTTGACAGAAGGAAAATGTTTCAACCAGCTCAACTGAGCTCCTAATTCGGTGTAATACATACCCTAGGGTCTATTCTGTGTGTATTAAACACATATGTAAATGTATTTGCATTTTTCTGACTTATATGTCACACTGCACAAGCTGTCTCAAGAAAAAAATGAGAGGTGCAAGTGTTCAGTAGGAGCTGCTGACACGCTTCAGAATCCCAAATAAAGTGTTTCCTCAGAGAAGTGTGACAAGTGCGACTTCTGCCCTCCACAATGTCTCAGCACTTGGTCAGAGACTAAAGTTCTAAAGGACCTTGATTTTCAGGAAGTGTTTTTAGCACCAAGTTCTTTTGTGACAGCAACTTGAGCCACCTGAAAAAGTTAAAAATCCCTATATGTATTTGAAAATTTAAGTCAGGAGGTTTTTTTTGATGTCTCTTCATATTCAAAAGGGGTTTGTTATTTCATCTACTTATAGGAGATTGATGGTGCATTAACATTATGTTTAAATTTTGTATGGATTTTTAGACAAACCCCCCTGTGGACGTGGTTTTTACTTATTTTGAAAGATTTCATTTCTTGTGTAATTTGAGATACCAAGATCTATGCACCACTCTAGTCAGGGAGAATTGTGTGTCTTAGTGCAAATGGCACACTCTGTCTGAGACTTTTACATACAAAGAAAAAAATAAAAAAGAAAAACCAAACCCTTAAATTATATCAGAATAAAATGAAGGTTCACTTTTCAGAGTCTCAGAAAGAGAAGGCAATTTTCTGATCACTTTTGGAGGTTCATTCAGATCACACTAAGATTTTCTTGTTCTCCAGGCTCTCAGCTGTTTCCCTGTATATGTTAATACTTGATTAAAAATGAAGAAATGAACATGTGCTGGAGGGATACAAACACTATGCTATGAAAATGAGTGAAAGCCAAGGTGAGACTAACAGATGGCCAGGCACAAGGTCCTGTTTCAAGACACATACCATCATGTTAAGCTACTGTCTTTCTGGAAATGTAAATGCACTCAGAGGAAGAATAATGCTTCCCTGTTAATTTTGCTTCACTCTGTACATGCAAAGTCTTTTCATTTCCATTTCCACTTCAGTTTTATTTCCATTATAAAATAGGTATGGAAGATAGTTGTTTGAACTGTCCTCTGGAGATGCCAATGGATTTCTGTTGTTTCTGTTCACCAATATAGTCTAGGAAAATCCTGAAAACTCATTTCTCTGTGTGTCAACATGACAAAGAGAAAAAGAAAAGAGAGAGCAGAGCTGTGGCATCAATTTGGTGACACAAGACTTTCACACCTAACTTTCCTTCTTCCTCAGCATTTCAGGCTGCATGGTTTCCTTCTCAGTTGCCCTGTCCAAGTGGTCTTAAACTTTTTCCCAGAATTTCTCTCTGCTTTTAATTTTCTCCTTTTATTTTTTTTCCCAACAGCCTTCAACCCATTTCTGTGTTGTGCTCAGTGAACTCCAGCTTCCCAACATTCCTTATCTCCAGAACCAGCACTTTTCCTGCTTTTTCTCCAAGAACGGAAAATGGGGCTTTCCTGGTGAGAGAAGAGGAGCTATTCTTTGATCTGAACAACAATGTAGGGTCCGACCTTGTCCCCTCCACCTGCATATGGCAGGGCTGTGTCTATACTACTGAAGTCTTCAGACTAAACCTTGGCCATGTGCCATGGGTTAATTCCTCTGTGTGCTGCTTAATCATAGAATCATAGAATGGTTTAGAATGGAAAGAACCTTAACAGTCATCTAGTTCCAGCCCCCTGCCATGGGCAGGGACACCTTCCACTAGACCAGGTCACCCAAGACTCTATCCAACCTGAATGGAGCATTCATAGCTTCCTTGGGCAGCCTGTTCCAGTGCCTCACCACCCTCACGGTAAAACTCCTGACCCCTAAGAGGAAATTGCCTTGGGAGGAACTAGCTGGAGAGCTCTGGACCAAACCCAGGGAATAAGCTACCCTTGCAAGGCAGTTGGATCATCAGGAGACCCTTGCTGGAACTCACTCTCTGGCCTCCTTCTTTTTAACAGTGTCAAAATGCCATAAAAACTCAGTCATTTTTGTAAGAGCCACTTAGCCCAGAGAGCATCATAGGCAGTGTATTCTAGGCGATCCAATGCACCACGGTCCCAGACTCTCTCCCCAGCGACGGGACTCTGCAGAATCAAATCCCGCACTGCTTCACAATTCTGCAATCATTTTCAGTCTGGTGATCAACATTTTCTTTCAGAGTTTTCTTTTCAAATGCACCTCTAATGGTTCTGCACATATTTGTTTCTTCATAATTGTGGGTTTCTATAAAGCTTAATGTCCCCTCTCTAATTTTTCAGCTGAAATATGTGGAGATCTGACATGGGTAGGGCTGGTAATTTTATAAACTCAGCCTCTAATTTTCACACAGGAATCTGTGAGGTAAGCAGTGTCTATTTAAAATAATTAAAAAAAAAAAGAACAAAAAAAAAACCTGAGTCTCTATTGTTCTTTTAAAAATTGTTCTCTATCTTTGTAGCTATGATACTGCCATCACAAAATCCTCCTTTCACAGTAATTTTAGGCAGAATTTGATGGGTTCCATATGGCCAAAGAAGTTGCTTTATCATTAGTAAGTACTAAAGGAAAAAAGGTTCATACATATTCAAAAGGAATTTAATCTTTGAGTTAAGTGCAAAGTCGGTTCAAAGTTTACCTTAGGTTGGATGATTCATGATTTTGCTTGCTTTTTTGTACTATCTATGATAGTGAAATGCTTACTGCTACTAAGAAGTAGGTACAGCCAGCCAAAAAGGGATGTTTCTTGGACACAATGCAATGAAAGAAGGTAAATTTCCAATACATAAACCAATTTTTTTCCCTCCTTATGATTTTTCTTATTTTTATCAAAATTTCCTCATACCAGAAATCCTAAGGCATACATTTCTTATTCATAATTATAGAAGCAGATTTTCTATTGTAGTTCTTCTTGGAAGAGCATTTTAGTATCATATCCCTCTGATATGTTCAAATATTAACAAACTCTAAAATAGTACTGAGTGATTACACATTTGATAGGAAATCCAAAAACTGTCGAAGTGGACACTGTATTTAAGAACCTGATTGTATTAGAGAAGCCATGTAGTACAGACATCTCCTACATTTAGGAAGACCAGAAAAATCAAGTACAGTATTTGAAACATCCTCTCATAAAACAGAGAGTACAGAAGAATAACTGCAAATTCTAGAGAAAACTTCAGGGTTTACAAGGCAGGTGTCAGAAATACTGAATTATTTAGGGTATGGTAAGCTGAAGGAAGAAGTAATGGAGAGGCTATAATACATACAAGACTGTCTGCAATAATACTGCAGTAAAAATGCAATACTGATGAAGATCTGATCACCTCTGATAGACCCCTTAAGCAGACCAAACAGATGCTATTTAAAGAGGCATTTCTTCAGTGCTAGCAATGACAAGAGATGAAGCAAACCAAAAGTATAGTCTGTACTAAAAAAAAACAGCTGAAGTGGCACTGTTTCTACAGAAAATAAGAGACCTGGCAAAATGAGACTGTGGTGGGAATGACTGCTGTCATCTGCCTTCTGCTTAATGGATATGGTGAGAAAGGAGGGAGGAGGTTAAGGTTTAGCAGTGCTTTTATCCAAACCCACAGGGCATACCTAACACAGAGTATAATGAAACAATATCACAGAACTAATACCTGTGAACTGTAAGTACTGTTTTCCATCCTGTCAAAACTGCACAGGTATTTTTCCAGGTATAATATAGTGTTAAAATTTGAGGTAACCCGGTAAATTGTAAAATTCACTACAGAGTTATATGGATTTGTCACACTTGCTTCTCATACAGAAAACGGTAACACAGTAACTTTGATAGAATGTCAGGTGCAGGTTCAGAACCATGTTATAGAATATAGATAGTGCCTTCTTATGGGGTCTGGTTCTGAATAACCCTTCCTCCACTCCCTCTACTGTCTCACTGTTGAAAAGGGACATCTCCTGCTGCAAACCCATTGCAATTTTAAGCTCCCAACCACATATTTTAGTAAACATTATATGAAGATAGGAAAAATAAACCTTTCTAACTAAATTTTATTTTCTACACAGGAATTAAGAAAAATTCTCCTGAAATCAATGTGTGATTTGTCCTGTTTCGCAAACTATAAGTAAATATTAAGCAATCAGCATCTTCTTCTTGTTTCTATAGGCTCTGGATTGAGTAATGCTTAGTACTCCATTGGATCACATTAGCAGACACGACATGATGTACTGTACGTGTCAGATGTATTTAATTTTGCCACATATTCCGTGGGTGGCTGAGGAACAAGCACATTCCAGGACCTTGAAAATGCTTCTTGCTCTACACAAAGGGAAGTGCTTTTTTTTTTAACAAAACCTTTTTCTAGTTATCTTATAGTATTCACCCTGAAGGACAAGAAGAATTTTAGAGGGACCAGACAGTAAATCAGTCAAGTACTCAGAAGGCAAGAAAATATACCAGCTCCACCCATTGTTTGAATGATAAGCTCCCCTCATGAAATATATAGAACAGCTTAAGACCTTTTCAGAAAGTAGTTGTGTTGCACATGCACGTTCTAGGCATTACAATTCTGCTAGCAAAATACCATATAATTTTACAGCTGAAGCTTCACATTCAGAGTAATCCACAATATTTTTTTTTAGCTACAGAATCAGCTGCCTTGGTCACACAAGGTTAGGACTATAAGTAACTCCAAAGAACTCTGGAATGTATTTTCCAGTAACAACATCTGGCTATTGAAAACCCCACTGACAGCTGCATTGGTGGCTGTGAGAGGCTATCTTCAGGTCAAACTGCTGTAGGGCTGGCTGAGCACTCCTTTTCACCAATGAGATTTACTTTTTCCACCCTTTCCCTTTGAATCTGGATGATATCAAGTTTTCAACCTTTCCTTGGACTCATGAAAAACACTCATCATGTTGAGCTATGGAGTGATATAAGAATATAGTTGAGCAATGCTATAGGTGAGCTTGAACAGTTGAATTTAGTTAAGTTCACCAAAAATAAAGAATTTTTGCAAGCTTTTCCTTGCAAAAATAAGTCAAATAGCCAGATCTATACTATCTTATGAATTGAGTAAAGCAGCTTGCCCTGCTATCCCATCAGCAGACCCTGTAATAACGCTGTCTCCTCTGAGAGTTACAACTCTTTTGTTTTTGTTCCTTCCTCCAGGATGAAACATGGTTTTTCAGTGCCTTGTGAAGTGAGGTTTGGCCTCAGCATGTATGCCCCCAGAACACAAGGAGGGGCTAAGCCACATCTTCTCTTAGTTTCCCACCTTCTTCCTCTAACCTGCTACCATTTACTTATGATAAAATGCCAGTCCTTTTCTAAGAAATTCATTTGCTTTGATTTTGGCGAAGTCAGCCAAGAAAGAGATTTCACATCTTTGTGTTTATTTGGTAGTTTATTTCTGAATTTCTATTTAGGTATTCTGAAGTAATTGTCTCACTGGAGATGATTTCCACAGAATACAAACTGAACTGGTAGGTGCCACAATAAAAGCTCTTTCCAACAGGAATTAGGAAAGATCACTGGAAGTGTTAGCAGTTTCGTTTCTAGGAGAGACTGAAACTTAGACAACTTTTTCCAGTTGCCTTTATGGTATGATTAAATTGTTTTGCATAGCTGAGAACTGCAGGAAGACTGCTGCTTGTGAATACTTTACTAGGAAATTGTTTTAGCTAGAACACTATTTTTGAAAATGTTCATTTGCCATTAATTCTGGAAACGCTCACGCCCAACCCTCAGTGGATTTTACTGTTTGTGAAGAGCTCAATCAAACTCCTACTGAAATTAATGGAAAAATCTGAGCAGTGGAAAAGTCTCTAAATATAATCAAGTGTATCCTCTGCTTGCTCAGAGGACTTAACAGTCATGATTCTTAAGTGAACCACAGACAAAAAAGTGCAACAGATAAAATCCTGTTCTATCTGAAATCAATGACAGCTTTGCCTTTGACTATAACAAAATCAGGCTATCAGCTAAAAGGCAGAAATAATGTCAACAATGTAGCCTTTACTTGCTTCTCTTTATTATTCTTTACTGTTATCCTTCTCAAAACTAATGTGCATTGCAAATTACATTTTAACTCTGAATAATAAATCAGCATTAGCAAGGCCTAATTATAATTTCACTTTATATTTGCTATTGATTATGTGTAATCTTGATATACAGAGAGATAAGAATTAGATCATTTCAACCCAGTTAAATATCATAATGTTGAAATCAGTGGGAGTGAGAGTTGGCCATAATCCAAAGCCTATTGAAGGAAAGTGGGATCTTTTTGTTCATTTGGATGAGTTTCATTTCAGATTCTCATTGAGAATCAAAGAGAAATTGTTGCTGAAGTACAGATGCTTTCCCCCCACCCTATCTGAGCAGAGGTTTACATTTTCTTTCTTTCAAACTCAACAAAGTCTTTCAAAAATAGAATTGTGGCTTAATATTTCCAATTGTCTTTCATATAAATAAAAATATTTGTGTTTATAAATGACCTTGGGTTATTAAGGAAAGATGACTGAAAATGGAAAAAAAAAATTCCATTTGCAATACTGAATATAGGCTGCATGTGTATCTGGCAAAAACATTTTGTATGCTGCTATATTGGCTTTGAACTTATTTCCCATGGGAGTAGATGTTGCTCAAGAAAACAGGTGTTTCAGTATAATACCTGGAGGGCATTATTTAAGTAAGTTTAATATTATTTGCTTAAGGTATCAACTTAAGGTATCTTGCACTTTGTTTTGACACAGTTCAGCAGAAGATATTTCTTAGGATTTAAATAGACCATGGTTCCTAATTGTAAATGCCCATGACTGCTACATAACTGTTTAGACTTGTTATCAATTTAAAACTGTACCAGTACATCACATTTTACAAGCTCTAGTTTTTGTATATCCCATGTCTCAAACTCTGAAAACAGCGACACTAACCAGTTGGTTGTTCCTGTCTGGAACATCAGACAGAGGTAGCTGCAGTCATATTAGTCAATGTGATACTACCGATTCTCGAGGGCTGTGCCCACTCTGTGGAAGTTTATTGTAACCTTACCCTTGGGGGATCAGATTGCTCTTACCTAATTCCACATCTCAAAGTTAGACAGAAGTCTAAGATAAGCACTGCAGTTCCTTAGAGAATGAAAAAGGAGGGTATTTTCAAAGAGGCATTCTTCACCCTATTTTCTGGTGTGATGAATTGCCACTTAAGCTGCCCACATCTCCATTGCTGACAGAGAGAACCTCTGCACCTAGCAGGCTTTCCAAAGCCAGCTTTTACATGGATAGTGTTAGGGGAGTTAATCCCATGGCTGTGACTAATGATTTATGGAGCATGCCTGCACAGGTGGGTACAGACAACCTTGAGTTCATCCTGTCCATACTCCTGCTCAGTCAGCTAGCTCTGAGGAAAGGCAAAATGAGCTCAGGTCTGCCTGCACCTGCCTGGGTAAATCATGTCCTTGCAACAAGAGATGTAAGTAGCCAGTTACTGCTTTCAGCTGTACCCATGCAGATCCGCTGAGCCATCCTTGGAGGAAAAAAAAAGAAAAAAAATCAATAGGAAAAGATGTCTGAATGATGTCAAAAAATGTCACTTCTGACCCTGAGTGTGAAGAGAGAAGATGAAGAAGAAAGCAGCTGCATCCCAGGAGATACAGTTGATAAATATGTGAGACTAGGATTTCTTTTTAAAGGCCATTAGGCTCTAATTGCTCTGAAACAAGCAAAGTTCCATAAAATCGGCTCTTTTTCCCTTGCACAGACCACTGTGCTCTGAGTGTAAAGCAGATTCAAAGGTGTCTATGACATGAGTTAAAATACTTATTTTTGAAACTCTTTGTCTTCTCTGAGTGCTGAGAGTTCTATTTTTAGGTGAAAGGAAGCAAGTAGCGAGTGTTACTTTTTAAATAGCATACTTGATGCTCTTTAACAAATGAAACATATTGAAAGTGTCTGGTAGTGAAATTTGAAAAGAAAAATACAAAAAAAAATTGTTTGTGCTTAAACATATGGTTTTAAAGCTGGAATGTGTGCATTTTAAAAATGTTGTGGGTTTTTTTTCTGGGTATAAATCTTTTCCTTTTTTCCACTGGAGATCAGGTGAAGGTTAATCAAACCTGGAGGCAGATCTCTAATCATAAGGGTGTCTACCATTAGACTTTTGGGTGTCCTAACAGAAAAATATCACTCACTATGGTAAGTAAATCTTGATAACACTATAACTCCTTACAAATTTTGCACCTACTTCTTTCAATGTTGTCACTTAGTTGGATGGGTAACAATAATGATGTCACAGATGCATGAGATATCTGTTCAGTTATCTGTTGTAAAACTATTTAGAAACATAAAAGTTGATTCTAAGTATCTGTTGACAAATAGGACTTCATTTTTTTACTCCAAATATGCATTCTGAAAGCAATTCCTTTTTGACGTAAAGATGTCACTCTAGAACTACAGTGCTGTGTGATACCTCCAGTGGCCTGTGAGGAGTGAAATTCCTCCAGGAGAAATAGCCAGTTGTATAGTTATTACATACTGCTTGTTCACAACAACACTCAGCTGGGGCAGAAACCCCATTTTAAGTCCACAAGTAGTAAAATATAATCACCACAGTCTGTGTGACTTGATAAAGAAGAAGGTAGACATGGAAACATTGGCAGGAAAACATGGAAGAAGCAGTCCAGTTGCAGAACCTTTCTGCCATAACTCTGCTGCTCCAGACTAACACACAGGTTCCACTGCATTGCTTTGCAGACAGATATCAAATTTTGGACAATTGGCATCTATGCTGTTATGAGGCATCAGCTGGTTTGAATTGTTCTTTTCAGCTAGTCTTTCTGAGAACCTATTTTGCTTTCTGGAGACAGAAGACTTCTGTTGATATTTTACTCATGTACATTTAGATAGGTAATACAGCAAAACAGTCCTAATGATCAAAACCTTGCACAATGAAAAATTACTTTGATAAAAAATGGTTTTGTTTTAAACTTTTCACCTTGTTCTTTCCCTACATTTCTTTTTGAGTGTCTGGAGCTTGGCATCACATCTATCTTTCTCTCTCTTTTCTTTGTCTAGCTACAGATTTATGTACCTGTGTCTAGGACAGACCTCACTGTAGTATGTAGACAGAAATCAATATATGATTAATTTTGTCCAAGATGAGTTCTCTTCAGTCACTCTTCCACTGTGTAAATCTTATGTCATCATCAGAGATGACATTGCAAAGGGTAGCTCTGCTTGTCTAGCTTACACATCTAACTTGCTTTCTATTTTAGGTTCTTATTGAACTTATTCTATAAAAGTAGTTGTTTATAAAGTCAATTTAAAAATGTGCTTTCAAAGACATCCAAAAAGAATTACTGCCCATTAAGTTTGAAGTATCTAAGTTAGGCCTCTACTTTTCCTAATTTGCTATCCAGAGAACTCTGGTGCTTACAGTAATGCTTCCCTAGATCCCTAAATATTAGGTCCCTAAGCTAGGCAGACACAATCCCTACTAGTGGAATTGATGTGACCTGTGTTAATTATCTGCAATACAAATAGCTGCATTTGGACTAGTTATATTCTTAAACATATGATCTTGTTCAGAAATCTTCCCCAAGAAACTGGCAAATGAATGAGTGTCTAGTTCTTTTTACTGATTAAAATAAAGAATTATTATCTCAGAAGCAGGTACCAACATAATGTGGGCATTGAAATTTGGAAAGATTAATTCCTCTGTTTCTAACTGTTGTCTCTGTGTGAAAGACTTCAGAAAAAGACAGACTGTCCATTAAATTAGGAATCTCCCTGATGCTGAAATGCATCTTAAAAGGTACAAAAGTATTTTAAATCCACATGTGAAACCCAGAAAACTGCTGCAGGATCCTTCATTTTTTCCACCTGCATTCATATCCTTGCTAGCTACAGCTGTCTTGCAAATTTTTCTTGTTTTAATTACACACTGCATCTTTTATTTACTGTTACCTGAAAGGATCTGGTTTTGTAAAGTAAGGAAAACATCTGAAAAACTGTTGAATATCCTCTATCCTTCAGTTTTACTGGAAGATAAAGGTACTCCAAGCAGCTTGAGGATCTTACCAGATAAAGTCCACATGGGGAATGAGAGGCACTTGTGTCTTTATCATAAATTTCAAGAAATACTTCAAAATAAGATAGGACATCCTCAGCTTCATGTGACTTCAAATTCTGTATTACTAATCAACATCACTGGGTATGAAGATCATGTGAGGAGCAGATCACGTCATTGAGAATGGTTCTTTATCATCATGGATAAATGGACTACAGAATGTCTTTTGCAAACTTATCAAAGCCATTTTAAAATGTCTAAATCTTACTTTTCTTATAAGATTCACAACTTTATTTCATAGCATCATAGAGTCTTAGAATCATAGAATGTTTCGAGTTGGAAGTGATCTTAACAATCATCTAGCTCCACACATTCCACTAGACCAGATTGCTCAGAGGCCCTTGCAGATTGGCCTTGAACACTGCCAGGGAGGGGGCATTTATTTCTTAGTGTACTTCTTTAATTTTCTACTCTGAACTGTGTTTGTTACTAATCTTTAACGATCTATTCCAACACAATACTTTAGCTTAAAATAGGGGTTTTGCCTTCTTATGTTTAGCCCCTGACTTTAAAGAGAGATCAGCCATTTCTTCTCTTAGCCTTTGGTTTGCCCAGTTAAAGAACCAAAGACAAGTACCACGCTGGGGGACTTAACACAGTGAGACCACACAAATTTCTGGTCTTCGGATGCAAGAATGGAAACCACAATCCCAAGTAATACATATAAATTCTTTGTCTGAGGATTTGGTACAGCTGGTGCTTATGAATGGAATTCACTCACAAGAGCCAACATGCCAATGTGTCAGCACCATAGGAAAGGCCAGAGAAAGGAATGTCTGAGATTCTCACCATGGCTTCTACTATATTTCTGTGTTTTGGTTGGTTTTTTTTCTGCTTGAAATACCTTATCTGATACATCCTAAAAACAACAAACCAACCAGTTGTCTCTGGAGATCATAGAATCATAGAATAGTTAGGGTTGGAAAGGACCTTAAGATCATCTAGTTCCAACCCCCCCTGCCATGGGCAGGGACACCTCACACTAAACCATATCACCCAAGGCTTCATCCAACCTGGCCTTGAACACTGCCAGGGATGGAGCATTCACTACCTCCCTGGGCAACCCATTCCAGTACCTCACCACCCTAACAGTAAGGAATTTCTTCCTTAGATCCAGTCTAAACCTCTGCTGTTTAAGTTTCAACCTCTGGATTCTTACTTTAATACAGAACCCAGCTAGGGCATACTGGAACATTTATGCATTTAGCAGTTCGGACTTGAAATAGCAAACATGAATTAAAGTGCCTTCTAGAGCTATCCTTGAAACTGTTCACAATGGCTGTGGATTATTTTGAGATATGCTGGTGTATTGGTGTAGTCTAAAATCTACAACTTTAAAAGCAAGAAAAAAAAAAGCAAAAATTAACTGAGTTAACACCATCAATATGCCATCTTTTAACAGTACTGTGTTACTGCATTTAGCTGGTTAGGAAAAAGGATTTTCAATGTCTTTATTTAAAAAGTAAAAATAGGGAGAATTATCATCTGCCTAAATTTTATGCTGCAAAAGCATCAAGAGACCGTTAAGAAAAAAAGCATACAAAAATAAAATAGACCAAATGTGACATGAAATAAGTAACTAACAGATATTGTGTTACTAGTAAAGCTTAGTTTCATACAGAGGGGTCTTCTCAAGAAGTTCATTTGTTAATATGCTTAACAGTAAATCTTTCAGCTTCTTTTAAATCTTTTGCTTTTAGTTGAGTCACATTTCTATAGGCTACTAAGAGAATATATCTAGCTTTTTGTACAAAATGTGAAGGCTGTTGTCATCCCAATTTTGAAATTCCATGAAATCATAATTGTAATCATAAGACCAAATATAACCTTGTTATTAAGTAAATAACTAGTTCAGCCTCCCTGAAATCTTCTCCACCCATTAGTGTAGGATATATCAAGTTTTTCACATTCTTTGTCAGATTTATTTGCTTGTCAGTTCAGTTACTGATGCAATTAAAAGGTTCTATGTAAGTATTACATTTATGACAGAAAAACCTTATTCGTGGACTTCACTCATTCATCACTGTTTTAAAGACACTTTTTGGAGTTTGGTTACATAGCAACATTCCGTTCAAACATCCCCATTGGCAATTTTGCTATAGTTGCCAGAAATGTATCATTCAGCAGGTGATGGTGTCAGTTAGATTAGGTGTTCTGGTGAGATAATCTTGTTTCAGTGAGTTAAACATTTATACATACACAAAATCTAAATTTAAGACCTTAAATTACTGGCAAGTTAATATAACACGCCTTTATCAGTATGTTTATTTAAAAAAAAATGTCTCTTTAAAAAGAAAATACTGTTTTTCATCCTTGCAAAGATCCATTTTGTATCTGTGTCTGTCCAAGTAATATTGGTATGGATTTGCAGAGATTGCATTTAATTGGGTTAAATGATTGCATAGGAATGTTGAAAATAGAATGAATCCCTCAACAATTAGCTAAGACATCTTTATTTTTTCTTTTAAAATTCATGTACAAGCAGGATCAATTTATCTCACCTGTCTTCAGGGTGTCAGTTCAGTTTATGAGTCTAGTGACGTCTTAGATTCCTTAGGTTAGTCCCCCATGCTTTCAACCACCTCCCCTACAAAAGTGCAAGAAGTTTGAATCCTGTCTAATGTGGATCAAGACAGATTTTTTTTTTTACCATCTAGGATATTATGAGTGATGCTGGATGCCTATGTTTAGGCAACTGACTTGAGCCCTCAGATCTTTAAATTGTCTTTGGGGTGAGATACATGCATCATCATGGAAGTAGCTACACATGAATAAAGAGTCCCTAACCTATGAAAGTAATTTTATTCAAGTCAATACAATGAATGGATTTTGGAGTATTCAGCTGGCGAAATATAGGTATCTACTGCGGATAGAGTTGCATAGATCTCCAGATTTTATTGACTTTACTAAGAGTCAACTCAGCCGTGTAAATCATAGAATCATTGAATGGTTTGGATTGGAAGGGATCTTGAAGAGCATTTAGTTCCAACCATGTGCAGGGACACCTTCTATTAGACCAGCTTGACCAAAGCCCCATCTAACCTGGCCTTGAACACTTCCAGGAATGGGCAGTCACAACTTCTCTGGGCAGCCTGTGCCAGTGCCTCACCACCATCATAGTTAAGCCTAATATCTAATTTCCTAATACCCTCTAAATATAGCTTGTAAATGTAGAAATTTGGTTCCATATGATCTGCTCATGGATATTTTGACTGCCTGCCAACCAAGAAGGGGTTGGGTTTCCCATCCATGTGTCCTATCTGCCAGCCTCAAACAAGTCCTAGGTACCTAGAATCATCTCCTCAGCATCCCTGTGAACATATATGAATCAACCCCTGAATCACCATTTACCTTAATGAGAACTTAGACACCTATCTCACATGTAGACACATCCACTTGTACACATTTAATACCTACAACCTGGGTTGATTCCTCACATAATTAGACAAGCCTAACCTTGCTGTCTAACATGTCTCTAGAATCAGCAACAGCAACAGACACTTCCAATGGGAAATTCAGACCTTTTTAAGATCAGAATGAGATTCCTATTTCTCTTCCTGGACAGTCCTTCACAGTTAATGCTATTCTATGTAGGTTATGGGCACTGTAAGTGAACAAAGGTGATACAGAGGCAACGACCTGTGAGAAGCCTATGGAGAGCAGAACATGTCCAGAACTGTCTTTAAGATTCTGGGGAGAAACAAGAAATAATACATGCCACTAAGAGTAAGTGACAAGAGCTTAAAAATCAGAATTTGGATGAAAGTCACAGAAAAAAAACATTATTTTGGGGTGAAACTCGTGGTTTTGTACCTTATATATTACCACTATTGAGGGAGATGCACTGGTATTTGATTTCATGCCTCTGTCATAAGTTCAAAGATGAAGCTTTTGTCAGATATTTTATTCCTTTTGTTTTCAGTTATTCAATGAATAAAACACACTTACAAAAGAACACATAATCCTAGCATAGAACTGTCTTTTGTTGTATGTTTTGCAAAGAAATAAGAAAGACACTGGGAATTCACAATTTGAGAGCATCCTTCTGTGTGGGCTGAACAATATAAAACAGATAGTTTCCTTTCATTACTGTGTGGGACTGTCATTTAAGGCACAATCTGAATGGGTATGAAGCAGCTGTTCTTTAATTCTCTGGAGTTTAGTCTGACAGCTAAATTCAGTAAATCAAGGGCTCCAACAAAGTTAGGAAAAGACTTCTGTGCTTGCTGCTTTTAGTTAGCTTAGTAGTTCATAACAGGGTACACTGCCCAATGTATAAGGAGATACAGAGACCTTTGATTTAAGGTGATGGTTTCATGGGCTTTGGTCTGTATCTCTTAAAACAATTAGAAATTCTTAACCCACTATCTGTAATCTTGTCAGAATCAATCTGAGGTTAACAACACAGTACGATTTAAGTAGGTTCTTATCTTCTTTTATCAAAAATGGAGAGACAATGGTAATATAAAACTCTTCTGCTGGACCTCAGCTGTCACTTTGTATTGTGGAGATAGTGGGAGCCAGGACAGGTCAGGAAATAGAAGCTGTAGAATTAGAATACCTAGGATCCACATCTCTGACTCTTTTGGCTCCCTCAGCATAGTCTTTTATAAGAAATGTTTTTGTTTCCTCCTGCAGATCTGAAGCCATTCTTTAGGTCTTATCTGAAAGTGAAAGTGAAATTAGTAAAAGGATATCTCTAGATTTTGCTGTGCTTAGACTCTCACCGTACCATCACTCCATCTTCATCCAGATACATTTGACCTCTAAAGCCTGTCACTGTTGCTCTAGCAGTAATAAATGGGAGTTATGACTATTATATGTACATGCATACACATGCACATGTCTTTGCCCTTTGAAGATGTGCTGGCTGTTTTACATTCCAATTTGTTTTTGCAACTGCACTGAGCAGTGCATCCAACTTTCCAATGCAAAGTCCTTCCTTCACACATAATTATAATATTTAGTAGATGGAAAAGCTCTCTGGAATCTGTGCTGGGGCACTTGTAGTGCAGCCTGCATCCTACAGCACCTCAAAGGTATGTAGACACAAATTATGCAGATACATCCATTGCCATGAAATCAGTGCTTGGTGGAGAGAGGTTACCTGGCCAATGCAGTAATGGAGGGAAAACATCTGTCATTATGAGAGATCTGTATGCTGACTGTTAAAATCCTATGAAGAATATTGTAAAGATGTTTCATTAACTGATCTTGACGGTTAGATTCTTCCTGAATAAAAGAGAATCTATAGATATTCAGATGTAAATAACAGCAAATGTGACTTTTTAGATCCCTGATAGAGTCTGAAAACTTCCTCCTTGGATATATTTTGAAGTACATGTAATATTTGTATTTACAAAACAGAAGAAAAACTTCTATCCAAGTTCTCCTGCCTATACCATTTTATCTAATGCCTCTAAGCTACACTTGATAGAACTGTGGAGTAACATGGGTGACACTTTTTCCCCAGTGCAGTGGACCATCTCTCCTTCTTTTGTTGTAACACCTTACAACATTGACAGGAATCACACAAACACAAAACATCAAAACCAGAATACACCATCCAGTATGCACCATCCACGCTCTTCTTTCCTGTAGCAGCAGATGAAGCATTTTGGTTTAAGGAGAAGTCATAGGCTGGACTGAAAAAACCCACCTATTCTAGGAACTATTTTAATGAAGCTTTGTACACCACTGAATAAGCAGAAAAGGAACTTTGGGATCCAAAATGTCACCCTTTGGATAAGTGAGAGTGAACTGGTCTTAAATTCTATGCATATTCTGTTGAAAACATGGATATGGGCTTAGTTCTTTCTGTGTAGGTCTATTCAATAAGGTAGGTAGATGCCGATATTCACATGGGCACATAAGCATATCTGGACAGGCTTTTTAATTAATAGCTATTTAATTTGCAAAGAATGTTACCATTATTAAAGACATGTTAATACCAATGGATAAGTTAGTTAATCTCCTTTTATAAACTGCCAACATGTAGTGACAATTTCTGGTGTTTTTTTATGAGTTTCATCGCAGTGAACTGCTGGTTCTGCTGTATAATTCAATCCGTTTTACTGACTCACAAAGGGTGGAGTAAAATGACAAAGTCTTTCGGTCCTTCAGTTTGAACTTTTCATAATGCTCAGCGATTATACATTTATCTGCTTATTAACATCAAGTACAACACTACGTGAACTCTTGATCCATAATTACCATTGTAAAACTAACTTTAAAGTACACCAGAACCACCCTGACATGTAAAGAGATAGAGAAATATGCTGGATCTGAGGACATACAAATAAAACTTTAGACTGTGATTAAGAAGTGTGTGTGTGGGGAGCCCCCAACCACCATGTCATGATGACAGGAATGTTGGTCAGAGGTAAGGGCTCTGAGTAGCAAGCAGTACAAAGAAGCCAAATAGTTATGAAATAATGATTGCCACAATACAGGACTACCTGTATTAAGTCTTTTGGGATAAAGAGGAAGGGATCACTTGTGTGTGCAAGCCTGCTTTCTCCCATGATCATTCATGGAAGTGAGGAACTAAGTTCAAACAGTAAAACTGGGTTAGTTGTATTAATAACCTACCTTGCTTTATTTGCTGGAAAAAAAACCCCAACCAGTCAACCAAACCAACAAACTGCTGTATTCCATGTGTTTTTGAAATTCATGTCATGTAGGGAGGAGTCAGAGGTTTTGTGAAAGAGTCTGTAGGACTCATAGGAATCTGTGCTATGTGCCTAAGCCCTGAGAACTGCAAGAAAATCCCAAAGTTCCTCTACACAGCTTTCCTGAGATTTAAGAAAGTGTTCTTATTTTGTGTAGGAATGAAACAGAAGATTTTCACAGTTAATAAAAATCAGAAAGTCCTTCTTTCAATGAGGTTTGTTGTTATATCACTTAGTTTTGGAATACTGTTTTGTCCTGACATTTCACACATCTCTGTAAGGTAAGGACCCTTACCATTAACATATTAGTCACTATTTTATGATGAACCTTCTCTATCACTCTTTAGGCAATTATTAGTAATACTTAACTTCTAAATATTAATTGGAGACGAGACCTTAATGAGGGACTTACTTATCTGAGGTAACTGTACTTTACACTGGACTAAAACTACTGTAATATTGTATTTGATTATTCTCACTGGACATAGTGGATTAGCAATCTCAATTACAGAAGGGTAGGGAGGCAAAAAAGATAACAAGAAAGGAAACCACAGAAAATCAGACTTGATTCTGCAATATTTTGATTTTGTTAAGCAAAAACTGTCATAAAAATTTCAAAATGACTTATGAACCTAGACCTTGTATTTTAAAGACAGATTGTAAAGCCAGCTAGACAGCTGAAGATTTAGATACAGTCATCAGGGGAAGTTTATTTTTAATTCACTGAGCAGCCAGCAGAATATAATTATTGAAATAATAGGAGTTTGTTCTAGGAATAACGCATTGTTTAGAAATCAGTCAGAGCTGAGATGTCTAAGTTCACAGAGTTTTTTCATTGTCCATGTTCTGACTGGTTACATAACAACAAGCTTGAATAACTTGTGTCGAACCATTTTCGAGGTACAATCCTTGTATTTAAGGTTATTGTTTTCCTACATCCCATGATTTTTTAATTATTCAAGAGAAACTGAAAGAGCTTAAATGGGAAATAATTAAAGGCCTATTCTGTTAGGGCAGCTTTTAGCTTGGCAGTAAAATATATTTGGGAGCTCAACGAGAATCACATACCAGTGGTGAAACCCAAACTTAAGTCTTTCTAACTGGTCAGGTAATTTAACCACTCTGCTTCGGACTGAAACTACAAAATCTTTCTGGCCTTTTCAGACTTCTTAGACTTCTTTTTTTCTTATTTGTGGGGCTAGATGCTGTGAAAAGGCCTTGTGAAGCCTTTTGAACCTCAAGCCACCAGATTTAGAGAAGGATTTAGGTCATCCTAGATTTTGTTGCCTAATGTGTATATGAGCAAGCTATGTATCTAATTTTCTAATTAAAACATTTAAGCTGACCAGATGTAGGTGTCTTCTTGAGAGTGACCTGAACTGACTGGGTCTCAGATGACTTCAGCAAGATTGTAGAATCACTCATGTAGATTCTTACACTCTATTTTAGACCATGTGTTTTAAGAAGCTCAATACTGTTCCGTCTCAAATAAATACAAAGACACCCTGCATTCATCTAATCTAAGGTGTTTCTGAGTGTGTAACACTTTGAATACCTTGGCCTCCCTTCAATGAAAAGAGACAAACATTGTCAGAGAACAATTTAGTTCTAGAGTAAGCCAAATCACTCTCCGGAGCTACATGTCTCCTTTGACAAAGATGAAGGTTATGGTGAATAGACGCCTAACTTAAGTAGTACGAAACCAGCCTTTCCAGTTTGGAACTGCTGTGCTGTTGCATGCTTTGGACAAACTCTTAATGGTTACCTTTGGGTCAAGTGATCTGTGTTTATGTTTCTGTATTGCTGTATATACACAGTATGTATACATGTGTGTACAGGTATAAAATACAGATGTGCTGTTGATAAATCTATTATCTTCAGAAAGCATAACTATCAAGAAAAATTAAACTCATTATATGTATTGCATAGTTTTTAAAAATATGTATAGTGGGACTGAAACAATTCTAGCCATTCTCATAAGTGACAATGAAAGCCTAGGTTTGTTATATGACGTACCAATTGTGAAAGAGACATAATTTCTGTTTCAGAAGAGGGTGCATCTCATTGTCACAACTATTTCATAAACATCCACTCTGACATCTGTTTGATTTCTAGTTGCTCTGTTATCTAGACTTCCAGAACAATCTTTGTAGTACATTTAGCCCAAGCTCTTAGACCAGCAAGCAAATCCCAGGATTTCATAGTCACCACAGAAACAAAGGTAAGCAGTTTAAATTCTTCAAGACTGTAAGAATACAGAATGACACCTTTAATGAGGAGGTCAAAATTTCTAACAGCACCAGCTCAAAGAGGACACTGTGCACACATACATACTGTACATAATTATTAAGACCAGTCTTGAAAAGCCAGGATCTGAGATCTTTTCATTTATATTATTCCCTCAAGGACTGACTGAACTGGCCCTGCCTGAATTCCTTATGTGGAAGAAGCTGGGTGAGAGGAGAGAGAAGTAAACATGCCAGGCATGGGGAGGCATGCTTGCCCTGGCAGATGTGGGAGGTCATGGTTTGTCCAAGCCTCAGGCTACTACTTGCATGTTTGCAAAATGAGCAGAAGATGAGTCTGGTTTTTAGGGTGACTGTGTAGACACCTTGTTGTAAACAAATTTAAATAAGTTTCTTGGAAGACTTTAAAACCAAGGTTAAGACCTAATATTAGGATCACAGCATTGCTATCTCACATGACAAGTCCCACATGAGTTGATGTTTCATTGAAGTACAAGTTCCTGAGACAAATGGTTGTCTAAAGCTCTCGGTCTGTTGTTGTTTTTTTTAAATGAGAATTTAAGTCTGAGCAAGACATGTTGGCCTTTCTGTATATAGTAGATGTAGAGAAAGAGACACCTCCAGAAGGTGATTCATCTCATCCTAAGATAGGTATCTAAGATAGGTCATACAATTTGCCTCTGGTGGTATTTTCTCCTACACTAACTATAAAAGAAGTCTTGGTGACTAGTTCACACTTAGAAAGCTGATTTTCAGACATCTGGAAGCCATCTGAAGGCAGTATTTGAGAGCTCCAGTAATAAGGCCAGTTATCCTGGGCTTCACATTGTGTTAGTGGGATGCACATGGCTTTTGGGTTTCTTAGAGACTGGTCAGGGCTCAGTGCCTACAAAAAAACTGTATTGACACACCCTGTGAGAGATTATCTGAGGGAATTCCCTGAAGAGAGAATTTTTTATCCTACCTGCAGCAACCTTGTGCAATAGTGACAAAAATGTCGTAAAGCACTGGGGAGAAGTGGTGAATACATGAAGGAAAATAGAAAGATGGCTTCTAAGGAATGGAATTTCTTTATCTTTCCTGACCTCAGCATGGGGAATAGCCATGGGCAATGGGAATTCCTCCATACATCTACCACCCTGAAAAATGTGAAACCAATGACAATGAAATATCTGCAATTTCCAGTCACATTTAGCCTAGGGGTTCAAGTGATCACAGCAGGTTTCCTTCATCACACCAGTTTTTACAACATGCAAAACAGACCTTTATTCTTCCACTTCAGTTTATGGCTTCTTGTACATAACAATGGATACTAATTGTTAGCTGTGTTTATGACAGTAGTGTCCCCGGCAATTCAAAAGATGAATGGACTACCATCTCAGACTTCACAAGCCACTTCTATGTTTCTTGATTTTTACAGCTAAGATATATGACTTTCAGGATTAACTGGAAGATGCACCTGTTTTCCCAGGCCTTGACTGACTAGAAAAAGAGTGGATGGACTGAATGATTGATGGCTTTTGGACAGACTCATATGGAGATAGTAAAAGATTTGCTAGGGCAGGCTGTGCAACATAACTGGATAGCTTATTGCTCACCATGCGATGAAGAAAGAGTTGGTCTGGATAATCCAGTGCACTTTAATTCACTGTTTTCATATTTTAGTCCATAAATTCTTAAGTATGGGCAGGCTAAGAGAGAGCCACAATAGAAAACTAGACAAGTAATGTGAAATAAACTTGTAATATCAGTATGGAAAAGATTGTCTTCCTCAACTGGGCAAAAATGAACAGGATAAATGGTCTAACATTTCTGTTTAGCTGTACATTCAGGAGCTTGAAACCCAACTCAGTAGTGCTGTCATATGAAATAGCAATTGCTGGAAAGATGTAGACCACATAATTAGCTAAACTATTGAACCCGGGTGCAGCAGAAGATAATGAATGCCTTATATCTCAAGTTCAAGGAAAGTGTGAACTGCTTTATGTATAGTCATTCAGCTCAGTTTTGTTCAGTCACTCATTTAATGCAGACCAGAAATGCTGGGTTCTGCACACACCACACAATATATCTGGATGCACACCATGCATGGTCACTCTGGTAGGTCTGATAAACTGCCTTTATTGTTTCATAATGTCATGTGTGCTTAGTGCCAGGATGTCCAGAACCCTTAAAATTATCCCATCTAATCTTAGCGGGAGTTATCATGAGATTTTCTTCACAATGTTCTTTGTCTAATTGTAGCCCAAATTAACCCTGAGTAATTTTAAAAGTATCTGAGACAGCTCCATTAGATGTGAAGGTGACCTAAATGCTGCCAGCAGTCAACAGGGAGATGCAGACACTGGATGCTGAATCAGCTTCCAGATATGTCTTTTTTTCTCTGTTGACTCCCCAGGCGCCTGGCGCAGTAAAGCTTCTGGCTTGCATGCTTCAGCTAAAGGTGTTTCTGGGAGGAATTCAAGTCTACATGATCCCTGGCAGAAGAGCACAGAACAAGCCAGACTGCATTCCCTTTCTTACAGAGCCCCACAGGGACCTGGCTATGTGGTCTCTACCAACAAATAGAAGAAGTCTGGGACCTGGTCCCGAAGCAAGTGATGTTAATTGCCCCACAGCCCCACCGCTTCAGGCTTGCTGCCTCTACAGCAGATTTCCTCTGGGCAGAAGCAACTGGCGTAGGCCATGCAGAGACTAGTAGCAATTAAACTGTGTGAACCATCAATGCTCAAGCTAGGCCCATGGCCCTGGCTGACTTTTCCGGTCTTATTATTGCATCGTACACTAGTATTTAGATTTCTGAGAAATACCAAAAATAACAATCCATTACATACACAGTCTCTGCCAATATTAGTCAAAGATGGATTTACACCAGCAACGATTCGTTCTTCAGGGTAGGGTTTTTCCCTTTTAGCAAAAGAGCCTTCCCATCCACTCCTCAGTCAGTAGCTACAGATAATTACTCTAATTTGGAGAATAATTGGGTTTTTAGACAATGTGCTTTACATACTGTCTCCAGCTGTACATCTTAACCACTTTAGTGTGAGAAGCTGCTTAACTCCCCTCAACCATTATTTGTCTGTTTTAATTAATATTTGGGCTCTATACATCTTTATATTAATTGTAATATTTTTTTAGAATATTTTTAGAATTATTTAGAAAAATGCAAGCTTAGCATAAAAAAGTGGCTAAGAGATCATTATAAGAAATCCTGCTATTATGCTCTAGACCAGTGTTACTCATTCTGCAGGCACTGGCAGATGGCTCATGGAATATTTATTGAGAAATTAAAAACAACAACAACAACATTGAAAACAACAGCTTACATATACACATTTTCCCACAAGCTATTGAATGAAAACCTTTTCCCCTGTGAGTGTAGTCAGACAGAGTGCAGGCTATCCAGAGAATTTGTACTGTGTCTATCCTTGGAGGTTTTCAAAACCCAACTGGTCACAGGCCTGAGCAACCTCCTGCTTTGAGCAGTAGGTTGCACTGGAGGGGTCTTCCAATCCTGTGATCCCACAGTCCTATGAAACTGGTGTGAGTGAGAATATAACACAAAGAATAAGTCTTCTGACATTTAGTCCAATATTGATTTGGTTATAAATGGAAATCCTGGAGTAACACAACACGACTCTTGGATTTAATTAGAGTTTAAGCAGTTAATGAAAGAATAAAGTTTTTGTGGAAAATCTAAACTTACTATTTAAACCTAGTGTATTCTTTTTTTTTCAGTCTAATACATGATTTTGCGTACTTTAAGTGCTGTTTGTGAATTGATAAGAATTCTTGTCAGAATCTTCCAAAAAACTAACACAGATTCATATGGATACGTATGTTTGTTGTGAGTTTCAGTAACTCCAGTAGAGCAAGGTTCAGCCAACTTCAGTTTATTTCCATGTCAGATGTGTTATTTATATTCCTTTTTTTTTCAAGACAAAAACATGGCCTGTATCCCATGAATGTTTGGTTTTTATGTTTACTTACAGACTCATTGCATTGAAGTGGTTCTGTGTTTTGCTCCATGGCTCAGTGCTTGAGTCATTAGAAATGATCCATTTGTTTCAGATTTTTTAGCCAATTGTTCAACTGGAAATTTCTCTTTGACACCTTTTCTCATAGTTTTTTGGGGAATTGAAAATATTTAAGAGGGAATAATCACAGGACCGTTGTGTACTCATCTGCTTAATCTCTACACATAGATAAGAATCACACATTCAGAATGCTACAGATAGTGAGCATGACTGTTATAGTTAAACATGATGTTTTGAGATCAAAGGTGAAGTATATATATGTCACTTGGAAGATACTGGTTTATAATTGTGGATAAAGACTCTTAAAAGAATTCCTGCTTATAGTGGTATACTGTTATTGATCTCCTTTATTGTAAACAAGTTCTGTGGGAATAGGCAAATTACATAGGAGCATGGGGGAAGAAATGTGCTCCCTTTATTGCTTTGTCTTTATCTATCTCTTTTACTTGAGCAACTGATAAAAATTAATCCCTGATCTGTGAAGGCAGATGTATCAGGAAACCTACAACAAGAGCAGAGTCAGCTCTGCTCAGTCCCTGGAGAACAGCACAGGGAGGTATTCTGAATACCAAGATTTTGTAAACAGCAGGAAAAATTCAAAGTTGTGCAACCACATGCTGCTCACTTATATTCACTGGTGTAGGTGACAGAAATTGCTGTCCTTTCTGTTTCTGTTCTGAACTGTTACTTGATACACATACCAATTGTTTTTCAACCTGGAGATGGTTTGACAGGAGAAACAGAAAATCTGAAAGTCACACAATACTTTGTAACTATTGTTTTCAGCAGGAAATCTGTATTAGTGGGTTACTATCAATTGTCTTACTGTACTGGGACAGACCATCAAGATCACAGAAGCTAAAAATAGAGCAGGAACTTCCAGTATCCCACTAGATCTGCACAGTGCCTCACATCCAGAGCCTGATTTTCAATGGCCATTCAGTGTACTGACAGTGCAGGATTAGCACCACAGAATATCATACCACAGCAATATGGATGTCTCCATATTGTTTCAAGTATTTTCCAACACATCAGATTCAGAAAAATCTGGAGTTAAGAATGACATTGGCATCAAAGAGATCCAGTCAGCATTTTCTACTAACTTCTCAATTTGATAAAGATCATCATGATTCAGTCTGAGCGAAGAGTGAGTAAGAAGTCCTGAGTCATCCCCTGCAGTGTTACCTGTCAAACCATCAATGAAATATTTCAGACTGTGCCTCTGGTGCTTAACCGCTTACGAACTAACAGTTCAAATATTTCTTTTTCATGGGCTAATTCTCTTCATCACTTACCTATGGTCTAGTTGGAAAAAGTTAGTGAAAATGAGTTTGAACTTGTATAAACAAGCACTTTTTTTGCATCATGAGCAGGCCAAATTGACTTGTGCTTTTAACAGTGAGAAGTGTAATAAATAATCACTTTACTGGTGTGCAGCTCAGCAATGACTTGGCAAAAACTTATTCAAATTCCTCTAAAACAAAGCAACAAACTTTCCAAAGTCAAGGAAAAAATGTTTACTCATTTTCTGTCTCTAAAACAAAGGTAAAGATGAAAAGTCAAGAATATAACAAGTGCTAAATAGAAAATAATCATATCACAGCAGCCTGGTTGTGACCTCAGTGTGTGGTTCTCCTTTAAAAAAGGATTCTCTAAAGATTTTCCTATTATCATCCTGCACTTCAAGTTCTATCCTTCCCTTTGTTCATTATTGCCAGTTTTAAAGATTGTGTGGGGTAACTTAAAAAAGTAAAAAAATCTTTTGAAAGTGAACTTTTCCTGACCATAGTCCAATGGAAAACATCTATAGGCTTCCCCAGTCTGTTTCCCAGCTCCAGAAACATCTTTGCCAAATTGCAGTTTGTGTAATTTGCACTTCAAAATGTGGGCACATAACCTCAGTACTCTCTGAGTTGTGGGAATAAACAGAATTTCTCCACAAATCTTCGGGGGAACTTTTAATCAAAAGTCTGCCTGGGGCCGGATGTTATCATACAACATGAAGAAGCAAGATTGTGATAGATCTACTCCCAGAAAGGTTTAATCAAATCTGTTCAGTCAGAGCACTCTGCCGTTGAGTCACTGATGGGCATAGGCAATGCAGGAGTGATGCAAGAATGTCCTTAAAGAAGCACAGCATTCTCTTGTCCCTTGCATTTAATGTGGAAAGCATAGAGCATCAAGCCCTGCTTCTCTCTCCTTGGGTTTTGAGTGATGTGCACTTACTCTGATTTCTATTACTTTCTATTTCTAACACTAAGATAAATACACTGAAGTGAGTTCAATATTCTTTAAAATCACATACATTTGCATTTGCCTCTGGATGGTGTTTTCAAAACTCAATAACCCATAAATGAAGAATAGTAAAAATATTTATTACCATCAAAAGAATAAACCTGAGGAAAAAATCCGGTAGAAATTATGCAGTGACAGTACAATTTATTTATTTGTAAGTTTCTGTAGAACTGCTTACGAATTTCATATTTTGAGTATTAACTAACAATCTATTAATATTACAGAGACCTAATTTGCATCTCAATTATGCTGGTGTTATTCTAAAATAACTCCATCAAGTTAATGCTTTTGAATCCAGCAATCCATTAACACCTTTAGTCTGGAATTTCCCCAAGTTTACCCTATTTTATCTGAGATTGTGGAATGAAGACTCATGTCTGGAAGAGAGGCTAAAACAACCATTAGCAAATTGCTTAGGATGCCAAGGCATCAGAAAGAGATCATCAGTGAAAAGTAGCTTAAGGATTTACTCCTCAGAGCAAAAAGAGTGGGGCAGATTACCTATGATACTGAAAACACAGGTATTGGGGTTTTTTTCAGATGTTTGGGTTCAGCAGGTAGAAACAAAAGGGCATTTTATATGAGGCTTGAACTGATAGAGTGAGGCCTAAAATCTCTGTCAAAAGCTTCACCAGGAGCTGGATTCACCCTGTGCAGTAGGACTCATGGTATTGATCATACCATGCCCTGGTTCAGCAGGGCCAAATAGCTCTAAAATTAAGAGGAAGTTCATTTTCACCACCTGGTTGTAAAATTAATTAAGTGCACAGGTTGGGCAATGATTAGAACAATATTTATTTTAACATTTTCCACTATTTCTTAAACCAAAACATCTTCTGCTTAAAATACATGGGACATTGAACTTTTAATAAATATGACTGTTGGAATGTGGTTGCACTACTTCATGTGTATAAGGTGGGAGATTATTTTGAAGAAATAAGAGTACTCAGGTTATTACAAACGATTTCTCAGTTCAGTAAAAGAAAACATTACTTTTAGGAAAATGATTCCCAGTAACTCAGGTTTTGGTTTTCCTCCTACAGGAAAAGTACAGGGTAAGTAGGGATAGATTTGAGTAGGAATTTTCAACAATTCAGACTTTCAGCTGAAAATAGCTATTCAGTCAAGGGAAACCTTTGCTTGGAAAAGATCTGGTTTTCACAGGTTTTTTCCTACCTTCATGCTTTTAGGAGTTATTTTCAAAACTTGTTTTTCTATTGCTAATAGCATTGGAATCAGTAGTAAAGATATATTTATTTTTAAAAGAAGGAAAAAGAATTCACAATGATGTCTGGAAGACAGATGCTCTATAGAAAAGTTGCTTAGAATTAAATAGGTTCCTGTTGATCCTATCTGTATTTCTTTTTAAAGTGTTATTCAGTTATATACAAGTATTTTTAGAGAGCCATTTGGAACAGCAAGTGCAATCCCCACTGCCCTCTTAGCACAAAAAGCCCTGCTAACAGTAGGAAGCACTTGACACTGGAAGAATGCAGCTATCCCAAGCCATACAGTGTACCCACGAGGCATTCTCATTTGGTTCTTGTCTTTACCCCTGTTCTCAGGCTTTGAGCCCCCACAGAGAGCCTGGGAGAAGGCAAAGAGGAGGCAGTTTCACCTGCAGAATTTTAAATCATTCTGAGAGGGATAGATTTACAGTACCCCTTCAGGCCAGTGTAAAGGAGACGTACAATCCTGCAAACAGAGACTGGAGATGTTTTACAAATTGTAAAGACATGGAGACAAAGACTGAGCAAGGCTAGGAACGAAATCTAGCCAATCTTGCAAACTGCTTGATTATTCACACTCCAAGTAGGAGCTGAGACTTTATCCCCTGAGTGAGCAACCTTTGAACTGCTCTTATGCTAAATTTTAGATTGTGTTGATGACTGCGTTCCTAAGGAGTACAGGTTCCATCAAAGGTCTGAAAGCGCACATGAAAGCACAGCAATTGCAGAGGACAGGAATGAAGGGAAAAGCATTGACTTGCTGTGTGAATGTGAAACAGATCTCGTATCTTTTATAAATATTTACAAAGTAATTAGAAAAAAGGAAAGAAAATACACATCAACAAATGAGGCACATCAAAACACTGTCACTAAAGCTTGCATTTCAAAAAAGGAGGAAGAGAAGCGCAGCTGTAGTCTATAGAAAACTTCATTAATGTTTTGAAATCACTCATAGGATTTAGGTGCTGAAAGGCATGCTAAATTGGGATTTATACATAATCAGATCATTGAAAAACATACAAATGGCTGCCAGAGTAAAGTACAATGTTCACTTTTGAAATTACAAAAAATCCTTTGTTTCAGAGAGTGAATTGACTAAAGTTTAGTTTCAGTGAAGCATGTTTTTGCTTTGGGTGTCATTATTTAGTTTGGCCTCCTTGCCAGAGAAGCCTTTCTACTGACTGCAATTCCTTCAACTGTTGTTTTCATTCTCCAGCAACTGAGGGAAAAAAAAAAGGAAAAAAAGAGGAGAGAGAAAGAAAAATCAAGGCTGTATCAGATGCTTCATATTTAAATGAGTAGTGCTCAGTGTTTACCTTTAATTTTGAAATGGCAGTAGAGGAGAATTGCAGGGGGCTTGATTGCTTGCCAGGATTTCTCAAACAGATGGATTTGAGCCTCCTCACTTAAATAATCTGGAAAATCAGGTTGGACTGGTTGAATCAAAATGCTGGCGAGTACGTAAAGAAAACATCCATCCATCCATCTATCCGTCTAGGCACCTATATCACTCCCATCGCCATGGTGTCTGTGCACCTTCAGCAGCAATGTCATGCAGCAGCCTCAGAATCCACACACCACCAAACATGCCCTTGGCAAAACCCCAGCAGCTTTGCCAGAGATAAAGGATTATCTGTGTTATGCCTGTGCATACTAAAGAAAGGCTTTTTGCACTTTAAGAGCAGTTTCTGAGGTTTCTATGGCTAAGACATTCAAGCACACATGTGTCGTAAATCTTAGGACTTAGTGTTGATGAGTAGCTCTGAATGTACTCTTATGGTATGTTTGTTGAAACCTTGTGATTTGAGAAGGAATAAATGACATAGTTACATGGAGACAGAAGGTAGTGTTTCCAAATGGTTACTAGGTAAACTCGTTTGTCATCATTTTGTTTTCCTTTTTTTCTTCACTCTTTTTTTTGAGTGTGTGTGTGTGTTGTTTTTTTTTTTTTCATGTGGGAACTGCTTGTCTCAACACCTGTAGAGACAGGAATTATTTAGATAGGAATCCATCCAGAAGAGGGGGGAGGAAGTGGAGAAAGATCTGAACCGTCTGTTTGGACATCCACCCTTGCGGAAGGTAGTTCCCATGGATACAACAAAAAAAAAATACATTTCTCTGCAAGTGAAGAACAAAGTTCCACTAGATAAGGGGCATAATGTGTCCTGTACAGAGAGGACAAACTTCGATCCTCCTGATCTGCACAGTCTATAAAGGATGTTTGAGAATGATAGAGTGGGTAACCACAGCCTGTGTCCAGGAGTAGTGTGTTATGGAAAGGTCTTAATAAGGACTTTGAGCCATTTCTCTCCCTCCCTGGCCCAAACTTGGCAGATTGCACTGGCATCAAGCTGGTTTACAGGTACAGAAGCAAGCAGATATATTAAATGGACTGCATACTTCATGGGATTATGTACTGCACATACTTTGTAATGATTTAAGAATTGATTTGTTGCCAAGAATCAGAGTAGGAAAAAAGAACATGTATCAAGCTTATCTGTATTATGTGTTTATAGAGATGTACACTGTCTAAAGGGTTAGTCCTTTGTATCAGTGCACTGTTTGCTGAGCAACCTCTATTTGTACCACAGTTCCCATCTTCCTTAGTCCTCTACCAGGACAAGAGATTCCCTCCCTTTTCTTCACATTGAACTACCCTATACAGTTAAGTTGTGGAAGTTCTTCCCACAAGATATTGCAGATGTGGGATCTTAAATTTGTTCACACAAGATTGATTGCACACATGATATACAAACACTCTGAGGGTTTTTAAACACAAAGTTATCACCTCTAGCTCAGAAAATACCTCCTGCCTGCACAAGGTGTGCAGGACTTGTCCTTGCTCTGCTAGTGGAGGTAAGATACAAGGAGAAAGACTTTGGTCTGACCACTCCAGAAGTTCCTACCCTCTGCTCTGTTTCATGACTTCACAGAGCCATAAACGCACAATGGTTCTCACTTAACTAAGATTCTTTTGTCAGGAAATGAGACGAACCAAGGTGACTCATAGCCCCTGGAGAGGGTATGAGGAGGAAGCACCGACTGCATTTACCTAACACCTGCATTGCCTTCTAGAGATACCTGTCTCTCCACTGCATAGAGAGTGTTATAAATCCCCTCAGTGCCTAATTGGTTAAATTTAGGTAGCATAAATCTAGGCCTGTGCTATCATATGAGCATTTACACAGGAAATTATCACAGTAAAATTGCTGAGAATGGACGTCTAGTAGTTATCTAGAAAAATACAGGTAAATGTGTACCATAAAGGAACCAGCTTATTTTCAAACTGCAGAACCCAATCCTGCAAATCTAGCTGGAAGACTCTGATTTCTGAGCATTTTGGTATAGTGTTTTTAATATCTTTTTTATTTATTTGTTTTCTTCAAGGAACTTTAAAGCTAAAAATTTTTTAAAAAGCATTTCAAGAAAAAAAAATAGTTTGTTTTCTTCTGAAAGTCCCCAAAGGTCACCAGGGAAAAATTTTAGTTTGCAAATTTCCCATTAAAAAGAAAAAAAAAAGAAAGAAAGAAAAAAGAGAATAGAAAATATCAGAACAGGCTGTCTAAATATTGTTATTGTGGTCAAAAGCTACTTTTCAATTAAAAGAGTACCAATGACACAATGTCTCTGAGTCCTAATCTCCAGTTTAGAAGTGCTCACTGATATAAGTGATATCACTGACTTCATTAAAACTACTCCTAAACAAAAACAATTGTTAAAGGCATGTGTAATATACCTTAAAATTATGGTTTGGAAAGTGATATTTCATTCAAGTCAATGCAGTTTGAAATCTCTCAAGATCTTGCAAAACTCAGACCCCTTAACTGTTATTGGCAGCTATGTTTCATACATCATTGTTATAATGTTATTGTTTTATAATGAAATAACATCTAGACCCCAAGCCTAGACAGCCTATTAGTATAATGCATACAGGTACAAGGAAAAGACAGTTTGTAAAGGTTTTAGAAAAATCACCATAACATGCTGCAATGCAAATATAAGCAGTTCTCATTTTGGCTGAGCGTTAATGCAGCTATGTGGCCGAGGTTGGGGGAGCTTTGTGCACACTTATATAATTTGGGCTGGGCTTTGTTAGCTTTATTTATATGGAGCAACAGTGGAACCCCTGCCTGAGTCAATGAAATATTTGTAGAGCATGAGTCTGACCACGGCTAAGGACATGTTCACAACCGGAATGAATTGTGATGCAAAGAGCCCAAAGCCAGTTCTGGGACTGACATTTTCTGTGAAAAACACGACAATAAAGTCAGATCAGTGTGACACTGCGACTACAGCAGTGTAGATGCACAGAACTGAAGATTCACAATCCTTGAAAAATGCAGAGCTCTTGTCCTAGCTGGAGCAGCCAGAGCCCACACTATGAAATACATAGCTCCAGCTCTCTTCTAAGCTGCTGCTATGGCTCCACCACACAACTGTGTCTTTCAGCTGCACAGTATATTGTAAAGGCTGTGTTGTAGTCCGCCAAGGGAGTGTTTCTATATCACAAAGCTTAAAGTGTATTTCACGCACTCCTTGGTGTGGGGAGGTGGATGGTGTTTAAAGACACAGAGGACAGTGGAGGCAGTCAAGCCCAGTGCCATTTAATGCAGTTATACTGCTTCTGGAACACATTATCCCAGAGCAGTGCCCAGGTCTTATTTCAGAGGACAAAGGGGATATGTACCCAAGAATTTCCAGGAAAAGGTAAGCTGTTTGGTAGGGGACCTATAGCCACTGCTGAGCCCTGCTCCTTGCCAGATACAAAAAGCCTGCCTGGGAGGATTATCTGCCTGGCTCCAGCCTCATCCTCCATCCAGCAAACCCTAAAGACACCTGACATGAGACAGTATCCAGCTGTCAGGCTCTTGGAGACACAAAGCAGAGAGCTGAACATGCTACCCTCCACTTGTGGAGGATACATGGTGGAGCCTAACTCACACATTTCAGTCCATAAAGGGTTAAACAACCTACTTTGCCCTCCACTTTTTTCCTGTCTCCTAAAAAATGTCTCCATTTTGTCCCTTAACCCATCTGGGTTTGAGGGTCTCCTCTTCATCTCACTCTTCATGTGGAAGATGTGTACCTGCAAGAGTAACAGCCCCATGAAGGTAGGACAGATGATTTTACCCAGTGTCAGATATGATCCAGTAGCTAGAAGGTTTCTTATACTCAGTGCAGTAGAATAAGTAATGAACAGGATGTTCTTCATCTCACCCTGGTGTATATGTGAAAGAGGCTAGATGAACAGGCTCCCTGCAAGTGTTTGTTTCTTTACTCTGAGGATAAAGGGAGCATAGAGTAATGCAGATGCCTGTATTATAGGTGTTTGAAGTTAGGTGCAAACAAAATATTTACTTCTGGACTAGGATGTCTTAGTGCATAACTGCTCAAAACTCTTCTTGCATACCTGCTAATAATTATGAACTTGGCCCTAGTATCAAAGATATTTAGAGATGAAACATATTTTAGACTTTTTTTTTTATTTACCTTCTATGTTGTGGGGGGAGGTTCAGCCTTCAAGGCACATTTTGGTCAGGTATTTAAGCTCTCCCTTATAATGAAGGCTATAGCTGAAGCCTAAAAGGCTCATGTAATCTAATGATTCTGGAAAGTGGGGTTTCAAAATTCCTTTTACCTTTGCTAGGAGTTAGTAATAATGACTGTTTATAATGTAAGAATTTTAAAGATGTTTTCTAGAAAAAGGTAAGTGGCTTCTCCTAAAGGATTAGAAATCGTGTCTTTCTTTTTCCCAGCAAGTGCTGTGAGATGAATTACCTCAGGAAAAAAAGAAAGGTTGTTACACAGCTACAAACACTTACACAACGTAATGCCTTTGAATGACAAGCAGTCATTGCGGAACCTCTATGAAGAAAATGTTGCTAGGCGGTTGATAAATAAAAACAAAGTGGGTTGGATGCTTAGCTGAGTCTGAACATGAATTTTCAGATCTAACAAACGAATATGACATGAACAAAGGAGCCAGCAAGGAAACAAGAAAGAGTTTCAGAGTAATGCTGGATTTACTTGCATTTTGTTCCAAGGGTAATTAGACACAGTCAGGTGCAGCAGCCGCCACTGTTATGTGGCTGGAAAAATTAAGGCAATAAAGACAAAAGCAAGTTAACTTTAAGGTGGAACTAACAGCTTTCTAACACAGAGCTACAAATTCAGCCAGTGTAAATGGTGGCCTCTGAACAGACAAGAGAGTTAACTTAGGTAAGGGTGAAATGAGATACAAACCAACCAAACAAGTTAAGCTGAAATAAATGAAATTTGAAATTATTTACTCTGAGAATTGCTTAAGTGAGGTCTAATTCTCTACAACCATGTGACACAAATAATATATAAATACTATTTTAAAGTGATAACTTGCAAAATTAGGTGAATTTGGAAGACTTTACAGATATAAAACTTGAACTGACAAGTTTAGCAAATTGATGAAAGTTTTATTTTTTTTCATAGAAAATAATTAGAAGTTGGTAAACATCATCTCAAAGTTATTATTTTGTTTCTGTAACCACAGCTCCATATTATTTTCCCATAACTTACTAAAAATGAGATCGGGCCATGCCTCCAACATCATGATTATAATTTGTTTGTATTGAGAATTTTCCTTTTTTTTTATCATAGTTTTGCACAATATACTCAGAGACCTCAAGATGAAAACATGGAAGATTTTCCCTCTAAAAATGGCAAATGCAACTTCCTGATTATTTAATTTCACTAACCTAACAGTACAGCAGTATCCATTTTAAAGAAAGTGAGAAACATTTCCGTCTTTCCCTCAAAATTGGAATTTCCTCTTGATGTGATGGCAGAGCAAAAGGAAGGTTCAGAATAGGTGATATTCAGCCATATGGAGTGGTGAATTTAAAAGGCACCTTATGCAAAACACATGTTCAGTAACTACTTTTTTTAAAAAAATAACTGTTTTTTTTTTAAATATTCAACACTGCAGAGCTAGAAACAAGAACTTTATACTATTGCTTGTAGCTGAAAAGGTCCCACAATAAATATTAGCCCTCACAACTGTGACATTTTTATGCTTTGGAGTAGAGATTTTTGAAGATCTTTATGGTTCTTCTTGACCCCTGAAAGGCTGGATTCATGGTAAGTAGGGCATGTGGCTTTTCAAGGCTACATAGCTTAGTCTCAGTAAAAACAGGCAAAACTGCCTCATTGCTCTGATGGTTACAAACCTCTTTCAAATTTCCAGCTTCAATTTATTCATGGTGAGTTTATACCATTTGTTCTCTTGCCAACCTTATCCTTTATTTTTAATAGCTTTTCAACCTCCCTGTATTTACCTCCCTAATGTATTTATAGGGAATGATCATATGTCCTCTCAGAACTTCTCTCACTTTTTCAGTGTCCTCTGGTAAAATACATTTAAAAGATTCTGCTTTAACATAAGCAGAATATGTAGAATACATATTATGCTATAAATTTTTCTACCACTTAGATGGAATGATCCCCATAGTTCACTCACATCTTTCTATTGCTGAATACAGCAGTCATCCCAAGCTTTGATGTACATTTCCTTCTTAATATAGTCTCCTTTACATCCATAAACATGTATGCTATATATCATATTCTTGAAGAAATTATATTTTGATCAGGCTGTAGATAAATGAGTATATTATTATTTTTAATCATCCACACTGATGTTGACCTGAAAGTAACGCACATTTCAAGTGCTCAGCACAAAGTAAACTGATGTAACACAGTCATCTTATGAAAACAGGTAGCATGTTGATGAGGTAGTATAAGTGTTCAAAAATTGTGAGCTAGAATCCCAAATTAGAGAGACAGCCATAAACCCCATGAAACTAAAAATATTCCTTGAGCTTCTCATGTAGCATTTGACTTCTTAAATTTTCACAGCCCAGACCTTTCTCTGCAACAGTTAGGGTTATGTATCAACATCATAAAAAATGAGATGGGATTTTCTTATAATTACCTTACTTCAGTGGAGCTTTAGATAAAAAAATACAAAATATTATGAGACTTGTGATAAAATCTTTAGAGTCAGCAGTGCTGAGTTATAGAAACAGAAAACTGTAGGTGGTAAGAGCCAAGGGAGTAAAACAGGCATCACTCAGCTGTTGATGGATTACTTGGAGGTCCAGAGAAGAGCACAACTTCAGAAAAAAACGGAATTTTGAAGGAAAAATTTGAAGTCTTAATGGTGTTCACATCGAACTTTTGAGAATTGCTGTGAAGGAGATCTCTTCCCATGGAAAATTGCTTCACAGAGCACCTGTCATAGCTCTGCATCATGAAAGAAGCTTCTGGCTTCTTAACATGCCATCTTCTGTATGCTTAGAAGTCCTGCTTTAAAGTGTGCTAGTTAGTAGCCTCTCTCAAATGGAAATTGCACAGCAGAGATCACTAGAGAACAGCTTGCTCTGGTCACAACCCCTCCAGCTGGGAGAGTGGTCAGCTGCATGTTTGGGGCAATTTTCCAGCCTCTTTGTGTAGCCAGGAGTGGATCTAGCCCAAGATGTATGAAGCACAATAGGTTGGAGCAAACTCCTGAAAGCTGAAAAACCAGGGGACTTCTTTTGAACTTGATCTTGAAATCTAAAAGAAACTATTACAGTTGCTTCAATGTGGGGGTGATGTGTCTGCACCTCTTTGTACTTGTGAAAAGGCTCCGGCAGTTCTCTGCACCAGTTCTAGTCTGGAGGTCTGGGACTTCTGGAGTCTAAAAAGAAGCAATTGCATTGATGCCAATGAAAGGTACAAGGTATGCTGAATTTTAGTTCAAAAGCAACATGACTAGCACACCTTCCAAGGGAACAAATAACCACAAAAAAGAAAATCAAACCATGGAAATTATTTAAGGAAGAAAACTCACATTTAATTGAGAATCGCTTCATGTGAGGCAAGGAAGCCAAACCCACTGAGTGTTTTAGCTATGCTTGATTTATTGAGCACAGTGGGCTTGTCTCTATCACCTGACATAGTAATTTTAAACTATCTTTGAATTATCTTTTTTTAATTAAATTTCTAAGGGATGATTGGATTTTCTGTTTGAGCGATTATTTGCTTAGAAAATACACTAGACATCTTGCTGTTTGACTTTTCTGTTACTTCAGATGAGGGCTTAGAAACACTGAATAGCTGGCCACTCTGTCAACAGTCAATCAACTGTAGCCCCAAAGCTGATACGTTCCTTCCTAGCAGGAATCCCTCTACCTCACAAGAATTATCTGGAAACACAGATCTTGGGTAGCAGCCCCCATGTTTCCCACCAGTTTTTGCTGCTGGCATACAATATTTCATGTCTGTCTGTTCCATCAGCCATACTGAACACCCCTGTAGCCTTTTCTGTGGCTATAGCTTGGCCACAGCTGAGAATACCAAGGAAGGTGTTGAAGAAATAACGTTAGGTGTACATGTGAGAGCTGAAGAAGACAAGTGATAGGTACCTAGAAATAAACAGAAGGTGATGACTTTCTACTAATCAAAGAGAAATGTCCATTTCACTGTAATTTCAGTGGCAGTAGGGTTAAGCAACTTTGAACATTTATGACTAGTCTCATTCCATAACTCATATCACAGAATCACAGTCACAATATCACCAGTGCTTTTTTGACTAGTAAAAACTAAAGAGGAGATTAAGCTGCTTGGCTACATTAACACTAGAAAGGCTCCTTTTAATAGAGACTGAAGAGGTACCAATCATTCTAATGCAAATGTTGGAATTAGCTAAGAAACAAATTTTAAAAGAATGACCTTTTCAACCACACATAACCACACTTAACCCTGGGATTTAGGCACAGCTCAGATTTACACTGATCTATGGGGTACTTAGATTTTATCCCAAACAATGCACGAATTATCAAACCAGTGGCCATTGCACTGCTGGAGTCTTTTTCTTCCTCTGAGGGAAAGATAAACATTACTACTATTAGGAATTTTGATTAAAAGGATCACAGACAGACCTGGCTCCTCTGACACTTTGCCATACTCAGGTCCCTGTCTAATTAGTAGCTCCTAAGCAAATTTCGTAGAGTTTGCTAAGGATCTAGTTAACTGTCTGGGGAAGGAGTCTTCTCACCTAATTTTGCACTTGTACCCCATAGACATCTACATCTGATCTAGTCATGCTAGTTATAGTTGAAAGGAATAAACACACAGGACACATTTCATCTGAACTGGCTTAGACCTTTCTGTTATGATAGAGGTGCCTCACACACTACAAACATCTTTTTCTCTCCAGTGATTATTAAGGAGGACCACACTGATTAACTCAGATGTAAACATCTATTCTGTAGACAATGTGTAGACATTGACATAGAGTTAATATACTCCACCCTTTCTCAGTTTTATGACATTACATATTATCCTAACTCTTTCTGTTTTGCCTACTTTTTTGTTTATAATGCACAGAATATTTGTTCATTATCACCTTTGCACATATTGTAGCCTTTTCATACAGGAATACCAAATTTCTCACCATGCAAGGTCTGAACCATTCATTTTGACACATCCAAACATGCAAGTGTTTGCTCATGCCCAAATAGAAAGTATAGTATGACAGTTGATCTCATAATACCAACAAAAATAGTGATTGTTCGTGCTAAATTACCTCAGTCATGACCTGCAGATTATCTGCAGATGATCTGTCCTCTGTGACTCTCTAACTGTTTCTCAGGCTGTTCTATTTCACACTTATGCCTAGCTGTGATACTGAGTCAAATGACTCAATTTCTTAATATCTCTGATTAAAATGTTATACTTTCAAAATAACTTAAATAGTTTTCATTTAATTCTAAAATTGGGCATTATTTCTGATTTTAAAAAAAAGAGAAAAAATGTATTTTTGCTTTATTTAGAATTTTCCATATAAATGTTTCTGTCTCACCCTGATATTTTGGGGGTGGGTATTTATGTTCTTGTTTCACTGGAAAAATCATCAGAGATTTCTTTTTAATGGTTGGAAAATATATTTCTCACCTTCTGAATCTTTTTAAACTTTATATTAGAAAACTTCTTGGTACTAGAACACTCTTTACTCTGTTTAGCCCCTTTTTTCCTTGCATCCTCCATGTTTTTAGTGGGAGAAAATGAAGGGAAAGAGGAAAAGACAGTGGGTGAAAGCTAGTGTATTATTAAAGGAATGTGTTTGTTTATTTTGCTTCAATGCCTTTTTAAAAATTCAACATTTGACCAATTTTTTTTTTACAATTTCTTGTGTCAGTTCATTGCTGAATAAAAATTACAATAAATTATAATCAATAACTCAGAGTCTTTAAAGATAGACTTGTGTTTCCTTAGAGTGCCTAGAACAAATAACTCAGATCTTCCCTGCTTTAAAAATGGCTTATTTCTTGATCATCTTTGGCTAGCCTACATAGACATCTCATCCAGCTCTCGTTTTACAAGTAAGCTGAATTTGCATTCACACTATAAAAGTTTTTGCCCATTAATACTGTTGCCAGGAAAGGTGATTTGAAACTGTGACACCAAACCAGCCAGACAATACTCTTTCAGAGGGAAGGCAGGCATTTATATATTCCACCAGACTTCCTAAGCCCTTCACACATGAAGTTTTAACTAGATTTATATGGAAAGCACCCTTCCCTCCTACCCTTCACTCCAAATGAAGGCTTACTTCTATAGCATTGCATCTGAAATCACTGAGGACACAGATACAAAAGAGCCCATGTAGGCTTCTGGAAAGTTTCTGAAAATTTCAGCCAGCTCCTGCCTTCCTTGGTCACCCCCAACAGATTTACATGCTCACCTAATGAGTGTGAATGGTGAACTGCTCTTTGTCATGAGCCACCTTATGGATCTGTCTGCAGAGAAAGAGTTTAGCAGCAGATAACCTTTTGCATTGTCAGTTCTGCTCCAAACAGGCAGATGAGAAGAAAATAGCTCTCAGTAGATGTAAAGTGAGAGATAGTCAAAGAGAAAAGAAAGGAAGTAGAGCTCTGGAAAATCTCTGCAGGCATAGTGGGGAATTTGGGACATTCATGCAGGGAGGAAAGGCAAATAATGTAGGTGAATAATTTGTCTGCGTGATTCAACATTTGAGACTGATTTTCATGTGAATATAACATAGCTGTGAAATGGTTTTTCACAGCATTTTTACTCCCCTCTGCCATGACATGGAGAACAGGGCACCAATAAAAAATTTAACTAGCACAGCAATATCAGCTCAAGTGGTGAAACCCAAGTGTTTACCAAGCTACAGGCTTTTACATGTGTACGCAAGTTGTGATACATACACACCATTTCAGAGTTTAGACTGAGACATAGTTTAGGTACATATTATCTAGTGAAGACAATAGAGGTGGGAGAATAGAGTCAATTTTTCCAGTATTCACTCAATAAAAATAAAACATCCACTTTGATCCATATTTTTAACTATTTCTCACAGAGATTACAGCAAGCATTTATTTTTTTCTTAATTCTTGCTATCAAAGTAGTATTATTTGCCATTCTTTATAACAAGTGTAACAAGTGTATTGCTGAGAAACAGAAGTCCTATGCCAATGTGATAGAATTTTAAAGATGTTAAAAGGTATGAATTAATAGGTATTTCAAAGGTAAGTATTTAAGTGCTTACCCATTTAAGTGTTTACCTATCTTTATTCCCATTAAAGAACTATTTGCATCTAACACTTCTTCCACATGGTTTTAGAATCTGACCCTCTGTTTTAAAGAAAAGTTTTTGGACAGTCATCTTGAAATCACTTGCATTCCTCTTGTTTTATAAAAATGTCAGCTATTCTAAGAGGCAGCAGACATTGTGAGGTAGTACCACACAACCAGTCAAACACCATAAATAGTCTGTAGCGAATACTTTGGGACATATACGGTTTAAGTAGTTTATGGATAACCTATATGCTCAACTGACTTACATGAAAGCTTTCTCAGAAATATTTCACACAAAGAAAAAATGAGACATTTTGGGCACTGTTTTCTGGGAATTGTTCTCCCAGCTTTCCAAGACATTAATTAGAGTTCCCCAAAGTGGGGTGGTTTGTTTTCATTTTATTTTGTTTTGGGGTTGTTGTTTGTGGGTTTGTTTGTTTTTTTTCTAACAGAAGTTATGCTCTCCCCTCCCCAAGGTTACCTTCTGCATTTTACAAAAATAAAACATGTAAATGCCTACTTCAGAAACTGGAACAGGGAATTAAAATGATATTCAAAAGGAGCTGAATTCATCTAAAAACTAAAGTACATTGTCAACCACCTCCACTTGCTCCAGGCACTGATGCCATGATTAGCTATGCAAGAAGCTACCTGCTGGTTTAGAATTATATGAAGTCACCTCAGGGTATCTACAAGCTTCTCACGCACAAGATACTGACAGTTTTTTTAGTTGGCTTGAAACACAGTTGTTGCTACATCCAAGTACTATATCATAGATTGTTATTTCATAAGCTGTCATTAAGGTAGCTTGCCTTATTCTCACCAAACAATTAGTCTGCAAACAGTAATGGTTTGTTCCAAATAGCCTCAAAGACTACAAGGCCTCTATCATTTTTCAGGTAACAACTTCTCATCTGAAGTATGAATGTGCACTGTTTTATAATAATAGAGAATTAGGAAAAATAAGGTATTATAGGCTTCCTTTACAAAGCAACTTAAACTGGGGAGTAGTAGCAAGAAAGAGGAGACATATCGTGGTACAAAGATGCTTGATAACAAAGATACCTGCAAATCTGAACAGTAATACATATGTACAGGAGTTTGGAGCTGAAAGTGTTTTTACCTGAACTGGCCAACTTTCTTTGGAGCACCAGTATTTTGTTTTAGTTGTTTGTTGTCAGTTACTATCAACATGAAAAGCAAATCCTGGCAGCACTGTGGATTAGATATAAGAATAAATATAGTTAAACTTTCTCAAGAGGAGCAGCATAAATGTTGTTTATTTTGTTTAAAATTAGTGAGGATACTTCAGTTAGAAGGCACTAGAGCTACATTTGGTGGTCTTTCTGCATATTTTGCCCAAATGTTCCTGGTTATCACCAACTCACACTGCACAAAGAAAGGATGAGCAGTTCCAATTAGATCAGATGTTTTGCACACATCCTTATGCAAATGCACCTATAAACTCAATGTGGACAATCAGCTCTTTACCCTTCCATGTTAAGTTTTCTTCTAGGCTGAAGTCCATAAACCCTATTACATTTTGAAGCTCTTCTCTGACAAAAACAAATATTTCCTTTAAAAAGTGCTTCAGTAATTGCACACTTCATTATTCAAAATTTAGTTTGGATCAACTGACTCATTTTTACTTGTAGTCTAACCAGATCTTCATTGCCATAAAAAAAAAAATCAAGCACAACAATCTGTCTTCACTCTGATCTTCCCAGCTTCCGTGTTTACTTACTTATTCCTCCTGAACTGTGTCCATACAGCCTTCCTCATCCTGGTCCTTTTACGTGTGCAGATGGCACTCATGATATTTACATGTGTTTGCATGTCAGGAATCCTTGCTTGGCACAGCATTCATAAAGGTGCCAGTTAATAATTCTAGCAGGGAAGATGGGAATAGATGCTGTCAGCACTAGTCCAGAGTAATCTGCACCTTTGAAAATTAAACCATTTATATTTAGATACAGAAATATAGACTGAAGAATCTAAATATAATTCTTAGGTTGAAAATGTTGACCTCAATGAACATACCCCTCTGTCAAAAGCTTCAGAGGAATGGTATTATTAAACAGTTGAAGAGGATGATCTAAACTCTTCACTGAATTCGTCTCCTGGTACAACTCGTGGTCCATAAGCAAACACTTTCTTGAAAGCCATCTTGATCTTAGCTAGCCCATTGCATTTTAATGTAACCAGCATTAAACCATACAGCCCATGAGTAACAAAAAAAAAAAACTGGTTTAATAATTGAGGAACCATAAGATCTACTGCCATCAGGACCATATAGCTCTGCTTTGGGAAATTCATGCACGGGAGTGTGCAAAGGGCTCGAAACAGGTGAGATGCCACATACAGAAACACAAGCACACATACACACATATATGCATATACATATATATACATATGCACATATATGTATATACATATACAGTCTTCCTGTCTCAAAGAGTTTCTACTGTAATCACAGACAAGACATAACACCAGAAAACCACAAGAATAGGAAGCAGAGAGAAGGAGGAAGAATGGAAAACAGCTTCCCTAATGCCAATGTATTTACTGCTTCAGCTGAGATTTCACACTATAAGCTATTCAAAAACAAACTCATTAGTGACTTCAAAGCACACAGAAGTCAACATAAAGGCTCCCATTTGTCTGCCATAGACATTGAAGCAGGCTTTTGAAAATACATGGCTACCTGCTTAGTGTCAGACGGTGCTAACCAATGCAAAATGTCACTCACCAAAACAATTGGCATGAATAGGTTTTCTGTTTCTTCCATATTTTGCTGTCAGCTTGTCATACATGAATTGCTTCTCAATAGTAAACAGACCATAGCAGGTTTGATTAAGATCAGTTTCTATTATAGGAGTTGCAACCATTAATTATTTGCCTGACTAATGATGAGATGTGATGTGGTTCTTATCTAATGGCCAAGGGTATCAAGTTCATTAAAGTTCAGCAAATGTAAAACTAAAAATTCTCAGATGCTGCAACTTTTTTAGAGGTCTCATAAGAGCAAAATTATCCAGCATGCACATTCACATAACTTCTTTTTCCTTTTTTTTTTCTTGTTGTGGTATAAAACTCAAGCTGCATTAAACAAGAAGAGCAAATGAAAATTAGTTGGAAGATTATTTCAAGTTGCTCCCATCTTAAAATTATTTGTTCTTCCCAAAAAAATATTTAGTAGCTTCCTTAGTGGGTGTTTTCTGTTATGATTTAAAATTATATCTCATAAATCCCTTGAAGAATTATCCTAAAAATACAGGGTGAAACACAGGCTTATTGAAGTCAATGCCAAAACTCCCATTGACTGCAGCAGAGCCAGGATTCCACCCACATTAAGATTCAAAACAAGAAATTACAAAATGTCCTTTTTAGTAAATGTTTAATACCATTGTTCAATGCCCAGTTCTTCACTGGTTTTAGTCTTCACTTTTACCTTGTCTTTGAATGAGGTTTTAAACCCAGACTCAGCTTACAACAAGCCTGTAAGTGTGCTTTTCATGCATTTATGCATTTATATTTATAAAAATATATATCTTGTGCTTACAGAGTATCTAGAAAGAAATACAGCATGTGCACTTATTTCTTGCTTTTGTGTATCCAAACATTTTGCTGCTACAATTTGCATGTATATTACATAGCTTGATTAAGGCAACTGAAAAAATCTACTTGTAAATTACTCCAGCGATAACTGTTTGCCTTAGAGAAAAAACACCATTTCTTTAGCACAAGATAAGAGTCTTTCTTAAACACACTACATCTTGAATTTTAAGTGCTTGGCATCCAGATGACATTTTAAGAATTTGATGTTAATATCCAGGAAATAATAAAGTTGCTATAATTAATACACAGAAATCTTGCTTGTCAAGCTCATGGGGCTGCTACATATGCAGTGTATCCAAATCAAGGCTAAAAAGCAAGGAAACGAAACCATAAGCTACACGAAAGCATGCAGATTCTACTTTTCCTTTCAAACCTTGTTTATTACTGTCAGAACACTAGATGCTACACCCCTCATGGAGCTTCCTTAAGATCACCAAACTCCTGCTACCCATTTAACCACTTTCCCCAAATAGTCATTTAACCAGACTTTGATTTCAAAATGTAAAAGCCACAGCATAAACAGGGGAAGTCACCCATGTTGACAGTCACATGTCTCTCAAAACCAGACGAGGAGGGAGGACAAATCTTCTACAAACAGTGGATGTGTAAGTATGGCAGGATGGGTACATCCATCTCCAGCACTGCCCCATGCAGAGCAGCCCAGGTAGCCTGAGCCGGTTGGTGTCTCCGTCCAGAGGATTTGACCTCCATTAATGAGAAATAAATAACCAAGGCCGTCATACAATTCCATCCTGTCTGAAAAAGTTTTAATGAGATTAAGAATTGCAATGAAAACGTATAATTAATTCTCCATTTTCATTCTAGCTGTTCATATTTGCTTGCCAGATGAAAATGATAATTGGCTGATATGGTCTCTCAAGCAAGAATCTAACTGCCTTTAGCTTCAGGGTATTAGATGACTTGTTCTCACAAAAGGAGATATTAATAGTACTCATTAGCAGCAGACTGACTTTCTACCAGCTTATAATAACTCAGACAGGCAAAAGTCGGTTTTACTGGGGCCTGAGCAGTGCTTACTCAGCACAATCAGAACATGCTTCAGTGAGTCTGAGTTTTTTGGGAAGAAAAAGGAACATGTTTCCCAGAAGAGCTCCGATGCAGTCCTGGGTGGCTGAGAAAGCACTACAGACAAGTGAAGCAGCTCATCAAGATGCTCGTTAGAGTGAATATGACTTGATGATAGCCAGGAGTGGGTATCATGCCACTGGTCTAAATCTTGCAAGAAACAAAGGCAGGATAGCTGCTTTCAGTTCTCGGTGGCATTGTGTTCTGAGTTAACATAACACCTTAATTCTGCATCTGACCAACCCTCGCTCTTGCAGTGAGGGAGGTAGTGACTTTCTAGACAGAGAGCTGTTAAAGCTCTCTGCCCCTTGTGGATGTCTCACCCACAATGTCCCATACTTCCTTTCTCTGGTCAGTTATGAGAATCACCACTGCTCTGTGTCCTCAAGGTGAAACAAAGGCAGCAGCACATTCCTCACAGAAGCCTCACAGGACTAGAAATAACTTGTCCCTGTGACCTCTCAGAGCCAACCTGTTGATTTTTTTGAAGGTGGAGCAGACTCTTTATTAATTCTGGCATTTCCTCCGTGTAGACCTGTAATCACAACTTCCTTGTTTCAGACTGACAGTGCTGTTTCTGACCTATAAACTCCTGAAAGGCTTGACAAGTGTTTACCTCGAGGATTACCTCTTACCCTGCTCTGTGCTGCTGCAGCTGAGAAAAGGCAGCTGAAACAATACTCCAAAAAACAAGAAGCTGTTGGTATACAATGGAGATGAAACAACTTTGGCGGAATATCTCAAGGATAAAGGTTACTACTTTGCTGTTAATGTGAACTGGACTGCACTTTTAAGGATCTGTAGAGGGTAGCTGAATACCATTATAATGAAGTGATACATTTATGATACCACTGTCGTACACACAAATCCCAGTGCAATGCAGAATGAGAAGCACAGAAAATAAACAGCAAAATGGTATGGACCTTGTGCTCCTAACTAGTCAGGAGAGTATTATGGAGCCTTCCAGTAGGATTCACACAGTACTTGGTCCCTGCTGCTGCTCTCTCCCAGGAGTAAAGTACCACCCTTTTTTATGCAACTAGGCATTTCCAGCTCTGTGTCTACAGGCTTGGAGTCACAGCAAGTTTCTTGTTTTGAGGGCCCTTAATACCTGCAGAAGTTGGGCAACCCTGGCTCAGCTGTGTCCAGAAGAAAGCATCACCAAGACTGTCTCTTTTTCTTCTTCCCTTTTGAAATGCTTCCCTTTTCTTTTCCAGATACAAAGTCACATGAAACCATGATAGCTAGCATGAAGGCAGCTACAAGTACATGTATCACAGTTTTAGCTTTTCTCTCTGCAGGAGACAATTTAACTTGCTCTTGTCTGCTGGGGATAGATTCTTTCCCAGAAATACTTGAAACAAGTGTTGTGGAGCTTGCACTGGCACTTCCATTAGTGAGTGGAGAATCTTAATGGGTATTTAAAGCATCCCTGCATTCAGTAGTCTGTAGGCTTGTAAGATCATGGTGAGATAGTACCTTCTCTCATTTAAACATAGGAAAGCCATAGCTTTGCTTATGTAGCCATTTGAAATTCTTTAAAGGATTAACTGATAAGAATACGTTTTCACGTCGAAGATGTGATCCCTCCTTCTCAGTACATGTAATGTGACTGTCCATAGAGACAGGGTGTAGTAAAGGATTGTTCCAGGTAAAGCTATGAGGACTGGATGGTATCTAGTGACAGGATTTCTGTACAGGTATACAAAAGCAGTACACAAATAGGCTAACTTTAGTCTAATGAGGCTCATGACTCTTCCAGGGCTGGTTCAGGGCACTTAAAACTAGGCTTCTGCTCTGTTTTATCTACCATGGTAGACTCTTGAGGCTGTTCTGCCCATCCTGAAGTTCACCTTTGGAAGCACAAACTAGAAATCAGTCTGGATTTGACTGACTTTTCAGAGCAGGTGCTCACAGCAGCCACAGTCCCACCACTTAAAAGACCTTTTTCTGCCCTTCCTTTTTCTGTCACCACTTAGCTGTGCTGCCTGCCTGCCAGGGACTCTGCACAATACACATAAAATGAGGAAGGAATACACAGAGGGTAACTCTCAGGGGCTAAAGCTCAGGTAAACATACCAGAGCTGCTCATTAGCTCAGGCAAAGCTGGGAATGCAGCTGTGGTAACAGAGAACTTGGGGCAAGGTGCAAAGGCCGATCAAAAGGCTGACAAAATACTTGGGTTGTTAGCTCATGCTATATTATGTGTTATAAGGGCATGGTTGCTATCAGTACTTAGGGAAGGAAGCATAGATTGAAGCTGACAGAGGGACAGCTGCAGAAGCTGAAGTCATTGCATAAAGCTACAAAGGCAACAAGCTTCTAGTCAGAGATGAGTGGTAGGGATGGAGTAGCTCAATTACCAGAAGATGTTACTTTTACTTTATACACACAAAAGTCCTCCATACTCAGCAGAAGAATATCTAAGAGATAGCAATATTGTAAAGTGCTTGTTAAACCTATTTGTATCCTTTTAATAGGGACTTTGTTCTACTAGACTTTTCTGATTGGCTTTCTGGAAGGTCAGAAAAGGTAAGAGTACTTCCCAGTCCTCATTTTGTCTGCCAGTATTACCCTCAGGGGGTCAGAAACCCACTTACATCATCCTAAGCGCTTGTTGCCTTCAGAGGAATGCTCCTGTGTCTAAGGAAAGCTCAGCTGTGTAGACCATGACCAGACTGATTGTGTTTCACAACACAGAGTTCAAGTTGGAGGGGAAACAAAGCGAAATACTTGTGCTCCAATTGTACCCACTGCCTCTGACAGAGATGGTGTTTTAGAAACCGTAAAAACATTTTCAAACAATAGTAAGTGCTGTTGGACCTTAAACCTCTACGCTGGCACCCACAGTGCATAATTAGGTTTAATATTAGAGCTGGTAAGGAGTCACAGCCCTTGTTAAGAGACAGGCAGTGAGACTGTTCAGGAAGCCAGGGCTATCTGTAAATCAGAATAGTGCCCTCAGGCCTACCTTTGAAATAAAAATGTTCTATTTTTACAGCACCAAAGCCCAGATCCTCAAAGACATTCAGATGCTGAATTCATATTGACCTATCTTTAAGGTTTCAGACTTCAGATTTCAGCATTTTGGAACCAAGTACATGAACATGTTCCTCAGGTCTCTCTAAAATCAACATTAACCTTCCATTTGTTTCCAGATCATAGCTTATATCAAACAGTGATGACAGAATTCAAGACAGAATATTTGACAGGTAGTAATAACATCACGTACACTTTGTGTTTCTGGGGGAAAAAATCCAGCAAGAACAACTAGCATCAAATTCTTTTGCTGCATTGTAGTCTTTAGTCATACTCCTCTCCTATAACTGTTAAAACAAATTGCACCTCCAGTTGCTAAAGCCATATGTGGACTACATTAAAAAAGTAAATTTAAATTAGAATTGCATTTACATTAAATACATTGGAAGAAAAATAGCCATAGGAGCTACAGAATAAAGAAAGTGTTCAACTCTATCTGGTTTCTAAATAGTTTCTAATTTGAATAGGATTTTATCTGGCCTCATTTTCCAGGATACCTTAAGAATCACGCTTCCATGGCATGGAAAAGTTGAAAAGTCCAAAAAGCTTAAAAAATAATTTATTTTAATGACTTGTAAAAATCAATAATAAATGTACATTAATAAAAAAACCTTTAAAAATAAACCATAAAAAATTAAATACAAACCCAGAGTGGTGAAATGTTTTGAACAATTTTGCATGTATTTAATGTTTTAAATAATTTATAATTTTTTCTTAAAAGGCATTTCAAAATCTGTGGAGACATTTAATTTTAGAAGTCTGTAGAGATATAATGGTGAAGAGTACCTCAGAACTTAAAATGTCTTGTTATGCTGATCTTGTCAGTTCATATACACTGATCATGTGGATAGGTATAATATTACATGTAATGGAGAATGAGAAATTTGCTGAAATCCATGCTTGAAGCAGGAGGGAATACCAATTTTCAAGAAGCACCTGCTAAATATTGACTACGAATGCCTGAAATACGGTTTTTAAATGTAGAAATGTTCTTAATTAAAAAAAAAAAAAATCTCAATTCCTGACTGAACCAAAACTACAGACTTTAAATGGAAGATTCCCAGAAACTTTTAGCTTGCCCACTGACCAATAACTTATCCATGAATATTTTTAGCCTTAAGTAATTTAAACTAAAACCATAGTGCTCTATTTTATCACTTTTTTTTTTTTTTTTTTTGGATGCCAGATACCATAAGGTTTGAATGACAGAGCCACATCGCAGTTTTTAATTCCAAGTGTAACCTGCAGAGAGGCGCGAGCATTCCAACTGTGTCTAGAGTATCTGGATTGCCAGACTTCAAATCCCTGGTAAACAGCCTGTTGCAAACCTAAAAATAGCTGGACATGTGCAGGACCTGATGCAGCAGCTTTTAGAAGGAAGATTCCCAAGCAGGGGGACAAACAGAAGTTCAATGAGTTATTATAGCTGATTCATTTTAAGTTTTTCTTTATTGATGTTTGCCTTATAATGCTATCAATACTACTCTGAGTCAGAATATCATTTAGATGCCTTGAAGACTCTGGAATATATTTTTCACCAGCCACATGGTGAAATTTCATTTTAAGTTTTTGTCCCCTCCTAAATACTAGCAGCTACATCTGGACCTTGCTCTTTGACAGCCAAACTCCAGTTATCTCAAGAATAGAAAGACTTCCAGAGAACTTTCAGGAACAGAGGGTCTTTTTCCCCTCACTCTTGTGAACTGGTCTTTTGGCATCTAAGAATATCTGTTTCAGGATCTCCAGAATTTGTTCCCCAAATTTTCAAAAATTCTGTTGGTATATATTGAATTAATTTATGCTATTGACATGTTTGGGGTTGAATGAAAGTCTTCCAGAAAAAAGGCAAGTTTCCACAGGCTGTTTTAGGTATTCCTTTGCAACAGCTGGCCTAACAGTATGGCATATGCGGCTGCCATCACACATGGAAATGAAATGAGTATTCTTTAGTTATGGTCCGGCACACAAGAGAAACCTTGAGAGCACTGCTAGCAGTCTCTGCAGAGGGTGTACACCTTTAAGCACCTGTCAATGAAACCTCAGAGGCCTCTTCAAGAAATGCTTCTCCATAGCATTACACTTCCTTGGTAAAGATCTCAGTATCAGTATGTCTTTCCCCTGAGTGCCGTAACGTAATGTGATAATTAGCACAAATGATAAGAAGTGGGATAGTAAAATACTTACTTATTGGCCCAGGAGGCAAGTACAAACAATTCGAGTTCTGTTGAACTTACATGCAGGTATGGTTTATCAAACAAAGGCATTTGAAATATAAGTAATGTATAAGGTTCATCATGTTCTTTTCTGACTATTACTTTGCTGAAACTACAGTGTAAACATGTTATATAAAATGTTTTGAAGTCTCAAAATAAAAAAGGTTTGGCACTTGCTATGTATGTCAAGGATTTATATTGCAAATATACATGCGTGCTGAAATAGTCATATTTCAGCATCTTGTAGTGCCTTACATATGCAGTTCACCCTTTCCAAAGGACTCCATTGCACGGATGTTTTGAGCACTTCTCTATTTATATTCATCCTGCAGCAAGTACATTCAGAAACTACTTCCATGACTTCAGTACCACTTTTGAAAGAACTCTGTTCTAATGCATTTATGTCTTACATACGTACTTAAATCCAGTACAATAACTGTGGGTAGTTACAGTAAGGGTATGTATACCAGACATTATACACAACATAGAATCATAGAATCAGCTAGGTTGGAAAAGACCTTTAAGATCATCAAGTCTAACCATTACTCCAGGACTGCCAAGACCACCACTAAACCATGTCACTGAGGGCCTCGTCTACACAGTTTTTGACCACTTCCAGGGACTGTGATTCCACCACTTCCCTAGGCAACCTGTTCCAATGCCTCAGTGAGGATTTTTTTCCTAATATCCAATGTAAACCTGCCCTGGCGCACCTTGAGGCTCTTGTCCTATCACTTGTTACTGGGAAGAAGAGGCAAACCACCACCTCACTACAACCACGTTTCAGGCAGTTGTAGAGAGCAATAAGGTCGCCCTGAGCCTTCTCTTCTCCAGACTAAACACCCCTAGTTCCTTCAGCAATTCTTCATCAGACTTGTTCTCCAGACCCTTCACCAGCTTTGCTGCCCTTTCCTGGACCCACTCCAGCACCTCAATGTCTCTCTTGTAGTGAGAAGTCCAGAACTGAACGCAGTATTTGAGGGCATCCTCAGATGGACTCCATCAGTCATTTCACTCCACACACAGCCAGAGCTGCTTTATTCTAACTGTATGATACAGACACTGTTAAAAGATCATCTGTCAATACATGTCATAGAAATTTTAGCATGTTCAGATATAAATAACATATACAAAAATTCACACTGAATTTTCAAACATGCAAAATCTAAAACCACAGCAGAAGCAATATTCTTGTATTTCTTGTAGGAGAGAGTAAACCCATAGTTCCTCTTTGCACTGCAGGAAATCAGTACGTTAAAATCAGCATAACCTACTTTTTCACAATGGCTCATTCCTACATGATAATCCAATTTTTAACATTCACATATGGGAATATTTTTTTCTGTTAAGTTTATGTAACTGTAAAGACAATGGACAAATTTCAGTACCCTTTGATACCATCATTTCCTCTTGGTACGTCACAAATATTCCATTTTTCTATTTTGAATTGAAATGTGGCCTGCAGCATGAAATTAGTATCGCTGCTCAGGGTGGGTCAAATGTGAAGATTCAAATCTGATCTTGTTTGAAATTTGCAGGAACTCCAATGGGGTTGAAAGCCAAGCTCCCATACAGATGGGTATCAAATCTCATCAAAACAATGGATATCTCCTAACTTCTTATTAGCATTTCCTTGTTGCCTGTACTAGAAACTTCACCATAATTGGGTTAAGAACCTAATCTATCCCATATGATTTGAGGATAATGCTGTGGGTTGTTTCATGACTTTTTCCACTCATCTGCTTTACTGAGGGAAAGTACAGGAAAGAAGCACACTATGAAGGTAGTGTGTGGTAAAGCTTAGGATATGATTCAAGGAAATCACCATGAAAGTAAAGAGAGGGAAGTTGTGAAATATGGCACAGAACTGTGGTATTAATAAGCAAATAGTACTTTCTTCAGCAACTAGAAAACTAATGAGCAAATGGAATGTCTTCCCCCCTTTTTCTCCCCATATAGGTCTCTGCCTTCTAGCAAACTGCCATCTGACATTCAAGCCATTCTGCGCCTGAAATTACATAGTGGCCATACTGAACATATATTCCATTCACTGACAGAGTGGAGTGACACAGGAGCCACAGCGCACTCAGGGACAGGGGAATCCAGGAGGAGGGGGAAACAAACCTTCTCTCGAGTGTGTCTGGACAGACTGAAAACCAAGTAGCTGTAGGCATTCACGTAGGAAGGAGGCTGTTCTAGCAGGATTCTGAGTACTGCCTAGGCACCTGGGACACAGTAGAAGCTTGTCACCTAGACCCACTCCCAGCCAAGGCACCTACATATTTTTGAGGACTTCTGCCAGGAACCACGATGCAGAACAGTGCTGGACCTAGGTCTTGCAAAGGCTTTGGCTAGCACCCTAACCACCAGAAAATCTTTCCTCTTGTTGTTCTTTATCATTGAAATGCTGAAGAATGGTTTTGTGGTTTAGCCCAAGTCAGGATCAGAAAACATGGAGCCAAGCACCCCAGGAGCAGGCAGGTGCAACACGAATTGTAATCGGAGGCACACCCATCTTAAATCAAAGGTATATTTGCTTCCTGGCTCCTGTTCCTGGCTTGGACCCTGCACAAATCACTTGAACTGTTGGTGCTTCTGTTTCCTCACCTGTGATTTTAGAATAACGAAGCTGGCCTAATTCCCAAGGCTACTGTGAGTTTCCACCAATGCAGACTCCTAAAGGACAGTGAGATCACTGGTCAGGAATCTGTATGTAAATGCACTATACAGTTATCATTAACGTTACTCGCATAGGACTCAGATGTGTAAATACACATGCAATATCATTTAGTTTTATTGGTTCATTATGCACCAGTGAACTAATTGCAGATTACTGTGTCCTTAGTTTTAATACTTTTTTCAGAGTTACTGAATTGCTCAGTCAAACATCAAAGCCTGGCTGAATGTCTTAAAAAAATTTGGGTCGTTTTCTCCTTCATATAAATGAGTGGTTGTGGTTTAATGCAGCTGAGAATCCAACTTCCGAATTTGTGTTAGGTAAGGTTTCAATCACTTCTGTCAGCCAGTACAAAATGTTCTAAGCTGGTTGAAAAATTAATGAAAATGAATAACCTGGACTGTTAGCCATATCCCTTCCTCTGCTCTGGAGCTGCCCATGTGGCATTCCTTGAGGGAGGCTGTGCAGCAGGAAGGGTAATCATGCTGTGGTTAATTGGTAGGGCTGGCTGCAGTCTGGCTCCCTTCCCACTGGCAGCTCTCAGGCATTCCCAGTGCAGCCCCAACTGCTGCTGCATCACTGGTGGCATCAGCCCAGCTTTAGATGGGGCTGGGTAGTTTGTTGTTGCTTCACTGTGCAGCCAGTATATTCCTGAGGAGCTCAGTCAGGAGGAAACCAGGAAATGTTAGTAGCTTACAAGCCAGCCAGTTCTCCAGTTCTTTCCCTTTGCCAAGAGTCAAAGTCTACCGTATACAAAGAAGGCATTATAGCTTCTCATAAAAAGGTCACAAGAATCTTTTGTAATGGAAAGTGGTGTACAGCCTAAATATAGGATCTCTCCCAGAATTCCTATGGCGTGTAGATTAAATTCTGTTTGTAAGTAATGCGTGCGTTGCTGCTGCCCTGTGCCATTTGAAACTTGGCAATCAAAAGATGAGAAACCAATCTATTCTGTTTGTAGCTCTGTAACTAGAAGGAGATATCATTATACTTATTTTAAAGCAGAGGAATTTTAATTGATCTGCACAATATTCCAAGATGAATCACTGACTTCTCAGCCTCTTATGGAAAATGTGGGTGTTCTGTTTGTCTTCCTTCCTTTATTAGAATCATAACTTGCGGTGTGTGCATTTGCTCAAGTGGAAAGCTCACAGTGTATGTGAGTTTTTAAAGTATATCGTAAAAATCCACACTGCATGGAGTTCCTGGGCAACACATGCCATCATGTAAAAATTCCTGAGTGTAGAATTACATCACAAGCTATTACTGTGTCAAAATATGTAAAGATTAGCTCTTAATGGCCCCCTGGATCAATAATGAACATTTGAAATATCTTAAGATACAGATTTTCAGGCTTGACAGAATTTTTACTTAAAGATGATGGAAGCTGATTAATTACAATTAAATATAATCCTGTTTAGAAAGCAGCAGTTGTTCAATAATACATCATGTGCTGCCCAGGGAAATGGTAGTGGGGATTTCTCTCCAATCTATCTTTGTTGTAATGTTCCTGAAAGCTTCTCAAATCCTGATCCTATGTGGTTGCCACTAAGAAAACCTCATGCTAGAAAAGTACCCTCCAGTCAACTTATCCACTTAGCCCGTGGTTAAAAAGAAAAACAAGTAAGTATATGAAGAAAATAATGGAATTTCCAAACCTTATATTGGCCCTGCTTAATCTAAAAATCCTGTTTGGCCTTTCAAGCATTGTTGAAAACCTGGCAGACATCACAAAGAGCAGAGAAATACGTATTAGCTGTGCTGTTAGACATGCACTTCTAGGAAGCTCTGTCCTTTTGACATTACAGATCTTGAAATGAGGAGTTACTGGCAATTTCAGCATCAGAAAACCGAGCCAGCATTTTCCATGGAATAGCTTTTCTCCTTTCTGGCTATACTTCCAACTACTCTGAAACAAAGCAGTCCTTATCTACTGGTACCTTTTCTATTCTGCTCTCAATCATTATTCCAGCAACACCCACACTCAGAGAGTCTGCAGGTTATTATTAATAAAAATCATTAGAAGAAAAACAGATTTTGCTTTCTGATTTTTTTTTTTTGTAACAAAGAAACAATCATTAACTTTTAGAGTTTCAGCTTATATTACTGCTTGAGTGAGATGGGGCAGCAATTAATTCTACTGTGAAAATGACAAAGTATTTACAGAAGGCACATGGTTTTATTCTTGATGTATATATATATTTATACACACATGTATATGTGTACATGCACATTTGAGTTATATCAGATCTGTGAGGAAAAACCTAACAAAAAAAAATGAAAATAGATTTTCAAAGCATATATTTGTAAATTGCTATTTGTGTAGTCATGCTATGCAGAAGACTATAGACAAGCCCTACTTATAAATATTCAAGATGTTATTAGTACCAATGTTCTGGATGCCAGCCATGAAACGCCACTAAATGTTCATCCTGCATTGCTTGAAGCAGTGCACAGTTAGGATAGCAGTGATTCTGACATTATCTGACTTATACCAGGAAAAGAAACAAATAACGTCACTGACAACTGAAAAGGCATTTTTCAGAAAAATATATGGTTGCTGGAGGCCATAATTCTGGTGGAGTGAGATTCCTCTCCTTATTTTTGCCATCTGAAAGTGAATTGTCTTATCTAAACTTGTCACCTTGATTCTCTCTTGGGAAGTCAATGGGGAAGTGGCAATTCATCTTATTCTAGTATAATTGTCTAAGATAGGTAGAAGAGCTGCCCTTTAGGTAGATGAGCTGCATCTCATTCTTTGCATCGACTGCAGAGAGCCATGATGAATTACTGAGATTTAGTCTTTAATTTTTAGGTGATTAACGGTCAGCAAGACAAATACCACCTGGCTCCCATGGGAGACGAGACAAATCTCACATTGCAAGACCAATGGAAGGAACAAACAATCCAGCACCTGGATGTTGTAGTCCCGATTTTGGCTTCCTTGCACTGAATTATTTGGTCTGGAAGGAAGAAAAATCTCTCAAATTAAGGTTATGGTTTTATTCAGTAATTAGGGAGAAAGATTTGTGTTTCACATGCCATCACCACCTTTGAATCACTCTTTGATAATAACAAAGACTGGTTTTTCCAAAAAAAAAGGATTAGACTTTAATTTTTAATAGATCTAACGGTCTTACGGTGCTGTGAAGTCATAGGAACTAGAGATCTGTTTCCAAAAGCATTTTCTGCAAGAGATACTGGTCTTCTGGAGAGTATAACAGGTAGGTCTTGTGGAGGGGAAGTAATTGCTAATGTTCAATAATTTATTAATTATTTAGGTCCCTTATGCAAATGGTCTCTTTTGTCCTGTACCCTTTGAGCTGCCGGTTGATGCCGACCAAAAGCAATTTATGCAGAGGTGAGGGAGCATTTGGTAGAGATAGCTGACATTTTCACAGATAGACACAGCAATGGGAGATCACTTGTTCTCTTTGACCACTCCATCACACCTCAGGAGAAAGATTCAGCATGGCAGTGGCATCACATGTAACTCCAGCTAAACCAAACTGAGCTACTTGGGTTACTTAGGCTTCCATGTGAAACTTACCCTTCTCCCTAAGGCTTCCCTGTGACACACGAACACACCATTGTCTGGAGAGAGGCATGGCATTGCAGACTTCACGCAGGATTAAAGGAGGAACGCATGCATGTTAATTTGTTTTACAGCAAGATTAATTAACAGAACAACACAGTGTGCAGGGCTGAATGTTTATCTAAGCAGCTTGGCATGCATGTTTTATTCTACTACCCTCCCTTGAATTAGTTCTTTGTGAAACAGATGTCAAAAAGAATAACTGATATGGGTAACTCCATTGTGATGTTACCTAAAAGATTTAAATAATGTGACTAACCTGGTCAGAAATCATTGGTGACATTATCTTTGGCAAAATTCTCAAAAATATGACAAGCAAGAAACAGCATAAAATGAATTTATACACTGGTTTCTCTTTATGGCACCATCCCAGCTCCATTTCAATATGTTGACCCTGTTGATGAGACCACTGTGGAAATTTTGCCACTTTGTTGCACTTAGCTTGATGAAGAATTGATGGTGGGCACACAATCTACCTTTCTTACACATTCCTGGTTCACTCCTGTTCATGGTGAATGTTCAGGCTGCTGTTTCCTGCACTCAGGAGGGCTTAGACAAGGGAGAGCAGGTCTTCATCCTGTCCTGCGCCTCTTTTGCCAGCCATCTCCCAGTGCTGCCTCTGGCAGCTTCTCTGGTTTTCTCTATCTATCTCCTCTGTCTCCCTGTGGTATTTCTCACAATGTTATGCACAGATGCAATACGCTAATCCCTTTGCCCCTGAGGCACATCTTCATGATACAAGACAGTAAAGGCCAGCCTTACCCCATGACTGCCCTGGGCTACAGAGAGCAGCAGGATACTAGTGTGGCAGCACTGCTTAAAACCTGGGTATCAGCAGTGTACAGTATGTTGTACACTACAGAAATACTCAGTTAAGTTTTCCTTCACACACTAGTGACATGGTATTGGACTTGTGAAGTGAAGCTGAAGAGCTTCACTGTTTCAGCTATGCCTTCCAGAAAGAAGCTCAACTGCATCTTAAAATTAATTATCCTGAGTCAAAGAGAACTGTGATAATAAATAATGTCAGTAAGGGTTAGCTTACTGCATAAAAATTTATTGTAGTACATTGCAGTGACCCAATCGAGGTATCACTTACAAATCTCTAGTCTTCAAAGCAATTAAAAAAATAAATACTGTAAAAATCTGCTGCAATCAACTGCAATTTGTACTAAATACTTAACTATCTTTGTTTATGAAAAAAAAAAGTAGAAAGAATGGGTTTTGATATCTTAATCTTTGGTTTGTATCAGCTTTCTGTTTCTGGAATGTAAAGCAAAGTTACTAAGTATCCCATAAATCTATAACCAAGCTACTGGGAAAGAATCCATGAAAAGCAAATGCCATAAGAAATACAAAAGCTGTTTTCTTTGTCTAGTTAAGAAATTTCTAGTCACATCAAAATAATGTGTTTTAAACAAAGCAGAACTTGCTTGCCATTGATCAATTGTATGCTAAAATTTTAGATTTTTGCCTCAGAAACATGTACAACTCTGGTATACAAAGCTTCAAAGCTCTTTCAATTGGTTTTCCTTTTGCATAAGAAATGTATTTCATGGAACAGGAAATATGCATATAACAATAAATTATTTAAATAATAAATAAAGCAAGGACAAATTAAAAAATGCTGAGAAAAACTGTGCCCTCCAAGAACTCTGAAATGTTTTGAATAACTGTGAAAAAAACTTGTTACTAGTAATTCAGGCCCAGCCTATCTCATTGACTTCAACGGTAACTGACTTTGGTTCTTGAAGAGGTTATACACACATGCAGAAATACTGATATGATACATCTTATAAATCTAAGGTAAAAAAGCACAAACGAACATTAATCTGTACCCTTTACAGAGTCTCTTCTTGCAAGGAACAGTCCGAACATTATGCAGCATTGCAAGAAAGTGTATGCTAACTGAAGATGGGCTCAAGTGAGGGAAATAATTTTCAGAAACGGAATGGGATTCAGCAGAATGATCCACATTCAGACTTGGTTTTGCCCTGTTAGGACAAATGTAGTCTTTCCCAAGTGCAATACTTATAATGAATAGAGTATTTCTGTTTGCTTTTTGTTCTGTTTAGTTTTTGTTATCTTCTTCCCCTGTGTATTACACAATGGCTGTACTTACCAAATAAAAATCATGGTACTTTCCACCAGCATACAAAGGACTTTTCTCCTGTCTCTCATCATGAATAGATACTCTGATCTTTAGAATTTTCCTCCAATTGTTTTTTTTAATTGGCCACTGTCTGTGACAGGTTACTGTGCTAGAAGGACCTATGGCAATATTCAGTGTGGTTGTCCCTATACTATGTTCTTACAAAAGATGTACAAAGTTTTTATAACATCGAACTTGTGCGTGGGTAAGGCTGCACCCCACAAGTATGGAAATGACAAACTGACCATGTCTTAATCCATGCTGTTGAAACTGTTGGGTATTTTATTGAAGTGGGTGGTGGCCAATTTCTAAAGCTGAGCTTTCAATAGAAAATTCATTGTAGCCTTTACTATAAATAAGTTAATTGTGTTCGCAAGCTATTGACAAACACATTCCAGAGTTCAAAATATGACAATCAGAAATTGGCAGCAGTTTCATTTTAGCAAAATAAATAAGGATGAAAAGTATATGCTCATTGTTTGAGAGAAATTAATGAAAATTCTAAGTAATATAAAATGTTGCATGTTCCTGTTTCTAGCTGGTTATTGATAACAATACAAAGATGGAAACATATGTGTTAGGATAATATTAAGTGGAAAGCTATTCTGAACACAGGGAAGGGGCAATCCAGACAAAACCTGCCTGTTAGGCAGAATTCTGAAGGTAATGTATTGTTCTGAAAAGAGCAAGGCCTTGAGACTTTTGACTTCAGAATTGTTCCTGCTTTGAGCAGATGATTGGACCAGAGGACTTCCAGCAGTCAAGTCTCTCTGAAATTATCCTGTAATTTTATGTTCCTATGTCTTTGTCTCCTAAAAACAGGAGGAGACAAGAAACTGTGAATAGAGAGAGTGAAATTTCTTCTCCATTAGGGTCTGAGAAGAGAGCAGCAGCCTGTATAGTATCCATCCATAAGGGGACATTATGCTACCCTGATAAATATTTGAGGTTGTGTATTGGTTGATGTTCGACTGTGTTGTGGACAAAAGAATGAACAAGAAGCAAGCTGCTCTATTCCATCAAGGCTCAGGTATTTTATATGTTTGTACATAGCTGCAGAACTTTGAAGTAAGCAGAAATTTTAAGGTCCTGACCTGACTTGTGAAGCTTTGGTACACCTATAAAATGGGAAGATGCTGGGTGTGGGTTGTTAAATGGTAATTTTCAGGATTCAAATACAAGGATCATGCTTTCTCTTGAAACATGGCAGCAGCTGATGGTAGTGGTGATGGTGGTGGTGCAATTACTCTTTTATATAGGAACATGATTATTATAGCTCCTACACAAGTTCTAGGAAAACTGCTCCAACACCTGAGCTATAGGATTAAAGAGAATCTGTGGGTTTGTCATGAGCTATATAACCACCACCTTGGTAGCTGATAAAGAACTTGTTCAGTGGCTGAAATTAGGCATTTTGTGAACAGTGTTCTCTAGTGCCTTGGGAATTCAGAGGCAGATACAAGCAAATAAGTGATGCAGGATGATCCAATAAATCAAGCCACAGTTGAAAAAATTCTTCACAAACCACATAGGATGTTGTACATTAGGATTGATTTGACAGTAATATTTATTTTCTGATAAGAAAGGAAAATGTAAAAAGAAAATATAATTAAATTAGACCGTATTTCAGAGTGGAATTATGGAAAGCTGAGGAGATTGAGTTCTGGAGGAAACTAGGACTGGTTTTTTAGCTGGTTTTTGTTGGGCTGTTTAGGGGTTGTTTTCTTTTTTGTTTTTTTTTTTTGTTGTTTTTTTTCTCATTGAAATGTAAATAACTATGAAATTTACCTTACAGAAAATCTTGTCACTTACTTTTTAAAATATATTGTCTATACATTTATTTTCTTTGCAGAAACTGTATTTGGTGGTGCTGCTCTCAGTTTTGCATAATGTCTTAATATCTGTAATGAGCTATGAAAATTAGACAAATATCATGAACTTTGTCTTGCTAATTTTTTTTAGTTTTTGCTAATCAAAACAGATCTTGATTGTGTTTCCTCAGCTCCAAGACACACAACTTAAGAGGAGGGGGTTGTTTTTTCAAGAATATTTTCCCTTCCTTATCCCTTACATAAACTCTTAATGGATCAAAACAATAGTCTTTCATTCCTGAAGTGAACTGTATATGGAATCTTCAGAACACTCCCCTTAGCACTGGAAAGAAAAATAGAAAATAAAAAAAGTCAAACTTTTTCTCTTAGTGGAAAGTTATTTATAAGATCAGGTCAAATAGAAAGACGTGGCAAATGGGGTAGGCTGAAGAACAGACCACCTTGGCTTTCACCCTTTTATAGAGCACCAGCATCAGTTTGTGATTTAAATGGTAATGAAGACAACAGCTGTATGGGCCCCTGATAAGGAGTTTGTGGAACCCTTAAATGGAGTGAAGCAATTGCAGACACTTATGCCTGATAAAAAAAAGCAAACTTCAGGAGACTTCACCACCAGGTGCTCTCTTTGCCTCCTAGGTTACAAGAACCTATCCACAGTCTGTGGCAAACTGCATTATGGCAAACAGCACCAACAAGAACATGTATGTCCAGTGACCTGGTGAACCACTCAGGGGCAGCAATGGGGCAGCAATTGAAAAGAGTACAGCTCTGTCAGTGCAGTGTGGTTAATAAGATTTATAGTTAAAGCTTGACATGGTTGCTTATTTTATTCATATATGTGAAAGCAAAATTATTTTAATGGAAATTACATTAAAGGACTTGAGAATCTCAGACTTTCAAATTTAGATATTTGTGTGAATGTGTGAGAAAAAATATTTTTCAAGAGATCATAAACAATAAAAATATGATTTTAGTTGTTTATTGTAAAAGCAAGCAAGCAAGAAAGACAGCCTTTTGTGCTTCATGCAGGTTGTTTATTTTCTGCTTGGTATTTGTATAAACTCCCGAAGGTGTTTGGAGACCCCTTGCCACATTATAGCTACAATAAAATCAACCTACACATCTCAAAGGTTCTCCAAAGATATTTGTTTCTTCTGTGTCAGGAAGGAGTGGGAAGAAAGGGAGTTAACCAGATTAATGTTTGTCTAGCTAGCAGAATGCTTGTCATCGTTGATCAGGACTCTAATTTATGTGACCACATGAGAGATAGAGACTCTCAGTCATAAACTCTCTCACTCACTACTGGAGGAAGACTTTGGCCAAAATTCAAACCTGTTATTTATTTTTGAAAATACAAATACAAATTCCACTGGGATTTCCCTGATGAATAACAGTGTAGCCAGAGAGGGAGGTAGGACCAAATTAACATAGCTAGAAAGCCACATACGGAGAGAGTTACTGTAACGAGTGAAATGTCAGATGAAAACTCAAAATGCAAAACAACAACAACAAAACCTCAATTGTTTCTTATTAATCATAATTTAGTATTATAGAATTTTGAAATTCTATCAGATTTTATAAAACTAAGTGAAGAAACTGGTTTTCTTTCTTTGAATTGGAGGTGAGTTAATAAAAAGAACTTGCCTCAAGAAGAAAGCATGAAAGGCAAAAATAAAATTTGATACCAGGTCTGAAGTCCTGGTTGACAATAGACAAGGAAGGACAGATAATGGGGTCATTAAGTGTTCAGGGAAAAGAAGATTGCCGAAGTTTGAGGAGTGTCTTCCCGGGTGGGAAGAATTGAAATTAAAGCTGATGATTTGGTTTCACATGAGAGAGATGTGAAATGGAAGTAAGCTCTGTGAAACCTCTGGACGTAAATGCGATGAGAATATTTGTTCAAGGAGCAGAAGGGTCAGGAAGATGTTGTGTCAGAAGGTACAAAACATGCAGAATGAGTTTCATGTCATCTCACTTTTAAAATCACTTTAAAAATGTTTGAGTTAGTCATTCAGATTCCCTTTATAGTCAATAAGTACTTCCAGGGAGTGAGTCACCTGACCTAAATTAGACGTCTATCTTGAGATGGGATGAATCACACACTCTGAGTGTCTATTGATATCTATTGACTATAAAAGGAACAAGGACTTGCTTAGATGCAAACATCTACATTGCAGTTGAATCCCATCCGTAGGCAATTTACAGACTACTTGCTAAACACCAAGAAAACCCATTATTTCGATCAAGCTTTGAGCACAGAATGGGGGCACAAGGAATCTGGTACTTCACCCCCTTCCTCCCCACCATGACTACAAAGAGTGTTGTTAGACTGGGGTTTAGTATAAATCCTTTATTCAGTTAAGAATGAGAGGCCACAGAAAGGAATTTTGATCCACAGAAAACTGTGGAGCAACAATAATTAGGCTGAATCAGAGGCTCTGCTTAAAAGACATGAGGAAGATATGTGTTGGGCAGAAGAGAGAAGGAGCAAATAGTCTCTCTTCACTTTGGAATGTGGGATTCTGCACTTAATCAGAGACCGGTATCAAAGTGTTAAAACTTTATTAAAAGCAGAATCTAAACAAATGCCCTCCTCCCCTACTCACACTCCCAAATTCCTTAATGGAGAGTTTAAATGAAAATAAAAGTTCAAAATAAGTTCAGTAACTCTTGAGAAGCTCTTATATCTGAACATTCTGCGATGAGAGTAATTTGTTATACGTTAACTGGAATTCTTAAGTAACCAAATTTTAGAATAGTGCTGATCATGCTTGCAAAAAATTACCACATATTTCTGATATCCCATACTTTAAATATCATATGTTACGATTACACTCACAAGCTACCAAATATAATCTGTGGTTTAAAATCTTTAATTGTTCTCTGCTCTCTATTGTCACCTGTACGCAGTGTCCTTGATTGATGTAGATCAGAATTTTGACGTTAATTTCCATGGGGTAGGATTTCACCCACTACTTGGGCAATGCCAAATCTGCTGCATCTACAAGCTTGAGACTCCCACCTTCAGTAAGATTGTACTCTGTGTGCAAAAGATCAAGTAGAGGTACTGATTTTGGCTACCTTGTGTGGGGACTCTCAGTCTGGGAGTCCTGAAGGAACCTCAGCTGCTTCTATACATTTCAATGGTTGAAATAGTAAAATAATCCACTTTTACTTTTTGTTCAACCTTTTCTCAGGCAGATACTTCATGTCAATACACAGCTTCCTTACTTTGCAATCAGACTATTGCAGTATTCCTTGCCTGGGATTCCCTCTCTTTGCAGAGGTAACAGTTTCCCAAATAGTTCAGCTCATTGTGTGTGGGTTTTACTGAACTGTAAGAATCAGTTGGTTGATCTCTGCAAGGTGAACAGAGAACCAATGCATTTGTTGAAGGTATCCATGATACAAGTTAAAATATAGATGTCTGAGTCAAATACTGTCATAATGCAGCTATTGTACTCAAAAAAATATGTTGTTTCTACAATACAATAAGGTTACATCACTGATGACAGTAACTTTGTTTTCCCTAATACTGTACAGGGATTTTTTGAACAGGATTGTCACTATATTTTTGATACATTAGCAGTACAAACCCAGCCGATATGCAATAGGTTAAATGAGGTATATGGTAAAAATCACCCTTTAAAACTCCAGGGAAGCTAAACCATGGAAAGGTCTACATAAAACCTGCCTGAATAATTCATGGCAAGGTTTAGTATCATCTCCATTAAAGCCAATATAAGGAATACAAAGGCAATTTTAAAGCAACCTGTGAAACATTTAAATGTGCTCTGCATTCAGACTTAGTGTGGAGATTCCACTGAATCTTAGAGTGCATTTCTTAGCTTAACATTTGTTTTGCTAATTCCTCCATGTCTCCATGGATTGTATTTACTGTTCTGTTGCTAATGCATTTTAAAGCTTTAAAGCTTTTAACCTTTAATCTCCACTTATTCAAGTGAGGTTAAGTGATCTTTTTCCTTACCTTGTGTCCAAAAACAGGTCTTCAATCAAACATTCTTCTGAAAAGACCACACTCACACTTACCTGTATTGTCAGAAGCTTCCTTTTAAATGAGGAATCCTTTCTTGATGGTAATTCATAAGACACATATTAAACAGCCAGTGCAGAATTCAAGGGCAAAATAAACACTGGGCTTTTTTTTTCCCCTTGTCCTTTCACATTTAAAGAGCAAGATAGGAAGCACACTGGATGGAGACACATGAACAGGGCTCTTCACAGCAAAAAACAATATTATGTTCATTTGAAGTAGTAGTGCAATACTGCTACTGTAATGTAATACATAGCTTTTACAGAGATAAAAGCAGAGCTTCAGGGGAAACCCAGAAAATCGGACATGCTGTATCGAGGCAGATATGTTTGTAAATAAATCAACTTTAGAATTAATTTTGACAGTGTAAGAACTGAGTTCTAATTAGCTACACAAAGACCTCAGGAAACAGCACTAGTTTTAAACATTTAGCCCATTTTTATTTTGGCATTTCCCCCAGTTTCAACCCTCAACTCACTAGCTGTACTTTCTGGAGGTGCCTTCATCTTTCTTTTGATGAAGAGGGAGCCTGGGAGACAAGTTCAGAGAAAATGCCCATGCTTTAGACAAAGCAAGTTTGGAACTCATGCTCAGTCACCTCACACTACAAGGAGAGGCAGCCAAGTACTTGAAAATTCTGGGTCTAATATGCTCCCTTTCAAAAATGGCAGTTTTGAGCCTTTGCTCTTGCTGTGCATGGGTAAGATAGGAATCTGACAACAGCAGAAGCAAAAGGCCTGCAGAAGAGGAAACGTGTAGGCAGAAGGCTATACAGCTCGTCTGATGAGTCTCTTAATGGAAAAAAAACCACACTTATAGAAATGATAATCTCAGTGTAGCTAAATCCTATTCTCATTTACTCTTTGGCCTCTAGGCTGGAATTCCCAACCAAGTCCCCAGTTAGCTATTCTGAGATTTGCTAATGGTATCTAAATACATGATTTTACCATGAAACCCCTCTTCTAAAATTTTCCACATCCTCCAACATTTGGCATTAAAACTGTATTTGAAAACTGAGATGACATGGAAGTATCGGTTTAGAGAGATGCTAGCATACTGTTTCATCCTATGTGGGTTACCAAACACAGAGAATACCATGTTTAAAATGTGGACAAATAAATGAGAAATCTAGACATAAGAGGCTACAAAACCTGGGACTTTCAATTATCGAGACAGATCCAAAGCTCATTGTTGTCAACGGGAATTCTTCTGTTTACCCTGCCATCTTTCAGTCAGTCTCTGTACAAATCATACAGCAAAATATCCTTTTGGTATCATAGCTCAGGGTTGCTTGCCTATTTCGTTAACATGATAAAAAGCTAGGGGAAACTGGAAAATTAACAAGTTCAGTAACTTGTGGAAAGTGGAAATACAGTTCACTCTCAGATGATGTAACAACATAAATAGCATGCTCAGTGATAAATACCTTTTTTCAGTGACCAGCAGTATAAAAAAAGCCTTTAAAGGAATCTTGCGGCAAGTTTGTTCAAAGGCAGTATTCTAGGGTGTTTCTTTTTTCATTTTGGTTTTAATTATAGCAATTGCTGTAATAAAAGGTTCTGAGGTAAGGACTTGTGCATTCCATTCACTCACTGCTGTGTTTAATTCCTATCACTGTTCAATCACTTGTTACTTTATTTTTAGGGGCAAATTTATAGCAAGCTGCTGGATCACATGTACCCAAGTATTTGAAGTATCTGCAGCTGCTTACATTGCAAGAGAGCCAAGCTGCATTCCTGTCATGAATCATAGATTTGTGAGGGCAGAGCCACAAATATATATTAAAAAAATGCACCTTACACAGCTCGTAATAAGATTTTAAACAACCTTCCTAGAGGATTCATAGTGTCAGGGTGGCTGAGGCACTGATTCACCCAGGTTGTGATCTCTCTCCTGATACATGGCATCTTCATGTACTCATGAAGAACTTCTGGGACGTTTACTGGAGACAAACAATAGTTACACTGTGACTGTAGAAAAGATAAATAACAAATAAATAACAGACAACCATTCAAGACCCACTTCCCATGGGCTTTCCACTTGCAAAAGCTGAGGCACATTGGGTTTTGCATTGTCATTGATGTAAATTCTTTCCTGAAAGAACTATTTGTGCAAACAGGACTTGGACTTACAACTTACATATAAGAACATCATCACATTGCACTTGTAAGTTACTGGTAGAGAAATAGTTGAAACAGCAAAGCTATAATTTGAAAAACTGGTCTGTGGCAAACAGAACTATGTATCTCTGAATATCTGTGTGTGTGAATGGATAAGGCCAGTGTAATTCATCCTTAATCACATTCTTTGTTCTGAGAACGTAGTCAATTGCCAGGTTACTCTGAAAATATTTGGAACTAAAAAGTTTCTCAACTGCTATTGTGAGTAGGTAATATAAATGTGAGCTGTTAGTCACTAGCAATTGTTTTGTGATTCAGTTTTAGCTTCCAATCATGAAGAAAAATATTGCCATGTGACACAGATATCAACCCAACCAATACAAACAGAGTTAAACAAACAGTTCATGAACAACATGGAGTTTGAAATTAAAGTTTTCCACCACTCCCTGTGTTTTTCTTTCATTTACAGATTGGAATAATTCTGAAAGGAAAGAGGGTAAGTTCATACATGAGTCACTAACCAGAGAGGGCTAAACTGCTTGCATAGTTTGAAAAGTTTTTTTGTATAATAAGATTAAAATAACAATATAAGCATGTTCATGCAATGAGTAATAGCCGTAATAATTATAATATAAAAATGAGAATTGGTTAGAATCCCTTGTGCTGTATAAAAAACACCATTACTTTATTCTGTAATACAAGAAGTCTTAAATACCACACACACAAGGAGATAGGACTGTTAGATCGTAGAAAGATCCAACCTAAGCAAAAGCTGTGTTTGTGAATCATTATTCGATCCTCAAGATGCATGTATTTAACCTCCAAAATGGCCACAAAAGCTTTTGTCCTTGATTTCTTTCACATTTTTCATATCTTATATCTCTTCCTGGTTTTCTTTCCTAATGCACAGTGCCAGTTTAATGATTCAAACTTTTATAAAAAATAATTAAACATTTATTTAACAAAAAATAAATGTTCAGTTCCCTGCTAGTTTATAAGCAAACTGTGGTCATCTTATTACTTGCATTCAAGTGGAGATATATATAATTTCTTGAAACAGGGACAACATCCAGACATTTGTCTTAGATAATAAGAGAAGACCAAAGAATAATAAAGAGTATTTTCACAAAGCAGTATCTTGGGAAGATGAGAGTAATGTTGTTTTCACTGTTTAAAAGTCTCTGATATGCTTGCCCTTGTGCACTGCTGAAAATGTACTGCTTTCAACATGTTTATATATAACAAAATAAATATGTGTCAGTGCTTTTCTAGGATTATGCATTTGAACAAATAGTTGACAGATAGACACAACAGTAGTAAAACTGATATCAAGAGCACAGTACATGATCACATAAATAAAAGGTACCTGAGAGTAGCAGTGTACTTGGAAGGAACCTATGTCTTTTTTTTTGTGGATGCCGTATCTATATTACAGAAGGATGGATAGTTGTGAGTTCAAACAAACACCATTTCTGAGCCCCTTCATGCAACTTGTCATCTGAGTTTAACTTCCCTCTAAAGCAGCTATGTATGTAACCTCTTAATGAAGATAAGAACAAAATGTAGAATGACTTTTGTTTAACAATGCTTATCTTTTATTTCTGAATATTATTTTAATGTTTTATACAGAGTTTTAAAGGCACACACATCTGTTCAATGTCCATAAAATGCTATCGAATAATAATAATGACACATTATTTGTAAGTATTATAAAAGTGTACCTGCAAAAGGGTTTTATGAGAGCAACAATATATTACTGTCCAATCCTTGCAGACCAGCAGTTCTCACACGATTTCCCACACTTGGTATGTTTGTGTGCATTTACAGAGACACACGCAAAAACCCTGAGATTCTTTGTTAATACCAAGAACAAGCTGAGTACAAGCCAGCTCTGTCTGGAAGCTTTATGGCCCTGTTAGCGTGGAGCACTCCTGAGCTAAAATGCCCTTCCTTGCACAACACTCTTTGCCATGGAGATCGGTTCTGTTGTTGAAGAACAATATATGATTCTACAGAATTTCCTAAGGTTATTGTTTTGTATTGATGGCAGTGCCTAAAGAAACACATGATGTAATTTCCTTCAAGTTCCATAGAAAAGTTTGTTCAAATATTTGTTAAAGAATTGCAGGGCAAGCATTTTCACAGCTAATTTGAATTCTCTTTGATTTCTTTTATCTTCAAAAAATATTGCAGTTAATCAAGCAGCATAAACAGCACCATATGTTTCATCTCAATAAAATTAGAGAATAATTTTGTAGAGAACAAAGAAAACAAGATGTAGGCAATGCAACCATCATAACTTAGACTCCAGTGTTACCAGAACAAGAACTTCTTTTCCAATAAGCCTGTAACATACCTATGATACCTTTTCCCCTACTCTGGCTCAGGATTCTGGCTGCTGCTACAATATAAGTTGTGTTTGTCAGGAAAAAAAATAAATAACAAAAGTCAGAATGTGTCCTTATCCAATTCCTTTAAAAAATATTAATTAAAAACCATTTTCTTACTACTACTGTTTTGAAATATTTGCAAAAAGTGATAACAAAATAATAAATTAAACCACTTATTATATGAAGTCATAAATTATTATTTTGCTGTATATGATATCTAGTCAAATTCAAGAACTACGTATGCATTTGCATATACTTGTTTCAGCCTTTGTATTTAAAGTAAATGATCAATCAGTACAGAAGAGACTAAAAATCAATAAAGCAAATATATTTTCCTTGTAACTTGTCCAAAGGTTATGATTTAGTTACAGTGCAACTTTAGTTGGTTCAGTTACAGCATGTACAACAGTATAATTTCTTTTTATTGAGCACGAACCATGTGGCTCACAAAACAAAGAGAAGAGAGTTGAAAAATGCCAAGTTCAAAAAACAATTCTATGTTAATGGAATTTAGTACATCCATTTCCCATCGAGACATTGTCCCTTGATCTGAAATCCACAGGACTAAAGAACCATCTTTCCATTGACTGCAGTGAGCATTGAAACAGTTTTTTAAAATTTTATATAATTAAAAAATAGTAATAAAACTGACATATGAAAAACATTCATTTGCCAGATGCATTCCTCATATGGTGCTTCTGATGATGACAATGACTTTTTGCCATGCAGAATGCAAGCACAAGAACTATATAAAGCAGGAATAACTCACTGTGAAGAGGTAAAATCCAGATTTTCCTCAGTTTGTAACGCAAACTTACTCTTTCAATTTTTTAAAAAATCATCTTTTCATAGAGAGGACATTTTTGTCCATTCCCTAAATGGAGGACTTTGAAAACCAAGCCCACTTGGTAATAACCACTGTGCTGTATACAGATTTATGTATGTGTATACACAAGTGTATATACACCAAGTGTAAAATACCCCCTCCTAAAAATGAGTTGTAACTCCTGGCCAGGGAAGGCTGGCTAAGGGCAAAGGAGAGGGAGAGAGATTTTGTTACCACAGGCATAAAAAAATTCTGGCACCAGTGCTTGCAACCACAGAACAGAACAGAGTAATGATAGTTTACATTTTTTAAATTTCCAGGAGGACATATTTAGCATCCTATGGGCTTATCACTTAAAAATATATGCCATCTATTCCTTAAATAAAATTCTTACTTTTAATAACTTCTGCTTTGACCTTGCAAAACAGAAAATGCCATAATCAATTATCCCCAAAGCTTTCCTTAAATCTCCTCTCAAATGTTGCTTACTCCAGTGAGAAAAATAGGGTCAGGATTATAAAAAAGTCCTGAGTGAAGCTGTAAGTGGCAGGCATTCATTGAAATCAGAATGGCTTGGACATGAATTTCCATGCACCCCTCCCTAATGCCAGTCTCTACAAATGAGACCATTAAATATACCTTCACTACAGCCTGAAGTGACCTAGAAGGTCCAGACAATGCCACAATGAAGAAAAAGAGAGGTGTATATGTTCCTGGGATCTGTTACTCTAATTCCTTAATACATAATAGGTTTCTTCTTAGCCCATCAACCAAAAGACAGTGAGATCCTGAAAATTATTTGAAATTGAGGGCACTTCCTGCCTCCTTAAAGCCAGAAAAGAAATTGGTTTTCTAAGTAACATGTGAGAGAATTTACCTTGGTGATGGAATATCCCAGTACAAATCTCCACTTCAAAATACTTTTATACCAGATAAGATAACTGTAGAAAGAAACTGAAAACAAGGAACTCAGCAGAAAAGGGCTTTTTGCTAGACATGTAGGTGGCCTGTATCCAGCCTCTGCCCTCTGTCAGGAGACAGCCCATGTCATGCTCACCTAGCAGAATAGTTTTATTAATAGTGCACAATACGAAAGCATACCTTGGCTCTACATGTTGCTGTACTTTGGCCATGTTTACAGGGTCAGGCTTATGATACACCTAATTTGACAATCCTGCTTTGCTTCTGTGAGGATGTGGACTTTAAAATAGCTTTTCGAGCTGATCACTAGTAAATATTTGGTAGGAATACTTAATCTTCATTTGTATATAGATCTTACAGTGTTCATTCTTGTCATTAAGAAACTGATAGCTCATCAGGGAGAACTGATCACTAGTATGAGCTGAGGAAAACAGAATAGGGTATGTGTGCCAAGATAAGTGAAGCAGCTGCTATGGAACTTCTTATATTCTGTCTCTCGCTTTGGCCTTTGTAGACTCTGTGATGTTACAGTAAAATGAGAGCTCATGGTACATTCTCCAAGCATCTTATTATGGGCCAACCAAGTGTCAAAATAGAGAACAGAACAACAAAACCATTACTGGTAGGGAAGTGTTAAGATTTTGAGTAAAAAGTATGCCAGTACTGTAAAAACTGGAGTCTGTGCTTCAGTTGTATGATAACTTCTTCCCTTCCTCAGTCCTCCCCTCTCTCCCTTCTTCTCCCCTCCCCTCCCCTCTAAGCTTTATTCTTGTATTTGCAATCTGTAAAAAACACTGTTTGCTGTATCACAATGCAGCACTGAAATTGGAAAAACGTATTAAAGATTTTAAAATTGCATGTACCACAGATTCTGCAACGAAAAAACAACATTCCTGGCAGATCATCTGCCAAATCAGTTAATGACACTTTGGATGTAGAGGCTGAGACACTGATCATTTTTCTTCCCAGAAGATGGTATGAAGGACCATGAACCTTTTAGAGCAAGGCCAAAAGAAAGTCATGAAGACGATCAGAGAGCGGGAGCACCTCTTCTATGAAGACAGGCTGAGAGAGTTGGGCTTGTTTAGCCTGGAGAAGAGGAGGCTCAGGGGAGACCTTAGAGTAGCCTTCACATGCCTACAGGGAGCCTACAAGAAATCTGGAGAGGGACTTTTTACAAGAGCATGTAGTGACAGGACAAGTGGAATGGCTTTAACCTGGAAGAGGACAGATATAGATTAGACATTAGGAAGAAATTGTTTACTGTGAAGGCGGTGAGACACTGGAACATGTCCAGAGAAGCTGTGGCTGTCCTGTCCCTGGAAGTGTTCAAGGCCAGGTTGGATGGGGCTTTGAGCAGCCTGGTCTAGTGGAAGGTTTTCCTGCACATAGCAGAAGGGTTGGAACTAGATGGTCCTTAAGGTCCCTTCCAAGACAGATCATTCTGTGATTCTATGAAAGATACATTCATCATCTTTACTGTAAACTTAGTGCTCTGTTCTGCCTGGGGCAGGAAAAGAATTTGAAAGGATGTGGTCCATATATTTAAAGCATACAGTAAGAACCTTTGAAAAAGAAAAAAAAAGCATACTTTAAGAGGGTTTAATAACAAATAAAGATGAAATAAAAGAATACATTTTGCACGAACTTGGCAGAGGTAAGACAAAATGATTATTTGCTCAAGAATGAAAATATAAGAGACTGAAAATTTTGAAAATACATTTTTTGTTTGTTTGGCTGCTTGGTAACATTATTTTTGTCACATTAATTTTTTTAGTAAAAATAAATTTTGTGAAGGGATCTGTTGCTTTAAAAGGCTTTGATCATGAACTGACCTGCTCGAACAGTACAAATCTAATCTCTTTAACATTACCCTGAACTGAATAAATAGTAATACTTTATTTTCTTTTGAAAAAATCACTATTATTCCTCTATTTAAAGAGTCAACTAACTTTTCCGTATTGCAATCCATTCTTAGCTATTCTGATGAGTCACAGGGTTGTGCTGCCAGGAGGTTCTGTTGTATAGCCAGTGTATTATTCCACAACATTTCACTTAATTTTCTTTGTGCTAGAACTTTGCCTACAATAACTTTGGCACACATAGACTTAGACTGGTCCCATCCAGGCTTCAAGCACATAACTGACATATGAGCTTCCTGAATATTCAATTGGCACCTTCAAGCGTTCAGCTTGAATTCAGCTTGATTTACCACAATGCTTCCTATTGTCACTTCACCCAATGCTGAGAAAGCCTCAAGTAACTGTTAATAAAAGCACCTCAGTTTGGTGGGATTAATTCAGGCCCTGAGGTCTTTAAATTGGTACTAAACACCTATTTTTTTAAAGATGCGCTATCTTTCACACAGATACCATGCCTCTGATACAAAATCTATTGGTGAGACACATTGGACAGACTTTCTGTTCATAATGACACCTATGACCTTACTGGTGGAAAGTGTCTACACTTAGCCTGGCTACAGAAAATTTTCATAGGTGAAAAGTATATGAAATGTGTATCAATGGGATATACAGCCCTGCAATCACCAAATCATGCTGGGATATGAACTGGTGGGTTGCAAAATAAAGCAAAGTTTGAACAATCAACTTCAATCTGCGAAGTTCTGTATAGAGTATAATTTGGAGCAAGATATGGCAACATCCTTGTTTTCTGTAAGATAAATTTGGGTTGCAAAGTTTGGTTTTTTTTTTCTTTCCCTGTATAATTGCATTTCACTTTGCTATGGAGGCTTGTTTCCTGACAAACTAACAGATGTTATTCAGCATATAGCAGCACTCTGTTACTGTGTAAATGAGCCCACTACATTACAGTTGTTCAGATTGTTGCAAAAACTCTTGTTTTCTTCATCAAAGTGGTTCTTTTTACATACAAAATTGATGGGAACATTTTCTGAACCTTCAGTACTTCCTTTGTCCTTTCCTTTATGCTTGTTTGTTTGTTCTTACTCAGTCCCACCATCTTCTGGCATTGTTCTTGACTAATTGTAATGGTCTGATTCCTAACATGTGTTCTCAATGGATTGTTTGCTCGCATATCTGACAATATTACCATCTACTTCAGTCTCGTATAAATTCTGGTGTTTTTATACTGTGAAATTTAATAAACAGACTGGTAATTTAGAAAAAGAAATGTCAGCAAGATGTGTGGGATAGGACAAGGCCTACTCTATATCCCATATTCTTCAAATGCAATTGTTTCTTTTGAAAGAAGCACAGCTGTTCAGCAGTCAAGGACTATCTGAATCCCATATGCTAAAGCCAGATGTCAATATTGCTGTGTGTGAATTTGAAAGGCACTGTTCAGAACAGTCGGACCATATTTCAGGGGAAGACATTGTCCAGGGAACTGAAGCGGGAGAGTTTCCAGCACAGCTTCCCGCCAAAGTAGTAATAAATCTTTTCTTTAGGGATTAGGCAAAAGCTTTGCATTATGTGGAAAACTAAATCTTCTTTCTTAACTAATAAAGCCACAAAAACACACACTAATATTTTAAAAAACACTCACCTCTCTCCACTGCCTGTGATAGACAGTGTGAGCAGCTCAGATGAAAACATTTACTTTTTGTCAAATGAATCCCACCCTTGGTGTATAGTCACATGTGATTATGAAAGCACAGATTTACTATCCTCCTCCCCTACAGTGCGTACTGTATCTTCCCACTCATTCCACCCCCCTCCATGAGATATGTTCATCATATGCATCTCACCCACATTGCTTAGCCAGCACTGCTGAGGTAGGTGGAAGCCTACCACCATTCCAGTGGTGGCAGCATTGAAGCAGCATTGCTTTCTTGGCCTCTTTCTTTCCAGTCTTCTAGTAGGGGCTTAGTTTTCTCCTTGCTCCTTATCTGAGTACTATCACTGCAGACCACTTGAATGCATTCAGGGTGCCATCAACAGGTCCTCTATCCCTGGGATCACATCTGTGTCAGGGTTAGAGGGGTTGGAGGTTGGAGAAGAGCCCTCTCACATATCAGGATAATTATTAAAAAAAAAAAAGATATAAAAGAGTTTGAGACTATAATGAAAATCCTTACAGAGATCTACAGTTGTGATGCCATGAAACAAATTCTTTCTGGGGTAAACTAAATGTTAATAACAAGGCATAGAATTTCCAGTCAAAATTAATGAGAAAAGAGAAATGATGTGATATTCAGCCTTCTGAAAAGGCAATTCTTAGGCAAAAAGAATGGGCAAAACTTTAAAATATATGCTGGATAAAAGGAAGTACATTCTTGGATTTCCTTTTTGATCGACTAAAACTCTAGGGTCCCATCACATACTGAATTCTCTACAGCTCATTATTATATAAATCCCACCCATGCTCCATACACAGTGCACCTATTCATCATCAATGAATAACTATCCTTACTCCATTAATTTTTGTACATTTACATCTGGGACTATTGCTGGCATGGAAGCAACAAGACCCCCCAAGATGTGATAGGAGTTTCAGTAGAAAATCGTACATCTAATCATGAGCACTAAAAGTTGCACACACACAAGTGAATGACCTCACATTTCAAATAGTTTGATCCAGAATGGTCTTTTTAAGTAAGAAAGACTGCAGGTTTGTTTGTGTGCATGTAAATCAGTGGAGTGCACAGAAATGAATTGCATTAATAACTCAAAGAGAACTTTTGCTGTGTATTAAGGGTTAAGAAATATAAAGCTTTCACCAACATTGAAATAAGTCTCTTCTTTTTTGATATGAATATAGCTCCTTTTTAATTTTTTTTCTTTATATTTTTCTTCTTCTTTATATTCTTTTTCTTGTACCATGTAAAAGACAGATGTAAATTACATTTTTCCTTTCCTGGAAGACACCAGATGGTTAACACAGAGCTGCAGGAGCTGAATTCAGAGGAAAAGAGATGGATCCTGTTTCCAAGAACTGCATAAACTTCCAAATTTCTGTTTGAAGGTTTTTACATAAATTTGTTCCCAACATATTATGCTATCCTGACCATAAAGCAGTTTTGGTATATGATCCCATTAGGATGATTGTGTCTTGACATGTGTTAAAATTACTTCAAACCTTTGACATCTGACTAAAAATGTTAACTTCTCAGGTGTTATCTCTAGAACAAAAAACAATACACATTTGGCAACATCCAGAGCAGTAACATCAAAATAGCTCCCAGAAAAGAAAATATCTTACTGCACATTAGAATCTTTGAAAGACTATATCTAAAAGAAAAATGCTATCAAACACGTGAGCAGCTCGACAGGTCCCAATTTCAAGGATATATATGTATATTTCTTGAAAATCCTACCTACAACTTCAAGTACCTTAGACTCAACACTTAGAGTCTACATGAATGGTAACTCATAGAATAGTTAGGGTTGGAAAGGACCTCAAGATCATCTAGTTCCAACCCCCCTGCCGTGGGCAGGGACACCTCACACTAAACCATATCACTCAAGGCTTCATCCAACATGGCCTTGAACACCGCCAGGGATGGAGCATTCATAACCTCCCTAGGCAGCCCATTCCAGTGCCTCACCACCCTCACACTAAAGAATTTCTTCCTTATATCCAATCTAAACCTCTGCTGTTTAAGTTTCAACCCATTACCCCTTGTCCTATCACTACAGTCCCTAATGAAGAGTCCCTCCCCAGCATCCCTGTAGGCCCCCTTCAGATACTGGAAGGCTGCTATGAGGTCTCCACGCAGCCTTCTCTTCTCCAGGCTCAACAGCCCCAACTTTCTCAGCCTGCCTTCATATGGGAGGTGCTCCAGTCCCCTGATCATCCTCATGGCCCTTCTCTGGACTTGTTCCAACAGTTCCATGTCCTTTTTGTCTTGAGGACACCAGAACTGCACACAGTACTCCAAGTGAGGTCTCACGAGAGCAGAGTAGAGGGGCAGGATCACCTCCTTTGACCTGCTGGTCATGCTGCTTTTGATGCAGCCCAAGATAAGGTTGGCTTTCTGGGCTATGAGTGCACACTGAAGCTGACTCATGTTCATTTTCTCATTGACTAACACCCCAAAGTCCTTCTCTGTAGGGCTGCTCTGAATCTCTTCTCTGCCCAACATGTAGCTGTGCCTGGGATTGCTCAGACGCATGTGTAGGACCTTGCACTTGGCATGGTTAAACTTCATGAGGTTGGCATCAGCCCACCTCACAAGCATGTCAAGGTCCCTCTGAATGGCATTCCTTCCCTCTAGCGTATCAACAGAACCACACAGCTTGGTGTCATCGGCAAATTTGCTGAGGGCACACTCAATCCCACTGTCTATGTCACTGACAAAGATGTTGAAGACCGGTCCTAACACTGATCCCTGAGGGAGAGCACTCATTACTGGTCTCCAGCTGGACATGGAGCCATTGGCAACAACCCTTTGTGTGCGGCCATTCAGTCAGTTCTTTACCCACCAAGTGGTCCACCTATCAAATTGATGTCTCTCCAATATAGAGACAAGGATGTCATGTGGGACAGTGTCAAATGCTTTGCACAAGTCCAGGTAGATATCATCAACTGTCCAGCAGTTCGTAGCCCCATCATAGAAGGCCACTAAATTGATCAGGCAGGATTTCCCCTTAGTGAAGCCATGCTGGCTGTCACCAAGCACCTTGTTGTATTTCATGTGCCTTAACATGCCTTCCAGGAGAATCTGCTCCAAGATTTTGCCAGCACAGAGGTGACACTGACTGGTCTGTAATTCCCTGGGTCATCCATTTTCCCTTTCTTGAAAATGGGGGTTATATTTCCCTTTTTCCAGTTGTCAGGAACTTCACCTGTCTGCCATGATTTCTCAAATATGATGGCCAGTGGCTTAGCAACTTCATTTGCCAGCTCCTTTATGACTTGCAGATGGATTTCATCATGTACCATGGGCTCATGTGCATTCAGGTTCTTAAGATGGTCTTGAACCAGAATCAGGTCTTCTTTCTCACAGTCCCTGCGTCTGCCCTCCAAGACTTGGGTGGTGTGGTCAGAGCATTTGCCAGTGAAGACTGAGGCAAAGTCGTTCAGAACCTCAGCCTTCTCCAAATCCAGGGTAGCCAGTTCTCCTGATAGTTTCTGGAGGGGGCATACATTATCCCTAGTCTGTCTTTTATTTCCAATGTAACTATAAAATCTCTTCGTGTTGTTTTTCACATCCCTAGCCAAGTTTAATTCTAACTGGGCCTTAGCTTTCCTAACCTTGTCCCTAGCTTCCCAGACAACATCCTGTGAGTGTCAAGTTGTTCCTATCTGTTCTATCTGTTCCTATCTCTACAGGAGTGCTTCATCCACAGATTCCTTTTGATCAGGCAGTCTGTAACAGATCCCCACAGCAATGTCTTCCATCGCTGATCTCCCTTTAACCCTGACCCACAAATGCTCTGTTGACTGCTCACCAGTCTGCACCAGAGTTCCATACTCTCCAGCCTATCCCTAACATAAATAGCAACTCCCCTTCCCCGCTTGCCAGGCCTGTCTTTTCTAAAGAGCCTGAAACCTTCCATTCTAACACTCCAGTCAAAGGAGCCATCCCACCATGTTTCTGTGATGCCTCTTATATCATAGCCCCGTAGATGTGCCCACATCTCTAATTCCTTTTGTTTGTTCCCCATGCTATGGGCATTTATATAGAGGCATCTGAGCCGAGCTCCAAATGAAGCCTGCTCATTGGCTGGAGTGGCTGGAATATCTCTATATCACTCTGAGCATTTATTATAGGTGTTGGCAACTGACTGTGTGTGCTGGGATGGAATGATGCCCCCCTCCCCCAACACAACTAGTTTAAAGCATCCTTGACAAGTCTGCCAAGCCTTCTACCAAAACCACTCTTCCTGTTCTTTATCAGAGCAGCTCCATTAGCCCCCAGCAGACCTGGCCTACAAATGTGGGTCCGGTGTTCAAGATACCCAAACCCCTGACTATGGCACCACACTTCTAACCATTTATTAACCTGGCCAGTCCTCTTAGCTTTTTTTAGGTCCTCCCCTGTATCCTGGAGAATTCACGAAAAGACCTCCAGAGCCCCTGACCACCTATCCCAGGGCTCTGTAGTCCTTCTTTGTGTTCCCCAGGCTACTACTATCTATATCCCTAGCACCCACATGGACCACTAGAAGCAGGTAATAGTCCGTGGGACTTACTAGAGCAGGCAGCCTCTCCACAACATCCCTGATCCATGCCCCAGGTAGGCAACACACCTCCCTTGCGACCGGGTCAGGTCAACAGATGAGCGCTTCTGTCCCTTTCAAGGCAGAGTCCCCTACTACTACAACCCGCCGCTTTTTCCTGGTGACACCAGTAGAGATCTTCTGTACCAGTGCATCAGCCGACTGTTTCTGGTGCAAGTGCATTTCCTCATCAGCCCCCTGCAGGACAGCAAAGCGGTTCTGGGTGGGTACAGCAGATTTAGGAGGAAGCCCCTTGCTGTTAATTGTCCTCTGCCTCCTTTTTTTGTTGATTTTTTTTTTTTCATTGCTGTTTCCCAGCTTCACGGGTTAGCAGCCTCCTTCTTTTCTCCATGAGCTATAGTGGACACTTCAGGCTCTTGCACTGTTTGGTTATTCTCATAGATAAGCTAAGAAAGTGTGGGCTTGATGATCAGGTAGCGAGGTGGATAAATAACTGGTTGAAAGGAAGAAGGCAGAGAGTTGTGGTCAATGGGGCAGAATCTAGCTGGAGGTCTGTGACTAGTGGAGTCCCCCAGGGGTCGGTGCTGGGACCACTGCTGTTTAATATTTTCATCAACGACCTGGATGAGGGAACTGAGTGTACCCGCAGCAAGTTCGCTGATGACACTAAATTGGGAGGAGTGGCTGACACACCAGAAGGCTGTGTTGCCATTCAGCGAGACCTGGAAAGGCTGGAGAGTTGGGTGGGGAGAAACTTGATGAAATTCAACAAGGGCAAGTGTAGAGTCTTGCATCTGGGGAAGAACAACCCCATGTACCAGTACAGGTTGGGGGTTGACCTGCTGGAAAGGAGTGAAGGGGAAAGCGACCTGGAGGTCCTGGTGGATAGGAGGATGACCATGAGCCAGCAATGTGCCCTTGTGGCCAAGAAGGCAAATGGCATCCTAGGGTGCATTAGAAAGGGTGTGGTTAGTAGGGCAAGAGAGGTTCTCCTCCCCCTCTACTCTGCCTTGGTGAGGCTGCATCTGGAATATTGTATCCAGTTCTGGGCCCCTCAGTTCAAGAAGGACAGGGAATTGCTTTAAAGAGTCCAGCGCAGAGCCACAAAGATGATGAAGGGAGTAGAACACCTCCCTTATGAGGAGAGGCTGAGGGAGCTGGGCCTCTTTAGCTTGGAGGAGAGGAGACTGAGAGGTGACCTCATCAGTGTTTACAAATATGTAAAGGGTGGGTGTCAGGATGATGGAGCTAGGCTTTTTTCAGTGATATTCAGTGATAGGACAAGGGGCAATGGGTGTAAACTGGAGTATAGGAGGTTCCACGTTAACATCAGGAAGAAGTTCTTTACTGTAAGAGTGACAGAGCACTGGAACAGGTTGGCCAGGGGGGTTGTGGAGTCTCCTACATTGGAGATATTCAAGGCCCACCTGGACAAGTTCCTGTGTGATGTACTCTAGGTTACCCTGCTCTTGCAGGGGGGTTGGACTAGATGATCTTTCGAGGTCCCTTCCAACCCTCAGGATGCTGTGATTCTGTGATTCTGTGATTCTGTTTGGGCCTGGAGCAAGCAGTGCTGCTTCCTCTCAGCTTCCCTGACATCTTGCAGCCTATTGACAGCGTCTCGCAGCTCAGCCCCTGCGGCAGGAGGACCTACACCAGGGAGCACCGAGTGCAGCCCTGCCCATTGTGCACCCTCCCCTCACCAGACCAGTGCAGGCACTCTCCACACTCCGAGCTCTGCGCTGCAGCCTCTTCTCTCATCGGCTCTGTCTGGGTGCTTATGCTGGTCACTGCAGGGGCAGCCAGAGCAGAACTCTGAGCCTCATAGGTGTTTGGACACACTCAAAGCATGAAAATAACGATTCCCAAGGAATTTAGAGATGCCTGTTTGGCTTCTGAATTAATGCAGGCAGTGGATAAAATGAGGTGCTTGCACTGCCTGAACCAGCCCTCTTTCTGACAAGAAAATGGCTGGGATGCAGCCAGCAGAAGTCAACATTGACCTGTACCTTCTCCAGAGTTTAGGCAGCTAACCCAGTATTCTAGGAGAGGCACTCCTAATTACGTGGGTCTCAGGCTGCTGTACCAAATCTGAGATTAGGGATTCACAAAGGCAGAGCTTGCATTTTTAAATACAGCCTTCCTGCTGCAGAACAGTTTATTGGTTTAAACACTCATGCAGGATGCAGGAAATTTGGATTCCTGAGCATTTTTAGCATGAGGGAATTAAATCATATTTGTCCTTTCTAGATCTATGCCCCAAACCTCATGCTGTAGACTAGGTTCAGCTGGGCACTCTGCTTTCCTCCCATTAAGAGTTTGTTTTTTAAGCAAGATCCAGATTCAAGACAGATCATTCCCTTAGTGCTAGGAGAACAACAAACAGTTCAGGGACTTGTTGGTTTTAGGTCATTCATCTGGGAGGTGGAGACATGGCTCAGGTCCTGAACCTTGAGTATCATCTTTTCTAAATCCCATGTCTATAACACACAAACTGCATAAACAGCTCTGGGAGGGGAACCTTGCATATCCTTGCAGAGTGTCCTAACTCTGAGGCTTTGGAGCTCCTGACATGTGGGACACTGAATCATCTTCTCAAATGCCTAACTTTCTTATTTGTCCACCTAGGCTGCCTGAACACCTGATTTAGGTACTTTGACTTATTCCCTAAGCACTAGGCAGCAGCTCTGTAGGCACTGCAAAGGTAATGTTCAAACTAGTTCTAAATCACTTTTCAAAGGTCTTGCAGAAGTCCCAAGTCCACCAAATGCACATGAAAAATATCGCCCTGAGCAGTTTCTATTTTTGTGTATTTGGTTTGCCTCAGTCATTCTTTCATGCATGTAATTGCTGGCAAACTGCACTAGTGCAGTCCTTTCCTAACTGGGTATGCTCTCTCTAAGTGCATACACTTATGTTGGCCGGGGAACTAGAAGCAGACATCATCATCATCATTGCCATGAAGGTGCATAGACGATGTGGCAAGGCAGAAGACTGACATTCTGTATGGTAGCATGCCTGGCAGGAGGTGCCAATTTCCAATCACAAAGGTTACCCTCAGATTCTTCTCCTAAGGAGAAAACAGGAGAAATCAAATTGCTCATAGGGAAAAAACATTGAAGAGTACAAAGAGCAAGCCTAAAGAGAATAGCAGAGTGTAGTATAGCACTACAAGTAATACAGTATTCACTCTCTGCTCTTGCCTCCCAGTGATTTTGTTGCCCTGCCCTCTGTACTTCATATTCTTTAGCTATTAAAGGAATTAAAAATTCAATAATGAACATTAAAAACTGCATCCTTGACCTGAAGGAATTGAAATAACTGTTGAGGCTCTCTAAACTTTCTTAGAGAAGTCACACAGAAACATTTATAATCCTGCAACTCATCCAAAAGCAGCAGTTTCTTATGTATGCTCTTTAAAGACTGCGTTTGTTTTATGCAAAATTAATCCCACATGTAATTCAACATAGCAAGTGAAGATGCATTGTGGCTTCATGTGGCCATATAGATTATCTAAGCTAGTTTTTAAGAACAACAAATTACCTGAGTTTTAAAGTATTTGTAATAAAACAAGTAAACGTTTCATCATATTCCTTCCTGTGGCACATTAAAGCTGTGGCTGTCAGTCTTTTATTACTACTATGTATTAAATCTGTGACTGAATATTGGAAGTGTTTTGTGGCATGTGGTTTGAGGGTGTGTTTGGAGTAGGTGTTCTGTGAATCCTTCAGGACTATCCTATCTTTTGCATGCAACTGGAAAGGACTGGGCTTGGTAATCTAGGTGGTCCCTTCTGTCCTGTAATCTTATCTTTTGGTTTTTGAAACTCTTCACCATATACTCCACAATACATGTCTTTTACATTCTTGAAATAGATTACTAATCTTAAACCAGTGATGGAGAAAATGTAACTGTTTATTAGAGAAAAAAAATATTTGAAGGGTCAAGGACTTGTCAGTGTTTACTTCAAACAGTGAGTTATTAATTAGAGAAAATACGTCTCACCATAGGTTAAAGAAACTTCTTTCTCAGTTCTGTGACTTCAGCTCTATTTTGTTACTACTGAAGCAAAGGTATTTTTCCATGTAAGGCAAGTAGTCACTACTGTATCTGGCATCTACTTGAAACTCTATCAGGCCATTCAGATTCATCTTTGTCAAATAGTAAACCCTTTGGCTACAGCCTTATTTTCCCCACCGGTGTAAAAAAATGCAAAATTGTAATTTATAAAACAGAAGATGACAGAATCCCATTTGTACAGTACGTGTAGATGCCAGAAGGTAATCTTATTATAAATAACACAATCTTCTCACAGGACTTACTATATTATTTTCCGGGTGGTCTAAAAAGTTGATTCAGAGAATAATGCCACAACAGCAACTTGTAGTTCCTAAGGCCAAATAGCCAGATGTGTCAATAATCAGTGCAAACTGGAAACAGATGTAGGTCCTTGTTGAATAATAAATGTAATGAAAATACTTCCTTAGCTCTCTCCTGCTTTCACACACACAAGAATTTACGTCTTCCATATTTTTTTAATTGTATTTATTTGCTGCTTCATTTTTGTGTCACCAAGACCTTTTCAAAAATTTTAATCACTCCACCATGAACTAATAAAGATTAGTATATCTACAGCAATTGCTTAATATCTGGTCAAATTGGTTCTACCTGATCATTTTATCTGGAAAATTCCTTATCACTGAGATAAGATGAAAACTGTTAAAGGCAGATGTGAAGGCCAAGTCTGGGTAGTCCCCTGTAACTGCATAGTTTCTGCATATATATGAAAGTAGACAGTCTACAGAGTTGATAGCACAGTTCAGACCACTGGCAAAATCCCTGACATGACTAAATAGACTTAAGTAATGAGTGAAAGTCAAAACAATCTTTCAGGAATATTTCATGCTATCAGAATCTTTGTAAGACCTTGTTTAAAGCCACATGTCCAGACTTGATTTGTAACTTCAGTCCTTGCTTGCAAGTGATGACAGCTCAGTTATGCGAAAAGCTACTTTAAAACAAAATATCATCTTCAAAACCAAAAATAAATGCTTTGTGAACTGTTTTCTCACAGGTACTGTTTGCTTAGATTGTGGTATTCAGCACCAATCAAAACCCCCCCACCCCAACTTCTTAAAATGGAAGTCACATTTTTCTTACCTAGTTTGAAGATTTTTGAGCAACATTGCACCCCAGATTAAGACAACTATTTTCACTATACAGAAAACACAGCATTAATGTGAGAACTATAGAGTCTTTAGACAAAGCTCATATTACACCTGTACAAATTAACTGCCACTATCACCTTACAAACTTAAACAGAAAACCAGGAGAAAAAAGTTGTCATCTGTCTTGTTGCCCACGTGCCAGTATGCACATCAGCATCTGTTCTGACTTTACCCATCATAACAGTCATGTCTACATATAAAAAGGACAAAGAGTAGTGGGGAAGAACTCAGGAGCCTGAGTCATGGCCACAGACTGGGACCATGAACTGGGGAAAACACTTCACATGCAAAACCCCAGGAAGGTGTTAGGGTACTCATCACTATTCGTAAAAATGAGTGTGCGAGGATAACCAATGCTGCAGAAAGAAAGGTTGCATACCAGTTACACTACTCTTTTCCAAGGCACTTTCAACCCTCAGGCCCTGGCTGTGGTCTGCAAGTGGACAGATTCAGTGGCAGTGCCAGTTTCAGGAATTCCTACCCCACCCAGCACCAGCTATTCACTCCTCTTCCTCCTCTTTCCCCTCTTTCCTCCCACGGCTGCAATGCCAGGTCCCCTCTGCTTTACCAACTCGGTTGCTCAAACGACTGGGCTCTGAACCTTATTTTATCAGAGCTTTTCCTTAACCCAGACCATTTCAGTAATTCAGTGCTGGCTGTAGCTCTGAGAACAATTGAGTCAGCACAAGTGATGGGGCCTCTGCTCTGGGATGAAAGCTGGGCAAGAAGTCAGGGAGCAGAAGAGCCAGACTTCTTACAGTGGCATTGCACCATAGCAACTGTATCCTGAAACTGCAGCTTCAGTAGCAGTGTTTTACTCTTCTGAGTTTATTGTTGATGAAATCCCAAGTAGGTCAAATAAACCAGGTGAAGGGTGCACAAATATTTATACATACACAAGTTTATTACCGTTCTCTAAGAATGTGACTTACAAGCAATAGCTGTACATCAGCTCCCATGTGTCTCCTTGGGGAAATAACATGATAGAGAAAGAAAATGTGGGCAGATTTAGACAAATGGGAACAAAGCTGTGCTCTGATTCTTGTGTTAAATTTCTAGTCATTAAGAAACAGATTCATGTGCAATTCACGATGTGCCTAAGCTAAAAATATACCTCTTACCCTAGTTTCAAAATCTTTGAAGACAAAATCAAGTGCAACAGAGGGCTAGATTTGATTTAACCACATGAATTGTCATATAACCATAGGAAAGACAAAAATAAAATAGGTTAGTCACGTTCAGCAGATGACTGCAATTCAGAAAGCAGTGACACTAGAAAACAACAGAGTTCGATGTCCAGAACCACCTGAATATCATTCCAAATACATATTGTTGCAAAAGCAAACTAAGACATTACTCAGATACACAAGTAGGTTTATTTTAAGCTGGAGCTGGCCAGTGGCACCATTGGTGTTTGTGACATTAAAGGTCATGTCTCCTGCATCTGCTTTTACTACCCTTGCTGAAACGGATGTTGAAAACCTGATGAGGATTCATGCAACAGTGATTTGTGGTTTAGAAAACATGCCTTGCAAAAGCAGCAGAAAGCCATGCCCATCCATAGCACTGCTCAGTCTTTGCTGCTCAGCCATCAGGGCTGCTCTATAACACAGTAACACCCAAAACACCCGATATGGGCTTCTATTAGGTCTCTAATTAAAATACGGGAGTTCATTGTGAGCTACTGTAGAGGCAGCTGACTGAAAAATTTAGGTCCCTTTCAAAAACAGTTCAAGTGTGGGGTTGTTTAGGCCTTTTGGTGTGTGTTTCCCAGCTCCTCACTCACTCTCCAAGATCCTTGCTCAGGAATGACAGAACAGGTTCAGTTCTTTTCCAGCAGGAAATGCTTCACTCTCCCACAATCTGGTACACCTCATATTTAGTGGATGCTTTGTGAGAAACTTATACATCTCACTAGACCTGATAACTTGGCCAAGAGCTCCTGCATCTCTCTGGAGTAAAGGCATGCCACGGGTAAGAGAAATGTGATGTTGAATCTGAGTAAATCCTAAATATATCTTACAGACAAGCCATAGCTATCTATTGCCTCAGCTGTGAAATGGGTGCAATACCTCTCTGTTTCACAAGGTTGTTAATGAGGATAAGAACCTCAAAAGTTGCCAGACATAAAGACAGGACATTATAGGTACCTTTATAGAAACAGGTAGTTAATAGCAGTCATGTGATAGAGAAATTAAGTTAGGTAGATTCTGAAGCTCAGAAACCATGAAAGCTAGTCATGGAGGCCTCTTCATTACATAGGCCCCAAAATGCACTAGAATTTTTTTTAATAGATTACTGAAGTAGAAACATCCTTTTAAAGAACTTCCTACTTTGCTTTAGGCTTCAGGATCTGGAGAATTTGTCCTATGCATGTATAGTCTGCTACATACAAGGGTTAATTACCCTTCTGAAAAGCTTCATCTTATTTTCTGCTTAAACTGTGTTGACTTAGAACTATTAGTTCATGTAACAGCTTTGATAGATTACAGAATCATTGCAACACTGATTGGAGCAATGCCTAAATACCTTTGAATAACAGGCCTAAGCTATGTGCCTAAGGAAGCATGCTGGAAAAGGAACATTGACTTTTCAAGTTCTGTACTGGGACTGGAATAATTTGCCTATTTTTTTCTATGAACATAGAACACTTACCTCCCTTTAGGTACAAATTAATAGATAATATTCATAATAATATAGAATAATAAATAATGCGGTATTTCTATGTACAAACAAGAACTAAAATCAACCCTCAGTAACCTGAATGCCCTTTAAACGTAAGATTTTATTTCACTGTTATCTTGTGATAAATGATGCAGAGGAAGTCTTTTCCAAGAGAAGATGACTCATACAGATGATTCTTAGGAACTCACAACATTCAATACAGCTGGCAGTGAATAAAAATGCTCTTTTTATAATTATTTTTTTAGATCTTTCTTGTTCTAATAGCCATAGAGCACATCACAGTAGTTTTTTCCACAGCATACTTCACCACATTATTTCCAGCAGGCTATCCTGATTTGCAAGTTCAGATTATTAATGCTAGCAATCAAAAATCTAATTTCATAGGATAAATTATTATTTGCACTGAATTCCACTTTACTGTAGTCAGACTACTTCCAGTATTTGAGATAGCTTATATGTACATTGCAATGTGGATGTATTAGCTTTAATACCAGTCAACTTGGGACATTTCAAGCTGAGCTGGTTATCCTCAGCTTTTCTTAGCATCAATAAAGAAAAGTAAGGTAATATAAGTAAAAGGTTAATCTCATACCTTTGTAGATATGTGAAATGGGTCAAAAGAATCATGTTCCTTAGAAGGTCCTGTTTGTCTCCACTGACTAGAAAGTGGTGACTAGCTCAGATATTGCTTTAACCATCCTTGTCTAAGGACAAAGGTGAAACAAATTTCGTAGGTAGAGGTAATAACTCCTTTTCGGACAACTAGTAGTAATTAGTAAAAGTAGCAACATTTCTGAACCTTTCAGTCTTTCTGATTTGAAATAGGCCTTGTAGGTCTGAAGCCTTGTCTTCTTTTCCTAGCTCTAACAACTGGTCTATTCCAAACTCTACCTGTAAGTCTGACCCATAAGTCTGGCCTTAGTTCATATGGAAACATTTACATTAGAAACATCTCTACAAATTAATCCACCTTGACAGTGATGAATGCATTTGTTAAAATGAATCTTTCTCAGTATCCAGATGAGAAACAATTATTATTTCAGTTGTAAATTTGACCTCTGAATTAAATATAGCCCATGAGGAACACCAGTTCTTGTTTACACTCCTCTTACAGTCCTGTAACTTGCTTGCCTAGTTTAACTACCTAATAAATAACTTGCACCCATGAAAGTTAGATATTCAACACTGACATAACTCTCTATGGGTAAGGAAGCATTATCCAAACAAAATAACAAAAAAAATAGAAATCTAAAAAAAAAGAGAAGAACAGTGCCAGGAAGACAGATTGACTCACTGCTTCTGAAAGTATTGTCTTCTGAGACAAATTATTCAGTCCAGAGAGACATGGCATCACCCCATGTGTACTCTGGGCAAGGTATCAAAATGCAGCCCTTCCCACGTGTAGGCAATTATTCCTAAATCAGTAGGTATAATAATATGCATAGGCACAACTTTGATCTGTATTTTTCACTCTTAGTACATAATGTTCTCATATTTGTCTCTTCCCTTATTTAACATGGCAGTTGTTAACCTTTTTTTTTTTTTTAATATCAAGCCTTTTACTTTGTGTAGGATTATGCAAATATTAATGAAATGGTTTTGCTATGGAAAATTTGAAGTACTCTACAGTTGTTACTGTGGCTCTAATTAATTAGTGGACTTCTTATTGCAAGCTGTACATTCCTCACCTGTATCTCCCACTGTGCTTTGCTAGCCATGTTAAGGAAAACATTGCAGGGGAGATGGTAGTTGGGATATCTGATGGGAAGATAAAAAGAGAAAAGTAAGAAAGCATGGTCTTCTCTTTTTCATTTTTCATACTTTTCAGAATGAAAAGTTAGAACATTTTTTACTGAAGAGCTAAGTGAAGAAACCATTAATTCCTCTGATATCACCTCACTCTTCTGTTAAACCAGCATTTATTAAGGGTTAGCTGAAGTATTTCTGCGAAGCACTGCATAGTAAGACACAGACATATTCACTGCAGAGACTGATGGCAGGATCCTCAGCCAAGTGATGCAGAATTGTAGAATCTACACTACTCAAGTGCAACTCTTTCAGAGAAAGCTGAGCACTTCTGATCTGCTGTAACATACAGCTGTCTTGTAGTACTTCTTTTGCCCTTAAATACAGACACCACTTTATATGTATAAATATACATATGAAAATAGAGTGAATACATATGTGTGTGTGTGTGTGTATACACGTATAAGTATCCAATTTAATTTGAGATCTGCTTGGTAATCCATTGATTTTTTTTCTTTTAGCATGAGATTGAAAATAGGTATTGTATGTCTTGAGGTCTGGTATGAGGGAACTGGGAGGAGTTTGAAACTCTACAGCCTTCAGGGGTGTTGTTGGGGGACTGTGTAAAGCAAAGGAAGACAAACCCAATGCAGTCTCATTCTTACCACACTGTACTGCAGTTTCGTTTCAGAGGAACTGCTTGCCTCACTACAGAGAATGGCCTGGCAGCAAATGAAGATTTATGCAACATGCACTGTAAAGGAATGACCAAGGAATGAACTGAGGACCTAAGTTTTCTGATAGTGTAAATGTACCCAGAGAAACCATAGATATGATCAACGCAGATTTGACAAATAAAAGTATATGACCTTACATGGCAAGCATCTCCTTTTTCTACCTATCCTGATCTTGATAATAATGCATATAAAAAACACAGTGGTGGGTAGTATAGGATCTTCAGAGCTAGATTTCAAATACTGCTTCAGTCTCAGTCTTTATTTGAGCCAACACAGGTTATGAAACAGATAATGCTATTTGGTCTAGCATTTTTGCATTGGGGAGATGAAGATTTTAATAGAAACATTAAATGTAATTTTTTCAAGACATAAATTACTCTAAAGGTTTCCAGAGAGGAATTCATTCCAATGTTGTATCAATACTCTGTTCAGCTAAAGCAAAGGTTGGAGTTGGCACATACGTAACTTTACAGCCTTGTTGTCCTACTTGAGAAAATTTCAGGCATCATATTTCCTCATTCAAAATCTTGCAGCCAAGTCAGATGAATAAATGGTTCATTTTTCATGGTTACTTGATAACAGGTCTTTTACAGTACACATCATCCCAAACATTCTTAGCATTCACGTGAAATCTGTTGACTCTGCTTTTCAGGGCTCAAGTCATAGCAGTCTTTTTCCCCATTCCTACCAAGTTTCTAAGTCTCAACCTTACACCTAATCAGGAGGTTAAAGCACTTCTCTTTGCTTTTTTACATTCTAAAATAGGCGACTAGGTTGAAACAACTTGCTGAATATAACATAGATACCTTAAAAGACCTGATCCAATGGCAGTTGCTGAATTTCCCTGGTTTTCTCAGGTTTTATATCACACAAAGAGAAGTTTGTAAGCCTGTATATAAAGGCTGTAATCTGACTTCTGCAATAAATTAATACTTCCTTTCCTTTCTTCATATCACGCAACTATCTGATATATAGTAGGTTTTTAAAATGCCCTAGAAAATGTCAAATGCCCATAGACATGATATGCAGTGCAGTTGCATGACTTTAGCCCACATTATGAAAATGTTGGCAAAATAACTACTCCATGTCGTTATAACAAACAAAGAACTGGCTGGCTGATTTCATGTCCTACAGATAATTGTGCTGCCTTCATGCCACTTGAATAGATTATTCAATGGAGATACAAATTGATTTTCATACAAAATCCAAACATTTGCATGACTCTTTTGTGCAGTAAGTAATTACACACTGGAATAGCTTAGAGAATTGACAAATAATGTAACTAAACTTCAACTTCTCTTTTTAAAGACCAGACTGCAAATTACGTTAATTCTGATAAGTTATGGGCAAAGCAATGTATGTGTAGACAGTCAATGAGGTTTGTCTAACAAACAGTAAGTTGATCACGTATCTGAATATTTCATATCCTCTAAAGTTTGAATTTCCAATTCATTCAGTACAAATGCATATCTCTAAGCCTCTCTGCAATATAATCAGTTCATGTTAGTGTATATGATTATTTCTAACTCCAAGGTTTGGCACTAGGACTTAAAACATCATATAAGTAATTTTCGATTATTGCATTTCTTCTCAGTTCCACTGGACTTCTTTTCCCCTTTTCTTACTTTTTTTTTTCCTGAGGTTCACAGATGACCATGATGTTCATGCAAATTAAGGCTTGTTGTGAATAAAATAAATCTGTACTTTGTTTTCTGTTATTCCCTTAGTAGATTTTAATAAACTTCTATCACTCAAGAGAGTATCTCATTGAAGTTTAATGAGGTATGTCCTAAATCTGTTTATTAATGTATTTCCGTAAAGAATATGAATTCTTCTACAACAACAGAGCACTCCTCGGTTATCACTTTATCCTGTTGAGGTATTTCAGACAACATTTAGTGACAATAATAAGAAGAGTTTATTCTGTAATGCTGAAAGAAGACTGGAAGGCCTGTCCATCAAAATCACACTTAACAGCTGAATGTTAAGACACATTAGTAACCTGTAACACAGAGCTGATTCTATTTATCTATGCTTCCCTCCTCTGGTGACAGCAAATATGTTAGCTGGAGGGTTTAGTAGGGTTGGGGAGAGACAAATAGTTTGGTGTTATTTTTTTGTTAGTCACCTTTTAAGCACAGCAGTAATGGTTACTGTTGAGAAAGCTCTGTCTCATTTCAATAGGCTTAACTAAGTACAAAGGAAATTACACCTGACATTATCACAAGGTATGAATTTGCTCCATAGTCATTCTACTACTGAAGGTCTGAACCAGAGTTCTTCACAAACTAGTGTCTTCACCAATTGAAATTTTCTTCATACTTAAAAAAATCCGATTAGGGATGAGGATGGAAACCTCCAATTTCATAAAATTTTTGAAAGAAAATGGAAGAAAAATTAATTCAGACACTTTGATATTTTCAGGTTGATAATAAGGAAACATTTTCTTTAAAATCCTATGTAAATGACATTATTTTTATTGTGGCTAATATTTCTAAATTTAAGAAAAATGTACAGAAGTGTAAAAGCAGAGGGGTTTTTTTTGTACATTTCAACGATTTCAAACTTTTCTTTTTAAATAATTTTCAACATTTTGAACATATCAAAACCAGCTATATCTCATGAAAAGTTTTGGCTTTGAAGAGCTAGCATTTTTTTTTTTAATTAAAACCTTTTCATGATAATTTAGTTCCATTCCAAAATACATTGAAATAATTGCAAACTTCCTTTGATTTCAAGAGATTTTGGATCAGGGTAGATCACAGATGGGATTTGTGTGTGTAGGGTAAAAATAAAAACAACCATTCCACTGGTACAGATTTTAAACTCAGATCTACACACACAGTTTCTCTTTACTTCAGAGACAAATACAAGTAAGGGCAATATTTGGCCCTGAGATATATTTTCAAAAGTAAATTAAATAGAAACTTGTTTGCAGCTTAAGTTGCAGCTGAAAAAACAGCTGATTTTTTTGTTATTATTATTGTTTATAACTTACGCATTAATGATTACCTGTAATATTACATGAAAAGAAATTAAGTCTAAAGAACCTATAAGCTTTTATTAAAGTACAGATTTAAATCTAAACGATTGATTTTTTTTTCCTGACAGCAGCTCATTAGTCACAGCACAATCAGTTTCTGCATAAAATAATAGGAAGGAATGTTTAAAATCCACAAGATTTGGGTACGTATTCCAAATAAATTATTTTATGACTAGCATGCTCTTATTTTTAGTTATTTTTCCCCCATTGATGAGACACAATCCTCCACTGTGCTTTGTTCAAAGAGGTATCACAGTTCCAGTCCTGGAATGGGACAACCCTGAAGGCGGTCCATCTCATTATGAGCACCTGGGTTGTTTTTAAACTCACATCTCACCAGGGTTTGGCAGCATGTTCTTTGGCAATGTAATAGAGCAGCACAAGATCTCTCCTGTCTTCTTGTAAACACCGTCTGCAAAGGGAACAGAAATAGGTTTAGAGCTCATTACAGTGTCTTTCACCAGCTTACGTCAAGATACCTACAGTGAAATCTTCAAGGCTGTTTTCTAGTTGCAAAGTAACATGAAAAAGCAGTGAAGGATGGGGCAAGTCATACAGGTTTGACATAGCAGCAATTACATTGCATGTAGGTATATGGAGCAAATGACTGTAGGTATACACAAGTGTATATTTATCTATTCACCTCTGCTATGTCATATAGGCAATATTTCAAACTAAACTTAACTAGGAACTACTATTACATATACTGCAGTATATGTATGTTATATATGTGTACCAGTATGCAATTGCATAAAAAAGGAGAGTTTTGAGGGGACTGCATGTCATGTGGTGGCACATCGTTAAAGAACACCAAATGTATACTAGAACTTTAGATGTACACTCACAGACAAATAGGTTTCCATGTTTCCATTTTAATCCCTTTATATGTGTATATGCATATATAAACAAAACTAGAAGGAATGTTTGAGTGCTTAAAACTTTCTCACATGTATTCAGATACAACAGCTAGCTGTCTTCACAAATACATCTTCATTTTTTTTGTACACATGAGCATATGCACAGGTATACATACAAAGCTTTTCTTCATTGTTAGTAGTAAGATACATTGCATACACAAGACTTCAAAATATAAAAGCAATTTTATCTTATACCTGAATTTTATTTCTTCTAATAATACTTGTTCTACTTTATAATCGATAGTCAAATAGTTCACAAGTAAGCACCTAGGAATGGATTAATCTCATTTAACATTAAACCTCTAACAGTTCAGAAGTTAGGTTCTCAAGCTTTCTCTTCAGCAAATGGTGGGAGACAGGCAAATTGTCCCTAAGACTGGAATTTAAAGTACATGAATCACCAGCTAAAGTTGCCTATTTCTTCCCACTAAAGGACAAAACAAGTTGGTTACATTTAGACAATTAAAAGTTAGACAACTAATGACAGCAGTGCTGAATCACATGCCAGGAGGTAGGCATGGAGAAGCATAGAAAGGTAGATTACTACATGAAACTGAATGGCATTAACACTTTGGTCTCCTTGCAGGCACCTGTAGTTTAGACAGTCTGGTCTTTCAATCGTGGGTGGTGGGGGATGTGATGTCAACAAGGTTTTGAGTGTGGCTAGTGTATTTGTTCAGATGACCTGAATGTCAACTCTGGCCTTTCAGCAAAATAGGGTATGTGCAGGACATCATGCTGCTAGGCAACAGAGGAGACCTGCTCTAAGGGCTAAGCTGGGCTTTGCAAGAGCTCCCAACACAGAGCAGGGCTTGGCTCAGCAGCCTCAGGTATATGGAACTACTTGGTGAGGGATGACGCACAAGATCAAAACATGCTCCCCTTCAGTACCCTTGTTGTGGGTGACGATGATGAGGATTAACCTTGCAGTGACCCTGTACCCAGAGCAATATATGTTTCCTGGTTAGAGGTTCTGTCTGCTTTTCTTTCCCACTCACTCCTCACCTGCAGGAAGCAAGACGGGGAGTGGTATTTCTGTGTGTTTTGATCTGTCATGCTGTCCTCAACAATTTACTGCTGATCCCCAAGTTCCTTCCCTGAAAAGTACATGGAATAATGATATTCATGAGCATGGCACATTTTATTCTTTTTGCAGGGTTCTAGATAATGTAGAGGTGAGCAAGGTGCATAGAAATGGACTGAAAGATTGAAACTGCAGTACAAGGAATATGAAACCGCTCACCCTATGAGGTCCTCATATGATGCTGCTGCCTAGGAACCCACATTCATTCCTCCCTATTATGGAAACTGATTTCTCTGAAATGATTGAAGTTCAGCTTTTTGTAGAAGTTCTGCTTTTTGTAGAAAAAAACCCACCACTTTTTGTAGTTTCACTTTTTTTCTAAAATTGTAGTTGTAATATAATACTACAAATGCTTCTCACTTATATAACTGTAAAAAATTCTATGTACTATAAAAAGCTGTAATTCACTCTTTTTGATACAGGAATGCCATAAATCTCCAGAGTTGAGTTAACATAATTAATCACCAGAGCCACAAATTCATTTATTTGCATTATCATGATCCTCATCTGTTGCTTTATCATACACATTTAAAACATTTCTACCTTGAGATGCTCTTTAAGACATGTTGTCAGAGTGTTGTCAGCATTTATTTAATGTCACTGAAATTGTCAGCATTTATTTAATGTCACTGAAAGTTTGTGCTTTCTCTCAAAACTGAACAATCGTGGGGCTGGAGTAAAAATTAACATGACATTATAAACTATGTGTGAAACTGTGCTCCTAAATATTCAGGAGGCAAGCAACTGACACCACAATTCCAGGTTACCACATCAGATATCCTTCTCTGTTTCTATTCCTACCTGCTTGGAGTAATGCACCTCATCTCCAAAGATAAGTGCATGTGCAATAGGGTGTTATTTACCAACAGGTAAAAAAAGTATGTGCTACATAGCTTGATCTGATCTAATATTAGTAAATAAAACATGTAGGTTAAGAATATGTTTTCTTCTTCACAAGACCATAGAAAGAAGGTGGCTTTTTTTTAAGGTAATTAATCCATATAATCGCTTTTAGCAAATGCTCCTCAGTCCTTATATCCAGTCCCTCATGAATAAGACCCTAATACAACTCACGCAATTGAACTTTTCAATAGTTTTGCTGCTCTTTCAGGAATTCTTTCATTCAGGCATTTTGGTAAGAGCCTGGGAAAGAACCAGCTCAGGTGAGCCAGGTGGGAGTCTCTTGGTCTCCAGGAGGGACTATTGCCTGATTTCTCTGTGGCAGAACAGGGCAACACAGCTTGCTGCATTTATCCAAAATATTGTGTTTGCCTGTTCTCTGTCAGCTGTAGGCAGGCAGGACAACTCTGTCTCCTGCCTGCAGCTGTGAGATGCCTCCAACCCAAACTGTGCCGAGAGGCACCAGGAGAGTAAGCTGCTTTTCCCCTCAACTCCCACTTCTCTAACAGAGGGTTGGGCATCGTCTGGCCATAATAAAGACTTCAACTAACTTGTCTTTGAAGTGGGAAGTTGAGTCACACTGTCTGTGAAATACTCATTTTCACTGTTGTGAAAATGCATCCCAGTGCCAGGGTATCCCGTTGTTTATTCGCTGTTCTGGCACAGCCATGCAGAGGGGTGGATGCCAATCACAGAGCAATCTGCGAGAGGCAGACAAACAGAGTAGGTGAGACTGGTTAGGAGGTATAGACTAGACACCTCTCTCAGAGAGGGCCAGTGTGTTGCCAGTATGACTGGGAGGCCTCGGAGGCTTCAGAAATATGCCCTTCAGTATCTTGGCTTATGAGTTAGTTATATAGGAAAACAATACACAGTTTTACTATGCCCAGCAGCACAGCTTCTGCCTTGAGCAGAATTAGGTGGACTTGCTTTTAGAAAATAATGGGGAAGACACTTTGAAATAAGAGACTGCTTAATGCATTTACAGTTATATAGATGCATGTTTTTTGCCAGAGTATCTCATTATGCAGCCACCGTTTTAGCATGCCGATGTGATGAAGACGTCAGTTAACCACATAATTGTGAAAAGGATGCAAATAGGACTGTCTCTTGTACCTTCTTCTTCTTTTAGATGAGAGAGTAAAATGCCACCTCTACCATGGTATGTGTGACTTTTGGCATTAAATCAGGATTTCACGCATAACTTCTTGCAGCTACTGTCAGTGAACAATTCTGTTAATGAACTATTTCCTTGGCCAGCAATAAGTCATTGTATATGTCAATTATTAATAATTCTCTATCCAAAATTAAGATTTCAGTATCTTGTTAATGAAAATGACTTCATAGATTTATTACATTGTCACAATCTTAAACTGAAAAAAGTCTTCCTTTCTCTCTGAGTACTACACAAGGCTGTTGAAAAATTGAATGGTGGTTAAAAGTTAATGGTGGTGAAAGTTCCCTTTTACCTAGATCAGCTACACTTGAGTCATGCGGAGTTCACATTTTTAAGCATTTCTGCAACCCCACTTTATTTGAAACAAGAGCTGAGATTCTTCTGTATGTACAGTACTTCAGGAAGGTGAAGTTTGAAGAAAAATATTACCTATCATGAGGGTTTATACTAAAATGTTGAGATACAGCAATAAAGAGTTATTTTAAGAAAAGAGGGGAGTAAACAGTCTTTAATTTAAGAGAATCTTTACCTGAATCTTCTCTTAGTTACACTATTTTCATATTATGAAATCCCAGGTTACTCCCAACTTAAATTTATAACTGATGCTAAAGGTCCATCTGTATGATGCAGTGGTGTACTATGCAAAGACCCTCTGATCCTTTCCAAGCTCACTCTAGAACTGGAAAATATATACTAATATAATAGTAGTAATATAATAATGCAGGCCTGGTCATAAGCTAATACATGTTCTCAGGATCTCAAGACATTTGGTGGGAACTGCACCTCTGAAATACAGTCACTGAGCATTGAGCATCAGTGAAAGGTAACTAGAATAGATTCTTGATTAATTTGCAATATAATATTTTTATGTATAGAAAGAAAAATACAAAAACCCACTATGATCTGAAGGCTAAAAACACATAAATTGTATCATTTATAAAATTTTATTTACAAAATGCTACCAATAGGGTTATGTGGTCTTCTTTGTGTTTTGTGTTGCTAAAGAAATAATCATAGCTATATTTATATGGCAATTTTTCCACATATATATAAGGTAATGAGCCTTCCTAAAGCTTTTTAATAAAGGAAATGTCAAACCTGAAAATTAAATACATTAGACATTAATACACTGGACTTTTAAATTAGGAATAAATTTTATACTTTTCTCAGGAGGATTGAAGACAATGGATTTACTTGAAACAACATTCTTTTTATGTCCCAGAGGTTCAGAAGTGGTCCACGTGTGGGTTCCATTGCAGTCCTGTGAGCATCTGCGTTGTTTTATGCTTTATGATACACCCTCATCTGGTTTCAGTCCAAGCTAGTAATCGGCCAGAAGAAGCCTGGACACGGTTTAGAGGATAACATGGGCCAAAGATTGTTCCTTTAAGGAAACTGTAGATGCAGTTACACTGATTTGGGATGAGGGAGGTTTAAGCTATGTGCTTGTGAACCATATCTTACCACTTGCCCTCAGAACTACAGAGCAGTCCTGTCTCATCCACCTGTACACTTACATAGCCATTGGGCTTCTAACCATATGAGATGTCCTAGGATGATCAAGATATCTGCATGTAACTACAAATGCCCCATCTGTGAGCAGCCACACTGAGCTACATTAGTATAATGGGAACTTAACCAATAGGCTTCCATGTAAACACCTGTGTGAAGACATCTGCCTTCAGTAATCTGTGACAAGAATCCTGTCCATGGGACTCAAATTAACTGCTTAAACATTGATATTTAGCACTGTTCAAACACCGTATGTTAACGTGCCTGATCAACAGCTGCTACTGCAGAATAGCACAGACATCCCATATCTGCTGGTGCCATGCAAGTTTCTTGGATATCCAAATGCCTTAGGTGGCTGAGTCCACCTCATATAGCGCTAGGCAACTATGTTCAGGCAACTGAATCCTATGCATGTTAATAAATTTTAAGTCAACTTCTAAGAGAAATCACCTTCATATGATTGTTGGCTCAAGGTGTAGAATAAAACATTTCAGCTCCAGATCTGCAGATACTGACTCATGATGCAAAGAGGTCTTTACATCATGAGTATCTTTGCATCATGAGTACGTCAACTTCCGACACAGTGGAGTTTTGTACTATAAATGATGCTGCTATCTGCCCATGGAATGATGGCTGCATTGATGTTGAAGAAAAACTTTTTATGGGTTCCCCTAAGTGATAAACCCCATATTGACTATGGTTTACAAGAACTAAAAGACCCAGCCTAGGCTTACCATCTGTGTGGCTCAAACTATTTAAATACAATCACAATACTGATATTGCTCTAACCTCTGTTGTGCCTCTCTGCCATCTGCAGAGCTGGAAGAACAGGTTTTCTTTATACTCACCATGACAAACTCTGTAATAGATTGAAGGAAATAATGTTTATATGAATACATAGCGTGTATACAATACATATAATGTAACTTGAACAACTTGCCTGAACACCAAGTATCCAGGAAAAGACAGTAAGTCACCTCTGTTATCAAAATGCAAACAAAATTTTGTCCAACCAGAACCTTTCTGGAACAGGTGGCACGCAATGGTATGTTTGAAGGTTATGAGTTTATGTCAAACTTAGCTACAATAACTGGTAAGAATAGAAAAGTCTATGTAATCTATGTCATTGAAAAGTCCAAGTAATAATGTTGAACTTCATTACTGATACAGTAAGAAATTGTCAAGGGAAGGAGAGACATTAATTTTACAAATGGCGATGAAATGGAAAATTAATATTGTCTATGTGTTACCACTAAATATTCTTTTTTGTGTAGAATGGTGGTGAAGGAGTTCAGGCATCCACTTCAGCAACTCTCAAGCATATAAACACACAGGGAGATAGAAATAAGAGAGCGCCTCACTGGAAAGTGTGTTTCAGAAAGAGATGCTGAGAAAAGCTAATCAGTGTCTGAACACAAGCCATGTGTCAGCAGGGCTGCATAGAATATCAGGGACAGTCTTTTGTCTAAGTTACATCATTTTGGAATTAAAGTGTTATTTTAAGGTATTTGCTGGTGGTTTGGTTTTTTGTTCTCATAGATGGCATTGCAGGGTGAAGAAGGCATCTGAGAACTAAAATGTCTTCCTTTGTCATTTGGCAAAATACTTCAGACCTACTCCACAAGCTGCTGGGGTCATTACAGACCCTGCTGACTACAACAGACTCTAACTCAAAGATGTCATGTAAGAATAACGAGAAAGAGGGCAATTCATGCAAGGCACTGGGTAACATGACATGATAAAAGAGGAGAGGAAACAAGGAGACATAAACAATGCTCATTTCAAACTGCAGGAGAACTTTAAGAAAGACAGGCTACATGTAATCCTCAAACTGGGAGTTCATAAAAGTCACAACTCTGACAAGCACTGTGGGGTTGACAGTTTACCCAAAAAGTGGCATTTCGACAGCAAATGCACCCTCAGAAGCCTGCCAAGCACCAGCCTGCCTCTGACTCAGAATAAAAAATACAACCTACTGAGTCATCAGCATCACTTCCTTCTGCACAATTCATTTCCTGAAGAGTTTCCCATCTACTCTTACTTTCCTGTAAGATCTAGCAATGTCATGGCTGAAGATCAACATATGAAATTCCACAGTGACAGAATAGTAAGAGGAAGGATGATTCTTCTCAGAGCATGTACAGCACATTCTATTCACCTATACTTTATGGGAGTGGCAGCAGAAAAGTCAAGTCAATTTACAGACTAGGCCTGTTTTCCTAGTGTTGCTTTTCAGGTGAATCATCACATTGAGCTGATCGCATTTTCTAATTTAAAAAGTTTAAACATGCAGAAAAATGTACTTTTTCTCTCTTTATCTTATCGTGTACATCATCAGCACACTACCACCCTCTTCCACGAAAAATATTCTCCACCATGCCAGCTATGAACATGCCCCAGGCTTATTTCTTAAGAAACATTAAGCATTACCTCATACAGTGCACTGAAAATACGTCCAATAACAACACAACATCTAAGAAAAATGCAGAAACAATTATTTGCTGTCAGTGAGGTTAGCAAGTAATTTTCGTCTTAGTCTGGAAAAAAAAAAAGGCGTTTTTTGCTTTACTATTTGATTTCCTGAAGCAGATTGCACCATTTAAACTTCACGTTTCTTTCAGCAGGCTTACAAGGGAGACTAGACTGGTCAAGTCAGTCAATTTTATTGTTTGTCATTGTCAACACCTAGATTTCAAATTCTTATGGCAAACAACAGGTAATAAAATCGAAGGTTCACTATGCAATTATTATTCATTAGAGCTGACAGCTTTCATGAAGTCAAGAAATGATGAAGACTATGCAAAGCTCCAATGAGTAGGATTTCCCTTTGGCAAACTAAAATCAGCATTTACTCTGCAGTAACCATGGCTGTTTTGGATGCATTGTCCATTTGCCCTTCACTCTTGGCATGCCTGAATCTCACATACTTACACTTGAATTATTTTGGCCAGATGCATCCACTAAGCCTGCATCTGCACTCTAAAGCTTCTCCACCAATTGCACCAAGACTGAATGGGGTTTCTTGTCATTACAGAATTCAGGTTTTATAAAGCTCCAATGCAGTAAGGAGAGCTGGTTGCGAAACATCTCAGAGAATCCTCACAGTTACTGCAACCATTTTATTCTCCCAAAGGGAAACCCTAATAATGGAAATTTTCATAGCTGACATCCTTTCTTGACATTTTTACGTTTTCCAACATGACTCACAAGCAATGACCTTATGCATAGGAGGTAAGAGTACTTGGAGACTACCTATAAGAATGGCTATGGAACATCTCTGCGAACTCAAGCTTCAGGTTTAAATTTTTCGACCAAAGAATAATGTGTAAATCTATGGCCTGATGCTGAGTCTCCTCCAGATTTCACAGATAGACACACTTCTCAGGGAAGCCACAGAGGCTGCCGGCATTCTGGTGGTGGCATGATCTCTAGCCTGAACTGGTAGATCTAATCTGGTTAGCTCATAACAAACTTAATACAATTAGACACCCACTTAAAAAGCCTCTGGCTAACTGTCTGGCTTTCCGTCCTATCTGTGAAACTGGCAAACAGCATTGGGGAAACTAAAAACTTTGGCCTTATCCTGATTTTAGAATAGAATCATAGAATGATTTAAGAAGGGCTCTATGTATATCCAGAATATGCAATCTGGCTTCATTGTGTCAGGGTCAGGTTCTGAAAAAAGAATAATCAAATAAGTAATCTGGTGCAAAAGTGAAGATCAGACCATGGTGTCTAAAAGCTCTAATGTGAGACATAAACATGACTCTGTGCTCATGGAATTCGGTGTTCTTACTCTGCCAGCATTTCACTATTTCATGGGCAAAGTAAAAGATGAAAATGCACAAGTTTCATACGTTTCTTGACAGTATCTGTTTTAGAGGTTACTATTACATTTGTCAGCATCCAGCATGTTTCTCACCAGCTTCAACAATCATTTGTTAACCAGTTTGGCTAGGTGAACTAACTGTAGTATGTGAGGATATCCAAGGCTATATGAGACAGGGTTCTCTCTGCATCGTCTCTAGGACTTGCTTAGCATCTCCACCTGAAGAATACAGTCCTGATACATTTGCTACTTTTCTTGCCAAAATGAGGGTTTCAAGAATTTGAACTGCTTTTGAAGCAAACAAAATGATGGCTTAGGGGTTCACAGGACACCAAAGGCAGTCTCTCAGAAGAGATTTGTGGCCCACCAAGATAAGTACTGCAGGATGCCTCATGGCCATGCTTTGCATGAAGTAGGAACATCACAGCTCCCTTGGAGGCATATTGTCCTGTTTTAACCCCACCTGGCCACTAAGCTCCACACAACAGCTCACTCACCCCTCCATTGTGGGATGGAAGGAGAGAATCGAAAGGGTAAAAGAGAGAAAATCTGTGGACTGAGATAAAGACAGCTTAACAGTTAAAGCAAAAGCAGTGCATGCTTCATACAACAAAACAAGGAATTCGTTCACCACTTGCCATTGGCAGACAAGAATTCAGCCATCTCCAGGAAAGCAGGGGTCCATCACACATAACAGCTACTTGAGAAGATGAATGCCATCACTCTGAATGTCTCTCCTTCCTTCTCCTTCCCCCAGCTTTATATACTGAGTACGACACCACAATGGTATGGAATATCTGTTGGGTCATTTGGGGTCAACTGTCTTGGCGGTGTCCCCTCCCAATTTTTTGTGCACCCCCAGCTCATTCACTGGTGCAGTAGTGTGAGAAGCAGAAAATGCCTTGGGTCTCTGTAAGCCCTCCCCAGCAGTAACTAAAACATCTCTGTGATATCAACACTGTTTTCAGCGCAAATCCAAAACACTGCTCCATACCAGCTACTATGAAGAAAATGAGCTCTGTGCCAGCCAAAACCAGCACACATAGTAATCATTTTTGTGTGCATTTTTTTTTCAGTTCAACATGTCTGATAAGAGCACTGTGTTACACCCAGTAAAACAGTGCTTTCTGAGGGTATGTGCTATGTGTTTTGCAATATGGCACATATTCACTTGGGGATACTTGGGGCATAGTTTTGGAGAACTGTGGAGGACCAAAAGAAGCATATTTGGTGAAGATACATCCATAGTGACATTAACAAACTATCCCAGAACTGGTTATCATCTCAGAAGAAATAAGTTGGTTCAGTCCAGAAGAGATATTGAAAGTGAATCAACAAATATATGATACGACCAACTGGGAGAACAGAAACATAAGGTAAGTTGCTTGACAGTGTAGGCATACCAATAGGGCCGCCATTTTGCAGATCCTCCTTGCCATTCCTTTCTTCACTGGAGTTGCTGCCCACCACGAGAAAGCTTCTTTTGTAAACTTCGTGATCACTGCAGTATTGATGGCCTAGCTCTGCATTTTTTATTACAGGGCCACAGCAGCACTTCTTCATCCTTTTCTGAGGTCTGCCAGTATTGCCATCAAAAGCAGGAATTTGTTGAGTGAACTGGGAATATTTTACTGTCATGTTTACTAGATGATAAATGTTTCTTTCACAAAGAAGATAACCTCAGCAGGCTGAATTAGATGCACCTTTCAGCACCAAGAAAAGGCTTATTACTGCAGCTGTGTACCACAGGCTGCATACATTAGAAGAGGCAAGTGCAGTTCAAGTATAGCTATATGACCCAGCACTGCAAAGGATGCAAGTGTGAAAGTCTGCCTGGAGGTCAAAGTCTTCTGTTAGAAGTCCTAAGCGATGTGTTATCAATGTTCCTCTACCAAAAAACCTGTTCTAGGGGAAGGCTGACACTGCTACTGAGGCTACTTTTGCTTACATCTGTCCTTCCGAGTACGAGCCATGAGCTACCTTTAGAGAATTACATGAAACCTCTCCTTTTCAGAGGCCAAGGAATGCAATCCACCCTTTCAGTCCCTTGAGGAAAAATTCTTTTTCCAACCACGGTCGGGACATTGTGTGAAGGAGGACTTGGCTGCTTTTCTGGTGCCCTGAAACCTTCTTAATACAAGGCACACAGGAGCCTGGTCTGAGCCAAAGCTTACATCAAGACTCCTAAAAAAGACTGGGTCTGTGGCAAGCTTTGAAGTGGAACATGGACTGCAGCACTTCTAAACAGAAAGGAAATGTTTGCAGCAATATTTTTTAGCTTCCTATGATTTTTTGGGGAAGGAATGGGAGATGGAATATACTTCTGGAACATGCCTCTCCTGAAGGACCAAAAGTGCTCCTGTGGGCCATCGTTTTAGCAACATTGAAGGGCTAGAAAGGCAGTTCTTAAAATCAGAATACTTAGTTATAGGACAATACTCAGTACTGGAATAAAACATTTCCTTAACCTAGCATTACAGAAACTGCTCTTGCTGATTTTGAAGTGATGAACAGAATGCTACACACCAACACTCTCTTTAACTAAACAAACACATGACTAAATATTTACTAAAAAATTATGGTTTGCTGCTGCTTAGAGAAGAGGATTCTGCCAAGGACTTCTATCTGGCAATCACACAGTCATAAGCAAGACTCAAGGGAAAGTTGTTCACTTTTTTGGGGGACAGGCCTACCAGAATTAGAACATATATGGATCAGTGGCCATCTCTCTTATTAGTACTAAGGTTTATAGAAAGCTTATAAGTTAACATGTTCTAAAAAACATGTTAAAAAAAAAGTATACCATGTGATTCTGTTACTGGAGAAAAAAAGTATCCCAGGAATGTAAATGCTGTTAAACATGAAAATTTAACTTTACAGTGAATAGGCTCCTGATGCACTTAATGGCACAGGCCTCCTATTGGAGTAGTAAAGGTTCTTTTTAAATAAAATTAGATGAAGGAAAAAAAAAAGAAAAAAACCCTGGTATTCATGTCACTTAACTCATAATCTAGTGCTTCTGGTTCTTGGAGCAGAAGCTATAAAGTCATTTCTTACATGATGTGTTCAGAAGATAGTCACCTCGAAATTGAATATACAGCAGCCACCAATATGACAAACCTTATCTCAAACCTTTAAAAAAAGCATGGGAACAAGAGTATTCTAAGCAGGTTGGATGTCCCTTTGAAATTCCTCCATAGCCATAGACTCCATAGCCATCTGATTGTAGAAGAAACTTAAGCTCCTGCTTTGAATTAAGGTCCAGTGTTTGAGTTCAAGTAGACAGGACCATAACACAGAAGCCTTGTATAGCCCTCTCTGAATCTGGCTGTCCAATGAAAAAGACAGGCCTAAGGCACCTAATTTATCTATTTGGGATAAAGAAATAGCTATTTTTTTCTTTAAGTAGATGGCTAATAGTAGCAATACACCAACATTTAAAGTATTCATCATACTTCCAGTTCATGTATCTGTATTCATTATATATTCTTCATGTTCCTTACTCCTTTCTGTAACTACAGAACAAAGGAGTCTTCCCATTGAAGAACACTTAGTGAAGAACAGAAATTATACAGAACTCTATAATTGTGAGCTAAGGAAAAACTATTCCCACAAAATTCACTAAATGGAGGCCACCTAATGAAGCTACTAGTAGAGGGGTCATAAAACCTTTTCATAAAATGACTGACTGCATATTCCATGTCCGTAATGCAGAGCAATAAAAGCATGAATGGGGTCAAAGCGGAGTTAGACAAATATGTCAGAAGAGTTCATCAGTGACTGTTTAGTACAATGATTTGGATTCAACTCGCAACTCATATGATCATAAAAATACAGAAAGCTGTGTTACAAATAGATACCCTACTCATTACAGAAACTTATTCTGAGCAACTGCTACTTGGTGGTATCAAAGACAGAGCTATGGGGATATTTGTCTTATTTGGCCTGGTATTTCTTACGGTCTTAGCCCTCTGAGGAGACTGACAGGTGGATGTGGAATGAAAGCTGTTGATATCATAGTCATACCACTGCATAAACAAATTATTTAGGAAGGTTCCTTGTGTTACATCTTCTCTGCACTCTTTTAACAGCCTCTTGTACCCTACATACCTCCTTAACAACCTACAGAACTTTGAACTACTGAATGCTTGTGTCTGGGACTCCAGGGTTTTTAGCAGTCAAACTGTCTCAGTTGTGTCACTTGGTCACAATTAATTTGACTTGTCGCTACCTATTCCTGGGGTGCTATCATGTCAGTGGTATGAATATGCTAGCACAGTCTCTTTCCCATAGAAGTTGGTGTCTGCTTCCTTATTTTGGTTGCTTCTACAACTATGTCAACAAGCTGGAGTTTCTGGTTGATATATTTCTTTTGTTTTCCAGTGAGTTTCCTACCAAGAAATGCACTGCAAAATGAAAGAGCTACAATATTAGCTTAGGAAGGGAAAATCTTCTAAGGGCAGAAGTATAACTAAGGCATCTCTTAGCAAAACTCTGGATTCTGGCTTTAGGTTCTTTCTATGAGAATAATGGATGGTAATATTTGATGTAGCTCATTCAGACACGGGTAAATACAATTTCTCTCATTGTTCATCTGCCTGCTGGTTCTGGGATAGACGTGAAAAGTCGAACCTTACATTTGATCTTTGAGTAGGATAGGGGATGCCAAGCTCTGAGAGAAATTGTGTGTGGGCTTTTGGGAAGGATTGCTTTTTAATGAACATGTAAAACCTCATCTACTGCCAAATATGCTACAAACACAGAAGAGCAAATTAAAATTTCTGAAAAAAAAAACAGTATGAAATTTCTAACAAGTAGAATTAAAATGATGAGAAAGTCATGTGGGAATTTCCTGAGGGAATGTAGAGACATTTCTTCTGAGGAAGAAATGTTGCTCATAGTCAATGATGACAGAAGCAGCTGATCACAGTACTAGGCTGGAGGTACAATTATATTTACTGTTTCTGTAAGTACAGACAGTATGCTCTATCTATACATATACTTTCTTGTCTTCATTCCACAATCTTGTATTGATTGAATACAGCTGACAGAAAAGGTTGCTTGGTAGAAATACTGTGATTAATTATTTTCTCTAGCCTTTGTATTTCTTAGACATTTTTTAAGTGTTATTTGAATATACATTGCTAAAATGTGCTTCCTTTTCTTATAAAAACTGTTGATATAAAACACATTTTTTCTAGCTTTATATGAAATGGAAAAAAAAAGGAGGAAGAGAGAAAAAGCTCTATTACATATTATACTGAATACATATATACAGGCTGTGCACAGCTTAAAATTTTCATTTCTAGTGAATACCACTGGCACCCTAATTCAGCCACAGTTTTTAAAGTAAGCCCATGTTTACAGAATTATAAAGCAAATACAAATAGCCAATGTTAAAACAAATTAAAATACATAAGTGGATGCATAGGCCTAAATCCACCAGAGCTGAGCAGAGCTTGCTGTAATTTATGGAGGCAAAGATGAAGTTCAAGAGTTTGTTCTTTAATTTCTCCCTCCCCTTCACAACTACTCATTCATTCAATTGTTAGTGATAGCACATGGAGACGTCATGTGCTACCAGAGCAAACTTCTCTGATGTCAATAAAAATTGTAGTGTAATGTAAATAATACCTTATCTGTGTTACTAATTGAGGGCCAGATTGAGACCTGAGAGATAGCAAATGGATTGAGAAATAAAAGACTGTTCGATGACAGCAAGAGTGACAGAATTTGGACCTTGGAGCAAGATTCCTCAAGTAAAGACCTTGAGGCCAAATGCAGCTCGTAATGCCCAGCCAAAGCTCCAGACAAATGAGTCTGCCTGGGGAGTGGCCTCAAATCCAGACCGGGTGAGTGATAAGAGGATAAGAGCCCTGGGATCTTACTCACACATATGCATGGGGCAGGGAGAAGTAGCTGCAAGAAGCAGCTACAAGGGCACAAGCACATCTCACTCCTCCCATCCATGTGCTTCTGAGCATACTCCTACTTGGGTTTTGGTCTGTCTCTTCTTTGGTTTTGTTTTGCCTCCTTTCAAAAAGGAATACACTTCTTTTTTTTCCCCCAAGTACTCCATTCTCAGTGGAATCTTGAAAGCAAATTCCTTGAAGATGTTCCAAATTCTTTCACCCTAGTTTTTTTAAAGAAACCAAAATTTGGCCCCTTAAGTACACGAGTGAAGTTAATTCTCTATGCATCTAGTTTTTATGCTTCCTCTTTCTTAAGCTTGTCCATCCAAAGAAGTGCTTTGGCTTGAATTCTAAAATTATCATAAAATTTTGCATATAAATAAATTCTTTGGACACAGTTCCATGTTTGTCAGTTGGTGAACATGTTTTAATGATTGTTATAAAAAGTAGAAACACAGGACTAGAACAGTTGATAGGGTAAGTGTACATGGTACGTTTACATGATGTACCTTTTAATAACTTGAGTAAGATTATCTGCAATGCCTGTTTACCTATGATAAGCCGCAATGGTACATTTACACAGACGATCTGCTAGTGAAATTATTCACCAGACTTTTCATGGTCACACTGCATGAATCTTAGCTCAGTTCTTGGCCCTATCCTTAAGAGTGTCCCTTCAGTCTCTGTAATTAGCCTGCTGTAAAAAGGACTCATACTAGGCAGTGCTGCTGCAAGCCAGCCAGTGTCACTTGGCCTCCAGGTGAGGGGTTGGTCCCTGTCTTTCTTTTAGACAATATCATTTCATACACACAACACAGATGCTTACACATGAGATTAACACATTTATTTTTCACCTGGCATTACACATATCTTTATTTCAACCTGGTAATTATGGCATTAGGTTGATAGGAAGACAGATGGGTGTCAGTACAGCAGTCAGATCTTGTGTGCCTTTCCCTGAAGTTGTCCCTTAAGTGTTGAAATGTAAGAAGCATAAAGCCAAAGAGAAACCTGACCACCTGGCAACCTCTGCTGGGTTAACCCATGTGGCATGATTTTGACACTTAACAATACAGAAGATGAAGTGAAACAAATTAAGTTATATCCCGTAATATGACCCTTAATATGTCCCTTAGAACATGTATGGCAAGGGAGTTCCCTGAGAGAATGCCTTGGGCGATGGGACTCCTAACTTTAATATCTTAGTTCAGCACCTAGACTTGTGAATAAAGGCCAAAGCCCTATTGCTGACCTTGTAGTCAAAGCCCACGCTGCATAATGCACCATCCAACATCATTCTAGTAACAAGCTTATGTTGCATATTCTTGCATGGCCAAAAGCTTTATTATTCTAGCTGTCATCTTCTTAAAAAAAAAAATATATATATATATGTATAGATCTTCTAGTATATTTTTTATGCTACAGTTTCATGATTCATTCCAGCTTGGCTTCGGCACAACATTTTCCCACCCACATAGAAAAGCATGCCAAGCCTCCGAGGTTTTGCAATATTCTTTTGTAGTATTACTTTTATCAGGCAATCAAGTAAATATTAATATATTTTTTTTAAGGAAAAGCAACTTTTGCTGCCAACTGCACAACTTTGCATGTGATACTATGAGGTATCAACATGTAACTTCTTTGAGAAATTCAAATTATGTTTAGAAAAAACATTTGTAGCTTTAAACTGCTTGTGGGTATGAACTTAATATCACAGGTATTTTTACTTTTTTTTTCCAAATAGTTTGTGTTGATCAGGACTCAAAGTCTGTTCATTTTATTCACGTGAGTATTCCCATTTGACTCAGAGTAGGTAAAACCAAACAGCTTTATGAGCAAAGTTATGTGCTCTGGGGCAAACACAGTTATGCTGGCATGTATGTTTTAATGTTATTAAAGCTTATTCTAGATCCTGAATGGGCATAACCTACAGCAGTTTCAATACTTCCAAAACTGTGATAGTGAGTTTAGATTGACGTATTTTGCTAGCTTAACAATATAATTAAACCAGACAAACTTTCAGGTCTAAATCTGATGTCAGGGCATAAGAATCTGTCTCATATACCCATCAAATGATGGGTTTTGGATGATTTTTTTTGAAGATGGGTGAAAACATAGATACATAAAAGATATTGCCCAGTTTCACAATCTTTTTGTATGATTAATCACTTTTGCCTGCTCACATAGGTAAGTAAGTATTGTGGCACTTCAAGTGACTGCAATCCAAAGTAAAAGTTGCAAAGCAGAACCTATAAAATACGTAATATAGCAGATAAGCTTTCCAGTCATGATGTGAAATAAGATTATTATTTCCTGTCATATCATTGCATGGTAATTTTCAGTTCATGATCTGGTGGCTCCTGCCTGGCATCCTTTCTAAGCTTTTTGACCCACAGCTAGAGGAATATAGCTACCACACTTAACCCACAGCTACTGGCTACACAGAAATCTAGTTCCCAGTCATTAAAAAAACAGATGAGGTACATGTTCCTTATATTAGTTAACAAACACACACATACACACACACACACAAAAAAAAAAAAAGCAAGCTATTTCAGGTTAGCTGGAAGGAATTTATTGTAAAACTTTCACTTCAAATCCCAAACCCCAAAATCCATTATTTGCACATTTCTATTTCCAGCACACGTAAATATGCCTTTTCTGTTCATTAATAGTACCACAACCTACCTCTGTCCTTTCTTTCCTGTGAATAGGGCTATTCTTCACACTGCCAGCACTTGTTTACCACTTCCACTGCATTCATTATGAGATACTGGGGAGAATTCAGCTCTCCTGAATTTAAACTATGCAATGCAGGTGTCTGTATCTGAGCTTGTCCAAATTCCTATCAGGGTCAATGAAAAGCTCGGATGCAGTTCAGTGTCCTAAACATAGATGTCTGATTGATGTGTTAGATGCTGTGTGTTGCTACCCTTAGGCTTCTCCAGAAAAGCACAGGTCACCCCTAGGTCTTGTGTCTTATCTGCAAGTTTCCTGCAGATATCTCATATTCTTGATGGCATCTCAAATGGCACTAGAAGACTGCTTAGGCAACCTTCAAACTCTCTATTAACTTTAATCAGAACTTAACACCTAATTGAGGTGTGGATATCTACACTGCAGACACCATAAATTAGGCTGAGTTGAATCCTACACACTCACACTTGAGGGGAACAGACACTTGTCTGTCTCGGGGCTTGTGAAGGCTACTTTGACTAACCTATTCTATTCTATGATTCTATTCTGACTTATTTAGGACTATTAGGAATGTACACATCCTTCTCATGAGATGCTTTTTCCTTTGCAGTTATACTTCAAATCCTTACACATGGGCTCAAGAATCTCCCATAATTTGTAGACAGAAATTCATACCTTTTTTACAGCCATTTACATCAATGTAATCCATTACTGTCTGGCATAACAAACAACCGACAAAACACAAGGTCAGGAGGATCATCTGCACACACAGTGCTAACTCTGCTCCAGAGAAATAAGCCCCAAGGAAATAAGCTCTTGTGTCTGTAGGAAGCTTCTCTAAAAAGAAACATACTTTTTTTCAGGATCCTTCAATATTCTTATTGCATTTTTAATTCTGAACACCAGCAGAAGCAAACCAAGGCATAAAGAAAAAAAGGAAATGAGGTGCTACAGAGAAAAGCACAATCAGCACCATCTGTAGCCTAATTATGTTCAAGAGCTCATAGGAGAAAACTCACCTACAAGTGACCAAAATAAATGGACATTCCTAAAGGCTCTCAGAGCTCCAACAACAAAATATCTTTCAAAGACAGCAGACAGATTTTTAAAGGGCACTGTCCCACTCATATCATACACAAATGGAATAGCTGTAAATTGCAATGAGGAGGTTCTGAACCATTTGTTGACTCCTCTGAGAGCTCTGCAGTAAGCCTTTCAAAACGTGAAGTATCCAAGGCTACATCTGCATTAGCAAATACAGAGCAATGGGAATAGCTGTTGAAGGAACAGTGTGTGTACTGCATGCATTTCAGGGGTTTGACATCACACTAGTTCTAGTTTGGTCCTGTTGACTAAATTTCAGTCTTCTGAAGCCTTAGTGTCATCCAAAAGGAATCCAGCTTACATGCTTTTAGAGGCTTCATGATGTAAACCAAAGCTTCATCAGCCAGGAGGTCAAGGGAGGTTATGCTGTGACTATTCACTCTGGTGAGACCCACCTGGTGTACTGCGTCCAGCTCTGGAGTCCTCGCTACAGGAAAAACATGGACCTACTGGAGAGGGTCTAGAGGAGGGCAACAAAATTGATCAGGGAGGAAATATGTCTTCTATGAGAAAAGGTTGAGGGAGCTGGAGTTGTTCAGCCTGGGGAAGTGAAGGCTCCAGGAAGACTTTCTTGCAGCAGTTCAGTTCTTAGAGGGGGCTTGTAAGAAAGATGGGGACAGACTTTTTAGTAGGGCCTCTTGTGATAGGACAAGGGGTAATGGTTTAAAAGAGAGGAGATTCAGACTAGATATAAGGAAGAAATTTTTTATGATGAAGGTGGTGAAACATTGGAACAGGTTGCTCAGAGATGTTGCAGAGGCCTCATCCCTGGTACCATTCAAGGTCAGGAGCTTTGAGCAGCATGATCTAGTTGAAGATGTCCCTGATCGTTTCAGAAAGATTGGGCTAGGTGAGTTTAAAGGTCACCTCCAACCCATACCATTCTATGATTTTATAACTCTATACTTGGTAAGGGCAATTAGGACATTCCCTTCAAAGTCACACTTTCAAACTAAACTAAAACACTGATAAAGACTTGTCCTTAAACATTTCCTCCTCCTGTCTTCTGATTTTGGTGGTATGTTCTGGTTGTGGTTCCTGAGACACCATTGTACACTGTATATATCCATTAATTTCCAGAGGTATTTCTGTCCTTTAACAGGAGTATTCATTGGGATAAAAAAAAAATAGAGGCCTGGGCAGATGCAGGTAGCAGTGTCTTTATACGATATGACTATAATTGCCCAAGTCTATTTTCCAAATTACAGATGTACATCAAAGAAGTTATCATAATTAACATTCTTCATGAGAAGTTCAGCACAGTCTCCGGAAAATGAATTGTCAGCAATGTAAACGTTAACTAAATAGGGTTATGACAAGATTTTTGCACTGCACTTGTTCTCTGACTGTTCTTGCAGCTTCTTGTGCCAGGTTTGGTTACCTGCCACCTTTTGCCAGTTCTCTGTATAAAGGAGTGTACATGTATTTTACCAGTTCTGTAGCTACTATCCTCTTAGCACACTTAATTTATAGTTTCTTTGCATCTTTACATTTGGTGATGTAGTAAATGGAGGACAAAGGGTTAACTAGTTTCCAAAGGGTGCTGTTTGACAATGGTTGGCTTTCTGAATCATGGATTAGCAAATAATCATTTGTTCTGATGATGTAATATTTGCAACTTACAGTAATGTTACTAAAGGGAGGAGTTCTGTGAAAATTGGTTTGAACTGGTCTCTCTGGTTTATGATCCTTCCTGTTCCCCTGCTCATGCACTGACTTAATCTTACTCAGTGAATACATTTGTTTTCTAATTCTCCTTCAGACCTAACTAGCAAATAACTTGGAGGAATCCTGCTTTCGATCCTAAAAGCAAGAAAAAAAGGGAGTGTTTTAGCAGTGAAAAGTGAAAGAAAGCATCTTCGCACTGCAAAATTATTTACTTCCAGTCATTACATTCTAACTCAGCATAAAATGAACTCCCTGGGGACCTCTGATAAATGCATTCATCTTTCTAAGCTTTCGTTTGGCAAAGAATCTGGAGTATATCAAGGGTTTCTTTCCAAGACAGTTCCTGCAAGACAATACTAAATGTTACTTACTGTTATTAAAGGTAAATATATATACATATATATATATATATTAGAATATTAGATTATATTTATGTCTTTGTTACCATATAATGTTTAAAGCACTTTTAGACATCCAGGTGGAATTTTTCTTGTATGTGCTAAAAACTGATATTTTATCAGAGCTGCAGACTTCCTCAGGAATATCTTGAAAACTTACTGATAAATCCTGAAATAGAACTTTGCATTTTTTACCACCTATTTCCATCCCTTTCCTGCCACAGACAAGTGAGTGTAGGAGGTGGGAGGAGTAAGGATTATCTCATCACCTTGTACTCATTCACCCCATCAATGACCACTGTTGAAAAATCAACAGTAGTCATCTGTTGTCACACCACAATGTATACCATGTATACATGTAAAATAAATGGTTACTTTCAAGTATCATATGCCTGTACAGGGAGTATTTCTTTTAGTAAAGACTAATAAATATTTACTTTCTAATGATACCATAGTGCGTATCTGATTGTATACAATAAAACAAAACACATGTGAAAGACTGGATGCATTCAAGATGGAAAGTCAAGCTTAGACAGTGGAGAGAACAGGAAGGAGGAAGCCATTATTCTGCATGACGGATTGTGGTTGTGGATTTGACAGTTGCAGGATGGAGATTCCTGCCAAATGTGAAGCCACCTCCTCTGCATGTGGCTGCAATGTTTCTTAACTTACAAACCACCTAGATTACATAGTCCTGAGCACAGTCCACTGCTGACTCGAACCTGTTATCTGTAATAGAACCAAAACATCTCTTCTTAAGATCATATGACAGATTTCTTGCTGCTCAGGTAAAGTGAATTTCTACAAGAAATGAAGCCTTGGGTGATATGGTTTAGTGTGAGGTGTCCCTGCCCATGGCAGGGGGGTTGGAACTAGATGATCTTAAGGTCCTTTCCAACCCTAACTATTCTATGATTCTGTACCAGCCCTTTGCCAACAGGAAGCAGCAGAGTGGCTTTTTGCTGAGAATCACTGTTTATAAATTGTTTTCCTAGCTGAGCATTGAAGATTAAGTAGACCGTTCAAAAGAAGGGCAAGTTAACTCAAAAAAAAAAAAAGAAGAAAACATAATGAAGTAAGCATACATATAGGATTATGTGAGAACATTCCCAAACTGTGAAGTAACCCAAATAGATTAGCACACACTGATGCATAGGTCAGTCAAGTCACAGCATACCTTTGGTTTATATAATAATTTATTATATTTATATACCATTTATTCAATAGTAGGTACTCTGCAAACAATCATCACTTTTTTATCTGCAAACTGCATGGTCAAATTATCAGAAATTAATCTTTTGTTTGTGTTCTTCAGCTTATATTCTATTAAAATAATGTGAGGGTTTTTTTTTTTATTTTTTTTAAGGTTGGATAAGCTTCTAGCTTTCTTACTATTGTTAGAAAATGCTTTTGCAAATATCTATGCTTATTATCCAATTATAATATGTTGACCTAGAACTTTTCTGAAGAGTATTCATTGTATCCTTAAACAGGTAGCTTACTTTTGCATCTTAAGGCAAAATGATTTAGGTAATATTCAGCAGTTTAGCGGTAATGCAGTCCATTGACCCAATACCAGCAAAGACCATTGGAATTTCTCGTTACTTTCCAACCCTTCAACCAGTCTTAAATATGAGAATTGATAGCTGAATAGATCTCTCATTGCTGGGACAGAAAGGCTGGTTAAAATTGTGAACATAGTTCATGTTAAATATAATTTCAAAATTTGTTTTAATGCTGATTCACAACTAAACCAAACATTTTAAAAATTGCCATAGAATAAAAGGGTTTTCATTTTTACTTTTAAAAATAACTTGGAGGGAAATTCTGATTTCAATTCCATCTAAAATTGTTAGCAATAAAACAGAATCACAGAATAGTTAGGGTTGGAAAGGACCCCAAGATCATCTAGTTCCAACCCCCCTGCCATGGGCAGGGACACCTCACACTAAACCATGCCACCCAAGGCTTCATCCAACCTGGCCTTGAACACTGCCAGGGATGGAGCATTCACAACCTCCCTGGGCAACCCATTCCAGTACCTCACTACCCTAACAGTAAAGAATTTCTTCCTTATATCCAATCTAAACCCCTGCTGTTTAAGTTTCAACAGCTACAGTTACAGATATTTACTGACTTTTATGGCTTGATCGTGGAAGTCCATGATAAAACACATTCCATAACATATTATTTGAAACAGGATTGCAGGATAATAGAAAGATATAGTAAGCAGCTGGCTTCTCTAATTAGTATGTTCAATGATTATGTGCTTCTCTTGTTAAGTACCAAACTGTTTCATCAGAACAAAAACACAAGATACTTTGATCTGGAAAATAAGGTAAGATGTTTCAATGATACACTGCAGCCACAATTCATCCTTCCTAACGTTAATCACCTACGTGAGGCATGTAAATTAGGGGGTTAGTCATCTCAAACTCCTTCTAATGTCGCAGGAGGAAGATGGGCACTTTCTCAGGGTGTCAGGGAGACTTGGTGGCTCCACAAGAATGGAGAGAGCCACAGTGTTTGGATTACAATGCTAATGCCTCAGTGGTGCGGCTGAAGCTGAAGAGACCAGGTGCAGGTTCAAGCATTGTCTCATACCTCCTAGTTTCCAAAACAAAATCAATGAAACAGTGTGATTGTTCCTACTTTGGCATTAAATTTGAAGATTTCATTTTTTTGAAGAAGACATAAAAAAATCTTCCTGGTTCCACAAAAGCTTCTGTGTCATTAGAAAGTAAAGTATGTTTGGTCTGTCTGAATCATCCCACCAGCTTCAGCTATATTACCGGTTCATACAGGAAATGGTGTGCTTTTATTCATCAGTAAACTATATCTGTGACTTCAGAAATGGCCTTTTACAGGACTGGAAAGAAGTCAAGTTAACTTGCCCTTTGATCTATGGGCAGGTCAAGGAGAAGAGATGATTCTGAGGGCAAAGTGGGGAGATTAGAAGGACTCCTGAACTTTAATTCAGCAACAGGCACATGAACCTCTTGAGTGGGTTTTGGTTCATTGTGGGTTTTTTTATACTCTGAATTATATTGTTTCCTGTTACAGAAATGTGAACTCGGAATATGTTATTGCAAGCCTATGAGAACATCAACATTATGGGATAATGCAGACACCCCTATTTCATTTGAGAAAAAAAAATAAGGAAAATGGAATGAGGCTTTTATAATGCAGAAGTGACTATTGCAAATACTGGAACAGCTCAGCCAAGGCCTTTTGCAGCTGACAGTTTGAGTCCTCCAGGGATAGAGATGTCACAACTGCTCTAGGTTTTGCACAAGATGCCTAAAGCCTTCGAAGGTTACCCACATCGTCAGGACCTTCAGTCAGGTCTCATCCTTTCAAAATCAAAGACTGATGCAGGATGGAGGAAGAGGCTATTGTGCTTCGTTTACATTGCTGCTCACATGCAGAAATGTTGAGGACCCTAGAGGTGAAAGCAGTACAAAGGGGAACGTGAGAGACTGCCTCCACCCCCCTAGTTCTAGGCAGTCTGATCTCAAAGCCTCTTACTCTCCAAAGCATTCATCTCTTAGTCACTGAATTTCCTTAGAGACCTCCACCAACTCCCAACACATCTGATGTCCTTTTCCTGAGGGAAAACATCCTCCCTGGCACAATTTGCAGATCTTATACTTTGCTCTCTTAAGTGTCAGCTACGTTCTGACTTCTCCTAACCCTCTCTCTACTCTTCTGCAGAAAAAATCCTCTCACTTGAACTTCCCACTTACCCCTTCTCATCCTTCTAGATTAATACCCAAATTCCTAGGAAGTCAAAGCCCCAGTTTTTCCTGTCCATCCAACTTGATCTCTCACCTGTTGCCCCTCACCTGAACTCCCTTGATCCAAGCTTTCCGGCTCCTGCCAGACCTTCCTTTCCCTACACAGACATGTTGTTGCCATCTTCTGCAGTCACCATCACTTCAGAGACAGAGTTTCCACTTGATATCTAAATCAGGGCACTCTCTGCCTAGCCTTTGTGCTTTTTGGATTTCCTTATGGTTTCTTCTGCTTTGAGAGGGATCTAAAGACCTCACATTCTCTACCAAGAATCCACTTTTGTGTCTGTTTAGTGGGCAAGGAAAAAAAAGTACATACATGAATAAAAGAAAAGGCAGAAGATATAGATACAGTAGAAATAAACTTCTTGCCAGTATGAAGGATTTGAAATCAATATCTACAAGACAGATCAAATGTAATTTAGGTTAAGTGAGAAATAGGGGGGTCCAGAAAGGTAAGTAGAACTAGAAACAGTAAAATTATTTTACTAAATGAAAGAATTGCTGGGCTCTTGGTTAAGGTGGAAAGGAACACAAATTGGCACCGAGAATAATGGAAACTACATACAGCTGTAGTCTGTGTGGATGGCATGTCTTACTTTGAATTCACAGACTAGGTCCTGTAAGTAGGTACCTACCATCTGTTTTCAAAAACATACTTCTGAAATGTGCTGGTGATGTGTTCATGCCTATTTACTACAAGTAAAGCCGTGGAGTACAAAGTAGGAGACCAGGATTTAATTTCTTCCATTTTTTTAAGTGTCAAATCTCCTACTTATCGAGTTGAATTGAAAGGGTGTTGACCAGAGAGCATATAAACAGGCCTTGAAGGAGAGAGCTCTCTTCAAACCTGCTTTGTGCAGGTTACAGAATAATGCACAATTGTGGAGGTGTCTGTCAAGTGACTTAAATTTTCATCTACACAGTAAAACAACTTCAAAAGGAAGAGTAGAGAGTGTGCCTGAAACTCCATGTCTCCCTCTCTAAACAATGTCACCCCATGGGAGGACATTTTCCTTGCAGAAACATTGGCTTCAGCCCCTTCAGTTAGAGCAAGGCATTGAGACTGAGTCCAACTTCCTAAACAAATGGCTCAACCACAGAATATTGTATGAACGGTGGGTGGTAGATCCTCCTCCACTGTCTGTTCTAAAAAATCACCCACAAAACATCTTCCAAGGAGCCTTCTGGGTGTGTGCCTGGTGTTTTTTTGAGAATGTCTGCAGGTTTGAGCCCCCCAGCACACTTAGCAGAGGAATGCCTAGCTTCTTAGGTGGGAGATAGCTATCAGGCTGCTCAGGCTGCTTAAACTATCTGGGCATGTGCCAAGGCAGAGCTCTGGACACCCAGAAGAGCTGAAGCTCAGACAGTCAGGTGCCTACAGCAAGATTCAAAGAAAACACCTAAGCATTTATGGTGCAACTGACGAGAATTTCATCAAAGAAATAGAAAAGTTATTTTCCCAGTAGTTTGCCCCACTAAAATACCCAAAATCTTCATTACAAAATTTACTTTGATGCTCAAAATTTCACCACTGACACTTTGACTAAACTAAATATGTAGACTGCCACTTCCCTGGAGTGCATTTGGGATTTACAAAGTAGGTATTCTATTAACTGGGGCCCTCGAAGATCACAGTCTTCTAGGCATGCTTAGATTACGTCTAACACATATCAACAGCACTGGATTCAGCACAGGGCAGAGCTGCCACTGTCACTTTAATTCAAAAACAGTAGTATGGGAGAAGCAGGGGTGGTTTTGGAGGCGGTATCCACTTTTTGCATACTAGCCTACAGGATCAACAGCCTACACAGCCATGGATGACCCAGGCTCATTGAATTTTGGCATCGGACTGCAAGAGCAGATGAATCCTTCCCTATGAAGCTGTGGTATTATCTAACAAGACTTTTAAGATGCGGTAATTGGTGTTTTTTCATGGTATTCATAATGAAATACATTTTGACAAACTTACGGAAGATTGTCTTGTCGCAGCTGATGTTTTGCATGCGTGGACCAGTTTGGTCCACAGTTTAATTAATCTTTTCTGTTCAATAAGGTTCCCTGCTCTGTAAAAGAATAACTCAGTCTCATATGCCATATTCCAGATGGATGGGGACTGCATCACAGCCACCCACTCCTGCCTGTGACAAGGAAGAGTTTAGCCCACTTCCACTGAAAAGGGCAAACAGTGACAGCAGCTGTCTGTTGGGACAAGATGATAATGAAGTGCGAATAACAAGTCTCCCTTTCACGTAGATATTATGCAGATTATTCTTATTTGGTAACACTCGGAGTTACAGAGAAACTCAAACACATGCTGCTTGGTTAAGTAAACTATGAAAGACTACGGGAACCCAAAGGCACTGTAAAAACTAAAAGCTCAACCTCATTACCAGATGGAATTCAAAATTCTGCAAAGCTGGTGAACGTAGGCTGGAGAAAACAAAAGACAGCAATGCTATCTATGACACAAGAAGAAAAATAGGAAACTCAGCAGAGGGTTTAAAGATGTCTGTGGAGGTGGGTGAGTCACTGTTGCTCACACTTTGAAGTGAGTGAGACAAGCCTGTGTGTCATATATTATTTCCTCTTAATCTGCAGAGAACAGGCCATCCCAAGCCATTGATGGAAGCCAAACACTTGGAGCACAAATGAAACGTGACTGGACATGGGTTTCTCTTAGTCAAGCATCCTGGGAGCCTAGAACCGCAAGTCAGACTCTGTCAGCAGTTGAAATACCTTTGGTTGCAGGTTAACAACCTGGTGATAAAAATGAACTGTGGCTGAAACTAAGCCTACGTGGGCCTAATGGAATTAGGAGCCAAGTTTCATACAGCTATAGGGCTGATACTACACCCACTGAAGTCAATGATAATCTTTCCATGAATAACAGAGGCAGATCCTTTCATCTCTCTATGCCCATAGTTATAAAATAGGGATAACGGTACTTTCTTTCTCTTATGTTTGCAGCCTCAAAAACATTTTGTGGCAAGGACTGTCTCTTTCTAGATACTCTATGTGGCATTTAACACCTCAGGATTTCTCTCTTGTTTAGAATTTGAACCTAGCCAAAAACCATGAACAATGGCATGACAATTCAAACAGATACAATGTTTGTTGTATACAGAATATCACAGACTTGTGTAGATCTGAAGGCATAAATCTATAACTACCATTAGAAACTGTGTGAGTGCTACTGACAGTTTTTGAATCCCCTGTCTAAGAACTCTGGGGATTTCATTTCTTCTTTGAACTACTACAGTAGTATAAAGCATATGAAAGCAGCATAGCTGTTGAATGTCTAAGAATTTCATAAAAGTCTACAGGTGCAAGGCTAACACCATCAGTGAAGATAACCGTGAGGTTGAATAAGTTGGATATTTACATATCCATTAGTCATACAGCACTGCATAAATGTGTAGCTCAACATATTATACTAAGAACAGTCTCTAGCACCTACAGGACACAAAATCCCATACAAATACCATATAAACAGATACACTTCATGGAAGGATATTAATCTTCATTTAGGCTTAAGTAAGCACCTGATTAAGGAATATGATCAAGTAAAACGGTGTTGTGTAACATTCAAGACAAATCCTCAGAGTACTCAGATGTCTTCAGTTAGATCTCCAGATCCTGTCAAACTGCTGCTACGTCACAGCATACCTGAAACATCACAGTTTCAGGAGAAAAGCCAGAAGTAACAGCCCACCAGTCCTTCATAGTTTGAGAGCCTTTCCATCTTGAAAACCTGGTGTCTGAACTAGTTTAAACTGCCCATTCTAAGGCTAGAGAAATCTCTCCAAATTATAGACTCTTTCAAAACTTTTGTAAGCCAAATATTTTGTTGTTGCTCTTGGAAGAAAACAAATCCTTGGGCAACTGAGCATAGAAAATAGGGCTGAACAACCTGTTTAGAAATCCCAACCTGCCTAAACATAGCAAGTTTCAGCTTGATGAAAACTGATTGTACCGAGGATGGCCTGAAGCCCACATAACGCAGCTAACTTCCGTGTTAGTTAGTTGGTAAGCTGGGAGATGCTTTCATTTAAAAAGAAGGCTCCACGCAGCCATTTTAACTGGATTGAGTTTTGCTCACAAAATTTAAACAAGAAAAAAAATAAATTAAAAAGAACCCAAACAATAAACTATTGAAATAATCTAGGTGTCATTTTTTCAGTATTATAGAAACAATCTCTGAGATGTTTGTCAGGGTTTTACGGATGCCAATATCTTCTACTACTTATTCAGAAAGGTCCCAGATGTGGAAAATTTCCTTGAATCGTTCATGGTGGTGGTGGAAAAATGTAGAAGAAAGGAGCAAAGGGGACTGATTCACGACAGTGTTTTATTCCAAAATGACACATGGATGTAATACTGCTGGGATTGATTGAGTCATGTAAACATAAAATTGGGTCAAAGAGGTAGTGGATTTGGCTCAAAATATCTATTAACATTTTGAGGAAGGGGATGCTGCCTCCTACTTTCAAAATAGTGTGAAATATTTTTTATGTAAAACAGTAGTGGCTGCCAATAATTCACCAGGCTGGTTAAAAACATTTTCACATGACTTCGGGTAACCATATGTTATAAACTAGCTGAGACCTGGGAAAACACTCTAGGCAGTGGTAGGCAGACAGGTAAACTTAGCTTCATGCTTTGCTTTTAGAAGTTCCAGTACATACTGCCGCAACCAGTTTTTGTTTTGTTTTTTCTCCCAGAGAGCCAGTCTGTAACCACAGACAAATGTTTTTCTCTGTTGAAACTCATCCTTATGGCACGACAGCCTGCCTAATTCTTGGTTATACTGCGTACGTAATAAGAATGCTCAAACATAAAAGGGACGAAAGACCAAAGTGGAAGAAATCTTCCCTCAATTTCATTTTCCAGAAAAGCAAAATCTGGCATACCCAGATCTTTTTGTTGGTTCCCAGTACTGAAACAGTGGAAGTGAACAGCAGCCACTGCTGCCAGTTAGGCTTCTTCTTTGTCAATTTTTTCTGCATATTCTTTGTCTCATACGCTGGATTGAACTCACTGTGTTCCATAGCCAGAGATATACAGACACTTCCTTCTAGTTTCTGTTGTCTAGAATCTGTCATCTAGTATCTGCTTTGTTCACCTTTTGTGTCTAACCTTGTAAGTCATCCCTTATCTCACTTGTTTAATTGTGCCAATAAAAATTTCAATAAAATGATGTTAAGAGGCTTTAAGCTCATGTCCTACAGCTGCGTCAAAACAGCAGTTCAGGGTGAAAAACCCAATTTTTCTTCACTGCTTGGCCTAAAAATTCATCCTTGACATCTGAAAGTGAAACTGTTCTTTCTCCATACATTTAAACAGCTACAAAATTAAACTATGGAAATCTAGGCCCCAGTTCAGCAAAGCACAATTTGCTTAATAATGGATAAGACGAAACTGATCCAGCTCATTTTTCCATGTATGGTCTGTGCAAGGCCTGCCAGAGCTAAGGAAGTAAGAAAGTTATTTTCATAAGCAGCACAGGTGGGCATGATTGAAGAAAAACATAGTAATTTCATATTTATGCGCATTTGTGCTCCCACTTTCCATCTGATCAGGGATCCTCTGTCCTGCACAGGTTCTCACTGCATCCCAGAGCAGGGCTGGAACTGCCATTATGGACCAAACTGTGTATCGCCAACAGGATCACACTCACACAGAACTGTTGTTCAGCTACACAGCTGCACTGAAGAAACTAATGTTCTCTTGTTTAGTCGTACTCCAACTGTCTTTACTCATGGTGAGTAACCCTTTTGAAGTCAGTGTGTCTACGCAAGTGAGTAATGGCCTCAGGATCCGGCCCTTCAACAGTGTATGACGTGTTATGTTTCAAATGCTTCTGCACTGTTGTTTTTAATACTTCATTGCAATTTACCTACTGGAATTATCTTCTGAATAGCTTCTTTCCATGGATTCCATTATGTATATTATTTTATTTATTACATTTTCACTTTGATCTGCATGCCAATCAAGATAAGCTCAATAAAGATAGAATTTTAATGAACACAAGGAACTATGTGTAGCTGCAACAGCCAGTTTTACTCGTTTTAGGGGTGTGTGCATTTATTTTTACTTGTGTAATATCTAGATTGTAAGGTTGCATTTTACAAAGCATTTCATATTCATTTTGTTGTTGTGAAGAATGAGCTATCTCTATTACTTTCATAAGTATTATAAGTACCTCATTTTATCTGTTTCATATTTTTTGTTCGATTGGACAGAATTAAAGGAGACTGTTAACAAATCCAGATACTAAATAGAAACATGACAAAGACTAATACCTTCCTGAGAGCATGCCTTTAAGAGAAGAGAACGCCAACAGTAAAATGTGTACCACCTGACTCCAGGCTGATTATCAGAGAATTATTGAATACCAGATTGAAAGGGACCTCAAGGATCACCTGGTCCAACCCTGCTTGGCAAAAGCATGGTCTAAATAAGATGGCCCAACACTCTGTCCAGCCGAATCTTAAAATTATCCAACACTGGGGAATCCACCACTTCCCTGGGGAGATTACACCAATGGCTGATTGTTAGCATCCTGAAAAATTTTCCAACTGGAATGTTCCCAGGATTAATTTATGCCCATTACCCTTTGTGTTTTCCATGTGACTCCTTGTAAAAAAGGGAGTGTCCACCTTCTTTGTAGCCACCCTTTAAATAGTGGAACATGGTGATAATGACTTCCCTAACACTTCTTTCCTCAAGACTGAACAGGTTCAGTTCCCTCAGACTTTCCTCAAACCGCAGGCTTCACAGTTCTTCGGAACTTTGGAATCAGTCCTTTGATCATCTCTTTGGCCCTTCTTTGGCCCTGTCTAGCCTGTCCACAACTTTTTAGCTTAGTGGGGACCAAGACTGAACACAGTATTCTAGGTGTGACCTGACAGGTGTAGAGTGGGATAATGACTTCTTTATCCCTGGTGGTGATGCCCTTGTTGATCCAGTTCAGAATCCTGTTGGCTTTCTTTGCCCCAGCTGCACACTGTTCACTCATACTGAGCATGTTGTCCACCAGGACCCCAGGCCCCTTTCCACAGAGCTTCTCACCAGCTGGGTAGATCCCAACCTGTGCTGCACTCCTGGATTTCATTTATCCAGGTGCAAGACCTTACACTTGCCCTTGTTGAATTTCATCAGGTTCTTGTTAGCCCACACTTCCAGCCTATCCAGGTCATTCTGCAAAGTGGCTCTCCCTTCTGAAGTGTGCCTTTTCCCACTCAGTTTGGTATAGTTTGACAGTTTGGTCATGGTACAATTAATCCCATCATCCAAATCATTTATGAAGTTATTAAACAGTGTTGGGCCCAATACCGATCTCTGGGGGACCCTATAGATGGATGTTTCCAAGGTCAGGATCAAAGAAACTTAAACCTGTTAAAGCCCTTTGCCTGGAGTAGAAAGGGTGGGAAACAAACAGCAGTGCTGGCTTTCTGTTGTTTCTAGTAGGAGAAAAGTGAGACAGAATTGAGTGCAACATAGGGAAAACGCACAAGGAAGGACTAAGGCTTAGATGGAGATGTGCACAATTTTTGAAATCTTTCTTTACTGTAATATACTTTTGATACATGTGTTAACCAAGTATGGCAATCAACACAAGCTCTTGGAGAGATGCAACACTGGATTTACCAGGTCAGCCAGGGCTTGGTCAATGTTCTGCATTTCTGCTGGGACAGCTTTGTTGCTACATGTGGGATTTCCAAGTTTTGACAAATATGGACATACCAGCAAGAGGCCTGTCCATATTGACCATAGCCCTGGAAAAAAAAACACTCTTACACCAGACAGCTTTAAGCAGAGTACATCTCTCTCTGTATTTTGTTCAGATGTGACAACAGTCTCCTGCCTTGTTTCAGGGAAAGTGTTACTTTAATTTGAAAGCAGTTAGAGAATCTCTGTTAATTTTCCAGCAGAAATGATACTTCTTCCCCTTTACTCAGCCCTGTGGTATAGCAAGGTTTGACCTCAAATCACTAGCAGAAACCTATTGCTAAAAAATTGGGATGAACAACTGAATTAAAATCCATACAATAATTAAAAAAAATAAAATCTTGCTTACTTAAGGTGTGAGTTAATGTCTTATTTCATCCTAATATGCCCTTCTGTATAACCTGCAGAGGAAGAATATGGGTTGGATTGCAACCTCTGCTCTTCAAGAGCCAGTCCTGCTTCATTGGCTTCAAAGAAAGCTGAAAAATTAAATCAGAATACAGTGCTTTACAGGCTGGGTAAATGTATAGGAAAACTGTGCAGCATCACAGGTTCCATCAAGAAAAGCCGAGAGGAAGAAAAAGGTGTTCACCCATTAGCACAAGGAAAATGAATGTTATATACCAGGCAAACAATTTCACCTCCCTTGCCTCAAAGGGAAAATAACCACAGGAGGTGTATCCTTGGTGTACACACACCTTCCCAGTGAGCAGGCTGGAATGGTGAGCAGCTCTCCAGAGATGCCTGAAGGTGTGTGAACTCTTCCCAAGAAAGAGTCAAGTTCACGTTGGTGGAAATACAATTTAAGTGGAATCCCTGGTAAAATCTCGCTGGCTAGAGGAAGCATCCCATGCAGGCCTGCTGACAGCATGAAGTTGAAAGGGAAGGCAGCGAACATACATAATCTATCAGTAGCTTTGACATGTGTAGGGTGGCTTCATTGAGGTGACTTCATGCTTCAGAGACCTGCAAAGCCATGCTGCCAAACAGCCTGCCTTGCTCATCCCCCAGGGCTGCAACATTTTCTCTGCTGCCACATCCCTCTGGGAACAGGCTTCCCTTATGGGTCAGGCTGGGAATCCATGGCCTGTGGGCTGGGCTGGGTTTGGAGCTCTGCTACAGAGGACCTGCAGCCACCCCAGCAGAAGGAAGGCAGACACAGGTGTCTCACTACTGCATGGGAGGTGAATGCTAATTGTGTTTCTAGTTATCACAGGAGAAACCTATTGTGTGCATCAATGTGCAGCGCACAAAGAAAAACCCCAACTAAACCCTAGGTTTAAAAAACAAATTCCCATCCTGAGACTGCAGAACCTCCTCATCCATGAATCTGTAGCAAATGATACAACCGGATCACATCAGGTGCAGCAACATTTTATCCTTCACATGCCATAAAGCATGACAGTTTATCACCTAACTCTCCACAAAACAGCCTTCATTATTATTACAATGAGCATAACCTTGTACTCTGTCAGTGATTAATTTATGTCCTAACAAGTGGATTTTGTACTGAGCGCTAGTGACAGGACACAACTACTTTTGCTGGAAGAAATGTGGGTTTAAGTCATAATATTCTTAAAATTATGGTCACATTCAAAACTTTTTTCTAAAGCAAAATTGTCTTTCCATTTCCTGTGATACAAAAATAAACGAAGTATTTTGGGTTTCTTTTGAGTAAAATGTTAGATTTTATTTGAAATCTTCACAGTACATTTTCTTTTCAATCAATTCATGATGATTACTTGAATGATAAAATGTTATCAAGATACCAAGGAAGTCAATTATTCTCACAATCTTGTCTCAGTGATTATAAGTTAAGCACATTTTTAAAAGGCAAGTGCTTGAAACAAAATCATTGCAAAGTAATGCAAAAGAAATAAATGTGATGCAAATGAATGTCCCTAGTGCCAGTAAAAAAGTACTTTGAGATATAGCTTGGAAACTGAAGAAGCCAGATAAATAAAATGCATTCAGAATGATGTATTTTACAGCTAAATATCAATATGTACATTAAATACAAATGTTAAAATTGTTCTGAGAGAGACTGAAACTTTACCCTGTGTGATTAGCTGTCTGTGAAGAAACAGATTAAAGGGGTATTTGCCATCTAACAAATGCCTATAACATTACAGAGAAACCCTCTGAAACATAATGCTGACTTAGAAAAGGCCTCCTAAAGCTTCAGTGTGAATATTCATGAAAATCATCAAGTACTAAGAAAACACTGACATCAGAATTACAAAATTATCTGTCTGTGGACAAAAAACAGGGTGCCATGCTAAAAATACACTACCTAAAAACTCTCCCAATAATCTGTTTAAAAATAGGTTCTTGATTTGAGATGCAGTTTTATGGAGTGGGTCAGTGAATCAAAGCAAAATAAGGCTGGAAATTAAGTGGTTGCTGTGTTCCCACAGCATTCCTATAGGCATTTTTCTAGCCCACCCTTAAAAACCCCCAAAGAAAGATTTTCAGTTCCCCCAAGTTAATCTCTTTTTATGGTAATCTTACTGTAGGAGACTTTTACATTGCCTCCTGAGTCTTTCCCTTTTATACCAAACAATTTTGTCCTATGGTTCTTCCTTTATACATCATGTTTTCTAAACCTTTTACCCTGCTTGTTACCTTCACCTGCAGTTTGCCTACGTACTTGTCCAAGTGCAGAGGCAACAGTGGGCACAGTTTTCCAGCTGAGGCTTCACCAACACCACATAAAGCTAAGCAGTCACTTCTGTCTCTTACAGGTGATGTTTTTGATCACACCATGCTAAATTGGTCTTGGTCACAACAGCCTCAGATTGCCAACTTGGTTTGTGCTTCACAGGAATCACCAACTCCATCCCTGACATGCTGATGTATCTCATTATTCTCCATGTTATTTGTGTGTTTGATTTCTGCCTCTGAACTGCATTTCTATGCACTTCCCCCTGCTTAGTTTCATTCTGTGGATTTCAGGCCACCCCTCCACTTTGCCCATTTGATTCCTGAAGCTCTCCTTCAAAGTGTTTGGAGCATCATTCCCTCTCATTTCCACTCAAGAAGGAAGAAGGTACATTAAGGCTTTCACCATGAATCATGCAACAATCCTTATGTTCTAAAATAAAACCATTTCTAATATAAATACCTAAACTTTCCTGTCAGTGATTTAATAAACCTCCCATGTTTAAAAAAGAAAAAAAAGTAAAGACAGTCATACTACAGGTATGAATAAATACTTCTGATCAGACAGCAAAAGAACAAAACTTATGTTTCACTTATAAACTGTTTGCTTTGGCATTTGTTATATAATGTGTCTGCACAAAGAGAAGGCTAGTCATGCAGCATAATTATTTTCCCACCTATTCTTGTCACAAAGTTTCCTGAAAGTGCAGTTTCTTTTTTCAGTCCCTGTACATAACCTCAAAATAGTATCTCCTGGTCACAAAACTCTTATGTTGTGTAAATATCTTTTAGGGCATTTGATCTTTTCCCTCTTCTTTCCTCGTCTTCCATTAGCAGTTTTTATTGCAGCTGCCTGAATACAGGTAATGAAAGCTCATGTTTCTGTTTACACTAAGTCTGTACTGGTACACAGAACAAGGAAGGAAACAAAAAGTCTGGGCATCGTTATAGAGATTGTCATCAAACAACCACTATTTTCTAGTTTGTACTTTAATCAGTGTCTGGAATGACACTTCAGGATCTGGCAGTTAATGCATTACAGGGACTTCTTCAGGGATTATTTGCAAAACACTGTTTTGTTTCTGTGCACAGAGAAAGGCAGCATATTTTAACCTGATAATAATTTAAGCCAGATAATAACTTATAATTGTGTATGACACACAATTATTGAGTGATTTGTGATTCTGTAATGATTTCTGTTCTTCCAACAGGGTATGCAACTATGCTCAGTGTTACAAGGGGATTGGGAGGTGAATCAGATTGTTATCTGTATACCCTAGGTGTCCTTTGGACTTTTCTAGGAGAGCAATGGAAAGTCTCCAACAGTGAGAATGATGCTGTTATATCACGTGAGGGACAAGGACGACAAGAAAAGCCAGGCAGAGAGTGCATCCTTCTTGAAGCTGTGAGGAGCCACATCTCTCTACATTACTGTACTAAGGTGCGTGGCAAGAGAAGAAAATGGGCCAACAACAGATCTCCCATAAGCCCTCCATTTCTTGCTGAATTCCATCTGCACAATGACACAAGAGGTACTGACGTCCAGTGGCTATTTCATCCACTGGTCCTGCAAGTTCTGCAGACAGCTTTTCTATTACTGTCTCTGCTAGAGAACGACCTCTCTTCTTCACATCATCTGATCCATTCCTGTTTTTCCATTCAGGGGATGGTCTAGAAGCTATACAAAATCACTGAGATTCGGGCCTAAAATGTATTTTCTCTGTTTTTGTTATTATTGTTATTAAACACACTACAGCCAGGCTCATTTGAAAACAAGCAAATCATCTTGTGTCACTGACCCTTTGAATCAGTGTATTTGCAACAGCAATATGATCATCTTTTGGTGTATTTATTGCAATCAACACAATATCAACATTTCAAGAAGACAGTATTCCTAATCCTAAAAATAGTGGTTTAATCATCCAAGCCAGTCAGAGCCAGATCCTCAGTTCTGGGCTATCAGTTGCTTACCAAAGTAGCTCTCCTTGCTCATTGACTAAGCTCCAGCTTGCCAACAGCTTGCTTAGGCGACAGAAAATTATACAACTCACAAGAAGGACAGAGCTGACTGTAAACCACTAAGACCAAATAAGAGCAATGTAAGTTTAGTACAGGCTGCATGTACATCTCAGTGAAGTAAACATTTGTGTGATCAACCCAGGCAGAGCTCTGTACTGCTGCAGTTACACTATTACCTAATTTATGGATAGTGTGGTGATATTAACACTGGCTATAGTGATATCCTTGATTGCAGCACAGATACACCTTAAAAAGGAAGATATTTACTAGGCTTGTTTTATAATAATTTCCAATTACAGCCAACAAAAACTTCCTTATTTGTTCTTCTAACTCACTACATTTTGTAATGTTCAGTTAAAAAAAAGCAAACACCCCAGCAGCAACACCTACATGCCTTCGAATGTCTACACAGGAACTGAACTGGTCTCATTCAAAATACGTGAATCCAGCTAAAAACTGGATACATTAAAAATAGGAATTTAGAAAACTGGAAAATTTATCTATTTGCAAGGAAAAATAGTCACACTGAATTGTAGTTTCAGTTGCGTCAGACTTGAAAGATCAAACAGATTATCAGTGCACTATTTGCACGCAAACTGACCCATGAGAGAAGTGTGTAGAAAAAATAGTATTGACACAATGCAGGTAATATGAATTAAGAATTGAATATGGCACAGTTGGATAGATAGATAGATGATAGATAGATAGATAGATAGATAGATAAGATAGATAAAGGGACAGATCTGGAATGAGGAACTGTCTACCCTGTACGAAAGTGGTAGGGGAAATGTTCTATTTGTATTCAATTAGTACATAAATATTACAGTTTCCATGGTGTTGGTATTTGTCCATCTACTTTCTAAGGAGAAGTTCAAATACTGAATAGTTAAATGACTAAGAATGTCATTTGAATGTTATTTGGTTCAAAAACTTAGTATGTAACAATATCCACCCAAAGCATTTACAAATTCCAAACCACCACAATTATTTTTGAAATTATAACCCCTCCCATGAAATATGTACAAACAGAACTCTCCCTAGTGAGCCCTTGAAAATCTGGCCCTTTGGCCCCAATCTTTGGTTCCTCAGTTAGTTAATTAATAGGCTTTTCCCAGAAAATAAATTTCATACAAATCTGAACAATGGATAAATTCATGGAAAACGTGAACAGTCATAGGCAAATCATGAACAGCAGCAACATTTGGAGTTCTTCAAACAACTTCATAGATCATAAGACCTCTTATTTTGCACAGTGCCAGAAAGAGTGGGGTTCTAGTGCATCTGAGAGGCAGTGTGGTAATAAACCTGTAGATGGGTAATGCCATTCTAGAGAGGAAATGACAGTCATGTATTGCAATTATTTAGTTTCTCTCTATTCCTGCCATTACTGTTAAATTTAACCTGTTTTCCCTAACTCTCCATACTACAAACACTGCAGTTTCTTGAAATATGTTACTGTTCAAGTGGGCTCTGCAATTGCTATTCTCTAATTACTACACAGAGTACTAAAGAAATCGTTACAGAGAGAGTGAGGAACATGTTTAAGCAGCTTTAAAAATCCCAATGAACTGCATCTGTATTTTTAGACACCTAAGTGCTTATGAAAAGCTAGCTCTTTGCAGATGCACAATTTCAAGCCCATGATGGCGTGTCACAGTCAGAGGACACCATTCACACACTTGAAGTTACACATTACTGTTTTGCAGAATAAGGGTCTACTTTATCTGTCAACTGGAAGTACAAACAGCTGGAAACTCTTTATTAACCAGCCAGAAGGGAGGGAAATAAAATGAGAATTTAATAAATCATTAAAATGTTCCAATGACTGGTTTTGCATGAAAAATTCAAGCAAACTCCAAACATTTTTGGATACAAGTCTCAAAGGCACATCAATGTTTTCTGAGTAATAAAAACCCACCCTTGTGCTCACATATTTCATTTACCCACTTGCTGGCTTCATCCTGTGCTTTTGAATAAGACAGCTCTCATTAAAACTAATGGCAGCTTTGCCTAAACATGCACCTGCAGGATCGGGCTTCAATTGCTGAAACTCACATTTACTCCCTGAAACTACCAGCAGATCAGCATGTTGATAAGCCCTGAATACATTACCACAGGAGAACATACAAAGCTGCGTTTGAACAGGTGACATTTCCTTTTCAAGGTAGACCTGTTGAGAAGTTTAGCATTAATCATTTCCAAGCAGGCATAACAGAATTATCTACTATATCTGTCAACTTTCTACTTCTTATAAAGATAAACTTCTTCAACCTGTAGAAAATGATGTCAAAAACAATAAAATAGGGCCACTGATTAACTACCTAGTGCAATTTAACAGCAGCATCAGGACTTGCTCTGTCAACAGCTGCCACATGTCAGCAATATATATGTGAATACACATATACATATTTATATACTGCTTGAAATAAAAGACAATATTTGGTTTGCTTACCTCAGGCCCAGTTCTGCACAACACTAATGTCGTAGTTGACTTTTTACTGGACACACCAGACTGGAGTAGCTATCAATATCCATGTATGCTACAAGGGGGTGCAACAGATGCACCTGGATCCTATTTTGAGGAGCTTCCATAGGCTTTGTTTCAACTGCTTGAACTGCTACAACTTGTTTTTTGCAACAAACAAAAGCACTTGTGTACTTCTAACAATACCTGTAGCACTCTAGAAGCATCTACTAGTAGTCATGGCACTGCCCATGTGCTGAGAAAAAGGGCTGGAAAGAGCACTCAAGTTTCTGTTTGCTTTAGTGTGCCTGGCAAAGCTGCCTGGTGGGCTGTGGGGTGCAGAGCAGGATTGTGAACTAAGGGGGAGTCTCCTGGACTCTGCAAAGTAGCTTTCAGCCACAGCTGGGGCTGTGCTTGCAAATTTCACTACTTATGCAGCCCAGCTGTGCATAACATTAATGAATGACACTTGTATGAGTCCATTCTCCAGCCTCAAAGCTGGCCAACTCACAGTGTACCATGCCATTCTTATTAAACTCTCTTACTCCCCCAAACAGGGTGGCCACACTCACATGGCCACCTGGAAACAGTCCCTGGCCTCTGCTGAGTCCCCAGTTGTGCCACAGAATTGTTTCAGGGACTGCTTGATGGCCAGGGCCAAAAGCATGTCAGCAACCGCTCTGATGGCTTAAGTTCCAGTGCCCTGGCACCATTTAATTTACTAGTGGAAAGGCAAACAGTGCATGTGGTCTTGGAAGCAGCCTCACGGAGGATCTCAGAGTGAATGTAGAAATAGCCCCTGAGGCTACTGATGGGACAAGTAACTCCTCCATCTGAGCAAGATTATCAAGATCTGGCCCATAATTAACACCACTGTCCAAGCTGGCAATACACTGATAATATTTAGTAACACTTAGCATTGTTGTAGCTTGCTTTGTTTTGATTAATGAGTGTGTATTTAACTAACAGTATACATTAACTATTATTAACAGAACATTAATTGTTAACTACACATTGCCTAGACACTTTATTAGATAATTACCTCTCTGTTAATATATTAATCAATATGCCTATAGATTAAATGATTTGAAAAGAATCTCATTTGTATATCAGAAATATATTTCTTAAATTAATACCCATGGAGGATACTGATTAAAGAATTCTGAGCATTTAAATTCCTTTCTTACTGGGATATATTTACTAATCTAGCTGTGGAAATAACCACTCTAATTGTATGATAACCAAAGAGCTACCACATTCCTATAACCTCAGATCTTATCACCATCTCTACTACCTTTGCAGCACCAATTATCAAAGTTTACTCATCAAGAAGCTCCCATTCCACAACAAAAATTAATTTCCATGCTAGAGTAATAACCTGAATAAAGCTTCTTGACAACCCCAAATCCAGGAGCTTTTATTTGAAATTGGACTCTTAGGTTTCCATCTCTATTTGTCTTTTAACAGGAGGCTAAGTAAAGTGGAGTATGTACCCTGATGCTACTGCCATAGGCACTAACTTGAAAGACTGAGCTAGACTACGGATGGAAAAGGCTTTGTGTTTGAGGGTGCAGTGCTTTATGTGCTGATCTCTCTGCAATGATAAGTACCTTGGATCAGGACTAGGAGAAGCCTGCAACATGGGGCTTAACCAGCCTGTGAGCACCTACATCCAAGCTTGCTTTCTTGCAACTTCCCAGTACTACCACACAGATCTCACGTTCACAAACTCTTGCTTTTTTGACTGAGGAAGTCCCACACAAACCTAGTTTTGTACCTCAGACGTATTTCTCCTGTGATGAGCTGAGGAGCTTGGCCCCTGCTCAAGTCTTAGCCTCAGTGTGATCCACAGCCTGAGGAACTTTGATCCATTAGTCTTTCATAAGGCATCCTACACACAGTCTGGATCCATTTGCCTCCATACAATGGTGTGGCTTATACCACTTTTTGTAAAACACAGCCGAAGGAAGAGCTGCCAACAACCACTTTGTATACAAGAATTTAGCGGCTAGGTTGTTCGTGAAGGATGGGTGATAGGGAGCTTATGGTAATTTCCCATCTGCAGAGGTGAAGCTACCCATATTCCAGGCATCTTCAAGTTACCAGACTGTATGAAAAACAAACAGAGACACCTAGAAAAAGAGAGAGAAAGCAAGAAAGGGTATGATTCTGCATCCATTGCCAAGGAGAAGAGTCCTAGGCATTGGTCCTTGTTCCAAGAGTTGTTTGTATATTTTATTTAATGATTACTTCATGTAAACAGTCCTAATATGAGGGATGGGAATCTCTGGTGCCGATCCAAAGCCTGTTGAAGTCAACGGAAATCAAAGCCAACTGAAGTCAATAGAAAGTTTTCCACAGATTTCAGTAGGTTTTGGATCACTTCAGGAATACTTCTTGGGTGGTAAAGGCTCTATGCCAATACACTGAAGGCATGCACCACTTGCATACTAACACACACATTGTTGTGGCTTATTGCTATATTGGAACCAGCCTTTGAAAACTATCATAATATCCTGAGGCAAACTAGAAAGTCAATTATTCAAAATGTTGGTCTTGAATGTTTAAAGACCCAGTCATGGGCTCCTTAGGCTGTTCCCACTGCCTACAGTGAGAACTCTCTCTGAGGAGGCCAGGCAGAGTCAAGCTCTGAGACTCCTGTTTGCAGGGTATTTTGGTGCCCTGGGCACAGCCATGACTGCAGCTTAATGCAGTGATAGCCAACCTGACTTGAAACTATTAATGTGGATAATGAACACAATTTAGCCATATTAGCATAGCACTTCACATGAGTTAATTAGCCCTGCCAAGAGGCAGGGTTTATTAGCCTGAGAAGAAAGCTGCACAAAGATAGACTACTTCCGACTCATTTAGAGGTAGCTTTGCAAAGCAATGTGGTTTGTGCCATGTAGGCATGCTAACTTTCCTCCTATTCCAAACAGTGCACAGCTTCAGATTCTGAGGCAGCTGTGGCAGTTGTACAGTTTCTGTGGACCCATCTGCCCACTTCACGGAAGGGTCTGTTGTACATTTCAGTCACCAGCATGCACGCACTGCTGACTTCTCTCTGACCAGGCAAATCAGTCCCAGGTTAAAGTCTGGCATGCAAAACTTCAGCAAAGAGATTTTGATTGCTTGCTTTTTCCAGAAAACAAAATCAAACAACCAACCAACCCACAATCTGTTCTTTTAGTGATTTCAGTAGTACAAGGCTTAGATTCCTGGAGGCTATTTCCAGCACAAATCAACATAGTCTCATCACTGAGCCTTGACCATGTCCTTCATTCCTGCCTGTAGTGACCATTTCTCTAAGGTTGGATGGGTAGCCTTTTCACACACAAGGATTCCATTTCAGATTCCTTTTTCTAAAGACACACCTTCCATTAAAACTGTTTTCCTGGCAACTCCGCAAGTCTAATTTGCCCAATGCAGTTTTAGGCTTTGTTTATTAATTTGCACAGGGTTTCAGTTAACATACAAGCCACTCCGGTATCCTCACAGTAAAAATACCTAAAGCTGCCCCAGGAATAAATTCAGATAGAGTTTATGATTCTGAAATCCACTTTATGCACTATTTATACTTCAGTGTCTTGATGAATATTGCACTGGATCTGTCCCTATCTTTGACTTAGGACCTCCTCATGGCAAGTGTGATAGTCTCAGTCCCAGAAGATGTATAATCTGTGAGAGACCTAAATGAGAACTGAAGTTGCTCAACTGGGAACCCCACAGGATTTTACCCATAAATAAAGATCAGATCTTTACCTCACAGAGCTAGAGATAAATTAAACACAAGCAGATAGATAGAGACCAGATACCTGCCATGTTTCTCAAGTGAGTTGCCACATTGTGGGCATTAATATAACCGGCTGGCGAGGTGCAAGAAAAAGGAGGAGCAGCATTTGATTTGGTGTGATCCACTTTGGTTCTAGGAGCATCTCTGTGGCAATCAATTTCATACAAATTGCCAGGCATGTGACACCACGCATCTGTATTCAGCAGGTGATACAAAATTCATTTCTGTACAGCCACCCCAGACTGTTTTGAGGTTGCTGGCAGAGTCATGTGCTTGTGAAGTGTTTTCCTTCCTTGTGCAGGACATAGGGAAGATGTGCTTTCCCTGTTTTGGAGGTACCTCACACCCACACTACCAGTGGAGCTGTCTCTCATGTGTGCTACGTGACTCAGATTGCAGACACAGGGCAAACCTGAACCTCAACAATAACTTCTCCAGAGCACTAAGTAGCTAAAGTAGACAGACATACACACAGAGCGCAGCAAGCACCTCCTTACATAAGACCACCAGAAGCTACCAAGGAGATGACTGCAAGGACTCACTAAGCCCCTTGCAGGTTCTGGATGTAAATTTGATTTCTTGTCATGGTAATGAAAGAGTCATCTGGGGCTATGGTGAGATCCCAATGCAAAGGCAGTTCTTGACTACTATTGCACAAAGTGGTGTTTCAAAATCAACCCAGCCATTTGCATTAAGAAAAATAACTTTTCAAAAATAACCTCTCAGAACAAAAATGTAGTGTTCAGACTTAGGAAAGGGGTAAAGAATGGAGCTATCCCCATAATGTAGATGCAGTTCTGTACTCAGGAAGGGACTGTGCCTTAGTTTTTGTGGAAAATCTGGATATTTAGAACTATGAAAGCAAACAAGGGTTCCAACCAACATTTACAGGCACACAGAATTTTTGTCATTTAAAACTTTACAAGAGTCCTCAATGGGCAAGCATACTGTGTGCTTGTACATTCATATGCCCAATAGGCTGAATAACTTCAAAGAAATTTACTCTGCTGCTTGCTGAAAAGCCTTTTTAACGTTATACACCTTCAGAAATGTTATGGTACCTGGTGCCAAGAGTCTGTATTTTTAAAATTCCCTGCTTCAGCCTGAGTTCTGAACTGATTAAACTCAGTGAGAGTTCTGACATTGACTTTAAAGAGTGAAAGATCAAACAATTATCTGACAGACTGTAACAAGACCTAGAAATAATTAGGGAGTTTTGAAGCCTGTACTTACAGGGGATTTTTCTTTTCTTTTAAATAAGAAATGTATTCATGAATGTATTTTGGAAATATTAATTTAAACTTAGAAGTGGGAAGATCTAGCATTAAGGCAGATGTTTGACTCAAGTTTATGTACTTGTTTCATATATTTTTCACATTTTTGACATCTCTTCTTATCTAAATAAGACTAGAGGAAGCCAGGGTGGCAGTTAGCTTGGAACTAGTGTAATGTTCTATGTTTCTGTTAGTCAGGGATGGCATCTCACATATAAGTAGATTGCAATTTTCCTTTCATATCCTTTCTTCCTGTCTCCAAAATCAATTCTGATTCACAGAAGGCATCATGAGAACATTTCCCTGAACTGTGTGGGCTGCACTAAGACTTTTAGTATCTATCTCTGCAGTTACAGCTTGAGACTTCTTCAGTGAACAAGCAATTGTAAATTGTTTCCAAAATGTCACAGGCTCTTGAGCAACCAGTTGCCTAAACACAGACTTCCCCAGGTCACTCAAATATGGGAGACTCGGTGTCTCTGTCACTCAGGAACAACATAACCAGGAAGTACAGAAACATGTATTAGTGAGGGAACTTCATGGCTGTGCAGATGTACACACATAATCACTTTACTCTAAATGAGAGGATGGTAGTACCTTTTAAAAAAATAAATAAACTTTTGGGCACTCCTTGAGCATCTCCAGTATTCCTCATTTGGGTTGAAACTTTTTTTACTTTTTAGTAGCTGATGCAGTGCTGTGGTTTTGACTTTCAACCTGGGAACAGCGCTGATAACACTGATGTTTTTAGTTGTTGCTTAGTAATGTTTACTCCAGCCAAGGACCTTCTGAGTCTCATGCTCTGCCAGGGAGGAGGGGAAGTCAGGAGGAAGCAGAGATAGGACACCTGACTCAAACTAGCCAAAGAGGTATTCCATACCACACCACATCCTGCCCACTATATAAACTGGGGGCAGTTACCTGGAAGGGTTTGATCACTGCTCGGGTCAGGCTCGGTATCAGTTGGTGGGTGATGGGAGGGTGGTGAGCGGTTGTATTCTCCTCCCTTGTTATTTCCCTTATCATTATTATTATTATTGGTGGTAGCAGTAGTGATTTGTGTTATACCTTAGTTACTGGACTGTTCTTATCTCAACCCGTGGGAGTTACATTCTTTCAATTCTCATCCCCATCCCTGCGGGAGCAGGCGGGAGGGAGCAGGGGAGCGAGCTAGCAGCTGCATGGCTGACTGGGCTTAAACCACAATAAATCTGCATACAAGTCCTATCTTTTTTACATTTCATTTGTTTAGTTCCTAGATAACAACACAAGCCTTTTCCTACCACAATGTGCAGCCACAAAACCTAGAATAAATAAGACAGTAAGAAAATGCTGGATTGTGTTTCATAAATTGTAAAAGACAAAATGATATGTCTTATTATTGTAACAGGACAAACAAAATAATATTTTCATAGAATCACAAAATAGTTTGGACTGGAAGGGACCTTAAAGATCATCTAGTTCCAACCATCCTAGCACAGGCAGGGACACCTTCCATTAGATCAGATTGCTCAGAGCCCTGTCTTATCTGGCCTTAAACACTTCCATATTGCAAACACTTTCAGGGGCCCATCACAACAGTGCCATATTGCTGTATAAGAGTATCGTACTCCTTGAAAGTGAAATCAAAACATGGTATTGGTCAAGGTGTCACATTTCACATACTTATTTCTGGAAAACATTCAGATGCAACTGCATCAAGCACATACTTATAAAAGACTACACGTCAGGTTTCCAATGATTGAAGTAATAGGAAAACTTGGTGTTCAGCAGCCCAGACAAATCTGTGCCCTGTAGATGTAGTGTATAGCAGAATCATTTAAATAATCTGTATTTTATCTTTTAATAAATTCACTGATAGGTGTTTTCTTCCAGTTTTGATGAGAATCATCGTCTGATGGCTAACCTTCAGGATACCTCTGCCATAACTGCACAAAGGTGTCCAATAAAAGGACCCAAGTAAACCTAACCCTATGCAAAGGCTGAGCAGGAAGAAATTTGAAAATCCAGACAACAGAGACACAACCCAAGCATTCATTAGTAAACCCATCAGAAATTAATAAGCTGAAAGGCTCCTTCTGGTTTCTTCTTGTCATGACTGAGTTGATGAAGTAAGAAGAAAACCAAGAAGTCTAAATAAAGTAATAACATGGTTTTGAAGTTTTCCTTCTTTTTTTTTGTTCTTTTCCAAACATAAAGTTTCTAATTTTGGTTAACAAAATGAAAATTCTATTAACTACATTGCCTCCTGCACAGGAGGACTGACTTTTGGCAAGGGCAAAAGCACCAGTGAGTAATGCCCAAGATTTTGCAACCACAATTTAAAGGCATTATTTTTTTTCTTTTTCATTTATTCATCTGTCAGACCAGTTCATTGCCTGGTAAGCCCAACTATTTCCTTTCATGTAAGGAAAGGGACCACTAAGAATGTGTGGCTTTGTGTTCCACAGAAAACTTGGAAAAGTAACAAGGAACCTGAAGATGAGGATTTTGACATTTCTTTCCCTCCCCAGTAAATCAGTGCTACTCTTCAGGACTGAGAACTTGTGTTGCATGCACCTGTACATCAGATGGAAAGAAGGAGGGGGATGGAATTCAATCTGCTGTGCAGGCCTTTGGGGAGGGCAGGCCATTGCAAGCAGAATGGGTCTCTAAGATCAGTAGAGCCGTCCGTATTCTACAAAAACATTAAATTAATGCTTCATTTTCAGGTCATTTAAAAACCAAAAACTGCCTTGAGTTCAGCTCAGTCCCCTGCAATAGTAATTGTAAATAATCTCTTTTTTTGGGTTTTTTTTTTTTTTTGCAATATTCAGTGTAATCTGAGGCAGTTCATTCAAAACTGTATAACCACCCATCTATAAAAACTGAAATATGCAGTCAGCTTAGTGAGGTCTAGAAAACTATTCAGCTCATACCGAGACTGACTATCTACCACACAGGAAGACTTATCACATACCTCTTTGGACCCTACTAACTATGCTGGCTAAAACTACACTGACTTTGCTGCTTTCTCAGACACTTGGCTCCCATATTTTTCCTGCAGGGACATCTAAATTTACGTATCTACAACCTGGAGCTGAATTCCACTTCGCAAAATATCATTTAGGGCTCAATTCAGTTGCCTGGAATTGAGGGATTTCCAAGGTGTTCTGAGGTATTTCAAGTGACTTCCAAAATGCTCCAGCACTCCTGTGCCCTATCAACCAGCTACATGCAATTACCCTGGCTACCCTGAGAAGTCCAGTGGCACCACACATCTATGGCTTATCACATGGAACTAGACACCTAAGCTCAGGTACCTGACTCAAGTCTTTAGTTTGCATAGACATAGCCTACATTAATGATACCCTCATCTTAGCTAGAGGATGTGTTTGAAAGGAGAAATATCCAGCCAGATTGTATAGTCTCACTTGTTCACTGATACTTATAGAATCATAGAATAGTAGAATGGTTTGGATTGGAAGAGAACTTAAAGATCATTTAGTTCCAAACCCTGTTGGGGCAGAGACACCTTCCATTAGACCAGGTTGCCCAAGGTCCTGTCCAACCTGGCTTTCAACACTTCCTAGGATGGGGCATCCATAACCTCCATAACATCCATAACAGGTTGCCCAGAGAGAGCAACCTGTTCCAGTGTCTCACCACCCTCATGGTAAGAATTTTTTACTAATATCTAATCTATATCTGTCCTCTTTCAGATCAAAGCCATTCCCCCTCGTCCTATCACTACATGACCTTCTAAAAAGTCCCCTTCAGATTTCTTGTAGGCCCCCTTTAGGTACTGGAAGTTTACTCTAAGATCTTCTCACAGACTTCTCCAGGTCGAACAACCCAAACTCTCTCAGCCTATCCTCACAGGGGAGGTGCTTCAGCCCTCTGATCATCTTCATGGTCCTCCTCTGGAACTGCTCCAGCAGGTCCATGCCCTTCTTGTGCTGGGGTCCCAGAGATGGAGGCAGTACTGCAGGTGGGATCTCATAAGAGCAGAGCAGAGAAGGAAGGTCACCTCCATTAACCTGCTGGTCATGCTTCTCTTGATGCAGCCCACCTTAAGTTGCCTTTTTGGGGTATGAGTGCACACTGCCTGCTCATATTGAGCTTTTTGTCAGCTGTCACCCCCAATTCCTTCTCCTCAGGGCTGCTCTTAATCCAGTCACTGCTCAGCCTGTAGTTGGGATTTCCCTGACCCAGGTGCAGGACCTTGCACTTGGCCTTGTTGAACTTCACAGGGTTCATCTGGCCATACATCTCAAGCTGGTCAAGCTCCCTCTGGATAGCTTATATTCCCTTATGACCAGCATTTATGGGAAAGCTTTAAACTTCAGAACTTGCAACATCATGGATGCTCGGCTATTACACTGAAATAAGAATTGTTATTCTGCAGCTGTTGCTGGAAAGAACCTCTTACTACATTCTCAAAAGCAAATTAAAACATTTTTATTAAGACAGAACAATACAATATTTTGCATTAGGCCATTCGCAACTTTACAATTAGTCAAAGACCTGAAGTTTATTTACTTGAGGGAAAGGCAGTTTTTAGAACTCTATTACTGGGGATCTAAGTGGCCTTATATGAATCCTGATAAGTTTACTTAGCAGGTTTTCTAAAGGTCTCATTATTTAAAGCCAATGATTAATATTTATGAGTGTCCTCAGTGGCATATTCATAATTTCTTGCTTAATTTACTTACAGGTCTTATTAAGTTTATGAAACAAACAACAAGTCTACAGTGACAGACTTGGTTTTAAATCAAGCACACATGCACACTCCCACAAATGAGATCTAAGCAATAACTTGGAAAATGAATTTTAAAATCTTTTTTGATGCCTTTGAATGAGTACATTTGCATTAACTGCTGTGTTCAGAGAATAGACACACCTTTTATTCTTTTTTTCAGCTATCAGAGTAACAAATGAGTGGAACATTCTACTGTGGGATCAAGAGGATTCTCCACCTGAGCCCCCCAAATAAAAAGTGGATGACTCTTTGAAAAGACACATCCCAGCTAAACTGCCTGCAATTCTGGAGATTTGCCCATCAATTTATTATGTTCTGTTTTCTTTAATCAACTCCTGATGAAGCTACTATTGCTGTATGTTGTGTTCAAATTAAAAGACATGAGTCAAAATAGATCAAAGTGACTAATGGATAAGCAGTCACAGCATCTCATTTAGAACATGACTTTTCCTTAAACAAAATTGATTCAGATCTTGTGTGGTAAATAGAGTTCCACACAATCTGCTGCTCTGAGAAACTTGGTGTTTTTATCAGGATGATTTCATGGTATTTGAAGTCCTGTCTCCTCCTCCAAGACATCAATGAATCTCATCCTTTCCATGGATGGTGTTTAAGCAAATTTTTCTCTTTTACACTCCTTTGCAGTTCCTTGTCTCCAGACTGGTTTTTCTCTTTGCATACTGAAATACCAAATAACCAACACCCTTATTGTATTTAAGGGAGGGCTGGCTGCTAGGAGGTGTTAGACATACAGAAGTTGCGAGTGCTCATCACTTTGCAGAATCAGGCCAAACTTTATATGCTACTTTGTGATGAACTGGGTGCTCTCCTCTTTGAGGAGAAGAGGCTGACATGAATTAACCATCTAAGATCCCAGTGAGTTGTCAAGTGTTTCTGTCACTCCTTTCATGATTAAATGAACAAGGTTAGAAGAAGTAACCAACCAATAGGGTAAATATGCTGTGGTTTCTTGCCAACATGGGGGTATTCATTAACAATTTAATTCCAGCTGGAGCACATGTACTGTGAGGAGAGGATGAGGGAGTGCAGCTTGCTCAGCCTAGAGGAGAGATGGCTGTGAAGCACTCAACAGCAGCTCCCACTACCTACAGGGAGCCTAACAAGGAGATGGAACTAGGTCCTCCACAGTAGTACATGGCAAGGAAATGAGGTGGTGTCCTTAAACCAAAAAAAAAAGGAAGTTCAGAGCAGTGGAACTCACTGGGGAGATAACCACCCCTTGGAAGTTTCCAAGACCCAACCAGATAGAGCCCTAACAACCTGATGTGAGTTTGTGTCTCACTCTGGCTTGGGCAGGAAACCTCCTGAGCTCTCTTCCATTCTGGGTGATTCTGTGATTCTGTACCTTTCAAGAGCACTTGTTTCCATGTTTTATGCATATGTGAGTATAGTATATGAGCTACAATATTACCTTTGTCTGAAATCACTGCACTATCACGTGGCATAGAGGAAGACCTCGTATTTTTGTATAGGCAATGTGGGGACAGAAGAAAGCTGTATTCACATCATCCACATTTACTGTTTTAGACGTATAGCCCAGGTGCAACTTAAAATACCTCAAGTGAGTGGCTTGTGTTCTTTATATAATCTTGACAAAGGTAGATGCCTCCAGAAGGTGATCAGAGCATCTATGTTGGATTCATAAAGCCAGGGTCAATGTCTCAGTCTTCAGGCTGTGGATATCCTTGATTTGGATACATATACAGATATAGATACAGTTATCTTACTCCTTTCACACATCTAGTAGCTATATATGGGCACTGTTATTTTGATCAGCAACTGGTGCTTAGATGTAATATGTTCTTGTTGGCTGCTATATTTTCAGCTGGATCAGAGAGATGTGAGTAATATGCTTATTTTGTATGTCAGTAGTTTGTAGTTTGCATTCCACAGTACTTTCCGCATGTTATTAGATTTCTTTTTTTTTTATCCTGGATGCTTTGTAGAGTGGCCTGTTGAGATTTAACCTTAGATTGAAGATACTTTTTAAAATAAGAAACAAAAAGCTTTACATGCACAGATAGCTTTAGAAAGTAACTGGTATGTGCATAAGTTTGTTTAACCCCCTAATGTAAATACATACATTCTGAAATGTATTTTAGTCCTCTAAGAAGCTAAGAGCAGCTCTCAAGATCACATGACAAGCAAAACATTTGTTAATCAGAAAAATTACAGCCTATTCATACTCGCTGTTTGATTATTTCCACTCTGACCTCAAAGATCCCATTGTTGATTGAACTAGTTATAGTAACTTGTATTTATTTTTACAACTAGCTATTATGAGTGCAAACTATCCTTATCTCCAAGTGATTGATAGGCACATTAAGAAGCTGTTCAACAGGTTGCTAGGTTTGAAGAAATGCTTAAATCATGATTAGTTATTCCTTATCAGCCAAGAGTGAGAGCTAAGCTCAGATAAATACATGGTGACGAAAATTAAATTTTCAACATCAAGTACTCTCTCGCTGTTTTCTGTTTGCAATTGTTAAGCAGAGGTGCTACAGCTTCCTTTCAGTTTTATTTAAGGAGCATTTGGGCTTTCTTAGCAAACTCAGTTGTCATGTTAGTGTGCTTAGGAGAGCTAAAAATCTTGTTCAATGATAACTTTCATCAGGGCCCCTATGCACCTTTAGTCAGTGGAGAACTGTGAGTTGTACAAATACATATTCATACTTTCTTCTATTAGAAATTTGAAATAAGTTACTTCCATGGGTGAACATTTTTAAGTGTGGCGTCGTTAGACTCATTACAATTCTCACATGGGGATTTAAAGCTTTGTTTGTGCTATTCAGAACAGTGTTTCTATCAGCTCATGCCAGCTGTGCAACCTGAGGACAAAAAACGCCAGCAGGGCAGCAATAGGTTTTACTAATATAGTGACGTCTCCTAAATTAACAGTCTGCAGATAGCTCACACATTTCAGGTGCATTTCTACCTTTATTCTTCAGCTCTGGCTACTCCAAGTAACATACAGTGTGATTTGATATAGTTTGTAAAGTCAGCATATGGAAAGAAGCACAACTTCAATGACAAAAAGAAACTTAGCTCATGAGTTCCTGGTCTTGGAAAAGGGAGCTGGAAAATTCAAAGTCAGCTGTCTCAAAGGGCTGCTGCTCTAACATATTTGTCAAAACGCACTCTACTCAGTTTCTGCTCCTGGAGCTGTATTTGTAAATAAAGTCACAAAGCATGAACTGACAACCATGTTGCGGGAGATTTTCTACATGCAAGGTTTGCCAAAGCAGAATATTCCCTCCTCCGGTTTTAAACCACAACTACTCCAAACAAACCTTTGACACAATTAAAAGGCTGATGAGAGCAGGGATGGAGAACTAAGGTGAAGATATCGATCTAAAAGCTAAAAATGTTTCTGTTTTTTCTATAAACTTCCTACAAAGGATGAAAGGGCTGAGCTTTCACTCCAGTGTACACTCAGAGTATGTGAAAGGGGGAAAGGAAAGATGGTTTTCAGGTGGTGCTGAAGCTAAGAGATGCTCCGTCAAGCCCTCTATTTAAAAAGAAAAGAGAAGAAAGAAAAGAAAGGGAACAAGAGAGACAAACACTGAAGGAAACGTGTTTGCAGCCAAGGTGATGAGAGCCTCTGGTAGGACTGTGTGAAGCAGCTAGTCAACAAAGCCTTCACAGGAGGCACGCGCAGTCGCCATGCCTCTGCTTTACCTAAAGGGCTCAGGACACACAGAGCAGGTGAGACAACAAACGGTAAGCTTGGCTGAGAAGGGACATGGCAGCAAATTCTTCTGTACTCAGTACCTCACGATTAAAGCACTTACTCAAGATATGAGTCTGCTTTGTGTGCCTGGGGAGGTGGAGGGAGGACACACACAGAATCATAGAATCACAGAACAGTTTGGGTTGGAAATGACTGTAAGTTTATCTAGTTCTAACCCGCCTGTCATGGATAGGGACAACTCCCACTACAACCTGGCCTTCTCCCAGAAAACCCTGCCATCAGCTGGTGGTACCCAAGGTATGTGATAGGCTGTCTGAACCTTCCCTCAGAAATGGCCCCATGTTGAATAGAGTAAATAAATATACATTAAGCCAGGGAGATAACAACAAAAAGAAAGAAAAGAAAACATGGTGCTACTGCAAGCAAGAGCTGCCAGGAAAGAGAGAATGCTGAATGCCCTAGAGGGTCCTGCATCAGCAAGTCTGTCATTAAAAAGCAGTGACAAATTCATTAGAAGTTATGATTACCTCCAGTTTTCACAGAACCACAGTTTCCAGGGCTCCCAGATTTCCTCATGAAGACATATAGCAACTGTATGTATACATACTGTAGGCACTGTTCACTAAGTCAGTGAGCTGCTGCACCACAAAACTAACATTTACACCCAGGTTAGAGGTGTCTCTGTATGTGGCTGGTTTGTGAGGCTCATACGATGCTAGTGTTTTGGTAGGCAGCCCCCATTGTCTGACTTTCCATCCCAAATAGCTGGATGTCCATACAGAGGTGATTCTGAACTGCAGTCTGAATCCAGCTTACACTCATATCTCTGGCCCCTCAGCAGGATGCCTCAGCCACACTTCCATTTAACTGGTAAAAACCAAATTATGCTAAAGAACTTTCAAATTATGATCTCTCTAGTGTTGGGTGTTTATTTTATGCTTCTCCTTGTTTACAAACATCAAGTCAAGCACATGTGGGATGGTAGGATCAAGGCAACAGTACATTCTCCCACTGTGTCCTCAGTTTGCAATTGCTTCCAGCATTAGCACCGGGTTAATGCTCTCTGTGACACAGTCTGTACACTTTCCTTTCCTCCATGTGCCAGAAGAAAAATATTTGACCCCTGGACTGTAAAAGCCTTTTCTATGCTGTCAGTCTGCCCACCTTGAAGATGAACTACCTTAAAGGAAGGAAGCTTCATAGGGAAATCACAGATGCAAAATGTGCCTTTAGGAAATAAGTGGTGGCAGCATGTAATTAACAGAAGAAACCCTCCAGAAAATACTTGCTACAGACAGAAGCAGTCTTTGCAGGAGACAGCTGTGACAAAATCCAAACTGTAATCTAATTTTTGTGGTATGCGCATCTGAAAATAAATAAACAAAAGTAGTCTTAAGAATACCTCTCCCATTCAAGTCAGACTAGAAACTGATACAGCCATAGAACAAAGAGACTGTGAACTGCTTGGTTTTGATATGACAGGTCTAGCTGAAAATCCCAGCTCTTCTCAGCTGTATAAAGGACTGCGGGTTGTTAGGTTTAGGCTGACTTGGATGTGGTATGTGACCTGGGCTGTCTTATGAAAAAATATGGACCTGTTGGAGAGTGTCCAGAGAAGGGCCACAAAAAATGATCAGAGGGATGGGGCACCTCTCCTACAAAGACAAGGCTGATAGAGTTGGGGTTGTTCAGCCTGGAGAAGGGAAGACTTAAGGGAGACCTTATTGCAGACTTTCAGTTATTAAAACGGGACTATAAGACAGATGGGGAGAGACACAGGGTCTGTTGTGACAGGATAAGGGGTGACGGTTTTAAACTAAAAGAGGGGAGATTCAGGCTGGATGTGAGGAAGACAATTTTTGCAGTGAGTGTGATAAAATCCTGGCACAGGTTGTCCAGAGAGGTGGTGGATGCACCCCCCCTGCAGATGTTCAAGGCCAGGCTGGATGTGGTTCTGGGCACCCAGGTCTAGTTGAAGATGTCCCTGCTCATTGCAGGGGGGAGGGACTAAATGATCTTAGAAGATCCCTTACAACCTAAACTATTTTATGGTTCTATAGTGGTTTGTGTCAGTCAGTTGGTAGACTTCAATAACTTCATCAACTTTCATACACACATCAAAGGAGCAAAGGAACCATCAATTTGAGTATTTGAGAATCTGAGGTCTGCACCTGCTCAGAGATTTGTCTCAGCAGGTGTTTTATCCTGCTCAGGCTACAATCCTGCAGCATCACTGAACACACGTGAGTTTCTCACAGGTTTCTACACATGACCATGCTGCACAAACATGGTTCCAGGCAAAGCATGCAAGTCTGGGCAGGTATCTGCTTTTACATCACCTGTGCAGGACTCTGGTCTCATTTACTGCGTATGTCAAACCAAGTTCTTTGCTCATGCTCTGGTCAACAACACTATGTCCAAGGCATTTGTCATCAGAACTTTAACGACCAAGCTATAGGACCCTTTTCAGGCCAGAGGTTGAAGCATGGCTCCTGTAGAACCTAGCACTAAGTGGCAGCACAAAGCAACTGAGCTAATGGAAACCAGATGTTCTTCATGACTTAGTTGCTGGTATCAATGGTTTAGGAATTGAAAGGGATCATGTACTAGAACCAAGAGCAACAAATGTACCTCTCCTGCATTGTCTGGAGGTTGTTGCTGGAACAAAGGCAGTGGGAAGAGGAAGCGGAGATGTGGTTTGCAGGGTGAGATGATAAAAGTCAGATCAGAGGATCAGACAGGATCCGCTGGGAGGAGAATTTTTGTGAGATGGTCCCAAAGCAGGGAACTGAAACTTAGGCTGGCTGGGTGTGGAGAGAGGGAGCGATGACTGAGTATGGAAAATTGGACTAGGACCTGGGAGTGGAGAGCCAGCTAGCTGAGAAACAGCAGCTGCATCTGTACTTACTTGCTCTGCAGCATATCTTAGGGCCCTCATTTCCTGGTCATCTGAATTGCTGGGCCTGTTGGGACATGCTGCAACTCCCATCCAGCACACATGTCCAGGTTTCCAGCCCAGTATGGAGCTTGGCCATGACTAAGCACACATCCAGACACGGGAACTGGGAAGCACTCTTAGCTCCAATGGCGTAAACACCGAGAGCAAGACTAGATAAGGAGCTTGAGAAAGGGCAAGACAACAGCAGTATGACCATGGTTTCTAATGGATATGAGCAGTTTGAGCATGAGGGAAGACCAGGCGTGATTGAAAAGACAATGAAATGAAGTGTTGGAGCTGGAGGACTTTGTGGGTTGGAACTAGATGATCTTTAAGGTCCTTTCCAATCAAAACCATTCTGTGATTCTATGGTTCTATGACTCTTGACGCAAAACCCTCTGAATGGGAAGCAGGTCTGGGGGCCACATGGGGATGGACATGGCATAATGGTCTGGAAAGACCATGGGCATTGAGGCAGATGACATGACAAGGCCAATAGGCTTGAGCAGTGTGACCAGGCTGGGTTGTAGCAAGCCCTGATAGAGGGCTGGTACTAGATTTTTATGCAGGGAATCAGATATCAGGTGGGAGGCTGGATGTAACTCGTGCCTACTTCTGACATTATCCACTGCCTGTTTAATCCTGTTTAATTCTTTTCCAACTTGTGATACACAATCAGACATTACAATGTACCCAGTGCAATAAAAAATACTTGACATATGTGATGATCTGCCTTGTTGCGGTACTTGCAAGTAGAACTTTCTTGCTAAATTAATGCATGCTTTTGCATCTGTCTCAATTAAGATTGTTTGGGTCAGCCTGTTTTATTTCTATTCCTAACCTGAAATACTGAATACAAACTGTCTCACTTCTTTGTTACTTATCAAAAACACTGGTCATGCTTTCACAGATTTCGTTGTCTAAAGCCAGTCTCTTGTACCTTTCTTAGATTGCTTTCATGCTACTCACATTATTCTTTAAAGCACTTATCTTTATTATAACACTTTAAGGCTCATTCTCCTGAGCACTTTAACCAAAATCCTACTAGCGCTAAGAGATTCTTTTAACACTGATAATAGAAACTGGAAATAGACTTTCCAGAAGCATTATGCTGAAAGCCTCAGCTCCTTTTTGTGGGATCACATCCTTATATACAGCAGTCACACTGCATATTTTCTCTCAGACTGGCTTTTCAATAAAATTACAGTGTAAATAACCTGCCTCTGAACTTTATCCCACTGCATTTTTCCCAGGTGCTCTAAAGAGCCTGTCTGCTTCACAAGTCTCACTCAGGCTAGGATTCATTTTGCAATTTTTATATTTGTAACTGAAAAAAAATATTGTTTTATATTGTTTCCCAGCAAGATGCTTGCCGAGCCCCTTTTAGCAGTGGCAATAAGTAGTTTATGATCAGTTTCAACTAGGAAAGATTCCAATAAAGCTTTTTTACACCTCATGGCCTGAGACCAAGTCTTCCTTCTCTATTTGAGTGCTGTGACATTTCATTTCTATAAGTACCCATGACACATGATCCACTGTATTGCTACTTGGCTGGTCTCCAACCAGCCAGGCCAGTTTTGCTGTGGCTTGTTAGCTGATGGTGGAAAAATTTAATCCTGGGTTTTCCTTCTGTGAGAGGACTGGGGTCCCAATGTGCTAGGAGAGAGCAGAGAGAATGCAACTGGCCTGATGCAGCAAGGAAGGAGAGGCTGAGTCTCTCTCTTGCTGTCTTGGAAGAGGAAATTACCTTCCTGGTAGCAGGGTGGTGAGATGATGTTATGGTGGACATCCTACCATGCCACCAGCCAGACTGTGATTAGGGCCGCTGTGACCACAGCTCAGTCTGGGAGGAGAAAAGAAGGAGGAAAAGGCAGACCAAGAATGATTGGGATAATCTGGTGCTAGGTAGGGTGAGGAAAAGAGGGTGACTGAGGGAAAGGGATATAAGGTGATGGGTTTTTAGGTTTTTTGTGGAGGTGAAGAGGGAATTATCAGGACTAGAGAAAGACATCTTGGTTGAAGGCCCAGGAGACCTGCAGTCCTTGGTCACTTCAGTGTTGAAGGCTGGATGGATCTGGGAGTCTAGCTTTCAGCTAGGGAAAAAGGCGTGTATCTCTTTTTTAGGTCTGGGTTGTGGTTTTTGTTTGGGTTTTTTGTTTGTTTGCTAGTTTGGGGGGGCTCTGACTTCAAAGATTGCAGGATTGCAACCTACTTTAATCATGCAGTTGGAAGTGCTCTGAGCCAGACCTGTTACAGAGTTGTCTGTAGACATCTTAAATTTGCATTTAAAATCATAACATCAAGATTTTAGTGTCTACTTTACTTCCATGTACTATAACATTCCAGCTAAAACCCAGTTTTCATAGAATCATAGAATGGTTTAGGTTGGAAAGGACCTTAAGATCATCAAGTTCCATCCCTCTGCCATGGGCAGAGACACATCCCACTAGATGATGTCACTCAAGGCTTGGTCCAACCTGGCCTTAAACACTGCTAGGAATGAAGAATTTACCACTTCTTTGGGCAACCTGTTCCAGTGCCTCACCACCCTCACAGTAAAGAACTTATAGAATCATAGAATAGTGAGGGTTGGAAAGGACCTTAAGATCATCTAGTTCCAACCCCCCTGCCATGGGCAGGGACACCTCACACTAAACCATGTCACCCAAGGCTCTGTCCAACCTGGCCTTGAACACTGCCAGGGATGGAGCTTTCAACAGCTTCCTTGGGCAACCCATTCCAGTACCTCACCACCCTAACAGTAAAGAATTTCTTCCTTATATCCAATCTAAACTTTCCCTGTTTAAGTTTTAACCCATTACCCCTTGTCCTATCACTACAGTCCCTGATGAACAGGAACACTGCAGTCCCCTAATGAGCAGTCCCTAATTAACAGCATCCCTATAGGCCCTCTCCAGATACTGAAAGGCTGCTATGAGGTCTCCACGCAGCCTTCTCTTCTCCAGGCTCAACAGCCCCAACTTTCTCAGCCTGTCTTCATATGGGAGGTGCTCCAGTCCCCTGATCATCCTCGTGGCCCTCCTCTGCACTTGTTCCAACAGTTCCATGCCCTTTGTATGTTGAGGACACCAGAACTGCACACAATACTCCAAGTGAGGTCTCACGAGGGCAGAATAGAGGGGCAGGATCACCTCCTTTGACCTGCTGGTCACGCTCCTTTTGATGCAGCCCAGGATACAGTTGGCTTTCTGGGCTGTGAGCGCACACTGAAGCTGGCTCATGTTAAGTTTCTCATCAACCAGTACTCTCAAGTCCTTCTCTGCTTCATACAGTCTTCTTTTCCAAGGGGCCCTTGCACTCTTCCTTGTCTACATGGGCAAGGATACTAGAGATGCCATGTTGGTGACCTCAACAGTGGCTAATGAAAAATGTCTTGTGGGCCTCTGAGTCCTTGGGAAAGTAGTCCTCCTACAAGCCTTTTATGCAAAAGCTGTCTACCACCATCCTAACGTGCAAAAGGACCACTGTTTTTAGGCTTATCATAGGGGTACCTTTAAAAGTAGGGCAGTACTAGCTAGCTGGCTATCTTGACTGTCTCCCAGGACTAGGCACCTAAACACCATTGAAATCCCAATTTTATATCTTAATCTAGATGTAGGACATCATATTCATATAGCTAAAAAGGTTAGTATTTGCCTCACAATCCAGACCCACAGGTTCTCCTCTCAGCTGGGCCACAGCTATACCACATCTTTCGATCAAGGTAGCTCTTAATGCTTTTATTTCCTCAGCTAGGGTATTGCAGAAGCTACTTCACTAACCTGGAACATGAAGACTAACAGTTTTACAAAAGATCCCACTTCAGTACTGTTAAAATGCTGTTGCTATGCTCTCTTAAAACAAAAGGCATCTCACTCGAATGCAAATATTAGTAAAATTACTCTGATCATTTACAAGTACAGCTGCAGGCAAGCATATTCACACAGATTCCAGCTAAAGTGCAATGCAAGCAGCCTGAGATGCCAAAGGTCTGTGTGGCAATTGCACTTTTAAAAGGACTGTTAAAAGCACTTCTTGGGGGTGGGCAGGCATGCAGGCAGAGGGATAGTAGAAAAGACTGGAAGGGAAGGTGGAAAGCCACAGGCAGGTCTGACTTTTAGGGAAGTTTCAAAGGAGGAAAAGGAGAAGGTTGAAAAGAGGGAACCAAGGCAGTGGAAGGGTGGCCAATTTGGCAGCCTCATGAAGAACAAAGGAAGGGTCCCATGAGACAATGAGGAGCTGAACCACTCTGGCTTGAGCAGAGGCAGCCAGCAGATGTAGCAGGAAGGACAAGGGTTAGGAAAACACATGGATTTTGATAGGAAAAGACAGCTTTATCACAGTGCGCTTCTCTACCATTTTGACTATTGAGTCTCCCTCTGCTTTGGGGTATTCTTATTTCAAGGTTTGCTAGTGAATGGGCAATGTCACTGTTTGATGTGGCTCCTAAAGGACTACAACCCACAGCATCCTCTGAAGGATATGTCCTGTTAAAGTCAGCTTGGTCAGGTGCTAGTCAATGGAAAGGTACCACTCAGGTATTAGAAATGTTTTTGTCAGGCTGGGCTTTTTTCAGCTCTCACCTGTCCAATGCTTTATGGATTCCCAAGGTCAGGAGCAATAAAATATTAACATCTAATCTGTCATACCACCAATGAAAACTGTAATCTAGACATGACCTCACGTGAGTACTGGGTTATTAACCAAAGAAATGTATCAGATCATCCTCTAATAAATACTCCAGACTGTGACAGGTAAAATTCAGGTCACACGTCTCCTTTGAAGTTTTAATGGCCACTCCAATTTTATGATAAAGCCACTCACCTTATGTTTGTAGTAATTTTGCAAAGCCTGAAGCGGCTCTAGTCATCTTTGGTGCACAGTTCCCAAGGACAAAGCTCTCGTAAAACTGCAAGCTTCAAAGGGATTAGACCTCTTCTTTTCTCTCCTTTTTGCTCTCTTTTTAATTTCCCTTCTTTTTTTTCTTCTTAAAGGAATATTACTGAACATTTCCTCCCCTGTTTTCTACATAGCTCTCTGAGGAGGCTCCCAGCTGAGCCCTCCCAACCAGACTTCTTCATTCACTGAAATAAAATAAAATTAAAATAAAATGTCTTTTCCCTCTCCTTAATAATAAGGCAATTTTCTGGGTCATTCTGCCTTTTGTCTTTATTCTATTGTCAGCATGGAGTAATTTGAAGCAAATAGAGCCTATGTATTTGCATATTTCTCAGGCTCTAAGAAGGACCACATGCAGCAGATCTGCTCCCCTGAATGCCATTTTGTTTGTTTGTTTGTTTGTTCTCCTCCTTTTAAAATTAGGGTAAAGCTGAGCTGAATCTGCCAAAGCTTGAACTCCAAAGCTAACGTTCATTTTGCTAAATGAAATAGTGCTGGGGAACATTCCCAGGCATTGGAAGGCAATTATCTGTGCTGTTCAATTGTTAGCACAGTGCCTGGCACAAAGGAGCAGGGACCAGCTTTCCCAAACAATTCCCAAACGTGGGCCAACAGCTGGCATGGGCTGGGGTCATGCTCAAAAGGCAGTTTGTGTGCAGGACACGGAGAGGAGGCCAGTAGTGTGGTCCCGCTCATTGCAGGAGGGTTGGTCTCGATGACTTTTGAAGGTCCCATCCAACCCAAACCATTCTGTGATTCTGTGATTCTACGAATGCCTCTATTTCATTTTCATATCCATCAGCACCAGGGATGGTCCCAGCCATGCTTAATTTACTAGTACTGACACAGTGTGGTTGCTCAAACTTGATGCTTGTACAACTACACCATTGCAAGGTGAAAGCTGCTTACCCAACTTCCTGGCATAAACATATATATTTGCTTGTAGACTGATGTTATGCATTGCCTTGGCTGTAAGATTGATTTATTTCAATTAATTGCTAAGGAGGTTTTTTTGGATGCTTATACTTAAATGGAGAGAATGAGACACTTGGGAGGGGTGGTGGGGGGGAACCCATTTATCCATTTTGCTAATTCCCTGTGGTATTAAGAAGTCTGAGAGGGAGCAGATGGGAACTTTCTGCCCTTACACTGAGCACTGGAAAAATGATTCAGATCCTGTGCCTATCCGACCATGGTCCGAACCACGTTTGTTCAAACAGCATATAGTTCAAGTTTGTTCAGTTTTATCAGGAGGTGAGCCAACCCCAGACATTTCTCCAGGCATGGCATGGAACACCAACCCATGTACCTCATGGTGTTGTAGTGGCTGGCAGTATTTGCACAAAAAGGGTATTTGCTTGGAAACAAATGGAAGACTGGTCAGATGGTCATTCTCCCTTCACCAGACCTCAGCTAACACCCTGCTCCCCACCAAGGGAATAAAGTGAGTAACAACGAGGAGAAACAGCAGGAGGTGGTTCTAAGGGGCCTTTGCAAAACAGCAACGACCATTGCATGTGACCATTGCTGGCCCCAAGCACACGAAGGAACATCTACCAGCCACTATATGCAACCTAAACAAAGTACACGTATATTATTTGGTTTTGATTGGAAGGGACCTTAAAGCTCATCTAGTTCAAACCCTCCCATCACGGGAAGGGATGCCTTCCGCTAGACCACATTGCTCAAAGCCTTGTCCAACAAAATAATCTCACAAGAAGAGGAACACATGGGTTCACTGAGCCTACTTTTTCAGCAGATGGTACATGTCAGAATAGCTGGTATTCAGAACTGTCTTTTCAGGGCATGCTTCTTTAAGGCTACTGAAAAGTTTCTTTATTCAAGAAATTAGCTTAAATGTCCTAAGGCACAGTATGTACTCTGAAAATACTCACATTTCATTTGATTGCTGTTGTTAATGTTTCAGAAATGAAGTAAGTTTTCCCCGGGGGACATTAAGCCTGGCTTACCCATTTGTCTGAGCTTCTTCAAAGGAGGAATGATTCTCAGTTCTAGCCTGATAACAGCACAGGAGAAAAAACAAGCCTACTGTTAGGAAAGCAGCGATTTATTAATTTTGGGGGTGGAGGGGAAGCCACAGGTAAATTTAGTAATAGCATACAAATATTTGTATAAGAAAACTGCTGCTCTTTCATTATTTACCTGAGAAGACTGAGAACAAGAAACCAAACCAAACCAATTTCAATATCTGAACACATTACTATTGCTTTTCCTCATGAACACTTTGTGAATTTGAGTGTCCATTTAAGGGATTCATCAGAGATGGGCTGAGGGGAAAGGTTTGGATGATGTAAGGTTCTTTCTGATAGCGGGCAACAGAGAGAATGGTGTTAATCTGGCAGGAGTTCTGCCATCCTCCACAGCAGAAATCTTACAGATTTTGCTCTTCGGAGATCAGTGTATTCAAACGAAACTGGAAAATAAACCTCTTCTTCAGGATCAAATCTGGACCCGGCCTCAGGAAAGACTGCAGTTTAAAAGACTGGAATAAATAGATTTATTCTGAAACCTCCCCAAGAGCAATGCACTCAGGCTTTAGGTCATCTTTTGTGTCACACTCCAATGCAGCAGTATTCAAACTAAATCCTATTTCACCATATCATTTCAAAGACTCATGGATGTTCCTGGTCCAGCAGGAAGTGTACAGGGTGGCCAGAGTCACCTACAAAGTGGTGGCAGCTCTGCACTATTGCTACCAAGGAAAAAGGCTGCTCCTGCAGACCCAGACCTCAAGTACAGCTCTGGTGCCAACACAGCCCGCAGAAACAGATTTTTTAAGCCTTCTCCAGTCATGTGAGTTACTGAAGCTGCATGTTGCTTCTTCTCACTGAAGCAAAGTATCAGGGCTGATCCACCAGGAACGGGTTTAGCACCTAAGGTGGGGTGTAATGTAAGCACATAACCCAGAAAACCTTCATACTGCCAATGTTTAACCCTTCAGGGTAAACTCTGTATGCCAGTAGATTTATGAGTTTGAAAATCCTTGTGTTCCTAGAGCTGTGCTTGGGCAGATATGCAGCAGAGCCTCAGGCTTCATGCTGTTAGGGACTCAGGTCATCCTCATCCCTGGTCAGGATCCAGAAACACGGTATTGCTCTGCCTAAATCCTTGGGGGTTTTCATGTCAAAGGCATTCTTCCAGCGTACTTCCTGCATGCGTACAGGATGAAGCTTCTCAGAAGCTGCCATTGTTTTCCTTTGTGAAGCTACCCATTTGAAGGAACTTGGTGATTGTGCCCCTGTTTGATAGGCTAATCTGTGAACCAGAACAATCCTCTGGTGGCTGGGAGATGTGGTACCCGCTCCTCATGGGCCCGAGAGAGAGAAAATCCAACTTCCCTGACTTCTTAGGAAATACACCAGGTCTCAGGCTACCGAGGCACAGAAAGGGCTCACTCTGATTCCCCACTTCAAGGCCAGGCCAGCGAGCAGCCAAGAGTGCTGGATTCCTGGGACTGGAAAAAGAAAGCCATGAATCTGCAACCTCTCAGTGTGGGTACTGACCTGGGACACTGGGACTCTGGGCCCTCTGAGGGTGCCTTCATCCTTTTCTTGGTCTAGTGATCCACCCCAACGGGTTGGAAATAATGACAAACCACAATAACAATAGCCAGCTAAACAAAACAAGTACAAACAGAAACAACAACTGAGGCTGGGAAGAGAAATGGCCTTTGGGGATATTATTTAGAAGACGCTTTAGACTCTGATTTCCTAGGCAGAGGAGATGGCAGATCAACCAATGTGACTCCTCAGTTCTTAAGAAAGAGGCAAACCACATTTTCCTACAGCTTCTTGTAGGTGAAGTGGTTGAACTGACTACTGTAGTAAAAAGAGGAAAGGAAGAAAAGCAAGGTTGGAAACCCCATGACTCCATGGTGAACAGCTAAACAGTGCTGAGTTGCTGACTCAGAAGTGCAAGAATCCTCCTTTGCTCAGTCCCATGGGAAGAAGAAGGCTCTAATCAGCTTCCTGAGCACTTCACGGAAAAAAAGGTAACACTGGGTGTAAAACTGAACGTAGTAGTAGCATGTACCATGTATTGATACAGGCACTGCACTTAAGGAAAAGAGGAAATTTGCTGTGGTCATACAGCACAGGGAGACTGACAGAAAGTAAACAAGCTGCTATTCTTTATGCCATGAATTAAGACCTGAGTTAGCCGAGATGTGCGCCCTGGCTGGGAGCAGTGCAGCAGGGGGGCAGGGGCAGCACTAGCCTAAGCCCATCACCAGCTGCTGGTGGGGTGGGAAGGAGCAACAGCAGTAACTGGAGTTATGGGAGCAATGGGACATACAAGTCAAGCCTGAGACTGATGGCCAGCAGAGATGAGATCTTGTAGAGACTGGGAAGGGTAAGCAGAGCTAAGGGAGGAAGAAGCAGCATGACCAGTAGGCTGAGGGATTCTCCCACCTTACTTAGCTCTTGTGAGACCCCACTCATGGTACTGTGTTCAGCTCTGTAGCACCCAACACAAGAGGGACACAGACCTACTTGAGTGAGTCAAGAGAAGGCCACGAAGATGATCAGAGGACTGGAGCACCTCTGCTATGGAGACAGGCTGAGAGAGTTGGGTTTGCTCAGCCTGGAGAAGCTGAACCTTAGAGCAGCCTTCCAGTGCCTAAAGAGGACATATAAAAAATCTGGAGGTGACTTTTTACAAGGGATGTAGTGATAGGACAAGGGATGATGGCTTTAAGCTGGAAGAGAGGAGAGATCAGGCATTAGGAAGAAGTTCTTTACTGTGAAGGTGCTGAGGTGCTGGTACAGGTTGCTCAGAGAAGCTGTGGCTGCTCCATCCCTGGCAGTGTTCAAGACCAGATTGGATGGGGCTTGGAGCAGCCTGGTCTTGAGGAAGTTGTTCCTGCTCAATGGCAGGGGTTTGGAACTGGATGAGTCTTAAGGTCCCTTCCAATCCAAACCATTCTATTATTCTACGATTATGTGATTCTATGAAGTCTGTTTTGACAAGATAAACCTGAGGCCTCATTTCAGGATTCTGCCTGCTGACACCTGCACAGGTTCTCCTGCGGAAATAACTCACGTTTTTAACTTGCCTAGCTGAACAGTCAAGTCTCTTCTTCAGTGTGAATTAGCTTTGTTTCTGTGATATATTGCCTCTCCCTCTCCTCACAGCTCTCTCTCACACACACAAACTTAGACTACTTCAAAATAAAGAAATAACCTAATCCTTGGAAACAGAAGTCCATTGTTGCATTTTTCCCTCAGTGCAGTATGCACAGTGGAGAAAACAGACCTTTAAATTTCCCCAGTTGTTTGGGAATTCTGTGTGGAAACACAGGAGCATCCACTTTCTCCTCCCCCGCCACTCCTCAGCCAGGCTGTGGAGCTCGCTGCCATGACACGTTGTCAAAAGCAACTATTTGCCAAGATTCAGGATTGAACTGAATATGCAAATGCACACGCATGCACACACACACGCGCCAATACGCATTTGCATACATATTTATATATAAACAGCAACTATTTTTAAAAAGCACAATAACAACATCAAAGACATCTCGGGAACCACAGCACTGTTCATTTGCCATACATGGGCCTTTGTTCACTGTAGGCAGACCGGACTTTGCCTGCTCTGCCAGTGCCAAATCCAATCCCAAATCCCAAACAAGCAGCATAGGTGAGGGTACTTGAAACACAGTACATGACAACAGCAACCTAATGGCTAATAGTGGAGGAGAAGAGGAACAAGTAAACACAAGCAAAGTACAAAAGTCATTATATTAAAAGCAGATCCATCAGGCTGCTTCTGTGACTTACAGTGGCCAACGAATTCCCTCTGTCCTACTACACTCGAAGTGGCAGGGTGCATTATTCAGCTCATGAGTAATTCACCACATTCTTTCAGGTAATCATCAGTTGTTGAGCCAGACTCTCTTTCATTAAGGTCAACAGCAACACCACTGTTGTAGTTGCAGAGCATGGCAGAGCCTCATGGCAACATGCTGATCAGATTAAAACAAGGATCCATGCAAGGATCCATGTAAGGAAAGTCAAAAAGTTCCCATGTGGGCACAGAGGCACATCTGTGGAGGATCAGGCCCTTAACTCACATTGAAAACCACAGGAAGGAACCCTGCACCCAGTCAACAGGAGGACTAGCTGTTCAGGTGGCCACCAGAAAAGCCAGTTGGCCAACTGGAATTTCCCTCTTCATATGGAATGATAATTCAGGGCTGAAGGATAATTGGAAAGCTGAATTTGAGGGTACCTTGGGGGACTCTGTGCCAGCTGCTTTAAACAAAACAAGCAGGGGCTACGGCGATATTGTTTTTATGGCAGGTTTCAACAGCAGCAGGCTGCTGAGCTAGTGCATTAACACGGTGTGTTGCAGACATAGCACTTGCCAGTGAAGAAAGCTCCTCTACTTTTGGTTTTGTAATGTATTCAGGTGCACGGGTCTGCTGTGCCTGTCTCTGTTTGCATTAGGTTAAACGCTCTGAAGTAGATGGGCCTAATTACGGCCTTTCATTCAAGATTAATATGAAGCCATTAAGCTGGTTTATGCAACCAGGTAGCTGAGCAACAGAAACATCTAAAACAAGTATGAGGCAATGTTGGAGGCTGAAACCATGCAATAGGCGGGCTTTCATTGTGAAAAGACATGACAAACTCAAAAGCAAGTGCTGCCTTCATCTACAGAGTTGGGACAAAACACAGGATGGGAGAAGACCTAACTGCCCAGGACTAAAGAGCTATTAAACCCTTCACTGCCCCAGCCCCAAACTGATGGGCTGAGCTGAACAGGGAGGCTCAGAGCTCCGAATGACCCATTCTGCCGCCGCTGTTATTCACTACACCCTGCACTGAGCAAAATAAGCTCTGGAAGCTCCCTTTCATGGTGATGGCACATGACTGATTGCCCAATTCGTTGCCAGCTTCCCCTTGGAGCAAGACAGGCTCCTAAGAAACACATGTGTTTTCCTAATGGCTGGATCAGAAAAGGGAATGCCACAGCAGTGCTGCTGGGAGTTCTCTCTCCTGTTTTCCAACACATCGCTCTCGTGTTTGTGGTTGTGCAGTTAGGTGAGACGCAGGCAGAATTTCTTGGTAATTAACCAGCTCTTCACTGACTTCATTAATGCTACCCTAGGTATTTTTTTAAAAGGAGGGATTAGCTGACATGTGGGAGAGGTTAACTAAGAGAGAAACAGCAATGAAAGAAAAATCAAAGTTAGGCTGTAAGGAAAGAGCAGAGGAATTCGAGACAGGATTTAGGAGCTGAGGGTTTACAAGAGAACAACTGAAATTTTAATAAGCTGACAGTTGATTTAATTGGATGATTATAATTTGATAGTAAACGATATTCAAACTGACTCTTTGATTGGTTTTAAGATACATTTCTTCTAAAACACTCAGTATGCCTCTTTTCTTTAAGGTTGGAGGAAGCAACCACAAGACAGATGTAACCCCCAGATCTCATCCACCTCAATTTATCAAATGAACACTTCCATCTCCCAAGGGAAAAACACTGAAAAGGAGAATCTGCTTTGGGGGACTGCACAGCGCTGCTGTGGGACCTTCTGGTCTTCCGAGGGCATGACTTTTTTGGGGGAGAAACTTCTTTCTGCTAACACTACAGGTTGTCAGGAGTAGGTTTTACCCACTTTGAAAGTTGAAGAGAATTTGTATAATTTCATGTACCCAAAGGGTACCTTTAATTTACCATCGTGACACTGTTGACAACTGCACCAGCCACTTTCAGGCTACCATACACTTCCTTTAAAGTTCTGATAGCAGAAAAGCACAATCCCTTCTCTGTTTCCATTTACTATTTTCATCAGAGCAGGATACAGAAATGCCAGGTACTTTCCAAAGAGACAATCCTTGCTGTGAAGAACGAACATTCTTAGCTTCATGTTGCTATGATTTCCAGCTCCCAGTGCAAAACCACAGAGCTGTCCCTGTCACAAGCTACAGAGAGCACACACACACACACACAAACACACATTAGGCACTTTGTTTTATTTTGCAAAAAAAAAAAAAGTCTTTATATATAAACCATTTCATTCTCTCTCAAAACATTCTACAACTATACAGCTGTTTGCTCCATCATTTGCATAGGAAATACCACAATACAAAAATAAGGGGGGGAGGGGGAAGGGAGGCAAAAGAAGCAAAACAGCAACCAATTTCTGCATGTTTCCATGTACAAACATTTGAAGCCTTACAAAATTATTTACATCGTTTGTCCACTATTTACATTAAGAGCAACATTTCTAACTATAACAAACAAAACTATAATTTATCAAGTATATGTAAAATTGTCTTAAAAAAAAGAGAGTCTATCATATACCACAAATAAATAAAGACAAACAACAGTTTTAACAAAGCTAGGTTTTCCTGCAAGTTCCTTTTTTTGGTATTTTGATTGTCTATTCTAGCCTTTGGTTGACAGCTTAATGTTACAGCTTGTGAAGTCCAGACACTTCCTAGGTTTGGTTTTCTCCTGTTGCCTGGCCAAATCTTACATGGTCTAACCTCATCTTTGGCCCTCCATCTACTATTTCTAGGCTGAACACGGTGGATCAAAGTCATTGTTAGCATAAAAGGGCACCGCCTCATTGTCTTCAGTGGAGTTTCAGCTACTTTTGCTAGCAGTAAGTTTTCCCCTGCTTGTGTCAATCTCAACAGTGGATTAAGTAGATTGTGCTGTAATTTGACACAAAACTACTGTATCCTTACCTTCTAGTAAATTACATGCAATATCCACACGAAACTAGATCACACTGGTGCTGAACCAGCTTAACGCGTCTGTATATGAAAATTGCATCCTAAATCCTTCTTTTTAAAGTGATACTAAGTTTAGCTTATAGTAAGAGGTTTAACATTCTGTGTTCCTTGCAACTATCCCCGTTAGTTAAGCTTCCAATGATGACTTTACGGTTCATTCTCCATGTCTTCGCCCTTTTAAGCAACTTGAAAACAAAATCCTGTTTTGAATATTCAGTGCACACCGTTTTAGTTAACAGGTACAACACATCTGAATGCCTAACTCACTTCTCTGAAGAAAAACGAAGCTAAGTTGCCATGGTTTTGAGAGGTATTTAAATAACTTTTTTTTCTGTAAATGTGCCGCGCTATCAAATGTAGAACAACTGCTTTTTTTCAGACGATTCTTAGAAAACTTTTTGTATTAAACCTAAAAAGCTGATTTGCATATTTACAAAATCTTTGTCATAGCAAACATGCAACATACAGAACAAAATGTTTGTTCTATGGCTGTTTATGATCTTTTCTATGTATCTTTTTCCACAGAATGACTTAACGTTTAAAAAGAAACCCCACAAGTACTAAGTATGTCCAGTAAAAACCTGACAGATTACAATTCATGGCTTTTCCACTGTGTTCATTCACCTGCAGCCTCTCATTAATTTGTTTACTAAACATTGTCACAATAATGACAGTGCTTTGGTCAAAACACCGCAAGAGGGAAAAAAAAAGTATAAAGCTGCAATGTGTCAGGACATAATACTTGTGAAGAGATGAAACCTGCTGACTAAAGCCATATACATCATGAGAGCAAACAAATGACTGAACACTCTGGTACTGTGATACAGTGTTTTCCTTTTTTCTGCATAAATATACAAAATATACATTTCCAGTTTCTTTCGAGATTTCTTTTAAATGGGTAACCCATACTCAAAAATTAAACTAACTTTAGTTGCACGTCGAGAGTCAATAGGAAATTGCATAGATACAAAACAGCTTCAACGACAAGTCCAGCTTTCAGTTCTGATGCCTCTTCATGTGGAGAGCGAGGTGGTCAGAGCGGGAGAAGCTGCGATTGCAGACGGCACACTGGAAGGGCTTTGCCCCCGTGTGCTTCCTGTAGTGGCGCGTTAACTCATCCGAGCGAGCGAATCGCCAGTCGCAGCCCTCCCACGTGCACTTGTATGGCTTCTCACCTGAAAGAGGGCACACAGAAACGACAATGTCAGCTGTCATTCTTCAGGAGAAAATGATGTAAGATCATATTGCATGGCACTGCTCTTCAATTTAAACAAGAAATAAATGACAATGCAGGAGCTGATGCTTCCTCATTATTCATATATCTACTCAGTAGGCCTCAAACCAACAGCCCCTTTGTTTTTCCAGCAAATCTTGCCCTTCTCTCTGATCTCCAGAGGTCCCTTTCAATTCTATCAATTCGGTGATTCTGTGATTTAACACATGAAATATAAGACACCTTCAAACATACAAATTAGAGACAGCTATGGTACAGAAAATCACAGAGAAAAAGAAACCCTGCATGAGACTGAAATACCCTCCCTTACACTCATTTCAGCGTGAGAGTTAGTAGGGAAAAAAGCAGCTGAACATGACAGTCCAGCCTAGTTTGTGACTTATGCTTGCACCTTTTTAAAATGGGTAAATTAAATTATAGAGAGCTTTTTTAAGAGGTCTGAAATGGGAAGGAAGATTTCTATAAAGATTCTTTGTAGCATGTAGATTATTCGGGAGCTTCTGATGTGCAAATAAAGGGGTACAGTGTGTTACAAACACCACAGGAATAGTATTTTCTAAAATGTAAGGGGAAATAAACACTTGTGGTATTCCAATTTGGGCTAGATATATATAGGAGAATGTACCTGAACAATCAAAGCAGTTTTAAGTATGCCTGTAATTTATAGGTGTTTGTTGAAATGGAAGAACTATAAAGCCACAAAGCCAAGATGACTTCTGTGTGAAACCAGAACTTTCCGTGTGTAAGTACACCTGCTCAGGAGCTGGTATGGACATGATGTCACCATGCAAGGAAGCTTCATATAAATAAAGAGGCTAAGATTACCTATTTATAGGCTACTGCTTGATGCTGGTTGACAAAAACACTTTTCAGTTGGGAGAATGGATTGTTATCTATAGCCTTTACATTAACTTGACTCATTTGGCAAAAAGAAAAATGAGTTTATCAAAGCACGTGTTAGTGGCTTCATCTGAAGCAGAATCAGAACAAGTCTGAGCTTCCCAAAAAGTCTTTTCCAACACATCTTACAGAGCTTCTCCCCCTCCATCAGTCTCAGACCTTTACCCTCACAGTCTCAATCCACAGCCGAGTGGAGTGACTCCTACTTTTCCCTGGTTTATCGTCACACAAGCATGCGGAAGAAAGACAGGAGCCAGTATCCTGCAATCAGGCTGTTTGTTCTGTACCAGCTATGCAGAGAACACCATCTGAGAAACTCCAAAACATTACTTCAGAGGTGCTAATTTATCATACAGATGAAATTATGAAACTGGTTTTGTCTGGAGTTTCTACTGCTTCTCTGATCAACTAACTAGCAAATTTCTGTCTACTACTAAGAGCAAAACCAGCCCTTTGCTCACAATGGGGATGTAACTTCATGTTGGCAGCACAGTCACAACCAGGACCAGACCTCTACAAGAAAAAATAACCCCCACCCACTAAACACTTCACTGCATAAACAGCGCCTGGGATTTCTTGAAATCACAGTGGAAACATATCATCTCTTAAGAAAAACAAACTTAGAGCCTGGCATCTCCTCTCACAGAGTTCAAAAGTATTTGTTGGATAGCAAATCAGAACACAAATCATTACAAATTTCTGTCATAGCTGAATTTACTCTGTCTGCTGCTGACTGAAGACGGGAATGATCCACCACTGAGGACACTTTTGCTCCACGCAACATATACAGGTTAAAATACAGATTTCATTCAAACCCAGTGTATAAAGCATTTATAACATTAGAGAAGCCAGTTGAGATAACACATTTACTCTTCATGACAGAATGACAGGAAAGATCTTTATTCAGCGAGAGATCTTCTACACTATATACATCATTCTTAATGTATTTAAACCAGGTTATTAATACAGTCTGTAAAAGACTGCTGCTGCTCCATAGGCACAGCACCAGGGAGATCTTCCGTGGGCACTTTATGTTAAAATACCCGTGCACACAGGTTGCACAAAAGCATTAATCCATCATCTGAAGCACCTTAAAGCCAGTGCATTTCTTTCTCTCTCATTTTCTCCCACATTGGCTTCAAACTCTTCTTTAAAAGCCTTCACTTAAAACTTCTATATTATACTTGATGCTAAACTCCCAGTCTTGTGATCCTTCCACCCTAACTGCCCATAGAGTATATATGGTCAAGCCTCTACATACTCCTAACACCTGCTTATACACTTCACATGATGAATGAGAAATGGTAATGATAGCAGGAAAACACCACTAGTTGAACAGAAACCTAGGAATATCCGGATCAGACTAGAATGGGGACCAGGAAAATCAGTTTCCAAGCCTGGCATCAAGAAGGTATGAAGTATGTGCAGTTTCACCATACATACACTGTACCAAAAAAGGAGTCTCAAAGCTGTCCTGTGTAGGTGGTACCTCACCCTGCCTGAGTCCAAACAAAACTGCTGTCCCCTTTTAAAACATTTTCTAATCTGCAAGCAGCATGAGCAGGTGATATGAAGGTTCCTGGCACACAAACTCTTAGCTGCAGTCTTGCTGGATGCCACAGCTTTCAGGTCAACACTGAATCAGAGAGACCCCCATTAAACTCCAGGGGATTCAGCTTCCCAGAGACACCATCTAGAAACTTACCCTGCTGTCCTGGTCTCTTCACTGCCTGCAACAGCCACCAACCCTCCTGGGCAACAGCACTGCTCAGAGATAAAACTGGGCAATGCCATGCACTGACTGCTCCTGGCCAGCCCTTCTGCAGACCTGAGCTAAACCTGAGCTAAACCCAGCAGTGCTCAGGGAATGGGGCAGGGAACAAACTAGTGCCTTTACACAGATTGTTTTAACAGTGTTACTTTTATGTACTGGAAAGTAAAGACAGAATGCTGCTTTTAACCCCTGCTTTGGCCAACAGTGAGAACTGGAAAATGTATTTTTAGCGCCAGTGTAGAGGCACGGATTATTTTGAATAAATCCTAGGGGTAAAATACTGAATATCTATGTTTGTAATACTAGTTTCCGTTGGAAAGTTCTATTTAAGAACGGAATCAATTTTAAATGTTTTCCTTTTGGGCAAAGTGGAAGGGGGGCAAAAAAAAGAAGGTGGAGATTATTTTCACTCCTTTAAAGAAAGCAGAAGAACAACTAGCTAGTAATATTTTCTCTCAACCTATACACATGCTTTTTGTCATTTATCAGAAATAAGAATTTGGTTTAAGCTCCTGCAGCAAGGGAAAAACGAGCGTCATGTTACATATTTTCTGAAGTGATCCTACTTCTTTGCTGAGAAACCTGGGGTTGAAGATTTATTTTTAAAAAAGCAGGTATACACAACAAGGGACACTGAACCCTTTATCCCCTGTTTTCATTGCCTACATAGTAATGTAAGATTTGTTTACTTTAATGATTGTGGGAAATACAGTAGCTGTAAAGTTTCAGAAATATTTGGTTTTCCTCCAGCAATTTAGGGCTTCCATAGGGTGTTAAAACCAAGAATGCCACTGGTCATCAAATGCGAAGGTAGTACGACACGGTTACTGGAACATGATCGCGGTATCAAACAGATATTTCACTGTAAAAGCAAGAAAACAGCTAACTCCTCCACTTCAGGGGAGCTTCCACAGGATTTGTTAGAATGTCAACACTGTTAACTAAAACACCATGGAGGAAGCTGGTACCAATTTCCAGCCAAATAGCACACTCCAACCCTTTCTTCCCAGGCCAGAAATATTATACACAGCACTTCTGGGAAACAGAACTGCTTTCCTTTAAATTATACTTCAACAGGATAGGGATTTCATAAGTTTAATTGGATTTCTGCATAACCTCCTTCCAGTATCACTGATTTAAAATGTTTTGCTAGGCATATACATCACAAAATATATATTTTTAAGTTCTTGAGCTGTTAATATGCATCCATTCTCCAGTTAAAAAGAAATACATTTGTGAAGCATGAGAAACAGACTTGTACTTGAGCACAGAAATTTTAAGCCCTCTTGTTTAGTTTGGAAGCTCTTTAACAGAAAGCACCTAGCAAGAGATAAGGCAGTTTAACCTGAAAGCGGACCATTCTGCTTGCAGTGTGTCTGTTCCAAAAAAAAAAACAAACCAGAATTTCTAATGCTGTGAGATTGTAAGGATGTCAAAAATATGTCTGGACATCCACATATAACATGCTAACCTAACCAGCCACTTCAACAGGTAAAACTATCCCAAAGTAAATCCCAAGTTTCAGGATCCTTGTTGATCCCACAACAGAATGGTCTGGACCAGTGAGGCACACTGTGTGGGCTCTTCTCTCTTTAATGTATCTTTTTGGGATTTACTGGTGTCAGAGGCATAAATTGCTTTCCGAACACTAATTCTAGCCACTGGCAGTGACCATCATGGCTATGCCCATTTGGATAAGGTATAGTACCACCAGTGGTGGGGGGGGAGAGGTGTGACGGTCATTTTGAAGATAGCCCGTATCTCCAACTCGCAGCCTCTGCTCAAGAAAATGTTTCTGTTTAAAATCCTGTTTGGAAAAAACTGAGTCACTGAAAACCTCCATTAGTGATTACTTTCCCCATCAACAGAAAATAAGCTTCTGTATTTCATCAAAGATCTATGTGACTTTATTTCTGCAATTCTCTGCTAGGACATCTTTCTTTAAATGTAAAGCTGCAAACAAGGCCAGATTTTCAAACCTAGTTAGGCAACTCTGTTGGTATGCAGAAACCCCAATACAGGTATTACACCAGCCAAGTCGTGCAACTTTTCTTATTTCCTATCAGAAATTTCTGTCAGAGCACTGAGTTTGGAGCTTCCTTGAAGAAGAAAATGCAGCACACTTGTCAAAGACTCTAAAAAGACAATACCTGATTACTGCTTGTGAGGGTATAAAAGTGTAAAGACACCACCCTGCCATTCTTTCCATCATTTTAATATTACTTGTTTCTATTATGGAATTATTTTTAGTGTCAAGGGTTCAGCCTTAAAAAATACACAATTAGGTGTGATAAAAAGGCAAAGCATAAGTTTCAGCACTGTAATTGTGCCAGTTATATGCATAACCTGTATTATTTTAAAACAGATCATTTTGTATTTTTTGGTGCATTTGCTTTCAATTTTTTCACATCTTAACATCAGTTGTCTTGGTTCCTCCACATGGTGTGAGAAAAAAAAACAAACACAAATTAAATGTGTTTCCTCTGTTCCAGTTTGCCTGAAATAGGTTTCCCCTAGCTTATAGCACTAAGGTTTTTAACTCTGGTCTCTTCCAGGCTGACTGGAAATGAAAGTCGCTGCTTGGGTGTATGTCTGCACTCATTCAAAAGGGTTTTTTAGCTCTCAGCATTTACCTAAAATTAGACCTTCCTTCTGCTATTGACTAAGCACTTTAGTCGTCACTAAAAAAGCAGCTTGCTGGGGGGGGGTTGTTCTTTTTTTCCCCCTCTTTTTAAAGACAGGGTTTTGTGGTTTTTGGGGGGTGTTTTTTGTTTGGTTTTTTTTGGGGGGGAAATAGGAGAAAGCTGAATTTTCACCATGAAATGTCCCTTAGGTGTTTAAAAGCTCTTTAGTACACTGAAATCCTCAGTTATCCAAGACAGAGATGGATCAGAGGGTTGACAGTACACAAGGTACATCCAGCTTATTTTGTGAGTGACAAAATAAATTTAGTCCTTGAAACATCCACCAGTAATACGAATCCATAACATATGCCGCACATTTTTAAACGTGATAAAGCCTCTGCCTAGTATAGTAATGGCTAGAGAGTGACTGTTAAGTACTACTTCACGGCAAAACAGCATTTTAAGGAATCCTGTAACAGAGAGCTGTTGTACTGTGCAAGGCTGATGATTGCTAAACCAAGCAGTATTTGATCTCTTAACAGAAGCACACACAGGAAAAAAAAGGTAACTGCCTGATAAGCGAAGAGGACAATCAAGAGTTGTGCATCATTCCCCTTCTGGCTAGAGGCACAGAAGGCGTTATCTTCTCAGCGCTCCTACCAGTGCTTGAAGCACTCTTTTTGCTAAGTGTTGTCTTACGCAGTTCAAGGATTACTGGGGAATCCTGACTGGCCTGTGTGATGGTTTATTTTCTTTCTGGTATAACATTCTGACTTAACAGAGGTGGTCTCTCTTCAAGGAGATATGCAAACAAAGAGGAAAGGAATTTTTTTTAAAGTAGGTTTATCAGAAGTCCATGCCATCTGGGGTGCATCGCTGTGTCTACACATCCTGTGCTGAAGAACAGATTTCCTCATCTACGCCCGTGGTACAAGAACACCCACCAGTAACACTGGCTCTTGTACAGTCAGATAAGAGGTGCTCTTAAAATGGAATTTATTCAACATGTACTGTAGACTTCCAGATTCCCATTTACTGTATGCACACACACACACACATACACAAAAAGAAAAGCAATACATTAAAGCAGCTTTAACTGAAAGCGAAGCACTGTACACTTGCCAAAATCAAAGGTTTTAATATGTCTTTAATCAGAGTTGTTAGAGATCCTGAATATAAATAATGCAAGCTGACAGGACAGGAATGCTGCTACCAAGATACTCAGACTAAACTAGGACATTACTTAAATGTTTCTGATCTTTCACCAATGGGAGGTGCAGGTCATCTAACAAACAACAAACAACACACTACCCTGGAACAAGGACTCAATCGTCCCAGTCAAGCTCAGAAATTAATTACAATAAGGAATGTCTAATCAAATAATGGAAATTTTTAATCACTGGCAATTGCTGTGAATCTTGGGATTATATTAGCCTATGTAGGGCGGACTGAAAATGAACTATATTTAAAGCTGGTCTCTTAGGTCAACAGTTTCCTTATCAGGAATCAAATATCCTGGAACTGAAGTTTAATCCTCTCAGGGAGCAATTGACAGAAACAACAGGTTTTTTTAAGCTTTCATGCTTAGAGGGACTTTCTGGGCTTTTAATCAGAAAGATAATATTAGGCTTTTCAGTATCTAAAAATCTAACAGGAGTACCCCTCACCTGACACCTTGGAATTTAATTCCTGCTTCATAAAAATTGCATGCTGGACACTGACATGAATGGCCACTAATACTTTACAAAAATTTAGGTGTGTGTTACTATGATTTTACCTTTTGACCAACACATTTGAACGTGTCTCATTTAGCTTATGACTACAGATAAAGAACCAGATCAATTAATCCCAAGATCTGCAATCATTCACAAAGTGTTTGAAAAAAAAAAAGCACATTATTTTCCCTTAAACTGTGGTTTGCACAGGAAAATAATGTACTTCCATTTCTCACACAGGCAACTAATGGATTTAGCAGAATTCATAAATAAAAGATACCAACATATTCTCCAGCAGTGTCTAGCAACACTGCACTTTAATGCACTTTGTCAATAGCTTTATTTAACTTGTCTCTATTTTTCCTTATTGTCTCTATCAATGATAGCATTTACCGACACCTCCTTAAACTATAATCTGTGCAACTGACTCATCTAGCAGGTTAAAGAAGCAGAATCTGCACAGAAGTATTACTTAATAGCTGTTTTCATGATGCAAAGATTTTTCCAGGATGACATTTGCTATGTACACAGAATGCTGCAACCCTGAGCAAAGCTGAATCTTGAGGCCTCCACTCCCCACTTGTACACCATAAGAGAAACCCCTCACGTAAGTCTCAGAATTGAGTCAATACATGTTTTCAAAAGGTTCTTTTTTGAAGCAGGAGTCCAGCTACTGCTTGTCCTTCCTTCTGAACAACGGGCATCCCAAATTCCCAGGCAATTCTGCATGGCACCACCTTTGACAAGCATCTGCATACAGTTATGGTAAGCTGGAAGTGTCAAGTCCTATGGGCTGTGGAAGTCTACTGCACACAAGTGGTCCTAATACTGATGACAACCAGCACCTAATTCTGGATCTATTGAGGCAGAGGTCTAAAACAAAAATGTTTAACACCTTGAGGAATCATACAAGTCAGCAGCTCTCCCATGCTTACATAAACATTTGAAATAACTAGGAACAGTGGAAGTATTTTGAGTGGATCTCATTTAGAGAAATGCCATTTCTCTTCAGTTATCTCAGCTTCCACTTCCCATCACCAAATACAAACTAGATCTATAGATAGAGATGAAATAGTTCTGCAGTTAATGCTCGAAACTATTAATGGCAAGCCCACCATGTGACCAGACAACATGCCTGTACAAAGACTCTGTATACAGAAAACCAATATGCAGCTGGAAAATGTCCTCAATGTGTGTGCCTTGATGTGTTCAAAACAATGACAGATTTTCCTCTTAAAACCATACACAAGTCTGAAGTGTGCAGCTGCTCACAGAAATAATAATAGAAAACCCCCACCCTGGAGCCAGCAGCTCTTCTGCAGTGTTACAGGTAGGGCCCAAGTAAGGTACTTCCCCCAGTGAATATCAAAGGCTCAACTTCCACAGTCCATATCTTTAACATTAAGAAATCTAAAAGGGTAAGTTATAGGAATGCTCTTTCTAAGGGAGTACTTGATATATATGTGTACATACTCAGATGCCAGAAAAGGAACTGAATGAGGTTTATCTACAACACACAAGTAACTGCTTTTCGGTGACATTTGGCATGTTATAGCTGTTATGCCAGAGCCCGAAGGTGGTTTTACTGCTGGACAGCCTGCAATAAATGCGTAACCCCGTCCCCAATCATATACTGTAATTGCACAATGCTGGTTATGAAACAAACTTGTTCCATGACTAACAGGTAAAATTGTTTTAGAAGAAAAATCCCTGCTTCAAAAGGTCAAAAACTCCAATCTGTTTTGAGAGATGTTCCAACAAGTACCTTAGCATACTGAATACCATTTTACCTGTTTCAGGAACAAATAATATTGAGGGAAGATATCATACTTAAGTGTTTTAAGGTATTAAAATGTACCCGACATCTGCTTCACAACTGCGTGGAGATGGATACAAAATGTCCTGTAACTTTGCAGCATTAAAATCTTTGTTCATGTTCAATTTTAGGGTTACCCAACACACACACCTAAAATTTACTTCACAATTTACGAGAGCTACAACATTACCTAGAGGCAAAACACCATATGCCTGCTTCAGTGACAGGTACACCTTACACATTAACCTTGCTTCGCTCATTAGTGAATATTGGATTCTTCATCAACTACAAAAGTTCAGTGTAATTACACTAAATCAGCATAACTACACCAGCTTATACCACCTGACATGGGACAAAGTAAACACCTTGGACACACCCAAGAAGAAAAATGCAATGGATTTTTCTTTCGCCCATTTTCTGTAGCTTTATTTAATTATAATTTATAGTCTGACAGTGTGTTCAGATCTGAATTAAAAAAAAAAAGACCACAGCCTACATTCCACCTATCAAAAATAACATTTCCCTTAGGTTTGTTCTCAAAGAATGCCTACTAAACCCAGTGAAAGCCTTTCAGAAGAGAAAGGCTGCTAAGTAAATACTGTGAAAAGGCTGAGATTTTCCAATACAAAAGGAAAACCATAAGGTCTGTCTTGACTTTTAATGGCAGACAAACTTTGCTGCAGGCTCTTTTATTTTAAGATGACAGATTGCTGAAAAGGGCGGGAACTGGTTGGGATGAGAGAGAGACTGCAGCCAATTTTAAAAGGTATTGTTAAGAAACTAAGAATAAGGAGAAAACAACTTCAGTGGTCCATGATTACTAAAGAACGGGTTTAGCCAGATAAACAGGTCTGCTATACCTGAAGGGATTTGAAAGAATATCACACACAACTTTATTAAAATGGATTACGTGACACTTGCTTTAGACTTTGAAGGTAAAAGCTTCACAGAAGTCCTTAAAAAAAAAACCAAAAAAAAAAAACAACCAAACCTTAAAAAATTATCAAAACTTAATAGTGCAGTATGAATTCACAGGGCTGGGGGATGGGATGCACAGAGGTACGCACCCAAATTTAGATCTCAGCATGGAGCCCTTCTCTTTGGAGATCAATAATAAGATTCCCCTGTGCTCCTGGGGAAGCTGTGCAACTTCACAGGTTTCCCCGAGTTTGCATTCATTTACTTTAACATTCACTTAATGGATTTACAGTACTGGGTAAGTCAGAGATCTTCCTCATAATATACATTTCAACCATATGTTAAGACAGAGATCAGAATCGTTGCTGGAAATCTTCAAGTATTAACTGAATATTCAAGAGAGTTAAACTAATGCAAACTGTGAAATAATGCAGGTAACAGGATACAGACTCACATTCCTGCATGTAATGCACACCTTAGACAGTTTATCCCTTCATTCACCTCCCCAGAAGACCCTTTGTATTACAGACCTGCTTAAGTTCACTAGATTTTTATCTAAAACAACATTCTTGTTTCCATGAACACATCAGCTCCTCTGACCTTTGCACATTCATCCACATTTCTAAGGTCAAATATCTATAGGTAAAAAAGTGAAGGCAACAATAAACATTAGTGACCCGAAGCAATATATGTTAGCGACATGGTCTGTATTTCTGTACACACAGGTATTAAGTTTATACACCCTGCAGTCATTACCAAAAAAAAAGATATAAACTGATTTTAAAAAGGAAACGAGTACGTTTGAAATGCTGACTATGTAATTGTTCATTCTTAGACTAAAGCTTTGCTTTTATCTCTCTTCCTAGTTACCATGTAATAGCAAGTGAGATATTTAAAGCTGGTATTTAGTTGCTGGCTAAAGTGCGCAAGGGGAAATCGCACACCCTTAAATTTACAGATTATTTATTAAAGAGCAACAGGATTATACGCTCCGAGATTATTCAGGTTTAGAGCCTCATGAAAATATTTCTTTCTTGCTAAGCTTACAGCTTAGGAGTGATTACATATATCAAAAATATTTTTAACAGTGTTCTTGCTTAGTCTATTGCTAATGCAAGGCAATAACATTTGTACAATTGCTTGTAATTTTTGACTGTGACTGCAGCACAGATAACTCATTTATCAAAACAAAATTTCTATAGTAACATTTAGCCTGGAGATACTCCATTTCTTTACAATAATCCAACAATCCATTCAAAATAGCTGCTGAATATAAGGCTTTGTTTCCATAGAGATAGCGAAATATTTTGTTAGATCATAGCTCATGTTAAGTTTTGTTCTGACTTATGATTTAAACTTAGGTGAAACTCCATTATTTGAATGGCACAGCTGCAGCGCCGACAGCCTGCTTCAATAAACAAGTTACTTCAACTTTACCTTGTGTTTTGCTCTGAATCGAGGTCCACACAGATAAGAGGTGGGTCTCACTCTTTGTTTTAAAAACAGGAGTCACACCTCTCTCATTTGATTTATTTATGATATCAGTCATGTGCATTCACTAATTTAGCATGAGCAGTTCTGTACAAACGTCCCAGCTAAGAACTGTCCTAAATAGTTTCAGGCACGCTGTTAGTGAGCTACGTTTTTCTCCCATTTCCCTCCTCCTTCCCCCTGCCTCAGCAGGTGAATGCTTAGGAAAAGCACCTAGAGCAGGAGGTTCCACCTTCCAACCCTGTCCTCTGCCTGCATAGCTCCTGCACTCATGCACAAGCAACACTGTACCCAGCTCTGCGCCATGCAGGCCCACCAACAGGGACTGCCTCTGTAGCTGCTGGCAGAAGTTGATGGAGGTACAAAAACCAAGTGTGACACACCGACACATTAAATTTTCTCCATTTTAATGTCTTTCACTAACAAAAAATTAAGTCTCTTTTTTAAAAATAAATATATAGAATTACTTGTCTTAAAAAAAAAGGCACACTTAGCTAAGGAAACAGAAATATCTTGGGAATTTTCATGACATTTCTGAAAAAAAAAATCTAAGACTAAATGATTCTAACAGGTCAAAGAAAAAGCCCAAGCCATAAAACTCTACCTATTTAAATGAGTCCTGAAAACTCTAGTATGTTCGCTATGATTAATTCATTATTCAGGGGAAAAAAGTCCTTTTTTGGTAATACTTTCTATTGAAAAGGAAAGCTGTTTTATTCTTACCTATTTTGAGTTCTGTATTATAAAAGGTTTAAGTAAACTGCAGTAAGAACAAAAGCAATTTTTTGTCTCATTGACCAAACCCTAACATTTTTCTTAACTGAACAGCTAGCCTGAACCTACAGCACTCCACGGAAAGCAGAGAGAAGATGGCAGATCAAACATGCTTACTTTCTCAGAAAATGTGTAAGCCATGAACGAACAAGAGACAGTGAGATATAGCAAGTACATACCCGTGTGAGTTCTCAGGTGCGCTTTTAAGTGAGAAGACTTCGTATAAACTTTTGTGCAGCCTACAAGACAAAACAAAAAAGCAGAGAAGCATTTCAGCAGGGAGAACATGAACACTCCATGTTACATTTAGGTGCTGGGATACTCGCTGGACACATTTAAGTTTAGCACCTTCTGTAGCCATCATCATTTAGAATTAAGATTTGATACAGAAAGCTCCTAAATGGCTATGTTGCTTTACACAATGAAGATAAAAACTCGTGTTTCTGGTAGACTTACTACCTTGTAATGTAGGATAGAGCCATAGCTGCTACAATCTACTTACGGTAACATCTGCTGGGTAGGTTAAAATCTCAGAGTAGAACTTCTATTTTTTAAATATTTCATAAAGGATTTGATCAAACCAGACTTGGAGTCATTGTCACCCAGGGCTCAGCACAACTCTCCCACTGAGCATTTATCACAAGGCACACTGAATGGGTAATACCTCACTGACAGTTATGTTGGTAAAGGGGGAGATAAGCCGTGAGCAGCAGCTTTTCTCTGTGCTCGGATGGGTGTATCTTGTATCTGGGATCACGTACTACATGGCAGTGCAGTTTATAGCCAGGTTCAGCTCTCCTTCAACACAGCAAAGGATGGAAGGGAATCCATCTGTGGACAATTTTCAGAGGCAACTTTAATGGATTTATGTGGGCAGCTGAATCCCGTTTGTAAAACGGAAGAAATGGCCATGGCCTCGGCTAATGGGAGCTGAAATGGCTCTTTCTGTGCAAGCAGAATCTGAGCTGTGATGTGTTGGACAAAGTCAGCCTCTGCTCCACCATGGGAATTAGGAAAGTGCAAGCAAGAGCTGCATGGTCACTGAATTACATTACAGTAGGCCATAATTTTTATTGTTTGGGATTTTTTTCCCTACAGAGTTTCGTACCATGGTAAAATAAGCTCAGGTATTTAAGAGAATTACAAATGACATGAAGGGTGTATATTATTTAAACCATGTGAACATGTGCCACACAAAATAAAATAATAGAGAAATCCTACTTTGGCAAGGAAATATTTGATTCTCCCTAGGTGCAGACTACAGCTAAGAAAAACCACTTATACCCCATCCACGATTATTCCCACTTTTTATTACTGCAAGCTGGTATTTTCTGGCACAGATCGCTTACCAGGATAGTCACAGTAGTGGATACGTCTTTTCTCCAAATCTGGGTTACTTCTCCTGTTGTATCTGACTGGTTGGATGTTCTGGGGGGTTATGGGCAAAGTTGCTGGTAAATTCGGATTGTGAATTGCCAGCTTGGAAGCTATAGTTGCGGCGTATGACGGAGGAGGGGTTAAATTCTGCAGCATCTCTGCTTGTCTGTCTGGACTTCCAGGCTCAGAGCTTGGAGGGGAAGGAGGGAAATAAGTGGCCTGCTGCTGCAGAAACTGGTTTGGCATGGTATAGGTACAGGGGGGGATGCCCTGGAACTGTTTCATCGCAGTCTGTGGAACAGCCGAGGAGAGCGTGTTAAGGCCCGCCATGGCTGATGGCATGGAGACATTGTTAAGGGAGTCCATCACGGCTGCCTGAGTAGTAGTGTTGGGCATATCTAAATCCGGTGAGCTCAGGAGCTGATACAACTGGCCTTGCTGGGGTGTGACGGAAAGATGAACGTCTGGAGTAGGAAGCTCCTGCTTGATGAAAATGTTGTTCACATCAGGGGTCTGGTGGGAGCTGAAGATGCTGGTAAATTCAGGGAGGGCCTGAGTGGGGGGGGCAGGGGCAGTAGTTTCGCTCTGGTGACTGAAGACGGTGACTGGCTCTGTCTTGATGTGGGTTACACAAGGTCGCTGGGATTTGTACAGGCCAGTTCTCAGGTGGCTGATGTCGGGGAGGAAGACGTTCATGTTGATGCTGTAAGGCAACCCTTCACTGTCAGTGAAAAACTGGTCTACAACCGAGGCACTGTCTCTTCTGTATTTCTTATGCTCAGGGATGACGGGGACGGGCGGGAGCTGAGGTGCCAGGTATTTCTCCATTTCACATCTTGTCTACAAAAACAAAACAGACCATAATCCACATGATTTGTTACCCTCTGAGAAAGATGATGGCATGCAAGTCACGTGAAGCTTTGCAAATAAAAAGCAATACTGTTCAGCCGGCCACAAGCTACCTACGGAGGAAGCTATAAACATTCACGCTAATGAAAACCTGTTTTTTATAATCGGCGTGATAATCAACATCATCAAGGACAAGGGGAAAAAGCCATGGCGTGAGTCATTCATGCAGAGCAAGCACGAAGAGCGAGCCGATATTTCAGCACACGGCAAACTTTCCATCTTTTATGCCCACCAGACAGCGCGAGGTGCAGAAATGACAGGCACTCTGCCTAATCTGCAGATCTCCCGCTCTGGAATTCACTGCTGGAGCAGGGTGACTGCCTATCTGTTTCACCCGATTCTCTTTGAAATGCTAACTGTAAAAGCCACATCCTCAGCTGGCTATTTGAATGCTAACACTTCAAATAATGTTGTTTTTTTCCCCTATATACTTCCAATATCTTTCATCATAATTTTTTAACCAAAGGCATTTGATTAAAAATATGACACCAAAATGTTAAAGTGATAAATAATGCCAAATAAAAAGAGGACGGGCTGACTGTCTCAGAGTACCCTTTGTGTGAAGCGTCTCCAGCACTACACTTTAAATAAAATAGTAATCTATGCAGTGTATAATTGGTCAACAGCGTGATAAACATGTCTCTATCCATGCCTCGGTCCTAGGAGAGCTCTTTAATTACTGGGAAATGATTCCCTCAGCGTAGTGGTGCGAGGGAATCCGTGGGTGGCTGGAGCCCGATCCATTGCTGGTACAGTCATCGGCAAAGCATTTATCACGCACTCTCCAGTGGGCAAATGCTACATTCCCCCCTGCCCTGTCAAGAGAGCCCTCATACCAGACCCGTTTAGCGTCCCGCAGGAGAAAGCAGCTGACAAACAGCAACTCTGCCAGAAAGTGGATTTTTAGGACCTTTCTTCAAAGACCCCCGGTAAACACCACAAACAAACACAGCCGCCTTTCCCGTCCCTTTGATCTGGATCTGCCCCGACATGCCAGGCTACTTTTTCCAGCCCTTGTTTACGAGCCGAGGGCAGCTCGCTTTGAAGACTTATTTATTCGCTGGGGAAGGCAGCTCCCGCCAGACCGCTGCCCGGCACCGGGGGATCCCCGGGCCGCCCCTTCCCAGGGACAAGGCTGACACCCGGCAGCGCCATGCCGGTGCCTCCTCACGGCCGCTGCCGGCCGGGTGCCGCTTCCAGCTAACACTCTTCGCGGGGCTGCGGCTGCCGCCTTGCCCCTGTTAGCTCCTCCAGCTGTTTGCCGGTGGATCAGCTCCCGGGACGGGCAGAAAGTCCCGGGAAGTCCCCTCTCGCCCGGTGTGCAGTGTCCCCGTCCCCCCCGAACATGACTCCTAGCGTGGGCGAGGGGACAGGCGGCCGCTCTAATCCCGCCGCCGGGCAGGCAGCAGCTGCGGCTTTCACCACACCCGCGGGGGGCAGCCCCGCTCCCCCCAACGCCCCGGAGCCCGCGCCCCGCCTCAGCCCCGGCCACCTCACCGGGCTCCGCCGGCGGGGAGGCGGGAGCGCTCCCTGCTCGCCACGCTCGGCGCAGGCGGGCTGGGCGGCGGCGGCCGCTCCCCTCACACACGCACCCGCCGCCTCACACTCGCACCTCGGGGTCCGCTGCCCTTGCCCCGCACCGCGGCCCCACCCAGTCCCGCTCTTCCGTCCGTTCCTCACCGCCACTGCCCGCCCGCACGGGCCATGGCCGGAGGGCCGTGAGGGGACTGCCCACCGCCTACCTGTACCAACTCCTCCGCCGGCAGGGTCGCGCCGCCGCCACCGCCCCCCGGGTGCTGCTGCTGTGGCGGTTGCTGCTGAGGCGGCGGTGGCTGCTGCTGCTTGAGGTCGTCCCCGGGGAAGATCGCCGCGTCCCTGGCCCCCAGCACGGGCTTGAGCTGCGCGAACACCGGCTCCTCGGGCTGCTGCGCGGGACCCAGGCGGGCGCTCATGGTCAGCACCCTGGTAGCCATGAGGCGGGCTGCAGGAGGCGGCGGGTGCGGCGCGGACGGGCTGCCCGCCCCGGCGCAGGGGGACTGCCCGCGGGCGGCTCCGGGCGGGCGGGCGGTGGCTACTCGTGCGCTTACTCCCCAGGAGCCCCAGCCCGAGCTCACAGCCACTCCGGTGTCGTCAGTGCCTCCGCCTGTACCTGGCCGCGGGTATCTACCCGGTGCCACACGCCCGCCTCTATTTCACCCTACTCCACCCCCGGCCCCCCCTACACCCCACCCAGCCCGGCGAAGGGGGCCGGCCCTGCGGGATGCCCTGCCTACGGGGAGCGCGGGCGGCTCCTCCCCGCACCGCGCCCGCTCTGGCCCGCCGTGGAGTGCCCGGACTGGGGGAACGCGGCCGCGGCAGGGCACGGTGGCCGGTACCGGTCCCCGGCCCGTCCCCGGTCCCGGCGGTCAGCAGCGGAGCTGCCTCCCGCGCTGCGCTGCCTGTGCGCTGTGCAGGCAGGGCTCAGTACGGGGAGGGACGGACGGCTTGGTGCTCGCAGCGAAGTGAAAGAAGGTTTTCAACAAGTGCGGCGGTCTGCCGTGGCCCATGCTGTGCTTTACTATTATTTATAAAGAAGCGCTGCTTAAACGCAGACATTGGAAAATAACCGTCTGCCCTGCCTTTCATCTTCAAAAGGGGTTTAGAGGCAGTCATTCAAATTTATTATTTTCTGTCCCGAAGGCAACTCGTACTCCAAAACCTGCTGCTAATACATTGCCGTGCTGTAATGTACATCTTCACCGTACGTCGGGAAAATGCTGTTACAGAAGTAGCTCGGAGGAGGAGGAAGAAGGGGAGAGGAAAAGAGAGACGATTGTCTCCCCACCCCACAGTCCCGTCCCGTCCCCCCCCCCAGCCTCCCCCCCCCCCCCCCCCCCGATGAGGCAAGTTTCTATTTACTTGTTTTGAGGTGTGGTTTCGACGCAGAGCGTATTTCCGCGTAAGACACAGGACGGTGAGCTAGGCTCCTGCGTGTTTCACTGAAGGAGGAGAAAAAGGAGGGACGCCATCCTTTAGTGCAACACGAAAGGGCTCACATTCTATGGGAAAAGTGCAACACGTAGCGGAGCCTTGGAAAAAAAAACAAACTTTCCACCTTTCTCCTGGCCCTGCGAACCCTGCAGCGCTGGGAGAAGGTGTGTGACTCTATAGAGGTGTTGGCAACCTCCCCCTCCGCGAATTTATCCGCTATCAGTTACAGAGAAGGCTGGTTTTTAGACGTGAAAAAGCACTTTTCTGGTCAACCTGGCACCCCTCCCCTTCGCTTTACAGTCCACGGTGAGAATGTCCCAGAGCCTGTATGCAGAAAGCTAATTACAGAACCAGGAAAGAAATTGGCATAACATTTCTTACACAAACTGTCTGTTTAGCAATATATAGCCGCTTGATGCTTGTTATTACTAACGTAGATCCAGCTACTCCCGTCAGCGTAGCATTTGAAGTCATGCAGACGGATTTCCATCCAACACTAACACATTTAGACAACATGCGACTTAAGTGTATTTTTCCGAGGACTGTGGCTGGCGTTTCTTTACCCATTCTAGCCTAGAAACAGGTGTTTTAACCAGCAGATTTTAAAATAATCTTTTGTTTCTATGTGAATGCCCTTCACATAGCCCTGGTTTAGGGTTTTTTGGATCCCTTCATGTTCCCTGTTTTGACCCAGTTAGGGTTTGAACTGTGCTTTTGACCCTCTGAAACGACACATTTAGTATGAACTGCTCAAACAGCTTTAAAAATGCAAAACTAGCAACACAGCACTATGCTGTCTGGAGAATAATTTGGCTGTAATTCTTCTACATTAGGCACAACATAGGGCTAGGCAGCATCTGATGTAGTGCATATACTAGTAACTTTCAGACATTTATGTAAATTATACGGCTGTAGTAACTGAAATGTTTCTGGGACTTGCATGCTTTAATTACATGCTTTACCTCCATCTGATTAAACGAATGATAAACAGATCATTTCAAAATCGTTTTTTTGTTTTGTTTTATATATGTACATTTCTAAAGGGCCAGCTCTGGCAAACCCTTTGGCAGGTTAATTAAAACAGTATCACTGAGTAAAGCTCTGTGTATACTTAAACATTTTCAGAAGCAGCACTGAATGTGTTCTAATGTTTTTTAAAAGGATGTAATTAGGTCTGAACTGCAGGTAAATAAATACAACCCCATTGCTATGCTTTTGTGCTAATGACGGGCCCTGCAGTCTTTTGTCAAGCAAGGGTCAATGGAAGATTACTAAAGACTATATTTAAAGGGTGATTTTTTTTCATTTAGGCATTTCTACTATCACTAACAATTAAACAGGCAAGTCAGATCGACTCTTGCTCCTGACAGAAAAATTATTTGATAGCCTATTTTAAGAATGTCTATTGTTAGATTTTGTACTTCCTTGAGCAAATCATTTTTATTTACAAATTTAAGGTCAGTAATAAGCTGCCAACTAACGTCATCTCCTGAATTAAATTGAAATGAGAGTTTGTTCAGAATTAATCATCGGGGGGAAAAAAGCATTTACAGTTATAATTATTTGGAATGTTTCTGTTCCTTTGCTGATTTTGCAGAGTTAAAAGTGAGATTACACCTTTCTGCAGCAGAAAATCGAGTAAGCTGTTTTAAACCCAGCACAGTTCTGTTTGCATAAGTAAGACTTTTGTCAGGCGTGTTTGGGAGCTACGGTAAGTGATCATTCCTCTGCAACACAGCTCTCTCAGCATCGTAAAAATGACAAGGTCTTTAGTCACTGTCCTGTAGAGCAAAGGGGGAATAGAACACTGAGAGATAAGCACCTTGAGCTGGATATGTGAAAGACACCTTGCAGTGTCTTTGGTCACTGATCAGAGCAGTGCAACGCTCTGTGCTCGAAAGAGCATTACCAGGTTCAATAAAAAAGGGTTAAACTTTCTGAAACTATGTGAATGCTGCAGGTTCTGAGCGGGCAGGGATCCAGGCTTTCTGAATGAATGTACCTCAATTACTTTGAACTCTCTTGTTCTGTGCATTCCTGTTCACTTACTAGTGCTATACCCATGAGGGGAGACAGGAGAAAACAAGAACAAATGTCAAGTCCCAGGCAGTTGGGAGCTTGGCAGCGCTGGAGCATAGCACTGCCTTGTGGGAGAGAGGCTGGGAGCAAAGGTGTTCAGGATGGGTGCGAGGGGGGACGAGGTGGAGACAGGCTCCATGGTTTCCCAACTCTTTGTCTCTGCCAGACACACCTCTTAGAGAAGGTACTTGTGTTCCTGGTGGGGAGGAGAAGGGCCAGAGTTGATGGGGACCTGCACGTGCACTGTTTGGAGGGGTAGGGAAGGAGTGGAAAGATGTGCACAAGTTGTTTCATAATAATGGTGAAGTGAGGGAAACCTGAAGACCTCAGCTGAACTGAGCCAGAGCTGGAGCTGTAGGAAGGTGGCTGATAATGATTTCAGGAGCTTTTAGTACATTCAGAAGCTGTTCTCAATCAGCAGATGCTCACCCCTGTTTTTCATGTAAACTTACCAGAGAAGTGAAAATAAACTTTATTCTTGAAAAATCAGTGTCTAGCTGTACTTCTGGCCACTGATTAGAGTCTGTGTCCCCGAGGGAAGAAACGGTTTCTTTTCTTACTTTAGACTTTTGAAGGAGAGCCAGTACCATCATTTCACGTCAAGAAAGTAATTCTTTTTCTTATTCTAACTTTCCACTAAAAACAGGATTGCACTAGCCATGAGGTGCCATCTTAACTCATGACAGGCTTCGTGAATGCCACTCGTGCTATATAATACAGCACCACCACAATGAGGAATGTAGCAGGGTGACTTTCTGCTAAAGATAATTGGAAAATCATGAAACGATAGTTAATTGCAGTGTACCTTTACCTGTTGCTATTTCAGGATTAGCTTACAGAGGTGTTCCCTTTGCTTATACAGAATTTCATTTCACTTTACTTAGTGCCAGACCCTACAGAGAAACAGATACTCCTCCTGAAATAACCAATGACGCTTCCTTAATTGCGTCAGACTTGCGTTTAGAGTAAAAACTCCCTTCATCTTGACTTCTTTCCCTTCTTAGCTGAATGAAGAACTTACTGGAAGATGGCTCTTTCAGTAGTCATCCAGTTCTACCTTTCTGCTCTGGTGTGCAAATCTTAAAATGAGGAAAATACCTCTATGTACAAGGCTCTGTTGTGATGCATGTATAGAAAGTGAGTTTTTGTTTTGCCAAACCCCCTATATGCCCTAGGACAGTTGTGTAAAACCTTCCCATTCCCAACGGAGTCCCTCAGGTTTTCTTTGCCACACTGCCAAGAGTGAATTCCTGAATCAGTTTGGAATTTCTTGTTACTGGAATTGAAATGGCACATCATACTAGGTAGAAGTGTCCTCGATAGAGTGATTCCAGCATCAGAGAACTGGATTTGACAGGTTTTCAAAATATAAAGATGTATAAAATCTGTAAAACAAACAATTCCTGTATTCTCCAGGCCAAGGGAGAGTCACCATTGCAAAGCTTGGTACAGACTTTGAGTGGTGCACTCAAGTTTTTCTTTTGCATGATTAAAAATGAGGCAAAACTGTTAAAGTTATGTTTGAAGTTTGCTGAGATTACTAAAAGCACCCAGATGCAGTTGTGGTTTGTTTTTATCCTTTAGCTAAACATATTTTTCTTCCACTGTAAGATGAGTAAGAAATAATAGCAGTGAAGGTTTGTGACACTAAATGAAGGTATGTAAACTTACCCACAAATAACCTTTGAAAAAGTTTATTTGCAACAACAGGTAAGGATCCTACCATGTCTGCATTTTCTGTGTTTTGACCTGGCTGAGTCAGTCTGTGCTGTATAAAGCCTAATTACAGATTAATTATAGAAATCTGTCTATGCAGAGATCTGTTCAAGTATTTTCCCTCAAGTTTAACTTGAGCATGTGTGTATACACTTGCATGCATCAGTCTGATTTGCTATTTATCAAGGCCAGTGCTGACTTGGCGGAACAGATGCTTCAAGATGGAAACTTCAACTGTTCATTACTTGAATTCTTGGATTAAGAATCATCAACCTGTCTGGAGGAAACAAGACATCTTACTCAGTAGCTGAAGCCAGTCTTTACTGGGGTTTTAAGGAGTCTTCATAGCTTCAGGTAACAACCGTGTATTTCAGGTGCATTTCAAATATTTTGAGCCCCTCTGAGAAGACAGAGTACATAAAAATCTTTTACCGTTTCCAGTCCCATTTTAGACCTCTATAGGTTAAACATATACTTGAACTGGAGGCTGTTTATTACAAAGGCCTTTTTGAGAACAACAGGTCACTGACTCAGCTTTAGAGATGAGTGTTTCCTGTATTTTCATCTGTTGTCATACAGCTGCTCGGCTCTGACTTGTTGCATGGTAGAAACAGAAACTACAACAGCATGCTCCTTGAGCATGTCACTTCATTATTTATGTACTATTAGTGCAGATGGAAATCTGTACATGGCAGTAATTATACAAGATAAAATGCATACTTAGAAAATAACATTCACGATTTGTGGAAAGGGGGTTTCCCTGTCACTTAGAAGTTTTGGGGGAGTCAGCACCACTCTTTTCTTCCACCTCCCCATGCAACACGTAGGCTGCCCACTTTATAAAAGCAAATGCTGTTGCCAACATTTGTTAGCAATGGGTGGTCCTACGCTCATGTTTAACTGCTTGAATATATGAGACAAACCCACATTCTTTTCTACTAAAGAAAGCAGTTTTGGCTCCAGAGTGTTTATGCTGAAAATTTGTTAACAAACTCTAACTGTAAAACTGCCATGCTTGCATGTCTTGGCTGAAAATCTCCCGATCAGAGAAACAACATGGAGTGGTTTGGGGTTTGTGAAATACTGGCCTGCCAGCTGAGAGATGGAGCCTTCACAGGCTGGGACGTGGCAGAGGGGATGGTCTGGCTGGACAAGCTAGGCGGGCATTAAAGCAATGACAGGATACTTGTTTAACAGTCTCTAGGAGCATAATGAGGTAGGGCAGCAAATACTCATTTGGAAGTAAAACCTGATGTTGAGAGCAAAAATAATTAAGGGATGTGGTCAGAAAAAAAAAATCCTTCACTTCTTATGCTGTGTTCTTTCAAGCATTGCAAGGAAGGATAAGCTCCTTAATCAACTGCCTATAATGTGCAGAAAGAAGATCCTGGGGACTTCAGAGTGTAATATCTGCAGAGTACAGTGTGCTGCTTGCTTACTGCAATACTGGTAGCACCACAGAGACCCTGACAGACCTCTTTGGCTGTCCAGAGAAGCTAGTGAGCCTTTATGTCTATGTTCTCTGTGATACCTGAACTGCCTTATTCCTTATTCAGAGCAATGGTAGGAACCTAAATTTAAGTGTGTTAAATTTAAATTGTGTTAAGTGTTAAATTTAAGTGTATCTATACTCCCAGTGGTGAAGCAGCAGAGTTCATGCTATTGGCTCTAATGTCTTCACAAATTCTAACATTAAGCAGTAGTCTCTGTACTCAAATAATCTTGTATCCAGCACAGACAAATTCTGCACTAGATATGCTTATAATCATAAAATCTGATAACTGGTCAAAAAAGGGAAACTTGGTGGACATCCACAAATGATCATTTAATCATACTCTCTATAATCAACAGAAAGGGCTGAAACAAGAAGGTATCGACTTGGTGAGTTAAAAGGGCTGATTTGACAAAGCTGAAATAAATAGTAGAGTTAAGCTCTGACCACTGAATAATTAGGCAGAGTCTGAGTGAGGTGAGTACAGTCCTCAAATTCTACAATCCCACAGAAGCTAGTCAAAACAAAACACCCCTTCCTCAAAGGAATGACCTCTTTCCTTCTGCCTCATTAGAGGGCTTTCTGCAAAGCAGTTATAATTATAGATACTCAACAGCTGGGAAAAGAACTAGTAACAGCAAATATAACTTTGATGGCAGTGATTACGGAAAAATAATACGGAGGAAGAAAGATGCCTAAGAAGTCAATGACCCGTGTTGAAAAGAACATCTAAAAAATGTTCATGAAATGTATTAAGAACTCTAACAATTGTCTGGTTTTAGATAAAAAATGTAGAACTGTTGACAAGCAAGGAGGAAAACCATGCTAAATATTCCTGTGCTGTATTTGGGAAAAGAGTAGGAAATGTATTTGTATCATATAATGACAAAATATTTTCCATTTCAACAGTAATTCAAGAGCATATTAAGCCAGCTACTATTAAAGGTCTTAGAGGAGTATGTCTGGATAACTTCACACCAAGAATTTTGAAAGAGCTGGTCAGTGAGCCTTCAGGATTAATATTCAGTAATTGTTAGAATATTAGACATATTCCAGAAGACTGTTGAGAAAGCTACAGTTAGAACCAATACTTAAAAGAGAATGTAAATTAAATGATACAGGCAGTTATAAATTTGCATTGTGACATTAATTTGAGCAGCTTAATGTGAATAGTCAATGTGAGGATTTATTAAAATAGGAAGATAATATAATTTATGCCATTCACTATATGCTTAAGAAAAACAAGACCTTGTTGAACTACCTTTGAATAAAGTTGGTCACAAAAGATAACAGTTTATGCAAAACTGATTTTTGTAAAGTACTATCGCTTGATTCAACTCAATGTTTTTTACTAAAATTCCTAATTGAGGTCTCAACTTTTTTCAAACGGTATATTGCCAGGTTGATTTATAAGGTATTATGGGGAATAGTTTTTAATGACAAAATATGCAGTTTACCTTTTTTAAAGAAAACATAATAACTGATTAATTTTACTGAGGACATTAAGCATGGAGGAGAAATGCATGAAGGACTGTAGTGAACTTCAACAGGGGAAGTTTAGATTGGATATAAGGAGGAAGTTCTTTACTGTGAGGGTGCTGAGGCACTGGAATGGGTTGTCCAAAGAAGTGGTAAATGCTCCATCCATGGCAGTGTTCAAGGCCAGGTTGGACAGACCCTTGGGTGACATGGTTTAGTGTGAGATGTCCCTGCCCATGGCAGGGGGCTTGGAACTGAATGATCTTAAGGTCCTTTTCAACCCTAACTATTCAATGATTCTATGAAATAAGTAAGGAAGGTTGGAAATCTGTCCACTGAGACAAATCCCTAGATTCCTTGGTATGTTGGATGCTTGTAAACCATGTATCTTCCAGTATAGATATATATGAAGACATGAAAAGGTTCTTGAATTCATAATGGCTAGCTACCTCAAGATGATTCCTCAGGTGGCCAAGAAGGATGTAAATCTCAGATGCCTAAACAGATGAAACTCATGTAGAGCTGTTCTGCTGTAACTGGCACTGGTGAAGGTGTTTTACTGAAATGCTCAATCCTTTTGAGCATCCACAGTTGCAGAGGGAGTGAAATCCACTCTCTCACAATTAGCAGTTGACCTGCACCTACTTGTAGTGTCTGCTGAAATAGCTGGTATATGTAGCCAATGGAGAGGGTTAGACCTCCAGATGGAGGAAGACACTATTTCCCTCTGAAGGCCTTTATTTTATATTGATCATGAGGTGTTCATTTTAAGAATATAGTTTTCAGTCTTTCCTGCTTATTCCCTCCCCCCCTTTTTTAAAATTAAAAATAAATAAGCTTGTATAATGAATTTAAACCTATAACCAACAAGCTGGTTTTTCTTAGATGTTTCTTGAGGAGTCCTAGTAGTTCATGAGCACAAAGCTCACAGACTGACAGCTGTTTAGGACATTTTCAGTACACACTTAAAACTTATGTGCAGTATAGATGCCAAAATATAACAAAAACTGTGAGAATGGATTCTTTGAGCTATCAGATACAGATCTACCAAGGCAGGAGGTTAAATGTTTGTATTTAAATCTGGACAATCTCAATGTCGATCAGTCTCCCAAGTGAGGTTGCTTGAGTATCATCATTTATGTGCCAGTGTATTTTTCTTGTTGGCATTTGAGAATCACTCTGAAGCTGCTTATGAAGCACTAATGGCATGTGCACCATAGCTCAGGAATTCCCAATTTAAGTAAACTGGGAATGTGTTTCTGTTGCTTCATTTTTGCTGTTGCATACCCCAATCCCATGATCTGTTCAGGGGAGCCACCCCAACTCCAAGGAGCACAAAGAATTAGGTAATAATCTAATAGTATCCTGTCTATCTAAACAGTATGCCCCTAGGGAGAGTAAAAAATAGGAAGGAACCAGCCTTTCTGCTCTGAGAAACAGCTGCAGCAGCAGCAAAAGGACACTTTTCAGTCAGTCAGAGGATATTAAAGTTATGACAGAGTTCTCTCCTGCTTAATGATAAGGGTAATAACCCAGTTGACCATTACATTTTTCGACATATCCTGGTAGCCTGATTGACATTTTTTGAAAAAACTAGGAAGTTTAGGTACAAGCAAGTAATTAAAAAAAAAGAATTCAATAGAAAGTACTGCCTTTCCATGCATCTGCCTCAAGACTAAGTGAGGTTTGACCTCCACTGAAGACATATTAAACATCTTTCAATAAGTGAGCTGAATGACTGCATGTCACTTATCAGGAGGCATAACAGCAGAGATTACAAACACCTACCTCAGGCTGCACTAGAAGGGTGAATCAAGTTTGAAAGGTGCTTCCCATGGAAACTTTTGAAAGCATAATTTTTTATCCCAGTCACACCATAGAAGAGGAATGTAATTTTGTGATGAGAGTATTTAAAATCTTGATCTTAGTAAAAATTCCAGAAGTCACAGAATGTACTTAGACTTAGCAGTAGAGCTAAAAACTCGGCAAAACATCAGCTCTATTTAATGGCCATCACAAGTTGGTAAGAAAAATGAATGAACTAAACACTGCTAACCTCAGAGAGTCCAGTCTTCCACTACAAGAAAGCTGATCAGCCTTGATATTCTGTGGCTGCACACGTGTCCTACCTCCTGTTCACCAGGGGCTTGCAGAGTTGGTGTCAATATTCATCTTGCTGGATGGGGAAGTTTCTGTATTTCTAATCATGTATTGTAATGAAGAGGCACAGCTGCATCCCTCTTCATGGTTTCTGTTTGCCTCATGATGAACTCCTCCCATCAAGGAAGCAGCTGCCTCCACACAGCTTGAGTAGTTTCATTTACTTAGGTAAAGTGTAGTCAGAAAATCACCAACTCACCAACACTGGAACAAGCTAGAAATAAGATGATAGGAGTAAAATGCCGGTGGTTATTGGCAATGACTCAAATATCTCTTCACAACGGGGCTTTAGAGCTGATATAAATCTATAAAATGCACATCTTGTTCTCAAACAAGTATCATAAGATGTCCATTTGAAAAAAAAAAGAAGTCAAATATTATAGAAGATGAAATGTCTAATGGCATAGGACTGTATTACATATCTCACTACATTATTCCCATGAACTGCAGATGCATTAATTTTTAAGTCCTTTAGAATGTTTTTAACTTCAGACATACATTAAGTAGTAGATTATGTTAAATAACATACAACATAGTTAAACAGTTAATTAACACAACATTGTTTTTTTTTTCTTTTTATTTTTTTGCCTTTCTGAAAATATTTAGAGCCTCATCAACAGAAACAAAATAATTTTCCAGTGAGAAAAACATGAACCACTATTAATATATTGGCACCTGCAGATTCAAATGTTACTCACATTATTTTCTACAAAATTTGCTGGAAAACCATGTAACAAAATATTCAGTAAAATATTCAATCCAGCTTTATTCTACACATTTTAGGGATATTCATTTAGTCAGGTAATTAAGGATACTGTTTTCAAAAAGATTTAAATTGCAATCATGTTACAACCATCTTACCTAGTTTCCACTTGTAATACACTAATAATTTTTGAAAGTTCTTTTTTTTAAATGTTTTTTTAAATATTAAAAAGTAAAAAGAAATGCTTACTTTCAGAACAAGGGACCAATAAAAACCTTTCTCTAAATGATGTTTTGTTCATATATTTTTTTGCTAGAGCAACTGTAGATACAAATATTTATGTATTAAAATGTTCACATGTGACCTGTAAGTATTCTTGCTGCTGGGTGACTTAATGAAAGCTGGTCTATGTCTATTGTGTTATGGCATGGAAAACTGCAGTTCATGAACAGTATAGCCCATTTCAAATGCCTTTACCTGACCAGTTCACAACATGCTTAGTTAAGCTATGGAGCCTGCTTATGCATGAACTTGCACCTAATGTGGCCAGTTGGATGAAGCAAGACTTTGAACACCACATCTTAATCCCTGTGTTGCTTGAAAGATATAAATAAGATAAAGGAGAGGAAAAGTTGATTCAATCTTTTAACGAAACAAGGCTTATTTCTCTCTAGATTGCATATTGATAACTTTGTAGATTGACAAAATACAATGTTTTTTTTCTGTGATTAGAAAACCTTGCTTCTGTGCAATTCACGAATAAGGCCTTACAATTCATTAATCCAGCACATATTATCAGGTACAAATTGCCATAAGATACTACATAACTGCATGTAACCTGTGGGAAAAAATATAAATCTGTACTTTATTGCACCAGAGAAACAAAGTAATATTAAAACACATTTTAGCAGGCCCAGGAAAAAAGGCTCATCTTGTTCTACACTTTTTTAAGATGTCTTACCATGCAGCACTACAGTTTGTCAGATTTTAAATTCTGTATTCAGATATGACTTCACTGAAAAGGGAAAGAAGTGGAAGGGACTAAAAGAGGATGTTAAGTGTTTTCCTTTTGCTTCATGTTAGCATTGCCAGATCATGTGAATAGAGCAGACTGCTATTGCACAAACTGTCTTTCAATACTGCATCTGCAACCATCACTGTTATTTCAGATCTTAAACTAAAACAAGTATTTGAACACAGTGAAATTAACCTACGAGATAATTATTAGTCACAGTAGGCTACACCAGCTCGGTCCACTGTGTTCTATCAGCAGAAGCATTTTGCAGTGATCTGCTGCAGCACTTCCAATCCAGGTGATGTTACTTACAGGGTGAAGCAGTGGCAATAAGCTTTCCTGGTAGCTACATTAATGAGAACAAAAAAGGCTCTGCGTTCTTTATCCCAAAGACATTGTGGTACCATTAAACTAGTCTCATGTCAGTGTTTCCTTCAGACACATCACACTGAGTGACAGTGTGATGCAATGGCTGCTTCCCTCTACTCTGAATGCAGGAGTGAAAACAGTGCTCGTGGAAACCAAGGTAATAGCCAAGTAGCCAAAGAAGTTACCTGCTCACACTGAATTATGCAACATAAGGAATTGCCCCCTGCAAATACTTTGTTAAACATTAATGCATTTTATATTTAAATATCTACCCTCTATGAAATGCTATGGCCCCATAATTTGCTTTATTGTATCAAATCTACTCTTGCTGGCAACCTAAAACTGAAACTTCAGTGCTAACTTTTGCAAAGTTGAGTGTTGAAGTATTCATGATACCCATAATCTCTAAGATTTGTCCAAGGTTCCTTATTATTTCATGAAGTTAAGTGCTTACGAATGGGATAAATAAAAACTAGAAAATTAGTATTTTTAAAGTAGACAACAGAAAATGAAGGATGAAGAGGCATATATTAAATCCAGTACCCTGTCAGTACTTAGAAGCTTTCTGTAGCCTGTATAAGGTGCTTCAAGTTAATAGACTGGAAGCTCTGGATTTTCTCTTGGCTGTTTCTTTCCAAAGCTGAAGGGCGGAAGCTCACTCCTTTGTTCAGAAATGCTCCCATCATCATGTTGCAATACTAACTTCTGTGAACACTCAAGGGGGATGATTAATCCTATCCACTGCCTGAGGAAAAAGGTAACATATTCGGCTCCCTATGGAATCAGTGAAATGACGATAGAGCTCTGTGAAGCCAACAGTTCTGTTCAGACTGGGTTCCAGTTTCTGATCCAGTAGATAAATGTTCAGGACCACACTTGGTCTTATTACCAAACCCAACGATTGCTATTTCATATAGAGTGAAGCACTGTTAGTACTGTCATCTCTCTCTATAGACGTTGGACTTGGCATTGTAACAGCTAGAAGTCTAGGTGGTCACTCGGAATGCTGGCATAGCTGTATGTTTTGTACCTCCAAGTCTGAGTGGCACTGAAGCACGGTGTTAAGAACTTACATCTTTATGTTTTCAGAAATCAGAAGTGATAGCAGTAAAGAACACAGAAAATCTTTTACATGAAAAGTAACAAAAAACATAGCTTAGAAGGTGGATCAGATATTCCTGTTCCCAGAAACATACAGTGAATCTGAAGCTTGCATATTAAAGATCTTTATATTTTTATGAAAACTAAGGGCTGTCATTCAAATCAGTAAATGTGGTGCTGGCCACTGTCGGCTCATGGGGAGTTTGGCCTTTCTGTGATGAACCTGACAATTATTGGAGACATGACAGTAGATCAGACAAGCTCATGCAGATTACACAATACACTGTCCTTTGTATTTTTAAATAAAAGCAATTTCAAGATACTTTATTGGCATTTCATTCATTACCGACTTAAACAGAAAGTGGACAGATGTTCACAGAAAGTTGTCCCTGCCCATAACATGGGGCATGAGGGTTGGAACTAGATGATTTCTAAGGTCCTTTCCAACCCAAACCTTTCTAGGATTATGTGAAAAAAATATTTTGCTTTGTATTATTAAATCCAAATAATTAAAGTTGCATTTATATTAAAAATATATATGTATTTACATATTTCAGTTTACAACTTGAATAACAGTGAATTATCAAAGATTCTTGATGTTACTGCAGCTGGAAACTTAAGAACTTTACATAGTTTTTCTTTGTAATTTCACAGAGTTTACTGGATTGAAAATACTCTGTACTTGTTCTTAAGTCATTCAGTTATCTCAGAATTACTATCATGGTGTAAAACTGTATGACAAAGTTTTCAGCCTGTACAGATTTGGAACAGCATGTCAGAACGAAAAACCCGCTATATTTCATAGGATTGAGTATTTGGTGTTCATTAACAACAGACCTAATCAGCTCACATAGGTTTCCCTAAGGGAGGTTTCAGACTGTCTCCATTGTGTAGGGGGGCACCCTAGCTGTGCACTGAGATTAGCCTGCAGAGATTTTACAGGGTTGAGAAAGAAAGGTAAGCTCCCTCCTGCTGTTGGTAAACATTGTTATTGTTCTCTATTCCCCACTGAATAGAACAAATGCAATTTGCAAAGTTAATTACTGCAATAATGAAAGAAATGACACAAAATGACAAGGAATTTGCTAATTCAGTAAGTCTCAAGTCATTGACATGTTAGTCCATTTACTGCTCATTGCTACTTTCAGGCACGTACTCCTTTACTCATAAATACTGAGTGGATTTTGGGGACTTAGTGTCTAAGTATTAAGTTAGTAAAATAAAGATTAATGTCTAAGAAGTGATGCCTAATGATGCCTTAGGAATTGTCTGGTTGGTACCTGAGAACTAACATGAAAGATCTCTGATGAAGTATCTGAAAAAGAAAAAAGGACTTTGCCATCTTTGCAGGACTTGCAGCATGTTTCCTTTTCAATGTCTAAGAACAAAGACTCACCAGAATTCCATTCAAACATTTCCAAGAAGGAAAAGGGACAAGTGAATAGGCTGCACCAAAATATTGTATTTTTTCCTTGCTTACATGGTATCACAGAGGAGATGAGTTATATTAATTTCTGTGTGAACGTCTTACACGTACCTCCAGATGACAATGTGTGAATCTCTGTTTACACAGTTCCACTGGCACTGGGAGCTGTGTGCCTGGAAACCATAGGCCTGTGAAACATGGAGTGACAAGTCTCCTGAATGTGTGGCACTATACCAGTAATGGGGAACTCAGGAAAGCCTGGGCACAGAAACAATCCTCTCAAGATCTCAGAGAACTCGGTGGGAATATTTCTAACTCTTTCTTTTAGAAATGACGAATGCACTTGGGTAAAAATCCCATGTTTAAAATCCACATATACATTCTAGCTGACAACTCTCTTGCAGAAATCAAGAACATTACCAGTCTGTACCTAATAGTAATACACAAAGAAACAAGTTCTTCTAAAGAACTGAATAAGAAAGCAAAAGAGAAAGTCTTGCAGGCTGCAATATATGTCTCCAAAATTAATGATAAAAAGGAGTACTGGGAATTGCTAACAATTTCAGCTGCAACACTGAATAATCTGAGTAATCCTTTTTCTACTGAACCAAAAGGAAAAATGAAAAGACTTTCATTAAAATACAGTAATAAATTCCATCCATAAGACTTTTCCTGCAATTAAGTTACATTTACTGATCCACTACTCCTTAAAAGAAGCGTTAACACAAAGACTTCAATTATTCGTGGTCAAACAAAGTTGATTCTATTGCTCCAATCAAAGCAGCATTCTCTTTTACAGTGGTTATTTCTGTAGTATCTTCAAAAAGGGCATGCAATCTATGAAAACATGTAAGTTTCTGAGTAAAAGCTATTTCCCTGATCAGTCCTAACTTATTGCTTTTAATATTTCTGCCATTTCCTGCTTCCATGGGGATAAAATTTGCAGGGGTTTTGTCCCCCTTATTCTTTAAAGGGTAAGCTGATTAAATTCACCTTTTCTTTTTTTTAACTCACTCACTCACTCAAAGAGAAGTAAAGAAAAATACAGGAATTTACTGTTATGAAAAACTTCATTAGTAAGGAAAGAAAACCACAGAACTCTGCAAAATGAACTCTGTGGAACAAAACTCGTGGTTCTTGTGCTGTCAGCAGAGGGCTTAAAGAGCTGCAGAGGGTCTAATATCCATGAAGAGCGGTACCTGCTTTTCCTAATACTAAACACTTCTGCAGTACCTGCCACACACTCTTTCATAATTCGCACCTACTGTCCATTCCCACTACTGATGCCATCCCCCAAGAGCTGGCACCTTGTATGGCTGCTGCCTGCTGCCCAGCTTCAGTCTGGAGTACCCTTATGTGTAACTGCCTTAATTAAGCTACAGAAGTATGCATTTTAAAGGTCAAGAGTTCCCAATCAATCCTAGGAATTTAAGAAGGGGATAATGTTGCCCAAAGACACTAAGCAAAACTTGATCTTCTAGAGGTACTTGTTTAATTTTCAAACCTCAATAATGAATACAGATTCTTTGTATTCTTTTGTATAGGAAAATACCAGGCATACATTTATTTGACTCAGTAAAAATTCTGGCATGTGTTCTATCAAATGTAATGTTAAGAGAGAGATAAATTCTTTCCTCAGTAGACCTCCCTAATGAGTGCAACCCTGAAAGATGACAGGCTGTTACAGGCTCAAACTGTTGTATATAGATCTGTTTTCATGTAAATGTAGAACAGGCTGACAATTGATTGAGACACATATATATAATAACATATTTACTTCTTCAGAAGGTAATAATTTGTTTCTAGAAAGTCATGTTCTCTGAGTGATGTCTTCCAAAGACATTAAAGTTGATGAATGCCTACCAGGAGCAAAATAATTCTACCTGACCATCTTGCAGATGTGAGAGGTTTAGTACAGTCACATTTCATAGGAACTGGATATCATACAAAAGGATAACTGAAACAGAAAATAACAGCTAAAGTGCAAGAAGTAGAAAATTGTATCCCAGAGCTACTGACAAATAGTCAACTAATAAGTGAATTTACATTTGTTCCTCTTTTACAAGGTTTCATCAGTTTTGTACAGAAAGTCTTGAAGAGGAGGAAGACTACAAATCCCAGTGATGTATTTCTTTTACAGAAAATGTTTAGAAACTACAATGCCAGTGAAGTATGATCAAAGGATTCAGCAACAAGCTTTCAAAGTCTAGGTCCATATTTAAAAAAAATAGCATTTTAATGTTTTTATCTTTCCTCAGACAAAAGGTTTCTTTGATGTGTTAGAGCTTCTTTGCTTCTAGCATGGGGACAGAAAGGTGAGAAAGCAATTACCCTGCTAAAAACAGGGAAAACATTGTAACCTGCTCTAAATCAGCTGTCCTTCCTTCTGTCCTGTTCAGTCCCTATACTTACAAAACCTGTTGCTTAAGTAACACCAATTTAATGTACTAAGACATGTAATAGTGGATAGAGGTTTTTCTGTTTGCTCCCTTTGGTTTGAAAAAGAGGAACTGAGGATGATTATGTGGGTTGGGCACTTCAGTCACAAGTTGCTTACATGCACGACTACTTAGAAATTTCTGTTTACTTCATTATTTTTGACTCACACATCATTGACACAAGACCTAGTACAATAGGAGACTGCAAAGACTGTGAAGAAGAATTTTGGAATAATTTGAGAACTATGTTTGTGGGAAAGAACATCAGTAAAAATGCTGGACAGGTAATACAACTGAACCTTTTCATTACTTAAAGACAAAAAACACTAATTAATTTCTGCTGTAGGGCTTTTCACATTTCAAGTTATATTTAAGTGATGTTCTGCTTTAGCATGAAAAGCTTAGAAGGTGCCCTCCTACATAACTAATGAAGTGAGGAGACACAGGAAAAATACAAAGTCCTCAACTGGGAAAAAAATCCTCTAAACCATACTGAGACTTACACAGGAACCATGTGGATTACAAGAATTTCCCAATAGCATTATCAGTATATGTGAACAAGTGACTTCTGGTTTTGACAATGTAAACCATGGACTTTGTTAGTGATTAAAAAAAAAAAAAAACCCAGCAATTTTGCAGTCTGAAGGGTGGTTTGTATGTCAATAAAATTTCACCATAAATCAGCCCAAATTTCTGTCTGCCACCCTAGAAAATCAGGCTGTTTGGAGGACCCAGAAATTGACAACGCACAATTTGTTCTGGAAGCATCAAAATGTTCTTGTGTATTGCATTTCCATGGAAGAATGAAACACTGTGTCTTTTGGATGTTAAGAAGCAAATTAATGTCACTATATTATATCCTTATATTTAGAAATATCACCAGACAGTGATTTTAGATTGGACAGGAATTCTGAAAACCAGTCTTCTGCTCAGTGTCAAAATCAGGTCCAATTATAGCAGTTTGTGCAGGACTCTGTCCAGTCTGAGTATCAACAAGGATGAAGATTCCACCACCTCCCTGGGCAATCTGTTTTGGTGTTTGATCACCCTCACCGTAAAACCATTTTTCGTAACAGCTGAGTTTGCTAGTGCTCTAGTTTGTGTCCACTGCCTGTTAATCTATTACTGTGCACCTCTGAGAAGAGTCAGACACTGCTGTCTCTGTACTACCATCCCCCCAAGCCCTCTCTTCTTAAGGCTGAACAAGGCCAGTTCTTTCAGCCTCCCCTTCTGCATCAGGTGCTCCAGCCCTTGATCATTTTGGTGACTCTCTGGTGGACTTACTTCAATATGTCAGTCTGTCTTAAACAAGCCAAAAACTGCATTAAGCACTCCAGATGTGGTCTCCTATGCACCAGATAGGAGGGAAGGATCACTTCCCTCCATCTGCTGGCTATCCTGTCATTGATACCACCCAGGATGCAGCTTGCTGGCATATTGCTGATTCATGTTCAATTTGTTTTTCACTAGCATCATGAGGTCTGTTTCTGCCAAGCTGCTTTCCAGACAATACTGGCATACAGGGTTATTCTATCCTACACATGGGACTGCAACTGCTTTTGCTGAACTTTGTAAAGTTCTTGTTGACCCAGTTTCCAGCCTGTTGAGGTCACTCCAAAACCCTGTTCTCCAGCACAGACTACTCCCCTGAATTTGGTATTGCTTATGAACTTGCCAAGGGATGCTACTATTCTCCAGTTGCCAGTTGGACTTTGCATTGCTGCTCACATTTCCTTGAGCTTGGTGTGTGAGCCAATTTTCCACTCACAGTCCATATTTCACTAATTTTTCTATAAGAATACTAAAGGTGAACAAATTGTGAATACTTAAGATACCAACTAATATCTTGCCTAAAATAGCCAACAGTCCTTCTACATAATACAATTTACTAATTATTGGGTGATAACAGACAAACAGGATAGTCTGTGAAGTTGAACTAGAGACTGTGAATCATATAAAAAATCTATTAGAAACTACATAATAACTATCTGCATATAGGAGCTGTTTTACATGAAAAGAAGTTAATGATTCTATTAACATAAAAATACAAGTTAGATAAAACCCTAGACTTCAGGAAACCAAAGTTTATTCAGGAATGTCTGTACAGGTAGACTTGTGAGACCAAAGGTTTGTCTATTTATTTCCCAGTGAACACCAGTTAGTCTAGTAAAACATACCAGCTCTGTCTGTGCACTTGGCCTCCCTCACTCACAGAATGCTAATTTTAAACCAGTGATGTGCATTTTTACCTTACTCTCAGAATTAGAAAAAAGACACCAATAAAGAAACTGAAGTTTACCTGTAGCAGAGGAAGTATTGCTGTGTGTCAAACTGCTGTTTGGAAAACAAAGAAAAATGTATCTAGGAATCATAAGCTTGATAAGATTAAGCTTTGTATTATACAGGAAGTAATTATTGTTCATGTCCAGGTAGGAACAATGAATCAGTTGAAGAGATACTGTCAAGGAAAGAGGAGGTAAGGAAAAGAAGCTTCCTTTTAAATTAAATCTGAGCAATATTTTCAGTGTACAGTGACTTAAACAATATCTTTTATATTTATGTTATATACAGAAAGGTACCATATGCAGACAAAAGTGCTTTAAAATATGAGAGACATTTTCTATAGTCTAAATAAATGGTGGAGCCGAATAAATAAGTAGACTGTGTTTTTGGAAGATGTGGCTTATTTTCATACAACTAAATATGCAAAGTTATCCATTTCACTATTGCATGATAATCACACATCATGGCCTAATTTTATTATTACACTGATGCAACTATACCAGAGCAAGTGTATCTAGCCAATAAGGAATCAATGCTGGTAATTAAGATGTATTCATTGCTTCTTCAGAATTTTTAATGCCTGTCTGGTAGAACAAATTATATCAAATAACAAATTATACAAATTAAGGCTGATAAAAAATTATTTATTTTCACCTGACATGAATTTCCTTCACAGAAAGCAGTATATAGTTTGATGTTAACTCACGTATATGTTTGAAATTTTTATGAGGCAGAATAGTTGCAAGGAATGTGGCACAAAAACACAGGGTCCAAGAAAAACAATATAAAATACCTGAAATGTGCATTAATTTGAACACTCTAAATAACACGTCCTTTAACTGCGTGGATTATAAATGTGTACAATATGCTAGTGTTTATTTATCTTTTAAAATTCAAATACATGTTAGTAAAATAATTTCATGTATTATTTCCACACACTTATTCACACGACAGATCTAAAAAGTATTTTATGAAGCATAAGATCATTTAACAGGTACAAAAAAACAGTTTAAACCAAAACAGTTGTTTGTTTTTATGGTAAAAAGGGCATCATTATGGTGAAAATAACTTTCTTCCAAGAAAATATTCCCAAAAGATTATTTTGAGTAATTCTGGAAAAATGCTATGGTGATGTTTTCTTCTGCAGTTTCTTGTACCATACAGGTGCCTCTTTATTTGTCTGTAAAATAAAGAAAGTTTCAATTGTGAGACAGTGAAAGACAGAAGAAAGTCAGAAGTAAAACATGCCATCTACACTAAAGTCTCTTTCTGATGTAGTTCACAGTGATAAGAGAGTTCTTTGCTTAAATGCAAATAAACTGTAAACAAGATTACGCATTTAAGGTTCTTATTCCTATATATCTGTATTAAAACCTCCTTATTTCTACTTTATAAAAAGCAGATTATACAGTAGGAAATGATTTGTTTTAAAAATATCTATCTAAATGAAAACATACATCAACCAGGACATAAATAGATTTCGTATGAAACAGCATCATCTGACTTTCCCGGTTGAGAAGGGGATGGGACTTAAAAAAGGAGATCTTACGTGTGCTGTAACTGACCAACACTTAATGCAGAAATGTAGTTCTTAAAAAATAAGACTTAAAAATACAAGAATTCAGCAGTTTTATGACAGTGTAGAAAGTATTTTAATTGCAGAGAATTATCTCTGAACAACTTTTCTTTGCCTTCATAATCCTATGGGCCATTGCTACACAGTCAGGATTGCTTGACATTCCTGGGGCAAATTCAGTGTTTGCTTGTATACAGAAATAAAACTAGGGAGATGGAACAAGGTAATGACAATTCTGACGTCAGGGATGGGTATAATCTCTTGCTTTAGTGAGTACTGTCTCTTTTGTCCGTTGTCCCTAAACTTGTCCTTTTCTAGTTCCATTTTCTGTCTGCTCTCTATTTGTTCTTTCCTTCAAGACTTAAGACTTAATAACCATTCAGTTTAGAAAACAAATTAATTCAGCTGGCCATTCGGTGGGGGGGTCTCTCCACATTTTAGTCTCCATCTTTCTTTCATTTTGAGGGTTTCAGTTACAAAAATACATCTTCTCTATTTGTGCATGCTTTTTAAATTCTAGAAATTGACCTAAATTGCCAGGATTTTCACGGGACTTACAACTTCTTTCTCCATCTAAGAGGAAACCCTGCCATGTGCCGGTTTTGGTTCCCTGCTTCAATGTCTGAAAAGAATTTTTCAAACAGAAATTGGTCAGAATTTCTAAATGTAAAAGCTTTTTTTTGTTTGTTTTGTTTTTTTTGTTTGTTTTTCTTTTTCTAGATTCCTACTCCATTTCTACATCCCTGTGTAAAACAGGACAGATTAAACACTGAAACGCTGCATCACCTACAGAACCTAACTTTTAGCTTACATTTTGGCTCTGTTTTGGATCACTGAATAGCTCCGTATGATTAAGCACTACTGAATGGGGTTTGTGCATGAGACAACACTGGGTTTGCCTGTGTTTAGTCTCATAACACTATCCAAGCAAATTTTGAACCCCTAAAATCCCCCAAAGCCCTGACATCACATCCAAGAGAAGCAACCATTTCCTACATTTTGTATTATAGAAACAGTATCTGATGTGCTGCAATACAAACCTTGTATTGTTTAACACACTGAATTTTAAAGTTTCTGCCAGGGGAAAAAAAAAAGTGTAGATGTGTATCTGGACCAAAAGAGCACATATGCTATGCTGCATTGTGGATATAACCAGTCTACCCTGGTAGCCTCAAGAAATGTTAAGAAAGAGGCATGATTTGTTTTGTGATTCAGCATTGCAACTTAGCTCTCTTGAATCTATCAGTTCAGAAACAGTTATAATGAAAAACTTCTAAACCATTTTCATGAAGCTTTTAAATATTAGGGATACTAAATCTGAAGAAGGCCACTTGAAGTATTTAAAATTAAGCATTTACATTCTAAAGGAGTAAACCAGCATTTTATAATACCAGTTATGCTTAGTAACAGAAGCAATATTGACACAGGGCATGTATTTTTTATATATATTTAGATATACACACATACAGTTTAATATACATATATAAATGAATATAAGGATACATAAATACACCTATTTAGCCCTTCTGCTCTCTTTCTCTATATATACACACACACATACTCATACATGATCAGTGTAGATTTAAAATTGTACACATAGTCTGTGAATCCCTTTGGCTTTCAAAATTTTGCTAACCACTTTTAATATTGTAATATTATAATGGAATTTAAAAAAAGCTAGTTTTCTGTGAACTTAAAATGCAGGAAGAAATTTAGACATACTAAATAGCTAAATAACATCATACTCAGTAATTTATCTCCGCAACACTGGCCATTCCCATAAAAAGGTGCAAGTGTTCAGCTGAATTAATTATACATCACCTTGAAGCATGAACCCACATTTTTCTTTTTAAAAAGTGAGGAGAATTATCAAAAAAGCTTATGGCACTTATAGTACTTACAAATAACGTTGGCTTAGGTGTAAATATATTTTCTTCTTCATGTTCTGGAAACGGTTTTCCTGAAGGATTCGATTTGTTTTTTGCAGTCACACTTTTTACGTCAGTATGAGAGTGAGGTAAGTTTTGTTCATAGTGTTTACCATGCAGACTAATTAGAATCTGTTTCATTGTGGCTAGTTCCTATAAAACCACAAAAGAACATGGCTAAGTTATTCAGTAAAATTACATCTGAATCTATTAAATATTTATTTGTTAATAATATATTTATATGCACCAAACTAAATGTGTAAGTGGATCAGTAAATCTAAAAAGCACATACACTTGCCATAATTAATAAGATTACTAACTGGACATGAGTAAAACTAACAAAATAAAAAAGGCACATAGGATTTATACAACTCAAATTTTGTACTGTTTAAAGGCTGTAAAAGAGAACATTTACAGTGTAGTAAGGACCTCAGTATCTCTTTTAACTTCAGCTTCCATTTGATTTAAAATAATGCTTTTTAATTTGTTTTGTCAGGCCAAAGGAGTTTATAAATCTGATTTGAATGACTGTGACAAATTGTACTTTCGAGTGCTAGATCTTGCACAAAAGTATTATAAATACATTACTAGAAATATATATGTGCCCTTCTTTCCAGATCAGAGAATGAAAATCAACAAAAAATCCTTAAGTGGACCTAGGCAAAAAATGGCATCAGAGTAGAAAAGAAATTTTGTGAAAAATTAAAGTTCCAAAACGGGAAAAGGAAACCAGAAGTATACAAAAATGCAGACCTTTTTCGATGCTCCAACAATTTGCTTTGTAAACAATTTGGATTAATTAAAAAAGTAATATTTTTTTATGAGTTAGCTGAACAAAACCGATTATTCAAAATGTACAGTAGAGAAAGGAAAAAAACCCTAATATTTTGTGACTTTAACTGGACATCTTTTGTCTTCTTACACCACCTAGTAGCTAACGTTCTTCCCCCCACCATAATGGATGCAATCACTAGAAAACATTTACTGAATTTAAAGAAATTATTATTATTAGTAGTAATAATTGTCCTATTATCTAGAGGATTCATTATTGTAGAACTAGATCAGCAAGGTCAGTAGAAAAGCTTTTAAAAGTAAATTTTATGACAATTTAATATATTTTTTAAACTATTAATGGTTTTGTTTGCTTGCTTTTTATAAATGCTATTTTTTCAGTAAGCAATGCTGTTAGTGTGTTAACATTCTATATAATTAACATTCTATCTTATCATTCAGCCAGAACAGGGTGGTAACTCATATTTATAGCTGAATGACAAACATTTGTTACATCTTACCTATTTCTCAATACTTGCCAGAAAATTACATTGATGCACATTCTATTTTCATTGCATTATTAAGTTAACCCCCCCTCAGCCTTTTAAAACATTCCTCCCATATACCTTCTCTCTGTCCACTGCTGCCTTTAATACAAGATAGAAAGTAAAAAGAATCATGTTGTTGCCTTTAAACTGTCCCACGCTAACTCGGTTATATGAATGGGTGTTATACTCCACAGATCAGCTATATCGAGTGTACAAATTGTTCTTGTATCTCAGTCATTTAATATTAAGTATTTGCATAATTCAGCCATGTGTGGTGGCATGTTGAAACAGCATGACTGCAGAGCAGCTGTTTAAAAGGACTGCATAGCTGATGCCAACATGTTTTTCAAAGTTGTAAACTCTGCAAAGATGTTGCCAAAGCGACACATAGACAGAATTTCTTGATGAAAATAACTCAAGCAAGTATACAGCAAATAAATACACCATCACGGGAGATTAAATTGTACATAAACAATGTTTTGACATTAACAAGTGCTGTTCCTATACTTAAACTGTGTTATTCTGTGGACCAAATAGCTGCACGTTTGAACAAGGCAAACCCCAAAACTGTCACGCAGATTTATTTCAGAAACAGAGCTGAAACCTGTATGTGCAGGGTCAAATTCTCTTGTGTCAAGATCCACTTGGCAGTCTAAAGTCTTCTCTTCTTCACAGAACCTGTCCTGTACTTGACAGCCCTGTCTGTTTTCAGACTTGGAATAGGCTCTGGAGAGTCAGCTCTCACATGAGCTTCCCCTGTGACAGAAGAATTCTCTAATGTGAAGCTATGGAAAGGAATGACAGGGAGTGGGGATGACAAAGTAGCCCACAGCAAATAAATTATTTTGGCATCACAGCCAGATTTATCATGAGAATTTAGCTAAAGTTGCCTTAGTATTTGTTCTAAAATCCTTCCACATTTAGTAAGAAAGACCTTAACAAGCTTGGCAAAATAGCACAGGAAAACACTGACTCCAACAGAATCACTGGTATGTGTACTGCTGAACAAGAAAGGAAAATAGTTCCAATAAACACATTTGCAAGAGAATTGCTGCTTTCAACCAAGGAAATACTATAAACAAAGTTCTGTCCTGAACTGCAATAATTTCACCCATCTCTGTAGATTTCTCTGCTCCTGAGCACAATCTTAATTCTTAGCTTCACTTTAAAGCACTGAACACAGGGTCATTAGCACTACCTGCTACTGTTAATGTGCTACCATGGTTCAATATTTTCCAATCCTAAAAACTGGCAAGTTGGTCTAGAAAGCTAGCAAGAAAAAAGAAGCTCTGGAGATTGTGCTTAGCAGAAATACGTGAATTTGTCCAGTGTGAACAGGGACTTGAGAAAAAAGGGGAGGTAAGTATAGGGTTCAAAATAGATGGGAAGAATCTGTTGTGGAGAAGGACACGCATTGGTTTCAGGATAAGCTATGTAAAGGAAGACATGGAGAAAAATGGATGATCAAAATTTTTATACATTTCTGCTGTAGCATGGTCCTATGTCCAGGCAGAGTGATGCAAATTGTTTGCTTACAGTATTCACTTCAGTTACTCACTGCACTGTAGAAACAGCATTGCTAAAACTGCATTTCCCAGTTTCTTTGTGCAGGTATTTGGTTCTTGCCACGCTGGCTCCTGGACGTCTAAGCATGCTGCGCGTCATTGTGTTGAGGCTTCCAGGTCTGAGGACTTTGGCTTTGGACACCTGGGCAGCAATCTTTCGTGGGAGGACTATGAGTACTAACACCTCTGAGTGGATTCACCCAGCTCTTCTCTGTGCTGGCTTTACAGCTTTGGGCTCCCTGTTCCAAGCTTTGTGAACACAAGCACCCACTCCCTGCTTACACAATATTTTCTGAGGATGTGGCAGTGCAGACACATGGAAAACAATGCAGTTAACAAGAAAAGGTGAGTTAAAAAGAAGCAAAGAAAAATGGAAGTATGCAGCTGGCACAAAACCACTGTTTATCATAGAATGAAAGAATGGTTTGAGTTGGAAGGGACCTTAAAGATCATATGGTTCCAACCCCTGCCATGGGCAGGGACACCTTCCATTAGACCAGGTTGCTTAAATTCCCATCCAACCTGGCCTTGAAGACTGCCAGGGATGGGTCAGCCACAACTTCTCTGGGCAACCTCTTCCAGTGTCTCTCCACTCTCATAGCAATGAACTTCTTTCTAATGTACAAAGTACACTAGGAATAATGTACAATGTACGTTAAGAATAATGTACAACGAATGATACCCATTCAAACAAATGTCAGGACTATATTATTAAGTACTTTGAAAGTCTGTCTGAAGAAACCTGATGAATTTTTGTTAAGGATGCTAACGTGCACTGCCTACCTGCACAAATGCCAAAATCCAAAGTAATGAGCTGTATGACACATAAAGTGGGATTTAATTCAAGCTTATAACACCTAAATTTATGTGTCTGAACATAATTATCTACACATGAGCTAGAAATCTAATTTTCCATTACAGACAGTGTAGCCTGGCAAGTGGTTAAACTTATTCAGAAGTGGACATCTACTGGTGTGCCAGCTGAATTGTGCTGTCGTAACATTAGCCATATTGAATTGACTGCTTACCTCACCACAGATGCCTCCATTTAGATACGTAAATTTAGTTGTAATAAGCTGAATCTATTTCTCACTTCACTCTCCTTATCATTTACTTTTCTCAGCCTTCTACTTCACCTAAACCAGCTTTCATCCAGAATAGCCAACGTGCAATCATAATTCTTCATGCACACATATTTGAAGTATCAAATTGCTGTGTGAAAAAGAACTGCACTTTTAGAACAGGCATTCACACCATAGATCGTCTAAGTCTTCCTAAACATACACAGGCTCATACTTTAGAACAATATAACATGCTATATTCCACTTACTTATGCATATCATATTAATTCACATTTAGTGAGGATTACTTGAACTATAAAAGAATAATTGAAACTTTTGCACACATAACCAGAAAGTAGCCGGAATTCAAGATAAGTAAATGGGCTGAGAACAATGGGAGTGATGTAGCAGGAGGTGAGGTAAGGTAATATGCACTGCATTGTAAATATTATCAGAAGGATGTACTTGCTTATTTCCATTTATTTTTGGCACTGTGATGTATGACCACCTCAGTTAAAAACAGCAAAGGTGTTTTTGTGTGCCAATACAGGAATGGAGAAGGAAATACTTAAGTACAGCAAGGCATAGGTACCAATACTTTCCATGATGTTCATTAATTAGAAACTTTACTTTTTTTTTGATTTTTAGCAGGCTGAATGCTGTCAGTGCTGTTTTTGTGGAACTCCTACAGTCTGCAAAAACTATGTCATATTAAAATCACCAAGCTTTAAAAGCGTTAAAGGAACCAAGCCAAAGAAGTGTCAATCATATTTAAAAGGTAAAATAGAAAATACAATATAGTTAGATGCTATCTGCTCATATTACTCATATTTCAGAAGAATCTGAGATTCTTTTGACAATATTTGATCTTCAAGCAAGTAAAAATAAGTTATATTTTATTTAAAATTGTTTTTACCTGTTTATTATGGATAATTGAAAGAGAATCTAGGAAAATGGAAACTGAAGATCAGTTTGGAAATATGAAGGGTAAAATTTGATTCATTTCATCTAGCAATGTAACTTGAAGATAAAGACAAGCAAATACAAATAGAAGAGATGCAGCAATGAAGAATATAAATGTATTTTGAGTTACAAATACTACAAAGTGATCGCTATTAACATTGTTTTTGTTGTCCTTGATACATGCTCATACATGTATCAGAAAAGCATCTTACACTTTCCTGATTAAGTAGTAGAAACATTCAGAATTAGTATAATATTAAATATTATAACAATATCATAACTTAAATAAAACAAAATGAAAAAGGATATGGAAAATGACTGAGGCATAAAAAGGAATGCCATTTTATCAAGTAAATAATTGATGAAATATGTGAAAAATATTGCCTACATTAAGCACAGCATGTATTTATCAATGTAGTAATTCCATTTCTTTTCAGTGGACTGTCAACAAGTATAAAGATTTTTCTTCTTACTGTTTCTGTCACGTAATTATAATTAAAGCAAGAAAGAATCCTCTCCATGCACTCAAAAGCTTGCAAAGGCACTTAACATTATATATCTGTGTCTATAAATATAATAGGTAAATTTATATAAGCAATTATAATATATATTTATAAATCTGCTCTGCAAGCAGATGCAAAAGAACAGTCTCAAAAAAAAAAAACAACTGAGTTATAGGAATCAGTTACATAAACGTCAATTCTAATGTCCTTATGTCAGGGATGGCTTTCACCTTCAAATAATCTCCATACTATAATCTTAAAAAAGAAACTTTACACATATCAAACGGAACAGCTAGAAATTATCAGTAGGAAGAGACATATACCATTCTGGTCTGAGGATAATTCATTCTGATGGTAAATTTAATGTTTTTTTTTATATCACTAGGATCATCACAGAAGAAGCCAATGGGTGTCAAGACCATCTGATTCCTTCCTCATGCAGTAAACCACTTGGTTATTGCACTCAGATAAATACCCTCTAAAGCAAAAGTGACCCTAACAATAGCATATATAGTTATCAGAACCTTTACCATAACAAACAGTATTCTACTTTTAGCTTTACATACAATTTATGATTGCGAATTTCATCTTGGATTAGAACTGAATTTTGAAGAACAGAACAGAACAAGAAGCTGAACACGAAATTTCTGTCCTAGAAAATGTTTTAGGTTCTGGCAGAACCACTCAATTACGATGACTGACAAGTGTTCCCAGAGAAGAAAGCAGTATAAATTCCCACTAAAAGGAAGAAAACACAGAAAAGGCACTAAATATTATGATCTTTAAACAAGAAAAGCGATTCTGCTGAAAAAAAAAAAAAAAGAACCAGAAAATTCAGCTGAAGGAGGGATAAAAACAGAGGTTTACCTTCCTCAGAGATGCTGATCAAAACTTAAGGTCTCTCAGAATTTGTGAACCAAGTATTAAGATCATTTTAGATGTGTGTCCCCACCCCCACTCTGTTAAGTCTTCTGTACTGTTACAGTAAAGCATGTATGTTCAGGACTTTACTAGGAATGCTTGTATTCCTCACTTTAACTGACATATGGTCCCCATGTGGTTAAATTAGAACTCAAAATAAAAATATGTATTCAGTTTGGAGAAACTTGAGAGATCACAACACTGTCTTTAGGACCAAGAACAGTTGACTCTACAGCTCCCCTTGCATAGAGGGGACCAGGCAAAAAATAGCTTCATGAGGGCTCTAGTGCACCTCGAGTCCAGAGACTCGAATCTTCTTTATGTGAAAGTCAAACAGTAAGATTGAGTTTAGCAGTCCAGTGATTATTCTGGCTATATTACCTTCTGAATAACAGCAACAACAAAAACAGCTATAATAGAACATGCAAGTGAGGGAAGAGAGCAGTACAGAGATGAAAAACATGTTCATACTAAGTCAATGCAATCTGTCTTCACATGCATATATCCTCCCATTTAGGCAGCTATTGTAGTCTTCAAACAACAAGTCAGCACAGGGAAAAGCAGAGTTCAGAAAATGAGGTTATGGGTATGCTAAAGAACACAGATTTGAGAAACCTAAACTAGCATTTATGAATGCTATATCTGTTTGTTAGTGTTTTGTAAAGAGCACATTTCAGAAATGATTTCCCAGTCTCTCAAGAATTAAAAGTTTGTGTTCAATATCCTCTGATTCTTGGAAATATTCAGAGGAAAAAAAATAATTTTATATGTCCTATAACTACTTGAGAGAAAGTGATCTCTTTCTGGAAAAGGGCAGGTTCAGAAGAAACTGTCTTCAGAGGGGTCTATCTCAGAGTGTTCAGTAGAGTCAAGCTTGATGGGCACACAAGATGATGTATTGTTCCTATGAAGTCTGCATTTTCTTACTTGGATCCCTCTTAGACCCCTCCTGTGATTTTCTGTGAAAGTAAAGGTGTGTTAAAAATGAAGTTGTACCATTTCATAGCTGATCCTAAGATAGAGAAGCATCTTTGTGAGAACTTTGACATTCAGTTTTAGAACATGTGACTGGCTATCTCCAGTAATATTTAAACCTAGGCAGAGTAGCTTGTCTGATTCCTCTATATAGCTGTTAGTGAGAATTTCATAGGTTACAATTATTTTGCCAACTTCAGACAAGGATATGGTAAATCATACCCTAATAATGCCTATTTTTCTTTCCTGACTATAAATTCTTAGTTGATTTTCAGATGTAGATGTCTAAACTACAGATTTTTAAAATTAGGCAAGATCTATCTCTGCTACTTTCTAACTTAACTTCTCAGAGAATCTTTATATTGGCAGTACTCTTTATATCATTGGAATTCACCAGTTAAAATGGAGGTAAACAAATTAAGCCTTCCGTACAACTTGCTTCAATAGAACATCAAGTCACTGACATATTTCTGGAGAACAACAGATCGGAGGACTGAAATAGCACCTGGTTCTACCTTGGAACATATGCAATGGCTTGCATACAGGTTTTTGAAGAAAAAGTTTGAGTATGGTATTCCAACTTTGGAATGCTCTTAGAGAAAAAAGATGTGTCGTTATCAAGGAATAAGATTCTCAAGCAAAAAGTATTAGCTAGAATGTCTCCTCTACGGAATTACTGACAATTCACACAGAGAATTATTTTAGTACTGTTTTTTATGGGGTTTATTTCTGCCAAACAGCTAGGGACACACTGCAGAAGGGCTAGCCTATAACCTGGAATGAGTTATTTGTCTCCCTTTTTTGGCTGAATGTGGCAAAAAGACCAACACTATTAGTACAGAATAAACAACACTGGACATTAACATTAATGATGACAAAGTGTGAAATTATGTGATAGCAAAATGAAGCAAGTGGTAAGTTAGTCCATTGCACTGTTTAGAACTGCAGATGGACAGGACGCAATGACACAAATGGTGCAAATTCAGCTTCAACAGTGGAACACTTTGGGCTTGTGCCTATCAGTAAAACCTACATGCATAACAGAACTCATAGAAGATTTTAGCAACTTATGCAATTAAGAAAACATCACAAGTCATGGTTTAATCCCTCACATAAGGCAGAGTGTATCTGACATAGCTCCATCCTCAATTGCAGCTATACTGGAAATATGAGAAGTCAGCAAGAATTCTGGTGTGAGATTTGCACATGTGGTCATTACACACTGTAAAGCTGGAAAGTGGAAGATAGTATGAAATGTCCTGATCAAACAACTGAACCTGGTAACTGGGTGGTGGAGCGATGCCAGACCATGTGCAGGATGTTGGTAGCTTCTCTGTACTACACGTAACTCAGGAGTTCTCTATATCCTAGTGCATATAAAAACTTAAAATGAACTGACAGATCTGTGACTATACGGATCTATGTGCTGCTTCCAGTTTTACGAGGTGAATGTATTAGAACTGTGGCAACAACAGAATGGCCCAGTCAGAGCAGTGAACAGCTTCTGTCTTTTTAGATATATAAAAATCTATTTCACCCTATTCCAGCTGTATCTTAAATTTGCTCTTAACTGTTAAATTTTTCTAACTTTCTGAGAAGAATAAGAAACAACTTGTCTCATAATTCAGAATATACACGTCAAATTTTGGAAGGTTTTTTTTTTTACTGTCTGCATTGAAGATCAGAACTGTATTTGCAGTTATAACTAGGACTAAATCCCCCAAATATTTTTTTAATCTGAGCCACGGTGACATTCATTTACTCAAATTTAAGTTTAATAAAAAGTACGATTTCTGGAGTAAATTCTGCTTACAGGAAACAGATGCTAATAATGCTATTATGTCAAAACAGCATTACTCAGACAAATTATTATGTAGAAGTTCCTGTACTTTCTGAGAAAGTAACACTGAAGTTTGATTCTCCATGGCTTTGGTATTTCTCACGGAGTATTTAAATTCACTTTTCATTTGGTAATATTCAAATGCTCCCATAAATTGAACAAAAGTAAAATTTTTATAGAGCTGGATAAGCAGCAGAGTCTGAGGGAAGTATTCATAGCCAATACAGGAAAAATGAACATAACAGAACACTGGTTAAATGTTCAGAAAATCTGAAGAATTTCAGATTGTCCAACAGCCAACAACATCTTGTTTATGTTTATTACTTTAACTGATGCTGGCTCTCACAAAAACATGTAATTTAAAATATACATGCCAATTCCATCTCATAATCATAAATAAGTTGCATTTTGCCTATGAAATTTTCCATTTTTGAGAGCAAAAATGTGTTTATATTTGACTTATATTAAATGACATTACTAAACCCTGCGTTACTATCATGGTCTCTAAGATTTAAAATAAAACCCACAAAAAAGCAAGTCCAAACCCCAAAATAGCTTGCTGAGTAGACATCACTATTTAGTACACAACTGTTTAATGTATACCACTGCGAATGGAAAGATAATTCTTTAAAGAATATAGATGAAAACCAGGAAGGCATTCTGAATAATACAGCTCCAAGAAAAGAATGAATGTGCCCAGCTGTTAAGTCCTTCCTCTTCTTAAATTCATTACTATTTGGAATTCAAGTTTTATTAAAGCTTGACAGCAACAAAATAGATAACAAAAATGAGAAATACTGCTTAGAAGCATATTTTTCCTTGTAAAAAATGAGCCAGAAACTTCTCTACACTCATTTAGCAATGTAAATGTCACTTTGTTTCTCCCAGCTTTAAGCTGAGAATAGCTCCAGGGCTTACTTGTGATGCAGAAATGTCCCTGTAATCTACTTAGAAAACATGCAGAACATTAATAGAAACTAGAATCTTGGAACATAAACGTAGCATAAGAAAAATGATAATTACTCTGTGGCTTAACATTTAAAAAGAGAGCTAAGCTTTGTACATCAGCATTTTTTTTTTTATATAAAACAAGTTGCAGCACATAGATGAGCAGGAAGTCATTCACTTTAGAAACACAAATAGTTTTGACTTTATCGTGTACAATCTTTTACACAGAAAAGAGGGAAAAGAGGCAGAGCCAGAGACTGTTTGAAGGCATGTGTTACCAATCACTTCTTTTCAGTTGTGTCTTCCCAACCCCTGCAGATACCCCTTCCTTCCCCTCTCTCCCAACAAAGCAGTGTTCTCCTTTTATCCACTAAGCTTCCATCCCTGATTAAACACGTACTGCCCTCCCCCTTATGACTCCAAAGCATTTTATGAGCCTCTGAACTTCTCTCTACCTCTGTTTTTTGCAGACGGCAGCTGTTGCTACTCTCCAGGTTCCTAAATCCAACACATTGGCTTTCTGTCCTAGGTTACTTCTAGTCGGTCTTCTTCAGCATAACTTAATTACAGCTACTTTAAATACTTTAAATTATGTCATACTTTAAAGTATGACTAATAATGAAACACTGAAAACTCATCTGGAATCCTCAAGGTCATTGCTGAGAAGGAATGAAACTCTAGGCACAGAGAATATGGCAGAGAGGGGCATTCACCAAGGGGAGTACAAAAGAAAGATAAACATGAGAATATAGGAGCAACTGATGCAAGCACAGATACTTCAGGAGACCTTGCTTTTCCTCAGAAGAGGAAAAGAAGAATAAACACATTTGTCTTTCATTTTTGTGGGCCAGATAATGGGTAGCTGTTGAGAAGTATGAGGTATTTGTGTAGGATACTGACCTGAGTGTGTGCAAGCATAGAGACTGCTATATTCTCAGACACTGGAAACATAAACATTTTGGAAGAAGGTCACAGAATTGCAAATGCTTCTGCTAATTCACATGGCCATGTTTAAAGTCTAACATCCATCAAGATTTATATAATCCTCAGGATCATTTATAGAAGCTCTCTGAAAAACTCTTATAGCCATTAGCAAACTATACATATCCTAATAGAACTAATTAGTAGCTGTTCCTCCTGCTCAGTTACATTGACTCTCTTTAATCTTACATACACTTAGAAAATACATTTGGCAACCATTTCTCAAAAACAAAAAATGAAGTCAGATTTCTGCATTTGAAAGATGATGAAGTAACTATTTTCTGTTCTTAACATCACTTTTCTGTCTCATTTGTTCTGTTTTTTTCTCTCTTCATACTTATTACCAAACAATGCTGCCTTATGTTTATCTCCTTTCCTTGCTCCCCATCAGATAATCTGTTTTCTTGGACAAAATAAGCTATACTTCTAATCTCATTCATGTAAGAGCTCCAGCCTGCTGTGAATTTTCTTCTCTCTTCCCAGAAAATATAAAAAATATAAAATATTAATGATCTAGTTAAAAAAAATCCTTAGATTTAAATTTTTTTGAGAAACTCAGTACTTTGGAAAGTACCCTTTTTCAGGAGAAATGGATGAAAAAATTAATGTAAATTCTCATAATGATGCCAGGTGAAAACATTATTTGTGAAACTACTTCCAAATTATCAGTTCATATATAAGAAGATGACTTAGAGAAAAGAGTTAATTTGTGTCTAGTTAAGAAAAAATAAACACTAAGGAGATTTCTTTTGGGGCATTTGAACTGAAACATGTAAGGAAAAAAGAATGGCTGCGATTTAGATACTGCATTAGGACACATGAACTCTTAATCTCTACCACAAACTCTCGTGAGTTTTGGGCAAACCACCATTTCTTTCATTGTGGTTGTTGCTTCTGCAAAACGGGAGTAATGACACTTCTGCTTGAAGTTGTGAGGATAATATTTGTGAGGCATTTGGTTACTGTGGTGAAGGACAGAGAAATAGTCACTGAACAGGATTTTTATTTTGATATATTGTTAAGAAACCACGAAAACTTGGAAGTGGAAGAGATATGTGGTAGTAAAAGAAAAACATTACATTTGCTCATAAATTGTGAATTATACATCAGATTTGGAAGGCTTCTGACTTGCCAACTGGAAAATAAGTTCAATATAATAGCCACTTAGGCAATTAGCATTTTAATATTAACCTGCTAGACTGTTTTCTGCATGAACAACTTAGTAAGAGGTTTTTATATTTTAATATGTTTTAAAAAGAATAGGAGCTTGCAGTGGCTAACCTAAATGAATTTTAACCTCATCTAGTTGAAGATTTGTACCAATTCAGGTACACATTTAGACAGATTTAGCACTCACTTTGAGTGACACAACAGCTTACTGACATAAGCTAACTGGTTTTAAGTAAACAAATAGCAATGAAACCCCATGTGTCTGTATCCATTTAACTGATTGATATCAAACAGGTTTATTTAAACTACTACTAGATGTTTTCTACTTTGTCCCATAGCAGATAGCCAGAGCCTGGTTTCTGGTTGCTAGCTTCACTTGAAGAGCTTTGGCACAGTAACACGTGAATGTGTCAATAAGGCAGGTGACCAGCAAGTTTACATTCTATCACTTGTATGCACAGCTGCTCATCTACCACAAGTGCACAGATGTGTAAAGGGGACGAAATATCATCACATTTTCATATCATTTTAACCAGTATAGTATTTACGGGCTGATAACTGATCATGTCTGTATAAACAACTGTATTACAGGAAACTAATGAGCATCATAAACAGCTTAAAGTTGCACTGCTGACATCAAATTTTAGCCTTTTATTTCTTAGTACAATAGTTTCACAATAGTAGTTTTAGTTTCATGGATTAAAGATTATTGTAATCACCAGGCTGCACTGCACACAAGAAATCTGAAGCAGTTTAAAAAAAAGGTAGTGTAAATTATCTTGCTTATATTCATATAAACTGAAACTGATCTTAGCATTTAGAGGAATACCTATTTAAAGCCTTCTATTGATGTCTCTTACACCACTGTCTGATTTTTGTTTCTCTTCTAAAATATTTCTCTTCCTAAAATACTTCTATTTAAAAATATAAGAAGAAAGTCCCCATTTGTTATACTTGCTGTTTCCCCCCCTGCCCCAAGAACAATGGATTATCCACATTAAAAATATAAACAACAGTTTATTAATTTTCAAGATTTTAGAAGTCACTTTCTATACTCTGCACTTTGATTTGGAAAAGTTAAAATAAATAGATTTAATTGTGCATATTACTGGTTTTCTTTCTATGATACATCTGCATTTTAAATACCAAAGAAGTAGTACAATGCCATACATCAAAGCATAGCAAATTTACTACCTCTTAAATGTAACCTCAGAAAATGATTACTAAAACTTGTTGCCAAACATCTGAGTGCTGACAGGCTGCTCTTCCAGGTTTTCATCTGAAGCCTGCAAGCCAATGGATAAAGTCTAAAATTGCACTTCTTATGTTCCAAAATACTAACAACTGCATCAAGCATGAAAGGCAATGGAAGTGCCAAGATCACAGAGCCCACAGTAAATATTTCTTTTAGTGAAAGGCTGACTGTTGGAAGAGGAGAAAAATCCCCAAATGAGATAAAAGGAAACATGAATCAAGAATTTCAGCTAAAAAGATTTAGCAGATTCATCCCACTTAACTTTAGCACTTAGAAGAACTGCACTTTGGTGCCTTTAATTTATAGATTTTGATTATATGCACAAAAGGATAAAGTCTGGATGTAGGTAAAAGCATAGAAGTTTGGTGTGCTGTACTCAACAGTTCAGGTAATACTGACATATAAATATCTTTACTTGCTCTTTTTTTCACTGGACCCCTTACAAAGGTGATTCAAACTGCTAACCTAACCGACACCAATTCACCTTTGTGGGTTTCTTTTCTTTTTGGTCGGGTTAGGTTTCTGTCTAGTGATCTGAATGGTCCCAGTGCAGCATTAGAGATGTGCCGGAGCTGGTGCAAGAGCAGGAGAGAGAAGGAGAATCAGGAGCAAAGAGGTAAGGCAGTGTTAATAGGTATTGCATCAACTCAGGCACAATATATAAACATTATTCTTACTTGTGCTTCCCTGACTACATAAAGAGACAAGGGCAACAAGGATCCACATATGGGGGAAAGTGCTGAAGTTAAGAGTGGGAAGAATCAAGACTACAGGTCTTTTCCTTTTATTTTTTTGGTGTGGTTTGGTTACCCACAGTTAAAAGACAGAGGGTCAAAAGTGCAAAGTTCAGTTGATTAAAAAGAGAACACAGACTCAAACAACAATTAAAAAAAATAAATCTGGATTTGAAATATCCTTTTTTTTAAAAAAAAAAAAAAAAGGAACACTGTTTACTAGAAGGTTATTAATGGGATTCCCCATTGTTCCTCCAAACAATGTTTTAAGCTTGTCTAACGGAGCTGGAAAAACAATTAAAACCCCTATTGGTTATCTTGACAAAGCATGTAAAATTTCTTAGTCTGAAACCAGCTGAAAAATTTGGCTGTACTAGCTGTACTTGTTATCATGCGTTAAGAGCAGCAGCACTATGAAAGCTTTAATATGAACCCCTAAGAACATAATCCCAGCATAATCCTGGATACTGATCATTCACAATAATGCCATTGAACTCCCTCTAAAATTGTGAAGTTTGCATTTATCCATATTATGATAAGAAATTTTGTTGTACCTGCCAATTCTCAATGATCTAACTGAAAAGCTATATTAAAAAATTTCTCATATTCATTTACTAATTCAGCAAATAAAAAAGAAAAGGCAATAGCAGGCCAAGAAACGATGAGAAATTTGGGCCAAGAATATAGCCTAAGTAAGGAAAGAAAAAAAAGCTTCAGTTTTTCTCCTTCTTGAATGGACCCAACCTTTTAAAGATATGTACAGTCAGATGGCCAATTTTCACTGTAATTTCCCATAGCAAAATATAATAATCAACATCAAATTAGCTGTCTGCATAATATGAAATAATGAACTACTTTATTACAAAAATAGCTAGTGTCATTTTTTCCTGTACTAAAAGAGCTTATGTAAGAGCCCTGTATAAATTCTTCCAAGATTCAGACTTTAAATATTAGACTTTTTTTCTACGAAAATTAAAATATGTGGAAAAGGGAGTAAGATTAAGCATGAATACAAGTTCTTTATTTAGTGGGTATATAAAACACTATAATTACCTCCAAAGCAAGCATTATGAATCCAGCTGATATCACAAAGAGATAAAAATGAAAAACCCCTACCTCTCAAACTCTAATATTTCATTAAAAAGAGTTACTACAGTCTGAGACCACACAGGCTGGAATACCTTAAGTCAAAACTGTATATTTATTGAAACATGTCACTTTAAGACAGCACTAACTTTGTTTTGGAATTTTGCTTGTACTTTTAACATACCTAAACCTGATTTTATGTTAACTATGGATATCTTGGATTTATCTACTCAAGAATTCCAATGATTTTACTTGCAAACATGAAGGTAACAAGGTAATTTCTAAGAAGACATGACAATTCAGTACATGCAATGACTAAACAAGACTGATTGTAATCAATGATAGCATGTACAGAACACATAAACCCATAATTTGTATTTTTCAAATTGCATAAATCTGTCTTTAGAGACTGCATATTACTTTTACTTAAAAGCACATACCTTGTCTAAATGAAGTTAAATCTATGATTAGAAAATCTGAATGGGTTTTATTTCTATTAGCAGGGATAGTTACTGGGAAATGGTGATGTTACTGCAGATTTAACATTTTCCTTAAGATGGCAAAAAAATTAGTTGAAGACTACCTCACTGTAAACTAAGTTGTCCTATTGTGTACAAAGATTTCTATACACGAAGTAATTGCCTTTTCCAGAAATCCATAAACTGTAAAACTATTGGAAGAGGTCTGCATTAAAAGTAAAAAGTAAAAGGCTGCATTAGGAACAAACAGAAATGACAAATCTAAAATACATACACAAGCCACCTGTTTTCGCACATTTTTCTAAACCAACTTTAGCTAATTTTTTGTGTTTCTTAGGGTTTTTTTGTGCATTGTACAGGCATTTTGTAATTTTCTTCCCCCAAACACACAATTTCGAAAATTTTTCTGTATTTATATAATTTTCTGCATAGCAGACTTTAAAAACTGTTATAATTCTTACACATGTAAAACAACATGACTTATAAGGCCTATTTTTAATAGACCTAAAAAGAATTTTGACAAAACAGTAATAATTTGGGAAAAATTTGCTCAATTTCTTAACATCCAGGCTATGAGGAACATTCAAGATGCAGACTGGTTTAGACTTCATTATTTGTTTTCTTTTATATAAAGCCTGCCTCACTCAGCCTTGCTTGACCTATTTGCCAGAGTCTGAACATTTTAAGTAGTCAAATAACACAACATGGGTATAGGCATTGGAAGTAAGAGCTATTGAATAATTACTTCTGATCCACCCACAGATGATCCTGCCAGGTCAATAACACCTGCAGGTTGGGGAAGCATGTTCAATTACTATTTTCTATATTTTAATCCCTATGCATGGAGCTTCACAAGCACTACTATATAGAGAGTTAAATGCAAAACACTATTCTAGAAGAAAAAAGGCATCAGACAAACATCTAGTGCAATTCAGCATAAAAAGTAAACAATTGAAGAACTTTATTTCTTTTTACTTTTAAGGTGATCATTTCACATTTGAGATATGCACTAACAGAACATAATTAATACAGTTTTACTTAAGGCTTGCTTAGACTCAGCTGTCAATGCAATTGTTTTGGTTTGTTTCTAGGAAAAAACGGTTTTGTAACTGGTCAGCAGAGACAAATTGGTTTGGACCATTACATGAGTTCTGGTTTCCTGATCTAAGAAAAGAATTTGGGGGAATAGCAAGGCAAGGAGATGGAGAACAATTCTGAAGCCGGAGTGAAAGGACTTCAAGAGGTGCATGGACAGTGAGTTTTCTATGGAAATATTGGCATTAGTATGAGTGATAATGCAGTCTCTGAAAGGATATTTTAGGGGAGTTGTAGAATCTCCTTCTACAATTCTTCTTTCTTCCCAGTCAGAAAATTGGAAGGACATATTCAGAGAACTATTGATATAACACTATGACAAACTTTCTGAATAGGTAACTGGCTATTTAGGTCCCATAACCACCAATATATAACTTGTGTTGTTCTTCCTCACATTCATAAATTTTGATTCATTAATGTTGTATCTTCTCTGCAAATCCTTGTCAAACCATTTAGCAGCTCTGGGAGACCATTTCAGAGCTTCTCATGGTCAGCTTCTGGATCTGTATCTTTAGTATTCTACAGTTTCAGCAATTTTCCATATTACTATTCACCCTTTTTTAGATCATTTGCATACGGGACTCCTTCAGTAAACTTTATTTATTTCTATCCTTTGTTTCAGACATTTAATCTGCAGAAAGGTTTTCTCTCATACTCTACGACACATTCATCTCTTGAGATCGATTAGAGAGAAATCCTGACAAAAGCCTTTTAGGAATCCCCATATGGAGCATTTATGTCTAAATGGCAAGATTTTACAAACTTTCAGATTTGAGAGTGCATTCTGGTAGCATCTTGATTCCTTGCTTGGATGAAACACATGCAAGTACATAAAGAAGTACCCTGACTTTAGTCTGGATGAAACCTGTGTGACTACCATCCTGTTTCCTCTCTCCAAATCCTATTTTGGAGTTCAAAAGAAACACAGATATGTGTACTGGAAATGAATTGTACAATGCTTTGTCCAGGTTTTTGAACTCAATAACTGGGGAGAAGGGAGAGACCTGGGCCATACCGTGGCACATGCAGGCCTTGCAGGTTACATGCGTTATTAATTTCACTACCTTTACCTAGATACTCATTAAATGCTTGCAAATGCTGAATACTTTGCAAGGCATATCTGTTGTATGCATAAGAAAAGAAAGAACAGTGAGACTAAGTCATCAAAAAGAATTCAGCAACTGAGGGTGTAACAGAGCACAGCTGAGAGCCTCCTGAGTGCCTGACAGATGATTACCTCTGTTTCTGAAAGCAACACAGACAAAACCCCAAGAAATAAACCAAAGTAAACCAACTTTTTTCCCATGGTTTAAGGCTGAGAAAATAAAAAAACCCCACTGATGGTAGAAATGCTAAACCAGGAAGATTACCTCACGGTGATTTAGAAGTCTCTCCAAATCTGTTGCCATTTGATTCTTGACACGCAGCAAAGCTGTCTTTTCTTTATTTAAAAGACTGGGAGAAAGAGGATAGGAAATGCAGTAATAGCAACAGATAATCTCTTTTAATCTTGTATTCTGGCTGAAACATGCATTTTCTAAAGCTAAATACTGGCAACGAGGAAAATCTGCTCAAGTAATTGTATCAAATGATCCTTCTCTATGTTCAAGCATTAGAATTTTTATAAATAGGCCTGAATGTACTGATACATACAAAATCTTACTTTAGTCAAATAGAAATACTATTCAAAAACTTCATAAAATATGGGGGTTGATTCTCTGAAGGGTAATTTAAATTATCAGAATCTTCTATCTTGGTTTCTTCTAGGCAAAATGAGCTCATTTTATAAACAAAGTAAGGCTCCACATATCTACACTTCTATATCAAAATGTGGGTTTCTTTGTTGTACGCATCACTAGTAGCGGCACACACTATTCTCTTGGTATCACTTCTTTTTATACTACTATATTGAGGATTTTGAAAATAACAACTACAAGGAAGAACAACATCCAGCTCTCCCTTTTAGCTGTGTAGTTTCTGCAGAATTTGTAAACTCTTTTTACCATTTTTTTGGTTTTATATTCCTGGACAATGTATGGGGTCAAGTTTATCCTGTGAACCAAATATGAAACTGTTTTAGCATGAAGGCATGCTTTTATAGCACAATGTCAAGTTTAACTTCAATTGTTCTTTGTTTTCTCAGTTACAGAATACAAGCATTTGATGTGTTTAGCATATACATTCTGATTCCAGGCAGCAATTCTAACATAATTAAATGTATTTTTGTATTTAGCCTCCACACTGGTTTCTAACAATAATTTTCAGACTCATACATGCATAACGCCAGTATATAATCTAGTTTGTTAAAACAACCACAGAAATTTTCTTGGAAGACCAATGTTATATATGCCATTATCATGATGTAAGTAAATAGGTTGTACAACTTGAATTATAATATACATCAACAACTATGCAAAATACAATCCTGCATATGGAGTGCAAAAATGCAATACTGCATACAGGTCAGGAGTTCAAAAACAAATGTATTAAAATTTTATAAATGCAATAGAACAATTACATATGTTACAAACACAAATTATTTAATACTCCCAGTATTTAATCCAGAAATGATCAACAAAATAAATAAAACTTTTATTTAATTGGCTGTTATCATATGTTTGCTTCAAATAGGCAAAATCATCCTTTGCCCCAGAAATTTTCTGGCAGTTCCTTGCAAGCTTGGTATAGTAAATTACAACTGTCAATTTCTTCTAGCCATTCATTAGCTCTCAGAAAACTTGTATGTCTTGGCAAAATTGCTCAGTTGTCTGAGTTATTTAAAAGCAAAGTAGTAACATTCATGAAAAACTACAAAGATAGTTTAGTATTTCCAAGAGTTATTTTCTATGACATTTTTAATCATGATGAACTTTCAGTACTGTATTTTTTTTCCTGGATTCATGTGTTGTAACTTACTGGTATGTCATTTTTTTCTTGGATTTCTGTGCTTCCTAATAGCATAAACCAATCCTTTCAGAGACTCAAAAACTTATTAGAGAAGCAATAATAAAAGTTCTTTTATGCCTTAAATAGTGTGCTGAATAAGCATAAACATTAGTGTTCCTGGCTAAACCAGAAGTTCACATTCAAAGTTCAATTTCATCTACAGAACAGAACCTATCCTAGTTATACCTTCTGAAACAGTATGACATGACTGACCTATATTGAGCAGCTGCAATTTTCTTTGTTTATGGTCAAATATAGAAATTAGACTGCTACATAACTCAGTAGCACTTGATGTATCTTCTGCCATACATATGAATACAGAATTACCAAAGAGTGTGCAGACTTCAGATTTAGTAGTTCTGCAACTGCAGAGACAGGGAAATAAATACTTCTGAAAGAATACTGCAAAAGAGGCATACAAACATTTAACGGAGTGAGCAAGCAGTTACCAGACATCACAAAGTAAATGCACACCTATAATGAGCAAGTAAAGCAGAAATACCTTCAAAAGTTCACTTTGGGGAAGAAGACTGACCATTTTGGTCCCTCATATGAAAGCATTCTTAACAGGCAGCTTGGGTATCTGCAATCCAACTTGATTCAGTCCTACACTTCAGCAAACAATAGTTTAACCTAATCCAGTTTTAACTGGCAGTGTAGCAAATCAGAGAGTAGCTTTACAGCTTGTTTCAGCTGCCCTAAGTGAAAACTTGCTGAAAAATCATCCTTCCCTAATAACATACTGGTTACCTGCTCTTTATACTGGTACCTGAAAATTTGTTACCATGTAAGTAGGTCACTTCACTGGAAGCTGTAGTCATTATTTTCCACATGGATCACCAAAACAACTTGATTTACCATGTACAGTGGAAAAACAAAGCTGAAAGCAAGGATGAAACTGTTCCATTTAGTAACTGAGCACCTTAACTGTCTTACTGTGATTCTGAAACCACAGTCTCTAAGTCTAGACAAACCAAATTCTCACACCAAGGGTTACAACTTTCATCTTAAAAGAGAAGATCTTCTTGATTCTTAACCATATTTTAAAGTTTTCATGATACAGAAATGTATTAATGTACTAGAGTACTAATCATTGAAAGAAATCTTCCAATGGCTTGCTCTGGGGTGAAACTGTGTAAACACTTGGGAAAAATGGACTGTGTTGAAGTGATCCAATATCCTTGGAGCTATTTAACAGCACAAACACCTGTTTTCACACTGCAGGGCAAATGCAGACTAGGCTATGCTCCACAGTCCTGGTAACTCACTGCTCCATCCTGAATGTGGAGAAGGCAACCTTTGTGATACATCATATAAGCGAGGCCTCTAAAGTCCAGGTTGGAGAATTAACTGAAGAGCAATGCAGCTCTGCTATTTCTTATGTGCCTTGATTTCCAGAAGAAACCAAATGTCTGGGAGGAGATTCAGTTTCATTCCATCATGCTTTCAAAATCTAACTAGGTATGAATCCAGGTGCCAGGAATGCAGGACTTACCATGGAATACACTTGTCATATACATACACATTTGTTCATAGCAACCACTGGATTGTTTTGTTTTGTCAGGATCTAAAGCCAAGGTAGCTTGGTTATCATAAGAAAGACATTTTTAGGTGACCTGATTTTTTTTTTTTTGAGAATGGAGACTAACATTTTCCAGTCTCAGACTTCTAAAACCTTTTGAATTTGGGCAGTTAGCCCAAATCTCTGCTCTAAGTATACTAGCTACTATCCTGTTCACAAACTTCTGTTATTAGGTATTCTGGATACTGTGCTTATGTTGGACACACTAAATAAACATGGGTTTACATATTACTGGGTTTTATTATTACTTCTATTCAGTTTGAAAAAAAGAAATACATTTCCTTTTCAGTGATTGTGTACTCCAAATGCTGTAAGAAATAAGGCCTTTTTGTTAATTTAATGTTACAGCATGATAAAAGTGAAAACCGAAGTCCAATCTTGAGTTGGTCTTTTTAATATTTTATGCTCATATACAAGTATTACCATAAAAAAATAAATTATTGCTTAATAATGTTAAATTGAGTGCTTGAGGTGGCTTAAAAATTCATCCATGTAGTGTGCAAATTGAAAAGAAATTCCTTTTACAAATTGTAGGAAAAAAAACCCAACAACCAACTTTTAAAAAGTTGTAATACAGGTCAGAAAACATTAATTTGCAGAAAAAAATATATATATTTCTACAAATTTTGCTTGGAGCATTTCTCAGGTTAAACTGGAGTAGCATTGGAACAGATGCATATTTGACAGAATGGTAGTGTTCTCGTAAGAGCTCACTGCCCATTTTGGGATGGGAAAAACTCATCTAACACTGTATGCTGAGCTTTGTAATGTTTAGATGGCAATTAGAGAACCCAAACTGTTTAAGTAAGGAACATTTCAGTACATAGCTTCTTAGTGAGCAAAATCCTTGTACTGCTTCTGGATTTGCCACACAGTTAGGCTTTTGAGGAGTGCTTTTGGGTAAGTGAACCACTTTTAAAACCAGCCATCAGTACTGAGAAATTTGAGTAACTGCATTTAAAATAAATACCCTCTCTTTATGAATGAAGTCCTGTTTAATGTCTCCAGTTATTTATAAACCTAGATGTTTTTAGCAGAAAATTATGGACTAAAACTTCTAGTTACTTCACTACACACATAAGAATAAAATTCAGAGATTTGTTTTCCCGCAGCCATGATACAGTTACAAGGCATTTCTTTTCAAAAGCAGTGCTAAATGTGATGTTTTCATTTCTGGTTAAAGAACTGTATGCTAGAGAGATTTCTTTATAGTAATAAGGAGTCATCCTCTTACATACCACCGCTCGTATTAACCATGGCTATTTGCTTTTATTAACAAGACTGCTATGTGGGCTAACATAAACGAGAGGTTACTTAACAGAATATTTAGAGATATGAAGACCACCTATAAATTCACCCTGCAGATGCCCTGTCAGTCAAGACCAGAGGCTTTGTTTCCAAAGCGTATCTGCAGGTGCATGGCTCAGTGCACAAGCACATGCAGCGTTCTGCTCCCAAGGCCACCTCAGTTCTCCCCATAGCCAAATGCCAGCACAGCCTGTGGCCTGGTTCTAAGAGGATGGAAAGGAAGGTGGTAGTGAACATATCTGTGGGTAACATCTGATAGAGCTTAGATTACCCCTAAATAACCTCTCTTTTTATCTCTGAGTGGTAATAACACTTGTGCCTTCACACTTGAATCTAAACAGTTATGTCACACACCTGTAATAACTGGGAGATGGGAACCTTAGTTGTTTTTGCAAATAACTAACAACCGCTATAATGACAGCTACTCAGCTATGCATTTACAACAGTTCTTAGTGAAGGCACGGCTAAAGATCCACAGGTGTGTGAAAAATGTCTAGAATTGACACACTTCTCAGCAAGCTACTGAAGTATCTCCAGCTCTGGTGAAATATCATACTTCAAGTCCTTGATTCAGTCTTTTGACTATTCCTCTCCTTTCAAGAAGAGGTTGTCTAGGGTTTTGAGAAAACCTAATGTAGCAGAAGATGTCTTTATCCATGGCAGGGCACTGGAATAGATATCTTTACCTATGACAGGGTGGTAGAACTATATGACCCTATCTTTAAAGGTCCCTTCCAATCCAAACCACTCTATGATTATTCCATGATTTAGTTTGGTAGCTACTGACACAAGCAACTTTGAGCACTATTTGAATAGTCCTTCCAAGTGAAGAAGTAATTTTGATAGAGAGGGTCTGAATGATAGCTTTAGCTTTAGAGGTACGATGCTTAAGGATGAAGGTATGTAAAGCTGCTCTGGTCACAGTGCTTTGAAAGCCATGATGGAAGGAATACAAGGACATTATCCAGGAAGCTAGAGATCAGGTCAGGAAAGCTAAGGCCAAGTTAGAACTGAGTCTTGCCAGGGATGTCAAAAGCAACAGGAAGGGCTTCTATAGGTATGTCGCAAACAAAAGGCAAACTAGGGATAATGTGGTCTCTCTCCGGAAGCTAATGAAATAACTGGCTATACTGGATTTGGAGAAGGCTGAGATTCTCAATGACTTCTTTGCCTCAGTCTTCAGTGGCAAATGCTCTGACCACACCACCCAAGTCTTGGAAGGCAGACACAGGGATTGTGAGAATGAAAAAGACCTTAGGCCCACTGTAGGAGAGGATCATTATAAGTTAACATTATAAATTGCTTTAGGCCATTTTGTCAAAAATCAGTAAAAATATGGCACAAGAAGATTCACAAGGAGATTGCTGTCAGAGATAGCTATCCTTATAGTTGCCTTCCTCTTGTGCTGATTTCATCAAGACTATTTCACGACAAAATCAAAACCACATCCAGCAGCAACCAGCAGCTTTCTTAATAGACAAGGAAATACAAAGCACTGCAGGTTGCTGCAAAGTATTTGCAAGATTGCAAGAAAGTGCTGACTCATCATTCTGAGAAATCTGCTGAAATCTAACCACACTAGGAGTATATTCTAAAAAGCTCACTGACCTGTGCACTGAAGCCCATTGGGGATTAAGTCTGAAAAATTAAATTCACTTGGAAACTAGTCCCTGCTGATCTCTCCACACTCAAATGAAGTGGGAGATGATAAAGAACACTGGCACTGATAACACGGATGTGACTGTTCCAGTTGGGGAATCCATGACTTGCGTAATGCAGAACCACCTCTCCAGATAAACAGATGAGATAAAAACACAACACGAAAAGAACATTCCTCTACCATAGTTTCTGCACACCAAACACAAAGGAAGGAAAAGCATGAACGAACACTGAGCAGCCATGAGGATAAAACTAGTTATTCAGTCCTGATTGACAGGGTGGAGGCATATCAACATTACCTTAATTTTTCGACAATCTAGGACTCAAATATAAAATAAAAAAAAAATTAAAAATCTACTAGTATTTTAAAGGTGTGCCTCAAAACAAGAAGTTGAACATTATTTTTCTGTTAGCCGCTACTTGTGAAATTGCTTTACAGAAATAAAATTAAGGTATTGTATGTAAAATTAATAAAAAAGTGCTTTCTGTAACTGCAGTATATATTAAAACTGTGGTATTAACTATTAATTATAGGTAATGGCTGAAAAAAATTACTCATTAAAATGGCTTTACAAATACTAACTTTTTCCCTTACTTCTGAGATAAACCCGACTTCATAAACTACCTTTAGGGTTTTCACTGTTACTTTTCTATAGCACCAATATCATCTGCAGAATTGAGGACCCTCCTTGAGAGCATTCATTCTCTGACCTCATCCTCTCAAAAATATCTGGCACACAAAGCAACAAAGTGCTGTTTGATAAACTAAAACAGATAGGAATAGTGGGCTAAATCTTTTGATCCAGCAGAGCTTCACTTGGCATGTATTTGGTAAGGATTATCATTAATTTATTGAAATCCCATTCTGACTCAGTTCTGGAATAGCTGGGAGCTAGGCTGGTGCACAAAGTAATTTGAAATCACCTACAGGATATTTTAATTTAAAACTGTCATCAGCAGATTCCTCATTACAAAAGTGTGCTGGAATGTAGTGGTTCTCTATTTAGAAATCCCTTCCTCTAATCTTCCTCTCACTTATGGGAAAGCAAAGGACCAACAATATCAATTTTATACCAGATTATGATTTCTTCTGTACTCCAGGGAATATAAATTAACAATTTAGGACATTTGTTTTAAATGTGGAGTTATGAATAGAAAAATTAGGGACTACCTGTCTGTACCAAAAGCCCTGAGATATCAGGCTGTTCCCAAGAATTTCACTGGTCCATAAAACTCCAGCAAAGTTGAGGCAAACTTGTGATAAGGAAATAAGAGCTATTTTTAGTTTGCAAGAAATACTGGAAACTACAGGAAAAAACTTCTTGCTAAAATATTTGATGTGCAAAGTAAATATTACTTTTTTGCCACAAAACCATTAAGGATAAAAATATTTTTTTGCCAGACCACACTTTCATTTACAGAAACATGGACTGGTGGTGAGCACACGCCAGCTCACCACAGTAGAGTACTGCTAGTATGTTTACCACGAATGCTCTCACTGTGGTGCAGATCCATTTTCTTCCTTAACCTCAGGCACGTTAAGATGCCAAAAAAATTCCCTTTATAGTTAATGGAGAGTAACAGGCATCTCTAGCAAATGACTCACTCCATCCAAAATCTGAATTGCTTTTTAGGGATGCCACTTCCTCCATGCACTACTAGGGAAAGCTGATCTAAGTAAGCTCCTAATTTAGGTGCCTTAATTTGTAGGCTAAGTTTAGGAAGACTATCTGAGCATACAGATTATTTGTAATGAACCATAAAACCTCAAGGAAATCAACACTAATAATGCATTTAGGTTCCTATATATTTTAAACAGAAATGACCTCACCTATTTACTCCTTTTTATTTTTTTTCTAGCTTTTGAGAAGAGTTTTGGGCCACTATGTGGATAATTGAAGATGTTTTTGTTACAGTAACCTAAACACTTAATTTGCTAGTGACCAATTCTTTGATGATTTTTTTTTCACAACTGGAAAGTCAAATCCTGCGTATACAGAGAGAACATTGTGATTTTTCATCTGCAAAAATATAATTTACCATGGAAATTTTTCTTATATCAAGTCTAGGAAAGTATTAAAACCCACTTGATTCTGGAATAAAAAAGGATCTATTCTTACTGAATAAAAGTTAAACCTAGTGAATGATATCTTGTCAGGAAGTATGAATGAATATTTCAGTTTATTTATAAAGTCACTGATTTATGGATAGATTTACTTGGACAACAAGCATTTTCAGGTATTCCTCAAGGGATAATGAACACTATCCCAAACTATCAAAAGACCCTGAATAGATACATATGTAAGACAGTATGTAGGGTAAAGTATTTAGCTGAGTCCTAGTTTTTCTATTGTCATTGCTTCGGCAGATTTGTTGGAAAAAAACTGTATTTTTCCTGTAATTGCTTCATAATACAATCACATTAATATTTCATAATGTACTAAACCAAGATACCAAGGATGCTGGAGAGGGACTGTAGTGATAGGTCAAGGGGTAATGGGTTAAAACTTAAACAGGGGAAGTTTAGATTGGATATAAGGAAGAAGTTCTTTACTGTAAGGGTGGTGAGGCACTGGAATGGGTTGCCCAGGGAAGCTGTGAATGCTCCATTCCTGGCAGTGTTCAAGGCCAGGCTGGACAGAGCCTTGGGTGGCATGGTTTAGTGTGAGGTGTCCCTGTCCACGGCAGGGGGATTGGAACTAGATGATCTTAAGGTCCTTTCCAACCCTAACTATTCTATGACTCTACACCACATAAACATCTAATAGTTAAAATGCTAATTCTTCTGCAGTGCAGCCATAGACTTCCTTGAAAATCAAGGGGCAGATTATAACAGTTCACTTGGGAACCACATGTTAGACAATTTATGAAGTTGTACGATGATAGGAAGATGCTGAGTGGTCAGAGTTCTGACAGCTATATATAAAATCAAATCAGAGTCTCTACTAGAGGAAGCCTGCATGAGTTATTCCCAGAATACCCTTTGCTGATGGACTAGTCTATTATTTTTCTCTGACTTTATTTCTTTATTTTTACTTTGGTACATCTGGTGTGTCATTCTTTCCTTCTACTCTTCTGAGCTTTCCTCTATTTTACGAGACCTCTTCTCCACTTCAAATTCAGTGTAAACCTGACTGTCACTGCTGCTTTTCCATACTTAAAGCCTCTTTTTTTCTGACAGCATGAGAGAAATCACAGATGCAAAAGTTACAGCATAAAGATCCGATTTAGTTAATGATGGAGTTTCAACATCTCCTACTTCATGGCCAATAAAATATTTGTTTTCTAATGATAAGCACATAAATTATTTTACTTTAATTCTATAAATAAAAATACAGTGATTTTAATTACCTGACATCTTTTTCAAGTTGTGTAATACGTTCTTTCTGTTGATTTATTTGAGAATCTCTCTGTTGCACAGTTTCAATGAGATATTTGTGTGGTTGTTGTACTTGATTCAACAAAGAATTTGCTCTGCCAAGCTGCAAAAAAAAAAAAAGTGTTACTACTGTAATTGTTATAAAGCACAATTACTTGATTACTGCATATTATTGATTATTACCAATTGCACAATAATATAGAACCCAAACCTGTTATTTAAGAACAAAATTACCCTCAAATTACTATTCAATACTGTATGCTCTTACTTTTCAGTTGTAATTACACAGTATTTTCACTGCAATCATGCTACCACTTTCTACACTTCCTAATCTGCATTTTCAAGAGTTTTAATATAACAGTTTGACTGATGAAAAAAGTTAGTATAGACAAGGCCTCTGTTTGTTCAGCTTACTGACTACAAGTGACGTTTTCAAAACAGTGTACTATTAAAATAGAATTTTCAGCTTGGAAATTGAACAGAAATTGAACTGGAAAAAAAACCCCACAGCAATACTGGAAGTCTCCTGTCCTCTAATCAATTACTGTATATGAAAAGAGAAATCCAATAGGATGTTTACAAGAGTAGTATGAAATAGCTGTCATAAGTAGGAAATAAATTTTACTAGTTCTATTCCCTGAGAAAAATTAGGACCACAAGTTTTAAAAAGCTTGCAGGATATGGCTGTCATCTTGAGCAATATAACAAAATCATTCTCTAAAATATGTAGAGAATTAAGATCACACATCAAGATTTAGCAGTTTCAGCAGCTAGACTGCATAAGAGTCAAGACTATCTACTAGATTCCTTAAAAAAAATAAAAATATTTCAAAGTATAGGTACATATAGGTCTAATGGAATGAAATACATGGAAAACAGTTAAGTTTTCCAATTAATTTATAAAATTTCTCAATATATTAAATGATCTGCATTTGCCCAATCAGACTTATGAATCAGCTGTCCTATTTTGTTTTGTTGCAAACAAGCAGGGGGGAAAAAAAAGCACCCCTCCAACAGAACTAGCCCATTTAATATTTTGGGACTTTTTCTAAAATCAGATTTTTCTCCTATTCACAATTCTCAAAACATAAGATTGTGTTTCCTTCTTTCTCTGACTACATTATCTCTTTAGTGAAGTTTTACCTCTGCCTTGTATACTCATCAAATATTCAACAAACTTACACAGTAATGGTTCACATTTATTGAAATACAAAATATAGACAAAACTGTACAAAATGTAGGTATTATTTAAATACATTATTTCATTCAGGAAATACCTATTCCAGTGCACAGTGAAATTCCAAGTTTATTGTAGTGAAGTAGAAAAAGAGGCAACCACCTTCTTCAAGAACAGAAATATCTTTATTGATAAGTAATAAAAATTTAGTATTTTTCTAAGAGTACAAACCACCAAAAAAGATAGGAAGAAAGACAATAGAGAATCTTTATATGACAAAAGACATGGAGTGCCCAAGACATGGAGTGCCCAAGACATGGAGTACTAATTCCAAGACATGGTCTAAAAATTGCAGAATCAAACCTTGAGGCTGTCATTAAAGAGAAAATTAATCCAACGCATCTTGTTTGGAATCCTGTTCTTGATAGCATAAAAACTTTCAAAGCTCCTCATTGTTCTGATAAACACTTCAGTGTGAAAGTGAGGTGGTGTAAGCTTGGTTTGATGCTACTAAATCATCTGTTAACTTCTAACTTCACCAGCTAAAAAACATGCTGCTGTAATGTAAAAAGGCTATTCCTTCTCTCTCCATGGTCGTGCTTTGCTGCCTGTTTGACTTTATAAACTTAAAAAAGGCTGTCATGAAATTGTAATCAATTAAGTGTTAAATGCATTTAATGGATCCATTTTACTTATACACACATATAAATTAAACATTATCCTTGAGCAAAAGAATTATTTTTTTGAAAGCGACTTTGATTTCTTTCTGCCTTAATGTACAAGTTTTCCTTAAGTACTTCTGTGTCATTCTTTTAAGTGATAAATGTAATACCTTGCAACTGGACATCGAATCATAAAATAGTTAGGATTAGAAAGGACCTAAAGATCATCTAGTCCCAACCCCCCTGCCATGGGCAGGGACACCTCCCACTAAACCATGTCACATAAGGCTCTGTTCTACCTGGCCTTGAACACTGACAGGCATGGAACATTCCCTGTCAGAACATCTCTACCGAGCTGAAAGATTTCATCATTGTTCAGCTTTATCTATACTGTCTCATTCAGAGTAAGATATAAGTGCTTTTGGTCAAAGTTTCAACTGAAGCATACAAAAAGCATAAATACAATGTCTCGATGAAGGCTCAAAAAAGTAATTCAACAGCAACCCAAATATATCAGCTTAGTAAATTTCTTTATTTAGGATATCGCTTTTACTGCGTACTGACTCAATATTTGCTTTTTAAGTCAGCCAAAGAACATATAAGCCTTCCAGGCACAAGAAAGTGTCTATCCATCAGTTCTGGCACTGTGCTAAAGTGAAACTCTGCAAAGTGAATTCATTCAAAAATTTAGATTGGACACTAAATGTAGTAATTGCAGATCACTACTTTGCAGAAGCTGATACATAGTCTTCTACTTACTTAAACTGGGAATAACATTAAGTGAATTGCAGAGGCAATAACCTGATTATCAGTAGATGAGGATCTTGGATCAGGTAATGAGAATTTCTTTATTTTACCCTAGACATGATCAACAAACCTTCTGTAGTATGAAGTAAGTCTCAATACATACTTTAAAATTGCAGGTCATTGCTATACAAACCAACAGAAAGAGGACTTTGAGGGAAATTTCTAATGCTGTATCATGACCTGAAAATAGATAGGATCCTGCAGTTAAATAAAGCCTGACAAACTATAATGGGACTGGCAAGTTTTTTTGCAGCAGCTGAGCTTCCACAGGGTTCCAGCTTTCAAGCAGGCACACTATCAGACTGCCCATCAAAAGAGTGAAATTAAGGAGAATTCAGTATTTTCTTCATGGTAATACTGGACTTTCCCAGAAGATCAATATGACTTCTTTCTATAAAGCTCAACAGCAACTGGTTGTGGACAGTCCAAAAAAAGAATCTCAGATAGAACATCCACTGTAGGTATTGCAGTCTCTTTCTTTTCCTCAATTCTTTAAAGGATTTTAAAAAAAGTTTCATGATAAATACTGCAGTGAAATAGCAAAAAAAAAAAGCTCTTAGAAGGAAAAAAAATGGGAGCAAATAAATCCTAGAAACACTACAGCCCATTATGTAGAGATATGCTAAAACTGTACATAATGCTGAAGACAACATAGAAGTTTTCAGTACAGTTTTTTGTGCTCTGTTTGAAAAGAAGTCAGATGGTGGGCTTGTATAATGTGCGAATTATGAACTATATTCCAGTCCATTAATAAGAAGTGTAAACTCTTTGTGCACATATTGAAGGATGGTGAGCAAAATAGCTTAAGTAATTGTTATAAAATTAAATGGCCTATAATCCCATGGAAAACTAAAAAAAAAGGAAGAAAGAAATCTGATGAAGCATTCAGACCTGGATGCCAGATATGAGTTTAACAGAAACCAGGTCTTGAAAATGTTTTACTTAACCTTAGGATTTTGATGCTAATAGACTTAGTAACTGTGCATTAGCTATGTGCAAGACATTTAACTTTATATGGAATGACATTCTGATTTCAACTATAGAGTTATATGATAGAAGATCAAGAAAGGGCTATTTGACATCTCATGGGAAAATAAAAAATGAGGTGAAGATGTTCTAGTGGAATTTTGCAGGAAATTGAACTAAGGTTACTGGTACTGACTCATCAGTGACCTAGAAGCAAATATAAAACCACTGTGGGTAGGAAGAAATGTACTGAAGTGGAAACCAGTAGATTTAAATGGGAATAAAGCATAGACTTTATTAACAAGAGTGAAAGAATAGTGATAGAGAAGAACACCAAGGATAACACTGGATTCATAAATCTCTGATGTTTTCGAATCAAGAAGATTTGAAAGATATGTTTTAGTTATATATAAATTACTAGTATATACCTAAGAATCATGATAAATTGGCTGAAAAAAAACGAAACATTTGAAAATGTCTCTTGTTCACATACCTTTCACTGAAATAATATATATAATCATATATATATGCACATATAAAATATTTAAATTTACATTAATTTTATGTATGCAGAAAGGGGGCCTACAGGAATACTGGTGAGGGACTCTTCATTAGGGACTGTAGTGATAGGACAAGGGGTAATGGGTTGAAACTTGAACAGCAGAGGTTTAGACTAGATATAAGGAAGAAGTTCTTTACTGTGAGGGTGGTGAGGCACTGGAGTGGGTTGCCCAGGGAGGTTGTGAATGCTCCATCCCTGGCAGTGTTCAAGGCCGGACTGGATGAAGCTGTGGGTGATATGGTTTAGTTTGAGGTGTCCTTGCTCATGGCAGGGGGGTTGGAACTAGATGATCTTAAGGTCCTAAGCCTAACTATTCTATGATTCTATTTGCACTGTGAACTACTGGATGTAGTTATCCTAATCTATAATTACCATGGCTTTAAAAATTAAACTGTTAACTGCATTCCTGAAACAGTCAGCCTAGAAATTTCATAGCAAATAGAAATTCTAATAGCAAATCTAAAAGCTCTTTGGTTCTTAAGAGAAATATAGAAGAAAATTTAACAATATTTAAAAAAATTAGTTCACCCTAATTCTGGGAGATTTCAAGCTGAGTTTTGTTTAGCATTTGTTTTCCATTTCAATGCAATATGTGATTTCAGGTATTATACACAGAATTTAAAAGATAATGAAATAAAACTCATTGTCACAAAGGAAAAAAAATGATTTTAGCTTTTTAAAAAAGCAGCTCATGCTAATATTCCCTAGATTTGTATATTCAAAAGATTCAAGAACTACACAACATAGAAAAGGATTTACAGAAATACCTTCAAAAGTGATTTAGGAGAAGAGCTGTGTAAAATGAAGTATTCATTGAACAATTAATTATCAAACAGAACAAACTAGTTTGGCTAGCTGGTATTCAGTTCAGAAATCAGAACGCTGTTTGTCTGGCTTACATTCTTGTTTAGCCGGTAAAATAATCCCTCTTTCAATCTTCATTTCAAAATACAATATAAATTACTTTGAAAACATTTAACATAGAGTTTTGGTTAATTATGACGCCAGTTTTGGACATCAAATAGACAATAGACACTGTTTAGAAAATATTTCATTTTATGAACAGCTGTTCTGCAGTGTTTATAGTCTCTACAGATTTGATTTTTTTTCAGCAGTAATTTACCTCTTGTGAAATCTGCGTTACTTGTTCCTTCTGATGTTCCAGATCTTTTACAAGCAATGAGTTTTGCTTTTCTAGCTGCAGTAACCTCCTTGCCAAGTGCACGCTGTGCCAATAAAAAGCAAACTCAAGTTGATTTTTTTCCAAAATATGCAAAAGAAATTTTCACATTTATACTTGATTGCCTTAATATTTTCACCAGTGCTTAAATACTAATATATATAAACTACATAGTGAAACATGCAGAATGGTCAAAGTTAGAAAAACAATGAAAATATTACAAATTTTAACAACACTGAAACAACATTCCCACAATTATGCCATTGTAATATTTTTACAAAGTAATTGCCTATATAATTTTTGCTATATAACAATTGCAGAAATTATGCCAAAATGTTTCAACTAATTATAAGTATTTATTTTTAGCAACATCAGGGAATCACTGTAATTGGTTTCTCCTTAAATAATTAAAAAAAATGCACATTAATATACATTTTGTATATTTTATAGTGGAACACTGCAAAATGCAGCATTTTATCATTTTTAAAACAGATGCAAAATTGTTTTATCTGACATTTATTATGGTAATAATTGTTATTGTCACTTTATGAAAATAATCTCTCGTGGAGATCCACAAATTAATTTAAAAGCCAAGAGAAAGGACTGTTGAATTACTTAAACACCCTAGTTAAAAAATTAGACCCTCAGCCTTTCGCATGTTTCATACCCAAATTCCCAAATGTTTATCATCAGTTCCGCAGCATAGTTCCATAGGCAGCAATGGGAAGGCTCATCATGCAATTGCAGAGCCTATTTCCAGATACCTAACCTGGTCTTTCAGGCTGTTACTGATCACTGAGTCAATACGGTCTGTAGAGACTGACTATATTCCAGTGAAATGGACTCCTGGATGGTGAAGTAGAATGTGCTCCAAATTCCACTAAATATATTGATTAGAACTAAAACAGTTATAGTGGGAGGTTAAGTGCCCAATCTCCATGTTAAAACTATGGTTAGATGTCTAAATTTATATATTCTGTCATGAATCCTGCATCTTTGTAAGATTCAGCAGCTTGGTGGCTTATTATCAAAATTGTTTCTAGAGAATTTATCCCTGTAACCATCTGTGTTTAGGTACTTTAGTCACCAATATATTTTACAACCTAACATGGGAAATTCAGAGCTCTAAAGTGAGGAAGATATACAGAGCTAATAACACTCTTTAGTGTGTCTTAACCACTGAACTAATAGCTCTCTACAACAATCTATCATTCCAGTCAAATGTATGCCATTTTTCAGGAACACTGTATATTGAAGAAAGGAAGAAGACATTCCAATGCAGATCTTAGACTTTCAATGAATACCATCCATAAACTGAAAATGTAAGACTGCTGGTCTCCAAATAATGGCTATGAAAGTGTTAACCAGTTCTTGACCATGATACTGGATCTATAAGAGTGTAAGTGGTCTAAAGCAGACCGACAGAGAGATTCTGTTTATTCTTAAGGTGAGGTTTAGTGTGTAAAGCTAGATGAGTGTACAAACTGTCTCTGAAAATTTGACCAGTCATAACCTCCGCCTTCTCCTCTGTAAAAGGGAATACACTTTCAGACTGAGCAGAAGTCTTAATATTCACCCCTGTTCTACTTTCACCTTGTATGACAGCAGTCCTTGAATTCTCAATAGCATTCACTATGAGGCTGGTTTCTCAGTTCCTCCTACAAGGAGCATTAGACCATGTAAAAAATAACTGAGAAAAAGAAATTAATTCTCCAAACAAATTATTTGGATTTTTATTTAGGAGATACCAGATGTGCATTAAGAGTCCAATCTAGTGAAAAGGAGAAATTAAACACTTTCTAACTAGTTAGGGATCTTATACATTAGCTATTAGAGTGTGAGGGGAAACTCTGATACCTTCCCATAGCAACGTTGGGAATGTAGCCTATTGTAGTTTTTTCAGCTACAACTGTTCAGTGACCTTGATCTGAATTTGCAGATATTTAAGGAAAAACACAAATACATCTTTCAAGTATGCTTGTCAACATGTCTTTTGACTAGTTTACATTACAATCAAAGGGACAAAGGGACTGATCTGCAAAGACATCCTACCCTGGAAAACTATGATTCTGACTATACTAGAAAATTATGCAGTGCTCAATAATGTGATAATTTATTGTTAGCAAACCACTAGAGCGTCCCTGGTAGTATTCTGGCATTTACTCATTAACACTCTTGCAAACAGCTCCTGAGCACAGCTGAAGAGTTAAGTGTGGGCAAGAAAATCATTGCCAACGTCTAGTTCACATGCAGCTAACCTACACTGAGAATTTAGTTTTATGGAAGTGGGCCATTTGGTCTTGATGCTTCAGAATGGTCCCAAGCATACTACTATGGGTGTATGGTACCTACATCCAAAGTAATTAAATCGTTGTTTCTTGAAAGTATGCAGAAGTATACCTCTATGCAAAAGTACAGACCCCACAATGTACTATGCTTGAATAGGTGGTTTTATATAGAGTTCCAGAGACTGAAGTGCATTCTGTGAACTTACAAGAACTCTTCATTTAGGATCCCAGATGTCTGGAATTAAAGAGGAGGTAGTGGACTTCAAAAGAAGATTTCATTTGTATGCAAATGTTCTATATTGAATCTAATAAGGTGGGAAAAGTTCCCGAACTACTGACAGAGGAGGAAGGAACTGAAGTTCTAGGAAATAATGATATAGAACTCTCAACAGTCTCCTAAAAGAGACATGCAACAGGGTCATGGAGGGTTTTTTTGCTGTCCTGTCCCCCCTTTTTGTTTTCTTCAATTTTAATATAAAAAGAAATCTTACAAAGAAATAATTTGAAGCGGGCTATGAAAAAAAATAAGCCATGTCAAAGTTAAAAATTACATACAATCTTTATGATTTTTGTCAGCAATATGTAACTCAGTGCACAACAGGTCTAATCTGATTGACAATTATATTGATGGCGCTTACTTGAAAAACAAATATAAAGGACAGAAGAAAGATATGAGGCCTATAAATCTTTGTTGCAAACATGAGCAGACCATCATTTACCCTTAATTCTCATCAGTAACGTTTTATAGAGTCATAGAATGGCTAGAGTTGGAAGGGACTTTAAAGATCATTGGGTTCCAACCCCCCGGCCATGGCTGGGGACACCTTCCACTAGATGACATTGCTCAAACCCCCATCCAACCTGGCCTTGAACAGTGCCAGGAATGGGACATCCACAATTTCTCTGGTCAACCTGTGCCAGTGACTCACCATCCTCACAGTAAAGAATTTCTTCCCAATATCCAATCGAAATCTACCCTCTTACAGTTTAAAATCCTTCCTCCTTGCAGTATCACTACTTGCTCTTATAAAAATTCCTTCTCCAGCAAACCTATACGCCCCCTTTGGGTACTGGAAGGCTGCTACAAGGTCACCTTGGAGCCTTTTCCTGTTAAACATTCTTTGTCATGGAGAAGGTGGTAGTTAAGAAGACAAAACCAACTAAACAAACTAATGCTTGTTGTTAAAAACAGCTACACATGAGCTACATGATCATGAGCTACACTTCCAGCTCCTGAATGCTAGAGATGTGCACTGTGAAACTATGATACATGTTCACCCTATCTTTATACTCTTCTTATGTGCGTCTGCCAATGATGGCAGAGTTTCTAATTTTGGTAGAAGACAGAGTGGCCAAAGCCTACCATTACCACAAATTATGCAGTTGACTTTCGTGCATCTTAGGTTATGTTTTCTTTTTATACTATCTATACATACTTTTAACAACAATAGAAGATTTGTTATGGTCACACTTTAAAAATACTATACATAAATCCACATTTCCAGTGTTCCCAGTGATCCATTCAAATGTCACTATTATTTCTTAAAGAATTTTATTTAAAAATTAATATGACCAAGAGGTCTGTTACTCAGCCTACACATCATTTTCATCTATTGATCAAATGGTACAGGTAAACTGAATAAATATAACTAGAATCAGATCCTGTATTTGTCAAGATGAAATAGTAATGCTCTGAATCTTTGGCCTTCCTAATATACTGACAGATGTGGTCTTGTTACAACTACATACAATCAGTTTTAGGATATTAAAACCTTATTTGATATATTTTTTATAAATATAAACAATGTAACAAGACTGTTTGTACAGCTGTTTAGTTTTATAAAATTAAAATTCACCCTTCTGAAAAGGCAATGAAAAAAATCTTTAGATGACCTAGAAAAGTATGTATATGCTCATTTATATGCATATGCCACATTAACAGGTCCTAGTCTTCATTCTATTTCTGTAAACTTAAGTCACTAAAAGCCCTCTTTATGTTAATTAAACAGGCTGCATTCTAAGACAAAACATAATGCATCTATTTTCATTTCCTTTATCTTGAAGAAGTAAATTCAGGAGGCACTTTTTACCTTTGCTTTAGTCGTCTTTTGGCTGTTGTAGGAACATTAGCGCCATACCCATATGAGAAGAGAACCCTTTCAGCTTCAACTTCATCTTCCACTGTAAAAAAATTTGCAGAAAGGTACAATTGAAGAACATAATTACAGTGCAAGAACTTAAAAAATTATAAGCAATTCTATTTATAATGACATAGACAAACATTTTTCTAGAAGCCAGATTTTCAGTTGGTGTAACCTGGACTTGAGTGGAACAATTTTGTTCACAGTTAGCATCAATACAGTGCTATGAATTAATTTCTTACAACAGTGGCAGGCTTTTCATTTTTATTTTTTTTCCGATTAATAGAAGACTTATGCAATATGAAAAAAAAAGACAAAAGTTCAGTGTCCTTGAATATTCATTCTATTGGTATAGTCACAAAATACATACTAATAGTATATGTTTCATTCAGCAGTACAGGGTTAGGTTGCTCAGGTCTTTTTCTCCAAAAATACCCATTTTCTGTGCATACATGTGGAAGTAGAAGATAAAATTAGCGAGTAATTAAGCCATCTGGATATAAACAAGTCCATGGGACCAGAAGGGACACATGGACATCTGAGGTTGCTGAGGGAGCTGATATCATTGTGATGCTGCTCACTATAATTTATGAAAGACTGTAGTGATCAGAAATTTCTGATAAGCTGAAGGAAAGAAATGCCATATCCATCTTCAGAGAAAGGCAATGAGAATCTTACGTTTATGCAAAGTAAAAACATTCAAAATGATCTCTCTCTCCATAGATGACTTGATTTCTGAAAACATATTTCTAAGGATTCAAAACACATTGGACTGCTTTGAAAACAAATCCCAGTAGCAGCAAGATTCAAACATGTATAGATTTTAGTATTTCAGCTCCTGTAATTCAGGTTTCCTCTCTCCTGAAAGATAAAGCAGGCAAGAGGGAAAAAAAACACAACAGAAAAATGAAGTGTGCGTGTGAGGTAGGCAGGGGCAGAGAGAGGGAGACAGAGAGGAGGGAAAAGGGGAATAAGAAGGGGGCAGCGGCAGAGGTGTGAGGAAGGGAGCACAAGGGAGCACTGGCCCAGGCACCACACAACAGCTTTGATGAATCAAGTAGTTGGGAACAGGAGAAACAAATTGAGGAATTGATATGATAGTCCTAATTGACTCATCCTTCCTGATGCTCAAGTGACTCAAAATCAGAAATCCCTTCTCTCAACAACTTGCACAGCGCTATAGCTTCCTCACTTGGCTAATACCCTTTTAATGCTATTTTAAACAAGGATCCTTAAAAAAACATTTAGAAAGAAAAAAGTCTCTAATAGAGCACTCGTGGTAAGTCACATATTTAGTTACACAAAAAACAATTCTGGTAAGTATGGCAGAAAAAAGTTCACTGATGTGGCAGTACAAAGGCACCAGAGCTTCAGATTTTCAAGGTTTAGTTATAATGGGGAATTCTCCAGTGCCTTAAACACCTCTGGTTCAGAAAAACATAAAAAATAATTTAACCTGCCTTTGTCATAATCCTTATTTTTGGTACAAGTTCAGCATTGTGTGCCTCAAAAATGTCAGTAAGATTCTGCCCTATAAATTCATATCTGTCAGTAGTGTCCATGTAAACATCAGATCATGAAGAAAAACACAAAGAAGTTTGTAAATGTTGAACATATCGAGCCAAAGTAATGTTCTGTATCCGCATGTGCTTCTCTCATGTCTTTCCAAGCTCTTTGCCTGACTTTGCAGTGTAAAATACACATTTTACAAGTTAGGGGACACTTATTAGCAACAGCTTTTTACACTACTTAGCAGAAAAAAATAGTATTATATAGTTCAACTTAATTTTCACACCAACAAAATCAGAAAATGAGGTAATATTTTAACAGAATAGTACATTTGGAAACATTTAAGTCATATTCTGTAGCGTAGAATATAAATTGTAATTAAAATACATACTTAAATGTTAAGAACAATTTAGTTCTGTAAATAACTGATATCCCACGATACATAAGAAAATGTAAATCAGTATAAATAAAACCTCTGTAATCTGAACTCTACCTCCTCCTTGGAAAAATTCAAGGTAAGGTCCAAAAAATTCTGTATTAATACATAAATACTCTTTAGGCAAGTTTACGTACGCACACTTCAAAAAACATGTTACCAACTAGAACATAAGCATATGTATAGCAAACATGCTTATGGTCAAACTGAGACCTTTGGGTAGTCATGCTATTCTAACAAGTCCAAACTGCAGTGTAGAAAATGAATAAAACATGTGCAGTCTAATTACTAATGATACCCAGACTTCACTGCTTCCCAGTAATACATACTTTGCTCTACACTACTGTTTATACACAGAGCTTATGCAATTATCTTCTACCTGGAAAACATTATTTATAATTTGTTAATTTTTTTGAGGAGCAAAGAAACAAAAGGGACAAGAAGATATATGAAATAGTCTCAACTCTTAAAATGCCCTATCCTGCTTACACACAGGTTAAAAGACTTCAAGATTAGAGTCTTAGTTTCAAATCACAGAATCATAGAATAGTTAGGGTTGGAAAGGACCTCAAGATCATCTAGTTCCAACCCCCCTGCTATGGGCAGGGACACCTCACACTAAACCATGCCACCCAAGGCTTCATCCAGCCTGGCCTTGAACACTGTCAGGGATGGAGCATTCACCACCTCCCTGGGCAACCCATTCCAGTACCTCACCACCCTAACAGTAAAGAATCCTTAGATCCAATCTAAACCTCTCCTGTTTTAAGTTTCAACCCATTATCCCTTGTCCTATCACTACAGTCCCTTATGAATAGTCACTCACCAGCATTCCTGTAGGCCCCCTTCAGATACTTTGTGCTTTGTGGATTTATTTAGGCTGAGAGTCAAATGAATAGAGACTTCACAGAAATTTTGCCAAGCAGAGAAAAAAAAATTTAAAGAGTAATCAGGCCTGAATTTAAACCAGGGTTTAATCTATTTGACAAAAGCAACTACTCAATGTCTAATTGCTATTAATTCAACACCAGGAAAAGCTTTTATTTCTCCTCAATTCATTAAAAAATTCATATTAACCACTGCACTGTATTATGAAGCCTGTAACTGTCTGTCAACAATGAGGGTTTCCCGATATTTAAAATATACATAAATAATAGGGGAATCCTAAAATCATATCTAATTATAATGGATTATTTGAATAAGGAAATGAGAGATGAGGAAAAAAGAAAGACTACAATGATTTTCTATATGTATAAGTCTTCATTCAAGTTTATTTCATACATATTTACAAATCCATTTAGAAACCCATCATTAATATTTTTCTATCAAAATAGTCACTGCATCTTAATTTTCAGGCATATGGAGGGAGAATGACAGGGACTGTAATACTTTCCAAATGTCATGAGAAACAAGACATCTTGTCATAAAGCCAGAAACACCTACAGATACAACATAATTTGTGACAGAACTTACTTTCTGCTGTCTGCAATATTATCTCATCAAGCTCTTTTTCAAGTTTTTCGTAAGTATCGAGCCTTGCTTGCAACTCAGAATTCTGTGTCTGAAGCTCAGTAATGCGTGTTTCAGTAGAAGACTGAAGACTATAATATTCTTTAGTAAGCACCTGTGAGAATGAATAATGGAGAGATCAGGGAGTCAGCATTACAGCTATTTACGAAAGAGGCAAAATATAATACATGTAAAATGCTTAGCAGTACGGTACTAAATCTTTGCACAGGAAAGATTTAAATATTTAAAAAGCAGTTATTTTTTTAACTATATTATCTTGCACAGATTACACTCTCAGGTCATACCACTTATGCCTATCTCCTAAGGCCTTAGTAATTCTAATAATCTCTCTCTTGAAGAACCTACAACAATTTTAAAGGATAATTAGGAAAAGCACTGTAACAGCAGTCAAAGAGTGTAAATACATTTATTCTTAGTGCTTTAACTACATTCACGTATCAGTTATCTATTTAAAAAATGAAGTCCTTTACAGAATATTAAATACATTAACATAAAAATTTGATATTTAAGATATACATGATTCTAATTATTTACTTGAAATTCTTTATTTACTTATAATTCAATAATATTATTCAGTATGAAAGGTAATATGCTTTGTTACTATTAAGATTTAGGACTAATGCTATTAAGATTCACGAGTATTGTGTTCAGTTCTGGTGTCCTAAACATACAAAGGACATGGAACTGTTAGAAGAAGTCCAAAGGAGGGCCACGAGGATGATCAGGGCACTGGAGCACCTCCCATATGAAGACAGGCTGAGAAAGTTGGGGCTGTTCAGCCTGCAGAAGAGAAGGCTGTGTGGAGACCTCATAGCAGCCTTCCAGTATCTGAAGGGGGCCTACAGGGATGCTGGGGATGGACTATTCATTAGGAACTGTAGTGACAGGACAAGGGGTAATGGGTTGAAACTTAAACAGCAGAGGTTTAGATTGGATCTAAGGATTCTTTACTGTTAGGGTGGTGAGGTACTGGAATGGGTTGCCCAGGGAGGTTATGAATGCTCCATCCCTGGCAGTGTTCAAGGCCAGGTTGGATGGAGCCTTGGGTGATATGGTTTAGTGTGAGGTGTCCCTGCCCATGGCAGGGGGGTTGGAACTAGATGATCTTGAGGTCCTTTCCAATCCTAACTATTCTATGATTCTATGACTAATGTAACTAGCAATCCACTGAGCTTAAATGAAAAAAGCACATATTCAAAACCAGAAGTTATGAAGGTCTTTATAAGAACTAAAGCCTGATATAGTGCTTGAAAACAGCAAATAGCACTGACAACAAAAATATGAGAAATCCAACCAGAATAAGAAAATTCTTGGTAAGTAAACTATATGCTTTGTAGAAAAATTCCCATCAGAGCAGATAAAGTTCTGGTAATAACCAAGCAGTACTGTAGCTAGGTTTAATACGAACTTCCCAAATGTAAATCCCAAACATTCAAGATGACAGTTGAATATAGATCTTGAGATCAGAAATATATGCATAGTGTATACAGCAGTAATACCAGAATCTCTGTCAAAAACACCAAAGAATGCATAATGTTTAGAGAATCAAGACACTCAAATATGAAAAGATCAGCATAGTGTCACAGAAGAATAAATGTATAGGTTAAAATTTGGCAACATATAAATTATCTGATAGTTTCCTAGCTTTACCATGCATAAGAAGAGAAACTATCCTGAAATCAAAATAAAAACAAGAGCTGCTTCACAAAACCACTGTAGCTGAGCCATAAGATACTAGTAACTACACTATTAAGATCAATATCCTATTACAAGAGTAAGAAAAATCTTCTTAGTATATTGATACTATATTTATATATAGTAAAGGAAGAAAGGAAAATTAAAAATTAAGAGTTCAGACAAAAGGAATAAAAGTAAAAGCTTCAGACATCAAATACTTAAATTCTGCAAGAACATTTCTTAATGAAAGAGCACAGGTTTCAAAGCGTCTCTTTAGAGAAAAGAAGTGCCAGAAGTGTTAGTAGAACTGAATGCCAAATATACAAGATGTTACAAGATCAAATGAATATCTGCAAAGAAAATGGAAATATAACTCAGATTAAACTATCTTATCAAAGTTTAGACATGTCTGTGCAATTAAAATTCTGTTTAGCAACCTCAAAGTCTAGCAAAACTGGCACTCCCAGTGCTCATGACAACTATCCTCATTAGCCAGGATCAGAATGTCCCAATACAGACAAAACAAGAAATTATATTTTATCTAGAACTCTCTAATTCAGTTTTCACTTTAATTCCTTTTCATAAACACCCTAGGCAGGTTCAGCACTAGAAATGCAGGGACTTGAAGAACAGCATCCTCCCACAAAAAACAAAGGCTGCCATAGCTGGCACTTTGAAAACGAAGTTTTTATTCTGTCCTGTCCAGTTTGTACCCTGATATGCGTTTAAGACATGCATAGTGCCAACCTCATTTAACTCTCAGAAACTGGACTCAGTGATATAATTTTGGGACTAACTTTGCACAGGTGAAGTATCTGGTTTTAAAGTAAGTTTGCTCTGCTAAATGCTGGACAGCCTTCCAATACTAAAATAGGTGAAAAGGATATGACACATTTTTGAAGGTACATGTTTGAAAGATAAATTCTAAGCTTATAGAGATAGAAGAGTTCAAGTCATTCGAATGTACAGCCCGTGGAGGATCCCATGTCAAAGCAGCAGGACCTCCCCTGGAGGAACACAATCTCTGGAGAGCCCAAGCAGGAGCAGATTTTCTCCTGAATGAAGCTGAAGCCCTCAGAGGATTCACACACTGGAGCAGGATACAAGTGTGAAGAGGAAGAAGTGGCAGAGAGGAGCTGTTACGGATAGACCCAACCCTCAGTCCCCATCCCTTCCTGTGCTGTTTGGAGGGGAAGGCTGATGAGTCAAAAATGAAGGAGGGAAATTAAACTGAGAGGGGCAGGGAAAGGTGTTTTAGTTTTTTCTCTTTGTTTCTCACCATCCAAATCTATTTCAATTGGTAATAAATAAAGTTAATTTTCCCCAGGCCAAGTCTGTTTTGCTCATGATGGGAATAGCTAAGTGCTCTCTGTACCTTTATATCAACTGACAAGCTTTTTCAGCTTATTTACACCCCATCCTCTTGAGGAGGGGGAATGAGAGCATGGCTGGGTGGCTGGCTGGCAGCTGACCAAGGTCATCCCACCACAATAAGATTAGCAATGTTAGGTCTTTTCAATGCTTACACACCATGCTCTCCTTGACTTTTTTTAGCTAGTAAAGATCTGTTCTGGAATAGTATATCAAATAAAAAAGCATTTTTATTATACAGTAATGCTATTGCAAATTCTAGCTTTTAATAATGATACTGAATTCACTGTATTCTTTCCCTACAATAATCACAAAGACTGACATAAGCAGCTTTATGGTACAAGCATATATGTATCTCATGTGAACGAGGTGCTGCCTTCAACATCTATGAGAAATTGTTTTGCTTTCTTCCTCTCCCCTAAGTCTTGTTTTCTATTGAACTGGCCAAACTTAAGCTTCGTTATTAGATTCTGCTTCAGCAGAATTTGGTGGGGATACTACTTCAGCCATGTGTGTTCTTTGTCACTTTTTCCCCAAGCTTTTCCATTTTACACTCTTATTGAAAACAACTATGTAATGACTCTTAAAGTGTCTCTTTATATAACATACCTCCAGTTTTCTCTGGTATTTTTCACATTCCATTTGGCATTGTGAAAGATTCTTAGCTGTTTCTTGTTGCATGAGTTGTACATGTTCAGTTTCAAAGGACTTTAACTTACTTTGGTGAAGAAGTTCAGCTACTTTGCTTTCTGTGCCAAGCTGCATTTGTCAAAACCAAAACAAAAAAAAAAAGGAAAAAAGAAAAAAAGGAAAAAAAGGAAAAAAAAAGGAAAAAAAAAAGGAAAAAAGGAAAAAAAAGGGGGGGAAGGGGAAAAAAAAAAGGAAAAAACAGTTTTGATGATTCAAAAACCCAAGTTTAGAATACATGATAGTTCTGTCAATTACAGGTATAAATTTCAGAAGTTAATACAGTATTTCTAAGACTTTTAATAGGTGTTAGTATGCTTACCTATTAACTATTGAAACATCATTAGGAAAATTCAATACTTTTATAACAACATAACACAGTGTGCTGAAAACTCCATCCATGACTTTTCTGAATATGTGGTTCATGCACAATGAAATGGCAACAACTTTACATTATGCCTTTTTTTTAAAACATGTTAGATCAGTGTAAATCTCCTTCTTGGTGCATAAACGGATGCACTTGAAGTCTTTTAATGGGAGAGATACTAAGGAGATGCTGTCTCCTGTCTTCACCATCATGTGTTACACATGATAGGGAGAAGTGATATTAGCGCATCCCTTGGGATATCCCTTTGGGATATCACAGATACCAACTACACTGCTTTTTCTCATATCCAAAAATATGAAGAAATGTCAGACCTCATTGGTGTATTAATTTCCACAGAACCACAGTTCCTTCTCAAAAAGCAGAGATTAAGTATATTTTTTAGAATATCACTATCAGATAATTATAGGTGACAGATAAATAATATTCCACTTAGAAGTGGCCTTCATTCGTTGTACTCATTACAATTAATAGGCAATCTCAAAGAAGAGTGGTAAAAAAGTTTGTTGATAGAATACTGAATCACTGGAAAGCAGAAAATGAGGGTGATCTGAAGAAAAGAAGAAAGCCTTATGAACCTTACCATTAAATAATTCAAAGGAAATATACGCAAAGTAAATCACAGGTTATAAAAACGATCCTAACCATATACATAAAAGGATGAACTCCTAGCTGACTGCTTTAATTCATAAGTGAGATCCTGGGGTTATGCTAGATAAATCCATGAAAACTTTGACTCTCTTTTAAATAATGGTCAAAGCCAGCATTTTTGGAATTAATGTGAAAGCAATAGAAAAAATACAGAAATCACCACATCACAGTTCCATGCTGTTGCCTGCACACCAAATGCTGACGATCTTTCTAGTACCTCATCTCACATGGAATTTAATAGAACTCATAAAGCATCAGGGAAGGGTAACAAGGATCACCTTTGATAATCAGCAACAGCATGCACTTATACATTAGACTGAGAGGATGAAATTGCTCAAGCAAGCTAGGGCTCTAGAGCTTGGAAAAGAGATGGCATAAGGACAAGGAAGAAGAGAGGACTCTAACATCATGAGGGGCATGAATAATGAGAATAGGAATCAGTTGTATCTTCCAGTAGATGAATGAGAAGGCATCTAATAAAGCTAGCAGATGCAGAATGAAAACAAATAGAAGTAATTCTCCAAATAAGATGCTGTGGCTGCTAAAAATTAACACTTCAAGAGGATACTTAACAGACTTGAAGCAGAGAAATCCTTTGAGAACTACTAAATGCAAGACGGTACTTCTCACACAGAAGTGACTTAACTACAGATTGTTAGAATTGCAGATAAACCTTTAACCCAGCACTGCTGTTAGATTAGCTGACATTTGTCAAATAGCAGTTTTAACAACCACAATTCCATCCTATTTAGCACCTGATCTTTAGGTGGGATTGAGAGTATTTAACAAAAGCAAAGGGATTACTTCAAATATTTCCCTGAGGATTTCAGATGTAGGAATGTTTCTAAGGCAGAAAGAGGAAGCAATTTTCACTAGAATTAACTGGAACAAACAGGTGTCATTATGATGCCTTTTATACTCTGTAGACATGCGTGTATGAGTAAACAGTCCAACGCATGAATGAGATTGTTCCCACACGGGCTGTGTGAGCAGACACTGGAAATTCTGCCTACAGAGCTCAGGAAAAGGTCACTCTTTTTACAAGAGTTTTCTTTTTCAATATTTGTTTTCAAACAGTTACTGCACTCAAACTGCTAAATGCCAATTATCTATCAGGTTATTGAGTACTGCTGCCAATTTTGCTTGAGGATGCTTTTCAAGTGCTGATACTTAAAGTATTTCATCATTACTCCCTGACTGTATGTTTCTATTTTTATTTTACCACACAAAAATAGTTTCAGCACTCTCACATTCTCCACACTCTGCACATGATTGGCTGCAGACAGGACACTAAATCTGTTCTGCTGTACACATTGTTTACAATCCTGGGAAGACTGTTCTGTTCCAAAATGAGTAAGTCCTCACAAAGATACGTGTCAGCCAGCCAACTGATGTGCAATGCCACACACAAACGAAATTTATCTAAAAGTAGTATTTATTGTCAAGAACATATTCATATCTTCTGCCTTTACACACAATAAACAGCAATGCCTTTCTGTACACAGCTTCAGAACCTAAATTAGTCTGAGTTTCAATAGCCTGTTCTGTACAGAATTTACAGAATGGACACATGCATAAACATAGGCCAAGCATGCTTCTCTGGACCTATTTTCTAAACTTTCTGGAAGAGTCCATAGTTCTCTGATGATCTTGTAAGTCTACTCAATCAGCTGGGTGTTTCCAGAGTGAGCTTATCAATTCAATCATGACAATAACTTCAGAAAAACTGTGGGTACTTTATTTTGGAAATCTGAAGAAGCTTACATGTGCATGACCTATTTTATACGGGTAAGGTTATGAAGGGTCAGTTTTCTTTTGACTTTAGTATACAACTGAGCTTATTAGTAACTCCCCCACTGTATCACCATTCATAGTTTCTGTGTCATATTTGCTTTTACTTGGCCAGATAGTATCTCTGGTTTCTTGGCTACTATTTCAGCACAAATGTGTGTGCATGTGTGTACAGAGTCATGTAGTACAATGTCAAAATACATTCCTTAGTCTGCCTAGATGGTCTCCAAGGGAAAACAAAAGAAAACAAAAGCACTCCATGCTTTAATATTACTATTATGGAAGAAAAAAAAATGGAATGCAGGTGTGCAGGATTTTTCTCCACCAAGGAATTTTAGCAAGCCTGATACAATGAAAGAGTAGAGGTTTTTGTCCCATAGAAGAATGAGGGCTCTGAATGAGAAAGAAATTACAGATTGAGTTAATGAAAAAAAATATGGAAAAAGGCTACATGTAAGAATAATCTGGAATGAGGTCTCAATTTCATTATGCCTCTGTGGCATTAGGATGACCAGTCAAAAATACCTGAATTTTGCTAGAACAGAGCAGCCCAACAGTTACCAAAAAGGTTCTTTCTGAAGTAGAATATTCAGAGAGGGACTTAAACTCTGGCTTGCAAGGATGGTATTAAGAATTTTTTTCAATCAGAGGAATTTGTTTTTGCAAATGGTGTAAATGGTATAACAACTTTTCAAAATGTGCATACAGTGAGAGTAAACCAAAAGATTTTATGGTAAAATCATATATTAATCTGTATACTGAAGTATGACAGCCAAGTGTTTTTTTGAACGGAGTAACTACAAACCACATCCAGCACAGCATAACCCAATACTGATATTCAGATTTTTATCATATATGTGTGTAAAGTGTGATTTACACAACATACTCAACTTTTTATACACATTCTGTAAGTACTGAGGTAGTAACCCTAATCCATTTTTACCTAACAGAAATACTTTTTTTTTTACCATTGTCTATCCCATTGACAAAACCCGAGCAGTACTCCTCAAAAGTGTAACTGAACAATAAAGTAAATTAGAAAACAATAAATTTGTAAAACTAAGCATTCAAGAAGCAGCAAAATCCTACCATTAAGCTTATTAATAGGAAAGAATGCCAAGCAGTAAATACCAAGAACATCTTGTGAAAGGAAATCCTACCAAAATTAAAAAAACACCACCTCTTTTTCATTTTGCAAACTTGATTATATTAACCTAAAGCTCTTTCATATATACTTTAAACATTATTTTCAAGTTTAAATATGGAAAAAAACCCTTAAGTTGTGAAATCATCCTGACTCTACAGATGGGTCAGTTCTGGATCTCAGATATTTAGAGTAATTACAATATACTCTCCTATTTGTACAAATGTCTTTGCTTTGGTTCAGTGCCAGACTTGCAGAGAAACCCAAATGCTACAGATATTTCCTCCCTAACCTGTCCTATTGCAAACCTCCTACTTCCAGCCCCAACATGTACTCTAACGTTCCTGCCCTCCTCCCCCTCTGTTCCCAATGCCAGACCAAATTTCTGTTTTAATTCCTTCTACTTGGGGCATCTGTCTCTCCCCTCACCTGTATTCCTGGCCTATTGAGCTTCCATTCCTATCTTATAGCCCTACTCTCCATCTCCTGGTTTTCTTTCTCTCTATTCCTGTATCACCCTCAGAGCTGGGCATCCTTCATCAAATCCTACCTGTACTTCTTTCAATATGATCAAATCCTGGTTCAGCTTCCTCACCTTTTGCGACTGAGTCTGGCTATTAAGGCTCCCCACTTCCAAACAGCCCCAAATTAAGCATGAAAATACAGAACAGAATTTTCTTTACTCTTCATTGCATCACTTGGAGTAACAGGAGGAGTGACAGCAGTCTAGATAGACATAGATTAAAATCAGGCATGTTACACATGTAGCAAACTGTGAGACTCCAGTCTTACATAGCACTCAAAGGAGAATGTTTTCACTGGTTCTCTTTTTGATCCTCAGTACTAAAAGCAGGTTGGCCTGTTTCTGAGCAATTAAAACGTTCCCATGAATTGAGTTCACACACTACCCACTAAGTAACTGAAAACACAGGAACTCTGATCCTTAGCTTCAAATCCTTTCATTGCTCATCTTCCGAAACACTGAACATAAGTCTGATGAGTCACGGATCTGGCTGGTTTCATAAACTGAAAATCTGGTTTCATATTTACTATAAAATGGGCAAAAAAATATATTGTTCTTCAATTAAAACCATGTATTTTATGGAGATTGTTACACTAACTTTACAACCATTTTTTGTCTTTTTTACCATTTATTGCTTCATCAATGTCTATCAAATGTGTTAAATTATTTCTAATCTGGACTAAAATAAAAGACTGCTTAGTAACAACGAATTTAAATACCTCCAACAGAAAAAAAGAAAACCTCTGAGGATAATGATTAAACATAAGATGAAGTGTGCCATCAATAAATTGTTTAAATAATAAATTGTTTGCTGAAATAGTTTAAAATTTGTCTTCCACAGAGGACATGCTGGGATTTTTTCAGCACAGTATTCCTGTTTTAGATTGTTATTAAAAAAAAAAAATCCAGAAACATATACTTTACATTCTAAAGGGTAAACATGATTTAAATGCAAGCTCTTGCCAGATGTTGCATTTGCTTCTTATCAAGTAATTAAACATACAGTTCTTTTGCATGTGGTTTAGTAAGATCTGTTTGAGAGAGAAAGCTTAGAAGCTTTGTTTAAAGCTGCTTGCTTCAAATCAGATTTTTGTGTTTTGCAGCATTTTAAGCATTTGTTATGTATTGGCCTCTGATCCTCATTCTGTCAAAACAGCTTCCTTGGAAGCAACACTTCCACAAACTGTTTTGCAGTCTGTAGGAAGCGCTAGTGCCAAACATCCCAATTCAGCAAGCTAAACAGCAGTTTCACACTACCTGTACTTTCAGGACACTTAAACCCAAAATTACCTATGCAGTAGGTGGAGCTCTTCAGTATGTAGAACCCGTGTATTCTTTCTGCCCTAACCAGACTAATGCCTAGTGTACACCGGATGGGACACTCTTCCCTGCAGTCTCCGATGAGAACATGCAGACTTCCCATGTACTTTTGTGCCTTATGCCAGAGAAAGAAACAAGTTCGTGGTTGCTCAGATGTCACTAACTTGTAATATGACAGGTAAAGAGCAAAGTTAAAGGTGGGGTTGTAGAATATACATATGAAAGGCACATCTTGATGAATTACTATAAAGGTAGCTGCTTATCTTTGTGCTTTTATTCCACTAGGACAGCTACAGTGACCTAATTACCATGACGGGTGTTCAATCTCCTTTAAGAATCGTAAGAATGAACATTACAACAGATGAGTCTGCTTTAGATATATCTGCTAAATCATGCTGACGGCAGTGACTGAAATACATCTTTGTTTCCTTGTCTCTGGACTATGTAATTAGGCTTCCTTTTATTTGACTATGACTCTGTGAAATTTAAGATTCTCTCCTGCACTGAGACACAGCTTCAACAGTAATGGTAGAGACAGCTTCAGCCTAACCTAGCCTAGCCTAGCCTGGCCTAGCCTGTGTTTGGGAGTTGTATTTCAGTCATGAGAATTTAATCCTGGAGCTCTGAATCCAGCCTTCCACTTCCAGAAAGTGCTCGTTTACTTTTGGGCTACTGTAAAGAGGATGAGCAACTCCTGTCATGCTTTTTTCTTTTAAACGAAACAGGATGTGGTTGCTACTCTGTGTTAATTCAATGCTGCTGATGAATGCTTGGTTTGCTCATAGTCTCTTGCCTAGACTGTTATTAGGTGGTTAATCAGCATCTTGACTGAGTTAACTCTTTCATTATTTGATTCAATGAAATATAGTCAAGTAATATAACAGAACTTTATCAGTATAGAGCTATTAATAACCGCATCCTTAAGAAAAAAAAAAAAGGATCGGAAGAAACTAATAAGCATATAATAAGGAATGGAAGATAATTCCTGATTTTCGTCCTCAAAAACTGGGTTTTTTTTTTAGATACATAAATAGAAGACCAAAGTAACCCCAGTAACTTTTAGTATTCTAATGGTAGCTGCTTTTCTCTTTGCCTAAACTTCTTAGTTAAAATACACAATGTTTTATTCTCATTTATGCTTCTGGGGATGATGAATTCTAAGTCTATGAAAAACTGTATAAAAAAGAAACATAGAAATTATCGGCATACATGGCTGGTCAGAGAATACCTATCAGGTCTTTTTTTTTTTCAGGAGATGTAGGCACAGAGATAGCTGGTTTGTGAATCCAAAAAAAGGAAATTATTACCATACAAAATTCTTTGAATAAAATTTCAGAACAACCCCAAAGAAAGATTTCTCTTTTTCAAATAGAAAGGCTATTAAGTAAGTTCTCTGAAACCTAGTGAAGATATACCAAAGGATATAATTTCATAGAATTCTCCTAAGTACAGGACAACAATCTAAGAAAGAAACATAGCCAAACTAAAGGATTCAAACAAAAGCAGCTCTATATCAAGCCAAAAGCAGTCAGAAGACACTGCACAGTTCTATTGTTTCTGGCACAGCCTCAATACACTGTACAAAGCAACCTCTGGCATTGGTGTGCACTAGCACATAATATGTCAAATCTTGAAAGTATGAGAAACATGATGAACTGAGGTGGAACACATATGTGGACAAGCAGCAGAATAAAGATGATTAGATTTCTCATTGCCTAAATGATATCTTTGCTCAAATAGATTAATACCTATATTTTTTTAAGAAGTTCACTTTGAGATGACAGGTTGAAAAGGATCCCTGCTGTGCAATATGATTTTGTCTACTGCACAATCCAAGAGAAAACCCCACAAAGTATATTTATTAAAACCTCATTATGTCTTTAGTCACACTTTCTGTGCACACTATGGCATCTCAAACCATTAACTTTATTGAAACAGTATTCTTATTTCATGGTTTACTTCAGTCCTTGCAAAAATTGCCATGTTAACAAAGCTGAATTTTATACTAAATCAACAAAAAGTCACGGAATAGTAGACAGACTTATCTCTAATAATGCATATTGGTTGGTACAGAATATAATTAATGTGAATTGTAACTATGAAAGGTTTCTTTATGAGAAATATATAACACTTAATGACCTGAATGAAAAAAATGCCAGCAATTTCCTTGGTACAAAACTCTTTAAAAGAAAAATAATTAAAAAAAAATGCTGAAACAAATGCAAGATTGGTAATACTACATAACTATAACTACCAAATTTATGTGAAAGTCTCGAGGTAAACAGTTTATATTCCAAATATGTTGTAGATCCTCTAAAGGGAAAAGACTTTTTTCTTCTTCTTTAATTAATCAATTCACACTAGTGCGGTAACCATTAAAACAGAATACTGCATCCAAATACACATGTGCATACATAGATACACACACATACACATAAAACTCAAACTGAAATCATAAAATCATCCCTGCTAAAGCTAGGAGATGCTTTGACTACCTTTTTTTTTCTTATAAATATCTGAAGTCACAAACTTTAAACTTCTGCAGATACTGAAAAGAAGCTACTGAAAACTTCTGATATATACATATTGGTCAAATTAAAACCATAAACGAACACAGGGAGATGATTTAAGGAAATACACTCTCTGGATATTCATGTTGATAAAATTTGTTACCCATTCTATGGCAACAGCAATACTGAATGTCTCTCTCTTTTTAAAAAAATCTAAAAAGTACTAAAAACACAGGCAGCTATAAACAGAAGAAAAATGTTTGGAATGCCAGGTACCTCCTTAAACCAGTCAGAAATGAACATTCAAATATTTAAGGTCTTAATTCCACAAATTTCGCTAGTATGTAACTAGTAATATCAAACCTAAAATTCTAATCTATACAGTGATGAGAACAAGGAGTTTTTTTTTATGATCAGCAAGGAAAAAATAAAAAAAGAAAATTATATCACTGAAGTTTCCCAGAAAATGAGAAGGAGAGAAATGAGAAAGTAGGGGCAAGTCTTTTGAGACAAGACAAATTGGGAAACCATCAAACAAAGCTCTTCTGACATCTGAAATAGGAGATATGTACAACTACTGTATGAACAACTCCCTTTCCATTTTCCCCCCTTGAAAGTTTGGCGGAGTAGGTCATAAGGTTAGGGTTCAAACTGCCATAATTTAGCAAATGATTGGTATGTCCTTTATATCACACGTAATGGGTTTGATCTCCTGATAAGCCGAGTTCAAAGTACAGGCATACCTTGTTTATCTGTCAAGGATATGTTCCTAAATGTGCTACAGTTAGCAATGATGGACAGCAAAGCGACTTTTCCCTTAAGAATTAATGTACTGGAGGGCCTTGGTGTTTGCACTGACTTTTGAAATAAACAAAATCTTGATACAAGAGGCCAGCTTATTGCTGCATATTTTTCCATTTATTCTTCAGTAAAATTACCCCTTAAAATAAGATCCCAACAATGCAAATGCAAAACAATATTACTGAATAATTCAGGTTGGAAAGGATTTTGGGGTATCTAGTACAACATCTTGCTCCGAGCAAGGTCAGCTATAAAATCAGACTAGGCTGTCCCAAAGGGCAGACTGAACAAACCCTCTTCTCAGTCTGTCCTCATGGGGCAAGTGCTCCAGCATTCTGGTGATTCTGCACTAAATTCAATCCTGTTTATCATTATATTACTCGTATTAGATGTCCTCAGACTGGTCATCCCTTGATACCTTGACTATTCTGCTAATACAGTGCAGGATGCTGTCAGGGTACAATGCTGCTTACAAAAAGACAAGAATGATGTGCATTCACACAAATTGCATTTCCTTATATGCATTTGAATGCTACATAAAAGCTATTCAAATATTAAAAACCATGTACCAAAGACTACTATAACTGCACTTTCAGCAGTTGTTTTATAAGTATGATACTGGAAAAATACATGGATTTCCATCTGTCTTTCAGAATGCAAAGGAACTTATATTAAGCAGCCTGCAGGCCATCAGGCATGCTTCAGAGCAACTGGGCAGCTCAGGGAAGTTTTTGTTAGAACAGTAAAGGATGGAAAGACGTGATAACAGCTAGTAGAGATGGGTCTTACATAATTAGAGGACACTATAATGACAGTTAAGCAGTGGGTAGGGGAGCATTACTGGATCTGTCTTCTTTCAAGTCTAAGATATGCAGTGATAACAACTGGGACACCATTGACATTACCATTAATGGAAAAACAAAGGAGATAGCGTGAAGATCTCTCTTCATTTATATGACTTAAAAACCAAGCTCAGCAACTACAGTTCACCTATAGAGACAATTATCAAATAATAAAACACTGTATACTAGCTGGTTTGTTACAGGTCTTAAGATGTAGAGTAGATATCTGTGTGTATTGTTAACCCAGAAATGAAATATAGATTGCATAGACTGCTTCTAAAAATTGTTTTCCTGAAAGGTACAAGTCCTTCAAACCTACCAGAGAATCTTTTGAAGATATTGTAGGAACGATAAACATTCCTAGAAAACAGCATCAATAATTTGAGAGAGTCTGGAAGATATTCTTACAGCCCAAAACGAAAGGAGCTATAGTCACAACCTGCATGCTCTTAAAAGCTTCAAGAAGAGTAATAAATGAGCCCTGAACAGATACATCACTAAACTGTTTAAGACACTAATGAAACAATCTCATTTCTTTTCATTTCTGAGCAGGAAAAGGTTGAATGAATCTAAGTTTTCTTTCTATAAAGCAGCCTATCCCAATAAATTCTTCAGTTATCAAATTATCCTATATTACCTGCTGAGAGGCATGTGAAAAATGAAAATACTTCAAAAATGCAGTAACTATTTTGAAAAATAATCAGTGAACTCCAAGCTGTCTCCACTTCTGAGCACATCTGCTTTCACAACATACTTTTCTGTATTTTATCTGTTGTGTGACAAGTTTAACTATTTTTAGACAGACACAACTTTGCTTTTATACAGCTTTTCTACTTTTCCTGCTCCGAATTGATTAATTTGAGAAGAGGAGCATTGTTGGAAGCAGCTAAAAAAAAGAAAAAAAATAAAAATCCAGGTTTGAAAAGAAGAAAATAAAGTCAGAATTGACAAATTAGAGGGTACATTAACAGGCTCTGCAATTCAAGTTTCAAGATTACCTCCTAACAAGCCTTAGATGTGATATAACCATCACCTGGCTCCTGAGAAACCATAGCAAAAAGCACTGAAATTTATTTTAGTGAACATATAATTCTTAGAATAAACAAGTTTTCTGTTTCTCCACTACTTCTAAGCTCTCTTCTCCCTCCCTACATATTTTTGTCTAGTTTTTGCATTTTCCTCCCATTATCTCCATTCCCTCTCACCATTTAAGCAATTATTTACTCATATTAAGTATCACAATCCCTACAATAACAACATCTGAGAAATAATTTATCTTCTTTTTGTAGTGGACTGTAGAATAAATGTCTCTTCTTATGTGTTTTTTCTTCTCATGGGACTTGTAGACCAGACAGAAAGGGATTCTGCAGTTACATTGCAAATAAAAGACAGACTAGGGACAACATGGGCCATCTCCAGAAGCTAATAGGAGAACTGGCTACCCTGGAGTTGGAGAACACTCAAGTTCTCAGTGACTTCTCTGCATCAGCCTTCACTAGTAAAGGCCCTGACCACACCACCCAAGTCTTGCAAGGCAGATGCAGGGACTGTGAGAATAAAGACCCTAGGCCCACTGTAGGAGAGGATCTGGTACAAGATCATCTTAAGAACATGAACGTACACAACTCCATGGGACCTGATGAAATCCATCTGCGAGTCCTGAAGGAGCTGGTGAATGAAGCTGCTAAGCTACTGTTCATCATATTTGAAAAATTAGGGCAGACAGGTGAAGTTCCAGATGACTGGAAAAAGGGAAATATAACCCCCATTTTCAAGAAGGGGAAAATGGATGACCCAGACCTGTCAGTCTCACCTCTGTGCCTGGCAAAATCTCGGAGCAGATTCTCCTGGAAGGCATGCTAAGGCACATGAAAAACAACAATGTGATTGGTGACAGCCAGCATAGCTTCACTAAGGGGAAATCCTGCCTGACTTATTTGGTGGCCTTTTATGATGGGGGTGTTGGTCAATGAGAAAATGAACATGAGCTGGCTCACAGCCCAGAAAGCTAATGGCATCCTGAGCTGCATCAAAAGGAATATGACCAGCAGGTCGAAGGAGGTGATCCTGCCCCTCTGCTCTGCTCTCATGAGACCTCACTTGGAGTATTGTGTGCAGTTCTGGTGTCCTCAACATACAAAGGACATGGAACTGTTGGAACAAGTCTAGAGAAAGGCCATGAGGATGATCAGGGGACTGGAGCACCTCCCATATGAAGACAGGCTGAGAAAGTTGGGGCTGTTCAGCCTGCAGAAGAGAAGGCTGCGTGGAGACCTCATAGCAGCCTTCCAGTATCTGAAGGGGGCCTACAGGGATGCTGGGGAGGGACTCTTCATTAGGGACTGTAGTGACAGGACAAGGGGTAACGGGTTAAAACTTAAACAGCAGAGGTTTAGACTTGATATAAGGAAGAAATTCTTTACTGTGAGGGTGTTGTGGTACTGGAATGGGTTGCCCAGGGAGGTAGTGAATGCTCCATCCCTGGCAGTGTTCAAGGCCAGGTTGGATGAAGCCTTGGGTGATATGGTTTAGTGTGAGGTGTCCCTGCCCATGGCAGGGGGGTTGGAACTAGATGATCTTGAGGTCCTTTCTAACCCAAACTATTCTATAATTCTAAGACAATCCCAATTCTCAAATATTCCCTGTTCCAATTGAGTACCTGGAGACTATAACCTTTTCTTCTTAACTTCCAGATTGTAGTGTATCATATTTTCACTGTGGAATAGAAAGATGAAGCTCCTACTACTTTGCATATTCAGTGCTTGTATCATTTCATCCCTGCCAACATCCATTCTTTCTGCTAGGACCTTTAGAATCCACATCCTTCACACAACCAATGAAGCAAATGAAGATGCAATTCTTGTACTCAGCATAGCCATATTGTTAACATTAACTCCTTCGATAAAAGGAACCCATTCACTGAACAATATGTTAAGCCGTTGCTTTAACTCTTTGTATTTTTATGGTTTACAAGAAAGACTTCTGCTGAATGGAGACTTAGATGTATATAGGAAATACTTATTTCCCTTTAAACTTCAAAGAATGAACAGTAGCACTTCAGTCTGACCATGCTAGTTAACAGGTTTGTGTGAATACTTAGGTCATGATTGAAAAACAGTTGTACTTCAGTTACCCTTATTTTGTGTGATATGTAATTCTTTTGCCTTTTTTATTACAAGATCGTTTTAAGTAGATGGAGGTGTTTAATATTTTTCCACAGTATTTTAAACTCTGTCCCACACTGAGTTCCATTCTCAGCATTCCATTCCTCCACTGTTAGAAGTCTGAACCAGGTTGGAACCAGACTCTAAGCTTGTCTAAAAGCACTTAATAGGCTAACAGTTTAACTGCCTTAAGTCAAAATGGAGTCAGTCTTTCAGAAAACAAGAAAATCTGCTTACTGTCAGCTGTTCTTGAAGATGCAGTGTTTGCAGGTACATGACACTGAAACATGCTTGTCTTAGCAATGCTAATGGGGCACACAGCGTAATACTTTGCTGTTATATAACAGGGGTGGAGTTTGGCTCGTATTTTCACTTCTTCCCAATCTCAGAATTCTTGATAACCATAAATGGACATTCAAATGCAAGCAATAAAGAGGGTGTGCTGCAAAATTGCATATAGAAAAAAAATACCTTAAAGAACAGTTATAGGAAATTTGATTTCTGCTCCAGGACACGTACAATGTAAATAACTCCAAGCTGTATTCCTCACAAAATCACCATGAGTATGGGTAGGGAATCTGCAGTAACAAATGCAGAATTACCATGCTGCAAGCAACATAAAGGTTTTGAGGAGTTAAAACACAGCAGTACAAATCTAGTCCCATTACCTCAAAAAAATACAATAAAGTAAGTCAAGAAGCCAAACCCAGGACACTCAGACACGCGTTAACAAGTACTTCCTCACAAGGCTACCCAATGCCTGTGACAAGTAAAGAAAACTCTGCTTCTGACAATCTAGCAGTACTCCTTTGTAGGGATCTGTGGCTTACATGACAAGACCCAATTTCAAAGCAAAAATTTCAAGAATACTAGCTGTCTCCTCAACTTCTGTGTAGAAAGTCTTCTTATAAGAACTTTACTAGTTATATTTCCACTAGCAGAATCCCCACTGTTACAGGGTGTTGGAGATTTACCACATAGATTATTCTGGTCAGCAAAAGCAACACAGCAAAAACACTCAGCTTTCACAGATATGAAGTAAAAAAAAAAGCCCTTCTCAAATTCATTCCTAATTCATCCAAATTTGAAGAGAAAGAGATACACCTACAATTTCCTGTTGGTGTCTAAATTAAGATTACCAATCTTGCATGGCCTCCAAGTTCTTTGAAGAGAACTTTTGAATTATCACTCCTCACTTCATCTGTCTGGGAACATGCAATTCTATTTGCTAATATGTTCAAGACTCCTGTCAGTTGATGAACCGATTCCATTAACTCAGTAATTCCTAAGTGAGAAGAACTCATTTTCATTATTTGTTAGTAAATGATATAAAAATAGAGTTGCCCCATCATTATTCGTATAATGATACTGAATTTATAGGCAGGGGACTTTGTGAAATTTTTTCCTATTCTTAAGTTCCAGGGATATAGCAATGTTAACTGTCTTCCAGTGTGAAGATCAAGACATCAGCAGATTACTGGAACGAAGTCCTTAGATGAGGTAAGAGGTCTCTGCCATGGGAGTGAAGATCTTAGGAAATTAAGATCAAAAACCAGGACATCCATCCAAGTTTCCTGTGTTTGTCAAGAAGCTCACAGATCCTGTCAGAAAAGACTTTCTGGAATTTTTAATAACAGCTCTTTTTTGTCAGTGTTTTGGACCTTGCACAAAATGTCCATTTTCTCTCTTTAAAGCAGACTAAGCAAAACATGAGTGGCAAATATGAGAAAGTTACCTTCAATAAGAAAGCTACAGTTGGAGGTGACACCCCTGGAGAAGTGAAGAAAAAGCAGAAATCACAGTATAGTTCTGGACCTGCATCAGTGCAGCTCTGTATCCTCAGCTTTGTATTGAAAGGGACTTAGTATGAGAATGTAGGACTGTTGATTATAGATGACATGCATCAATACTGATAAACAAAGGAAACTATCCTTAGACTTGAGTGTACGAATGTGCATATTGGAGACAAATACCTAAGGGAATCGGTATTTAATGAAAAAGTTGTTACTTCTGAATGAATGCTGCTAAGGTTTGAAATTTACTTGGCCACAGCAGGTTTTTTAAGAGATTTGGGCTTTCAATTATAGAGAGCATTTTTCAAGACAGTAGTTCAATACAGAAGTTAGGCAGAACTGTAAATTAGTCTTCACTTAAATTCGTGATGAAACTAATAACAGTGTATGAGCAGACCAGTATAAAGCTAGATCAGATATTCAAAACCACAGTGAACTGTGTATATATAGCCTTAGATAAAGTCAAAAGTAACCATGAAGTAACCACAGCTTGTCTGACCCAGGTAAAACACAGGGCTTTCCTGAATTAATTCTTGTTTGAATTAAAAAGTAATGGCAAGAATAAAGAATACCTACTTTGAGAGAAAAAATACTGTAGATATGTGTCAAATTCTGAACACGGATTACTTGAAGTGGCTCACAGCTTAAACTTTAGCAATTCAAGGGAACTTCTCCCATTCAGAGTAATAAGTATTGAGCTAATTCAACCAACATTGCAGAGAAAAAGAATACTTAGTATTTTATCCCATCCTAAAATTGTTTCCTCAAAATAAAAGAAATTGTTCTTTATGAATCTCTGTTTCCTAGCCACAGAACGTAACATAATTTAACTTGTTTGCTTATAAAGCCAAATAAATTATTGGTTATTTGCTACTTTCTACCACACAAAACATTATAAATTGATCAAAGAATAAATTTTTTTAGAACTGCAGAATCATGCCTGTTTAACCCACTATGGATGTTTTGACTTTTTGTTGCCAGTGACAAGGAATACCTTTCTCAAGTTTCTTTGCTGGACTTTAAAGAACTACTTGTAGGTTTATAAAGTCAATTACTTCGACAGATATCAGATGTTGTTACTTCAATGCCACATTTAGGGGCTTGAAAAAAAGCAAAATATTCAGAACAACTACTTTACTTATTGAGATAAAGGCATACATATTTTTAGTACCACAGAACTAAAATTGTCATCACTTAAATACAATAGTGTGCCAAGATTTTTGGTACATTAAGTGCTGCACTGTTGAATCTGTGCCATTACCTCTCTTATGCTCCCACAGTACTTTGAATTAATAATAGACACAGAATTATTACATATGATGTCACATAATTCAGTGGTTTTGTCTTATTAATATTTTCCCTTTATTTTTCAGATTTCCATTTACTCTATGACCTTATATTCTTGCTAAAAATGATAAACTCTTGTGAATTATTCTCTATAGCACATGGAATAAATTTAAAGGCTCTAGATGATCATGTCAACATTAAAATAGGACAAATATGTTGCTTTGGCACAGTAAAGTCAAATCCAGGCCACAAAAGTTTGGATTATGTACAGACAACTCCCCTCTTCACCATTCCTTAGATGCTAGCATTTACACATACTCTACAATATGAAAATAGAAACAATAAAAAAAAAAAACAAACAACCTTGCAAATATATTTACTTAAACTGAGGAATAAAAAAAAGGCAAAAAAATGAAATTAATTAAAGCAGAAATTAGAACTATTTCTTTCAGATACTGCAGATTTACTGAATTGGAACATAATCCTTGATAGTTTGTACAACCAACATCTACACCTCAAGTACCTGTAACTCTAGGCTAGATTAAGGTAATACTAAATTCATTTTTTTCTACTTTGACCTAAGTTAACTAATGTTTGAGTGTTTTCCTACATTTCTCAGCTGTAACAGCATCTGTCATTCTTGGCTTGGACGCAAGCTCTTGTATGAATGCAAGCAATCTTTTTTTGCTTCTTTAGAAATGCAGGGTATGTTTAACAACTGTACTACGGATCTATAGGAATCTAAAGCATGTGTTTAAAGTAATTCAGTGCATGTCTCAGATCATGGTCAAATACAGCATGCAATATGATTGATAAAATAAACAGCACGCTGCAGTACTTCATACTCTTACTAAGACAGAAGGAACACAAACTTTGCAAGAGGAAAGTTAAGTAAAATACACAGTAGGAGAATTATAACTTCCATATTCATATTTTATGGATTTTATGAAAAGTCTATTGCTATTGTAAACACTTTTGTCAGATTTCATAATTTATTTTAAGTTACAACAACAAAAGTAACCATACTTTGTGCTCTGGTACTATTCTGTGAATTCCAGTTTCCACAGCTCTAATGGCATGGACAGTTTCCATTCTGCATTTCTCACTGACTTCTAATCAGTTTATGCAGCTTAAAAAAAAAAAAAAAAAAAAAGAGGTAGAGGTGAAAAGAATGCCAAAAAGCAAAACAGATCTAAAAAACCTCCCAACCAGACCATTTGACATTAAAAGACACACAAGAAAAGAAACCTTTCTAAAGTACTATTTTAAAAGTTTCTTTCACTTTCTGTGATTTAAAAACCAAGCTGCCATCTTTTGCCACTAAATTTCAATAGTGAAATTGTATGCGTGATATTTGGGTTGTATTAAAATTAGTTTTTCCTCAAGGCCTTCTCAAAGTATTACTACTTCTGTAAGTATTATTAGTTCTCAAAGTATTATCATTATTAGCATGCAATAACAATGAAGTTTCTTAAACTGTAATAGGAAAAAAAGGACAAAAAATAACAAAAGGAATAGTTCTTGAGCACAATTCAATTGGTAGGGCTAGAACTTGGATTTTTGTGAAGATCTAGAAAACCATTTCTATGCAATCAGTGCTGAATGGCAAAACTATTCTTCCATTTGACACAATCACATTTCCATTCCCTTTAAATTAGGTTTTCTCCTCTTTTAGGTGATTCTCATTATATTACCACCACAGATCCAGAAACTTAATTTTTATTTTGAAAAATATACAATGGTTCCAATTTTCAAACAAATTTTGTTTAGCATTTAGGAAGATTGTTTTTAAATGGTTTTAACATTAATGTAGGAGTAACAGAAAATGACTGCTTCTAGTCATGTTTAAAGATCATTGAATTGGTATGAAATATGCACACATTTGAGATCAATGAAATCTTTTTCAGTGATCATACAATTACATGTAATGTTTAGATATATATTCATCTGTCATACGAATGTACTAGTACACCAGTAAATACTCTAAGTGTTTGTAGCATGAATCATACATTACAATTTGTACTGCTGCCATCTTGGCATCAATCTGAATATAAAAAGATTTATTTGTAGGGTGGTAAGTGGAGTAGGAAGGCCAAGACAAGTACAAAAACTGCTGGAACTGCAAACATTAAGAAAAAATAAGAAGCACTAATATCATAAGAAGGAATTTCAGAATCTAAGAAATGATGCTTAAACATATCTATTCATTTCACTGACTAGCTATAATAAATATGAAAAATATTAAAGTGTAGGCAAGTGAAAGGTAAAAGGTAAGCATATTGCTTGAACTGTAACATAATTTAAATTACTCTCTTCCTAGACCTCAGAGCATACTGAAAAGGCGTTTTTACCGAACAAATGTTTTCTATTTAATAGGACACAGAAGGATAGTCCATATAACAAGTAATTAACAAAACAAATGTGGTTAAACCCCACATATTTCTAAAAGTAATATTAGTCAACATTTTCCATAACCATTAAATCTGGCAGCTGCTAAACAGAAGTACAGAAGAATTAAAATTTATGCAATTACAAAAATTACAGAGAAACTGGTGTATTTTGTATTATGATTTTTCAAAGCTCATACAGAAAAGAAAATGCCCTGACAGGTTTGTGTGAATTGTTAAATTATAAAAACAATTACAATATTTGCACTTTTCACAAATGTTATTGTCCCCTACCCCACTTCAGTAATGCAAGTTCACATTGATAAGTATCATATACCAAAGCTAAAATTATAACTTCTGAGACCTAGTTAATTTCTTTTTTTAGGCATTTCAATTTTTATATGCTATTTACACATTGTCAAATAGCTGAAGATTTGGGGGAAAATAATATTAAAAAAATAGATTAAAAATATGCCTCGGGAATTGTTGCTTAGGCAATCATATCACATCTCAGTCTAGGCTGTGGAAAAGAAAGACAGGGTAGGAAAACATAAATAAAACCTCTTCACAGCCAATCTACTCTTATCACACTAATAAGGTTGGTTTGTATTTCACATCAACTGAATTTTGCTAAATTCAATTCTAAAATGCTTCAAAAGCTTCCTCTATGAAACTGTTGTAGGGCTTAATTTTGTCAATGGCTTGACATTCATGTGACTATCTTGTATTATATCATTATCCTACCACCTATAGCTTCTATCTTAAAGACTCCATTGTTAGACAATACAGTTCACTACTACATCAGCTATGTACATTTAAGACCACTAAAGTGCAGAGAGGGTGGAGGCAAGCTTTTTTCAGTAGTGCGTAGTGACAGGACCAGAAGCAAAAGGCAGAAAGTGAAAAAAGGAGGTTCCATTTGAACATCAGGTAATAATTTGTTTTTTACTGTGAGGGTAACTGAGTACTGGAACAGGTTACCCAGAGAGGTTGTGGAGTCTTCATCCTCTGAGATATTCAAATGCCATCTGGACATGATCCTGTACAGACTAGGCTCTAGGTGGCCCTGCCAGAGTGGGGTGGTTGGACAAGATGACCTTCAGAGGTCCCTTTCAAACTCAACCATTCTGTGATTTTTTTTTTAAACTAGGTTTAGAAAGGGTTAGGCATCTACGTGTAAGTTGTGTCCCCAGTATGAGTGGTAGAAATCTAGTCACTGCAGTCAAAGGTTATAGAGAACCCTTTGCAGTACTGAGGCAGCAACCTTGATTTGGTCAGCTGAACAGCTCTCCAAACCCCACTGATTCTGCTTAATAAATTTTCACTTACTATAATGATATCTTAGATGTCTGCAACTCTGTAGTACCCATGCTAAGTACACGTACATTTAGGTGAGCTGTGGCTCATGTTGAGTACTTGGAGCAAAAAGATTCCACATCTTCCAGGGTGATGTGCCTCTCTCATAGACTGGAGAGCATGATTATCATTGCTACATTAAAAGAATAATCACAATACAAAATAAAAATGTATATATAAACAGGAGTTAAGAATAGGGCTAGAAAACTTAAAATGGTGTCTGTTTTCATCAGACACTTAGAAGACAAGACAGTCTAAGGAAAAGGATCTAGATTCATTACATGATATCAGGATAACTAAACAGCTAACATAATCCAGCTATGCAAAAGACAGACAGTTCCAGGAATCACTAAGACACATCTAGTGGAAACGATGGTGTCATACAAGATAGAGCGGGAAATTATGTGAAACACTATTCAGAATTCCAGTTATTCCAGTTGAAGGAAGGTCACGATTAAAAGAAATGGTACTCAGATGTTCAAGAGAACAAGGAATCTATCCCAGGAGAAGTCAAATAAGCTATAATCTAGGAAAATTAAGATTTTTAAGAGGGCAAACCAACAGATGTTTAAGTATTAATGGCAGTATCAGAACTCCTTGTTATAAACCAGAAGAAAATAATCTTAGAAATTAAAACACCATCTGAACATGACAACTAGGCTAGAATCATAGAATGGTTAGGGTTGCAAAGGACCTTAAGATCATCTAGTTCCAACCCCTTGCAATGAGCAGGGACACCTCACACTAGAACAGGTTGCTCAAAGCCCTATCCAACCTGGCCTTGAACACTGACAGGGATGGAGCATTCACAAATTCCTTAAGCAACCTGTTCCAGTGCCTCACCACCCTTACAGTAAAGAACTTCTTCCTTATACCTAAGCTGAATCCCCTCTGTTTAGGTTTTAACCCATTACTCCTTGACCTGTCACTACAGTCCCAGATGAAGAGTGCCTCTTCAGCATCCTTGTAGCCCCCCTTCAGATACTGGAAGGCTGCTATGAGGTCTCCATGCAGCCTTCTCTTCTCCAGGCTGAACAGCCCCAATATTCTTAGCCTATCTCATTCAGGAGGTGCTCCAGCCCCCTCATCATCCTGGAATAGCTTCCACTAGAAACATTAGAGATCAGAGGTTAATATATGAAAAGATGGTTACATGCAATGACAAAAGAATCAATGATCCAAAAGGCTCATTCTCAAAATTATGTTTATAAGCCTTATAGGTAACTACTTTGCTACCAATATCCACATTTGTAGGTTTATTCGCTAGTTTGTTGTTTTTTGGATTTTTGTGTTTTTTTTTTTTTTTGTTGGGTTTCTTTAATAATGGGAAAAGAAATGCAAAAAGGCAATTAACATAGCTTTAAAATGTCTAGAAGTTGTATTAATTGCTTTTTTTTTTGAGGATTTATGTGACCAAAACTAATCCCCCAAATTATTTTTCCTCTTTTGTGGCATTTTGCTTAACTTGTGCTTTATATATGTTAATACATTTATCACCAATAATTCTCGGTAAATAACTTCTAGGTAACACCAAAACTTGTTTAAATAATTAGGGAGACTAAGAGGGAAAGGACAAGGTCTTGAACTTCCTGAGCAAGTGCTTAAAGTATTTTACAAAAGAGGCAAGCTTAGCCATTGCCTCCTATTCTAACAGTGTACTGGAGTGAACTCAGTGCTTTTGAATGAGTTAGCCATGATCTAATAAAAACAGGCCCTTCAGGGACTTGAACAGGGTTCAAGTACCTCCCTACCCATATCAAAATAAACACTTAATTTTCCAAACCAGGAGACTTCCGAGCATGCATAGGAACCTCTACATAGATATGCTCCAATCTGGAATGCAGACTAATTTTAAGTGCCTCTGAGGTTAGGTGGTGCTTGAAAACAGGAGGTATTGGTAAGACTTCAGTGGAATCTAGTAAAGGAAAATCTGCCTCCATAGATCACTATGACAACCAGCTGGAAAGCCATTAGTATGTGCAAGGCCTGTATCTTAGCAAACATATCAAACCAGTACATTGTAGTGGACTGCCCCGGCTGGATACCAAGTGCCCATCAAAGCCACTCTATCACCCCTCCTCAGCTGGACGGGGGAGAGAAAATACAATGAAAGGCTCATGGGTTGAGATAAAGACAAGGAGAAGTCATTTGCCAAATTACCGTCATGGGCAAAACAGAGGAAAATTAATTTAGTTAATTACCAATCAAATCAGAATAGGACAATGAGAAAATAAAAACTAAATCTTAAAGCACCTTCCCCCCACCTCTCCCTTCTTCCCAGGCTTCACTCCCAAAAGACTCAACGAGAACGATGGTAAAGCATAAAAGCTCTAAACCTCATGAATAGTGAAGCTATGCTGAACTTATTGAACTCAGAAAAGACAGGCAGGACTCACCTCACCTTGCTTCAAGTGTTTACAACGTGGGTATCTACATCTAAACCTGTCATGTCAACTCCCTTTATAAGTCAGTGCAAAGGAACAAATACTTCATGGACATGATTTCATTCTGGCATAGGCATTTAAAGTTAGACAAGACTGATACCAGCCACAGTAAAAGCTGTGCTGAAGTCCATGTAGCATTTACTTTCTTTTCTCAGAAACTAATGTTTGAACCCTTTTGTCTATCATCAATCTTCTGCAAGTTACAAAACAACTTAGACATAATGGAAGGAGAAAAATGTACTTACATTTTTCTGACAAAATAACTAAGACTCTCTATCCCCTAAACTAACATTTTCCTCTCCTTTTCATGATTTCTCCTTGATGAATATATTTAAGACCAACTGAATGGGTAGAGGAAGGGTTTTTAAATCGGTTTCCTTTGTACGTTATATACCACACAACCAAGAGAAAAAGGATCCCAGGATATCTTTAAATGAAAGGCATAGTAATCAAGTTTTAAATGATTCCCCCATCTTCTAATAAAAAGCTAAAGAAATTTTAAAGGGTAGTAATCTCAGTAAGAGCTTGCTGATAACATGGTGTTTCATTGTGGACAACTGATGGTTAAAGTTGCGACAGAAAATAATCACAGATACCCCTAACATGCATATTAAATTGATGTGATAAATGCTGCCAATTTGAAAATATTTAGTGTGGTATTCAAATCCAGGCTGCAGAAATGTGAGTGTGGCTAAGCATAGACATCAATATGTGAGCAAAGTATCTATGATCCCAGACACCAGGAAGCTAGGACAAGGAAGTTAAAATATGAGATATATTTTAAGTAACAGATAAATGAAAATAAACTATCTCACCAGTGGAACATTGGTGATTGCTAGTTGGTCTTTTGTTTGTTTGTCCATTTGTTGTTTTTGTTTTGATTTGGTTTTAAATCTAAGTATGCCTGGTCTACCTCTCCATTTTTCTCTCATTCTACCCTCATTACGCATAAGTCCCTTTTAAGCATATTACTTAATCTTAAGTTCTTTTCTAATATTTGAACTGTCAAGGTAACTTACTAAGAAACAGACTTGGAAGGTTGTAAAATTAAGAAACTGTAAAATAAAATAGCATGAAATTTTGTAAAATTCAGTCAATACATCTGAAGAAAGCCATCACTTGCCTGGCTAAAGTGTTCCATTTACAACACTTTGCCTGTATCCCTTAAGGCTTTTTCACAAAAGTATTCTCCATATTTTACAGAATGATTAAACCAAAACATGCTAAAGGTGAAAAAAAAACAAAATAGAAATAAGACCTCTGTAAATGCTTTTATGCTTATCACAAAAGACACTTCTGCATTATGAAATGTCTACTCACAATCATCATGTTAGTAAAATATTACTTGGAAGCAGTTTCTAAAACTGGATGTAACATTCACTTACATGTATCTGCCAAGTTTTTAGATGTTTTAGAAGCTAAACTAAAACATGTTGAAAATGACTCTTTGTGGTACCAGAATATGTACTGTAGGAAATAAGAACTCATTTACAAGTGGGAGAAATACACTCACACTTCATCTGTGGGAATTCACTAGACTTCCCTTCCAGTAAACATTATATTTTAAAATAATCCTGGAAAATATGTTTCTTTTAACTGAAGTTTATGAAAAAATTTAGACAGCTGGCATAACAAAAGAGACTTACAAAGATAAATGTGAAAACTATCTTTAAAAATAATCCACAAGTAATTCTGCCAAAAGATATCAGTTTAGCAATAAAAAGATTGCAATTATTTTTGCTTATTCTAATGGTCAAACTAAAACTGTTTAATACAGTTGTTCTGTAAAAAGAGATAACCATCGGAGAAAAAGACAAAAGGAAGATTTGATTATTTTACTAAACCGGACCCATGGCACGCAAAGAACTTACCATAACATGGCTCTTTTCTAACTTGTAGCATGTCAACTACTTTCTGCTCGTCTGCACACTTTAATAATGCAAGTACCTTGCAGCAAATGCATTACTTAATTTTTTTTTTCTTTCTTTGAAAATAAGCATTCATCTGGAACCAAGAAAATAAACCGACATGTACCCCATATATATATGCGTATTGAATACTTTGAAAAAAGACCAGAACTTTGACATAACACAGAAATTAGACCCAGATTTCACAACTTGTGACTGGGAATAGAGTCATAAGGGACAAATCTAAAACTAAAAAGCTCAGCCTCACTAGCTTCTAAAAAAAAGTCTGAAATGAACATGCAACAGACAAAAAAGATGAAATAATTCCTCACATGGATTTACGTCTAAAAAAATCTTAGAATTAAGGTATCAGTTGAGGCCTCATTCCACCTGTTTCTGGCCATTACACAGGAGCATGGGATTTATATCAGTCACAGTCACGTTGTGTTCATCCTCTACTCTTTAGAGAAACAGTTTGTATTGAGTACACTCAGAGATTCAAGAGTCAGTTAATTGCCTGAAGTGAGAGGCATAGGAAGACAAGTGAAGGACTAGGGTTTCTAATTACTTTAATCTACTTAGAGTACCATTTTTGTGTAAGATGGTACTCTAAGTATCATCAAAAAACCCTAAAACTTTCTCTTCTTCCTGTGGAGTTCTGATGAGGACAAATTCTTCCCCCCTCAACAACCCACAATGACCTCTAGTGACCCCAGCAATGTATCCAAGGTATATATAGGAAGAGGTAAATTTTTGAAGCATCTTGATACTTAAGATCCACGTATTTCTGGAAAAGGAAAAGTTAAGATCTCAGAGCAATCAGGGTAAACATCAATCAAAATTTCAGAAGGGATGAATCAGTGCACTTCCATGTCAACAAACACTTTCCATGAAACGCTTAGAATATCCACAAAAACAATTCCAGATGACAAGTTTCACACCAAAGCTTAAACTAGATTATATACATAGACATGCAGGAGTATTTATTATGTTAAAATATCAGCCAAGAGTTGCAGCATTTTGACAATATATCCAGTATTTGAATTTTAGAAGAGATATACAAGTAGGCTTGCAAGTGCAAGTGTATACATTTACATTTTATGTGCTTGTTATAAAATCTAACATTTTATGAAAAGATTAAATGACAGATAGGTATAAGCATTTTACATAATGCCCAAGCTTTATCTCAGAGGAACTTAAATTATATTTTAAGTAAGCTTATTTCTACAACTACACTGCTACTTGATGGAAAAAGTTGACTTTCCTTTAAGAGAAAGTTTCTCATGTTATGCTGTCTATATACATATTTATTCTGCGGGTAAGAAGCTGGCATAAGCTGTTGCACTTGGAACCTGTGGCAAATGGGGTACCTGTCAGCAGCACACATATACACAATCCCTACCCTTTCTATGCTGCCCGAGAGGAGTTTGCATGGTGATCTGTGCAACATTGTCATCAGTAGTCCACATTAGTTTCCTTTCAAGTACAAACCCCTGCTATTAAATGGGGCTTACAAGAAAGGGTTGGGCATTATATGCTCCTATAAGCAACATCTTAATGAATTCTACCTAATGGTAAAAACTACAGAAGCTCTTTATTACTTGTAGCAAAGCCCCCTGGTTTTACTCTCTTACATGCACCTTCCATTCCATTTCTGTTGGGTTCCTTCACTTCCCAGGTTCTGTCGTTCCTGCCTTTCACTACACTTCTCCTAACACAGAATTACAAATCCTCTCTCTAATCATCACTAGCTACAATCTACAACAGTCCAGCATACCTGCTCCTCAGAGGGGAGCACTACAAGGTGCTCTCCTCAGAAGCCTATCAAGAGAAATGTTCCCATCTCACTTCAGTCTTGCTAAAGTTCTGTTTGTAAGTAACTTTTCAAAAATTTCTTTAAATATAAAATCAGTTCACACCTGTATACTCACTGACACCTTAACAAAATCAAAGTAGTACTACCCTTCTTGGTGTCCCCATGATTCAAATGCCATGTCACGTCTAAGTGTCACCATGGCTATATGATGTTTGGTAAAACTGCTGCTAACCTGTCATATTACCAGCCTATAGCTATTGAGGATAAAGGTATTCCTTGGCAAGCTCTTGAACTCTGGTTAACTATATGTTGAACATTAATTGCACATTCATTTTGCAGGTTTCACAGAACAGCCTTACAGAGTTACCCAGATAGCCATATCATAGACACAATTATGCCTTTAGATTGTTAAGCTAGAAACACAAACAGCTGTAAAAATTGTCTAAATAGCTTTGCACTGAGAACATGGCCTTTCCATTATCCAATACGTGATGCAATACTTTAGGGCTGAAGGCATGTAGTTTCAAAAAAATTTACTGGTCTTCCTGAATGTAAATAACTCTGAGCCAACCTTGACAAAATCCGGGATACATTCTTGAGGAAATCCTATCTAGAAACAAGACCAAACAAAAGGGAAGCCAGCTCTCCAACCATGGTCTTCCCACTCTCTCCTCATCAAGAAACTAGTCACCAGACAAGCCAATCTCATGAAGAGAAAGAGCAGCAAACAAGCTGTCATGGACTCACATGGTTGTTCCATCAGTTCTGAATGGTGGTTTCCTCAGCTGGGAGCGCTACATGTACGTATCATATGTCTTCTTTTGGGAAGTCCTCAATACGATTAATTAGTCACATTCAATGCTGGATGGACTACTGCCCAAGGCAAACAGCTCCCAGTGGCTTACAGCCTGAAAGTAGCTTGGGCTCACCAATATACACTGTTCTGGTAGCATGCTCATGAGCAGAATATGAAGGTTCTTTGTTTACTTATATTCCTTCATTTATTCATTTACAAATGGACTAGCTTGCACAAATAACCTAATATATATATATATAAATCTTAAAAAGAACTCCAAAACATTTTCTTCAGATAAGTGCTTTCATTTATATTTTGTCATCACCTCCAGCCTAGACTTTTCAAAGGGACACAAAGCAAGCATACGGGTTGAGATGTCCCTGTTTCATAGCTTCTGTTCTGTTCTACACAGAACAGCTGTATGTAGACTAGTCATAGTGTATCAGACACAAGGCCTACATAGCCTGATAATCCTGTCTCCAATTATAGCCAAAAGTGTGTGTTTTGAGAGGAGCCAGAAAAACTGCTGCACAGATCATATTTCTCCCTAATCCTCTGCCACCAGCATTCAACGATTTCTAGCTCAAGAATTTCCTCAACTGAATGTGGTTTTTAGTTGTTCAATAATTCTCAAATTAATCTCTTGAGCTTTTTCAGTCTCCTTTTGAAACCATGTAAACTTAGCACCTGAAACATCATTTGGTAATGAGTTCCTCTATTTGCTCATCCTGTTAGTGCTCATCTTTAATGAGATACTATGTGCAGTGAATCACAAAAATGTGTACACACGAGGGATACTAACAAACATTACAAAATCGTGGATGGCAGTGGAAGTTTCAACCCTGTAATTCAAGAAATATATGAAGGCTAAGCAGCAGCACCCTTATAACATAGAATGCCTCTTTGAAGGAATTTATAACTCTTCTCAATTTTGTTCTCAAGGATCACTGATATATTTTCAACCTATTCAGGCTGACAAAATTAAACTAAGGACTTAAAAGAATTCATAGTTTCTTAGCTACTCAGCGTAATAGCCATCACAGAATTTTAACATTTTGCCTTTACTGACCTTCATGTTTTAAGATTAAGGCATTTTAGCTAGTAGGAAATGACCAGGTAAAATGAGAAAGTCAAGGCTTAAGGAAAAATCTTTATGATATCGGGATATGTTCATATTACAACCTTCCCAAAGCATCCTTCAGAGGCTAATAATATTTTGTGAGAATTATTTCTTAGGAGCTGGGGCAAGAGGAACTAAAATAAAAACATTTCTAAAGCTATAAATATAATCATTGAACATTCCTTGCACAGTAAGAGAACAAACTTCAAAGCCTGCGTTCCAGATGTAATGAAGCTCAGAAAGGTCAGCCATCAGACTAACTTATCATTCCTATGAGTCTTGACATTGATAATCCTACAACATCAAGACAGTTACTGTTATGTGGTAACTGGTTACAGGGCTTAAAGCATTCACTCTGAAGAAACACTATCTTAGCTATGAATATAAAATTTTGAGATCCTTATTAGGCATCTAACAACCAAAGACAATAAGGCATGTCCTAGCAAGTGTGCAGTCTTCCTAACATTACTATTCATTTATTTGGTCAAATCAGTTAATTAGGTTTTCTCCTTCTGTTTATTAAAATGCAATTTAATCACCTATTAAGATGTAAACTCCAAATACCTATAGCTTCAGAAGGGAAAAAGAGAAGAAGCATCCCTAGTCATTTCAGCAGAAATATAGGACACATAGAACTGCTTTTGTTATGGATTTCAGTGCTGCTTCTATAGCTTGGAAACAAACTAGACCCAGTCTCCTGGAAAATAGACTTTTTCACTGCTTCTCCATCATACTGTCACTCCTGGTCTTTTACACTTCTGCCTTTGCATTGCTGAAAGACATCCTCTTGGAAGTTCGGAATCAATTTCCATCACATTCACAGCATTTCAGTGGGTTCTAATATACGGTTACAGCAGCTTTGGCAAAGAAGTATTTTGGCCAGAAGTTTTCAGCATGGATTTTTTTTTTAATTCATTATTTAAATCCTACTTTTATACAAATACTTTTAGGAGATAACAGGCCCTTGTTTAAGTATTAGCAATTAGTCCAACACAAAAATACATTGACTGAATGATTTTAAGACTGGAATCCTGTCATTGCAGTCAGCAACATCTGGATAAAAACACATTAATAGAAGGGCAATAATTAATGTTTCCATTAACAATGAACATATAATGTAATAAATGCTAATCTAATAATCAGATACCTGCATATTCAGCAGAGATCCTAATTGCAAAATAGAGCAGTTATTTACTTAGCAAATGTCTCCAATTATCTTTTTATCTAAGATAGTCCTCTGGCTTGCCTGCAATTAATAAGAAGATATAGGGATCTTAATTTCATCTGATTTAAACACCCATTTTATGAGCAGGATTGATCACCTCTCTACATCACCTAAAAAGTTTAAGACAGATGATTACAATCAGATAGGATTAATCTCACCTCCAAATAAATTCTAAAAAGCATCACAATTGCAAAGAACAAAACAGCAGAAAAAAAATCCAATTATAAAGATTAATGGAAAGACTAACAGAAATCTCCAAAATGTATACACGGTTTGCAGCTGACTGGAAAATAGGTAAACACAAACATACAGAAAACTTTTTGCATGCATTTGTAAAACCTATGAAGCATAGACAATTACTATCAAGAAACAGCAATTTTACACTATTTTGCTTTTTATTGGAGAAAGGCATTTCTGAATAGAAACACCAAAAATACTGCTAAAGGTATTTTTACGTTTAGCAGATGATTCGTTACAAATCTAATAGTTTTAAAAAGCTGAGCTATCTACATCATTTCAGAAAGGTTTAAATAAAAATACAAAATCCTTTGAAATCTTTATGAAACCAATATCAGACTCTAAACTACTTTCTGTAGCACTCTTCCTGACTTCACTCGGCCCAAATATAAAAATATTGTTTAAAAATGCTCTTCCATCATTTATGAATATTAAAATCAGATGTAAAGCTGAAGGAATGATACTGCCATACACAATTTTATTGAATACTATTCTTCTTCTTGCTGCATATTTGTTTAATTTCTCTATTTTTCTCTACAATTTCTCTTTTTTTCTCAGAAATAAGCTGAACGTGCACAAGTCCATGAACCTGATGAAATCCATCCGCGGGTCCTGAAGGAGCTGGCGAATGAAGTTGCAAAGCCACTGGCCATCATATTTGAAAAATCAGGGCAGTCGGGTGAAGTTCCTAATGACTGGAAAAAGGGAAATATAACCCCCATTTTCAAGAAGGGAAAAACGGATGACCCAGGGAATTACAGACCAGTCAGTCTCACCTCTGTGCCTGGCAAAATCTTGGAGCAGATTCTCCTGGAAGGCATGATAGGGCACATGAAAAACAACAAGGTGCTTGGTGACAGCCAGCATGGCTTCACTACGAGGAAATCCTGCCTGACCAATTTGGTGGCCTTCTATGATGAGGCTATGGAACTGATGGACAGGGGTAGAGCAGTTGACATCATCTACCTGGATTTCTGTAAAGTGCTTGACACTGTCCCACAGGACATTCTTGTTTCTAAATTGGAGAGACATCAATTTGATAGCTGGACCACTTAGTGGATAAAGAACTGGCTGGATGGCCACACACAAAGAGTTGTTGTCAATGGTTCAATATCCAGCTGGATACCACTAACGAGTGGTGTCCCTCAGGGATCGGTGTTGGGCCAGTTCCTGTTAAACATCTTTGTTGGTGACATGGACAGTGGGATTGAGTGTGCCCTCAGCAAGACTGTCGATGACACCAAGCTGTGTGTTTCAGAAGGAATGCCATTCAGAGGGACCTTGACACACTTGTGAGGTGGGCTGATGCCAACCTCATGAAGTTTAACCATGCCAAGTGCAAGGTCCTACACATGCGTCTGAGCAATCCCAGGCACAGCTACTGGTTGGGCAGAGAAGAGATTCAGAGCAGGCCTGTGAAGAAGGACTTGAGGGTGTTGGTTGATGAGAAAATGAACATGAGCTGGCTTTAGTGTGCACTCGCAGCCCAGAAAGCTAACGGCATCCTGAGCTGCATCAAAAGGAGCATGACCAGCAGGTCGAAGAAGGTGATCCTGCCCCTCTACTCTGCTCTCGTGAGACCTCATTTGGAGTATTGTGTGCAGTTCTGGTGTCCTCAACACAAAAGGACGTGGAACTGTTGGAACAAGTCCAGAGGAGGGCCATGAGGATGATCAGGGAACTGGAGCACCTCCTGTATGAAGACAGACTGAGAAAGTTGGGACTGTTCAGCCTGGAGAAGGCTGCGTGGAGACCTCATAGCAGCCTTCCAGTATCTGAAGGGGAGGTACTAGGATGCTGGGGAGGGACTATTTATTAGAGACTGTAGTGAGAGGACAATGGCTAATGGGTTCAAACTTAAACAGAGGAAGTTTGGATTTGATATAAAGAAGAAGTTCTTTACTGTAAGCGTGGTGAGGCACTGGGAATGGGTTGCCCAGGGAAGCTGTGAATGCTCCATCCCTGGCAGTGTTCAAGGACAGGTTGGAAAGAGCCTTGGGTGACATGGTTTAGTGTGAGGTGTCCCTGCCCGTGGCAGGGGGATTGGAACTAGATGATCTTAGGGTCCTTTCCAACCCTAACTGTTCTATGATCCTATTTACAAAGACGGAAAAAGAAAAATCACCTTGAGTACATTACATGAGCAACAATCAACTGTAACAGAGTAAAGTTTGGTTTTGTTGGTTTTTTTTTGCTACTAAGATTTTGCAAAATCACACCATCTATGGATATCCTTTGTGTTCTCAGTACTTGTGGAATTTTTCCACTAGTTTCCACTGATAGAGCTAGCTATATGATCTTAGAAAAAGAAATTGTACTCCTTAAGGTTTGAAGCAAGTGAACAACCAAAGACAAGAGATGGCTCTTGTAGGTATTCCCTAAGGTGAAGTGCTCTTGTATGAGCTCATCCCATATTAGACTTCAGAGTTCGCTTTGAACATCAGAAACATTTCAGTTTGATGTTGCACATTATATGAAACTAGAAAAGTTTACCAGCAATAAAAACCAAAAAGAAGTTTAAAACAAGGTGAAAATGTTTCTACTTGCTCATAATTTTTCAGAACATGCGTGACAATGAACTCAATTTAGTCCAAAAAATACCAAGTCAGTTAAGTTTTTTTCATTGTCACAGACAAACAAAACATGGATTCTCACATGGAACATAGAGCTGCAACAAAACTTACATCATTACTTGCTGACATTATAGTGGCCTACTCTGAGGCTGAAACAGCAGATTCTCTCTCAATATAACTCTTTTATGGATATTATCACTTCAGTATTTTCTTGGCATATGTAAACAGCTGTTTATAAAGAGCTATCATAAACATCAGTAAGAAAAATGAACATAACTGTGCTTGACTAGAAAATTGGGTATTAGTTACACTTCTGATCACAAGATTTGCCAAGGGCTTTATTTAACCACCATTCAGGCCAGTCAACATTCCACATTCTTCTGAAGCTTTAAAACATGTTTGTTTATACAGATTATGATACCAGTGGTAACTACGATGAGTCACCTTGTTTTCACTAAAATAGACTGAGCTGTTAGAATCACTTAAATACAGAATTGAACAACACAGGTATTCCTTTTTTATCTCAGGAGTTTCTGTTGATATTAGAAAATTTCTTTGCTACAGAACTATCACACGTCAATCCACAGTAAATTCAGAATTTGGGTTCTTTTAAGTTAAGGCATTTATTCCATCTCATCATGCCAGTGTGTTACTTTGCAGGTCATTTAGGTAGATGAACTGGAATGTGGAAAAAATCATGGTCTTAAAACCTGCACTGTGGTTAGATAATTTTTAAAGACAGACACCTATATTTTAAAGAAGAGAAGTAATGGGGTTTTCCACTTTCCCAAGCAGAAGTTTTTTTCTCTAAAAAGCATAATCTTCTGATGAATGACCTACTACTTTGAAGTAAAACCAAAAAAAAAAAAGAAAAAAGAAGTATAAATCAACTTTTAAATTTATTTAAATCAAGGAAGGGAGAGTTTACTTAATTGGAGAGATTATTACTAGGAAAAGCTACTGGAGGACAGAAGCATGAATGTGTCAAACAAGATGACAACAAATGGTATATTACTATCATTCTTTTTTTTCCCCTCCTTTTTTTCCATTTGAAAATCTTACATTTCTAATTGTAGGGCAACTTCTCAAAAAAACAAAAGCAGCAATATGGAAAAAAAAAGACACATTATATGACTGGGAATACACCGGAACAGAGAAGTATTTTCTCCATGGTTCTAAAGTTTAAAAATAAATATGGTAATAATTATAAAGTTGATATTTCCATTAAAAACAATCAAGTTTCATACTCAAATTATCATTCACCAGACCTATTTTCCAGCAGAGCTTCCTGTTAGCTATGAACTTCCCACATGTCACAGTCTTATCACAATAAAAGGTGGCAGTCTCATCAGAAAGAAACGTGGTTGGCTCACATATTTTATTTTGACTCAGGAAATCAGTTTTAAACTAAGTTTCCTGGTTGTCCTCAGTTAACCAGCTTTGATTTCCACATTTTGATTCGCACTGGGGAGCCATCATCTCAGTTTGCTAACTGAATTCCTTTTTGAGAATCCAAGAACACCTACAGTGCATTCTACCCACTAAAAGGCATTTGGCACCCTTGGGCCCATCCAGGCCAAATGAGATTAATCTGAAGTCAAACCCAGGAAACTGAGTAGATATGAAGTCTTCTGACCCACCTTGTTCACTCTAGAACTACCCCTATTGCTTCACATCACAAAAAGTAATGACTTTTTTCAGCCCTTAGGCAATGCTGTTTCTTCAGTAATACCATCACTGCAATTCAGGAGTTATACATAAAAATGAAAAGCTTTAATTAATTTGTGCCTATGCTTCAGTTAGCAACACTTTAACAGACTATTGCTTGGAATTAAAAACAATTCTGAGTAAGAAAAAGTTCACACCTAGTAGTTTCTTTGAGGTAGCACAGTTAATGAACTGATCTTTTCGTCTTAGAAAAAAGGATTAAACACCAAATAAGAGTCCAATATTAATGACACACAAAAACTTTCCTTGAACAGCCTTATTACTGCCAAAAGCTTGAAATTACCTCATAATTTACCATAACTAATATTCTAAATTTACAAAAAGATGCTGCAAAACAGGATAGCAAGACTACTTGTAAACACACAGAAAAATCAGTTTCCTTCTCTATATGAATAGAATTGTATGTTTGTATAGACAATATCTTTGATACATGGAATATGAAAGGCTCAGAAGAGACAGCAGTAAGAAAAGAAGCATGTAGAAAGTATAAATATTCATGACTGCTGCTCTCTATCCACACTTTACAAAAACTATTCATTGAAGTCCTCATCCAAGATAATTTTCTATTTTTAACTAAAGAAAAAACCCAACAGGTTCAGAGTTTGACCACTGCTACTGTACAGTATGAAATCCACATTCTTGCTATGAGATGCATAATTACGTCTGCTTGTCTTTACAGGATTGTAAGAGAAGAATCACACTTCCATATTGCTACTGTACTGGTAAAGGAAAAAAAAACCAAACAAACACTAAAATTAAATCTGTAACTTCATTTAAACAAAACATTTGTAATTCCATTTCTTTTTTATAAGCAGAAAGTCAAAGCAGTAATTTCTCATAAAGCTCCTGAGATAGAAATACCATTACACCTTTATATTTTTTAAAGTTACTTACTGTTCTAAGAGTTGATCATGCTTTCTTAAAGCTTCCTTTTCAGCAATAACTGCTCTTTCTTTTTCAGCAACAGCATTATCTCTCGCTTCTCTCAAATTTCTGAAGGAAACAAAAAGTTATTCTGTCAAGAGTCTGTTAGGAAAAAGACTGTTTTGCTGCATGAATTATACTGACTGATCTGAAGTTCAATACTACCTTCTTCAGTTCTCACAGAATGATATAGGAGTCTATCTAGATGCCTATTCATTATATAGACTTTATTTCAGATTATTTTCATATATACCAGCAAAGTTTCCATTTCTGAAATTCTAAAAACAATGAACAAACCACTTATGCACATGTACAAATATATTAATAAGTTTAGACTATTAAAACTACAAATTACTTAATTTTTATGGGCATCAACAAAATGCCAACAATTCTGATACTTTATACTTCACTAACAAATAGGGGAATGCTCTCCCCCTAGCTGAGATGTTTCACAACTTTAATGACAGAACAGGAAAAGATTAGCTAGGCATAGAAATCCTACTTCCACATATAACTAATTGGCTAATTAGTTGTAGATTATATAGGTTATTGCATGTCATTGCTGTCTCCTTCTGGTTTCTATTGCTAGCATTGTTTTTGATCTGCACAGAACTGGAAAATAACACAAGCTTTTTATTGAAGTCAATCTATACTTTTCCAATTTTTTAAACAAGAATCAGTCAAGACTTTCAAACTAACTCACTATTATTTCACTGACACAAATGAGAATAATCCATACAGTACTTGTATTAAAAAATTATACAGGTATTAATAGCCTGTTAATCTGTTGTCTGCGTGTAACATAACATTGTAATAAACTGTACTAAGTGGAACTACTACTTAGATAATGCCTATAAACTGTACCTTCATTATTTAGTGCAACACATAACAGCCAATTTGTAGAGACTGTTGAAGGGCTGTTGAGGACCTACGTTATAAACATTTTTGAGGATACTCTCAGTTTGCTCCTCTTACTTGAACACTCACTAACATTTGGAATATATGAAATAATCTTAAAGATTTCTTTCATTTCACCTAAGAGGAATCCTGTTCGTATGCTACAAATGTGAGCAGAATACCATAAATCCAAGCACAAGCTGTGAGGCAAGTGAAAAGATTGCAAGTATCAATGACTAGGGGATTTCCCTTGTCGTTGCAAGCAGCGACAACTAAGATGACAAGCAGCAAAGACTAGGGGGGTTTCACTTCAAAACCACACACTTCATCTAAACTGTTAACGTAGATGCAACCAAGCTCTTCCTACTGAAGCCATTTGTTCCCCTCTCCCCCACAGAAACTTTCTGAATTAAAGCAAAGTGGAATTCTAGTCTCAAGCAAATTTTGAAAATATAGAAGTTAAAGATAGAGAGGTAAATGGAAAATTACTAAGCCATGTAAATGTTATCATAGGTTGTTTTAGCTACACGAAAGGTATGTAATTCTTGGATAAGAGACTACATTCTAGATGAAGGTAACATTATCACTGGTATACTTCTGAACTCAAGTAATTAATATGAATAATTATTTATGAAGAACCAACATCAAAATTACATAACAGTTAACTGGCTATGAGAGAAAGAAAACAAAATTTTCTTTAAAAAATTAATTTCTGGGCCAGAGAATTTACTGATGATATTCAGGGACTGATGTTCAGAGCAGGTCCTTTAAAACTGACTCATACCAAAATATAAGAACATTGTAATTATTTTTGTTGACAGCATCAAGATCAAGCATATTATGACTCGGAGAGGAGTACAATATTGTATCCTTCAGGGGAAGCAGAAGCACAAGGTCATCTATATCAGTTTTTGAAATAAACTTCTTTAAATAAACTGCCATTTATTGCACTGCACACCCCTAAACTATTTTAGAGTGCACAAACTAAGCACAGTCAGCTTGAACAAGTCAGAAAATGTGCTCAGGGACAGCATCTAGCATGCTCAAAACTACTAAATTGTGTTTGATCTGAACAAAAAGACTGCAGCTAATCCAAAGTCAAACCTCATGAAGGCATTCATGTGCCCTCTGAATTTGCTCATGCTTGCTAATGCAAACATAGCCAATGCTTACTACAACCAAGCAAGTGAAACTGATCCCAAATAAATTAAGAACGAAAGCATCACCTTATTATAGATTTGTTATCCCCCTCCCATCTTAGCTTCTTGAACTGAATCATCCAAGTATAAAATAAGTGCCAGTAAATTCAAGGGAAACAAACAAGCTCATCAGGCTTGGCAAAGTGGTAAGGAGCAAGAGCAACTAATATTAGATTAGCTTAGCTGTACTACCATTCCACACTTTGAGCCTGAAGAGGAAACCAGTATCTTAGCTTGCTTTTCAGTCAAAATCAGCATCTTATCACATCACACATTCATGGCAAACTGATTTGCTCACAGTTTCAGGTTGCATTTCTCTCGACATTAAGGAGTATGTCAGATTGGGAAGCACTGTCTCATGGTGAATTTTTTTAGTATTTTGAAGAAAGAACATATGCTAAAAATTTATTTTTTTTTGCAAAATATGAAATCAAATCTAAGGAATTTACCTTTCAGAAGTAATTATTTAAAAATGAGGAACAAAACTTCTGTAAATTGGTTCCAGATGCAACTGAAATATCTTTCAGTAATTTTCTCAATGATATACAGACCCTTATCAAATTTCCATGAACAGTGAAGGTTTAAATTCATATTTCGTAATTCAAAATAGATTTGCATACAGGAAGTGGTGTGGATGTATGTGTATATGTGTAATACATATATTTTAATCACACTTGCAGAACTACACAATGATGTAATTTTTTTAATTAGAACCTTTCAGTTGACTGGAAGACAGACAGCAGGAGTCACGTTCTTTTTTCACTCTTCCGAGCAGTAACAAAACTACCTATTAGAGGAACAGATGCTGATGCCACAAATATCTTTTTACTACAGTCATTTCCTTCTCCACATAAGACACTTTGAGGACATCTGCGATGAAGTTAGAATGAATTATTAAACCCCCCTTCCATTTTAAAGGCATAAAAGAGGCAAAAAGCAAGCTTAAAAATACACGCAGTACTAAAAGTCCAAATCCTTAGATCCTTAAAGGCTTATGTATGCGCCTAACTCTGCATGTAATTCCATGGAATTTAACAAGATAACACCCATACAAAATTCAGTATGCAGGTTTCTGCAGGACTAGGATCTTCTTCAAAAGAGATTTTATAATAATTTCTAGGAAATCAATGTTTTCTTGAATCATAATGCTGTAAATCTCAGATAGATTTGTTTTATAGACATAAATCTCATTAGTTTCCCTTTATCTTTTTGCTTTACTTTCTGCATCAGCACCTTCTCCTCTGGTTTCCTGGCTCAGTTTCAAGATTGCCCATACAGTGTGACAGGTAAACCAACATATTTTGTGTTCATTAACTAAAATTGTACATCTGAACAAACGTCAAACCACTCATGTTTATCTAAAACATGAATTTTAATAATCTTAGAATCACAGAATGGTTTCTGTTGGAAGGTTATCTAGTCCACCCCCCTTGCAATAAGCAGGGACATCTTCAACTAGACCAGGTTGCCCAGAACCACATCCAGCCTGGCCTTGAATGTCTCCAGGGATGGTGCATCCTTTGCCTCTCTGGGCAACCTGTGCCAGGATTTCACCACCCTCACTGTAAAAAATTTCTCACATCCAGCCTGAATCTTGCCTCTTTTAGTTTAAAAGCATCACCCCTCATCCTGTCACAATAAATCCTGATAAAGAGCCTCTCCCCATCTTTCTTATAGGCCCATTTTAATAACTGAAAGGGTGCAACAAGATCTCCCTGGAACCTTCCTTCTCCAGTCTGAACAATCCCAACTCTCTCAGCATTTCCTCACAGGAGAGATGCTCCATCCCTCTGATAACACTTTTCATTGACAATGTTGAATATTCATAACTTAATAATAAATATAACAATATATTTAAAAGTGTACAAGTGTAATTTCATTTTAGTTCTTACAAGATTCTCATCAGTTTTATAACTGAACTTAAATTCTCACTTTTTGTTTACCTCTCAATGAGCCAGACAACTAGAATTATACCTAAGCACATAACAATACTTGGCCATTTTTGCCCTAATTAGGTTATTGTCTGCATGTTACTTACCGGTTTTCACGTTCATACATCTCTTTTGAAGCACTTTTTAGTTGCTCAATTTCTTGATTTGTTTTCAACCTTATTTGTTCCAACTCTTCATGCAGTCTCTTTTCATATTCTGTTTTATAGTGGTCTCTGTAAATAAACAAATACCCAACATGGAAATTGAAAATTAACTGCAATCACCAAAATATCAAAGCTTCAGATAACAGCTGTACAAGTAGAGCAAAGCACTTCTTGATTTTACATTTTATTTTCATTTTTACTAACTTTCCTCCTAAACTGATTGAAATACATGTTAGCCTATGTCGTTATGCAAACCGAGCAGAAATCCATCAGGAATAAAAAATATTTAATTGAGAATACATAAAAGCTTTCTGCATACTGTTCAAATTTGTTATAAATAATTTGACATTGATTAATCACACAACATTATGCTTAAGATTATTTGAGCAATTCTTTGTCAGCCTCTACATGAGTGTTTATATTAACTAACCATTTAAACCCCCCAAATTAATTCCTTGCTTTCTGAAGTTTTCTACCATCTTCATCACTGGGTAAGCATTAATTAACTTGCTAATTTACAATACTGTCATGCTACTCTAGGACTTCGTTGTGTATTATGGGCACCTCATTAGGGAAAACACATCGCAAGAAACTTTGAAGACTACATATTGCAGAGATTCGTGAAGTCAAAACACCCCAAGATTTGGAAGTTTATCTTTCAATATGACATAAATGTTTAAGTATATATTTTAATTAATTTATAAACAGCAGGTTTCATAAGATTCCAGGATAAAAGAATTTCCTTTCAGAGTAATACTGACATCTTTTTGTAACTTTGGAAGCCCATGGCAGACTGTAGGGAACCCCTTAATGAATTTCTTCTACAAAACTACAAGAAACCCAGGCTTAAATTGTAAGTACTCAACAGCTAAGGAATGTTAAAATATTATAGTTAATGTTCATGGATAATCAATTAGCAATGAAGCAACTGGCAGAAATTACAAGTTTGGAAATAAAAGCATTTTTATGAAGAAATGTGCATTTACAACTGTAAAATGCTTTAGATTTCTTCTGATTTCCAACTGTGTGATAGCCCATATGTTTTTTTATAAATCAGTACTTGAGCTGGGCAAAAACTACTGCAAATTAACTAAAAGGCCCAAAATACTTAAATGTCAGAAGGCTTGCTGTCCAGGTTTTCCTGTTTTCTTTGTACTGAGACACTGAATTTCAGTTGACCCTTTACAGTTAGCTCTTCTTCCTCAACTGTGCCACACTATAGTAAAATATTTCATTAATAGCTCTGATGCAATTAAGAAGTTTATAATAAAAAAAAACAACAAAACAAACTCCCAAAAAACACCAGAATGTAAGGTCCCTATTAAAACCTGTTCCTTTTCTTTATGTATTATTTATATGGCTCAACATGCAGGGAAAAAAGAAGAGACTGTGGAAGATCAGGACCATAGGATACAATTCTTATGTGCAGAATCAATGAGCATTACCATTTTCTTCACTTTCTTACACAATTTGCTATTGCCATGACTACTCGCCAAAAAAAAAGAATATTTTCTTCATTGCAGAAATTCCCCCTTCCCTCCCATGGCAAGGCTGACAAGAGTCAGGAAGGTTCAGTGAAAACATTTGAAGAATCTGGAAAAGTCTTAAAACACCCGCAGTGATGTCACCAGGAGATAGTTCAAAGGGACACTTATCTTTATGATGACTAAAATAAACAAATCGTATAGTAAAGGGCATATTCCGAGTATAGAGCTTAACTGCCCTGCCATGCCTTTTAATAAACACCAACTGAGTTGCTGGCTGGAGCAAAGCCCCATCATTTGCAATTTTTATTCCTGACCTGCTGTTACAGTCTTTTGCTTGAGCAGTAATTAAAAATGGTTCTGGCTTATCAAGTTGTTTCTTCATCTTCAAGCTGCAGGCTTCAATGAGCTTCTTTCAGGGCCTATTATACATAAGGCTTTATACTGTGAATAAACTAAATGTGATCTGAGCATCTCAACACAACTATGGATTGTGTTTTAAGATTAAACATATAAAGGGAAATCTTCTTTGTTTGTCTGTGCTTACACATAGATTCCCAAGAACGGTAGCTGTGAGCTGCTGCCATTCATCTTGCTACAATCTCAAACTATTCTAAGTGTGTCTCTTTTAAATTTTGGCAGGTTAATCCTTCAAGTCCTAAATTCCTAAATTCTGTAATTTTCTAACTACAGTACACCAATGCCAGCAGTTCTGACACAGACCACAAGGTGAATTATTCTCTATATCTAATAGGTATTTGGGTTTGTTTTCATAATCTTTATTCCTGAACTACAGCATCGAAAAGAGATTAAGATGTGAAGTGAGTATTAAAAATGCCTCAAATTCTTCAAACAGTAGCAAATAGAAACTTATTACCCAAACTGATGTCATTTCCATGTAGAACTGAGTACTACAGAATGTCCATCATTGTTAGTTTTCTCCTGCTCCATTTGTCTACCTCTTTAATTAACCTAACAAATAAATAGGACTCCGTAGAGCTCTTTATAAGAAACCTAATTCTGTAGCTATATCACCTGAGAGATGGATGGTTTAAATTGCTGAATGTACAGGAATCCCCACTATGGGATGCAGCCTCAGAAGATGCACACAAACTGTGTACATGTGTGTGGGAAAATGTAAAGAAGGGACAGCTACTGCAATATTGCAGATCACATGCTGAATTTAGAGCACTTGACAAAACAATGCCATTACCCACATTTTACAAAAGAAAACTTACATTAACATTTGTACATTTTACATCAGATCTTTACATTATGAAATTACTTATTTGAGGTTTGTCAGCATCAGAATCTCAAATAAAACTTAGGCTGCCAAAGTTGCAGAGCAGTCCTACAAATGCTGCTCAGTGCTCTCCACTGTGTTCTGTTATGCTATATTGTCCTTGCAAAAGATAATAATGGTCACTAGAGGACAGCAGACACACCTGCATTATTCATTACAATTAATATCTGTCATTAGCATCATGAAGACAGTCACGAATACCAATGATATCAAGAGAGAGATTTGGTAATAGTACAGGATCCCAATGACAGTATCGAGATCTCTAAAGGCAAAGTACAAGTCACAGACTTTCTTTTTAGCTGGCATCAAAATGCAGAGATCAAGAGACCTCTGATGTTCCAGAGGACACAGAAGGAGGCTTGCACAGTATTCCAAATTGTGACAGCGGCGAGCTACATATGTCTCTTTCTATTTTACTCATATGGAGACAGCTCTGTAAAAGTGCCTGTACATCATTATTACAGGATAAGGATTTCACAGTGGTTTTCCAGAAACAGAAATCTGGCTACAAGAGTCACTGCTTGTAAGCACATTTCTAGAGAAATATGGTTAAGACCTACATGATTTTTATAGACCCCATTTAAAAGCAAGTCTTAAAAATTTATTTAAACTGCAGAAGTTCCAGGTGAACTAGTTCTGAGACATACATATTTAAAACAAATAAAAAAAGATTAAGTGATTGCACTGAAAGGAAAAATAGTATTAAAAGCACTTCTGATATGGGCTGGAACTCCATAGCTGATAATTTCAGTAAAGTGCTCTTCTATTTCCATTTAGATAACAATTTGTCTTTTAGTTGTATTACTGGAAAGTCATACAGCACACCTCGTCTTAATTACATAAGAACACAAGATTTATAAATGCTGTTTGCAGTTCCATCTTACTGATTCAAAGAGAAGGAAGCATCTGAAGAGAAGCTGAACCTCAGGCTTATTTAATTCAATCCACAGGTGGTTTTTTTTAAGGACACTACCAACCAAGAAAGGGGTTTATGTTCATTAATGAAGTATGTACAGGCAAATATTTGATGTAATTTTGGGATACATATTGAAATATTTTTGGCATCTATATGTAGGGAAAGAACATGAACTGGATAGCCTTGAATTTCTAATGAGAAAAGCCTAAACATGGTTTGAAATTGGACAACGTTCTTAATCATATGATTTAGTTTCAAGTAGTACTGTGAGAAGCAGAAAGTGGGACTCAGTGCTCCCTTATGGGTCCCTTCTAACTTAAGATACGAAATTTTGTAGTATAGCATTACATAGATAGCAAAGATATGTAGCTGAACAGCATAAAGCTTCCTGTTCAACATCCCATACGCATATATCTATACTAATTCAAATAGTATGAGGATTTGACACTATTTACCAGCATGGTTAACATACAACGATCAACCTATTTCTCAATGCTAGATTTATTCAAACTGCATTCAAACTTGAGATATGAAAAACTGATAGCTCTACCAGCTGATATAAAGCATGCTATGTCCTATTTTAAACATCTGTGAAAATTAAAAGTATTTTATTCTGCAATAATCTTGTCTTTCAAATACTGTTTTTAATAAAGGTCATTTGGGGCTTAAATTTCTATATACACCTAAGAGAATAGTTGCCATAAACTTTCAATGCTGGCATCTTCACTATTTTCAATACTGACATCTGCACTATTATGGTCTTATATGAAAGGTTTAAAATAGTTCCCTGATAGACATTAAGAGCCAACAAAAGTGTTCTGTTTCTAGTCTCACAAATATGGGCTAGCTTTTTGTAAGTTAAATTATATTTAGTTAAACAGAATTTGTGCAAGAAACAAGGGAAAACAGTTAAATAACTTGGCTAGTAACAGAAATGAACACACAGTAACTTACCTGGATGCAACATATTTTTCATACATTTCTTCCCTAGCTTTTTTGGCATCCTCTAGCTGAATTTGAAGTCTTTCAAGGCGATCTTCCTCATGTGCACAGCGAACACTAAGCTCCATGTTCTGGCGGTTAAGATAATCTTTATCTTTTTGCAACAAGTTGAGGGATTGTTGTATGGTTGCCAGCTATAAAAGGCATTAAAAATACACTTTAATATGAACTTCAAGATAAGTATTTCACTTACGTACACATATTTGTGATTTCATTTTAACTCTCTTCTGTGAAATTAGCTTAACCAGAAGACTCTATTTACACTTATGTTTAATGTAAGTTGGTAAAGCTTTATGCTGAAAAAGGACTTTAATATAATTTCAGGTTTGCGAGTTTTTACTATTTATTTCTGATAGTTGGCACCTGAAAAAGAGATGAAGTGTCCCTTAATTTACCTCAGTATCTAAGTAGTACTGAAGTACTGAATAGTGATAGTACTGAATAGTACTGCGTCAGAAATACTGATGTCAAGTCTTGGTGACAATCTGTCATCATACTGGCTACACCATTCTCAGAAACAGAAGTGAAAAGTTTAAGGACACCAGAGACATTATTGCCCCACAAACAAATGGTAAAACTGCTGTTTCTAGGGCTGAAGTATATCATGACTGCTGTGGACAAGCTAGTGTTCCAGGACAGCACCAAAGGGCATTACACATGCCTTGTTTTGACTTTCATTTAGTGTGGTGTTGCTACAGAAGGCTGAACTGATGCCAAATCAGAAACATGAGTATCTTGTGAGTCTCAGCCTTCCCAATCAACATATCAGTCACGCTCACTATTCCAAGAAGAAAGGAGGTGGGAGTGAGTAGTCTTGATCTGTTTCAGGTGAACATTGTCAGAGAACAGCCACAAAGCATAATGGCACTGGTGCAGAGCAGCCCGACTCCTTAGTCATGATAGCAAAACACAGTTTTATCACCTTAAATATTTTTTGCCATTTAAGCTCCTGAGGATGTCATATGTCAAGTTCAAAGAATGATAACAGGTTATATGTACAACCACAGCGAACACAGATGTCTTGGATTACTACATGAACAAAGAAATCTAGGAGTTACTACCCCTCTAACTCCTCCTCCCCTGGAATAAATACTGTGTAAACACAATTGTATGCTCTTCCAATCCCGAACTTGTAATACTGTATGAGCATACACAAAAACCATCACAAACTTTCCAGGACATTCAAGTAATCACACAGTTTGAAGGGGTATTTTAGTTTAAATTAGTGCTACTTTTATTTCCTCTCAGATCAATTTAGATTAAAGTTAATTAAAAAAAATATCATTGCTGTTACACTTCAGTATTCAATGCATAAATACAAGCTTGATTACATGACAATATTTTTTTGGCCATTGTTGTATGCTGAAAATAAACCTGTATTTTGATGTCCCTTACAATGCCAGAGCGCTGATGAATAAGCAGCCTAACAAAGCCTTCAGACCAGTACCAAAGACAAGAATATAAAAAATATTTTCTAATAGAACCTGTTTCTTCCCTAGTGTTTCAGAGAATCTCTGCAGCTAGCTGTAAAATTAGCCAGAGGACTTCTATCTTTAAAGCAGTAGTTATAGACACTAATTTATCTGTAACAATGTTATACTGAGATATTAAGGAACACAATCTTCCCTGAATTCTCTCAGGTGTAATTGGTCTCATCTGTTTAGCTGCCAAAGTGTTAACACACAATGATCCTTCATTCGATGCCTGCATGGACTAATGCAAAGTCAAGAACAACCTTCTCATGCAGTACCTCTTTCAAATCACCTTACAACATAAATTCACAAATTAATTCAAAACAACTAATCAATTGTTTTGCTATTGTTTTTTTTTCTGAAAAGATCTCTACAGAAATACAGCTTAAAAAGTCTTATTTTCATCAAAGCTGTATTGACCTATCAAAGATAATACCAAGCTGAAAAATTTTATATTTCAAGATTCAGTAAAAGCCTCTTCTCCCTCCCAAAAAGCTGTTGCAAAGCTACACTGACATCAGATGAAGGAAAAAATACCTTAATGACTTGTTAGTTTTGGATGATTTTATCATCCTGATCCAAAAGTTATCATACATGCCCAGTAAGGGAGCCATCACTGAAGACATTTTGTGACACTTGCATGAATGAATTACGGAACAGAGAAGCAGCAAGGGACATTTCTCTTGACCAGATACACCTTGCACCCTTGGAACAGCAGAATGGCAGTGACTGAGATCCAAAAAGGAAGCAGCACTGGAATTCCTCTTGTCAAAATGTAGCATCACAGAAAGATGTCCAGGATGGCTATCTCTCTATTTATTACACAGAACTAACTTCTGTAAAGACAAACTGAAGGAAACTTAGTGCAACTGAACCATTACTTTACTAGAGTCACAAAGAAGAAAAACTATGTATTCTATTGATGTCTAGAAAAAAAATCATACACAACAAAACATAAGCCATACAATAGCTCTGCCCTGCTGTCACTATTGGTCAGAAAGAGCTAAAGCTAATTAGTTCTGCACTTTTTGAGGGACAGAACATACTCACAAGCATTCAGCTTTCACTGGTAGATTTTGCCCTTGGGCCTCCCAGGTTCCTGAACTTATTGCCAGAGTTCGGAAGGCTGAAGCAAAAGAAGGCTAAGCTAGAGAGCTAGAAAAATGGCATGTACATAATGCCCAAGGAAAAATGAAAAGCATTTGACCAATGTTGAGGGAGATAGCAACGCTGTTGTGAGCTTTGCCCAGCTGTTTGAAAGATCATAGCAAGTGAGCAGGGCTCCAGATGATGCAGAATTCACCTTCAAGAAGGAAGACTCAGGGAACTGTGGGTTTGTGAATCTAACCTCAGTCCCTGCAAAGGTTACATTTCCAGAGGAAACAAATCCTCCTGCAAGCAATATCCATGCATATGGAGGATAAGGTGACTGAAAATAACTAGCATGGATTTACCAAGGCCAAACTGTGCCTTACAAACCCGACAAGTTAAGTTGGCTCTATGGATGAGGGCGCAGCTGTTCATGTCAGTTACACAGACTTTTGCATGGCTTTCAGCCATCTCACATAACACCTCTATGGGAAAATGGGCAAAATATGGACTGGACAGGCAAATATCAGCTGAACAAACTAAATATGAGCCAGAAGTGTGCCCTGACAGCAAAGATGGCCAAGTGCCTACTAGGCTGTATTAGTGACAATGAAGAAAATAGTCTCAAGAAATTAATTATTACCCTGTGTTCAGTACTTGTGAAACTGTATTTGATGTACCATGCACATTCTGATTTCCTCCTAAAAACATCCATTAACATAATGGAGAAAGACCAGATATCATCTCTGCCAAGATGGTAATGGACTGAAGCACATGATGTGCATGGGTTTGAGAGAAATGTTTTTTTTTTTCAGCCTTCAGAAATGACATCTGGGTGGGGAAAAATCTTGTTATCTTCACCTATCCAACTGGAATGCACAGAAAGAGCCAGACTCTTGGAAGTGCATATTGACTGGACAAGAGACAACAGAAAAAACCCTGCAACAACACTGATTAGATTTTACAAAAAAAATTTCACAAAGAGGGTGGATAAACACTGTAACAGACTGGCCAGAAAGCCTGTGGAATCTCCACCCTTGGAGATTCAAAACCTGACTAAGCCCTAAGTAACCTGACCTAAGATGGTTCTGCAATGCATGGGAGGGTTGGACCAGCTGGTCTCCTTAGAGCCATTCTAATCTAAATTATTCCATGATCCTACAGGTGATCCTGAGAGACTTAATCAGACAAAGAATCAAATTCCTGAAGAAACAGACAATTACTGAAATAAAAACTTTACCTCTTTTGATAAGTCACTTCTTTCTTTAGCTTGTGCTTTGTGTGACACCTCTAATATTTCATATTTTCTTCTGAGTTCCAACAATTCATGTTCAAATGTATCACGTTCACTGTTAAAATAAAGTGAAACTGTTAGATGAATAAAGTGTAACAAACAAGATTCCTGCATATTTGTAATCCATCTGCCTTTCAGTTCATGATTCTGACTTCTTCCAGTCACTCACAAGGCAATTAAGTGATAAACCTACATTTGCTAGAGATTTACACCTGCAACAGTACCTTATTATATGAAAGAATTTTCTTAATTTCTAAGTATTAAAAAATAATTCTAAATTATAAAACAATAATAATGAATTCCCATCATAAATGATTTCATTCTCCTCTGATTATTATTCTTTAGTGTAACTTTAGCCTATATATTTCTCCTCTTATCAATGAACTGTAAATATCCTTGTCCATCCTTTTAGTTTGATGCTATTTCCCACAACATTCTCTTGAGTCTTTTTTAGCCATTGAAGTTTGACGAAAAAGTAGAGCTACTTCTTTGCCATCTTCCTAATCAAACAGAAAGCAATGTTCTTAGTTGCCAGTTTCCCTTGTATACGGTCTCTTGATACCAGAGGAGGTTGTACCACTCTTTTCATGTTTAAAATACACATGACACAGCTGCAAAAATTATGTTCGTTTCCTGAATAAGAGTGCTTTCCATATGCACAAAGAAGCAGCTCTGTCTTCACTCTATCGGACCCTGTCACAACAGTGAAATGAATGAGCCAGTATGAGCTTGCAATTTGGAAAAAAGCTAACCAGTTTTTTATTAAGCATAGTATAGTTTTAAAACTGAGATAACTTGTAGTACACCAGAACTAGAAGATTTGACATGGCACTTCTAAAGACTGAAACAAGCCTGGAAGTGATTAACTCCTGCAACGCTCCCAAATATCCTCATGCAGTCATGCCAACAGTGCTCTCCCCTTCCCTTCGGCTGTGCCTACCCAGATGAATACAACCTACTCTCAAATACAGTTTTGGCACATTCATTCATACCTTTTTTCAACTCAAGACTATTTTAAATGTACACTCTTAAACACTGGGGCCATTCACATGAACATTATTACAATCCATTTATTAAGATGCAGTTGTAAATGGGAGGCAAACCATAGCATCAATCCATCCTATTTGCAAAAAGCTTCCAGGTAGATTCCAAGGTTGTTTTAGTACATAACTGTGAACAGTTATCCAAAATAAAGACTGTCCTTCAAATGATTTAGTGGTAAAGTCATTTGTGTCAGTAAGTATGCTTGAGTTCATTCACTGTGAACAACTAAGGAGCTGACAGGGTGTTTTTCATTCATAATCTCAATTTTTTAATCCATTTCCCAACAAATGTGCCAAAGGCCAGATTTCGTGTACTGGCAAGCACACTAAATAAGCCATCTGGGAGCTGGATTGTGAAGTATGAGTCTATGAGTGTATTTATACAAAGTCAATTTTCACTATTTTGCAGTTGTTGTTTACAAGATGCATATTCAAAGCATAAGCTAGAACTGTAAAATCTGTATTTCAAAAATGATGAGACACTGGAACTTTCTGCAGTTAAACCAATTCACTAAAGTAACCCTTAGACAGAGGGTTACTTTACAGTAACAGACTCTGACAGAGGTCTTATAACAGCTCTTTCAAATTCATGGTTACAAGGCTATCATAAGTTATAAATATTAATTCCCAGGGTCCCGCACTCTTAATTCACTGTGTAGTCACCATACAGTGGAGCACAGGGCCTTTTGTTAGACTACTGCTTTTACTCTAAGAAAAAAGGATTACTTGTTCTAAGCTGCTTGGCATCAACAGCTCCCGTTTCTTTGGTTGCAATGTGACTGGTAGGCTCTTCTGAAAACACAGTAAATCCCCAAATATCAGCTTCCAGGGAGATAATTTGGTGCATCAGATTTCAACAGGTTGTTCATCTTATGACTGTAATATACTACAGGATATAATTGAACCACAGAGGATTAAGGTAAGGAAAAATATCTGTGGTGTACATAAGCCAAAAAATCAAATTAAAAACTCTAGTCAATCAAGGTTGAAGTTTTTCTATTAACATTTGTAGATAAGTAGAACACTTGAATTATAGATACCTACCATTTTACTTTATCATAGTTCTCTTGTCTGTAATCACCTTGCTGAATCATTTGCTTTGTATCAGCCAGTTCCAGTGTTAAACGCTGGCATCTAACCTCAAGCTCTGACCGAGTTCTCCTCTCGTCTTCATAGCTCTAGAAGATAAGACATTTTGAAATTATCAAAGCTATACTGATATTTACTTAAAGCAATCACGAACTAAATTTTGTGAAGACCTCTTATGAACATTCAAGTAGTAGCGTTTGTATTTGGAAACCTAGCAGGTATCACAAAGTAACCAGCTATATGGATACTCAACTTACTTTTTATCTTATTCTAAATAGGTGACTAATGAACCCATTTTTTCTAACACATCTGTCCATGGGCACAACTTCGAAGAGCACTAAACCTCAAATATACAGCTGGTGGTCTACAAACCTATAGTAGGAGCACAAAAGTCACACTCACTTTACAATATTTTCAAACAATTTTCCATGTGAAGACATATGCTGGTCAAGTCAGGAGTCCTGTCAAATTTTCTCATTATAAGAAAAATTTCAGCCAGGTACTCCCAAATTGTATCTGGTAATTTCTGTTTGCTGAAACATATTAGAATCATAGAATAGTTAAGGTTGGAAAGGACCTTAAGATCATCTAGTTCCAAACCCCCTGCCACAGGCAGGGACACCTCACACTAAACCATGTCATCCAAGACTCCATTCAACTTGGCCTTGAACACTGAAAGGGACGGAGTGGTCACAACTTTCCTGGGCAACCCAAACCAGTGCCTCATTACCCTCACAGTAAAGAATTTCTTTGCTATATCTATCCTAAACTTTCCCTGTTTAAGTTTGAACCCGTTACCCCTTCTCCTATCACTACAGTCCCTAATGAAGAGTACCTCCCCAGCATTCTTGCAGACCCCCTTCAGATACTGGAAGGCTGCTATGAGGTCTCCATGCAGCCTTCTCCAGGCTGAACAGCCCTGACATTCTCAGTCTGTCTTCATATGGGGGGTGTTTGAGCCCCCTTACTATCCCCTGAGCCCTCCTCTGGTCTTGCTCCAACAAAATAACATCCAAAGCTTTGGTGGAGGGAATGGAAAAAGGAAAAAGAAAAAGGTGTTTATTTGCTTATTTAATGCTCTATCAGCCTTAATTTCCATTTTCCATTCTTCGTCCTCCTCACGTATTTTGAGACACTACTACGCAAACTAGAAAAAAGGACCAAAGCATGAGAACACAATAAAGCAGAAGTCTCTTAAAACACTGGTTATTCATTTTGAAGATAACTAGATTTCCTAATTTCCATATTCCTCTCTCCCACCCCCCAGAGGAATAGCAGACCTCTGTATCTTAATACCTGATCTAGACTCCATTTCTCAGATTTTTCTACAAAGTACAAATTTACCTTACGAAATGTACACGAATTTACCTTACTTGTTTGTTCTAAATGATGTACTACTTAGCAATTTCTTCACAAAACCAACAAAAATAAGACTTAGCCACCTATGCTAGGGAAAACAGATGGAGAGCACAAAGAATTGCCTGTTAAAACCTTGAGAATACCTTCTGGACAGCTAGAGTTTTTTTTTCATCCTCTGTCTCCCAGAATACTGCTGAGTTCTGCTTTTTTTCTGCTATGGTTGATACATGGCAAGCTCAATAATGGATTCTTGATAAACAATAACTCCATCTGGTTTTATCAAATGGACATCACAATATTATTCACTGAAAGTGAACACTGCTTTAAGTTGTAATGACTGAACTAACCATTTAGCCACTGCAAATTTAATTTATTTTACAAAGAGGGACATTGTATGAGTGCATAACTTTTCAACATAAACTGAAAGCTATGCTTTATACATTATAAGAGAGCACAGCAATTGTGTCTAGCTAGTTTTTAACAGACAGGAAAAGTTTAGGAAAGCAGCATTTACATAATGGATGACTCCTAAATGCAGCTTCACAGGAGGAATGAACACAAAGATAATACTCTAGGATAGGGACAGAAAGACACAAAGAACACTAACCAAATTCAAAGACACCATAAACTGAAAGTCTGACAGAATGCCTTCTTGAAAAAATACACCTAAATTTCTGTAAAACACTATAGAAAAGCTCCCTGAGCTACTAAATATACTGTAAGTATCCTGTTGCTAAATAAGAATTTTTTGGTTTATATTTCACAGATCACATTAGATGACAACACTGAGAAAGTTTTCATGAGGATTTTGGATGGTATATCATTAAGAACATGTCATCTAAAGACACAATTGTTAATCATCCTAACATACTGGTACATATGGCTTATTTTTATGTTTAACCTAGTGGATATACATTACACAAACCAACACCATAGAAAAGTTTCTTCTTAAACCAATTACCGTGCCATCATTTACAGAAACGGCATTATCATAATGGCAAAGCCTCGGCCTGGTGTTTTAAAAAGTGTTGTCTACAACTTAGCTAGAATTACAAATATGTAACACAAGTTTAATTGTGCAGTGCAAACATGACTAATCTTGCAACAGGAAATGGGGGTAAGGGCACTTAATTTTTAAGTGCAAATTGAAAGATTACGTTTGGATACAATTACTTTGCAAATATCATGTGCCATTCTGCTGTTAATACCATGCTGGAATTCATAAACCCTTCACAGAGAAAGCTATTGAACCTCCTACAGTATTACCCATTTAACAACTACAAGACAACAACCAAAAGTATACAACTAAATTCGTTAACCTCTGGACAAATTTGTCATAAACAGCTCTAAAGCACCAATTTACAGAACAGTGAAATATCCACAAAAATTTATCTACAGAACTAATTCTTTTTAACACCTAAGATCTAAACCAGTTTTGAATTTTATTTAATACATCATAGAATCATAGAATAGTTAGGGTTGGAAAGCACCTTAAGATCATCAAGTTCTAACACCCCTGCCACAGGGTCTGTCCAACCTGGTCTTGAACAGCAACAGGGATGGAGCATTCACAACTTCCTTGGGCAACCCATTCCAGTGCCTCACCACCCTCACAGTAGAGATCTTCTTCCTTATATCTAATCTAAACTCCCTCTGGTTAAGTTTGAACCTGTTACCCCTTGTCCTATCACTACAGCCCCTAATGAAGAGTCAGATACTGTAAGGCAGCAGTGCTAGTGTCATGTAATAATATGGTAACTCCAGAGAAGGGGGAAGGAGGTTAAATTCTACTTTTGAAGTGATACTAAGACATAACTAAACAGTTTGATGTTCACAAAAAGGTAATTAAAGGGGGGGGGGGGAGGGGGCTGTTTGGTTTTTAAAGATTAACTGTAATTCTTGAAGAAATACTAGTTCTTCTACACAGGTCATTATTTTCCAACTACCTAATCTCTTAGGTATCAAAGTTGTATTTTAATCACAAGAAGAAATATGGAAGACAAGCTAATAAACAGCCTATTGGTTAACACACAAAATCCCCTATACAGTAAGCATATCTGCAAGTAGCAGACACACAAGCTTGTGGACTTCTATAGCGATACATCGTAAAGACATCAAGGTGCCTGTGCTTAGGAAGAATAAGCCTTGCTTTGCATGTAGTGAAGTTAATTAAGTTTATAACAATGTCCATATGCCCTGAACTGATTTTATGATCTCTGCAAAGGAACAACATTATCTTTCAATTTATCTTCAAGAGATAGCTTGGAAGTCATGATGAACAGCTTTGTCCTGCTGAAGCAAAAAGGGGGCTTTTAAAAGGATCAAGATACAGATCACTTTCAAGGACATGAATGAGGTCTTAAAAATAACTCCAATAAATAAAAATAACTTAAGTAAGCCCACAAGTGTGAAGAAAAAAAATTGTGATGATTCTGCAAGCAATGTATGACTTTTCTTCAGCTTCTTATTAATTTTTGTTACTGAAAAGCAGCAAATCAGATGAGGCGGTTAAAACAAACAAATCTGACATGTGTGAGATGAGTAGGCAAACATTGCCTAAAGAAATTGTTAACAGAGCTGTCCAAAAGACCCAGTATTAACCAGTACACGCCATTTCTGCAGGATACGTGAAGCAGTCCCTACCAAGAAGTGATTCTATTTGGTTTACAAACACTGTCAATAGATGGATGTTTTGAGCAAGAAGACTCTGAACTTGACTGATCTGCACCATTTAAAAACCAAACTGGTAGAGAAACTAAAGATCTAATGACAGACCTCAGTTTTATGTTATCCTCCATCTGGAATGAATAGCAGCTTATAGCAAGTCACTTGAATAAACACCTCTCTAAATTTCAAGTGCAAAAATTGGGTGACATACTTCTTGAAAAAAGTTAGTGACACATAATGCATGGTAGGGATTAGATGATCTTTCAAAAAGTCTTTGGGGATAAGAAGATAAACAACACAAATGCAGGGAAAAGATTAATCAGCCAATCAACCAGAAGTAGCATGACTTCTTCACACTGTCTACAGATAAACCAGTGGAAGAAAGTGATCCTGCTTGTAAAAAGCTTACTTGAAAGAACTTCATCTTTGAAGGATCACTTACACAAGCCAGCACTTCTGTTTGTATCCCAAGGTACCTAAAGGCCCTAGGCAAATGTAAAGCTACTATAAATATTGTAATGTGAAAAACAAGGTGCTGCTACTTAATAAAGATGACATTTTGCTTCAATCCATTCACACAGTACGTATTCAAAAATTATTGGTCAATACATTATTTATTTGAATTACAACTGCTCAAATGTCAGGAAGAAGTTACACATAACTGCACAAATAAGACATCTCTTCTGGCATGTTGATATGAAATTGGTAATCTGTCAAGGACTCTAGATAGGGCACTCCCTGGTACTAAAAATAATAAACAAAATGGTGAGCTACTTCCAAAATAGGGAAGCTCTGCAAGAAAGACAGGAGAGAAAAGCTTTGGCATAAGTGCAAAAGAAAGTGGGATATAAGAAGTATATAAAAAGCTCTTTCTCTCTCTGGATCTGAGCTGTCCAGAATCTGCAGTGAAATATTTTCAGGTGAAAACGATCTTTGAGATCATTGCATTAGACACTGGAATTAAGCCATATGGTACTTCTGAATAACAACTAGCAGTATATATGAGACATATGTATATGTGAAAAGAGATACAAAAATACTGGACAGAAAAGGAGCTTTCATAGATACATAAGTTTTCTTGAGACTCAGAAATGTTAAACTGCTGCCCCAAGATAACAGTTACTGATAGCATATTCTTCTTTGCAGTTTTATCCTGAACAAGGTAAGTATTAACAATAATGAAGGCAGGAAGGCATACATCCCACCTTAGACTGCAGCCTTATCTATCCTTTCTAGAGAGATATGTGAAGACCAAGTAAGCAAAGCACTCCCTGAAAGAACTGGTGTCAGGAGGCTGGTGAAGGGTTCTGGAGTGCAGTGTTGAATTACAGATGTGCAAACTTCAGAAGAGATCTTAGGGAACAGAGTCCTTCTGGAGTAGTAATGGTAGTCTCAATTTTACAGCATCCAGATACATCTAGTGGTGACTGATCCTTTGAGTCAGGCTGATCCTTTGAGCAATAGCTTCGTTCATTCTTTGAAGACCATAGAAGTATTTTTCCTCCAGCTGGGAAACATTATTACAGAGAAAATTGTTGGTTATGCCTAGTTAAACCTGATAGCTACTAATACTGATTCAGAGACAAGGTCTTGGAAAGAATCCTTGTCTTACATACATCCAGCTTTGTCTTTAGGTTAACAACAGCTTTTAGATAACTGTCACACTATAAATTGGATTGCAAGTCCTAAAGACAACTTTACAGGTTAAAAAAAAAAGAAACTAAAGAAAGGAAGCCTTGCTAAAACTGTATCAAGATCGAATTCCAGGAAAACATTGCCAAGAAACAGCCAGAGAAGAAAGCAATACTTAATCTTCTAGGCCTACAAAAAAAGCAGAATTTCCTTCGCAGACATTCTCCCAGTCTTGAGAGAAACACACAAGCAGTAAACTACATCTGTTTGAGGGAAGGTTCTAACCACTTTGGAAGCAAACAACTCTGAAAATAGTAGTGATGTTCAGCATGGGAACACACACATCAGAAGCTGGTTTTGTTTCTGGGAAGCTCCTGGTAATACAACACTACAGCTGGACTTCCCTCTATCTGTATCACTGAAGGTGGTGGTGCCAACATTATTTATACTTTCAGTACTGAGCACTGTAAAAGGCCCAAAACAAGTCTAGTGGAAGGTGTCCCTGCCTATTGGTGGGGGCGGGTGTGAAACCAGATGACTGTTAATATCCCTTCCAACCTAAACCATTCTATGATTTGATAACAAATCAGTCAGCACTGCAATATAAGGACATGGCTTTTACCAGCTCCACTGCCTTGTCCCCAGTCTGTTACTGCTGCACCTAGCATAAGAGGAATCACACTGGTCTAAATTACAGATGGAATCACTGTGTATAGAGCACCATTAACTCTGTGGTAGTACTGCAGAACCACTTAGCCTGACCACTTTAAAAACAGAAAGTGGTGACAGATCTTTTCACACTAGCTGTGTTTATCAGATTATGTTCCAGTGCTAGAAATCAGTCTTCATGCTGTTCTCTGCTACCAGTTGTCAGAAACAGCTCCCCACTCTATGACTGACTCTGTGTTACAGATTCAGCAGGCTTTGATTAAATGCTAACTCAGAGCAGCAACAGGCAATCAACAAGAAAACTTTGTTACCAAGTTTTAAAGTTTTAGTGGTCTTACTCTTGGGATACTAAGAATGAAATGAGTGCTGACAGAGGCCAATACACACTTAGGACCTTCTGCCACTTCTGAACAAATGAAATATATTTTCATATATCTAGAATACAAATACAGGTGATAAAGATTTGAAAGATGTCTTTCATGTCTTGAAGTCAGCAGTTTTGCCTACTACAAATGAATTAATGAATGGCCTAGAGATAAGAATATGAGGATTTGTCAAATCTTAGAAACTTAGTTTCTACAAGGCTAGAATGACAATTCAATTTTTAGAGAACCAAGCTTTCTAGCTCATAAAGCTGGATACTTATGAACTCAGTTGGCTAAAAGGCACAATGCCAGGCAACTGCACCCATTTTTGTGCCAGGTGAGGTTTGTTGTGCCAAGAACCAAGTTTCACTTGGTTGGTGTTCCCCTCCACCCCCCAAAAAACAAACAAACAAGCCAGCATGTAGCAAAAAAAGATTTGGTGGGTTTGAAGACCTTATTTTATATAACCAGTACTCAGACATATTGGCTCATCTTAATCACATCTAGACAATAGAATTGTGTGGCTTTGCTTTCTCATAAAACACTATATAAAGGCTCATGAGCAAAGAAAACAAAATAATGTGTCTTGGTTTGGAGTATGAGCATAAGAAGAGTGAAATCAGAACTCATTTCCTTTGAGCAAATTAAAGGACTACAGCCATCCTGTCACAAAATAACACAGCTGATGCTAGGCAATGGTTGTCTTATTTGATGAATTCATTTCACATTTAAATTTTCCTAGAACTGGCTTAACATATTAGACAAGTTTGAATTTTCCTTTAAACTTTTTCAGTTCTTTGTTGGCTAGACAGACTTTCGCGAATCTATATCCAATTGTCTTGTATTTCCCATTGGTTTATTTCTAAGTGATTATCTACCCATATAAAACTTACTCAAACCTAGTCTGTCAGTCATGAACATCCAGAAAAGCCCCAAGCCATTAGTAGTTCATAGAAAAATTTGGGCTAAGCACATATTTTAGTTCCTTTCTATATTCCACAAAGAAGAAAAAACATGTTGAAACTCATTAGAGAGAGTGTTAATGATGTGCAACAGTAGGAAAAAATAATGCTTAATGTAGGAAGTGGTTTATTCTCACAGAGGGAAGGAAAAAAAAAGAGAAAAAAAAGTAATAGATTGTCTTAACTTCAGTGATGACTACATCTCAAATATCAGTATCAGTAGTTTCCTAATGAACTTTTAAACCCAGAAGAGACACATTAATAAATAATGTAGAGAACAGAAATATTGCAACTGTTGGAGAAAACTTCAGGAATATTGGATGGCAAATCAGAGAAAGGATAGGAAGAGTGTAAGTTCTTTAAAAACAGGAAAGAAGCTTCAGCAACTGTGTTTCATGTATCTAGTAATAAAGAATAATTGGAATACCACAAAAGCAGTAAAAGAAGAGTCTAAGAGCTTAAGTAAGACTCTGAATAAAACTGTGCTTTATTTCCTACTATATTCCTTGCAATAAAGCCTGACCTTATTTAAGGAACTCAAATAAGTAAGTTACCCTGAGAGTACACCTTGAAACCACTTCTTCATAAACTGCAAGACATGCGTACGTACATTAGTTTTAGTGTATTAAGTACATTAGAGATTCTGAAGTACCCTCACATATTGGTGATGCTCCTTATTATCTGAAACAGCCTGAGGTACCTTGTTACATTGACACTCATTAAGTTACTAGGTCTAATCTGAACTTGCCAGAAGCAAAACAGAGACTTTTAAGTCTCTCTGCACATAAAATACCTCATCTCAGGTCACATACACATCACCTCTGCATAATGGATAGGGTGAAGACTTGGGTTTGGGGGAGTGTATATTTGGAAAAACTGTAGTAAGTGAACTTACCCGAAACGTAAGAATACTAAGGAGTAATTTTTATTAACAATTGTAAGCCCTTTTTTTTTTTTAACTTGTGACATTTCAGCAACTGGGTTGCTTCCCCGATTGGTATGGCTTGGGTTTTTCCATTTAAACGAGGTACTCCTTCTTAGTAATTGTCTCTCATTTTAAGCATGACTATGAAAACAGGGTATAAGCATTCAAATAACCACCTCGGTTCAATATAGGCAACATTCTAGTGCTTTCTCATCAACATCAAAAGCCTAGTAAACCTGAAACTTGGAAAAATAAAATTAGTAGGAAAGGTGGATACTGCCACCATGTGGTATAAGAAGAACAAATTTACACGTTTCTATCTTAAAGAAAGGTCAATATACCAAGAAAACGGTTTCTAGCAAAACTTTAATTATTGCTATCTACTATCCTGTTAAGCCGCTGTATCAAAAAAATCGACACAGATGTCAGTCAGATCTCAGAAGGTTGAAATCCTCCTGCAGAATTTTATTCAAAGCACATTAAATGTATAATGAAGGAAAATGAATGCTCAGGTAAAGCAGTTAATTTAACTTCAGTTATGGCTAGAGATGATTACAAAATAATGCTGAAGCACATAAATGAACAAATTTTATTAACTACTTTTAATTCAATCAAAAAGAGAAATGAAAATTATACGAATTTCACAAAGATGATCCTGTATAATTAATAACTCTTTAGAGCTGATTATTCCATAAGTTAATTCTGAAGACAAAAAAAACAAAACAAAACAAAAGTGGTAACCAAAGAATAAGGTCAAAAGTAGTAAACTAACAATGGCATTCAAGTCCCTGCTGACCACAACTTGGATAAATACACACTGGTACCTGAAGCTGTCTTATCACAACTCCAGATTTATGCAGAACTAAGGTAAAATACAAATCTTCCTAGCTGTCTGCATACTAAGAATATTATAAATATTCATAAATACCTTAAAAATTACATTCTTCATATACTGTTTCAACTCCTTTGCTCTTTGGAAATAAAAAATAAATATATTTAGATAATTTGTTTCTCTCTTTCTAGCATTTATAACATACCTGAAATTATCTTTCTTTAATATAGAAATAAATAGGAAATTCAAATATAAAAGCTGAAAAGCAGAAGAGAAGATGCAACTACAAAGAATTCTTTTAAAAACGCATTTTTAGATTATCTAAAACTAAAGGTGAAGTAAATTACTAAGACATCACCATCTCGAAAACTATACACTGAACCATCATTCTCTATCTACTGCTGGGTGGATCTCCTGTCTCAGTTTCCCTGACTTGAACCTTGCCCTCAGAAAGCACAACATAGTTGGTAAGAGTCTATTCTTAACATTCTAATGAGCAAATTTTTGCAGAGTAGCTGTAATGCAAAATTAGCCATTATGCAAGGACATCTGTAGCATGCTTCTCCTTTCCCTCTCACCTCAGCCCTCCTACCCCCACTAATTGTTATACAGAAAAAAAAATCTTTTATATCTTAAACATCAATAACGATTTCAAAAATGAGGTTTTCACAATATATTTACACAGTTTCTTAATTGAAATAATTATGATGCACAGACCTCTGTCAGACACTTCAGCTGCAATTTGTACCCACTTAGTTCTTCTGTTAGGGTCTCTTTTTTCATCTGTAGATCACTTAGCTCTTTTCGTAAGGAATGGACTACTTCATAGAACAGAATCTAGAAGAACAAGATATATATTCAAAATAGAGACTAGCAAAACTCCAATCACAAAGCCACAGTTAAAAAAAAAATATCAAAAAAAGCCCCACAAAAACAACAATACAGACCCCAGTTTAACATTTTATGGCAATAATTCACCAGATGATTTCTAGTGCAAACAAAGAACCTGGCTGGGGCTAGGGAAATGTTAAAGCAAAGACAGTGTTTTTCTTTAAGACATTGACAACAACAGCAAAGAAATAATCAGTTTGTGTTTGGCACTGAATAAAAAAGGAGGAATAAAGATAAAGATATACATGTCTGCTCAACGAAGGCAGCTCTCAGGCTACCTGATTAAAAAGCAGAGCTGCTAAGAGACCACATGTTCCTTCCCTCTTACTTGTACCAATCCTAAGACCTATTTGATTAACACTGTTAAAAGAAAAAAAAAAAGTAAGCCTATTTAGCAATAAACCAACCTAACTTGCGAACTTTTCCCAAGCCAATATAAATTTTTATGGGGTGTGTAGAAATGGGGAGAGATTAGTTTTGTTTTTTGCCAGTTCAGTGTGCTGAATCAGCATCAAAATGCAAGATGCAAGCACAGGAAGCAGAACAGCCCATGACCAAGAAAAGCCATGACACACCCCCCACACACATACACACACTTTAAGCAGTGACAGGCTGCTGTATGGGTTCAGCTGCATCACGCAACTATGCCTCTGAAAGACTCTGCCTTGCTAAATTAACACTGAAAAAAAAATATAATAAAAATCCGTGTAAAAGGATGAAAAAAAAATATCCTGTAACAGATACTCCTCTCTTCCCCCACTCCACTCACAGGCATAGTCTCAGACAATTAACACTCAGATCCATAAAACTTCCAGAACATTTGTACTGAACAAGAAAAAATACTAGAAAAACACAGTAGTAAACCATAAAAGCAGCAGTAAAAAACAAACCCCAAACCCCCAAAACAAAAAGACAAAAGAGACAAAGAAGAAAGAGCTTTTTTGATATACACCCACACACACGTACACAGATGTTATTACTCCTAGATTAACTTGATACCTTATAATGTTTGTTTTGGGGGATGAAAAGAAAAGAACAGATAATTAAGCACTATTTTCATGCAAAAGCTTCTCCATACACCTCTATCATGAATGCTTTGTTTGATATATGATTAAAGAAGAAATACAAGCAAGAAAGCACAGATAAAATTCAAGAGCAAGCTGTACTATACTTCCACCAGAAGACAAGTCTGTTTTGCTACCTGTAAACAATAGAAGACAAAGAAAAGTTCCAGGTATACTTCACATAATTGATAGCATACCACAGAACCACAGAAGCCATGGAAATTTGTGATGTAAAGATAGCTGTAGTTTGCTTTAGACAACAAAGCAAATGTGTAACATGACTGGAAGACTAATAGTAAGGCAGAAAAAGTGAAATTTTCTCAAAAGTGGTGGGTTTTTTTGTTTTCAAGTTTTTCCAAATACTGTGCTTGTTAAAAGCTGCCGTTGCTTGAATTTGTTGTACTCAACAAGAGAGCTCCATCCTTACCTTTAGATGCAAAAAGAACATAAGCTAAAGTAAGAAATATGCTATAAATCTGAAGTAACTTTTTATTGAAAAAAATGAAAGCTTTCCCAAAATACAGCTGTTACTTTTAAGATGGTAACAAGGGATTCTCTGTTAAGTCTAAGTTTACACACCAAATGAAGAAAATTAAGGACATTTTAAAACTACAGTTCATTTAAAAAAGAAATAAGTTATGATCACTTTTTTGTTCGTGTTCTGAAAATTTCAAATGACAAGTCGAACCACCAAATGCTACAGCAGCTAAAACTGGAGAATAGAAATTTTCTATTCCGAGAAGTGGACTGCATAATATTGCTTCATTTTACTGATTCATTACTATTTTTGCTTGCATTATGCCAATATTCCAGGATTTTTTTCATGTCCATCTGTGAAATCCCATTGTTTCTAATTGGTTTGCATGAAAACAAACAGCAAACATAGTTTTCTGGCTTCTTCCTAACTTCCAAACTACTACATCAGGCTTCAGCTGCTTCAAAGCAGTAATTTTTCTGTCTCTTCTCTATAGCTTCCACTGACTAGTTTTTGCCTGCGTGGACTCTTTAAGAACTTGTCCGATTACATCTGAAATCAAGCAACTGATTTTTTAATCAAATCCTCCTCCCTCCCCCAAAAATATTTTTTTATCTTTAAAAATAACCTTGACTGTCACTAACTGGTAACTACTTAAAAACATTGTGTTTTTTTTAAACCACACATACCTTTTCCCTTAAGTTCTTGTCTTTTTATTGTGATTTCCTTAGGAAGCCTAACTTATGCCACCATGCCACATTACTTCCCAAACTGCAACAATCCAGTATCAAAAGAGGATGTCATGGGATATAGGTATCAAGATAGGTGTATCTATCTGCACAGCCTTCCTGAGAAAAGATCTATCTATGGTAATAAGAATGCAAATGAATGCAGAGATGAGGGGAAGGCTGTAGCAGAAGTCAACTGTTAACTTGCTTGATGGCAAATAAACATTCATGTAACTCAGCAGCCAAATCACACACATTACCTCTTGTTGAGTTAATATAGCAGCAACAAAGATTATTCTAATGGGATTTCAGAAATACCTGCGTATCTTAAAAAAAATACAAATTTATATTCATGTGCTGTAAGGTAAAAGGTCACCACTTTACAAGCAATTTAAAAAAAAAAACCTCTTAACATGTGCCCACCACTTTTTATGGAAAAGTAGACTTAACCTAAAACTGGGTGGGTGCAGAGGATGAGGAAGTTGGCTCCTGTTAAATGAAGTCACGTGAAAGTAGTTCCATCAGTTAACTGACTTCTTAAACAAAGGGCAGATGAACTGTAGTTAGTAAAATGAGGCCACTGAAAGACATAGTGATTGAAATTGGATCAAACAGAATTCACAGATGCCATTTTTAAACAACTTGGTGAAAAACTTTTAGGAGTATATAAAGCTCACTTTACTGAACAAATTAAGTGATTCAGCTGCCAAGCACCAGTTCAATGACCTGAAGTGCTTTAAAGTTTTTAATATACTGTTTCTAAAAAATTCATTCTTATAAACAGTAAAAAACCCTAAATTTTTACATACAAGTTAAAAAAATGTGTGTTTTTTTAAGAGAAAGATGCTTAAAACATAATTTTTCTTTTGTCATCATTATTGGAACTAGATTATCTTTAAGGTCTCTTCCAACCCAAATTATTAACTTAAACAGGGGAAGTTTAGGTTAGACATAAGGAAGAAGTTCTTTACTGTGAGGGTGGTGAGGCACTGGAATGGGTTGCCCAAGGAGGCTGTGAATGCTCCATCCTTGGCAGTGTTCAAGGCCGGGCTGGACAGAGCCAGAGCCCTGGGTGACATGGTTTAGTGAGAGGAATCCCTGCCCATGGCAGAGGGGTTGGAACTTGATGATCTTAAGGTCTTTTCCAACCCTAACTATTCTATTATTCTGTGATTAACATTAAACGTTGCCTAGTTTTTGCTCTATCGTGTCACTATTGCACCCCTTTGTGGCAGAACGGTGAAAAACATCTGTTTTAATTTATGTCCTGTTTGTCTATGTTGCAATAACTCTATATACAAAATCTGTATTTAAGCATTTCCTGCTGTTTTTCCAGTATACCAGGTTTCAAACGAAGTATAAGAATTATAGATACAATTGCTTCTGTCCTGGAGAATTGTAAAGCAGTATTTTATAATGAATGGGTAAACAGAAAAGTCTGGAAATTTCTTGTTCAACTCTTCTTTAAGCAAATCTCTCTCACCAAAGAGGATTTTATTCTTGTATCAGTACACTATACTGTTAGTCTGCCCATAGATCTGGAGGCAGAGATTTTATCTGCCTGAGAAATGCACATTTCCTCCTTAGGTGAGTAAAGCAGATAACAGCATCAGAAAAGTTACTTATTCCCTTCAACATCCTTTTACTAGCTTTCTGAAGCCAGATGGATGCATATACAGGATATACAAAACCTTTCTGTAGCTTCTCAGCATCTGTTTCAGCTGAACAACTTAAAGTAATGATAATCACTAAGCTTAACCAACACTCTCATGTTCATGCTGATCCTGTTGCCAAAGTAAGTTGGGAGAAGCAGAAAACAGCAGCTTACAACAGCAAGTATGTCTTTGCTACAATGTCTTCTCAAGAAAAAAAAAAATTAGTTTGACCAAAAAAGGACTTCTTCAGTCCTTTCTAAAGAAAGTGACGTATATGTAAAGGAAAGGGCTTCCGTGAAAACGTTAAGTAGGGGAGTTTCTGTCACAGACAAAAGTAGAATTTACCAGTTGAATGCAAGAGGAAAAGAAAGGTAGATTAGAGGTAAAAGGTGGCTGATCCACATACTTTTTAGAGTACCTTTCTGCTCACAAACACAGTCTAAGCACTCTGTGCTGTGACACCTACACTTACAGCAGCTGTCAAGGTTACTAACTCCTGGTATTTCTCCTGCTCAGCTACACATTCTTTTGTACTGACTGCCAATCAACTCCAAAGGCCTGGAACTTCCTACATACCAATTTCAAGCAAGCTGACACAGATTTCAGTTTGTGTTTCAAATTTGCTTTTTCAACCATGGTGTTGCAGGAATCAACAAAACCCCTGAAATACTTCTGCAGAGGGCAGGGTACAGTAAGCAGCTAGGGGGTAATGACCTAAGAGGCTCCAGCTAGGTCATCTTGTTATTCGTGCAGAGCCTTAAAATTTTCCCAGTACTTTCAAGAAGATGTTTCCAAGCACATCTTTTAGATAAGAACGACAAGTTATGCTTCTCTGTACATATTTTAGAGCACAGTATACCATTACTTTCATCCAGCAAGAGAACTCATTCATGCAGCATTTATACCTCAACAAATCCACTAAGCTTTTTAAATTGTATTATTTACAGCTTCTTTTATAACTAGCTCTATAAATAAGTAATATGCTAATACTTTAGTGGATTAAGGTTTATATGTCCAAATCCTCTTCATTTTCAGAAGTGAGCCAGGATGGTCTGGACATGCTCCAGTCTGTGAAGGCAACTGTCTTTTTATTGCAAGCAGAAATCACCCTGCCCCTCTATCTGCCCATAAGCCATAGTTAACAAACTTCTTAAATCAAGAAAATTAGTTTTACAGTAGTCTTTAGGTACACTTTATCTCCTGCATTTAGTCAGACAGGAAATGGACAGATGGAAAGCATGAGGGGAAAGGTAAGAGATGTTTGCAACAGCCACCTTGACTTGCAGCTCTGGCAAGCCGAGTTTCAAATTCCTGTTTTCAGCCTGCTGTATTTTAGAACATCAGTGTGCACCCACCATTTAATTGTAACACCCTGTCTGCTTAATCTGCTTAAAATACATCAGCAGTTCTAATCCCTTCAAGACATCAGAGTCAGAAATTAAAACGTTCCCCTCTTTACTGGAATCCTGTTGTAACTGCCTCTGAAGTTCCCTCGTTTCTAGCTGAGGAAGAGTAAGCATCTAAGAGTATAGATTGGCTTCTAGTACGTGCAAATACCTTTAATTCTCAACAAAAGCAATTTACAGGTTGTGTTGGGTTGACCCTGAGCAGCAGCCAAGCACCCATATTGGCTGCTCACTGGCTCCCTCCAGTGGGAGCTGGGCAGAGGAGTTTGAAGATCAAAAGCCAGGAAACTCAGGTGCTGAGTTTTCTCAACAGTTTAATTAGTGAAGGAAAGAGAGAGAATCATAGAATACTGGTTGGAATGGACTTCATGGATCATCTGGTCCAAATTTCCTTGGCAAAGCATAACCTAGACTAGAGGCCTGAACACCCTGCTCCGCCGAATTACAAGTGTCCAACACCGACGAGTCCACCACTACCCTGGGGAGATTATTCCAATGGCCATGCAAACAGAATCATTCACCACCTCTTGCAAGCAGACTGATGCCCAGCCCATCTCTGAGCAATAACCATCTTGGAAGCCACCCCCCACCTCATCTTTCTTCCTCTATTTCCAGTTTATATTGCTGAGCATGGCATATATGTCATGGAATATTCCTTTGGCTGATTCAGGCCAGCTGTTTAGCTGTGTCCCCTCTCAATCTCATGAATACCCTGGGGACAGGGGAAGAAGAGTAAGCCTTGATGCTGTGAAAGCACTGTCCAGCAATAGCTGTAACATTGGTGTGCTGCCAATGCTGTTTTAGCCAAGCACAAGCAAAGCACAAGAAGATTCAGGCTGCTACGAAGAAAAGTTAACTCCATCCTAGGCAAACCCAGGATACTGCTATATTTTAAACCAATACAAAACTCAATACTCACAGAAACATATTCAGGAATAGAAAGCTGGTCTTCAGGAAGTAACTTTAGCTGCTTATAACAATCATCTGTCAACTCCAAGTCTCGCAAGCTACGACGGATATCTCCAGCCCTCTCCCTTAACTGACGATTTGTTTCCTCCAGTTGCTTCTGCCTCAATAAAATAGTTTCCATTTCTTGTTTCATTAAAGCCTGATGTTTTCTTTAAGTTTGAATTGAAAACAGAAGACATTAAGTAGCAAGTAACACAAGTGACAAACTTCCACAATACCCTGGCAAGGCAGTGAGTTATGGTCATTGTAGTGGGGAAAATTTAAAGAGATTGGGTAATGAGCACAAAAGTGTATACCACCATGATTACACAATCATATCATGTATAAAAAGCCAGAAACTTTACAGACATTGACAATACAAGGCTGAATCTGAGAAGTGTCAATTAATCTCCACATGTGCTGACTTTAATTGGTAAATTAAGACTAACTTAAATTCAGAACATTAAAAGCATGAAAAAGCAGACTGTATTTCCACACAAAACCCAAAGAACTAGTAAATCACCGAAGCAATAGTAAGTTAAAATTGTGTCTTACCAAGTTTCAGCACATATATGCTTAAGGCCTATTCCACACACAACCCTTCATTTTCTGCCCAGTGTAATACACAAAATTGGGATCCATTAAAAAAAAAAACAAAACCAAACAAACCAAACACAAACCACACACCACAAAGACCACTACTCTTTTAAACAAGCAGCCATACTGCCAGACTTAAAAATACTACCATTACTATTATCACCAGAGATATGGTATTATGCAACAAGAAAAACTGTTAATCACTTCACGATCTTTCTAAGTGTTCATTTTATTCAAATCAAATGTAACTGACCTACTTTTTCAGAGGTGTTCGCCATGACTTTTGAAAATCTATTCAAATTAAATCATTCTTCAAAATGCACCAATTCCTATATTACTTAAAAAAAGTAATATTACAAATACTAGCTAGTACTACAAGGCAATGTCTGCCGCACTGGTTTCAAAAAGACAAAAGAGAGTCCCAGGCCATCAATGCAGTCACACAAGGACATACTCCACACACACTGTGCAATACTCTTAAAGACAGAAAGTGATGTAAAAGACAGGAAAACTAATGAAAAGACTGGGAAAAGTAAAGTAGTTAAACATTTTATGCTTATTAATAACAATTTGCACCTAAGTACTTCTCAAATAACTCACATATGGCCAACATAAAATATTCCACTCTAGCACAAAACAGCATTCAGAATGACAGGCATTTTTCTGACAGTCAGCTGCTCTGAGTTAAAAGACTTCGTTGTAACTAATCCCAAGTCTGGCTTCATATCCCTAAATCTGTTCTAGGCTTACTACAGAATATGACTTTGAATTAGTTACATCCTGTAAGCTGCAACATGAGACTTGTAAGTAATGCTCTTCCTTCACAGGTGTTAGAACATTTAATTGACAAAGTAATTTGGAGAAGCCTACTTGCCAGTCTGTTTTCAGCTATAGGTTAACTCAAAATGTTTCAGAAAAGCAAGATGTAAAGTTTCTGCATCATCAACTGAAAACATTTCTGACCAATAAGCAATCCTAACTGGGAGTGCTAAACGTTATCCCCTTACTTTTCCCAAGTCATTAAGGCTGCAGAGTTATTAAAAATTCTGTTTAATTTGATGCAAAATCTGCCACCTCTACCTACTCTTTTTACTCTTTATTAAATTTTAAGAATCTTCTTACTCCAGTTTCTATTCAGTTTGAATCCAGGCAACAATAAAACTTCAGCAAGGGAAAGCTGAATTCAAATGTATGTATATGTAAATGAAACACACAAATTCCATTTTTAGAATGCAAAAGAAATCCTGTTCCTGCAATTCACAATCATTAGTTTCCATTAACTGTATTAACAAATTATTAAAGATGAAGCTCTTAGTTTTACTCCCATTGTACCTGGCATCTTCTTGCTGTAATGCCAGCTGACTATCCAGTCGTAAAGACAATAGCTTCTTTTGATGGACTGCATCATTAAGTTTCTCTTCTAGCTCTTCAATCTAAATAGAAAGAACGTAAGTATAGAACAAAGACTGGAGCTTACTTTGGTAATTAAAAAAAAAAACAAAAACAACTGTACAAAAAGGGTGAGAGCCAACACCATAGGAAATACAGTGACTGTCTGGCAAGACCTCCAAATATGCCAAATAATAAATTTCATAATTATGATACAGATTTTGCCCTAATGAACTAAAAGTAAAAAAGACTTAGCTCTAAACCTTATTGTTTTCAGCCAAATAGCTACTTATTCAACTAATTTTAAACCAAGTTTAAATACAAAGCAGCAGGCCTGTGAAAGCCACAATTAGTATATAGTAGGCTGTAAATGTGGACTGCATACAGGTCTGGCAAAGCTTTAATGACCTTTCTTAGTTTCATGCATCTTAGTGGCAACTGTACACAATAAAATCCCCTCCTATTAGCATGTTGGCATATTCTAACCATATACTGATTAACAGATCACTGAATAGTATTCAGGTTACTTTTTCTACTATTCCAAAGTAGAAAAGCCCTATTAAGCTGCTTTTATCAGTGACAAAATTATTCTTCATTTCTGAAAGAAAACAGGTCTTTTTCTTCTGTTTTTGGAAAAAAAAAAAACAACAAACTAATTCAATACTACCTCATTCAATTTGAAATGTTGAATGAACTTCTTCAAGTCAGCTAAATTTTTCGTATCTTTGCTTCCTTCTTTTTTCAAAAAACCAACCCAACAAAGAAAAAACACAAAAAACCCTTCCAAAAACAATTAAATAGGCTTTCAGCATGCAATTCACAGAAATTTTTGGCAGAACGTAAGTTTCTATCATACTCTAAGAGTACCCGAAACAAGAAAAGATTATACAACAAAAGGAACAACATTTCTTACCTTGGTCAGATATTCTGCTTTCAAGTTGTCAATCATCAAGTTTTTCTGAGATAGCTCTATTTTAAGCAGCTGAAGATTATGGAGCAACTCCTTCCGTTCAATCAGCTGCTTAGTTATCTTAACAGTACCTTCTCTCTCTTCCGAGGAAGAAATATCATCAGTTGGTACTGTGGTTTCTAAGCTAATATCTTCAGACTCGAAAGAGCTAGAAATGTTTACTTTCCTCATTTCCTTAGAGCTTTTAAGTGACATTTTCTTCTGCTATTTGCAAAGCTTTTTTATGTTGTACTTTCAGATGAGCCCTCGAAGAATTAACTACAAGAATCAAAATAATTAAGTGAAATGCATTATGAAAAATTAAAAAGTTAATCAAGACCACTAAGCAATACTTCCCAGCATCACATAAATGTATTTATTTACACAAGAAAAAATATTTTAAGAGGCTCAAGAAGTTACCCAAGGACTCTGTTGCTTAAGTAATTGTTAGCACGGGGCTTGACTGCAGTAAGCTAAATACCGGTGTGAATCAAGCTCACTGGTAAAATGCTATAGGTAAATCAGGATGTACACCTGCCATTCACGCTTTCAGAAGAACATGCACCAAAACCTCACAAGATCCACGAGCCATACATACAGTATCAGAGAACATCCAGTAGCGAACATTAATAAAGCTTGCTATAGAAAACAATACGGGAATAGAGTAATGACCATTTTTGTCTTCTCTGAAGTAGCAGCTCTGGTACGCTTACTAGGCTAACCTCAACAGCCACACGTACTTCACAACCGCTCAGTACAGACCACGGCTTTTACTTAAGAGGTGCGCAGACTAACTCAACCTGTTCAAAGCCCTGCAGGGAAAGGCAGTGCTGCGCTAACGCGAGGGGCACCGAACCCACAGGAGCGGGCTCTCCCAGGCCACTGCTCCTTCCCCACGGCGGGGGCAGATCAATGGAAGATAAGCCGGATGTCCAAGTCAGCGGAAGACAACGTCCAGCAGGGTGTATAAGAGCGAGAAAAAGCTGACTCGCCGGGCGAGGAGGGTTCTGCTCGGTAGCCACGACCCCAACTCCGGGCCGAGCGCTCACCCACCTCAGACAGCGGCGCCGAACCCTTCTGTCTTCCCTCAGGGCTGCCGGGGCGGGGCTGCGCGACGCCATCACCACGGCGACCGGGGCGCCGCCGCGCGCGCCGCTTCCCGCGCTCCCTGCCGCGGTGCGTGCCGGGAGGAAGCGGCCGCGGCGGCGGGGGGAGGGGGGGGGCGGTGCTCGTGCCCGCGGAGCTCGTGCCCGCGGCGCTCGCCATGCAGACCTCGCGGACGTTCGTGAAGCGCACGCGGGCGGGCGCCGTGGTGAAGGTGGTGCGCGAGCACTACCTGCGGGACGACATCCCGTGCGGCGCCGCCGCCTGCCGCCGCTGCCCGCTGCGGCCCGACGCGCCTGCGCCCAGCCTCGAGACGCAGCCCGGCGGGGCCGCCAGCAGCCTCTGCCCCGGCCCGCACTACCTCCTGCCCGACACCAACGTCCTCCTTCACCAGGTAAAGCCGCCGGTGTCGCTTCGGGCCCCGGCTCCGCTCTGGGCCCGGTCATGCGCCCCTCTGCTTCAGCATCGGTTAAATAGTGGGGGTGCGAGAGATCCCCTCAGGTGGTGTGTCCGGGCATCGTTGCTGGAGAGGCGCGGATAGCGTCAGCAGTGAGTACGCCGCTGGGCTCGGGCCTTCCTGTTGTTAGTGGTGTCCGGAGCGGTTGGCTTTTTTGTGCCTGTATGATACTGTGGAGACCTTCAGCATCGCCGAATCTGGTCTTGGACTGTATTCCGGTTTTGTATTTTGCTGCCTTAATAGTGGGAATAAAGGACTTGTTCCATAGGATTCTGCTTGGAAGTAACCTCAAGTTTTGTCTGGTCCAACCTCTCTTGGCAGTGCATGACCTAGATGGCATGTCACAGCACTCTGTCCAGTCAAATCTTAAAATTTTCCAACTGTGGGGAATCCACCACTTTGCTGGGGAGATTATTCCAGTGGCTGATTGTTCTCATCGTGAAAAATTTTCGGATGTGTCCAACTAGAATCTTGTCAGAAGTAACTTAGACCCATTACCCTTTTTCATTTTACTCCTGGTGAAAAGGCAGTCTCCATCTTCTTTGTAGCTACCCTTTAAATACTGAACAGTATTTATTCGCTGTTTGTAGTCTGATGTAGGTGTGGAAAGTCACGTTAGAATGGTGTATAGACTTGAAGCAGCATCAGGATCTTCAGGTGGTTACTGCATTTTCCTGAATACCTATTCTATATTTCAGGCCTGTTGTAGGCTTCGGTACTTCATACTGTAATGCTGATTTCAGGCAATGAATAGAGGCTGCAAAATCATCCCATGTTCAATCCTGGAACCTTGCAGCCCATTACTAATTGTGCAAAGGCTTGAGCCTGGGCAGTGCAGACAGTAAAATTCCAGGCTGGGAGAATTCCCGATCTTGATGATTTTCATTGTTTGGTGGGTTTTTGTTGTTTTGTTGTTTCGGAGATGGGTTTGTACAGTTCCTTGCCACAAGCTTAGGAAATGAAGGTCAATTTTCTCCTGAGAGGCTTCATGGATGTTTGGTGTAGACTTCTCTCTATTGCATGTAATGACTGTCAGGAGTTGGCAGAGAAAAGTGCTGAAGAATTTTAAATGCATTTCCTCAAAAAGAAAAGGTCTTTGAAAAGGTGCAAAGCAGCTAACAGAATTCCTGGTGAGTTGAATCTGCAGAAATGAAAACTTGAGGGCAACAGTGGGATTGGTTCTGGAGAACTTAAGCCTACACATGCCACAGGTGTATCGGTGTTAGCTGTGTAACAGTGGTCAGGTACTATTTTATGCTTTGCATTGTTCACAAAGACATATGCCAGAAAGCCTTTAAACTATGTTGGATTACCGTCAGATTGCTTATAGATGTATTTGGTTTACAAAGGTAATAATTTACAAGAACCCATCCTATGTAAACAAAATTTCTAGTGCACATACAGCCTTAGATTTGATCAGAGTACTGCACACCTTGAGGCTGAATTTGGTGGAAATCAGAGTAAGTCATCCTCTTCATTCCAGCAAAAGTCAGGTTACAGAGAGGCTGGAAAATCCTATTTGAACTGGTTAAGTCCTGTTATTGGATAGAATTAAACAATTTTTATTCATTTCCATTTTGTTCCTCAGATTGATATACTTGAAGATCCTGTTATTAAGAATGTCGTTGTGCTACAGACAGTCTTACAAGAACTCAGGAATCGGAGTATACCAGTATACAAGAGAATTAGAGACGTGATTCAAACTCCTGAAAAACATTTCTATTCTTTCACCAATGAACATCATAGGTAAGGTGTGGAATGGGATGTAACAATTGACCTGCTAGCCAGTGAAAGAAACTGGGAAACAGAACTGCAACATTTGAACTAGGAAAAAAATTAGATTGGGATGCACAGAACTGTATACTTGTAAGGAATCCTATTGGGAAATAGTTATGTGTTCAGGAATATGGTTTGTAATTAGTATAAGCTTATATATATTATGAAAAGGTATTTAGAATAATGAATGAGATTTACAGACAAAACTTGCCCTGAGATATAGAATACTGATTTTCCATTTTAGTGTCCTTTTTAAACATATTCCAATATTTTGTTAATATTGCCAGCTCAGTCTGTAGCAGGTTGTGTTAGAAATTAGCTCTTCCTATTTTAATATACCTTTGTGTCTCCTGACCTTCAGTGGCCTATAGAGTATTACACATACAAAAACTGGTACAGCAGTGATTCTTTTGGCCTCACAGTCTTGCTTGTCTGAAAAATTTTTGTAAGTATGGATAGATGTTAAGATTTATTTTGTTTCATTTGTGTATTTATTTATGTGTATGCATTCATGTATTTAGAGAAACATACATAGAGCAGAAGAAAGGAGAAACTTCTAATGACCGCAATGACAGAGCCATTCGGGTAGCAGTAAAATGGTACAGTGAGCACTTGAAGAAAATAGAGGATGAGGAGAAGATTCAAGTTATCTTTTTAACGAATGACAGAATTAATAAGGAGAAAGCTCTAGAGGAAGGGATAACTGCTTATACATGTAAGTAAAGTGACATGTATGTTTAATTTATTGCTCAGATAAACAATCTCAGCAGTCTCTTCATACCTAAATCTGGTGCATCTCTTAAATAAATTTTATGTGTGTGCTTTTGTAGGTGAGGAATATATAAAAAGCTTGGTAGCTAATCCTGAGCTTGTAGATCGTCTTGCTTGTGTATCTGATGAAGGGGTATGTTTTTATTTTCTTTTTATAAAATTAATTACAAATGGTTTGCAGTATGTTATTGGACACTGTCAGGCTACTAGCATCAGTTTAGAATATGAGGACTCTGGATGTAGTACCAATTTAGCAATACAACCTTTTGACAACTGAAAAGAAAGAGAGATACATTGTAGCAGGTTTTACTGCTGCTTATGTGCCTATTAGTAATTGTCTAGTTACTTGTAAAAGGCTACTTGCTTTAGGTAACTGGTATAAAGATGAGAATAATAATGGTTAAAGAAAGTGCATAAATATTAAAAGAAATTGAAACAAAATGAAAAGTGGATACTGCAAACCATTTCAACCTCTGCTTTGTATCTGTTATTTGAAAGTATGTTAACTTACTCATAAATTTCTATCAAAACCTCTGATTTTTGTGGTCATGTAAGTTGTCGTTAGTGTAGGCTGCAGCTCAGACATGAGCTACATCCTCTTTTAGTTCCTTGTGCTTTGTGTTTATCAGAATCATGACTTGTATTTTCACATGAGCCTGATAGAACTAAAAACCCAAAAAAATGGGAAGGTTAATTTTGTAAGAGGTAGTGCTGTCAGAATAGTGTGGGACAGGCAAGAATGGGAAGAAAGTGGAGGCTCAGTTGATCTGCTCAGCAGTTCATTGTCTGACACGTCCAAAGGTTTAGTCATAGTAATATATTTTCATAATATTTCATATAGTTTATATTACACGCTTGTACTGTGTGCCACACTCTTTACCATGTAATGCTAGTATAGGCAAGTCAGCATGAAGGCGTGTGTCACTTGGGCAATATCTAAGTAACTGCAGGCAAACAGGAGAAGAAAAGGAGGCATGCCTGTAATTGCCATGTTTCTGTGTTCTTTATGCCTTTTATATTTAACTAGAAAAATTACTGCTTAATAGTTGGGGTTTATTACTGTGTATATTCATATCTAACATAGTAATTATTTTAGAGTTTGTTAGCTTGAGTGTCACGTTCCTGAGTTGGTTTAGGAATAATCATGAGTACAAAAGACTGAAAAATTCTTCTTGTTTTTTGTTGCTGCTTTTTTTCTTTTTGTTTCATTTTGTTTGTTTGTTTTTTGGCTTTTTTTAAGAAAGAAATAGAAAGTGGAAAAGTAATTTTCCCAGAACATATTCCTCTTAGCAAATTGCAGCAAGGGATAAAGTCTGGTAATTACCTCCAAGGAACTTACAGGGCAAGCAGAGATAATTATCTTGAAGCTACTGTTTGGGTTCATGGAGATGCTGAAGAAAAAGAGGTAAGTTTTTTATTTTAACTTCATGCTGTGAACTTTTAACTAGCCTTAGTAATGACTTAAAATGCAGTTCTTTTGTAGTGATATATATTAAAATGAGCATTATAGTAATTTTTCCTTTTCTGACTTTGATGTTTTACTTTGTATGGATATAGGCTACTGAAATGCTGACTGTGCTGTTAATACTTTTTCAGTTGACTACTGAGTTTTATTAGTTTGGAATACATGATAAAAGACAGAGACTGAAGTTTGTAGGAGGATTTTCAGCGAAACTGTGATGAGCCCTTGTGAGGCTCTCCTGCTTTATTTCCCCTAATATTTTCATACCTGATGATGAGTAGGTGGATTCTTTTCCTCTAGACAGTTAACCCACCTGTCTACCTACTGTTGGTACAGCTGTCTTGTTTCAAGCAGCAGTGCTCACTTCCTCTATCCGTATTTGTGGTGGCAGCTGGAGATGCTTCCCTGGCTCCCCATTTCTTTTATTCCTGTTTTCCAATAGTATATGGAGTTCCCTAGCCTTCAAAGATAAAAGGGTTGTATGATTATAAACAAAACATCTATGGAAAGCACATTATTTTTGTGGAGGCAATTGGAATCCTGAAATAAAAAGTACTGAAAGAAACCAAGGCAAAGGAAGAAAAATACATCACAAACATACCTTAAGATATTCTTTAGAGTGCAGAGCCTGTTACCCATGTATGCTCTTCTGCTATACTGCTTTGATATGGGTCTTCTGTTGCTATCATTGTGAATACTTACATTTTCATTTTGTTTTCTAAAAAAAAATCCAGATAATTATACAAGGATTGAAACATTTAAATCGAGCAGTTCATGAAGATATTGTAGCTGTGGAGCTGTTGCCAAAAGGTGAATGGGTGTCACTGTCCTCAGTGGTCTTGCAAGATGATGGCCAAAATGAAGATGACATTGAAACTGAGGAGGAGAAAGAAAACATTGTATGCAATAAATAACTTTTCACTTCACTCTTATGTTAAGAGAGAGATTAAATCTGCAATACCCTGACAGTGCTAGGCTTTAGATTTACACATCCTTTTTATACTGCTGTGAATACATAAACTATGAACTTAATTGTAGTCATACAGTCGCATTAATTATATAATTATGTCTAAAATTGATACTTTCTAATTAATCCCAATCAGAAATTGCCATGTTACTTTGTTAAGCTTTAATAACTCCAAAAGTTCCTGGGTGGTAGTCAGGTAATATAAACCTATATATTGATGTGTACAGTGGGATTTGCTAGAATAGGAGCAGGTGTTGCGTCATGATGATGGTCAGTTTTTACAGGCAGTGCATGCATTTGGAACCAGTTGTGAAATCTTTAGCTTCTTGCAGTAATCCCGCTCAATGTGCATGCAGTGCATACACATGTATACCCTGTCCAACAGATACTTATGTTTCTTTAAAAACATCATCTTCCCACAGGGAATGTTTTTTAATTACTTGGTTTAGATTTACTGGAGAATTTTCAAGCAATGTAAGAGGGTTCCTGAAAATTTAAGGTTTTTTTTTCAAGAGTATTGAGATAGCTGTGGCGTAAGCAGAGACAGTGGGATAAGATAGCATTTCTTCACCTTTTTTCTGCTGTTCCTTGATTTTCTGCAATGATGTCCATTAAAAAAAAACCCTACAACAGTGTAGTCAGGTCACATACTAAAAATACTAAAAGACATGCAAAGCACAGGGAGGCGTATTTCTGCATATGAAGTCATAATAGAATTTACAGCATTATAGTGACACATAAAATGTTACCACCAAGGTTTGAGATACGTGCTGTAGTCAAGCATGTTAATGTGAGTTCAGTGATTTTTGTGTTTTTAACCTTTGTGTGTTCTACCAGCTGAAGACTTCTGTTAGCAAGGACATGCTCAGACCTACAGGAAAAGTAGTGGGCATTATAAAACGAAACTGGCGACCGCTTTGTGGCATGCTTTCCAAGTCAGAGATCAAAGAGGTAAGGAAACAATCCAGTTACTGTAAGTGCAAATGTTTGGGGTTTTGTTATTTTTCTCTATAATTGAAAATGAATTGTTCCCTTTTCTGGCTGTTAATAGGCAAGGCGCCATTTGTTCACACCAGCTGATCGCAGAATTCCTCGCATTCGAATAGAAACAAGACAAGCAGATAAATTGGAAGGACAAAGAATAATTGTTGCTATTGATGGCTGGCCCAGGAATTCCAGGTATCCTAATGTAAGTTTAAGCTTTTTCTTATGAACTTCATTCTGTCTGATTTTTGTGTTATTAGGTGACATGCTTATTATCTGCAATGCTGAGTAACTTCAAAAAGTGTTGATGTGAATTTTAAGTGCCATTTGATAGTGCAAATTAAGGAAGTCCCTAAATTATTTGGTTTATTCTTACCACCCAAAAAAGATACGGGTTTATCATACTCAGAAAGCTCACTCCACCAGTTCTGCAGTGAACTTACATGTGTTAACTAAGGTGCTTTATTTAGACTAACCAGGGACCACCTTTTTTTAGTCTGGATTCTGAGAAGTGTGGACCTTTTGCTGTGACTTTGCTCATTCACAGACTGATCACTGTCTTGGCAAGTAGTTTTAAACACCTTGGCCAAATTCAGTTGAATTGACAGTGAGGTTAGTTACAGGTAATGAAGTTTTTGGAAGATCTTTGGAAATAAATAGGAGGCTGTAAGGGAAAATGAGGACTAGCTTTAATTTGCAGAGTAGGTTTTAAAGAGGCTTCCATTGGCTTGCTTAGGAATGCATAGCTTGTAATGAATGAGAGCACAGGTGTCGCAAACAAGTTTAGAGAAATGAAGGAAACTTGGAATATATGGAATGACTGCTAAGGCGAAGACAGCATTACTGCAGAGAATGCGATGTGAGAGATGAGAGGAATGAAATAGTGCTGATATGATATTAGGGAGTGGGCACAACACAAACCCGCAGAGAAATTATAGTTTTGCTGCTTATGCAGCAATGTTTATTCTTAACTGCAAAACTGAATTGCCATGTTTACAATTTTGCAGTCTTAACTGTGGAGAATTCTATTGCCATTCAGGGAAAAAGGGAGATGTATACATTTCAGACTTACTGAATCAAATAAATGTTTGAAATTAAATTTCTCTGTTACAGCTGAGACAGCTACCTGAAGAAAGATTATTCATACTGTTAGCTTAATATACTAATAACCGATGGAATAATGGTCTCCAAATACTTCTGAGCTAACAGTGTTGCTTGATGTGCATGTGTGTGTATATTTGTATTTGTGCATATTGTTTCTCAGGGACATTTTGTAAAGAACTTGGGAAGTGCTGGAGATAAAGAGACAGAGACAGAAGTTCTTCTGCTTGAACATGATGTCCCTCATCAGCCTTTTTCCCAGGCTGTCCTTAGTTGCCTACCAAAAATGCCATGGAGCATTACAGAACAGGTAATAATTTTTAAATTCTTGTATAATACCTGTGTCTTCTACTTCAGGTCAGCTGGACATCAGTAAATATGTCACTTAAATCTGGATTCCTGGTCGCGATCATGAGAAGATTAAGGTTATGTTCTGTTTGTCTTCCTGTTTGCTGTAAAATGAACAAACACAAGTATTTGATCATCTTTTGACTTATTTTTTGTCACTGTAGTTCCTGCACATCTCATCTGATCTTATAAATAAATACTATTACAAGTCTTGTCCTAAAACAAACAAAAAAAAACCACTCTGAAAATACTTGGTTGGTTTGGAAAATCTTATGTGAACTGCATTTCACAAGGGATCATTTTTACTTTGATACAGAAAATGTTCTTGAAGTTTGTTTTTTTTTTTAATTTCAGGATATGAAACACAGGGAGGACTTAAGGCATCTATGTATTTGTAGCGTTGATCCTCCTGGCTGTACAGATATTGATGATGCATTACATTGTAGGGAAATAGAAAATGGAAATATAGAGGTATTGTCTCTCTCTCTCTCACTCTGTTATTATCTGGTCATTTATTTACTTTATCCTTTATTTTACAAACAGTGCAGTGGTGGTAACAGTAACTGACATGAGCAAAGCTCCAGATCTGTTGTAAAAGAAATGAATAGTGTTTGCACAACTGCAAGATGGCATTAAAGAAAGGGTACTGATTTTGCATTACATCAGTGTCAGAAGTGGGAATTTTCTAAATTCACCCTGCTTTCTGCTCATTTGGCATGAGAAATGAACATAAAACTTAATGGCTGCTTTAGCTAAGTATAAACGTGGATATCTACAGCTAGAATAAGTATCAGTGGAAATAGTGAAGCTACTGTTGTAATGCCTAAGGAATTATTATTTTATTAAAAAAAAGGGGCATTGAAAAGTTAAAGGCCTAACACCAACATTCTACCCCCTTATATCTGATTTAGTCAAGTTTTCTTCCATATAAACTCATCTGTAACTGTACTAGCCAGGTGTGCGAAAATGGAAGGTTTATCAAATGGAAAACCAAAACAAGTTTTCAGTGAGCCTTTGAGAAAATGACAGAGGTTATCTAAGCTCCCAGGCAGGAAGGGTTGCGTTGGAAATGAATATAACCTTCCACTAAATGTATAGACCTTATTTTGTGTTATTGCTGCAACTATTTATTTTTTTTTAATATCAGTATGATAGATTTAAACTATTCCTGTTACTGGATATAGGAGTTACTGAAGGGAACTGGCAATGGGTAAATTGGGTTGTAAATAAAAACTTGAGGATGCCTTTCATGATAAGAACTATGTTTTCTATGATGCTGTTTTTTAGGTTGGTGTACATATTGCAGATGTCAGCCATTTCATTCGTCCAGGAAATGCCTTGGATGAGGAGTCAGTAAAAAGAGGAACAACAGTATATCTGTGTGAAAAAGTAATTGTTTTCTATAGCTTTTTGTTCAACGAAGCAGTTAGGTTTTCATTGCCTTCCTCCTGTAATTCTTGGGAATATTCTCTAAATAAAACAAAATGAAGTAGGCTCCTTTGGGCTGCATGTAATTTGCCTAAGACTATCAAAATGAAGGTGCTTTCTGTCATTTGGCTTGCACAGCAAGAGGGATGAAACTGGATTACTGTTGTAATACCTGTCCAAAACTGCAGAATTGACCTGGTTTGGCTTTTCAGTTGTTTTTTCTTGTGATAGCTACATCTTTATTATATATATATGTTTCTTATGATTTGTATTCATTACAGCTGTAGTCCTGTTTAGTTTAACTTCTTACAGACCACAATTTTTTTTCAGAAGTAACTGTTACCAAAAAACTGATAATAAACATGGATTTTGAAATGCAGCACTAAGTAGCTCACTTTTCTCTTGGAAATCTGAGCTTTATTAGCAAAAAAAAAAAAAAAGTTATTATTTCCAAGCATTTAGTACCGTTAAAATTTGAAAATTAAAATATATATTTCTACTGAGTTGTGATTTATATTCTTTATTTTGCAGAGGATTGATATGGTTCCAGAGTTACTTAGTTCCAATTTATGCTCCCTGAGATCTGATGTGGACAGGTATATATATATGATCTTGACAGGTATATATATTTGATCTTGATGAGAAAATCCAGATACTTATATGTGGATTTTAACAGATTTTTGTCCCTTTTCCTTCTCATAGGCTTGCATTTTCATGTATATGGGAGATGAACCATAAGGCTGAAATTCTAAAAACCAGATTTACAAAAAGTGTTATCAAATCCAAGGTTAGTCACAAATATTATTATATTTTCAAAAAAGAAGCTCGAGGCCTTTTTGCAAGGAATATGATCAACAGACTAAAGTTTTCTTCTTGCTGTTTATTGATTTTTCTGTATTCTTCTGATGATCCTTGAGGTCCCTTCTAACCTGGTAATCTATGAAGTTCTTAGAATTAGGAAATGATACTGAAATGAAACCCTAGAAAAACAAAGTGTTTGATTCTGCCCCCTTCTTTTAAACTTCTATGGCTATAGTGTTTTTTGTGCAGTTACTTTGTTATGGTATTTCATTTAAAAAGTATAAATACATTGAGATATCTATAGAGATACAGACGTATATATGACATGGTTGGTATATACCAGCTACTAATAATTTTCAGTTAAATTCAGTGGATTTTGTAAGTGTTAAATACATTTCTGAAAATTAGACCTCAGATATATAAATCTGTGTAAAATATATCCATATAAAACACATCTGTGATCAGCATAAGAAACCCACTGTAAATGCCTAGTATTTCATGATGTCTTGCATAGATCTGTCTTGTTTTCACCATTATTTGAGAGTTATAATTCAGCACCTAAATGAATGGCAAGCTTTATATTTGTGTGAACCACCTTTGACAGCAGACTGCAGTTTCTGCAAGACAGTTATGTTTTTCTTTTCATTATTCTATTGTGTACCATGTCTCTCTTTTTTACCTCTTCAAGGCTTCTCTTACATATGCCGAAGCACAGATGAGAATTGATTCAGCAACTATGAACGATGATATTACTACGAGCCTACGTAAACTAAACAAATTAGCAAAAATTATGAAGAAGAGAAGAATTGATAATGGGTAAACCATGCAGTGTTGCTGTTCCCTTTTTTCCCTGGTTTCTTTGGTTGGTTTTGTTTTCTGTTTTTCCTGGCTGTTTTTTTTTTGCTGTCAAACTGTATAATGGTCCTGTGTGTTCATTTCTCCAATGAGTATCTTTTAAAAGAGCAGTACTTTGCCATTTCAGTTTGCATAAAATTGCCTGTCTTCATTTCCTGAAAAATAGTTAACTTGGGGTGCTTACAAGATCAGTCAATGTGGATCTCTTACAATCATTGTAGAAAGACAACCAGGGGAGCAGCATTTGAAATTTTAGGAGCTACTGCTGATGTGAGTCAGCATTATAATTTTGGCTAATTTGAACATTAATTTCCCAATTTTATTTTTAATTCCTGCTGTATTTTGGTTTTGATGTTTTTTGGTTTTGCTTTTTTCATTTTATTTCTGCTGATTTTTGAATTACATTTTCATGATAAACCCAGATATTGTGTACAGCCTTGCAATTGAGCTGTTGCCTGCTTTACTGCAATTTGCTAATAGCTCTTCTTGTCTCCCAGAGCCTTGACACTTTCCTCACCAGAAGTTCGTTTCCACATGGACAGTGAAACTCATGATCCTATTGATCTGCAGACTAAGGAGCTAAAGTATGTGTTTCATTTTCCTCAGTTAGTTAATTTGGGGCAGGGATAAAATTAAAGACATATTTAAGTAGTAAAATTAGTAGTGTACAGAGTTTATATAATAGTGCATAATAGTCATAGAATTATAAAATTACTTGGGTTGGAAGGGACCTTTAAAGATCATCTAGTACAAAGCCTCCTGCCATGGGCAGGGACACATTTCACTAGATCAGGTTGCTCAAAGCCTCATCCAGCCTGGCCTTGAACACTGCCAGGGATGGGGCAGCTTCTTGGGGAAGCTAGCCCTAGAATTCAAGAATTCCTCTGTATTTTACTATGCTATTTATGAAGCAAGTTTTGAGTTGTGTGATTCACATATGAACCTAAGTCTTTACTACTGATTTAGTGGAGCACTAAGGTCCAAACTTTCTGCACCACACTGGCTTCTCTGTGATGCTCTTCTACTGGTATTAACAAAGGAAAATTGAACTTGGAGTTATGGATTACTGAAACCTTAAGAAAAACAGAGCAGTTACTGCACATTATTGCAGAGTGATACAGTCTTAATAAGGAGTTGTAGAAATGGAGCTACTAATTCAATTTCTGAAGATTGTTACTTACTTTGTCTCATACTACTGCTTAGCGTCTGTACTAAAATCTACACTTAGTTACGTAAACTGTCACATCTGTGGTGTGCACTATGGTGTTTTCAAACTTACATGTACAACATTAGAACAGTACTCTTAAGAAATCAAAAACTTATCTGTTGACATTTTGAGACAATTTTAAAGAGTTTTTCTTGAAGATAATTTGTAATTTTAGAATGGGTGTTTTTCTTCTGACTCAGTATCCGAACTTAATAAATGTTAATGTTTTTAGACTTAAAAATGTTTTCCTAATTGTATAAATGATTAAAGCAACTGGTGAATATTATATGATACTGTTTGGGATGGTGGAATGTCTCTTAATTAGGCACTCAAGTAAATACATAGTTTGATGCTTTTCTAACAATATAAAATATTTCATGTTGATAGAGAAACAAATTCCATGGTTGAAGAGTTCATGTTGCTTGCCAATATTTCTGTGGCACAAAAAATTCACAGTGAGTTCCCAGAATTTGCCTTGCTCCGGAAACATCCCGCTCCTCCGCCATCAAATTATGACATCCTTGTGAAGGCTGCAAAGTCCAAGGCAAGTTTACACCATGCTAATTAAGTGACTTAATTAAAAGAAACTGTGGGTTTTTTTCTCTGATTGGCCACTTACACAAGAGTAAGGGTTCAGAAATGGTGTTTTGAAAGTGTATCAGCTGCACTTTAAAATTGCTGGTACTGGTAACAAGTGTACTTCTAGGTGAAAGGAAAGATTGTGTGCTTTTAAAACCCTTCTTTCAGAAAGAAAGCAAATCACTCTGAAAGTCTTTCCTATTGTAATTCTTGTGAGTATTTCTCCTCTCCAAGCCACATGTGGTTTTCTAGCCAGTTCTTGGCTTCGGATCACATACATTATTGATGTACTTACAAATTGGTCAATTATATCAAATAACACATCTCTCTTAAAGAGTCAGGAAATAAGAAAATGTGTCCATATATGTTTATAGTTATGGAAACCTTCTCCATAGGTCAGCTAGAGGTTAATTTAGCCTTAAACAAGTCTGATTTAATAAACAAGTCTGAACTGAAAAATTACTTTTCCAGTTTCAGGTGTCTTTTATTTGAGCTGATCATTCTAACTTTCTTGACATTGTGATGTGCAGTCATATTTCCTTTCCCCTCAACTATTCACATACATGCACACCCCTGTGGTTTTTATGAGGCTAGAGAGAAATTCCCTTATTCTGTCAGTGCAGGATCAATAGATGAGCCAAAACCCACCCCATTTCATTTTCCACTGCTGTAAAACTGGAATAGTCATAATAATTTCATATGTATTCTGAAACTTACTATTAAACTACTGTTTTATTTGGAAAGCTAAATTCCTATGCATAGACAAATGTTCTTTTAGTAAATCAAAGTGGCTTTTCACTATGACACGATCATCATGATTAGATATTAATATGCTATACTTTTGACATACTTTAAAAAATGAATATGTAATTGTTTTACCATAACTTGGTCTCTAGATCATGCTTTGTGTCAGTGGTTTACATAAGGGAAAGAACGTTCAACTGATCTAACAGTGTGACAGGAAATAAAATGCATTCTCTGTTTTCTTCTACTTACCTGAATTTTTATCAGTGAACACTGGCAAGCAAGGAACAAAATGTCATATAGTTGGCTTTACAAATTACTTTCCCAATTATTAATTTTAATAACTGTGGAATAAATACAAGGTTGATTACTGCTTAATCTTAGTCAATAAAGGGATAGAAAAATCAAAAGAAATAAAGAACTTGTTAAGATTACCAAAGTATTTCTTAGTTCTGGATGGATTTATTCTCTGAATTGCTAGGCTACTGACTTTTCATCTTTTGCATAGAGTACTAGCAATAATGAGGAAGGGGCCTGTGCATGTGTGGATTCATCTATCTATATTCATGTATTGGTAATAGTGGCATTGAGTGGGGTTATTTGGCATTATAGCTGTGCCAGCTGCTAAGATTAGCATGGATATGGCTGTACATTTTTGCTTACACTCTAGTAATATTTGCTAATAATACCTGACCTTTTTTATTTTTTGATTTCCCTCCTTACAGAACTTGGAAATTAAGACAGATTCAGCAAAGGCTTTAGCTGAATCATTGGACAAAGCTGAATCTCCTACATTCCCATATCTAAATACACTGCTGCGAATTCTGACCACTCGCTGCATGATGCAAGCTGTTTATTTCTGCTCTGGAATGGATAATGATTTTCATCACTATGGTTTAGCCTCACCTATTTATACCCACTTTACCTCGCCTATTAGAAGGTATTTTTAATTTGGGAACATTTCAGAGAACAAAAATAAGTGATTTATTTGTGAATAAATTCTAATTTAAGTTGTGGTGTTGTGCATTTAAAAGATACTGTTTCTGTTAAGCTTTAAATCTCAGTTGAAACAGTGATGGCTTTAGATGATGATGAGTCTTCATACATGCTCCCAGGTTCACTGCCTGTGACTCCTAAGATCAAATAAAATCTTTAAAAAAACCTCAGAAATACATCCCTAATGCATATCTGGCATACTTTGGGATCAGTTGACATTATGTAAGTCAGCAGAGACTGAGGCAGAGTTTGGTCTGTCATTTTTCAGATGTAAGCTGTGTTTAAATTTCGGGACTGTATTTTACATATAGAAGCATTGCTGACGTGAAACGTGCATTGTAGTTATATCGTACAGCTTGGAAAATCAGAGGGTTTTTCTTTTTACCAAGAAGTATTCAAGGAAAATAATCGTCATATTTTTTTCTCCTCAGGAGCATTTCAAGTGAAATCTCACTTCCAGGAGGATTGAAATTCCTGTGCATTTGTGTGGATAATTTATGGAGCTTCTGGGAATCTTAAATTTTAGTTGCTTACAGATGGGTTTAAAAGTTCTTGTTGAAGATCTATTAGAAGTTATGTACAAAGATGTTAAAGTGTGATTATGCTTTGCAGATCAATGGTATTGAAACACCATTCTATACTAAATTTGGTTAAGTCATGTACTGTTAAGTACAGGCTCTTGGTACAGACAAGCAGCAAAGTACAGGCTCTCCTGGTAGAATATAGTAGAGTTTATGTTGGAGAACAGTACAGTTCATACTGGCTTTGCAGTGTATCTTTGGTCAATGAAAAGAGTGATCTTGGATTAATACAGGGAGTTGTCAGCACACCATCATTATTGCAAAAATGTTTTGATCTAGAAGAGTCACAAACCCAAAATTATATTCAGATATATTTTTTTAAAATAAGTTTTGATCATTTAATCTCATCTGTGCAGGTATGCTGACATTATAGTTCATCGACTTTTGGCAGTGGCCATAGGAGCAGATGATACTTACCCGGAACTTAGAGATAAACATAAAATAGCAGATATGTGTAAAAATCTCAATTACCGACATAAAATGGCTCAATACGCACAAAGAGCATCTGTTGCATTCCATACACAGGTAAGGAGTTTTTGACATGTGAGGATTAACTGTGGTGGACTATTTATGTTAAAGGCAGAGAGGGAACATTGAGTTGTGCTTTGTAGAGCAAAACTAAGTGAGTAAGAACAAGAGCTGCTTCTTTGAGGAGAAGCTTCAACATTGTGTTGCTGGCTCTGAAAGATTTAGAGTAATGGCATCTTGTGGATTCTTTTTACTTTGTGTTTTATATCAATATGATGGATGGTTAATACTACAATAATTTTTATAAACAGTTGATGGGATCTCTTTATTCTGCTTTCAATATGTGGTGCGTAATCACTAAGTATTGTATTTGAATGTTTTCATTTTTTAAGCCAATATATATGTAATACAGAAGAGAATGTTCTAGTGCTTTCATTCTTATTCATGTATTTCACTTCTCTTACAGCTGTTCTTCAAAAGCAAAGGAGTAGTGAATGAAGATGCATATATATTATTTGTAAGAAAAAATGCAATTGTGGTTCTGATTCCCAAGTATGGGCTAGAAGGAACAGTCTTCTTTGAAGAAAAAGGTAAACCAACACCAAGACTGGATTACAACAATGAGGTATGTTAAATGCCTTTACTTTTTTATTTGGTAAGTGAGCAAAATTACTAAAATCTAGTTGGTTTTAGAGGGGTAAGAAAAGCTTTTCTGAGCCTATGAACATTCATTAGTCATATGTGTGAATATAAATTAATATAAAATAATTTCCTACAAAATATCTGAAAAAATGCTATTTTAAACAGTGAGTATTTATACAAAGTTTGAACTTTCAGGTACCATCACTGACTGTGGAAGACACAACATTATGTGTATTTGATAAAGTTAAGGTGAACATTATGTTAGATGCTTCCAACATCCAACATCAGAAAATTCAGATGGTGTTGGTAGAACCAAAGGTAAGGCACAACATTTGTGATTCACAGAAATCATAATAACCTTCAGTAATGTTAAAAAATCAGCATATGGTAAAATTGAAGTTTAAACAGGAGGAAAAAATTACTTAGCAGCAGATTGTTGCAGTTGCTTTGCATCCATTCTTGAGAAGACACAGGTCTGCTTTCACTGGCTGTTCAAAAGAATAAAGGGCTGTAAATTAAATTTCCTTCTGGGCCCATCAAGGTTATTTCCACTGATAGGAAAGATGATGATTTGCTGAAGTAGTATATTTTGAATTTCATGGTTCTGTAATTAAATTTCCCTTTCGAAAACCTGCCAAAACTCAGTGAGATCATCTTTGCTCCAGTAAATTATGCTGTAACTGCAATGGGCGGCTCTGAAGGAAACTATATAATTGCTGTCTGTAAATGGCAGTCCTTTCTTAAAACTGCCACGATATAAAAATTCCCTCTTGATAATGTGGTAAGAACTGTAGTGTCCTAATAACTGTGTCTCTGGTCTTCAGACTTTCCAATTCTAGCTTCTTAGTACATCTGGGTTGATACGGGTTTTCACCTGGTCTCACACCTCAGGTCTGCTGAGTATTTTGCATGCCATTGGATACTTTCATTAAGTTACATGTAACTTGGTAAACAGATGGTGCAGTAATTGAGTATCTATAATCATGTAGGAAAAGAAAATCCAATATAAGCAAGAGGTCCTTGTTTTTGCAGTCAAACATAATTTCTCCGTTTTTCCTGAGAAATTATCTGTTTTCAAACACACCTAAATATAGTTACCTTGAGCTTGAGTATAGGCTTGAGTTGAAGGCAGTCCGCATGATCTCAAAAACTGGGGGATAGATAATGCAATCTGTAGTAGAAAGAAACCTTGCATCCTGCTGTGCATTCTCATGCTGAGCTGACCGCTGCTTGTGCTCACCAGTCAGGGTTTGTCTGAGCTGCTGCTGGGGGACACGCTTTGTTCATTGTAAATGGATGCATATAAGGGGCTAGTGAAAGCTGGCTTCCCTTCTACTTGTACTAATTTCTGTGAAGGTCCCTTTCTCTACAGCAAACTAAATACTATAATTTTAGCTTTTCCATCAATACAGGAATGGCCATACTAGTTAAGCCAAAATACTTTGTCATCCTGACTATCAGTTACTAGTCCCTCTTTTTTGTAAGGAGCGAATACAGGAGTCAAATGCATATACAGTGATTATTCCCTTCGTGTCTATTCCAAGCTTCCAGCAATTTGCAACTTAAATACACAGCTCACCTTGTATGAAAAAGTGCTTGACCTTTCATCTGTTTAAAACCTAATACTGTTATTTCATGACATACTGTGTTTCTTACACTGTGAAAAATAGTCTGGTATTCCCATTTACTATTCCCATGTGACCTAATTCTATATACTTCTTTTAGCTCCTCCTTTACTGGAAACCTTCGCATCTTTGATGTTTCTCATTACTTTTATGTTGTTGTAGTTCTCTTATATGATTTTTTTGAGCTGGGAGGAGCAGCACATACCTGACGCTTGCAAGCACACCACAGATCCATACAGGATCACATATGTACAGAGATTAGGTAGAAGATTGTGTTGTATGGTGTTCTGTGGGAACACTTTTCATCTTTCAGTCCTAGTACCAAGACCAGTTTTAAGCAGTGAGTTTACACACACCACCAGTTGCTAGCTGACAGTTTTACACTTGCTTTTAGAACTCTTAGATAGACTGTATCTAGCCCTGGCATTAAAGGAACACTTTCCTCTTACCTACTTTGTTCTAAACCTTCATTTTTTTATTATTTTTTTTTTAATTTGTCACATTTTTCTTGACATTGGTCTTAATTTTCTTGAGTGCTTCAAATACACTTTCATTACCTGCTTTAGGCTTGTTATCATCCAGCTAGCTACTGATGGAGGCAAGGAGGAATTTCCTGCTGCCTCTCACATTCTTTTATTACTGTTCTCAGGCTTTTTTGTTTGCCTGTTTCTTTTAATTTTGCATTTATTCTTCATTTGGACAGGACTTTCACTTCTTTAACTGTTCTCTTGAAATTTTATTGATAAATGGCATGTTCTTCCTCCAAGCCTTTTTTAAATTCCATCTCACCTCCGAAAGCATTTTGCCTTCTCGCAACCCCCTTTAATAAAATCTTCATTAAATTCCTTATTGTTGCGCATGTAATGCATTTTAAGGTTGGGGATTTTTATCTGTATTACAGGCATGGTTCTGTGGGCAACCTCTTAAGCAGGTCCTCGGGCATAGAGTTGTTTCTCCCTGTTCATGGGTTCTCTGACCAGTTGCCCCAACAAACAGGCCTTTACACCTAGAAATGTAGACTCTGTCTAGAGCCTTCTTGCAACACTCGCTCATTGAAGGTAATTGATTATAACTACCTGTTCTCACAGCCTCTCCAATATTCCTTAGCATATCATAATATTTGCCTTCCTAACTCACTGACCAAAACCATAACCTTTGGCTTATGGACGTGGGTTTAATGCATAGGTGTCTGTGACATGCTGATACAATTAAATGACTATTCCTTCTACTGGTATATGCTGTTGTCACTTCCACGTGATTTATAACCTGGTATGGAAGTCCTAGTGATAGTCTTCCTTGCAGCAAGCTTCTGAAATGCCTGTTACCTTCTCTCATTGTGTATTAGTTTGCCCAGAGACCTACGTGTAGAGGAGAATACATGTGTATAGTCTTGGTCCAGCTGTCTTATGGACACTTCTTAAATGAACTCCATCACAGCTTGCTTTGCTCTCCTCTCTTTGAATACCTGTCCTGGGTTCAGCAGTAGCAGTCATTTTTCTCCTTAGTAGCTGGTGCAGTGCTGTGGTTTTGACTTTCAGCCTGGGAACAGCACTGATAACACTGATGGTTTTAGTTAGTGCTCAGTAATGTTTACTCTGACTGAGGGATTTCTCAGTCTCATGCTCTGTCAGGGAGGAGGGGTAGCCAGGAGGAAGCAGAGACAGGACACCTGACCCAAACTAACCAAAGAGGTATTCCAGACCACAGCATGTCATGTCCACTATATAAACTGGGGGCAGTTACCCAGAAGGGCTGGATCACTGCTCAGGTCAGGCTGGGTGTCAGTTGGTGGGTGGTGAGCAGTTGTATTCTCTTCCCTTGTTATTTCCCTTATCATTATTATTATTGATGGTAGCAGCAGTGGTTTGTGTTATACCTTAGTTACTGGACTGTTCTTATCTCCACCCGTGGGAGTTACATTCTTTCAATTCTCCTCTCCCCATCCCTCCGGGAGTGGGGCAGAGGAAGGGGGGGAGTGAGTGAGTGGCTGTGTGGTTCTGGGTTACTGACTGGGCTTAAACCACAATACCACACGTGTCCACACTCAAAGAAATCATAGTATGCTTCCTGGTGACCTCTTTAAATACAAGTAATTCTCTATCAGCATACCGGCTTTTCTCTGTTCCTGTTGTTCCTTGCTTTAGAACTGGTCTCTAGTTATTTGGAAAGTTTTTACCATTTCTGCCAAAGCTAAATGCCTTCTTGCAGTGCAGCGTCCTGGGCCTGATGGGCACAGCGCTGCAGGAAACACTGCGGTCATGACTTTTAAAAGCAAAATGAATTTGTGAGGATAAGGTCCCTTCTCACCTCTCAACTCATCCCCCTTGCCGCTTTGGGCAGCAGAGGTGGTGCTGCTGCCCTTTCCCTGAGCTCTTCCCAGCTTTTCCTGCAGCTGAGTATTCCTGCTGCGAGTGTTGTATGATGGTACACCTTCCTTTAGGGGACTAACAACAGAGTTTTCTGATGTTGATGTAGTGTTTGTAAAAGGTCTGTATAAGTGAACTAAGGTTTCATTATGAAGTTACAAGTTAAAACCAAGTTAAAAGTGTTCTGACTTCCAGTGCTGTTCTTACTTTAGATACGAGGAAATGATGTGCCTGCAAATCTATCTACAGAGACAAGCAGCAACAATGAACCAGAGAAGAAGAAAAGGAAGCTACGAAAATAGCTCAATACTAAAGTTAATAGGAAGTTACACATGAATTCTTTGTATTTACGTATTTTTTTCCCCATGGCCAAAATGCTAGAAACAAATTATTTTTACTTTTAAATACGCATCTTAATAATTTATAAAACTGGATTTTTAAAAAATAACTTTTTAATGAATATGTATTTATACAGCAGAACAGTAGTTCTAGAACCATCTCTGTTTTAATGTATGTCTGTAGTTTTGTGGGTGAAAATAAATGCTGCTGCGAAGTGAAGGAATAGCTGTATTTTATTTTTTAACAGCCTTAAGGCCATGCAAAAGCCTAACAAAAGTCAGTTTTTTCAATCTGCTAACAGAACTTACTCTTGAATGATAAAGGCCATAGCCCCATACTGGCAAGTTACAATTATGAGTTAGAATTCTCATTTTGTGCCTGGAACTGCATGATTACAGGCAAGCCACAGCTCTTGACTATGTAGTCACAAAGCATGTTTTATGTGCTGTGAGGACTGATGTGTAGGTTGAGTGTTCTCCTGAGCTCAGTGTTGGACTCCCACCCCAGGGACCCCAAGGTAGTTGTTACTCAGTTCTGCATGTTTGTTTCAATGAAACTGTCCTCCAGTGCACATGGGACAAGAGTAGTTTTCATTGATTGGTTCTGCTGCAGCCAGCTCCAACCTCTCAAAGCCAAGAGCCTGCAGTTCCACATACTACAGGTGATCCTCAGCCATCTTCAGAGAGTTGTAGCTCATAAACTTCTATACTAGTCACTTGGTACTTTCCTTGGTAAGGATCAGGTCACAGTTGATCAGTATGTGGTTGTCACGTGGCTGTAGTTACTTAGCTCCCCAAGTGCTGTCACTGTAAAGGGCTGAATCAGGTTTATAAAGTATGTACAGAAGACACCTAAAGGAGACAACTGACTCCAACAGAAACCACACCTATCTCCCCCCCCCCCGGCGATGTTTGAATCCTAGTAGTTTGGGAGGAAGGGACCTTATAGCTCATCCAGTTCCAACCCCCCTGCCAAGGGCAGGGACACCTTCTGCTGGACCAGGTTCTGCAAAGCCCCATCCAGCCTGGTCTTGAATACTCCCAGGAATGGTGCATTCACAACTCTGTTCCCCTGTCTCGCCACCCCCAGCACTAAAGCACTGCTTCCCAGTATCTACTCTTAACTCACCCTCCTTTCACCACTACTCTAAAAAGCTTCAGACACTTGAAAAATAAAACTCAGTTTCAAGACAGATGTGCACAGCACAGGCTCTCTCACTGATACCATCTGCTAAAATAACTTTTAACCATGTGTATGAGAGCAAAGTTCACCGAGCTACTTCCCTGACCTCCTACCTCTGGTTCCCAACACCCCCCACCCAAACAGTGCACACACATGGGTATTACTGGCAGCATTAAAGATGCTGCAAAACGTGGCAAAGAAATAAATACCAGCTAGGTGTGAAAGAGATGTCTTTATTCTGTTTCACTATTAAATGTATAGTTAATACATTTATGTTAAAGGACTCTCCTTAAAACTACTGTAATTAATTTAATGTAAACAATGACCTTTTTGTGCAACATGTGCCAACCAACATGTGAAGTACAACCAGAGAAACAATGGTCAAAGGATTTCAGGGTAATTTGCACAGCAGGTTTCTTATACAAAGCAGTTACACAAACATCATGAAAACACATGCACACTTTCATAAAATAAATAATTCCCATCCAATTGAAGACTATAAAACAAGACAGAAAATACAGGCAATTTATTTGGGGGGATCCTTAATTACTTCTCACTTTCACTCATTTCTGCTGTTACATTACCTTTAAGAAAACACTTCTGCAGGGTGCAGTTAAGTAGCTTAGCAATTGCTTTTATTATCTGCAAATACTCCAAAAGCCTCTGATCATTGAACATATCAAGAATTAAAAATTTTAATTAAAAAAATAAAATCTAATCTTAAGTATAGCTGTTACGGGAAACAGTTCAAAAACATCATCATTTGGACCACCTTGCTTTTAATCTTCCCCATTACATTAACATTATTCCTAACTTTAGTAATCATACTTGCAAAAATAAATCCTTTGTATAGTCTGGAGATTTGAAATTTGTCCTTTTAGTTGATTTCTGTTAACAAGGTGCAAGGTCATAACTAACTTTTAAACCTCAGACAAGTTGTGCCTTGCTTTGGAACTGCAACCTTACAAGCTAAGGCTAAGGACATTTTGAAGGCCCTATTAAATAAATTCAGAAGTCCAAGTTCATTCTCTACTTCAACAACTTCGTCCCCTTAAAGTTACCAGTTCAGTGCATTTCCACCTTGTAGCAGGGCACTGCTTCAAGGTGGTGAAACAGACACTGCAGGACGTTACATTCAATTACTGTGAATTCCATCTGCATTACTGAAATACTGATTGATGAAATTGCTGTGGAAGTAAACCCACTACATGTCCATGTCTGCTGGTTAGGAATCTAAAGTGATTTTCTTAATTACTACTTTTGCAGTGTGAGAACTAAACCCAAGCAGCTTAGATGATGGCACAGGAGTTTCCCTTTCAGTATATTTTTCAGAAAGCCTTCCCTGGTTAAATTCTTAATGAAACCATTTAAAGAACTGTTGTATCTCCATACACCACTTGCTCAAGTCTCAGGCCTGAGGCATTTGGTTTTAATGCTATCCCAGTTCTGCTTGCACCTCCCCCCTTTTCAGATTTTCAGAAAACATCATCCATCACCTTCAAATTTAGGGGATGAATCTGACCTGTGAGCTGTTTTGGGCTTTGATACAAGCTTTTCTGGGCCCTGCTGAACAGAACAGAACCCAAACTTCCACCCAGAACCCTGGGACTGGGTGTCCTTGCTACGGACAGAGCGAAGGCTCCTTCACCCAGGGAGCACCTACTGGCATAGACTGTTTTCTTTGATTAATGCAATAAAGTTCACTCCAGAGCTGTACAAGCACAGAGCCTGGGGACCACAGAATTTCCCTTATCTCCTCTTCATAACCACTAGGGCTACAACATTACCATATTGATCCCCTCCCTGCCTCCACATTCATATTTAGAACTTCCAGAAGGTTCTTCTAAACAAATCAAATTTAATCACATCTGATTTGATTAGGCAAAGGGTGTTCTGGGCTTCCAGACCCTCCTCATTCCAGTACTTCTGTTCATCAGTGGTTTTCTTGACAGTATCGAGACTTTGTTTATATTAATACTTTTTGTAGTAAGTGCCATACAAAAGTTAATTATATCTCTAAATGTTTATCTATTAAATATTTTGGCAATTTCTGTAAGCAACCTAACAGTTGCTTACAGTACAGTAAGCAGTACTGGGAATTAAACATAAAAGGGAAGTGTAATGGTTTACTAGTAGGAAGGCTGCACCACTCTCAATGATGTACTGACACCAATTAATCTTCTTGCACCTTCTTACGTTCCCTCAAAAGGGTACTGGAGTTTTAGTTTGGACAAAGTGCTTTTAGGAGACACTGGCGGAGTCAGGTGATCCACTTCAAGATTAGTGGGCTTCTTTGGGCATAAACTTTATTATTAATAAAGTTAGATTTGGGGTTGGTTTTATTTTCATACTTCATACTTTTCAGACTTTCAGACTTTTCATACTTTTTTTTCAACTTCCATAACTAGAATGCAGTTTTTATGCAGCTGTTCACAAGGAACATCTAATTACGAACTAGCCTGGTATTAAAATCAAAGGCCCTTTTTTTAACAGTTTGCAGTCTAGTATAAAAACATATAGGTATTCCAGGGACCTGTTTCTGGGACACTGATCTTATTCCTTCCTCATGAAGTCAGAGCCGAGTTCCATCACTTTTCCTTTAGACTGACACAGACATGCACCCAGCCCTCCTCACACCCCCAGCAGTTCACTCCTATCCAGCAACTCTTTCTTGGCACCACTGCTAGCATTCCTGAAGCCACACAATACGTCTGATCAGGGAAAAAACAATCAAATGAAAACTAAACACTCCTTTTTCTCTCCCACAAAGAAAAAAATCCCTCATGCCTTTTTAAGTTGTCTTAAGTCTTAAAATGTAGGTGGTTTTACAGTTACACTGGCTCCTATGCAAGTTACCCCAGGTTTGCCCAGCCTATCTGAAATATTCCTCTTCAAGTTCAAATTAGGTCCAACCTTTCAAAAGAAGGCTCCTCATGGAATCTATCCTAATCACTGAAAGAACACAATTCCAGAAAATAAACCTAATGTGGTTTCTTTACACCGAGTCTAGCTGCCTTAATTTTCAAAAGGGTTGCTTAATAATACCAGTACATTTGTTAATAAAACCTGAAGAATCCCACATTATTTAACCCCCCCTTAATACATACCAGACAATTTATTACACTTGCATTAAAAAACCCAAATAGTATGTATAATCCAGGTAACTGAGGTCATATGCATAAAAATTTATTAGACATCACAATGTAATCTTCTCCATCACAGAACTACATATCGGCTTTGCAAAATCCCTGAACTTGATTTTCATTTTGATGTTTCCAGGCAGAAATGTTGCAAGCTGCATTTTGACCAAGTACTGTACAATGTGGTTTTGCTTTTTGCAAACAGGATTGCTTCTCTGGAGATTTTGGTCTCAGCAATTGATTGTCCTTATGGTTTGAAACAGAAACCTCCTAGGTTAATAAGGAAAAGTTAATTTTAAACCCATTTTCACAAAATTTCCCCCAAAGAAACAAGATCCAAACTTCCTATTGGAAATGTTCTAATTATAATTAATACTTTAACTTCCCATCTCTCCCCTTCTGAAATGAAAAAGAAATGAAAGATTTCTGCAGAAATCTTTGCTCTCAGTAAGAACCATCTCCTGTCAGATCACACATGCTCTGAATGAGCCAGACTGGATTCTTTCAGCCAACAGTGCTCATGCTTTTTTTTGTTTTTTAGGGTTTTTTTTATATTCTCTGTGGGTCCCCTGTTGTGAGAGTTGAAGGAAATACTGAATGCCGCTGCACTTAAATCCTATTCCAAAAATACAAAATTGGGCTTAGTCAGGATCTAGCAACTGAAAGACTAACCATGGGAGAAGACAGCTGCATGACATAGGTGAGTCTCTAGGACAGGTTTGAGACTAGGCAACTGATTCTTATAAGCAGCTTCACATGTATAATCCATGTCTAGCAGGGTGACTGGGATCATCAACTTCCAACCCCCTGCCACAGGCAGGGACACCTTCCACTAGACCAGGTTGCTCAAATCCCCATCCAATGCAGCCATGAACGCTTCCAGGGATGGGGCACACACAACTTCTCTGGGCTAATGGACATTTGATGTCCATGGTCTACAAGGTACCATCAATCTGCTCTTTACCTTGTCAGACTATTGGCTATTAGCATGTCAGATACAGAAGTGAAGTCAGGGCTAAATGGGCTTATTTGAGGCTTTTCATAATCTGTTACTACTAGTCAGCACTCTCTCTCCCTCAAGGACTGTAAATTATGGTAAGTAGTAGATCATAAGCTACTAAGTTTATAAGACCACAGCTGCTAAGCAAGATGATCTTTGATCTCTCCTTCAAAGAAACTAGCCTTGCTTCCCACTCTATAGAAGAGAGACACTTTCCCATCAGTCACAAGAGCCTGGGATACTTGCTAGGTATTTGCTGTCTTTTTGTAATTTATTTAGTTTTAAGATAGGTCATCAAAGGGCTTGTAATCAAGACTGTATCCAAGCAGAAAGAAGTTCTCCACCAAGTCAGCATTGCCAGGTATGTGGTAGGAAACTCAAGGCTAGTTTATGAAAACAAGTAGCAGACAAATTTCTCCCCAAAATGCGCTTCTCCACAGGCACACATCTAAAAATTTAGTAAAAAAAAAGCAGCAAGAACAACAGAGACAAGCTACGATATATCAGAAGCCATGAGTAGCCTCACAACTACCTTTCATGTATATACCTCAGTTTCCTCTGAAACTACCTATGCCTTTGTCATAGAATACATTAATTTTACTGATAGTTTATCCTGCACTTACTCCTTGTTTTCAGCATAATACTTGAAATAATGCTACATTAACACAGTCTCTATAATCACCTGAAAGCCTCTCCCCTCAAGCTTCCTGAAACTGAGTAAAATAAGGAACAGATGCTTCAGGTGGGAAGTCTGTCACTTCTGTATTGTATCACAATTTAACTCCTACCTTTGTTCTAAGCAGCTGAGATTTATTCTGAAACATGTTAATGTTCACATCATTTTCTCTGCAACTGTTTTGGGCCCCCGCAGTATCCATAATGCTGCTTCCACAAGTCTGTGTATTATAACCACTGTCCACCTGAAATCAAGAAGCAGGGCTTTAAAATTGTACTGCAATTTAACACCAATAAACCCCTCAGTTAATCAAATGCAAGGCCTATCAGGTAACAGTCCCACAAACCAACTGCCATCAGGTAATAACAAAAGCAAACCATAAACAGGCCTGTCAGAATTACAGAATCATAGACGAGTTTGGGTTGGAAGGGACCTTCAAAAGTCATCTAGTCCAACCCCCTGCAATAAACAGGAATATCTTGAACTAGATCAGAATTACTTTGGATTAAATGTATTCCTGTACATGGTAACACAAAAATTGCTATGCTGACTCCACTGCAAAAAGAAAAAGGGAATGGGGAGGAAGGATAAAAGTCACAATGCCACCTGCATGCAGCATCCATTAAGACAAAATAGACAATTACTTCCAGAATAGCATAAATATTAGAAGTGATTATGTTGAACTCAGTTTTAAAGATTTTTATTTTTACCTGAATACTACTGTTGTCACAAGGAATTCCGCTGCTTTCTGCAAGAGGTGACATGAACACACGAGAGTTTTCAATACTGAAAGTAATCCCTGTCATAAAGCTGGTCATTGGTGCATTGCTATTGCCAATTGTTTCTTTTATCCAAATGTTTTCCTCTGACACTTCAGCTATGTCAGCCATATCTACAGTATTATTTTCCTTGGAGCCTTCCATATCCTGAAATGGTGACAGCCTTTGATGACAAGCTTCTGAGTGATCTGGTGCAATAGACACAGTTGCTACCACAAGATGTGTGCCATGTGTAAAAGTATCCCCATCTTGCTGGCGTAAAGTTATTCCATTATCCATTTCTGGGAACCGAGCTTCTGATGGAGAAGCATTCTCCTTGTCTTCCTCATTCTCACTGTGGTTCTCAACAGCAATCGGTATCCTAATGACAGAAGTCTGAAACTGAGTAGTTCTGCATGCTCCAAGTCTCATAGGAGAAGACTTTTGAATTGGAGAACAACCATCTATATAAGGACTTCTTGTAGCTGGGGGTGTAATTTTATTTGAGGAAGAAGGAATATCTGGAGAACAAAATGTGAATTTTCTTTGGTCTGTAAAAACCAAAATTATTCTGTGAGATACCAGGTGGAGATAAAGTCATCATCCTGAAAGCCCTAGGGTTTTTTGAATCATTACAGCCAACCACACAGCATTTCACTGACCACTGTCTCCCAGCCCCAAGGCTGCCCTAAAAAAACTAAATGAAAAATAACAAAAAATCCCCCAAAACAAACAACAAAAACCCCAAAACAAAAAACACACCAGCACATTTAAACTATCACAGTAAAGGCAAGTTTTTACCCCACTTTTACAACCCAATTTTGTTTTCCATTACATAGTTTGCTGTACTGGTGGCCTCACATTTTTGAATGTCAATACCATACAAAGGAAAATGTGTGAAGGCTGGTTCTGTGGCTTTTTTTCAGAATAGCAATGCACATGTTCTATATGCTTTAAAAAAAAAAAAAACAACAAAAAAACCCAACAAACACCTCTCCCCCAAAAACAAAAAAAAAAAGAAACAAACAAAGGGACAACAATACAATTTTCAAGAAAATCAAACAATGGAGAAAACACCTATGCAATCTCCACATGGAATGTTGTTGAAATATCCCAATGCCCGGAGTAAAATCACGCATAACCATGGCATTAAGCCTTGCCAGGTAAGGTACAGAACAGGAAATACTGACATCTTCTAGAGCAATGAGGACACAGAATTGTGATTTCTTCACTAGTCAGTTCCCTTTCAAAAATCTTCACAGTCACATGATTTGAAAACTCAAAATAAACATTCTGTGTCCAGATAAATCAGGTTGGGCCAAATCAGATTATGACCTTACTTAGTTCAGGCATACAACTTTAACCCCCGTCCTCAGATTAATCCTTTAAAAGCTGTTGTTTTTTTTTTCATTCCTATTTGATGTCAATGCCTTCTTCAAGAATAAACTGTAAAAAGCAGTTTTTTATAATAAAAATATGCAAATCAAGAAAGAAAGAATAATACGTGCACAGTTAAACCATACCTGACAGTGGTGTCTTTCTTATGTGAAAAGCAATTGGTGAAAAAGCAGGAGAACCATTAGGGGCAGGAGACCCCTGTGGAAATGTGGGACTGGTTATACTTCCCAGACTGTAAATACTTGCTCCTCCCTGAATAGGACTTGATGAAATCTGACCCTTCAGTTTCAGAGGGAAAAAAAGAAAAAAGAAAAAAAAAGGCATATTTTCATGATGTAAATTTTTACTAATATGTAAATAGAAAAACTATTCTAACTAAAAAACATAATATAGCAGCACTGAGGAAAAACTAATCCTGTACAATGGCAATCTCTATCATTAGTTTATCTTGAATATTCCAATTGTAGCTCTTCACTTGAACATTATGCCTCCACAATAAGAAAAAAGCAATGGACTTAAACTGACACATAGTACCAAATAAGACTGTAATATCCATTGTAATTAAGAACTATGAAAAGTCTTAACAGAATATTAATACTATCTGTGTATACAGTTAAGTATTTGATCCCAATTTCTTACTCATACTAATGCAGATAAAGGCCAACTACTATATACATTCTAATGGAATCAGTGTTATCCAAATTTAACTCAGCAGCAGACACGAGTACAATGCAAAAAGTCACTTCAGCAGTGCTGTAGGAACATTGTAGGAATTCTTTATTAGGTTACCACAGTGAAAACTTTTTTTAAGCCACACTCTAGCTTAGGTAGTATTTTTTCCCACATACTTCAACAGCCCAACAGAAGAAACTGTACCATCTAAACCAGTTTAACTGTGATACTTCCATCTGGGAATAAGATTCATCTGGCTTAATTTAAAAAACAGACATTATATTCTATGCTCTAATAAATATTTCTTTATCTGAAATCTCTGGCCAATGGAAAAGAAAAAAGCATATTTAGCATTGCATTCAAAGATCCATTTACTCCACTATAAATGAGTTTAGGAGTTATAAGGGAAATAATTACATCACTTGTTCATATCAGCTAGCATTTTAAACAACAGTTCATGGATTTACACACGCCTTTTTCTGTATACTCATTTGTCGTGGCTTAAACCAAGTCCGCACACAGCTCGTTCACTCCCCCCGCCCTTGCTCCCCCAACTCCTGGAGAGTTGGGGAGGAGAATCCAAAGAATGTAGCCCCCACGGGTTGAGATAAGCACAGTTTAGTAGCTAAGGCATAACACAAATCACTACTGCTACTACTACTACAAATAATAATGATAAAGCCAATAACAAGTGAATAGAATACAACCAGCCACTGACCCATAACTCACCCCATCCTGCCTGACCGAGCACCGACCGATACCTCCTCCATCCCCCCAGAGCTCCAGCCCTTCCTGGTCTCTCTCAGTTACATCCTGGGTATGACGTGCTATGGTATGGAATACCTCTTTGGTTAGCCTGGGTCAGGTGTTCTGTCTCTCCTTCCCCCCAGCCCCCCCTCCTCCCTGGCAGAGCATGAGCTCAGAAAAGGCCTTGAACAAACCAAACACCCGAGCAGTAACTCAAAACATACTTGCTATCAGCAACCGTTCTCAGCCTGAAAGTCAAATCACAGCACTGCACCAGCTACCAAGAAGGAGAAAAATGACTGCTACTGCTGAAACCAGGAAAACATTTTATATCTATATAAAAAAATGTTACAACATGCTTTCAGCAAATATTGTGTATGCGTTGATTCCTACTTCCTTTTTGTAAAATTAAGGCATAATTCCTTCTGTACAAGAGAACAGCATCACAGCATAATAGTTTGATATAAGAAGTCAGTGACATTTTTTTGAAACTTTTTTTTGTTCACATTTTTTCTGACTTTGGAATTTGGAGGGGCAAAACAAAAAAACAACTCACAAAAACCACACCACCAAAACCCAAGCTACAAAAGCACAGTTTGGCCTAACACCTATGCTCTAATAAAGCAGTTGTAGCTTCTTAAAAAGAAGATTGTTCTCCTTTTGAAGCCTGTTAGAACACAGAATCAGCCTGCTCCAAGATCTGCTCCTGTGTCAAGTCAGTCACATGCCATCCAGCACCCAAACCAGGATACTTACTGAGCTAGGTGTTTCCAGAGGGCTTCTGCACCGAACTGGAGAGATGTCTATTGAACAAAGCACTCCAAGTGGCTGATTACCACATGGACTATGTGGAGAAATAGACAAACACTCAGACACACTTCCATTTTCTTCTAAAAACAGCTTTCTTCTGAGTGATGAAGAGCTCAGATTTCCCTGAGACTGATCTGAGAATTCATCAGTTCTGATATATTCACCTAGAAATGTCAGGGAGAAGTAATTTTCCATAAGAATGAAAGAAAAAAATCTATTACAGAAACATATATATCTAAATTAAACATTTAATCCAATTTACCAGTACATCAAGTAATTAATCTAATTTAGGCACCTATCCTAAAGTATCACTTGTTATCATTATAAGAGAGTCCACTACATCTAAGGTTCCACTTCTGCCTATCATGCTTTAATACTAAAGTCTGCACTTAAAAAAATTCATAAATATTGGTTAACATCTACTTATTGGCCTTTTCGTATTTGTGTATTTCACATCTGAGATGTGAAAAACGGATTATTATACTCCCCAAGCAAAACTAGACCCTTTTTTAAGTCTCCCATATGATTTGATAGTAATCATGATACATTATCCAAAGGCAAACCAGTCAACTCAAAGTCAAAGCAAAAAGCATACAGATGTTAACAAAGACCCATTAAAATATGCTATGAATTTTCATATCAGTGTTTTTTTGTTTTCACTCTATTCAAATTTGATATTCCTTGTAGAATAAATTTTTCCTGAATTCACAAACTATGCACTGATGGAAGTGTTTAAGATGAAATATGATAGCAATCAATATGGTTCTGATTTTCTGTTTTAATTTTGATGGCACACAATGAGGGCTATCAATACAGGGATAGGAGTGTGCAGCCAAAAACCTCTGAGCTAGCTATACCCACTACTCCCACATAGAAGCCCCTTGCCTGAGAAGCTGACAGCAATTGCTTGATAAAGCACTTTCAGTCAGACCATTAATTTGAACTCTTGCCCCCCCCCATTGAGTGATCACAGCTTTTTTGCCACCACACAACTTCTTGTCACCACTGTGGCTTCTGTTCAACGAAAGGCACAATTAAAGCATTGCTTTGCTCAAGGCAAAATTGGGCTATGAGCCTCATGGCCAGCAATGTGAAGTTGAACAGCTCTCAGTAAAGGCTCTTTTTGCGGAAGGCAGGGGGTGCCTTCTACTTTGCAATTGCTCTCCATATCCCTCCTCTTTTATCTTTGTCTATACTCAAAGTATACCATTTAAGCCAGCAGTCCCATAAAATATGCAGTAACTGTTTATTTAGACTACAGACTTAAAACTTCCATTCATACGTTTTCAATATTTCATAAGACAAGAAAACCCCAGCAAACAATACAAGTTTTCTATTTAGACATTCATAATTAAATTTTGATATGACAAAACATACCTAGTATTTTCTCTAAATTAAAATCCACTGGCAAAGACAGTACTGTCTGACAAGCAGCTGCAACGAATAAAGCCAACAAAATTAGCTTGCAGTAACCTTTGACTAAAGCTGTAGAAACAAAAATCCACTTTCAAATTGCTATGCAATTAAGCCATTTAAGATACAGTTGCAATAAGGAAAAGTGTTAATTAAAGCTAGGATTCTGATTTGACAACAACTATGCACTGCACAATCAGTCCTAGAGGTAAACAAAACAAGGGTTGTAACATAAAAGCCTCTAGAAAGGCATTCTGAACTGAAGAGAGATGTCTCTGAAGAAAATGACTCAAAAGGAAATAGAAGAAAATTCATCAAAATACCGTGGGGAAAAACACTGATTATTTATCTAAAATGAAAAGTTAAAAAAGATTTCTGCTATTTACATTGCAGAGAAAATAATCAAGATTCTCTACCACAGAACAGTTCAACACATTAAAGGCTTCTTGAAACTGTGATTTACCCATAAACCTGAAGCTTAGATTCACTTTCTAATTTGGAAAAAGTGCATGCATTTAGTTGGAAAAAATGCACTCCACAGACGACTTCAGTTTTTACTTTGGAAAAAATATGAAAGATTGTAATAGACTTTAATTACTATCAGAAACAGATATTAAAAGTAATAGTACCAAACACTACAATAAAAAAAGTATTTCTGCAGGAATATAAAAAAAAAAATACTGCCTTTTGAAATTTAAGCACCATTAAAAAATGGGTCATTTTGCTTCAGAAAAAGCTTGTAATTTCAGACATTGTCTTTTTACCCACCATTGCTTTTGTCAGGCTGCAAAGTTAGCTGTCTTCCAATTGGAGAAAGGTTATTTAGATCTATGGGTGTAAAACAGATAAGAAATTTAAGCATGCATTGCACAAAGTTTTGAAATCAAGCAGCAATTAAGTTAGAGTATTTAAAGACAACTAAAGGGAGTACTGAAGAAAGTTATCATTATAGCTGATTACTAGAATTTCAGCACCTTTCTATTCAAAAAAAGCTTAGTGAAGTAGCATCAACTTTGCCCAGATCTTTGTCTCTTGCAGTCTCCTCTACATTACATACATTTAAAACAAACTCAAGTTTGTGCTTAGCCAAACAGGCTGTGTTCAAGTAAAACTCATTTCCAGAAAATCATGCAGTTTGAACATGAAGACAAAGATGAAGAATTTGCTATTCTACTTTTTTTACACAGCTAAAGAACACATTATACCATCTTTCAGCACAAACTTTGCCTAGGTCTAAGACCATGGCTAGTGTTCTCTGCCAAAGAAGTGATGATCATACAACTGACAACTAAAAATACACTATCCACAAGCTGCATTTGCTTGATAAAAAATTTTAACAATTTAGCCTCTTCCAAATCTTGCAAAAATGCCCACGTACTTAAGAGTCTCCTACCAAACAATACTGAATGCAAACAATACGTTATAGCTGACATTCATCCAATTTTTAATGCATTTACTAAATATTTTATTAGTTATATAGAAACTTTAATAACACTAGCATTAATAATAACATCTAATAATGGCATTAACAAAATAAACAGAACACCCACACTACATACAGTGACAGTGAACTAGCAGGACACAGAGAGAACAGGATTTTACATAGCAAGTAAAAACAGAAAATTGAAGTAGAAGATTTTACCAGTACTGACGCAGCAAAGTTGTCTGCTTGAAGACAGGTTACAAAAGGAAAAAGATACAAGAACAGGAACCAAAAACAAAAAGGGAAATTGCAGAATATTTTTAATTAAAAAATAATTTTTAAACAAAGAAAGCACTCTGACAGAACAGCTAAAAATCTACCAGTTATGCCAACTTTCACTACTGCTTCTTAAAATTTAAATCAAAGTAAAAAAAAAATTATGCTTGATGGTTTCTCCAAAAGCTAAGTCAATTGTGGGTGATGCACAGAAGCAACTTACATTTACCAGAATTAAACTGTGAAACTTGCTTTCCTTCATGTTCAGTCCAAGGAGAAGGAACTATGAGCCTTTTTGTGAAAAACTAGAGTAGAATAGAAACAAACCATCTTAACACTTTTAAAAATTGAAGGCACTCCAATTTAGATTAGTACGCTGAACAAGAAAAAATTAAGTCATACCTTTTGCTACCCACAGATTTATATTTTTAAGAATTTTAACTCTTCCTTCCCCAAAACCTAAATCCCTTATAGCCTCCAAATATTTCATTATTTCATGTCCAGAGAGGTTAAAGGAAAAAAAAAGTGATTTAAAGACAACCCCCAAGTTCTTTACAACACGTATCACCCCAGATCTTTCAAGCCTGCAGAGGGAAAATTGTGCAAGTTTCATTTAACACTGATTACTCACTTTAAAAGGAAATTGCCTCTACCATACTTATTGCACAGTAGTTTAACATAATTATTTTCAATTTTTCAGTTTGTTGATTTTGACAATTAAGGCATTTTGCAGAACTGCTAAAGAGACAGTGAAAGGAAAAAAAGTGGACAACCAAGGCTTACAGCAACCTTATCAAGTGTATTTGGCTAAACAGGCTAGCAGTGAAACATTTATGAGTACTGGCACTTAAGTCTTTTTCTCTGAACCAGAAACTATCGGCTGTGACAATCACACTCCAGAACACATCTTGTTCTCACAATAAAAGACTCAAAACAAATGAAAACAAAACAGCTTGAAACACCCAACTATAAAAGACAGAATTTTTATCAGTCATGGTTTCAAGCTGTTCAGCTGCATAATTCATTAGTTTATACCTAACAAACAATAAATATCCCTTTTAATGCAGATTTAGATCAACAGGGCATCTTTGCTGCAGGTCAATTACCTAGAACCTTTATGGAATCATAAACCATTTTCCTGATAGAGACAGAAACTCGTAATAGCATGATACAATACAAAAAGGTCAGTAACTTTGTCAAAACTTTATTTTAATTGAAATAGGACTGAAGACTTGAAACACTTTCCTTCTCTGCTAGACAAATCGATGGTAAATAAAATGAAAACAACCAGTAAGAATTACATGCTAAAGGAAGTAAGTCTTGCCTCCAACTAAGTAGACTTCAGAAAAAACAAAAAAAAATCAAGGTTCTGCTGTATTTTTGAAAATGCAATAAAAGAAATTATGCCATCTAACACCAGAAGTTACTGTAAACCCTAACATACTCAATCATTTTAAAACTGAAATTAATTTTAAGAATTATCTTACTACTACATTCCCACAAGCCAAGCAACACAAAAGAAACGGTATTTGCTGATTTGACCTACGGGTGTGTGAAAGAAGATGGGAAGAAAAAGATCACATGTGTTCCAGACACATCTGCAAGTGATGAGGACAGAAAATTACTTTCTTACTGACCAGTAAAATATAAAAGGGTTCTGATTTTTGAAATCCTATATTATATGTGGATCTTTTTTGCAGATATGCAGCTAAAGCAAATAAATACTTGATAGCATAAAAATTTTATTACCTCCTCAATGGCTTTTTGCCTTCTGTCTTCTGTCTCCTTATCAATTCTAAGTGACAAATGAAAAACAATTCAATTATTAAAATCATCACACAACTGGAAAAAAAAAGTAAAGTTCAACTATGTCATCTTTTACAGATGCTTAAGAGAAACATTATAAATTAAATTGCACTAAATAACAAATCTTGCTTTTTACCGTTATGTGAAATAATCTCATGCTATAAATCTAGAAATATAACGCATTTATCTGTTACTCCAGCTCATTTGAAAGATCTGGACCATTTTTAAGTACGTATTTGCAAATCTTCCATTTCTTGTATCAGTATTTTTATCTGGACAAAAAATAGACAAAAAAATCATAACTGGTCTTCAAAATTACAACAGAATCACAGAATGGTTTAGTTTGGAAGGGACATTAAAGATCATCTAGCTCCAACCCCTCTGCCACAGGCAGGGGCGCCTTCCACTACACCATACCTCAAAGCCCCATCCAACCTGGCCTTTAACACTGCAAGGGTTGGGGCAGCCACAGCTTTTCTGGGCAACCTGTTCTGTTGCCTCACCACCCTCACATTAAGTCTAACCTATACCTTTCAAAGAGTACTTGCCTATCTAGCTTTCTCAGTTCTACCCTTCTGCAGGAGTCCCAAAGACCAAAGATGTTGGTATGGAACACCCTAAGAAGATAAACTGTGTTGTGACAAGGAGCAGAAGAGGTAGCTTGGTAACAACCACTGGCAAGACATTTTCTTCCTTCTGTTAACTGCTTTTATCTGGCTGTCTTCCAAACTGCAGTCAGAGTGGATTAGCAATTCTTAACATTAAAAGAATGACACAGAGGCAGCCTCATCTAAATATTATATCCACACTGGGGACACAGGAAAATCTATGTTAAAATATTTGAATAAAAAGTCTTCACTGCTGCGTTGAAATGTCAGTAAAGCAAAAGAACAGTGTTCTAGCATTCAAGCAAGGTAACTGCATAAGAACAGACTGGAAGTTACCTATCATGACTCAAATACATTGCTTGGCGTTGAACATCTTCCAAGTCAATTTCCACAGGATTTATTACAGCAAGCTGATCAATAGACCATCTAAATTTTCCTGGTGTCTAAAAAGAGACATGAACATCTTAGTGCTTCCTAGTCTCAAAGGATAAAATAGAACCACAGAACAAATCTCAATGGAACAATGCAGTCATAACTTCCATGAAGTTTCTGTCAGACTATCAAAAGAGTTTCCATTTAAATTATCTATTAAAAGAGTAAGTCAAATCAGGCTTCTTTATCCTGGTAGTAGTATTACAATGATTTACAAGATAATATAAAGTAGAAGGTCATAGCTAGAATTTACAAACTCAAGTGTCAAATTCTTTTCAATTTCTTAAGATAGATGTACTAAAGAACTTTAGATAAAATTTAGTCATTTCTAGATTGCAACAATCAAAATTGAGGTTCCATGAAAATCTAGTGCCTGCATCTAACCCAAATAATAGAGCCTTCCTTTCACCTCTCACAGTTCCAAGACTTAGGATTTGCAACCCCATATGCATCTTGCAAAGTCTCACTTGTAATGCCATACATAACACACAACAAAATCAAATTCATAAATAAAGCAGTTTCAGCCCTTTATTTAACATTTAATTACAAAATACCACTCAAATATCTGTTTGAAAAAAATACCTACCAAGTCTTGATAGATCACTCATTAGCACAGCTGTACTGCTTACCAGAAAGTAATTCCAACTGCAAACTAGCATATGATTTGCAACTAAAAAATTTTATATATATACAAAATCATCAACTTGATTCTGTGAATATACAAACAGCCCATAACAAAAGTGAAATTATGTTTTACTCGCATCCAGCCTGCTTAGCATCTAAGTAGGAACTGGAATACTTTTCAGCTTTAGGCAAGACAAGAGCATCACATCCAACAACTGTCCTTTATCTGCTTTCAACTGGTTTTAGCACTTAGCAGATCGGAGGAAGGCTGACAATGTCAGTATTCAAAGCAGCATACTTCTGTAATCAGAAAGAATGCCAAATGCTACCAAAATTCTTTAGCTTAGCATATACATTAAAATACACTAAATAAAATACACCTTTTAATGCATTTCAAAATGTTAGCACTGCATTTCTGCAGCTACATAACTGTATCTTACAGGTGAGTGTTTTGTTGATTTGAAGACTGAAGGACTGGAAACAATCTGTTCCTGAAGACTGTAATAATCACTAGGACTTTCAAAAGGATTCAGGATGCTGACTCGCCCTGGAGTTTCTGGTGTTATCTGCATTTTAGCTTCTTTAGTATCAGCCATAACAGTAAGAGATACTTTGAAAAAAAAAAAGGAAAAAAAAGCAATTATAATTCTGACATTTTAGGGTCATCCTGAAGGTTTTTAAAGAGCCAGAAACATTTATAAGACTAACAAAAGCAAAGCTATCTTTGACATGTTAAGCTAATAAATAAGGCTGAGAAGAAAAACTAAAAATAAATAGAACCTACGAAAAGGAGACAAGAAAGGGCACTGAAAATGAGATTTAAAATAATCAATACAAAACCCAAGACCAAATAAAAAAGCCCCCCCCCCCCCAACAAATGAACAAAACCACCAGAAACAAACAAGCGCTGAAGCCAAATATATTCCTCAAGTGCAGCTCACATACACCTAATCCTGGTCCTCAACGGCTTCAGTTTAAAAGTAGGTTGGACAGGACTTCAGGCAACCTGGTCTAGTGGAAGGTATCCCTAAAGAGGCTGGAAGTAGATGATCTTTAAGGTTCCTTCCAACGCAAACCATTCTGTGATTCCAAGATTACTAGAACGGGGGTAGCACAAGGGTCAGCCTCCCTTCGGTGCCAACCCCGCGTCGCCCAGAAGCTGTGCAGCCAGCACAGAAGCAAACAGAGAACCACAACGGCCGCCGGCCAGCAACTTGCCCTGTTGGTCTGGACCGGCCAAACCCTGAAGCTTCTGTGTGCAAGCAGATTATCGCGGGACTTTCCTGAGGGGGCAATAGCTCCCTCAGGAGCTAAACCTACCGGCCTAAAGCCGGCGCTAAAAACCACCGGCGGACCCCCCCAGCCCAAAGGGCCAGCTCCCTAGGGGCTACGAGAGGCGCCACCGCTCCCTCCCGCGGCGGAAGGAAGAAGGACAGGAGGGTCTACTTGCTGCTGCCCCGCACCCCATCCCTACAGCTCTCCCGTTAAGCCGTGCCACAGCAGCTCCCACACCTGAGGTGGCAAAGGGGACCCGAACCCCCTCTCAGACCGCCCCAAGAACTGCTCCTTCTCCTTCCTCCCTCCCCCCAGGACAGTGTCTCCGAGCCTCTCCCCACACCACCCTCGCACACGCCAGCAGCTAGTGCGGTGCTAAGATCCCCAGAGCAAGTACCTGCCGCCGTTACCCGGACAGTCATGCTTACCTCAGACCTCTGCGCTCAACTTCACCGCGCCAGGCGGCTCTTTAACTAGCCCCACCCCTCCCTGCCTTCTGTCCAATCAACACGCGAGGTCTCCTCTGTCTCACCAATAGCAAGGCTCCCCCGCTCTCGAACGGACCAATCGCCAGAGGAGCCGCTGCACAAATTCGAAATCCCGCCCTTTTACGTTCTGCTGTTAGGTGGGAGGGTTCCGTTTGGAGCGTCACATGGAGCGGGATTGTTTGAACGGTGTCGAGAAACGGGAGGGAGGGGGCGGGAAGCGGGAGGGCTGCTCCTTCCGCTTCCGGGTGGGAGGAGAAGGGTCGCCATGGCGAGCAACGCTGCCAGTCTCAACGCGGTGCGCGAGACCATGGACGGTGGGTGGCACAGCCGCGGGGAAGGGGCCACGCGTGCAGCACTGGCTGCCCTGAGCCGGGCTCACCTCAGCGCTCCTGCCCTCGCCCCTCCGCAGGCTGCGGGGCTTTGGGCTGGGTCATGCCAATACAGGCGTTTGACCTGTGAAGAGGATAATGGTTTGCTGAAGGGTTTAGCGCATGGCAATTTCTTTTTACTTCACGTTACTGTAGTGCCTGAAACACTTCAAATGTCCATGTAGTGCTAGTGGTTTTGGGCCTCGTGTGACTTGTCTTTCCATTTTACATAGCTGTTAAGTAGAATACCGTTTTTAATGTTTCTAAATATATACGCTTGCTATTGTTTCTTATTGCTTCAAGTAGTTAATGCAAATTATGTTTTCTGGGTCTATGCATCTTAGATTTAATCTGGGGGGAGGGAAGTGCATGGAAAGGAGAGGAAGGACCAGCCCTGTAGTGCTGTAAGTGACAGCATCCAAACTGTGGGTGGCTCATGTTAGAAAACCAACATAAAAATAAAGAAACCCAACATGCTGAAAAAGTTTTGAGGGGAGTGGTCAGTGTTACAGAATTAGAGTAGTTTCTGGTACACAAAAAGAATTTATATTGTAGGATGAGGAATCATAGATTCACCTAGGTTGGAAAAGACCTTTACATCAAGTCCCGCTTACCCAGGGCTGTGTCAAGCCCACCACTAAACCAAGTCAGTAATGTGAGAGAAGTGGCAGTGGGAGTAGCGGGAGATATGCCAGAGATCTATAAGCTGTGAGAAATGCGAACAGAGTGAATAAGGATCAGTTGTTCACTTTCTCTTCCAACCTGACGAGGAGGAATTGAAGCCTGAAGGTTCAGAAGGTGTTTCTTAGCAGTGTGTAGTGGAAAATTCTGGAATTCCATAGAATGGCTATGCTAGAAAGCTTACATGGATTTCAAGCAGAATGGAAAGCTGCCAGGAAGTCACCTGAGTGTTGTTAAATATGAAGACTTTCCTGAAGAATGCCCTAATGAGAGGTCAGAGGCTAGGGAGAAAGTTCTGGGGGTACTGCTTTTTGTTTATTTTCTCATGATCTTACCTTGTATTCTAGTTACGGACACTCTTACATGAGAACTCCATAGCAGCAAAACCCTTAGTGAGTTGAACTGGTGTGAAAATGAGTGTCCCATCTGCTCAACTACTCACTCTGACCTGTTGCAGGATGAAAGGCAGGACTAGCAGGATTATTATGGCTTCTCTGATGCTCCAAGAGAATAAGATCATTCTGTATGGGTGGAGATAGATTTGTTTGAAAACGACAGTGATTCTAAGTTCTTGTAAGTGTTCTTGACGCCTACCTTCTCTATACTTCTGCAGGAATGTTTTAGGTAGGAGGGACAATATGCAGACTTAAGGACAAAGTAAGGCTTTTGAGAACTGCTATGAAAAGTGTACTAGCCTTGAGATTTAGGAAACCAGGCTTCCTTTGTAACAGTGTGTGTATTTTATTTAGGATAGATGTTCATAATATAATCTCTGGCACCAGGTGTTTTTAGAAGAAAACAGATTTCCATAACTTAAACATGCACTTGATCTTTAAATATTTACTTAGAGCCTTAGAAACACCCTCATGTCTGAACTTCCACTGCATTCCATAACTAAATTGCCTTGTTTTTTTACTGTCAAAATAACAGTAATCTTTTGAAATTTTCATTACAAGAATATATATTTAAAGTGGTTTGGTGGAGTGACTTAAAAAGTAACACACAATTGTGTCCATGTAATTAGATTTTTCTTGATGAGGGCCTATCATAATGAGTAGAAAAAATATTTGTAGGATAATTTTTTTTCTTTTTAAATAGAACATGAAATCTGTGTTGTGTGTTAACTTACTGAATAAGAAACAGGAACCTAATGGAAGTAAATGGCTTGATACTAAAGAAAAATATTCTTTTATAACTATACTGGCTTAGAAAAGTGCTTAATTTAGAATGTCAGATATAAATATTTACCAGCTGTTCTCTGCAGAATTGTTAAGTGTTCATATTTTTTTCTGGAGAAGCTGCTACATCTCTCTGCCTATGATGCTGCCTCAACACCTAATATTTTCTTTTAGAAACTAGTGACCACAACTCTTGCTGATAAAGGAAATAGGAACTTATCTTTAGTTAGGTTTACTGCTTTGCCTTGAAATACATCACATGCTCAGTAAATTTCATGATAAATGTTAAGTGGTTAAAGAAAGTAAGAATTGTTTATTTCTGGGAAGTTGTCAGTCTTAGTTCTGTAGCTCTTAATGTTCAGTGGCATTTTTACTGCAAATGAATCAATTTGTTGTTGTTTTATTTGGTTGTTAAAGATGCTTTTGTGCAGACAGGATGCACATACGTAGTGTGTTTGGAATGGTTTGCTTTCAAGTCAGTGGGAAGAGAAACTTGCTGGGGAGAAGAAAGCTTCGCTTGTGGCTTATAGCTAGGGCTTTGGTCTGACAAACTGCTTTCATGTCTTAAACTTATGCATATTGTTAATCTAACCTATTTGTGTGGGCTAGGTGCTATCACACCTAGAGGGTTTTTTTCATAGCATCTGACATTTCTCTCTGACTTCAGTGCAATTGGCTGGATACATTAGGCCTGATATCTTGGTCTTGGTAAGTATGACTCTTAGGGTTGCTGTAGTATGTCTTTGGTACACCAAAGTAGAATATTTTTGTAGTTGTCAAGTGGACGGTAGTCACCATGCTGCTTGTACGTGATGAGAAGACCTACTTCACTTTCTTCTAGCTTAGTGGAGGTTTGATTACAGAAACTGAATAACATCTGTACAAAATCAACTTGTATTGCTAGGGTCTTAGCATCAGGATGGAGCTTACTGGTGCAAATAGAAATAAAACCTCCATGAGTTGTTCTGCTACTTATGTAACAAAGTGTTTATTAGAATGAAACAAAAGGGGTCTTCTAGGAAAGGTTTGGAAGGGGAGAGAGTTTCTGCACAAAACTGACTGGAATCTCTCCCCCAGAAGGTGTGTTGCTGTGCTTGATATTGTGTAAAAATTAAATAATTCTGCTTATCTTTAAACCAGTGTTAATATTGGGTATAAAGCAAGGTTTAGTCATGGAAGGAGGTGGCTAGAAAACTCCTGGTGTGTTTGCAGTCTGTTTTAGTAGAGCTTCATCAGTTATCTGTAGTTGAAAACCATGCATTATTCTTATAGCCCACTTCTTATGTAATTGACAAGAATGTTATTGAATTCTTCACTTATTTTTATTTTTAAAACATATTATCCAATATTAAGTTTGCTGAATGAGAAAAGCATGGTATTTGTGTTAGAAGCTTTGGCTTCTAGCTTGTGCTGGTAAACTGAACATGAATGTTGTTGCTGAGGTTCAGGCTGCAAGGGCTTTCCACAACTGCCATGTTCACAGACTGTACTCTGTAGAAATTAAATGTTGAATGTTTTTTTATAATTGAAATTTAGTAGTCTGTATGGACTAAAGTGCATTCATTTTTTCTGTTGCAGTTCTGTTTGAGATTTCAAGGATATTAAACACTGGCTTGGATATGGAGACGTTGTCTATTTGTGTGCGGCTTTGCGAACAGGGGATAAATCCAGAAGCATTATCATCTGTTATTAAAGAACTGCGTAAGGCTACAGAAGCTCTAAAAGTAATGCTTTTTATAAAAGCTTATAAATTCATTTTTAAGAGTCAGATGTATGTTCAACTTGCTATACTTCAGTTTGTAAATTGTACTGAGATACGACTCATTTTTATGTCAAGGAAATTTAATTGTTCCATAGGCAAGTCAATGAATACAGCTGAGTGGAACATGAAGCAAGAAATGGTATGAATAAAACCTTTTCAGTAATAGCCAGACTAACTTTTTTGAAGGAAAAAAGACCAAACAGCCAAAATCCACAGATTTTTTTTTCTGGCCATTTGTAGCAATTATTTACCACCTTATTCTGCATCATATCACAGTTTTCTACTTTTTACTTTAATGCATATCACCTTATTCCTACATCTTCAGGCCTAATAATATATAGCAGTAGATGTAAACAGGTACATGCAGCTTGCTAATATAATCTTCACATGCCGCTTTTATCACATTAACCTGCGCTTTCAGTCTCTCCAAAGACAGACAAGAGGGGATTTCAAGGTGTATGTGTATATATAAGGCTATTTACCTGTTTGGCTAGTGGAGAGGGTAACTACGGTTTAAAAAAAAAAAAAATCAAAAAGAATCTTCACTTGCCTTTTAAAGGATTCTATTCTTTACTGACTACCTAAACATCATTATTTCTTTTCCCCTGTGTCTTATATTTGTTTATTCCTGGGAAGGTGGACGGGAAACCTGTGTCTAGTCTGCCTGTTCCTGTTCTGCAAGACTGCATTGTGATTCTTAGAAAATCCACCTTATAGATATTTTTATTAAAGACATTCTAGTCAGGGCTATTTTTCACCAGGTTTCAAATGTTTTACTTCATTTTTAACTTAACATTTTCATATGCTTATACATACTTTATATTTGTGTACATGCTTAAATGCGTGCATACATATGTGTTTAACTGTGTACATAGGTAATTGAAGGCTGGTTTTACTACTTCCTTTGTTGGTTTATCGTTCCTTCGTTTTTATTGGTTTATCGTTCCCATTCCTATTGTCACATAACTGTCTTAAAATCTATCAATGTCAGTCTCCAGCAACTGTACCTTGCTGACTGGGTTGGGTTAAGTAAAAAAGTACTTACTGATGACCTTAATCAAAGAATAGGCAGTGTGATTTATGCAGTTATGATTAGTAGTATTCCGCCAAGTTTTATGTGGGAATAGTGATTACTATAAATTGTATAAAGAAATAAACTCCAAAGGGGGGGAGGGGGAAATGTGCATTTGAGCGCTTCTTGAAAGCATTAGGGTAAAATGTGTAGGATTACAAGCTGCTCACATACAGGATATACAGTTTACACAAGCAAATAGTAATGGCTATGTCAGTAAATGCTAAGCAGTCGACCACTTTTTTTTATGTTTTATTTTTTTAGAAATGAAAGAAGTATCCATTAGAGAACAAGACTACACATCTTAGAATTTTCAGCTTATTTTTAGACTTAAGTTCTCTAGGAAAATTAAAATAGTCACAAGAATTGAGTAAATTTGATCCACATGGTGTCTACTTTTGGTGATTTGTAATAAATGTTTTTTCTCTTTCTAGGTCGCTGAAAATATGACAGGCTGACATGAGAAGAGATTTCTGCATGAGAAGAATGCCAGGTCAAAGTTAACAGAGGCTTGAGGATTGTCACTGTTCAGGAAATTAGTAGAATAAGTGTGTGTGCGTGAGAAGGTTTCAGAATATTTTTAGCTTCTTGTAAAGGATGATGTATAGTATAACTTTGAAAAGTTTTTTAAAGAGAAGTTCATGTGTAATCTCATTGCTTGTTTTTTGTGATATTTGTAAATACAGTGCAATTGCTTGTACGTTTGCTGAACTTGCTAGTGTGTAGCAACAAATACTGCTTAATTAGTATAGCTTATTAATGCATCCTTTTGAAGTGCTAATATATCTTGGGTTTTATCTCTTGCTTAGAGGAAAAACTGCATGTACAATTTTAGTTTCATTTTATGGATCAGATAGGAATGAAGCCCATACTGACTTTATTTCAATTAGGATGAGAGTAGTGACTTAAGTCTTAACCTGAAAGTGAGAAATAAAGCACTTTTGATAATATAGGTAATGAATAGTCCTTTTGATTTGGATTGCTGGGGAAAGCACTGTGGGTTATCTTCTGGGGCTTTTTTTGTTTGTTTGTTTTTATCTTGGGATAGCAAAGGAACTTCAGTTACCCATGCAGAAATGTATGCAAATTCAAATGCTAGATTACATGGAATATTTTAGGGAGTTCAGATGATACATTTGTTATACTTGTTCTGGCTACTAGACCTAAAAATATTACAGCCATATTGCTACTGCCTAGTCAAAGCATACATAAGAAACATCAGATTTGGTTGCTGGGAATCAGTGAGTCTTCAACAGTCATTTGGTATAAGAATGTCTTCTCATTCAGCACTAGGAATCTTCACTGATGCTGAAACAAGTGTTTATAAGTAACTGTTGTACAGTAAACTGTTTTATTGTCTTACTTACCAGTAAATATCCAAAAGTTCTTCTTCATGAGAAAATGTTTTTTTGTTGATTCTTCATCTGCTGCTACTTAAGCGCTTAATTTTTTTGTTTTGTTTTTGCTAGCATGGTTCCAAGATGTAGTGTTAATGGGACCTAACCTCCAAGGTTGATAATTTGGAGCACATTTGGAAATGAACCTGGAATCGTAGTTAAGCCAGACATTATATTTGTGCAGAGAAAAAGAAGCTCTTTCTTCTTTAAGAGTTTACATTGTATGCAGTCTAGGTCATAGCTCTACAAAAAATGATAGAAGAGGCTAAATACTTAAGTTGCTGGCAGAGAGAATAGAAAAATAGTTATGTTACACTGAATCATTTACTATTGTTTCCAGTTAGGCTGGCCAAAAAATCATTCCAGGAAAATTATGTGAAAACTTCTGTGAAGTGGTGGTCACCATTCCTGGAAGTACGTAAAAGATGTGTAGGTGTGGAACTTTGAGACATGGTTTAGTGTGGACTTGGCAGTGCTGGGTTAACAGTTGGACTTGATAATCTTAAAGGCCTTTTCCAACCAAAATGATTCTGTAACCAAGCTGGGAACAAGTGTTCATGAGTGAGCAAAATGATTACACTTAAAAATCCTTGTACATTGGTGGTGTAACTTCAGATTTATAATACTTCAGATTTAGAATATTGGGGGTAATGGTTTTTGAAAATGCTGAGGTACCTCTAATATAAAGAGATATAAACAGTAAAATTTATCCTAGGGAATCTTAGAAGTCGTTAAAATATCATGAAAATGCCAGGTCAGATCAACAGAAATTATCAATTAGCTTGTACACTTAATTTTATCTAAACTCAGTTCTGCATGTCAAAAATTAGTAAAGACTGGGGAGTATTCTTGCTGGTTTTGGGAGTCATGTCTAAACCTGTGAGTTCTCACTTGTGAAACCTAGACTCTGAAAGTTTTCTGTAAATTAGAGCAAATGTGCCCTTCTGGTAAGAAGAAAATCCCTGTAGCAGGGAGTTTCACACTGGAAATATTTCTCTGCTCTAAAATAAGTATCACTTTGTTGGTATCCCAACTATGTGAACATGAGCATTGATGGCTGAGAAGCCTTGGCTGCATTTGTAACACACCCTGCCTTCTACAATGTTTAATTAAGGAGCTGAGCAAACAGCATGTGCTTTTCTTCTGGGCTCCATACTTACATGCTCTTGGAACTCCTGAAAAGATAAATATAGGAATAGCTACACAGGTTTCAACCAAAAGTTTTTCTAACACAATAGCCTCTCTTTTCATCAAAAGCAGCTGCCTGAGGAAGGAGAAGAACAATGCAAGCACATTTGGTTCTTTTCCTTCTGTGTTCTCCTAGCTTCCAAGTGTCTTCTATTCCAGGCTTTCCTGCATATCATATGGTTTGTCTATTTAGTAATCCCCACTGCTTCTTTTTCCAGTACTTTTCCAGTTTCCCTTGGACCATATATGCTTCCTGAATAACAGTTGCCTTCATCAAATGGTGTGTTTCCTAAAGAATTGCTGTTACTTGTTTATTTTGAACCTGATTTTCACTAGCTTAGCTTAATGTTCCCTGCACAGTAAGCTTTTACCTACCATGCTTGTGCCAGTCATGGAGCTGCAGATATATAACATTCACATTTAAATTTCCTCTTCTAAACTGAAATGCGTTAGTTAAGCTTCTGTATGTATTGTCCTTTGAAACTTTTCTGAGTCTTACGTATTATTTTCTGAGAGGGGAATGAAAACAGCACACAGCGTTAGGCATGCAGTTAAGTACTGGCCTGTTTGTTTACTTTCATATTCTCTGTTCCTTTCCTAGTAGTTCCTCATTTGGGCTTTTAAATTTGAGCTGAGTACTGAACTGTCTTCATGGCATTATCTGTTGTACCACAGGATCTCACTCTTGAGTACTAATGATAAGCTGAGAAGCTGTTTGTTCATAGATGAAAGTACGGTTGTTTATCTCCATATATAAATTTTTTTATTTATCTTTGCTGAACTGCATCTGCTATTTTATTTCCTAAGCAGTCTTGTATGTCCTTCTGCAGTTCTTCACAGTTTGCTAGTAGTATTACTACTGTCACTAACTTTATCCTTCTCAAATTTTGCCACTTTGTCCCTCTTTAAAGATTAATTATGAATAAGTCAAGCAGCACATGAGCTAGCAAAGGCCACTGGTAACCTATGACCTTATTCCCATTCCTTTTCAGTGATTGTGAATAAAATGCAGTCCTGCCTACCAGTGCCTACTTATTCTTATGCCCAGTATTTTTAGTGTCACATATAGCACAGCTGTGAGAGCCTGAGCACAGTCATGAATCCAGCCTGGCTAGGACATGGCATTCTAGATAACTAACAGGATCAGTGACATTTGTAATTGTATAATTAGGTTTTATCAATATAAATTTAAGTAGAAAAATAATTTTGCAGGAAATTGTAGCATACCAGAAAACAATACAAACATGATCCTGAAGCCTCTTATCTTAACATGACTATCATAACATGAGGAGTTGTTATTTCTCAGGTAACTGTGTTAGCAAAAGCAAAAAAAAATCTGTTAACAAGAAGAAAAAAAGACAAAAACATGAAAACAAAACAAAAAAGAAAAAACTAACCCAGAAATCTGGATGATGATCAAGCCAAGACACTTGACCTGGTAGATCTGTACCCATAAGAAGTGCATGTATATTTGTCAGCTATTTTTCTTTCCCACCTGTTGGTCTCCAGCTGAGCAAATACAGATTTAGTTTTAGACTTGCTTTTTAATCCAATCAGCTAGTTCCCTCTGCAATGAACTTGAATGTTCTTGTAGATATAATTTACTCCAGGGACTGCTCCTAGCAGGCTGCACCAGGTTGGGTCCTACCATTCTTCCCCAATGCTTTCCACTTTCAAACACTGCCATATACTTTTGCATGTTTATACTTTTATGCTGTAGAAACCCTGCAGCCCTCATTATTTGACTAGACATTATGTTAAAAGAAAAAGCACAAAAAAATGACTAAGAATCGATGGTGACCAATGACAACATGCTATGTAGTATGTCTGTAGAGAACCTTCTTTAAAGAGAGGTATTGCCAAGCAGTGGGACTTTGCATTGCCATGCATCATCTGAGCTAGGGACTTAGGCATGCCTTTAGTAGTGGAGATTCACCTCTTCGAACCACAAATACTACTTTTAATTAAAGTTTGGTAAACCAATTTCCAAAGACTGAAAGGTGTGCCAAATTAATTTCAACCTTTTAAAAAGCAAGGCAGAATTGGTAACAGAATTGAAGAACAGTCACCCAGCATCAGTGCTTGTAAACAGTGAACTTGGGATTTTATGGGCAAAGAATGAGACCAAAAAAAAATGTACCGAGTTCCATTTGAATGTTGCTTGGTGGAAATGTCAGTAGGCTATTTTTTTCTTATTTATGGGTTTATATGTGAGATGTTGGTGCAGTATACTTCAATTTATGCAGCACGATTTTCACTTGAAACACACCATTAGCATCACTTAGTAAAAACAAATGTACTATGTTGGTACCCATTTTGCTTGTTACCTTGGGAGTGAGGTTGAAAAAAAAACACCGAAGCTTTAAAAATGTAAAAACCAAAAATCACAGTTCTTAAAAACTCTTCATCAGGGACTGTAGCAACAGGACAAGGGGTAATGGGTTCAAACTTAAACAGGGGGAGTTTAGACTAGATATAAGGAGGAAGTTCTTTACTGTAAGGGTGGTGAGGTACTGGAATGGGTTGCCCAGGGAAGCTGTGAATGCTCCATCCCTGGTGGTGTTCAAGTCCAGGTTAGACAGAGCCTTGGGTGACATGGTTTAGTGTGAGGTGTCCCTGCTGATGGCAAGGGGGCTGGAACTAGATGTTCTTAGGGTCCTTTCCCACCCTAACTATTCTATGATTCTAAGTCATGATTTAATCCAGTTCCTAGAGATATGTCTCTAATGCCTCTGCAGGATGTCAGACACACTGGTTGTAGCAGTTCCTTCTGCCTGCAGAGTCCATGTACGGTGGGTGAAACAGCTCTAAGTAAAAGTGGCATGAAGAAAATTAAGAATATTTAGGATGAATATCAGTAATGTTTCTGCCAGATAAATGGAAGCTTGGTTTCTGAGACATTTAAATGTTACCTGATAAGAAAAACCCAAACAGCACAAGTATTAATTATCTGGACTAGCAATCTGGAATATATTGAGTCCAGGCACTTTTATTATCACTTCATAAATATTCCTGTTTTCTCACTTCAGATTCTTGTAAGGAAAGAGCAGCTCATGAAAATGTATCTCTGAAAGAGCTCAATAGTGTCATTGCATGGGTGAGCAGGGGTTTTAACGCTCAAATGTAACTTTGAGTGAAGGAGATGGAAAATGTGGGAGTGGAAGAGGTGGCACTTGACCATGCTATGGTTCCCAAGGGAGCAGCCAGGAGAACCCCTGGGCAGGGAAGGGAGCCATGAGAGGGTGAAGAGGCTGAGGGACATCCCAGCTTGATTTAATTTGGTTATTTTATTTGTATACTAGATCCAAAATTGGTGTCTTTGAAGATAACAGTAGGTAAGAATTATCTTATTTAATGGACAGGAGATACAGGACTCACATTTGCACTCACATTGAAGGCAGAAAAATACAGGATAGAATATGGTTAATAGGTTGTCATATTGCCCTACTCCCACCCACAGGTTCAGTTCCTTGAACAAGAGATTTTATGAGTTAGGTGGTAATTCATTAAACACTCTCCACAATGCTGAAGCTGTGTCAGGGTACTGTGTGGGCCCAGGACTCCTTGAGGGCAGGGGACATCAGGGCAGGGCCTGGCACCCCAGGACTGTCTCACCACCCTAGCCAGGGAGACGTGGCTGGGCTCAACAGGGGGAACCTGGGGTGGCCATGCTAAAACATTTTTGACTGTTACGTGTTTCTTTGGCCTTGAAGCTGGCAGTGGTAAGATGACGAGGCTGCCAATCCCCTCTGCCATCGCTACCCATTGGCACAACTTGTGAAGACACCACATGAAGGAGTTGAATCATCGGTTGTCACTCCATCCCATCTCAGCATTTGTTTTAGCCCATCTCATCAGCTGTCACTCCATCCCACTTCCCTAGGCTCCCACACATTCTTTGTGACATTTCTTCCTGCCTTCCTGGAAAGCTGCTTGGTACACCCTCTGGTTTTGTTCCCAAGCCATGTTACAGGGGCAGATGATTGTGAATGGGATGAATTACAATTTTGGGACGGGTCAGCTCATTGAAGAGAGAGAAATAGTCTCATTCCTGTGACCAGTGAACTTGTGTTGAACTCAAAGTGTATAGTGAGCAGCAGCAGGTGGTTGTTTACTATTTGTGATTTACAGCTGTGAAAACCCCAGGATGTTACAATAATATGCACCTTGCCCTTAAAGGTCAAGACTTTATGAGATATAAATGCTGCAAGAACAATGTTAAGGGAAAACATTAATCACTTGCGAATATAGTACTCTGGCATATGTAAGATTTAATGAGGGATTTAAAGGAGAATCATGCACTGGCCTTACACATTTTGAAGATGCATGCAAAAATATCTGGACAAACATTTCCTAGGACATATAAAAAGATGCTTTGCTATTATAGGGAGAACTCAGGATACAGTCTGAGTTTTATAGGATATTGTGTATTGAGGGATACAAGCTGAAGTAAAACGCGGCTCTTTTCAGATAAAGCACTTTTCTAATTAAAAAATGAATGATTTGTTTAGGTTCGCTGTTCAGATAAAACCAATCAAGACATAGGAACGACTCAGCAAGGCACATGCACAGCTGTTTATTCCTCTGTGCTATGATGTTTGCACTCACATTGAAGGCAGAAAAATAACTGGCACATAGACAGACTGGTAATTCTAGCCTGTATTTTTAGAATGTTATCTTGGGCTAAGCATTTAACTGCTAAGAACGACATCAGTTATAAAGCTGCCAGTCTTAGTCACTGTTGTCTGCTCTGGTTAGATGACTTTGCAGCAGCCATTCCATTTTTAGAAGTGTTGGGCCAAACTCAGCATTGACTTGCACCCTTGAAAGTTTTATCGGAGTTGGTGAAATAGCAATAGAGGGCATGAACACACAGTTCATCTTAACTGTGACTGAATGGAGGACATAAAAACATTATTTTGTTTGGGCAGATTCTTTAACTTTCGCATGGGAGGACACTCTAGTTAAAATAGGTTGTTTTCCTCTATCAAAGCATTAAAAAAAACTTAATTAAAACTAAAGATCAAAATAATTTTACCACAGTTTTGTTTAGTAAAAGATTTGAAGATTTTCTTTTAGTGTGGTGTTATTATAATTCGTTATTCTAGGTCTTGTGCTCCCATTTCTCATTGGTGAGCTGGGTTTTCTGCCCAAATATATCTGCCACAGTTCCCCATTGTTCTGTCTCCCCTCATCTCTATAATTCTGTTTTAAAGGGGTCCAGGCTTCAATATTTTTCAGTTTTTCAGCAGTCATTCTATAATATTTCCCCAAGATAATCAGTCACTGTTCAATAAAGAGTTTTTGTGGCAACTCATTTGTCCCCTGGAAACAGTTTTGATGTAATTATTTCAATTGGTCCTAATATGTGCACAACTGTCCAGGAAACTGGAGTCACACAGTATTCTGCATGGGCAAATCTACTTAGTGTCCTAGTGTACAAACTTTTGTACTTATGTACCCCTAAAATACCTTTAGAGTGCAGTGTAGGTATCCAGTGCATCGCATATGTATGATATGGCATATGTGCATAGAGATATCAGATATCAGGGATATCAGATATCAGATATCAGGGATAGTGTTCATTCTTCTAAAATACAACTTTTATTTGCTTTATGTAATTACTGCCCTGTGTCAGATGCCAGGTATCCAAGTCACATTTGGTGACACAGAGATGTATGTTTTTCAAAAAACTCTCCAGGAAAATATGTCAGGCAGAACAAAAAACAGAGCTTTGCCCTGTTTTCAGTATACTGGTCTTTCTCTACCCCAGCCTTTATCTGGACATCTATAAATCGATGGGTCCGGATGGAATACACCCACGGGTGCTGAGGGAGCTGGCGGAGGTCATTGCTAGGCCACTCTCCATCATCTTTGGTAAGTCGTGGGAAACGGGAGACGTGCCTGAGGATTGGAGGATGGCAAATGTCACACCAGTCTATAAGAAGGGCAAGAAGGAGGACCCGGGTAATTAATAGGCCAGTCAGCCTTATCTCCAACCCTGGAAAGGTAATGGAACAACTTATTCTTGACGCCATCTCTAGGCATATCAAGGATGAGGAGGTCATTAAGAACAGCCAACATGGTTTCACCAGGGGGAAGTCATGTTTGACCAACATTATAGCCTTCTATGAGGAAGTGACTAGGTGGAGGGATGATGGTAGAGCAGTAGATGTGGTTTTTCTTGATTTCAGTAAGGCATTTGATACTGTCTCCCACAGCATCCTCATAGATAAGCTAAGGAAGTGTGGGCTTGATGATCAGGTAGTGAGGTGGATCAAAAACTGGTTGAAAGGAAGAAGGCAGAGAGTTGTGGTCAATGGGGCAGAATCTAGCTGGAGGTCTGTGACTAGTGGAGTCCCCCAGGGGTCGGTGCTGGGACCAGTGCTGTTTAATATTTTCATCAATGACCTGGATGAGGGAACTGAGTGTACCCGCAGCAAGTTCACTGATGACACTAAACTGGGAGGAGTGGCTGACACACCAGAAGACTGTGTTGCCATTCAGTGAGACCTGGACAGGCTGGAGAGTTGGGCAGGGAGAAACTTGATGAAATTCAACAAGGGCAAGTGTAGAGTCTTGCATCTGGGGAAGAACAACCCCATGTACCAGTACATGGTTGGGGGTTGACCTGCTGGAAAGGAGTGAAGGGGAAAGCGACCTGGAGGTCCTGGTGGACAGGAGGATGACCATGAGCCAGCAATGTGCCCTTGTGGCCAAGAAGGCAAATGGCATCCTAGGGTGCATTAGAAAGGGTGTGGTTAGTAGGGCAAGAGAGGTTCTCCTCCCCCTCTACTCTGCCTTGGTGAGGCCGCATCTGGAATATTGTGTCCAGTTCTGGGCCCCTCAGTTCAAGAAGGACAGGGAATTGCTTGAAAGAGTCCAGCGCAGAGCCACAAAGATGATGAAGGGAGTGGAACACCTCCCTTATGAGGAGAGGCTGAGGGAGCTGGGTCTCTTTAGCTTGGAGGAGACTGAGGGGTGACCTCATCAGTGTTTACAAATATGTAAAGGGTGGGTGTCAGGATGATGGAGCTAGGTGTTTTTTTCAGTGATATCCAGTGATAGGACAAGGGGCAATGGGTGTAAACTGGAGCATAGAAGGTTCCACGTTAACATCAGGAAGAAGTTCTTTACTGTAAGAGTGACAGAGCACTGGAACAGGTTGGCCAGGGGGGTTGTGGAGTCTCCTACGTTGGAGATATTCAAGGCCCGCCTGGACAAGTTCCTGTGTGATGTACTCTAGGTTAACCTGCTCTTGCAGGGGGGTTGGACTAGATGATCTTTTGAGGTCCCTTCCAACCCTCGGGATTCTGTGACTCTGTGATTCTCTGTCTGAGCTGATACAGTTGTGTTACAGACCTTTGTATGCACAAAGGTCTGCCTATTTCATCTTTGCAGCAGTTAAAGTTTGTGTTTAAGAATTTTGTGAGCAAGGTGCCATTATCCTTCATGCCTTTCAAGTTTACTTCTGTAATTATATCTCTAAAAAACTTCCAGTAGTTAAAGCACGATAAATATTACTGAAAAGGGTTGCATATTCCACTAGATGGCAGACAAACATTTGCAACCACTGCTGCAGCTTTGTAAAACACCCCTCTGTTAGTTTTGTGTGGATTTTAATAAACGGAATTTTATTATCAATTTCTAGTTTAATGAAGAATTGGTGCAATTTACCTTTAGATTTATTTTTTAAAACATTTTAAAACTAGAAGGAAGAATAAAAAGTATGCTACTGATTGCATGACTTTGGTTCACAAAAGAGAGCTGAGGTTTAGGCACTTAACATGTATTTTATGCATTTAGCTTTTACTCATATGGGATATACCAGTAGTAAAATTGCCACAATTGAGAGAGATTTCAGCATAGCTGATCAGTAGTGTCATCTTTTTCCTTTCATTCAGAGTAATAAAATGTACACAACTGTGTTAGTGCACCAAAGGAAGTTCTGCAACCCTCTGTGGTTCATAGCCATTTTAGCTTTTCCCTTTTGGTCTTTATGTACTTTCCGGCAGTTAATCAGTAGTCTACATCATTTAATACAAGAAGGCACAGTCAAGATAAGGGCAGCACATAGACTAACTGTGTGTAGGAAGAGATGCCTTCCTGACAAGGGTATACCAATGGATGTACCAATACCACAGAAGCACCACAGTTTTAATCAAATACCAACTAAATAGCCACATTTATTAAATGTGGTAGATTAGGTAAGAATTAAGAAAGCTCCTGCCATTTCCAATAGCAAAAATAGAAAGATGGGGCAGGATGAATTCTCCCACCTGTCTGCTGGCCAGGAGCTCATCTATGTCTGTCAGATGTTTCTGGGTCTGTTTCTTACCTGTGGTCTCCAAAATGAGACCACATTAGAGGGAGGATAGGGGTATCCTAAAGTAGCATATTTAAGGAGGTGGGAAAGAAGTGCCATGTTAATCTTCAGCCTCCCACCGTAGGTGACATTCTCTCAGGGACAAGCTGTAGCTCCCTGCATAATCAGGTTAGGTTATTACGGGTTAATTAGTGAAAAGAGAGCTATCCCCATCCCCATCCTCCCCACAGTTCACCCACTAAGCCCTTCCCAAAATCTTTAGTAAAATTACCATTTTATACTTGAGTCTGGTGGTGTTTTAGTGGAAAACTCAGATGTTTTCAACTATCCTTAAACCTCTGTTTTTCTCTGCAGTCAGTGGAGAGAGGCAAGCTCTCCCAGTGGAGAGGGGCAAATTGGAGCACTAAAGTTATTCTTTATCTCTGAATTGCTCTCTAAAGGAAACTGTCTATTGACTGAAGAGGTAACCCAAGGAGAGTAGTATCCTGAGGCTAAGATTAGTCTTTGCAAATATTCCCATTAGATCATCTACTCTGACTTCCTGTGTTTCACAAGCCTTTGAATTTCACCCAGCAGCCTCTCTTGAATTCAATAACTTGTGTTTAGATAAAGCATATCCAAAAAGACATTTATTCTTGAGTTGAAGACATTAATAGAGATAGTGTAACCATTGCTTCCTTTGTTGGTTTGTTCCATAGTTAATCATCTTCACTATTAAACTTTGTGTGCCTTATTTCTTTTAATTTATCTGGCTTGAGCTCAATACACAGATGCTTGTTATGCTTTTTCTTTCTTAACTAAAGAACCCTTTAGTCTGTGGGATTTTCTCCTGAGGGAGCTATTATAATCAAGTCACCACTCTATCTTCTTTTTGATAAGCTGAAAGGATTTTCCTTTCTCTAAAGCGTTTTTCCTCTTTTCTCCAGTGCTCATTCTGGTCTTCTCTGCAGCCTGTGGTGGTTTCACCTCCCCTTCTGTCTGATAGCAATCTCACCTGTGCTGTGGGTGGAGATAAGATCAGTCTACCCTATTCACTGTTTTGCTACATTATCACATCCAAGGTTCCCTTTGAGCTATGCTTTCTCAGAGATCCCCTAAGTCGTTTCTGGAGTTACTGTTTTGCAGAACATGATCCTCCATTTTTCAAGTACGGCCAGACTTGTTCCTGGTTGTTTAGCTTTTCATGTGTCTGTGTTAGAATAGATTTTATCTGAATTGGTCCACCTTACCCTTTGAAGGTAAGGTGGACCAATTCAGGTTCAAAAGGTCCGCTTTTTTAACAGGTAAAAATGCCCTTTTTCTGTCTGTCTTGTCTTTGCATTTACTACTCTGGCAGCTTTTGTGTGATCCACAGACTGTATCAGCAACAATTTTTTTCATTTAGTTCCAGTTTATCCATGACAAAGTATCAGTACAGCTACTGAACCTTGCATCACCCTACTCAAATCAGGATGGGTGCTCCTGCTTTGTATAACAAGAGTGTGCTCTTGCATTATGTAATACAGCCATAGCGTGTGCTTATGTATATGTTGTGTCCTATCAAATCTCAACAATACCTTTGCTTTTGGGAACTGAATTAACCATTTCTGAATCCTGTGAAAGGAGTTTTTACTGTGATTGTTTAGGCCATGAGAAAAAAAAAATTAAAAAAAAGCTGTCAGGCTGTCTAAAGCCAAAACTCCCTACAAAAGTCTGAAAGTACGCAGTTTCAGAGAGAGTGACTACAGATAGAAGTGGTTTGATTATAAACCAAATTAAGCATGAAGTTTTATTTAACAAGACCTATTTTCTACAAAACCATGTTGACCATTGTTAATTGCACTCATTCCTTTAATTTTTGTATTAATTGAATCCCACATCAGATTACTAGATTTTCCATTCATTTTCCGTGGGGTTTTTTGTGATGATTACTGGCCTTAAGTTAGCTGGGTCATCACAGTTTCCTTTTCAAAAGAATGGTAAAATATTAGTGCTAATTCAAGATTTCTCTTATTTACCCAGATTTTTAAAAATATAGCACTAGACTAAAGATCTTTTGCTTAAGTTTTCCGTCATCCCACTATTTTTCCTAAATGTATATAAGTAGCTCCTTTGTAGTTCCAAGTACATGTATATTAGCATGTGACGTAATTGTATTTCAATACTTTTACTGTTTGTAGTTTTTTATGTCTTACACTTCTGACTACTGTTTATAAATATAGAAAGTAATCAGAGCACTTCCCCCATACTAGACAGTATCCAAGTATGGGAACGAATTTGTTTTTTCCTGTTTAAAATGAAAATTAAGACATTCCTAATTATTGTGGATACTTTTTCTGCTACAAACTTGGAACTGTTGAAAATAAATCCTTAGGGCTGCCTGTATGGGCGTCACCAGATGGCACTGTTGCAAGAGTCTTGTTGATTCTTTTGTCTAGAGGAGACTATATAAAAATAGGCCTTGAAAGATATACTTCTTTTTTGTTTATTTTTCCCTTACAGTAGCATAGCCCAAATCTATCATAAGCTAAGTATTTTCTCACAGGCATTGTAGTAGTCCAAAGGTTTTGCTTATGAACTAGCTAAACAAACTCAGACTACAAACCTCTCAAGAGCCAGGCAGCCTAAGCATTGGCCAAGACTATGATGGTCTTCAATTATCCACAATGTTTTTGGAAAGTAAGTCGTTTTTTAGAGGGCAAGAAGTTTAAGCAGCCTAGCAACATTCAAAGCATGCTGAACTACAAAAATATGGGAAAAACATTCTATTAGTTGCTGCTCTGGGTCAGACAGAAAGGTAGGGACATTTATAATGTTTTGTTATCTGAATTGAGAAGAAAAGGGGGAGTGATAAAGTTATTTTAATGTAATGCAGCTTCTGATAAAGTTCTGGAAAAGTTCACAAGCCAATTTCAAATCTGACACACAGAGAATAACAAGTCAGGACTGACAAAGACAGTGACAGTAGAAGTATGTGGCTGTGTAATGAAGCTCATGCAGCTCTTACACTGCTTTACTTATCAAACTGCTCATTGCTGTATATTCACATAAAGCATAAAAATTGAAGGAATATAGGGAATACGACTACAACTGTACATTCGACTTCTGTGGGATTTGTATTGCATATTTCCAATAAAATTATTTTCATGTGTTAGTAAAGCTGTCAATCTAGCTCCACGTGTTTAGAACCTGTATAATTAACTCTTATTTATTTATTTATCTGTTTGCTACTCAGTATCAGAATTATGCATGGTTAGGTACATGTGAAATATTCTTGCCTAATCTTTATTTTGCAATATACATATTATGAATGTGGAACCTAGTACTTGACGCTTATTTAGCAGCTGGTTAAACACCATTAAACTACTTGACACTGAATGTGTGATGGTATTTTCTCAATTAAAATGTCTTTTGGCATTCAATAGAATAGGGATAATCAATTTCATGGAGAAGGTCCCCATAAAACATCTGTCCAAGTGTAACCTATCCCAGCAAAACAAAAAGAAATTATATTCCTATTTATCAAAATGCATAATCTTTGTATTTTATATATTATATTCCTATAATGGCTTATTCCTCATAAATTAGACTCCCACCTCAGCATAATTCCCTGGTACATCAGCATTCATAAAAACCTTTTTCATATAAAACAAAGTACAGGAATGTTAGTATATACATTTAACATAAAGTTTGGGTTTTAAAGTCATGTCCAGAATACTGGCTCTGTGAATAGCACAGAATACCATTTCTCTCACTAGAAGATGGAGGCCTAACCAATGCTGCCAGGCTTGTACAAGTGTTTCCTATAGTGCAAATGTTTAAGCTGGAATGTTAAATTAAACAAATATTTTAATTGCTTCTGTAAGCTTATTCATAGCCACTTCAAGTTCACTGGCTTGCTATGTGTCAGTGTGACTTTCCATTTTTAAGTAGGCAGCCGTGTTGTATACCACTCCTGCAATGAAGTAAGAACTATTGTTAGAACACATTATTGAGCTATATATGAAGAAGAAAAATCTCTCATTTTGTCAAGAACAAAGTGGGGTAGGGAGGTATAATTTCTTTTGAGGTCCTGAATCCTAGGCATTCAGGAGCATTTCAGGAGCTAGTATCTCTTGTAGCCCTGTGCTGTCTGTAGTAGGAGTCACCCTCTCTCTTATGAGGCCCTGTATATAGTTTTCTAGCTCTCCTGGATGTATCTCAAATTGCCAATTTAAATACATTGATGAATAAGGGCCTTCAGGTAAAGGTACAAAGGTGTTTCAGATACTATGGAGATAAAAGCCACATGTAAGTACTTCAGTGGATTTCTCCAGTTTGTCCATAGCTGCATTTTTCCATGTATCCTTAGCGAGAGATAATCGTAGTCATCTTGCTCTTTATGTTCTTTAGTGGTCGTTTACATGCCATCCTCACTACACTTTTTACTCATTTATGTGCTTGTTGTTGCTGGGTTAAGGATAATATTTTCTCAGGCCACAGCTGAAATGCTAATTCATATAGTAGTTCTGTCACCTCCAAGGTGGATTATTGTAATTCCTTTCTGGTGTCTACCTGATTGTAAAACTTCACAAGTTCTGTTTTACATAAAATGCTGCAGCTGACATGCTTATTCATCTTAAACCAAATTAGCATATCACTCTGGTCTTTTGATCCATGCCATGGCTGCCAGTTAGAGTAGTGCTTCCTTCCTATATGACCTGGCATGCACTGATGCACGATGATGGATTCTGATCATAAGTATTAACGCAATCATACAGTTTAGACTGTAATATTGCCTTGCTCCTTTTGCACACTTTAAATTGTCTTTTACTTTATGTTGATGTGCTAACAATTTTAATAGCCATGTTTAAGAATAATTAATGCATTCCTAGATATTAGGAATGGGAATTCCTCAGGCATTCTAGTTGAAGTAATATGTTCTCTAGCTGTAGAAAATCAGGTTGTAAAGTGCTCTTCTAAATGAGGCTTTTACTAGACAAACAGGACTCTGCTGTTTGCTGTTTCCACTGTAGGGAATGAAGCCCAGATGTCATTTGCCCTGAAACTGAAACACTTCCATGGTGAATATCACTGAAGCACAAAACTGTTTCTATTTTGTATCTACGGGAAAATAATTTTAATTTCACTGATCAAAATATAGTAAGTAAATTATTATTATTTGAAATGATCCTATTCAAAAAATGATGATGATAAGGAATGGATTGCTCAGAGTGTTAGTGGATTCTTTCTCCTCTATAGCCTATGAGAGTGTTCATCCTGTTCCTGCTTTGGATTACATTCCTGTCTTGCATATGTTTATTTTTCCCTTATGAGTTACAGAAGAGTTCCCATGCACTTGAATATTTTGGGGTGGAGACCTGTTTCCCCCATGCTAGAACCTGACTTTGCAGATATTTATCTTGGATGTTCACCTTGACTAACTTCACATTTGCTATAGTGAGGTCTACTGCTGAGCTAGTTGCCTTGGGCATGTTGGTTTGTTGGAGAGACACAATTTTGGGGCACAGTCTGACTTGGTTTAGATTACTGTTATGGATAAATCAAATTATATTAATCTGCTAATTATCTATATTGAATGAGACACAGCCTTATTGATCAGATGAATTCCATTCTCAAAGGCACAACTACCATTATTCATGTAATACTTCTGCTGAGTGCAGTGGTCATATGTATAAATGTTCACAGGCTGAGCAACTTATACTACAAGTATCTAAAAGCTATCTGATTTGGAAAGTGTCTGTAAATCACATATTAACTAAAAGACAGAAAAGTAAATTCTCGACTATTATTATAATCTGACGTCTATTCAGTGATTTTTCCTTACTTAGTGAATTACACCTATATTAGGTGAGCAAAAGAATAAAGCTGCAAAGTACAGTGCATATATACATGCGCTTATACAGAATAAAAATGTTACCTGTGTACGTAGTACTAGGTATTTTTGATTCTAGTCTACAGATTGAAAAACAAACACAACACAAAGGGATGTAGTAACTTGGTATACAGCCGGGGTCACATTCTCCTTGTCTTACATGAATATGTGCATGAGTAATGAGACCCATTTGCTTTTGGCCTTCTTTGTAGCAGAATTAAAAGTAAAGAGAGGAGCATCTTAAATTCCTTCTGCTATAATGCTGTTCATCTCAGCAAACTTTAGAAACTTGCATGATATGAAAGCCAGCATTTTTATACTTAGGTATAATTACTTGGAAAATTAAATTGAAATATAGCTTTGAAAACAGTGAAATAGACTTGCTATTTAGTAAAATGGTTATGTTATTTTTGGTTAGATTGTCCATGCCTCACAAGTAGTGACTAAGTCATATATACTTTTTGCAAAGAAATTTAAGCAGTTAACATTTTCTGAGCAAGTACAACATTTCATGCTACTTGGCTATTAAGTTTTCTCATACACACTGATATTTAGTGGTGAAAACAGAGGAAGGTCAAAAAAGGAAGAATATATAAGCAAGAATATAATATAGGTTGAAATTCCTGAAATGTCTAACATAAACAAGTATCTCTGGAAAGTTATTGTGTATTTTTTTCTTAAATAAGCTCACGCACACATGTATGCTTAAATGTACACTATGTAGTTAGATGTCTTTGTACTATTGCATAAAGACTGAAGTGCGCTGGAACATCTACTATTGATCCTTTTTGCCATGAATATTAAATCTTGATGTATTCATAGAGCTGCGATGAAATACAAACATGTATGCACACATATGTACCACCAGTTATAAAAACTGATATACACTGTGGAATATACTAATGGGCTCGTCCTCTGTTTATTCTCAAAATTCTTTCCCTCAGGCTCCATTTCTGCTACTGTACCATCTCAAGTGGATTTGAATTTGAAAGCGTTCTTTAGTTTTGAATGTTAATGGATGTCATTGCACTATGGCTATACAAGAGAGAAGAATATTATTATCAAATAAAAACACTACAAGTTTTGAAGAAGATGATTTTTAAGTCACAGCTCTGATAAAAATAAGAATGCTTTCATTTTTGCACATGAAAACAAATTAATCTTGCTGTATAAAGGGAATTTATTTATTTATGCAGAAGGTACACTAAAGCTTGTTTAAATGTGCAAAGTAAAGTAATGGGATGAAATTCTTATTAATAAGAAATTATAGTTCATACTATATTAACACCCTGAACAAAGTCAAGACCTATTCTGAGTTCTGCATAGAATGAAAGAAGATCATTCTGGTGTTTCTTAAAATTTGACTTATGCTAGTAATGGATATTAAAAGAAATTAATACCTAGTCAATAATCCATCCTCAATGAAGATTCAGTTAAACCTTGTAGCAGAAATTGCTTTTTGGTTCAGCCTATTTATTTTAAATCTAGGACTCTCTTGTTTGGGATTTTAGAAGAAAGCCATTTTTTATGCAGATTGCAGTGTAATTGGTGAAATAGTGCCAGTATTTGTTTACATAAGATTCTGTAAAAGGAAAGTATCAGAGTTCATACCAGAAATATCAGCAAGCTGTATGCTATACCGTAAATCATGCTGTACACATTAAAAGCTTTCATATATTCAAATGTTATTTTCAGAAACCAGATACTCTGGGAGAATAACATGTAGGTCATTAATTAGGTTTTGTCTTTTATTTTCTTTGAAACAGTGTTTTCACATTAGCACTTGTTGTCTTTTTTTATTTTTATAATTTGGTACGAAAGTAATACAAATTATAAATGACCTTGCATTTCAAGAGCTTGGGGTCTGGCTATTTTAGCCCTTGCTTTTATGAACACTTTTTATTCCCACAAACAGGCCTACTGGTGTCTATGAAATTTTGCATGTTGTTACTTCTCATTTTAGAAAAGAAGTAAGAATTGTGCCTTTGGAGCTTGCAAATATGAAAACGAAGCTGTAAAGGAAATTCGTACAAATCAGAGTTTTGGGAATTTTTTGAACGTATGGCAGGCAAAAACTAGTAAAATTGAATGTGGTGCTCACTGAAATGAGAAAAGTAACAATGAAATGTGAACTTTGTATGCACCTTGACAGTCGTGTGTAGTGAATTAATGTTAGAATGCATAAAATGTTTTGCTCTGATTATTTGCTAGTAAAAGCCCAGGCAGCCAATGGTTCAGTTATTTAATATATTAAATAAGAAGTTACGTAAGTATGGTTTTCCAGCTCTCTCTCTCCTTGATCTTTGAAGTGTGTCACTCTTTCATTTTGCCATTCAACAGCCTGACATGCAAAAGCTTTGTTCAGACAGTTTAATTTAATCACTGCCACTGGTTCAACAAGATGATAAAATCCCCTATGCTGTACAACATCCAACATCCAGCTCACTGTTATCTGATATTGTTTGAAGCTCCTCTCATGAATGTATGCTGATAACACAAGAACTCCAAACATGTCATAAACAATATATTAATACCCTTGATTGAATTCCATTAGAATAAGAATGAGATGAAGTTTAGGCCATCCAAGCAGGCCAATGTAATAAAATGTAATTTGGACTAATCTTTCCAAAGAATGCCTCGTTTTTGAAGCTGACAGTCTCCCATCACAAGCAGAAGTAATTGCTTGTTGAATACACTGGGAACTCCTTTGAATTCTAGCCTTTGTACATTGTGCACCTTCCAGGTGTCTCCTGCAGCAGACAATCTACCCTTTTGTTTCAGTGGAGAGATGGCAGGACCACAAATAATGAAATAGGCAGGGCTTGTTTTAATGAACGGTGGGGGGCCGGATGGAATTTCTGGGAGCTTAAGACTAGAAGAGGAGCTGCTTGAGGCAAAAACAAAGCAAAGGACTTAATAGGTAATGTTAATTCAAGTAATCTGTTTCCTTAAATTGAATCAGGGAGAGGTAAGGTATTTTAGCCAGTGCATACCTATAGATATCAGAAAGAATACAAATCTATCTGTCTCTGAAACAGATCTTTTCACAAGGGAGGAGCAACACCAAGAACTTGTTTAGCCAGAAAGATTAACTGGTTTAAACTGGAATTTTGAGGGTGTGTAATTTGTTAAATTGATAAGATTTGCATACAAAACATTTTTTCTTGGCTTTTATTAACTAAAAATTATTTCTTAGATTATTTCAGAAGCAGTAAACTAAAATAAGGCTGCACTATGAATTTGTTATAAATAATAATGAATTTGTTGTTGTTTTCAGCAATTGCTACTGTTTATTTAAAAATTGGCAAGCATTGACAATATTCCTTGTGCTATAGAAAACCTGTGGAGAAAGAGATATTTATAAATTAAATGCTCAACGAAAAAAGAGGAGTCTCTGTTTAGAAGACACTATAGCTTTACTTTGTTTTGCTTGTTTTCTGTTTAGTACAGCTGGGTCACATCTAAATCCCAGGAGCTGTGGGATAAGGACAGCCCAAATACAAAGAAATAGTAAAACTGTGTGTTTGGACAGCAGTCACTGCAAATGGTTGCAAGTTTATTCATAGATCAGGTCTGTGAACATTTCTATTGCACTCAATGGCACTTTACAATCTGGTCCAGTAAATGCTTTTTTTAGTCCTTTTTCTCAAAACAAAAAACAACAAACAAAAAAAAACCCAACAAAAATATCAGAATTGCATCATCATGGTTATGTATGAAGAATGCTTGTTCCCTATTCAAGAAACATTTAAATCCAGATGAGGAAAAGTGTGTTCCCACTACGAGAAGCTGACTTTTCAGTTTCAGTGTGGACTTTTCCTCACTCAGACTACTGCCATGGGAGCTCTACCTTTTATCCCAATTACAGATTGTTGGTTCTGCTGCTTGCAGAACTCCCTCACAGCTGGTGATCTGTGCTACAAATCCGCCTCTGCTCTGGAAAGGTAGGTTGGCACTATTTCCCCATTCAGACTGTGTTTTCTACCATTTACCAAGCTCTTAGCTCTGTTACGTGTACACCAAAATATCAGCTGAGATTATTGAGATTGCTCTTATGAAAATACTTGACCTAACCAATAAAATTCAAAAGCATCTCAACAGCTTGGTACCTTACTTCCTCATAGCAGTTTGTACAGGTAGATTAAATTAATTTCTTTTTCTCTCTCCCTCTCCCACAACTGAGGAGATGCAATATTGTCTTTGGCAGAAGCATGGCTTCAAGGTTGTTCTGTTTATCTCAGTAAATACATGTAGTTCTCAGCACTATCATGACAGTACTTTCACCATTTCCTATTCTCTTTCCAAGAGGTTGCAAATGCATCTACTTGAGGAAAGGTAATAGCTGTAATCTTAATCTGGGGTAATATGAAATAAATACAGCTGGCATCGCACACAGATAAACGCTGATTATGACAGAATTGTTTTCCATAATATTTCAGCTCCTTTTAGGCTGGAATCTGCAAACACATATGCTCAACTTAAAACCTGTGAAATCAGCTGCATCTTGCTGGAGCTGCTTGTAAATTTAGAGGAATAAAATGCTTGGGGAAAGCAAGTGTAGAGCGCTTGCTGGATTAAGACCTTCAGTGTTGCGTTTTGGGTGTTTGTGATATGCACAACATATATCAACAGCCATTAAAATATGTTTCAGGAAAGAATTCTAGAGATTGATTGTTTCTTCAAAAATTACTCCAAAAATCAATCAGAACTGTTTTAGAAATATGCCTACTATGCACCAAGATCTAGTTTTCCTTTTTTTTAACAAAATTTATCAATCCATTAAGAGGAGACAAGTAAACAAAAATGAATTGTCATTTGTGTTATTTTATTAGTGTCACATGAGATTACAGCATATTATTGATTTGAGAATATTTTACCCAAGGAGACTTGTTTTAACATGAACAAATCAGGATCAATACTGGATATGAGTTCATTTTCATAAAAAGCTACAAGGCAATATTTTTTTTTCCAAATCCCATGATTATACTTATAGCTCTGTGAAAAAATTATCATTGTGACCAAATGAGGACCTAGCTAAGATTTAATTATTAAAAAAATGGATTATTATTTGCATTGTTGCTTACTTTCCCAGGTGTATTATTTACCAACCAAAAGTAATTTATGTGCTCACCCGGTTATAGAGTGAAGTTAGATTGCCTGTGCAATTTTTGCTGACTTTGCTGCCTTAGCTTACTTTATCAATTCTCTTTTTTTCCCCCCTTTTTTCATTAGAGATCGCATATAGTTTAAGAGCTGTAATCTGAAACCTTACAGCTCTAGTGGATACTTAAAAGACTCATTGATACACTTTGAAACCAAGTCAATTGAACAGCATTAGCAACAGCAGCATCTAGCCATTAGGCTATTAGGATCATTTGCCGAGGCACTAAAATTAAATATAGGGACTCTAGCAATTCCCCAATTATATTGTGTTTGTATAATGGCAGTGAAAAGGATATTATTTTAGTCAGCTCAGTGCTACTATTGCAAGAACCAAGATGCTCTCCATTTTGCAGACGTAGATATGTATTGGCCAAGACACACTGGCATGAATTTAATTCCCATTGCAGGCAGAATAGATCAACACCATGGACAGGATTCAGATACTACTAGTCAATAACAGTTTTTCAGAGGCCTCATATGATATTTTTTTTTTTGAGGGGGGGGTCAGCATTTAAAATAATATATGTAGGTTTAAATACCATCTAGAAAAAGATATTGAGGAGGCATAGCAAATGGTGCAGAGTCAAGGGAAGGAAATTCCTTGCCTCAGTTAGCTGTCCCCTACAGCTGTGATTCTTCTGGTTTAGCCTCCCACATGTAGCTCCTATTGTCGCAATTCCCTGGAGATAAAGCTTCCTGGAAAAAGAGAAATCTGATCCACAATCATGAAAAAAAAAGGGAAGTTCTGATGTAGGGCTAAGAGTCAGCTATAAACACACTTCCATTTTGAGTTGTGTGCAATCCTCTATTGCAATAAGAGAGAAGGAAACTATTAACAGTTCAGTCATGAGTTACTTTTGTTTCCCAATGCACATCAAAGGCAAGTTGTACTAAAATTGAATGGTATTAATAGCCATATAAGAATGGCTGTATCATGGTGAAGCAGAAATCCCATTAGCCCAGCTCAACACAGCCAACAGCAAGTGCCTAGAGTAGTGCATGAGGTGATACATGACCAGCACACCTTTCACTGATTTGCAGCTCAGGGACTTTTGGACACAATGGTCATATTTTTGTACTTGCTAGACTTTGATTTTTTTCTTCACTAGTTTGTCCATTAGCTTTTTGAACCTATGTAACCATTAAGCTTCCGTAAAACTCTTGTGGTTAAGTGATCTGCAGTTTAACTATGATTTATGAGAAAAAAAAAATGTCCTTTGTTTGACACTTGTGATCTGCTAATTTTGTGTAAGGCTCTTTCTGTCTTTTATTAAGAACAATGTGGGACTGCTTTGTTTCTCCTAGACACTCAGGATTTATAAACCCTGTGGCATATCTTTTCAATGCTGAAGGATCCTAGCTTATTTAGCTGTTGTTTGCATGGGAATCATTCTATATCTTCTTCTCTTTCTTATTCCTCCCTCATTTTTAGTGCTACTGTATCCTTTTTGACACTGGGTTCCAGCACTAAATGTCCCATTCAAGATATGCATCCATCAGTGTCTTGGCAGTGTTTTAGTTTCATTCTTTCCATTCTACAACTCATGAGTTCAGCAGCTCATCTGTTTTTTCCATCTGTACTAGTTAGACTAATAATTTTATTATCTCTGTGTACAGAATCAGATAATGACCTCTGTAGTGCTATATTTATCTGAGCATGAGATGATGTTTTTGTATCTCTAATACTGGATTTAGATACTGCTATACAGACAGATTTTTTAACTAAGTGTTCCTGAACTATGAAACTGTGCTAGTTTACACTTTCTTTCAGTGAAAAATAAAAATATCATAGAAGACCTGGTCTTGGATCAAACAGTCACAATTTAATTCAGTGAAAGAAAAAGCTGAAGTATATCTGTAGCTAGGTATCTTAAATTAAGTTATGTGTGGATTCAGGCAGTCATATCTACAGCAGACTTGGATTTTTTTTTAGTTAAAAATACAGATATTGGAGTTTGTATGCAAAGAATATGGAGAGACATGTAGGAAAGTACCCCAGTCTGACTGGAAAGATCAGATGTTTTGAAAATAATTTTAAGGAGAAGCAGAAAATATAAGTGAAAGGTAAAAGAAATTTTCAAGGAAAGCACCTCAGAACAAAAGTGAATTCTGAAAGCATAGGAGCCATATTGCCTGTAGCAAGTACTTACACCTGGGATAGCAAAAGGCTAGGCTTAACAATTCATGTCATTCCCTCTAGTTCTGGTTTTCTTACTAGTGCTGTTATTCTTACTTTTCTCTAATGCCGCTTCTCTCCTGCTTTTCATCTCTCTGACACTCTTTCTGTGTTGTTTATTTTCGACACTCAGTCAGGTTAGGCACCTCTACTGAATTCTGGCAAGGAGTTAACTTTCTTCTTTCAATACAAAGTAATTTATTCACCAGCATACAGTTCTGTGTCTTTTCATTCTTCCTTCTATTGTCACTACCTTAACTCAATACCTTAAGAAAATGACCTCTTCTTTTGTCCCCTTTCAGTCTTTCTCACACAGTCCTGGTGGTTACAGTTGTAGTCTACTTTATTACTAAAGTTAACATTTATTTTAATTTTGGTATTTTGGATATTTTGGATTAAAAAAATCCCTTGCCTTTTCTGTAAAACACATTTGCCCAGAAGACGATGGTTTCTAAACACTACTCTCATTTCTGACCTTCCCTTCCACAAAATACTTGAGAAAATACAATATCCTCACCTAAGCAGTCATCTCACAAAACAGCATTAAAAAACCCAAATAAACTAAAAAAGGTAGCTTTCAAATGGTGTTTATTCTTGTTCTGACTAAATTAATGGTTTACACCAAAAAAACTCCAAAAGGTTGTGTCGAAGTGGGAAGGCCTAGAGAAAAAGCAAGGAGAAAGGGGAGGCCTGAGATGGTGAGAAGACCTGCTGTAAGAAGATACCCCCTCCCCGCTATAAGGTATATTTACCTTATATGTAATGCCACTCAAAACTGGGCACAGGCTGAGCAGCTGAAAGTGGTGAGGTGCTACATTTACACTACGGAGTAAATTAGTCTGATGCTTTTTTAAAGGGAACTGATAATCAAGCAAATAATAATAAAAAAAAACCAAAACCCAAACTTTTTTCCTTTGTTCTTTAAGTACATTTTTGTAACTTTTTTTTGTGGCTTTTTGTGAAAAAGGGCTCTTTTAATTACTAAGGGAATAGGTTGTTTTTACAGACATTTGAGAGAAGGCATTACATTTAATTTATATTTACATTACATTTCAGCTTGACAGGACTTAATATTTTAATATGTCCTGAGACTGTGAATGGAAATAGTGGGTGGGAAAGCTATAAGGCAAGTTAAAATGCCATTCCACTGCAGTGTGGATAAGCAGCATGCTTTCTCTTATTTGAGAATTTACAGCAGCTCTGAGTTTTCATGAAGTATGTAATCAACCTGTGGAGCAAGGAAGCAATAGAAATGTCTGGATCAATGTTTCTGAGTTTAGTGAGGGGTTTTGGAAAAAGAATATGGAGCTTTTCTGTCAGGAGAGAAATATTACCCTTGTAGCAGACAGCTTTTCATGGCACTTTACAGCTTTATTTTTCTTTTCTCCTTCATACCGGAAAAATAGTATTTCTTCCTGCAAGCACAACTCAAGAATGTCCTCTAGACAAAAGCTAAATTAAAAACCTTAAAAAGAAAAATGAAAATAAAGTTTGGTTGCTAATGTTGATATACAATGCACAAATTATTTCTATCTGCCCTTGATGAGCTTGCCAAATCTTCAAGAGCAACCAACGTGAACCTTAGTATTCTGACATTAGCTCAGACTAGAGCAACACACTGTAGTAACAGCAGTGAATTTTTCTTCATCAGCAGCTGAATCACATTGCTCATAGCATTTGCTGGACACAGCATTCATGAACTAGATCTCTGTTTCACAATCATGCACTATTAACTTTTGCTGTAAATGTGTTTTTCCACTTGGTAATTAGATTAAAAAAAAAGCAGGAAAATCTTTATTGAGGTTTTTGTGGAGAATAGTGAGATTCTTTTTCACTAACTTATAGCATGGCATATACTGAAATTGGTTAAGTGTGCATAGCTACAGCAATAATAATTTTGTAATGAGATATAAAGCAAACATGAGAATCTACAACAGGTATTTTGATTCCCTTTTGCCCCTAAGTAAATGGGTACTGAGTCCAAGCCACTCATACTATCTACTGCTAATATTACAATTGTACCAGCTACCAAGCTAAAGACATGCTGCATGGCAAAGGTGCAGAAGGATGTCAGTAATTTCTGTACTTGGATATGTATACATTTTGTTCCATTGTGAGACAGAATAATATATATATTTTAATAGAAACCAATAATGCTATTGTAAAAATCGGTTTGCCAATTGATTTTTGCAGAAGACATTGAAAAAGCTTTTAATGTAAGAACATGGATAGCAGAAATAGATGCACACACAAAAAGGCATCTTAGACAAAAAAGGAAACATTTAAGTGAACTATTTGTGGCATTTTCCTACTCTTGCTTTTTGACTAGATTTGTAACATGTGAGGAGGGCAATACAGAGTAGTGGCTGCAACGTTAGGTTGAAATGCCAGAAGTACCTATATTTTAATCCAGGTTTCCTGCTGAGTAACCACAATTGAGGTTTCCTTCTCTGATGAATAGGAAAAAACAAAAACTTTAGTATTATTTTTATTTTCTAAGTGCCAGCAATTAAGCAAAAGATTTTTGAATGTAATCTTGTGAAAGATATTGTGTAACAGTGCTTTATCTGAATCGGTCTCCCTTTTTTATTAATTTTTTGTAAATAGCCTAGTACATAGGCTTTGTAAATAGACTATATGAACTTTCTATAAACAGAATTCCTGTGTTTTGCAGAAAATATAAATCATAACAATTTAGTGATGGCCTTTGTCCAGATATGCAGCACTAACTAATAAAGTACACAAGTGAAAAGGTGTCAATCTTAATCTTCTGTGTTGTGTGGAAGTGTATTGAGAATTAAATAAACATTACTGAAGGCAGAACTGAGAATATTCTTATTATTCTTCACCTGCAACCACTGAGTGTGTCTGCACAAGTAAGCAACATTACTGGGGCCTGGGCTTAAGCACAGCTCAGAATCACCCATCTTCCCCATTTGAGCAAACACAGACCCATTCCAACTAACTCTCTGTCCTTATCTCTAATGATAGCTGGGCAGAATTCTGCTTGAGCCAAGGGCTTTTCTCAGTGAGAAGTAGAGACAAGCCTATTTTGTTTGGAGGAAAAGGGATTTTAGCTGCAGAGATCCAAACAACAGTGTGCTTCTTTCCTACAAAGACAAATAATTGGTCCTATCCTATGTTATTTACTTTTATGGATGAAATCACGGGTGTTTCTCTTAGACTGCTGATAGCAGAAGGGGAATAGCTGTAAGACACAGCTATTGCATGGGCACGGTTTGCTACAGTCTGCCAAGATCCCTCTTATACATCTATATCCCTCTATACATCTACACCTGACCCAGGTGTCCTAGCTGCTTTTGTACTCAGTGGAGAGAAATAAGTATTCTAATGGTGTAAGATACTTATTTCAGGATGGGATTAGTCACACCTTTTTTCTTTCTTTTGGTTGTACAGGCAGCTTACTCAGATACAGCTGTTGAAGATGGCAACTGTAAATGTTCAAGTAAAATATAACCTAAGGTTCAGTCACTCTCATGTCTCCCTAAACCTTTGGGCATGTGATTATCCAAAGTACCTGTGCAGAGATGGATTCAAGGAGGTTAAGACTTCAGTTCATTCCCCTGTTAGCAGTCCCTAATGTAGTATGTGTACCCCAGGTCACTTGGTGTGCTGGGGACCCCCCTCCAACCTGGTCAGGTCTGCATTTGGCTGGCTGGGAGCATATTGTGTACAATTGTCATCTAGCAATAGATCCACCCACAGAAGGGCACAGAAAAGGTGTGACACTACCAAAAAGCCTGCTGAGCTGGGTGAGTGCTCCATATGTGAGTACTTGGCTTTCCTTAGCCGTTAGAGGTGTAAGAACCTGTTCAGCCACTGGTCCCAGTACCATGAGTTTCTCACCCGTATGTAAATGATGGAATAACTGGTTTCATCTCTATTTCATTGGAGTACGTATCAGTGCTGGTTCTGTATTCAGTCAATTAAATCAAGTGCCCAATTGTTGTAGCACACTATTAAATATTAAGAGAAAGGGAAATTAAGTAACACTTCAGCCTTCTTAATAATTTATAAGCCCACCTAACCTTAATGACAAATTTGAGTGGGATGCGATGTGTTAGGCAGATTTAATGCAGTGCAGGATTTACACTTGGCTGCTGCTAAAGCAAGTTAGTGCTAACCAGACGTGGGCAGGGTGGGGCAGATTATGTGAACCCTTCATGGACAGGAGAAACTCATCTAGAGAGAGAGCTAAGGCAGTTCCAGCCTGATTCTTTTTAATGTCACAGTTCATTTGCAGAACCATAACTGGAATCAAGAATTAAAAAGCCTTGTATAAAAGTCAGTAACATTAAACCTTTAAGACTCATGTTTCATGTGTCATAAAAAGTCTATGAAAGGATTTTATATTCTGTACAGTGTTTTAGCACTTTCAATCATTTTTTTTCCAACATAACTTTTGTGAACACTTTTATAGCCTCTAAATGAAAAACTAAACTATGTGTCATTCAAAAAAAGGTTTTATGGATCACAGAATTTAATATAAGTTCTGCACCATAACAAGGAACTGATAAACCTATATTAGAATTAATTTAAAATGTTGGAAAATGTTTTAGAAGATCGTGCATCGCATGTTGTGGTAAACAACACTAGTGAGTTAAAAAAATTGTTGTATACACACACTCTTTGACTGCAATGTGAACTGAAAATTACTTAAAATAACAGAAATGTTAGTGGTTAAAAAATGTGTTTATATCATGTATATTAAAAATCACAAATTTTAATGCAAATGAAAATATTTTCCATAAGTGGAATAGAATAAACTCTGAAAAAATAATCAAATGTACGTGATAATAAAAACCAGGTTGAAATTGTGTCCAAGAATATACAGTATGATATAAGGTCTAATCTTTCTCCAGGGAAAAGATTGTTACTCCTCAGTATCATTAACATTTATGAATTAAAGCTTCTTTATGAAATGGCAAAATTAAAATTATATTCTTCAGGTGCTAACTTTATATTATGCATCTGTTTTACACTAATGGGGAATCTCTTCTTTCTTTAATATATGATGGTTGTATGCTGTTATCAAAGGAAGAAAGTATCATAGGAAATATGCATAAAAGTAACAATTTGCACATTTTGTCCCCTTTAAAATGCTGCACAGACTTAAACAGTAATTTTCCAAACACTTTTGCAAGGTAAGTAAATATAATCTGCCCAAGATATAGACTGTGATGTCTCATTGATTTTTTTCCTGTTTCTCATGCTGTTTCTGTTCAGGCCTATCTGTTCCTGCTGCAAGCGGGCCAAATGGGACCTCTTGTCTATGCTTTCTGTTTAGAAAGGCTTTCTATTTTGGGACTATTTTTCTGCCATTGACTATGACTATAACTCCACAGAACCACACCACTAATATAAACTGTAGCAATACATTATTTGTGACAATAAAGAAATGCATAAAATTAAACATCACGTTCATTCCTCCTAGTTTTAGCTGTTTGAGAGCTAGTCATCTGGGCTTTGTTTGTGGTTCATGAGGAAGCAGTTGTTTATGAGGGCTGAAACTGACTGTTCATCCACCATTCCTTCATGGGGTGTGGGGTCCTGGATGTTCTCAGCAAAAGACAATCTATTTGAAGACCATTATTTTTAAGTGGTGGGCAGTTCAGTCTTGGCTAAAAGGAACAAAATAGGAAATGTGGGAGTCACTTGAGACTCTATCCAGCTGTATATAGTTAGCCTACATTGCGACATTACAGTTAGCCTACATTACATAGAACACTAACCATTCTGTGATTCGAAGATTCTATGATTGCAGACATGCATACATGAGCTAAGTGTTCAAGCTCACAGTATAGTCAGTTGCCCCATTGATGACCCATGCATACATGCCCAGTTCTGTTTCAGGTGGGACCTCTTGAAGTAGCAGTGTGATGCTCTGGGATTTGCTGGGATGCTCCAGAATGACTCAGGTGGCACTAGAAGCTGCAACATATACAATTTCATCAAGCCCTGGGTCTTTCTGTTGACTAATCAGTACTTGGACATCCAGCTCTCAAGCAGATACCAACACATTGTGGCTAAATTTAAGTGAGTAAATCTGGAAAAAAATCCTGCTTGGTCCTACCCTGTGTCAGTGGAATCACACACAGGAGCATGTGCCATATTGTTAGCATTGCATGATAGTGATCACAGTATAACAAACCATTTATTGACTTAAGAAGTTCCTTTTAGTTAAGTATCAAAAGGCCCTATCAGTGGTGTTACTTATTTGGAGACATCTTTTCTTATGCTGACATGATTTGCCCCATTCCTAAGTTTCTTTTTTGCTATCTTTGAGAATGTCAGGGACACTTAATTTTTTTATTCTTTCTATAAAGTACAGTTTGGTGGTTTTGCTACTCACAGAGTTTGCAACTGGTTCACTGCCTTTACATTTTGAAGATAGGAATGGTAGACACAAATTGGTTGAGAGAAGAAAGCAGTGAGTATATGTACTACTTGACCTTGGCTGTGCTGTCTACCTGTGCAGACTGTGAAGCAGCAGTGAATTATCTCACATATTATCTTTGGCAAACTTTGTCAAGAAGCCACGTTTTTATTCTTGTTCTATCCTTTTATATGCTGTGGTGTCCCCAAAAAGCCTTTGGTCCAGTCACCACAATGTGCAAATTCTGGTGTGTATTTCACCTTTTTGTCCACCTTTCCTCACATTTGCATTAATATTGCAAGGAGTTATTTCTGCTAAGACAATACCTATTGAACTTAACCACTCAGTACCTCTTATATTAAACATGTAAGCATGTGCTTAAATTGAAACATATGACTTTCCTGTTCAGTGAGGTACCTAAACATGTTTAACTTCTGGGACTAAAGAGTGTTCTTAAAGGCTTTACTGAATTTGTGCGTGAATGAACTGTTCTGTTAGTTACTGCTTCTTGTTTTGTTTACTCCATGTCAATAGCAATAATTTCAAGTTGTCATGTGTCTATCTTCTGCTAATTCACAAGCATTTCATTAGATGTGATTTGACTTTAAAAGGAATAGCCTTGTGGCTTTATGAATCTTATAGGGAATTTAAGCGACAGGCTTGTTGGCAATGTGTTACTTCCCTCAAAAGTCAACCTTGTAACTTGTGTAACTATGCCTAACCTTAGCAATACTTTCAAAATTACTTGTACACACGTCAGCTTCCCTACATGTTTTGACAAATGACACATTTCCTTTGGTGCTTCTTTGTGGGTAACAGCGTGTGAGGATATGGTAGTGGCAAAATTTATTACGGTTATTTTGTAGTTGATATTAAAGAACATGATGTATTGTATCAGGTGTCTGACCTTTAAAGATCTTAGGACCCAATTCATTACAACATAAAATTTACATATTATTCAACATTCTATAGCCCTTTTATGAAAAAGTCATGATGCATACGTACGTGAGATTTAAAGCAGACAATCCCTGCACATTGCAGACGTAGAGATTGAAGACAGTGTGAAATAAAAAATACTGTAGGTTGGAAAAGATTCACTTTTTTAACCCATGAAATGGATTACTCTGGCTGCACCTTTTTGTACAAAGTCTTAGGAAAAATAAATGGATCACACAGAGGCAATGCTATATTGGATACAAGCTGTATTCCTGTGTCTTTCGTAAATCCTGACAAGACCTACCTGTCTGTGTTCCTGTGTGTGATGAAGTTTTCCACTAATCTGATATATGAAGAGTCAACCTGGGGGGTTTTGTCAAGGAGAAATTGATGAGTTCTTCTGTGCATTGTGTTTGCACATACTCAGGTGGAACCCACTCTGAATACTATACCAGCATTCCTACCTTTTGTGCTTATTCATTTTTCGGTGGTATGAGCACGCATTCTTTACCACAGGAGATAAGAGCAGCTGCAGTCTACCACTTTTTATAGCTACTACACCTCAGGTGTGAGCTGATATTGTGCACCTGGTTGTCGTGCAGTCAGTTGTGGATATCTGGAGATACTCCAGATGTTCCGACCAGCATAACTGGGCTTGCTTTAATGCTACATCTGGGCCAGTGCTCAAAGATCTTCCTGTTGAAGAGCTCCCTGTCATTTCATACCAGTAAAAGTACAAAAGCAAGATATGGAGTTGGCTAAGAGACTTGATACAGCAACTGTAAATTGTCCAAGTTGCAAAATCCATGTAGAGGAGTGGTAATGACAAACAAACCGTACACATTTACTTTTTCAAATTGGGTAGCTTCAGGTACAATCTCTTCTCAAGGCTGTGCTAGCTTCTCTACTGATTTTTCTAACTTTGTTGGCATTTACAGTACCATGAGACAGCCTTTTCCGTAGCTCTGGAATTTGTTGACAGATTTCAGTGCTGTGTCAAGACATATATGCTCACCATGATTTTCACATGGAGAGCATTGGGTCAAGCATTTTGCTTTCTGTTATTTTAAGGGTCAGTCTCTAGGTGTGGAGTAAGATCCAGATGCCTAGATTTAGGCATGCAGAGTTGCTTTCTAGGACTCTTTAAAACCATCTATTTCTCTCCATTAGTTAGACAGAGATCATAGGCATTTATGGTAGAACTGGTTTACTAGACTCCCCAGAATTTTGAACCAGGCTTGGTGATCTGGCCATATCATGGACTATCTTATCTAAGAATTACTGCTTATATAACCTTTAGCAAAAAGTTGGACCTGAGCTTTGAATCTGAACTGATTCTCTATGGATTGAAAGTTTCACCCGCTGTTACGATACGGAACATGGGTTCCTTTATTGTTATCACAAAATGTGACAATACAGGCAGTAATGTGCATAGGAGATGACAAGGAGGACTGAGACAAGGACATGCCCTGCCAGAATTATGCAAGATTTTACTTGCAAAACCGATGTTGAAAGAATGTGACTGAGGTACTTTCAGAAGCTATATAGACTAATACAAGTCTGGGATTATGGTTTAATTTACCCTTGCTGGACATGTGCATTATGAGACTATTTTTATTTATGTGCTCCACATGCATAACTTCTGCTGTATTTAGTTTAGAGAGTGAATCTGGGCACGTTTATCAGATTTTTGTGAAGGATGATGCTGTCTATTTATTTTCTTATAGAAAACACACTGGGAAGGATTTCTTTTACCACAAGTTAGCCTTCTAAATGCTGGGTGTTTATTCTAAGCTAGTCTGGGATTTTTTTTGTAGTCAGAGGGAATGTCAGACACCTACTATCCCATCCATTTACACTTACAGAGGTTTAGTTATTCAACCTATCTCCCTACTGTCAACAGAGAGGCATGATGACCAGCTCATGGCTAACTTCTAGGTGTTCCAAATTTGCTGAAACAATCCCATGCGTAGGGGCCAAAACAAGAGACTGGAAAAAAAGAAAAGAAGGTGTCATGGTTAAGGGAGCTGAATGCAACCACAGGGAATTTTACTCTATCTGTGCATCTGTCAGGGAATTCCTGTGGGATGCTTGGCAAGTCACTGAACAGGTGGTCAATAATTGTGTGTTTCTTGTGTTATGGGTGTCTGGAGTCTGATTTACAGAAGCAATAAGCACTCACAACTGAAACTGAAGTAAATTGTAATTTTATTGTGAAATGCTACATGCTTATAAATACCTAGTCCTGTTGTTCTTAAACTGAACATCCCAAACAAGTGAATACTTTGAGCCCACATTCTTTGTGTCATTATTCCCAACTGTAAAATGGGGATAATGGCACTCATCTCCCAGAGGTGTTCGGAAAGTGAACTTACTACTGTCTAGAAAATATTTAGGGAAGTTTTACAAAGAAGCCCTTCGGGAAATTAATAATTCTGTATTCAGAGCAGAATTTGGATGGTATGCACCAAAACCTTGGGCCATACGCTGAACAGCTAGGAAGCAACAATATCAAATGCCTGTCTGTTAACTGAGCATTAGCCTTAACATGAATTGAATTGAGCAAGGAGAGTGGAAATAGAAAGTAATTATGCCAGTTTAAAGACTTCTTAAAATACAGGCACAGAGGCAAATGAGAATTCTTGGAGGTAACCTAGATTTTGAGTGCCTTTGAGTGTCAAGTTCTTTTACCACATTTTGGTTTATTTCTAAGACAATAAACAGAAAAAAGAAATATCCCACCCAGACATGCCATTTTATGTCATATGAACAGCCCTCAGTAGTGCTTTCTGCATGGTGGACATCAATCACAAAAACGCTAGCCACTTGACTTAATGGGTAGGAATACTAGATTTCTGTGTTTGTGTTGTTAGCTTAGTGGGTCCACCCTCTCCACTGAATCCATTGGGAATTTTGTGGGGCATGCAAATAAAGATAGTTTCACATTGCAGATGTCTTGTGGGGTCAATGTGGTGGATTTCACAAATATTGGGTCTCAGCAGACCTAGGAGTATTGGGTTTCTTTCCACTCTGCAAGAGTAGTGCACTTCTGGGCACAAACAGTGCATATCTTCACCCTTAGTCTGAACTTACATTACCTTCTTCCTCGAAGCTGCACTTTTCTACATAACTTATTTTGGGACTTACAGTCCCAAACAACAGCTTCAGTCTGCAACAAACAATGAGAAGAGCCCCAGATGGTTCCCCTGTCCAGTGCAGAAATGAATTTCTGATGTTCTTCAAGCATATCTTTGTTATATGTCAAGGATGATGAGAGAGTTTCCTCACTGCCCTTCTCCCCCAAGCTGTGCTTCTGCATGTGAAGGGTGTGGGCTGAAAGGGGAAGGATAAAGCGCAGCAATGCAAGAAGATGCTTAACACTGAAATTTTCACCCAAAAAAGTTAATTTCTTTCTTGCAAGCAAAATAGTGTCTTGCAAGGAAAAGTTCGGGTAGACTGCTGAACAGATACTATCACCATGCCACCTAAAATGTTCTCATCTTGTCAGGGACTTGTTCTTGTTTGATACTTCTAAAATTATTTCAAATTATTTTAAGATGCTAAGTATGTTTTATGCAAATAACCAATTTTTATTTTTTTAAATATGCACACTAACCCAATGAAAATTATCCTAAACGACAGACATGTACCCTCCATGCTTTTCCTGATCTTTGCAAATAGAGCATTCAACACACCTTTTTTCCTCAGCTATTATAATGGGATTCTTTAAGTTTGAGAGAAATAAAGTGAGCACGTAAACAAGGAAATTAAATGGATGACCATTTGAACACAAGAAAACACAAAACATTATAACAATTTTTATTGAAATAATATAAACTGGTAATAAAGCTGACAGTACAAGATTGCGAGATATCTTAGCAGAACATATCAGTACTATAGAAAATCTACTGATAATACAAGACATTATTTTCTGTAACCAGGGGAATAAATTGTCACACAGAACCCATTTCAGGTTTTGATGCATTAGCTGTGGTGTGAGGACAGTGTCTGAGCAGGCATTTTATAGATGAAATGTCTGTTTATGTCCTATTACAGACTCTCATGATCTAAGGAACTTTGCTTTTAAGACCTAAGCACAACTTGCAATTCAGTAACCTTCATCCGAGGCAGCAAGGTGTTTCTCAGCACTGAGCTAGCTGGTAGCCATGTTGTGAGTACAAAGGTTGCTTTAGCCAAGATGCTTTGTCTCCCTAGAAAATGTTAGCCATTATTCTGATTTCACCTCTGTCAGATTAGCACTAGTTGCAAACTACTATTTCATAGCATTTGATCTGACGGGGTAGAAAAGTAAAGGAAAATCATGCCTGTGAAACCAAGACATGGAAAATGAAGGGAACTGCTGTGAAAATAAATGGGAATAAAAGTTTATTTTTTGAGAAAAGGATTGATGAAATTATATGAAGGTGAACCCATTATTTAGCCACTGACTACACCTGCCTAGAACAGAGACCTAGAAATTTGTGTCTTTTTGTAAGTAAAATATTTCTTTTAATTCTGGTGCCCCATTAGTTTGGGATATTACATAGATTTCCAAGGATATCTTTGATCTGGATTCTCCTCATCAACCAGTTACTCCCCTGCATGCCACCAAGAAGATCTCTCTCCTTGACTGAATGCAGGTTTTTTGATGCTGGCCCTGGAATCCGGGTCTTTGTGTCAGTGGAAGTCTCTTGCTGCATGGATCTAACCACAGGATCTGGCCTCGATGAATATGCATAAATCTCACAAAACTTCACCACACTTCAGGTAAATGCTGAACCAGACTCCTTGCTTAAGAACAGTCTTAACTTGTGGGTCCTAAAAGGAAATTATTAAATAAAAACACCAAAAAAAAGGCCCTGCTGTGCAAAATTGATAAAAAAGAGAAAATTTTAAAAGTGTTTTCTCAGCAGTGGCAGCTGCTGGGATTTTTAATCAAGGTTTTATCATAGCAGTTTTTAAGGAAAACTTTCTTCACAGAACTACTTTTGAACTCTTCATGTACAGAGAAAATAATACTAGCCTTTCTGGGTCACTGGTTCTTTTTTTTTTCCCACTACTAGCGAAAAAGCAAAGGCAATCTGCATGTTGTGTGTATGTGTCCAGGGGGGGGGGGTGTGGGGGGGGGGGGGAGTGGAGTCCTCAAGGGAAAAACATCACTCATTACTTTAGCCTTAGTAAAAAGAAAAAGTTTAAAAGTATCAAAAAATACTATTCCAGATGATAATTGCAGTAAAGATCTCAAAAATGAACGAAGGGTCTTGCACTGCCCTACACAGTACAGGACTATTGGTCCTATAATCTGTGAGAAAAGAAGTCAGTTAGAGAGGAAAGAAAAACTGAGTAGAATTTAAATTTAACAGAAAACTGTGAAAAGAAGCTGGAGGAAAGGGAATTGATGCAGAAACCAATTTTTGATGCGAATGTTTTTGAAAAGCTGCTAATGATGAGGTGCAAAGCACATTCGAGCTTTGGGGTCTGTCAGCAGAAGAAAAGCACACTGCGAAAGACACAGGGAAGAGGCAGCTGGGTCTGGCTGCTCGCAGGATATCCTTGCCTGGATCTGCACCCCTTTGCTGGAAGCAGGGTGTCTGTGTAGAGGGGTGCACAGAAAAATTACATACAATGAAAGACCCAGCACAGGCTGTTGTGCTGAAAGTTCAAAACCTCTGCTGAGATCAGCTGCCACTGGGATGTCAGTGAGTGTGTGGAGAGAGGAGTGATGCCCTGCTGGGCTGCGTGGAAACACTTCTTGCAAAGGATAAGTGAACTGTGTGGAACACCCTGCGTGCTTATTTAGTCTCAGAAGTTCAGCAAAGAAGCATGGCTTCAGAGGAGTCAATACTTCTTTGTGTGAACATATTTGAGTGAAAATCCAGCTATAAAGATGGGAGCTATAGAACAAACGCGAATAGCACGGAATTACCTGATGCAAGACAAGGACCCTTTTTCAAAATCACATCACAAACTGGCCTTGTCTCACAGCCGCTGAGTTTCCATGTCCCGTTGCCTAATTACAGTAAGTTTGTTTTGACTGAATACTGTCAGTGATTGATTCACTTAGTACTTTCCCTTTTAGAAAGCCTGCAAATCCATATTGCAGTTTGTAGGGGTTTTCGTTTGTTGTTTGGTTTTTTTCTTTAGCTTTCCCAGCTAAACGTTTGAGACTTGATAAAAATAATCAAAGGCAGAGGAAAAAGAAAAAAAAAAGAAGAAGAAAACCGAAAAGTGAAATAATTTTAGGTTCGTGCTCCTTTTGGCAGGTGGTAAGTGGGTGCCGGGGGCCGTGGCGGAGAGGCAGCCTGCCCTCAGCAGAGGGTGCTGTCTTCTCACGCTAGCGCCGGCTGAGCGAGAAGGTCACTCAGCCTATTGATAAATCACTGCGCCGTGATTCCTAACTGACAGCTCAAACTAAAATCAAGCTGGATGAGAGAGAACAAAAGGCCATCAAGCAGCCATTTTCTTGACACTTTTATTCAATCACCAGCAGATTGCTTACGACAGCAATAGCAGCTGTTTTGTCTTCATCTTTCCACATTTGATAAAAGGTGTCAACTCAAATTTTTGTAAATAATTCACTTACCCCTACTGCACACACCAGCACTGCTCAGCATATGTATTCTGTGCGAGCAGATCACTGAGGCAGGTCAGGGCTCAATGATATCAGCTGAAGGTCATCTGTGATCTAAACGGAAGCACTGATAAAGCTACAGTCCCTCAAGGTCAAAGATAAGAACTACACTGAGATATTTGTAATGTGGACAAAAGGTTAAACAATAGAGAGAAAAGTATGGTATTGTTTCAGTTAACACACTAATGATTTTTCTATTGTTCTTTAGGAAACACTGCTCCAGCAGATTCAGACGGTTAACCCTTCTGGAGTACTGTGTATATTTAAGTGCTGGATGTGAGTAATTACAGAATATCACTTCCCAAAGTTGGTAATGTCAGGTAATAGCTCACAGCCTTAATATGCTGCTGCTAATACATCTGAACTGCAAATGGGAGCAACAGCAATTTTTATTACAGGCATTGAAAATTAAAAAAAAAAACACAGAATGCAGAAAATCCAACCAGTTAGTGTATCAAACAACAGTTAAAAAAGATAATTAAGTAAAATACAGTTTACCTTGAATTTCTCCTTAAAATAAATTTAGCTCCCAGACCTAAGTAGAATTAGAGCATGTGCCTAGCATTTCCTGTTGTAACAGCTTCATTTGCTTTAAAGGCTAGAGAAACTAATAGAGAGATCTTTGAATTACTGCAATACGACACTCTATCTGATGTTGGCAGTAGCCAAAGCACTGAGATTAAAAATGATACATCTCTCAATACTAGGTTGGGGGGTTTTTCCTCCAGTTATATTACTCAGAAAATAAATCTAAACAACAGATAGTCACTGTTTATCACTATTTGGTTTATACTTTCTAATAGCCAAAGTATATGTGCATTTGAGATTCTGTCTGTGCTCAAGCAACAGGGAATTTATTGCATGTAATTGATGTGCGTGAAGATCAGAGAACAGTTGCTTCATGTTTTGCTGTTCTCCCTCAGTGCTGTGGTAAAAGCGACTTTCCTTATTCCAGTGTACTTGTGATAGAGAAATAACAAAATCTGAGTAAAAAAAGCTCACTTTTATTTTTTTAACTAAGCAAGAAGATAGTACAGGAATACTTTCTTTCTGAAAGGAGGAATCCTGTCTGCATCAGTGTCATTCCTTACCTACCCAGTTGTATATGAACAGAAATAGTCTTAATTAGAATTAATTTTCAGCAACTAATTTTATTTGTGGATATTGCCTCGTTTTCTTCTTGTGGAATATTTACACTACAGTTTCTTCAAGGATACTTTTTTTAACTTGCTTAGTGATTTGAAAGGTTATAGTGAATTAATTTGGAAAGCTTTTTAGGGAGCTTAAATGCTAAAAAAACAAATTGTGTTTCATGGCACAGACTGGACAAGTAATTCATATGGCATTATTTCTTCCTGTTGGTTCTGTGTCTTAGAAACAAAAAGATGTCTTCAAACCAACCAAAAAAACACTAGGATTTGGAATCTGCCATCACATACACAAGATTAAAAACTTGAGAAACCTTTCAATTTTTGGTCTTGCTACAATCTTTCTCAAAGTGTCATTCTTATGGGAAATTAGACCACTAAAAATTAGTGTCTGTCTGAAGAATTAAAATATGACATTCTTTCATCACAAAGCCATTGCTCGTGAATGCATGCTCATAGCAGTGAAAGGTGCTGTTATATTATTTAATAGTCATTGTAGGAAAGCACTAGTATGGATTTATGGGAACACTGATCATTTGTTTTAAGTTGTATTATGTTATGTAAAAGCAGTCAATGCATTCCATTTACCAGTTTCCTAATTTTGCATTTACAGGTCTATGGATCCTGACACATAATAACTGTGGAAAATAATCTGAGGGCTTTAAATGTTTTCATCCTTAATATTAGCTTAAACCTTTTCTTCCTCAAGCATTTACACAGGCAAACCTGCTTTAGTCTTTCCATGAACATATAAGTATGTGTCTATATGAAGTAAATTCATGCTCTATATAATTTTGCAAATAGTCAAAGAATTATTTTTCTGACATTTGCTTCTGGAGACAGCTATGTACTATGAAACTGCAGTCGGTATGAGTAACTATGTCAGAAATTATCCTCCTGTCCAAGACCAGTTTCACTGCTTATACCTCATCTTGCCCAGTACCTGCCAGTCTCTGGAATTTTACATGCTGCATATTATACATAATTTTAGAGAAAATAATTCCAGGAACAATTTTAAAGTTCTGAGGCTAGTTTCTTAACCTGTATAAATCAATATATTTTTTTTTTCAAGGTAAAAGAAGGAAGAGGGTGAAGGTCTGTTATTGAAGCTTGGACTCAAGTAGGAGGAAAGATAACGGAAACGATAAGATGTAGAGAAATGTCAGGGAAACACAAGAGAGCTGAAGAGTAAAGGAAAGAAACATGTAAGGAGCAGAGGCACCAAAATGGGCATGGCAAGAGTTATGGGACAAGGAGCATGGATACAGGAGACTGAGGCTCTGAGCAAAAGAAAGTAGGGCACAGCAGAGGGTGTACTAAGATGGAATCTTCCTTCCTTGTATTGAACTTTAACTCTTCTTTTTTTTTCTAATTCTAAAACTATAGGCACTTAGAAAGAATTGCCAGGTATTGTTAATTTATTGCAAATAATGTGATCTTGGCTATGACTATGGGATCATTTGTGATAATTGATTCTGGATGAAAATACCCCTTTCTCATCCCTGAGCTTACACCCAAGGTTAAGAATTCCGCTGAACTCCAAGCCAAAGGGTTTTTTTACTCCATTCTATGTCCTCCATAATCTTTATTATTAAATCTCTCTATAGGTAATGACTGCTCACTCATTTGACAAATATGAAAAATAAACCCTTGACAATGTTCCTGACTTAAATCCATAAATGAAATGTATCTTGCAGTATAGCAGACCCAAATGCCATTTACTGTATTGCAATTAATATCAAAAGGAATAAACAGAATGATGTGCTTATGTAGTACATATGTTTCTATGTTTTCTTGTAAAGAGTGGATCATGGTGCCTAGCAAAAAACACCATGAACACTTATGGTTTTAAATCCAAAACTCCAGGTTTCATCCTTACAGAATATCAAGCTTGACTATGATGTCTGCAATTCTTAGTCCTCAATTTGCTTCCAAAAGAACCCCAAACCAAACATATGTCCCATAATCATTTGGCTTTTTCAATACTTTTGCAGACTTTGAAGTCTGTGTTGGGTCTGTGCAAGGCCAGATCTAAAATGATGAAATTTAAATATTTTAGGACAGCTCTCTGGCACCAAAGCTAATTGATGTGGAATGGCTGACATACATGCTGTTAAAATCCTTAGCCTCCAAAACAGAGTAGCTGCACATAAATTGCTACCACTTAATCATGGTCCTTGGTGCTTTCTAGCTCCTAAATTATGCCTGGAAATGTCTGGGAGAAAGTTGTTTGGCCTGGGCCAGAATCACAGCAGAATCTATTCTGATGGTTCTGATGATCTTCAGTGAGGAACCAAGATCCAGAGCCTAGGAATATTTCTAGGCAGTGACAGTTCCTGAGAAAGCACAGCAGACTGCTGCTCTCCTTCCCAGCTCTCCATGCAGTCACAGTTCTTCTCAGGAGTGAAAACATCAAATCTTCTATGACTACAAAAATGTTTTGGTTTGCCTGTGTACAATGAAATACAGAAGTTAATACAAGGTCCTTACAAAATTGGCTGAACTTTAACTTGAGATACACACTTAGGGAGCAATCTAGGGTAATATTTTTTGCAATGCTTGTTTACTACTTAATGGAAGTGGATCTTCTAGGAAAAGGTTGAAATATTTAATTGTAGAACATGCCTGGGACTGAAAGCAATGTATGTAGGAGATATTACCTTTGTGTCCAGAGGGTGGGCAACCTTGTCTGAGTGCTCAATAAAGGCCAAAAATTGAATTAATAATCTTATCTATCTTTCCAGAAAACAAGCTTCATTCTAGAAGACATAACATTAGTGCTTACTGGGCTGCCCTAGGGAATCACTAATGATGTACAAAGCTTTCTACCTATAGGTCACTGCTTTTAATTCAACCCAGCTCAGCAAAGACATTTTTTTTCTTATGAATGCCTTGTGGTTTATGTGTAAGTTGAATGGGTTTTCCAGATATGAGACATACTGATAAATACAGTTATAAACTTCTAATCTGAAGCTTGCTTGTTTTGCATAATAGAAGCTTTAAAAATTTTCCAAGTGGCTTCTACATCAAACCTTTAACATTTGGATAGCTAATGACTTTTTAAGAAAGTATCTAAATTAAATGTAAAGCTTTCAAGTGATAGTGTGTCAGCAACATCTCTGAAGAAATGGTGCCATTAATTAATTCATCTAATTTCAAAAATACCTTATTTCTAATTAGAATTGGTTGTAAGAAGCAGGGTTATAAGCTCAAACCCCAAATCCCAAACTCACCTCCTGTCTTTGGTCTGTGCTGTTAGGTTGAGACACTAGTTACCTCACCTCCAATGTTTCTATAAATTGTCTAGTGGAAAAACTTGTATCAGGAACCTTATCAGTTAAGCTGGAGAAACTAACAAATAGAAAACAAGCAATTCAGGATATTTCTGAAGAGTGCTGGAGATGCCTTAATACACATAGTAGGTAAGATGATGTCCTGCTGGAAGAACTGGTGGGGGGTGTGATGATCAGTGGCAGTCTTGGGTGCAGCTACCATTAAGCAATGTATTTCAACATCCTAAAGGCAGCGAGGAAGGCAAGGAGCAGACTACAGACCATGAGATTAAGGTGACCAGACTTTGGCTTACACAAGGAAAGTGATAGATGAGGTCTTGTGGGAGACAGCATTAAAGCAAAAACAAACTTAGAGCATTAAGAGTAACCTCAGGTTTAAGAATAGTTCACTCTGAGGCTCAGGTAAGCTGCTTGATGTATCAGGAGACTGGCTTGGCTGAACTTGGAACTCATGACCGAATTCCAATGCAAAAGGCAGTATAACAGGTGATGTTAGAGAGGACAGGGTGCAAATAAGGATATAGAAACACTGTGTAGAAACATTATGGATTTTAAACTGTCAAATAGCATCAATGCAACAAGAGGAGCTTCTGCCACCCCCTACCCTGCTGCTGGGGTTCCTTCTGAGCAAGGGGGCTTGACTTGAGTCAACATTGTGCTCTGGCAGTGATGGAAAATAACAGCATCCTGGGCAGCAGGAATGTAGATAGATGATAAAAGAAAACAACTATTTTCATCAGCCTTTAATGTGCATCTGGAGTTCTGCAGCCAGGTTTCACACACAGACCACCCCCTCTCCCCGCCTCAGAACAGGAAAGACATTGGTACACTGAGGCAAGTTCAGTGGAAGGCCACCAAGGCCTTGTGAAGGAGAGCCTGATGGACAAGGCCTTGTTTAACTTCTGAAAAAGGCAGCTGCAGGGGCATCTAACAGTACCCCAGTGACTATGGGATGGACCATGGATAGATATGGTGGGAAAAAGACATAAATCGAAGCAAAACAACTTCCGACTGGGTGTGAGGAAAGAAATTGCACTCTGAGGAGAGCCAAGCATTTGAGCAGGTTTTCCTGAGGAGCCATGGACTGTCCACCCTTGGAACTTTTTGAGGCTTGACTGATCAACCTGGCCTGGCCTCAGAGCAGGCTGTGCTTTAAGCAAGAGCTTGCACCAGAGACAACCTGGGAAGTTGGATGGACAGGATGCTAAAAGGAACAGCCCACAGTCTCCAAACAAGTGCAGTTGATGCTTATTACTGAGACAGCGTGGGAAAAATGTGCTCAGGCAGTGCTGGTGATGTACCTGTAGTATGGTTTAATAGAGCACTTCAGTCTTTGGGGCTGTCAATTTCATAAGGACTAAATTTGCTTAAAAAAATAACTGACACATGAATTCAGAGAGCGTTTTGTTGCTCCAGCCCTGGAGTGGGGACCAGGAGACTTGAGTTCTATTCCCATGTCTGTCACAGACTTCCTGGACCATCATCTTACATCTTTGTTTCTCAGCTTCCCCTTGGGCATAATATGGATAATACTTACCCACTTTACAGGGCTTAATTCATTAATGTCTGTAAGGTGCCTTGAGATCTGTGTGCACAAGGCACATTAGCACTGCGAAGCATTTAGTATATTATTTTATTATTTAAGACATCTGGGACCATTTTCACTGATGTGCTCTATCCATTTTGCACTGCTTTGGTGTTGCAAAGCAGCCATATCCCTCTTTAACAGGCCAGTGAGGCTGAGTTTATGACTGGCTTAAAATACCAGCCATGCAAAGCCTACTATAAAATATGTCTCTTCTTTTTCTATCAATCTGATAAAATGGTGACTACTGATTTCTTTGGAAGGATGTGATCTGTGGTAAATATTCCTTGTTTAGTGACGAAAATTATCCCACTATAAATAGCGGTGGAATGTTTTGGCAAGGTGAAACATAAGAATGACATAGGTGCAAAAATATATATGTATACATGCTAGGTAGCTTCTGAAGGTTAACTTGCCTGAAACTCTAATATGGACAAGAATGAGGCGTCTTCTGGCAATCTGGGATCGGCCTCAAAAACCAGTGGAGAGATACTGGTACAAACCCTCATAAGTTCTGTGCACCATTATCCAATCTTTTCAAATTTTTTTCCTTGAAATGTCGATTTTGGTCTACATTGCCTTCATCAATGTGGTCACTGAAATTTCTTAAATAAACCTGTCCACAGTAGTTGCCATTTCAGAAGAATAGCAACTGTGTACCATGGGGATGATTGTCATTGAAATAATAAATACTAATTCAACTTTATAAATGTTTGTTCACACACATGAACGTGTGTGCACACATTTATTTGTTCAGTGTGTGACACAAAAGGAGAGACCTAAATATCAATTAGCCACTCCTAGATCCTCTGGATGATAAAGTTGCCATTCATTTATTTAAAATGACAATTAAAAAGAATGGTTTAGAAGGGTTTTTACCCTTTTGTGGGACACATGGAATGGAGCCTAAGTTTCAGCACAATCTTGATATTGATCTCTCAGAGAGAGTTAATTTGTCAATGACTGTAATTTGCCAAGCTTTATGAATCCATTCTTCTTTCTTTGGAGGAATATTTCTCTTCCAGATCTATGCTATTACTTTTTTTTTCCATTCAGTAAAGATAAAAAATGACATAAATCTCTGAAGTCTTTCATATACATAGAAACAAGTATGAGATTAGTAAAAGAACATGGGACTGGAAGGTGTATTGGCAGTCCTCTGTCCATCTCCTTGCTTTTAAGGGCTCTTTGCCGTGTAATATTAGTTGTTAACTAGTATTACTGCACTCCCTTTGGAAAACAGTAAAAAGTTTTGCTCTCACTTCTTCTATAAGAAAGTAACTCCCAAAGCTCAGTACTCAGAAGGACAGGAGAGATCTTTCATCTCCCCACCCCTCCACCTCCCAGATTATATCAGGTACAGTTCATGTCCATGTTAGAATTTCTAACCCTGTTCTTTTCCCTGAGTGAATTCCCAAGGAGCAAAGCTGGCAGGTCTGGTGTCCAAGTCCCCTAAGAGAAGTGGGCTGTGTTAAGCAGTTACGGATAACATGTGGCTGGGTTTTCTGCTCTCTTCTCCTCATTCCCCTGACTATTTTGTTAGCCTTTCATTAGACTTTTTTCCATTTGAATTAATCTTTCCCAAGTAAACAGAGCAGCACACAGTATTCCAGGTGAAATGTGAGTTACATGAGATAACACTAATATTTTCCTATCTTTGCCAGATATATCCTCCCTGACGTGCTCTAGGAACTGGCTTTTTGCAGCTGTAACACACAGGCACACACAAGTATTCTGTGACTGGCTGACACAGCCCATTCCTTCTCCTCTGTAATTTCCAATTTATAAGCTCCCAGCTCATAATCCAAATTCTTGCTACTAGTTCTCAGTTGTGTGGTCTTCCAAATTTTTCCCAGTAATCCATTTCAGCCAATTTCTTGTATTCCAGCACTGAAGGTCACTCAGTCCTTCCTGTAGGGTATTTCAGTTTTTCCCTGGCCTGGTTTTATCTTCTGGTGAGGGCAGAGATGTTGAGCTAGGTGGGAAAGCTGAGTTCCAGTGGCTGCTATACATTCCTGCTCAGAAACATGCACCTGAGGCTTGGTTCTGCAGCTCAGAGGGTATGAAAGTGACTACAACTGCACTTGTTGATCTGAGCCACCACGACATACTAGGTTTCTAAAGAAGCTCATAAATGTGCTGTAGTCACTGCAGTCTGGACAGGTGGGTATACTGACTTTACAGAAATTATCTTCACCTCATGTTTTGACTAATGCATGAATAATTTTCAGTTACTAAAATCAGTGAGTAGACACTTGCATAGAAAAATGTTCCCCTAAGCCAACATCAAGAAAGATTTTGAAGTGAAATTTGAAATAATATTGGAAACACAATTTTTGATAGTAAAGCCACTAAAAAGATTAGAGTTGTTCTGGATTGGGCTACATCCAGATAGGGAAAAATCCCTCTGTTTGTAAGACCAAATGGATTCCAGTCACGTAATATTGTCACAAATTCATGCCTGGTAGTTACCCGAGTGGTCAGTACATATATAGTATTGTCAGGCAGTGTGCAGGGATGCAAGAAGTAATTATTGATTGACTTACCTATGCAAGTAAATATCTCCACATTTGTTTTTGTTATATTTGAATATGATCAGATACGTAAGTATGACTGAATTTTTATTGCTGTATTTGCTGACCAGGTTGGTACCTTTCGATCTAATTGCAAGATCATGGATGTAATTTTAAATCTCTAGCTCTGACACTTGCTTGTTACAGTTTTACTCCAAGCTTTTATTTCCAAAGGTCCTAAAAATAACACCTGCAATTCATAAGTCTATTGTCAAACTGAGATAAACTTCAATCCTGATAGGTTGCTTTACATGATAGGTTGCTCTACATTTTTCTTTTTTTTTTCTGTTCTCAAAGGCAAACATTTGCAAAGAAAAGCTCTGGAAATCAATGTTATGAAAACCTGACACTAATTATAATATTTTTCAGACCTTTGAATGAAAGTGAAGGGTTTTAATAGCTTTACATTTTTTATTTATGTTATGAGAATCAAGCACCGCAATCACATCTTCAGCTTCCATAACAAAAAGGTCTGATGAACTGTAGAGTGGTCAAAGGGCAAATGTGACTAACTTTGACCAGTGAGTCAGTTCTTGTCTTGATGTAGACTGCCAGTGTGGAAAGAACAGAGATACTTAGCAACCACAATCATTAGACATAACCTTCAGTCACGCAGAAACATTGGCTCTCGTTCCCTGAAACCCACATATTACTGATTTTAGAATGAAGAAATTGTAGATGACTGGTGATCTCATAAGAAAACACTTTATTTTTGAGAGCTTTCATGATATACTGTTCAGAGAAATGTGGGGAACTTTTTATATCAGTCTAAAGCAGCATCATGATTAGAAACACTGCTTTGTGACATGGTATTGATATTTAGGTGACATCAAGTACTCTATCCCTTGCCTGAAAGTGCACATTGATAAAGACAATAGACAGACATGAGATGAGGTGCCTTCCTCCAAGTGATGATTTAGCAGTCACACAGTGTTTGATACAACATACATTTACAAAACAGAAATGGATTCAAAGGAGCTCACATGATAGTATTTGAATCTGACTGTTTCTCCATTATGATAAAAAGAACTGCAATAATGTTGTTACATACAGATCCATTATGTATTTGGGACCTGTACTCAGACTGTAATGTTGCTAATGATCAGCAAATTGATGATCAATATGCAAAGAATGCCTGTTTTAGGGACAGAGCTGATCATACTGCTGTATGCAAATGCATATGATTTGTTTCATACCTTTAAGGACCTGCACACATGGTGCAGGTTTTCACTGAGGTGTGATGGTGCTTTCTCTGAACTACGGGAAGATTTGTGGGAGGCTGTCATCCAAATTATATTTGCAGTGTTTTTGCAGTTGCAACAGCTGAACTTGACTACATATCCCATGATAATACCAGTTGCTGCCTAGGATGCACACAAAAAATAAAGTACATACTTGATATTGAAGTTTTAAAATGGGTAGATGCACTTAGAGTAATTTTCAACTTCACTGAAAGCACTGCAGTTAATACCTCTCCACCTCCACATCTGACAGGCAGATATTTTCTTGAACTTCCGTTACACAGCCTCCCTACCATAAAATCGGAATTTAAGGTAATTCTTGTCTCTAAGATTCAGTTCCCCTACTCCTACTTTGCCTTTATTCTTGCAGCATTAAAAACCCAGCCAACCAAAAGACAAAAGTGTTTAAGAGTTTGCAGACTTACAGAACTAGGCTCAGCTGCCCACACACAGATGTGCATTTACCTGAGATACCTCACCATTTACTGAGAATTTGGACTCCAACAGCTGTGCCAGAAGGATACGAGTTTCCCATAGGTCTTGTGTCATTTCTCTCAGCTTTGTGTCAATACCTAGGACACCTCAAAAGGGATTGGATGCCTATGAATGTGCAGCTGAGCCGTGCCTAAGTTTTCCACAGGTTGTGGTTTCTATGCTACTACTGTACTCAAACAAGGTTTATGGTGAGATTCATGCCTAAAAATAGGTAAATATTGCCATTGTGGACACTGTGATGGATTTTTCTTATTCCAGTTTGTCCTGGGTTCAGCAGTAGCAGTCATTTTTCTCCTTCTTAGTATCTGGTGCAGTGCTGTGGTTTTGATTTTCAGCATGGGAACAGTGCTGATAACACTGATGTTTTTAGTTACTACTCAAATGTTTAGTCTGACCAAGGACTTTGTGAGTCTCATGCTCTGCCAGGGAGGAGGGAAAACTGAGAGGAAGCAGAGACAGGACACCTGACCCAAACTAGCCAAAGAAGTATTCCATACCACAGCACATCATGCCCAGGATGTAACTGAGAGTTACCCTGAAGTGCTAGAGCACTGCGGATTGGACTACGTGTCGGTCGGTGCTCAGTTGGGCAGGGTGGGGTGAGTTATCAGTCAGCGGGTGGTGAGGTGTTGTATTCTCTTCACTTGTTATTTCCTTTATCATTATTATTATTATTGGTGGTATCAGTAGTGAATTGTGTTATACCTTAGTTATTAAACTGTTCTTATCTCAACCTGTGGGAGCTACATTCTTTTGATTCTCCTCCCCATCTCTCCAGGAGTTCGGGGAGGAAGGGGGGGAGTGAGTGGTTTAAAACCAGCCATGGCTGGTTTTAAACCATGACATGCAGATTCATGAAGAGCTCTGAAATGGCCATAAGTGCCTTTGTTTAGGTAACTGAATCTCACCTAGCATGCCTATTTTAGTGTAAGCCAAATGGCAGTCTGGTTGCTATACACCTGTACTGACTGTAAAGAGATCAGACACCTAGGACAGGAGTCAGTTTTCTGAAAAGAGATGTCTTGTGCTATTTGAGACATACTTGGCATGCACAGGCTGACAGAAGTGGCATAAGTCCCATGGGAGACCTGAGCACCTGTGGAACAGCAGCTGGTTCTTCCAACTCAGACACTGTTCAAATGGCACCAGATATTGACATACACTAAGCTGAATCAAGCTCCTAGCTTAAGTGGAGATACATAAGCAGACATGGATGTATTGAAGAGCTGATCTCAAACCAAAGTGTACCCTGCAAGCAGAATTTAGTTGCCTGAGCATGAGATTGTTGTCACTTGAGTTAACCAGGGTTTTCTGCTTAGTCCTCAGCTGCCAATCCAGCCCCACACTTCCTGTAAATTTTGGGTCATACATGTCAGGTCTGTAAGGTTTCTTAGATACCTCAGGCATCTCAGGTGTTGCTTGGTGCCTCACTTGAGTGACTGAATCCTGTTGAACTGCCGGTGTTGAACCTTTATTCCTTTAGTCTATAAAAGTCACCAGCTTTTTCCTTAATCTTACATTTGCAAGTCCCTGACCCTTGCTGTACATCAGCAACATGTTGAAATGAAATTTTATCAATAAGTTTTGCAGATATCTTCACCTTTTAGGTCTTAGTGACCTATATCTGGACCCCTACGATGCATCTAGGATGGAAAAAGTACAAAACAAAACATCCCCCAATACATTTAGAAGATCAGTAAATCTTCACAGAAAAAAAAAAAATAAAAGATTTCTTTATTCCTGAAATTCCTAACCTCCTCAGCAGAAAGAACTGGTGAAATCTTTCCTCCCCTGGTTTTGATATACAATCTTGATAAAGGAGAAAGCTTTTAAGGAAATGAGCCTGAATATCTTTTCTTCATTTAACTGAAGATCTCAGGCAAAATATTGTGCTTCTTTGTGCAAAAATATCTTCCATGCTCCAAAAGAGCATTTATTCTTGCCAACTAACTCCATGCAAGTAACCAATTTGCAAAGCTATCTGAAAAATATTCCTGAATTGATATCAGAAAGAAGCAAATGGTAAAGATGGAGACATTTAAGATAGTGTATTAAGGACATGGCTGTGCTTTAGAGGTTCATAACTTAGCCATAAAAATTTGCTCCAGGCTGAAACTTGGCATGGAAGGCTGCCATATTTGCAAGTAGGTTATTTCATTTTAGGTTACATTACTAATACACTGACGAAATGTGAGCTGTTATATTTATTAACCTGCATTGATTTTTTCTTTTCCCCTTAAAAAAGGACAAAAGTACTCTTTTCTTGAGGAAGTGGAAAGAGGATAGATGAAGCTAGAATTTGCCTTCCATGTGTCAGCCAAAAAGGAGGAAATGGGAGATAAAAATTGAATATTTTTCATACAGAAATAAAGGAAAAGGTAGTGTTTGTTTTCCAGTCTGGTTCTGGGACATTGTGAATGCATGTCAATGACCCTTTTTACTTTGTATTATTAATAAATTTACAACTCTGCAGGCAGAATTATCTGCATTAAAAAAGCTCAAACCTTGCTTTCAAATGATTCAGGATATCGAGATCTATTAATTTTTACAAGATTTTTTAATCTTGGGGAAAAAATAATTTGAGAAGATATTGAAACAAGTATGAAGGGGTAGGGGCTTCTAATGATATGGAAAATATCTTTAAATCCTTAAAAATCTCAGTTTTGGATGACTTACTGGGCAATGCTGAAATACAGCATCTACAACAGATTTCTAAGGAAGGAAAAGAGAATACAGAAATAGATTTTTCTGGGACTTGTGTAGAATTCTCCAAATATTCAGTCCCTTTCCAAAACACAGGCTGACTGCCTGTACCGAAGATTTGCCTGGTAGAAGCCTTGCGAGAGCATAATTTTGGTGAAATTCTTGTCGCTGGTCCCTGTCATGAATATTTATTTACTTCCCAACAGAAATCATTGCTCATATGAAAAGGAGTTAACAGTTCTTAATAGCCTTTTCTGATTTGATTGATGTTTTTGTCACTTCCTCCAGTAAATAGGTTTCTATTAGCATACCAAATATGCTATCTGTCCTTTTGCTTCTGCAGACACTTAACTGACCACTTACTTCAGATTTAAATATCCCTCCTAGGGGTTTTCTGTCAGTACAGGGTCTGGTTTCTTCACACTAGGGGGTGAAGGACTTTCTGCCGTGAGCTTGGATCCCTTACACAGAACAAATTCAGATCTATTGAGATTGGCTACTTGGAGGAATTCTGTAAAACTGACAGAAATTTGTCCATAGCTTATACTACAGACTTGTGAGCAGGATAATATTAGTGGCTGGACAATGTTCATGAACATGTAACTGTATTTTTCAATTGTCTAAGCATATGATGGGATGAACTTCCATAGGCAGAAGAGAAGCTGGAATAGGCTTTTCATGGAAATATGCCCCAAAGTCCTGTATCATTTATATGTCACATACTAACTTTGAAAAAGAGGTTTGGAGCTTGCAGTGTAATGTCACTGCTAAAAAAACAACTCTTTCCTTTATTATCCACTGTTTTCATGGCTGCAGGCTCCTGGTTCCAAAACAAATGCCTCAATGTTTCTCAAGTGTTTTTAATACTGCAAATAATGTAAATTTTGTGTATCACAGTTGGCATAATGGAGTTGACATTTGTGTCTTTCCTCTTGTAAAACACTTGGTTGTGTGGGGCCGACACATGTAAATTGCTGTGTATGTGTCAAGCAGAGGGATCTTCTGGATGCTCTAGACAAACCAAAGTGAAAGACTTTTCTTTTTTATTAGTGTGAGCAGTTTGAGGGGGAGGGAGGACTTACATTAACAAGTGTTTTAAAGTGCGGTTGCCTGCTAGGTCACGTAAATATTCGTATTATGCTGTAAATCTGCATTCTAGTGAAGATGAAAAGAACAGAGGAAAATGGTTTATGGAAACATAAAATGGGATACACAGTTGTTTGAGACACTAATTTTTGGATTGTCCTTCTCACTTAGCAATTTTCTGCCTCAGAAATTAATGTCTTGATTGCAAGCAGAGGCCTGGTTCATCCCTGTGAGGAACAAAAAGGGCAAGATGAAAAAGAAAAAAATCAGTTGCTTTTTGAAGGGCTCTAGTGGAAAGTAGGTATCTAAGTAAAAGAAAAGGAGGCACAAGACCATTAGCTAATGCTTGAAAGTCCTTGTGTAGGCAAGTATGTATAAATAAATTCATCTAGGCACCCTTGATTCCTAAGGGCCAAAAGACCTTGGCTGAACTGAGAGCCTTGTTCATAACTGAGGGGTTCACAGTTAACATTTCCAGGTCTGCCTTAACCAAATCCTTCACAGGGTAAAAGACTTTTTTTGAGCTAGTCTTAATCTAAAGGAATATCTAAGAAAATATTATGGGATACTTTATGAGCAATGGAAGCCCAACTTCACTGCAGTACTGCTAGCGTAAGGAGAAAAAACACTGTATGTAGTCCCATTCGTTCCTGGAAATGGCAGAAGTGTTATAATTTTGACCAGGTAATTTTAAGCTGCTGTGATTCATTTAGTATTACAATGGAAGCAAGAATAACATGAATTTCATGTAACAGAATGACAAATTAGCATCAGTCCTGAAAATGACATGCATGCTACTGTGATAAACATTCTGTTGCCCTTCACTCTAGGTTAGACCACATCACCTACCTCTCTCTAAGGTAATTTCTTGTGCAAAGATGTAGTCTAAGTGGTCCATGGCACTTGGCCTTGGAGCAAAACTCCGAGTTCCTGACCTAGTATTATGTAGTGGCATGGCTATTGTTTCATTCCTCATTATAGGACCAATTTCTGGATCAAACCCTTTTTGATTTGTTATTCTAGATTAGGGATGGGTTTACAGTGGCAAAAGGGGAGACAAAGTCCTTTAGCAACTAGCACTGTCTAGTTTCATACTTACAGCTGCGTACAGTGCTGCACATGGTCTTGATCAACTAAGCAGGGAATTTTCATAAAATAAACTCTCCCCAGATAGGCAAAGACCTTCAGTTTTATCTTTGATTAATCCTGCATTTGTTTAAGATACACAATTTGTTATTAATATGGGACATCATAATCTGTTAGGTTGGAGAAAATCTTGACTACCACGTTGCCTGAGTTAACCTTGGGCAACCGGGTACTGCCAGCCTTCATGGCTACAGGCAATTTTCATGACTCACACTCCATGACTCCAAAATACTATGTTTGCTAAATCAAGATTTTAAGTAGGCTGAAGTCTGACACATTTGTTCAATTATAAAAATGAAAAAATGTAAATCTGTCATAATCTTTTAGCAGAAGGAGAAACAATCTTTGGTATTTTACAGCTATACCAAATTTCAGGGCAGTATGATTTTACCTAATATAAAACCGGAGAACACCAAATAGTCCTTCACTGTACCATTGCTACAGCAGCACTGTAATGTTTTCTGCATTTTAGCTATTTTCCAGCGGAAAAACTAGAAAGTAGTACTTAGGTTAAAAGATAATCCTATCATCTTTACATGAAATATTGATAAGGAATAAATACTTAGTATCCCTGGTGTGAATTCACTGGACTTCACAAAACCCTAATATATGGATTAAGAAAAGTTAACATAATCCTTTTATGGAAACTAAAATCAATTACATGTCAGCTTTGTAGTATTATAAATGTATTTAGTCAGCATAGAATTTTTCCAGCAGCGCTCATTGCAGATTGAAATTGACTAACCAGATGTTAAATATTAAATAGAACTAATCAAAGTATGGTTCAAGAGATTTTAAAAACAATGATCAAAGAGAGCTATTTATTACCTGATTCATGTTTCTATCAAACACTGCTCCTATGATGTTATATCTACCTGAATTTAGTTTTCTGCAAGCTATTAATTTTTTTCAGTTTAGCATGAATGAGAAATATAATTCAATAAAAGCATGTTAATGCAGTACCACAGACAGAAAGGCACAAAGCTTGGGGAATTACAAGCAAAATTTGCTGGAGCAAGGTGTATGTTAGGAACAAAGTGAACCTTGGGCTTAATGTGAAGATCACCAAATGCTGAGATATTCTCTCTATTGACTACACAGAGTTTATTTTAGACCCACTGTATAAAAACTAGGTTTGATATTACTTACATGGTACATTTCATGCATAACTGAAGCAATACAGTAATAAGAATAGACTCTGAGTTTGACGTGAAAGCAGGAGGCTCACAGTCATTGAAAAAGAAAATAATTTTTATGCTTAATCGCAGAACATGTAAGTTTGATCTCCTAAATCCACAGGAAGACACACAATTTGTTTTCTTTTTCTGAGAGAGGCTGATATTTCAGTCTCACTGAAGCCAAGGGAAGTGCAGACAAGGGGCTGGCTGCAGCGCGCAAGGACGAAGGAGCTCTCCCTCTTGTCAAAGAGCAAAATTTAAAATGGATCAAAGGAAATGTTCTTTTACACAATGCATAATTAATATGTGAAATACATTATTATGAGAGACAGTGGGGGCCAAGGGCCTGGTATTCGTTGCAAGAATATAACTTAAAAGCTCAAAATGACTGTGTGTACTGTTGCGTGTGATAAAATAATTTTAGAGTGTCTGTCCCTATCCATTTTATAGTTTAAAGTACAAGTCATCAGAAATGTCAGAAAAATGTGCTTTCCAAAGGAAATTTTGTAATTGTCCATTGGGGAGTTTATGTCTTGATTTAACCAGCAGTAGATGCTATCAAAGGCAGATGACTCAAACAGATGGAATATTGTGCTGATTGTGTGGCTTCTCCTGTGCGGTAAGGATGTGCTGCTCCCTGGTTTCCCCACACAGTCACAAGCACCACAGTCAGGAAAAATCACAGCAAATATTAAGCAATTATCTGTCATGTTTTGTTCTCATTGCCTCTTTCCCTTTTGAAACACAGCAGTGTGTTAGGAATGTGACACAGAGCATAGTGCTCCAGGTCCACAGCCAAGGCCGCTTTCTGTTGCTGAGAGGAGGAAAATGACTCACAGATCCCTGAAGTCTTTCTCTTCCTTCTTTTGTATTACAGAGAGCCAGCTGGGCACCTACCTTGAGGAGACTGCAGCAGAGCTGATAGCTCTGTCAGCAGCTGAGGAACAGATGCAGGTCCCAGACCAGAGCAAGGACTCAAGCCCTTGGACGTGGAGGTTCAGCTGCATCCTTGTGGTGAGATCGCAGTGCAGCAGGCATGCCAAGGTGCACTTCTGGGCTTCCAGTCTGTAAAGTCTGGTTTGGTTAAAATGTGTAATAATAAACAGAAAAAAAAAATCATTCTGTCCTTAGTATATTCAGTGGCGCTGCTTAAAGTTAAAGATCTGAAATAAATACCTCTCTGCACATTGTGTCTTTCTGGGTTGATTCTTGGTTTTCTCTATCCTGTCTTTCCAGAATGGCAAGATTCATTTCCTCACAAAGCTGTGCAAACTCCATGCAAACTCTCTGATCACAGGAAAAAAACCTCCTGCTTTCTGTCATCCTCTGGCTCTGCAGTGGCCTCCCTCAGTGATGCAACCAGGTCCTTTGCTCCTTCAGAAGCCTCCAAATGCACACAGTGGGTATCTACATCTTCCCATTTTCATCTCCTTCAAAAACATCCCCAGGAAAGAAATCTCATTCTCAGGAAAGATGCAGCCCTTTCTTTCTAGATGTTTCACCTGTGCCACAGGGGAGATATCAGAAGAAAATGAACAGGCAGCCTGTCTTTCCTCTGCTCAGGCACACCTTTGGTAACAGTAAAAAAGAAAAGGAAAGCAAAACATGCATATACATAATTTGTATATGCATACACATATACATATGCATACATAGCCATATGTAAACAATGTATGCACATACATGCAAATATATATATGTATAAAACCCACACAAAAGTAAGCAGAGACAGAGCAAATTAAAAACCTAATGATTTCTCGCAAAGATGTATTTTTCATCGCACACTAGGGGCTAGGAAGGTAACTAAAAATCACAGTTAGTGGCTAACGGTCCCTAGCTGAATGGGAATGTTTGTGAAAGATGTATGGGGTCAAGTATAGTTTTCATGAATAAAAATCTTTCTCTAATCTTGTTCTGACAAACTTCCAAAATCCTTTGCTGAATTGCTGCTTCTTCTCCAAGAAGAGCAAGCTCTAACCAGGCAGAGGCATAGAAAATTATAGATTCATGATTCAACTCTGCCAAAGGTATGACAGTGTTGTACTTATGGAAAATCCTAAGCATCTTTAATTGCAGGTGGCACAACCTTTGCCACCAGTGCAGCGATTCCCTACATACCCTTACACTGAAAAGAATTTACAATCTTCAGTCTTCATTGTTAACCAGAAAATCATTCATCTTCTGAGTAAAGGATCATTTTAGACTGAGTTTTATGGTTAAGCAGATCAAATGTGGGTTTGTTTTTTTATGTTATTCCCTTTTTTACAGTCTGAAAATGACTTAAGTAAAGGATTGGTAAACCTGCTTAGTCAAACCTAGGTACTCCTTGGGAGATAGAAAGCAAACTAACCACTATTCGTAAAAGCTACAAAATCAGTTACCTACTACACAAAAAGGCCCAAAACCCTCAGAGCTATGATTCTCCAAAGAACTGCTTTCTAAGCTTGACTGATTGATTTAAAAGCTTGCATGAGATCTATAATTCACAGTACAAGCCACTGATTTTATACTGAAGTCAGAAGACTACTTTTAAGTGACAAAAATCTTTAGACCTTACATTGGACTCAGCAGGTGATCCAGTGTATTCTTACAATTAAAATGGTGGCATTTTGCTAGCACAAATATTTGAAGCAGAGTTTTGAAGGACACATACAATACGTTTTACCTGAGATTATTGCAGAACGCATTGAAATCTATGCCAGAACTTTCAAAGCTCCCCCTCTCTGTGTTTTATCCAGTAGGTATTCAAATAGCTGGATGATCAGTATTTTTCCACAGGTATTCTCAAAGATAATTTTAAGCACCTGCCTTTTGAGATCCTGTACAGATGGCCAGAATTTGAAATAAGATTAATTACTCCAGTAATTCTGTGTGGTCTAGGAGCAGAATTACTTTTGCAGGCCTATTATGTGTGAGGTAAAGAAACAAAAGGAGGTTCTGCTGTACAGTGGATGTGACAAACTACATACACTCTTCCACAAGTTTATGAAAAGAGAAAAGAAAGTAGAGGAAGAAGGAATGATGGTGAGAAGTCCTCTAAGGGCGACTCAAGGAATTTTAATCCTTTTTTTAAATTATTATCCGGAAGTGTAAGATCTTGATAATGGCTTTACATTGATTCGCAAAATGCACAGAAATAAATAGAAATGCCGCATATTTATGCAATTTATGTAATTTGTGTAATTTATGTGAAACTTGGATTTTCTATTTTGCATTCATTTGACTATGGAAAATGTCCTATGATTGCAGCTATCCAGAACATATTTCAGCATCCCCCCTGTTTTTACCTCTTGCATAGTGTGTGTTTGGGAGATACCTAGATAATCACACTGCTTTGCAAATACATGAAAAAGGATCCCCAGAAGTCTTAGGGGAGAGGTTATTGCTTCATCTCTTCTGAGGCTGAATTGAGGACACAGTGATTGTCCTTGACTGTTCTGTAGGGTGGGACTGGTTAGACAAGACAGCAAACTTGCTGAGGTCGCCATAGTTTCTAGCCACAAGCAATAGCAAACCTGTTAGGGATACCTTGTCAAAAAGGCTTCTTCCATGTGGTAGGGCTTTATAGGAGAAGTTAATGTGCTAGGTAGCCTGCATCTGGAGAGATTCGGCATCTCAGGAGTCCCCCATCTTGATTATGATGACAAGAAAATATTTGATATCAACACTTCGTTCAAATGGGAGTTACCAGAAGTAAGCCCTATTGACTGTCTACCTGTTCCTTCTTTTTATATATACTTGGAAGTGAGTATTTGCATCACTGCCAGCTGGCATGAAAAGACATCTTGAACCACACCAATATAATAAATCTGGCACCAAATGTCTCTTAAAACTTCTCCATATTATTTCTACAGGATATTCTGCCTATTCTTCCCCTTCAAGTAGAGAGCTTCCCAAGTGTCTGTAGTTCTGGGTCAAGTGAATTGCTCCCAGAATCTCTGTGTTTAGGGACACCATCACAGGCATTTGCCTTATATTTCTTTATCCAAGATACCTATGAGCATGGTAGGAATTTTCTTCCAGACTTAGAGCTGTAAAAGGCGGACGGAAAGTTAAGCCATACAGTAATATCTACAGAAGATTTATGTTTCTAATAAACATTTTTACTCAAAGTAATATGACTTGTGAATAATTAGTGGATGAGGTCTTTTGCAGGCAATAGAAGTCAAGAGATGTGGGCTTCTCAAGATGCAGATGGTATGTGGTGTACTGCTTCTCCCACTTAGATGACTGTCTCTATGCAGAGGAACATTTTATAGCATTTTCTAAGAACAGCAAAAAAGAAAAAGATTCCTTTTAATATTGTTCCTGTCACAACAGATAACACATGCTTGGGAATGATAATACAGCCACACAGAAGCATGCCCTACCCAGAAGCACATCCCTTGGTAATGGTGACAAATAAAGAAACACTGTTTTATTGCTTTACATATCAAAGCACCACTTATTTTCTATTTTCCTGATGCAAAGATTGAGGAGCAGGGTCCTGTTTTCTGTTTTATTTATCATGTAAGCTTATTGCAAGACGATAAGTCGGGTTGCCTCTGTGTTAGTTAATAGCACCAGGTCTCTGTAGTCTCAGAGGTACAGACTGACACACTGTAAACAGCCTTGGAAGGGCCTGGTTGTGATTCCCTGTGCATCACTGAAAATGAGTTTTTAAATCAAAATATGTGAACAAAGTGACAACAGGGAGAACCAGAGTTCTGGACCAAGCTATAGGTGTGAGGTCCTCAGATGAATGAGGCCATGAGCAGGCAAAACAGCACTCCTGTGCTACCTGGTTTTTGTACTTAATTCCACAGCAGATGGCAAAATCCTATCCATAGCCACTTATTTATTCTTGACTCTTTTTTCTTGCTGTTTAAACATTTTATGGATTTTTTTTTCTCCCAACTGTTCTTTCATGTAACCCAGCCCTTAAAACATCATAGAAAGATCTTAGTCTTATTATGGTCATTTTGTGACTTGATGCCAATGATATGTCATTTTTACATGTTGTATCTTCCAGCTTGTAAGTACCTGATATATGTTTAGCTCTCAGTTTGCCTTATTCTGAGAGTCTGGTGTAACTGCACAGGCTATTAATCTCCCTACAAATTGGCTGCAATATCTTTTTCTTTAGAAGGCAGTTTTTAGTCCTTTTATCCCTTTTTAACCCAGGGAGCAGTATTTTATATTTAAAACTTGAAAATTGAAAAAAGAAAGCCTGGATTAAAATACTTCTGGAAAAATCTGAAAAGAACTGAATATTTTTTTTTTTTCTAATTTTGGGATGCTTGCGTTTTCTGAAATGTTTATGAAATATCTGCTCCCTGTGCCCCTGCACCCCACAGTGACTTATTAGCTCTACATTACATATATATACTTAGAAAAAAGGAAACCACTATGAAAATTAGCTATATTAACTGTTTCTCACTGACTGTTTTTCCTTTCCCTTGTTTAATGTTGCATGTCTGATAGAAGAGATGTCTTAAACAGGACCTGTCATTATTTCAATCTATTAAAAAATATTTTATTTATTTTATTTTATCTTATTTTAATTTTGAAACTATTTGAGACAGGAAGCCAGTCTTGTTATGTGTCTGATGTAATTCTCCTACAGTCACATCTCAGTCCTCATTGGTTTCTGAATGCTCTGGCAATACAAACAATACAAAACATTTTTTAAATTACAATTCAAGATTCAGGTCGCAAATGATTTGCATTATAGCTTTTAGCATAGGCTAGATTTACAGCAAACACATTAAAATAATTAGCATTATTCTTAAATATGAGTCAGTTTAATTGAAAGTGACAGATACTAAGTTGATGAAGGTAATAAAAAAACCTTAATCTAGTTGAGAGTGGCTGAGCAATAAAAAATATACCTTTGCAGAGAGCAAATGTTTCATGCCAGTGAGTCTGCAGAGAGAGTGTGTCCTAGATGTTTTCAGTCTGGGCAGTCACTGCCACTTCTGTGCCTGCCTAGGTTAAGTCCAGGCTCCCTCTGAGCTGACCCAGCCTTTCCATGTTTTCAGATCCTCAGGAAAAATGATGGCACATTGCTGCTCAGAAGGCTCTATCCTTGCAGCATCTTGGATCAATACCTGTTTTCAGTGAGCTTTGAGGCACACTGTGAGCTATGAGGCAGGAGAGGGAATAAAGCTGAGTTGTCAGTTACTTGAGCATAGGGAGGCCTGTGATAGATGGCATCTGGTTTATGCGTTTGCTGGCTGTTTTTTCATTAACGTATGTCATCTTTTAAAGAGGTAGCCAAGAAAAGCAGCACTATTTCCTTTATTTTGCTGGACATATGGAAGTTGTAGGAAACTGTGTAAAGAACAGGGAGAGCTTGGCTTATCCCTGGGAGTGAGCTGTGGGAAAACTTTCCTGTGTACTCCTGCAGGCAGGCAGGGAGCCTAAGAGGTGCTGGCCGTGGCTACTGCCCATAGAGAGTGGGAAGCCCATATGCAGTCAGAGTGCTGAAGCAGAGACTCCCTCCCCCACCTCTGACTTCTCCCAAGGACCTGGGAAGACACACAGAGCTTGTTGCAATAGAAAGGGTTTTGGACAAAGCACAAGCCTGAAGAAAATAGTGCATCCTGCCAGTGGGCAAAGAAGGTAGTGGTTTATCAGCCTTTTCTATTCTCTATAATTTTCACTGGTTTTATTTCAAAAATGCCACTAGACCATGGGTTTGGAATTTAAAATCTTTTTTTTTTTTTTAATTATTTTTATTTTTTGAGCTGGAAGAAAAGGATTTACAAAGATTCACCTTAAAGGTCCTGGCTGAGCTGGGGTCCTTTTGCAGGGCTGCATTAGTTTAGTTAAGATGGTATGTCAGCAATTTTCTTTTTTTAAAGGCAGACTTTTATTTATATGAACTTTTATGTGCAATCTTGCTGCATAGTAGCTTCACACAGAATATGCAAGGACAGGAATTTGGGTCCATAAATAGCATTATATGTGAACTGTGTTAATGTCACCATGCAAAGGCTTTTCTGTCTCATCCTATTGTTCCATCTACACTGTTTTTTCTTGTTGCATGAGCTTCCTTTCCCAAATACAGAAGTGTATTCATGCTGCCACCTGGAGAAGTGCAGTACAAACCAGGATTTGAGTGGGTTCTTCTTTCATAAAGCATGAGTTGGGACAGGTGACAGTCACATCTTAATCTTAGCATTAAATAGAAAATTGAGGCAGAGTCCAGACACTTTTTTTTCTTTTGCCTGTTTGTGGTTTTACTAACTTAAAGAACAACAAACACTAAGAGCGTGCCAGTGTTTTTGCTTCTGAACTGGACTGCATCGAGGAGTTCTCTTTGTTCTTTCTATATTTCTGTAACTCAAAAGAGTACCTAAATGTCTCAGTTGATCTAACACAACTCAAGATACAAACACCTGATAGCAAGGAGAATTGCTGTGGGAGTCTTTCATACTCATGTAGATGTTAAGGGCTGCTATTGTGTGGTGTGAGCTGGGGAACCAGTGCAGCTGTAAAGAAATGGGCCCGTGGAGACTGCCCTAGCTTATCTCACCTATGCAGAGGTATGAGCACTTGGAGCAGATGAGGACTGGGAGGAGTGAGAACTGCTCACCCTGTAAGATCAAACACAGAACAAAAATCATTCATACTTTCACTGTGTTTTACATGCACCTCAAAGTCTGGAAGGAATTCTGTTAACTGTAGATAACTTTCAGTGATAAGGAAACATAACTATAGTTTTAAGATCAACCAAAATGATATGTGTGGAGTGTGGAGAAAACCAACTTGCAATTGCAAGGACAGGTTATGGCTTCCTTTAACAGCTTAGAAACCTGGTCTGTGGGGTTTGAACAGTTAATGAAAAACACAGACATGGTTTTGAGACCTGTTTTGTTATATTTTTAGCATTATAGAAAATAAAAATTGGTGAATTTTGAAGGTGAAATTTAATCTTAAATCCTGGTTCTTTTTTTGTTGCACGATGTTACCATAACCCCTAGGTGGTATTCAAACTTTATAAATCGAATTTGTCTGTTATTTATTTCATTTGCATAACATTTGATGTGTAGTGCAATTTTCAGAGATTAAAATGATATATCCCTAATTCTTGGATGCTCTTTGATCATGTTTATTCCTTTACTCCTTTAAACATTGCTGAATAATTGTATATGCATTCACTGGCTGACAAGCACATTCCCTGTTTGATGGGCTAATTATGGAGAGACACTAGTCTCTTCATAGTTAAGTTTGTAACTAGCTCTGAGCAGTAAGGCCAGTTTTGATCTCTTTTTCAACTATACTAGAATAAATCCATGCATTAGAAACTTAAGATGTATGGTACAGCTGGAGAAGATTTTGTGAAATGTTGAGGTTAACCATATGTTGCACCAGATGTAATTTAATATTATACTGTTAGAAAAAGCTTTTCCATCCTGTTGGTCTCTCAGAAATATTGCTGATACTTGTGCCGGTAAAGTATGTCACATTAATTTTGAAACTACTGGATATGTTTAGCCCAATTCTGAATGAATTTGGGACAACATATCAATCACAAGGAGGGGGATTTCAGCGTTTCATTAGTAATCTTCTGAGGATTTTGTACAAGTTTCTGCTAGACTCCAAAGAATAGCAGGCACCAGACCCCACAGGAGTGGGTTAGTCCCTGTATGATCACCCTGTCTTTGTGTGGAGGTATTCCTCACAGCTTTGTGGAACAGAAAAGATAAATAAACACCACAGAAATGAGTTCTGAATAGCAGTGACACACAAAAACCTTCAGTATCTCCTGAAATTCCAAAAGAAAAGTATTATTAAGGCACAGCTGCATGAGCAAAGTAGCCCTGAGTATGTACCTGGTTAGAGGCATGCAACTTGCCTAAATGAGGATGGTGTAGCTGTATTTAACAGCTGTTAAGCTCCCTGGAGTAAAACCATCTAATGTTGCTGACAAAGTTGGATCTCACCTGGGAATAATAACTTCTAATACAGTATATAGTAACAGCCATCCTTCCTCTGATCCATCACAAGGGGCTCTGCTGGGACAGGGGACAGCCAGACACAAAGCATTTAAGGTGCAGAAAGATATTCCCTGTGCTGTTATATATATGTATCTATCTGCTCAGGATTCAGCTGCTGGTGTCCTACTGGGTTGCAGAGCCCGTGGGGCCCTTCGAAGCTCCTTATGAAGCAGAGCTGCAGGAATGCTCATTTAAATACCAGCAAAACCAGACCTGCTGGATGCTGAGTAGAAAGCGCGGAAGAAAAGCCCCAAACTACACAGAGCAGTTTGTTGGTATGGGAAAAATCCTTCCCATCCCTTACACCTGGCGATCAGCCTTTCCACCTGCAACACAAGAAAGCCAGCAATTAGATGCAGGGAGAGACTGAAGCAGGCACCTGTAAGCAGCAAACCTTCTGAGGATAGGGGCTACTGTTGGGAAACTCACTGAATGGGAACCAGTAACTGACCCAGTTACAGGGTAAAGCTGTTTCTGGGAAATTTCATCTCAGCCTAACATTCTAATTCTGGTATTGTACAAGGTTCTGCTTTCGCTTGACCTCTGTGTTGCTGTTACCTGGTGTAGGGGTCATCTTTATTTTGTGCCAATATACTGATGAACTTTACCATAGATACAGTTGCATATACACATATGATAAATGTGTGTGTTTATATGTGTATGTGTACAGAATATATATGAAAAATGTTCTGTACCAGGGTCATCTCTTTTCATGCTGTAAGGAGTGAAGTATGGTATACACATGCACATAGGTATACATTCTGATTGCATTCATGTTAGGGTGGGGACTATACTAGAAACTTCAGCTTGTATTTTGTGCTGGCCAGAATATGATTCTACTTTTCTCAGTATTTCCATTTTAACAAAGGCAAAGTGTAGAGGCAGTGACAGAGAAGGAAAGTAAGCCTGCTTTCACTAGTAGAGCTCCTGTTTGAAGAGCTGGCTTAAGAAAGTTTACTAAGTAAAGTGATCTTTTGTCAGCATAAGCTCTATTTATACTGGAAGGGCTTAGTGGAATAAAACAACAAACCATACTTGATCTGAAAACCTCACCAGGGGTTGCACCACTTCTGTTAGTGTAGCTTTTCTGGGCAGAGAAAATCCCAGTGAGGTACTCTTTCATGCCTCTGGACAGGAAGTTTTAATGAAAAGGAGGTATGTATGGGTCTGTTGGTTTGGCACTGAATGAACACCCAGCTAATTATCCACAATATAGTTTTCCTCATTCTTTTAACCATTTTTGTGTCAAATTATGTAGTTTATTCCACAGATGTTCTTGTTGCTTTTTCCTACCCTGTTTGCAAACCACATTGTTCTTTCTTTGGGAGACCAAATATGAAAAAAAACCCAAATTCAGTATTCCAAGCTGCAATGTCATTCTGGCACAATGTTCGTTAATACATAGTGCGGTGGTGTGGTAAGAGCTATTAATTACATTTCTTTCTTGTGGTCTTCTTTTCTTTTCCAGGAGAAGCTCAGTCTGTTTCATCTTTTGAAAGTCTAATAAGTATTTTGAACAGGTTAGAACTATAAATCTAGTATTGCTAAATCCTACAGAAAAACAATTGCTTATGAAATATATTGATTACAACTGATAATGATTTTTTCCCCTTTCTCTTCACTGAAGGCAAATAAATAACTATGGAAGTACAATGGAATTGTCATGGCTGGAGCTTTTGCTTTAGTACCCTGTAGAAGCTTCTGAATACCTTTGACAATAAGCCTTATTTTTCAGTGTGATAAAGTTCATTGTCTGTGCTTTTAAGTTCTTACTAAATTTGATAGCTAATGCGAGTGATTAACAATTACATGTCCTCAGAATTCCTGATATGTTTCCTGTGTCAGGGCTGCGAGTCTATTAAGAAGCGATTAGGGAGGATCTCCTTCAAGTCTCCTTCACATCAGGATTCTCCCTTTTTTGGTTCAGTTAACTTGAGGTGGGAGTTGCCTGTGATATTTTCTACATTTCACCTTCTGAGGTTATGGGCACTATTCATATGCCAGATCTCCCTCTGAGATGAATAACTATGACTTTTATGAATTTTTCTTCACTTGTAGAATTAAATTTACATGAATAATTAGAAAGGGATGAGTTAAAACTCTTATTTAAAGAGGTAGCATACTTTTGTTAGCCTATTGTCCAACTTTGGAAGCCAATTGTTTTAAAAAGGATCTGGGCTCTTCTCCATAGGGATTTTCTTCTTTGTAGTTTCTCCTTGATCTAAATGAGCCTGTTGTAAAGCAGATTTTGGGATGAGGTTTGACAAAGAAGAACTGCTATCTAGAGAAATAAAGGGACCTTCAGTTTTCACTCGGAAATGTTTTCTGGCTTCTTTTTGTGATGTGGCCGGAATTTGCTACCAGATTTATGACAATATTGTTTAATTCATACATCAAAATAAATAAATGAAATGCTTAACTCCAGTTAGTTCTTTGTGCCATTTCCTGTGCTGTTAGGACTTTAATGAGCCCAGCTGCTCTGTGTAGTTGCTGATGGTGGAAGTTGGCCTGGGAGGGGAAGGAACAGCTTTGCTTTGAAGTGCTGTTGTGGCAAGATCACTAAAGCAAGACTTCGAAGGGGAAATTCCTGTTTCCATTCATATCCTACTTCACTGAGTTCTATGGCAGCAGTTAAATTAGGGAGTTGCACTAAGGATTTCAGATTCAGCTTCTTGGCTATTTGATGCCAAGCTGCAAATGGGAGTGATGGAGAGAGAGGAGAAGAAAGAAAAGGAAAGAAAGGGAAAAAAAAGAAATAAAAAAATGTAGGGAAGAGCAAGATGTTTATAACAGCTCTTTACCAGGACCCAAACCAGAACAGCACCCACTGCCTGTCCAGCACTCAGTGCTGGAGCTGGAAATGCTAAGCTTACCTGGATTTGTCAAGATCTGTTTTTCTAACACTAAAAGCAACCACTGTGAGAGGAGTGGCAGTGCAGCTGTAGCTGTGTTAGGTAAGGGAAGAGGAAGGTGATTCCTCATGGTAAATGGTGTCTCATTGACATTCAGATGGCCACACAGTGTTTCATAGGTGTTCTAGAGTCACGTGTTAATTCCAATTAAATTAATTTAGAGCTATTCTTCTTCTTATCTAGTAATGTTTTTGCTGACGAATTATGGTCAAAATTGTTTGCAGTCTTGTATTTGCTGCAGCCAATCAGATGCCCTCTGTGTTTTGTATCTACATATGTGCATATATGTGTGCAAATAAAACCTGTGTTACTCCTCCTTACTACCCTTCAAATTTGAAAATGATCTGCAAGACTCTGACATCCAGCACTACTCAGCAGATGGCCAAATACTTGGTCCTTGTAAAGACTGCCTTCAGAGACTCCCATTTAGGGATTCATTTTTAGGGTGACTTACCCTCTGAATGTGCTTTTCCTCCTTACAGTTAATGAGAAGATGCTGGATAGCTACCTCAGGCGAGAAATTTAATTTTTAGATAGCTGAAGTTAGCTGAGATAAATCCTTTAACAGTGCCAAGCCTGGAGAGGCAAAGCTGTAATGTTGAATCAGCTGCTCTCAGCAAAGTACCTTCCGAAGGTTGCCTCTTACACCTTAGAACAGAAAAACTATGCTGTGGAGGAAAGAAAGGAAGTTAAAGAATACAATAAGACAGTCATAACAGTGTTATGTGTCTGCTGAGGAACCTCAGCAGTCTTCCTTCTTTTTCCTGAATACAGTCAAATTTCTGGTTACATGTGAAGCAGATGTTAAGCAATAACAATATCTTACTACAAGGAAACTACTTAAAATTTTAAACTTTAAAATTTAAATTCTAAAATTCTAACATAGCTATAGAGCAGATTGCACTTGTTCTTAATAATGTCTTTAAAATGTCTTCTGTACTTGAACTAGGTGCCTTATTTAAATTTATGGGGCTAAACCAACCACTGGATTTAAAACCAGCACTATACTTTTTCTCTCACAATCAATATTTCAGGGAGAGATTGGTTATTTTGTACCTCTCTGCCCCAAGTTTCATGGTCAACTTTCTTAGGAGCATATAGGCGGTTGAACTGGCTATGTCTCTGCTATGTCTCTGCTGAAGTCTGATGGATCTCATCCTTTTTCTTGGACACTTCATAGTTTTGATTGTACTTTAGCTTTACAGTTTATGACACAGGGAACTGTTCTTTGCTGTGTTGGGTGTGGTGGTTTTGGAGCAGATGCTCAGGTAGACCTCCTTGAACCCAGCATCTGCTGTCCACAGTTCTAGGCACCTGGCATTAGCGACGTGCCTGGTCCCTTCTAGTTCCAGGCTCCTAAAAATAGATGGCCTGTTACTGACCTGACACCTCTTTCTTGATGTGTCATGTTTAAACACATGCCAAGTGTGGATGGCTTTGCAGTTGTTGCATGAATCTTCTGCATGTTTAAACTTCCTTAGTTTAATCAGCAGTGTTCAACAGTTGTTCTGAATATTTTTTGCCTGTTTGTATTCAGTAAAATTGTGAAGTAGCATCAGCAATTCTTGTGTTCTTTCTTACCACTGTAATAGTTAGACAAGCCCTTGGAGTACTTAGTTACATAGCCAAGATGGTTAGATAATGTAAGATAATTTGCATAATTTCAAATAAAACATACTTCTTGTGCGTTTGACTTTGCAACGCTGAGATCTAAAATGTCTTTTTTATCTTAAGCATTTTCACATTAAATTTGTTCATCAGTGAACTAGGTTTTTTTTGGGTTTTTTTTTGTCTTTTTTTTTTTAAAAAAGGGCAACTGTATTACAGATATCAAATTGCTCCCAATGGAATATTGTTTTCTGATCCTTCTAAGGGACTTCTGTTTTCTAATGGTAAGACCTAGAGGCATTCTGAAAGCTCAAAGGAGTGAATGGAAGATTTTTCCTTTGATTTTTACACATCTGTAGTATCAAAACCTGCTCAGCTCATTCTTTATTCATCTAAGTTTGCCCCAAAATCACAGAAGATACCTTAACTATATTCTTTGACCTGAATTACAATACAGATAATACTCTGAAATACAATATGCTTAACAACACGGTAACGAGGTAGTATGAATTTACATCGTTGTTTTTGCTATACACAAATGTACAAGTCTCTATACTTTTTTTGCTTCTAAGTCTTTGCTTAGCTGGAAACAGTGAATGTGTTGTTTTCCTATTCTCATGTGATGCTACAAGTTTTGAAAATTTTAACCGATAATTTGTTTCTCTGTTTTGTTCCTTGATATTTTTAAGGCAAAGGGAAAAAGCAATTTATCATGTATTTTTTTTCCTCTCTCAGAACTTCAGTCAACAGAGTAAAGAAGATGATGGTTACCTTATAAATCTTTTTATTATTTGGGGAGCGGAAATGAACCAAAGCAGCCAGTTTCTTTTATCATAGGCTTGGTATTTCCTTCTTGGACTTTTGGTGCCACAAATATCTGTTTCTACAGTACCCTAAAAAACCAAGAACCAAGTAATCAAACAAACAAAAAAATCTGTGGAACCTGCCAGGGTCTTCTTTTGGTTAAGTTTTTCTCTTTTTCTTCCAACAATGTTTCTTATCTCTTCTCTGTCTTATTTTATGACCTGTTCACATTCCCAATTTATAGGATCTTTTGTCTTGGCCTCACAAATTTGTCCTTATCCTTAGATTCTCAACATCTTGTTGAAATCTCTGCATGGCATCTACTAGTCATTTCCATTATTGATTATTCTCATCCTACTGGAGAAAAGTATTAGTTTCTGGAATCAGCTACCTGTACATGTCTCTCAGCAAACATTTATCTCCCTTCTCCATATCTACATATATAAATCTGTGAATGCCACATTTGCAGCTGCATTGTGACTCTTCATTCCTCCACTCCCAGTATGTATTTTTTATGTCCAGTGACATTATTACTACCTACAACTGTAACTTTTGATCATCTCTACATTTTTTATCACCTCCATAGGTTTAACTTCTGAGTTGTTTCTATACCTCTATTTGTCTTTGCTGCTTCAATCACCATTGGACACATCTTCAGTTTCAACTTCAGCACTCTGGCCTTTCTTGATCCTCTTAACTTGGCTTCTTTTACCTGCTTATGCTAAGACATAACCTTGACTTTCATATCTAAAACACGTTAAAGTCTAAAGCACTTCTTTTTCCTCTCAAAAAATAATGCTGATCTTCCTTTTTCCTCCTAGAGATAAAATTCTTGCTATACAACAAGAACAAATTCTCTGGTATCTACAGAGTTTCAATGCATGTCATTAAGATAACAATTGGCAGTGTCCTATGCATGTGTTATGTCTTGTGTTGGTGGTTTTATCTAACATTAACAATTCAAAAATGCTTTCCTTCCATGATTTTATGTAATTGCTTTAAAAACTATTTCATTTAATGTGGCTTTGTTTTGATGTGGCTTCTGCAAAATGCAGTATGAATTGCACAACTTAGTTGTGTTGTGTGAAAGACTGCTTCCTTTCTGATTTTTTTTCCCTGTTTTCTAAAAGTTAAAACACGGCCAAGCACTTCAACACTGTGATTAAGCCTAGGAAAAAAAAAACAAACAACAAAAAAGTACAGCACTTGCTATGAAGTTATAAAGAGCAGATTCGGTCAAAAGTTTGGTAACATTTTTATGTTATTTTGGTTCTTAAAATTCTTTAACAGAATATTGCAAATAATAATCCCAGTTAAAAACCAGTTGAAGGTGATTATTTGCGGTCAAGTTACAAACTTCTAAAAATAGGTCTGACAGAGTAATAGCTGCTTCAGAAACTGATATTATAGACCAGTTAACCACTGATTATCTTTAGACAAAAGGAAAGAAATAGATTAGTCAGCCATCACACAATGACAATTAGACAGAGCTGGTAGAAACTTAATGTCTTTTGAAATCTCTATGGAGGTACGAAAATGAGGGGTAGAAACAGCTGAATTTTTAAAATGTATTTAAGGAGGGGGAAAAAGGACTGCAAGTAAATGTATTAAGCAGGAAGGCACTGATAATGGAAACACTTGTTCAGGTTAAAAAATCATCTGCTTTTGGGTTTTATTTATTTGGTTTTGTTTTTCAAGAGATGTATGTGCTTGCATCCTTGTATGTCTGCAGCAAGTGGATTCATTATGTTCATTAGTTTCCTGTGGTGGTGTTACATCAGGTACATTTTCATCAGTACTGCTGCTAATATCACCAGCTAATGTGAAGATAAACAGAAGATTATTTCCTTGTGTAGTCAATATGAGTCTTAATTTCAGGGAAGATGAAGAGCCAAATCCCAGGAGGGCCTAAGCACCTCCACCTCCCATTGTTTTGTCCTTTTCAGCCCTTCTCAGGATCTGGGTATAGTAATAATGCCACCAAATTGCTGCTGAGATCTGAATGTAGTGCGTTAACAGCTTTGGTTCATGAGCAAAGTTTCCTTGTTTTTTTTTTTAATTTATTTTTATTTCTTTGTAATCTAACTTTTTTTAGTCCTTTCAGTTCATTACTGATCAGAAACATCATTGTCTAGTGTATTTTCTCACTGCCTCCTATGTCATCCTCTTGCATTTAAAGAAACAGCTACTGATTCACTATAATCATTGACATTTCCTCTGCTTTCATTTGTTTCTGTACCACTAGCTGTTTCCTCAATGTCATTATTATCAAACAGCACTTCAGTGATAGACTGCTGTTCCTCATCTTCATATTGATAATTTTATTTTCACATGCATCATCCTGATTTTCAACATCTTCAGTGCAGTCCTCTGAAGATGAGTCATTTGCAAAAGACAGATTTTCATTACTGGAGTCATCTTTAGAGTCAGAATGTGTTGGTCTGTTCTCAGGGATATTGTTTGCTCCTCTATGCCTTTCATTATCTCTTGGAAGGGATGTGCCTGATGTACATGCTTGGTCATTATCCAGCTAATTAAAAACAAATGTACTTATTTTGTAGATTAAACAAGAACATTTTTTATTATGATTTTGTCTTTGAAGCTTTATAAACATCTTAGTATAAATGTTGAACTTAATTTCACTGTCTATTTAAACACAACATAAGAAATATTTTCATTCAATAGGTAAAACAATGTTAAATTTTAACAGCTTTGCTTCATGGAACTATATACATTGATATACTTTTTGAAAATTGGAGTAAGATAAATGAAAGTGCAGGTTCTGATAGCTTCTGTATATAAATTGTCATTTGCATACAGTCAGCTGTTACTGGTAACGGCCAGAAATGGTAAATAGTGAGAAAGTTAAGTGTGGCTGCAAGTTATATGTGGGTAACATTTCTAGCCAGTAGAAGGCATAGGAGAAAGGGCATATATGTAATAAATTAAAATTAGAAGAGTCTGAGACTGTCCCAGCTAACTTGCCCAGTGTAACCTAATAATGTTGACTCCCTCCACAGTCCATGCAGAAAAATTCCTGTGGGACTGTCAGCCCACACATTGTAGGTGTCTGAGCAGAAGATGAATTCCTGTCTGGAGTTATTTCTCTCTGTACACTGATTATGGATTGAACCTACATATTCAGCTGCCGAAACCAGGTAAGAAGTAGCCTTCCTAAAGACATTAGGTAAGTTAATGGCTTTTGCAGATGCAGAAGTCCATTCCTAGCCAGTTGCTTTTGAGGGGTGTGTTCAGCCACCCATTCCTGGAAGGTCAGCTATATTGTCTAGTTACTGTTAAATTTCCTTTTAAATCTACATTGCACTAAGCTTTTTCTATAAATTACAGAGGCATGTAACATTTTGACTTCCCTTGCAGCTTTTCCTTGTTGTCAGTAACTGTGTTGTTTCTTTACTTGCCAGTAATATAAGGGGTTTTTATTACTATTATCAAGCATTTTAGAAATAAGTTTTGTTTCTTTCTTGATACTCTTCTAGTTAGGAATAATGTTCTTTGATTTTTGATAAGGTGAACTAGAACAAATGGCAAGCTCTTCAACTACGTCTTCTTGCAAATGGCAATATTTATGTTAAATCCTATCAAAAGCCCATGCAAAGTCTTACAACTTTATATTTACATCATACCCATCACTCCAGCATCTACTTCATTTGATTTGTGATTTGTTCCCAGGAATATTTGTTCCATAATTTTCCAGGGGACTGAAGTAAGACTGGTGGGCCTGTAATTTCCTAGACCCTCCTTTAAGTCCTTCTTGTAGAAGGGTGACATTAGCCTTCTTCCAGTCTTCTGGGATGTCCCCCAAGTCTCCACAAACTTCTCAAAGATTACGGAGAGCAGTCTCACAATGACATCAACCCTTAACACCCTCAGGTGTATATTTTCAGGGCACATCAATTTGTATGGGTCAGGCTCCTGAAATAGTTAATATACAAACTTTTCCTTCGCTGATGCTGTGTCTGTGTTTGCATCAACCTGGATTCTTGTTCCCAAGGTCTGGGGCCCAACAGTGCTCATAAAAACAGAGGTAAAGAAAGTGTTGAGAACCTGTGCTTTTGCAGCATAGTTGGTGACTAATTCAATTTCCTGTTTTTTTGTTGCTTTTGTAACCATTTCCAAATCTCAGGAAGTAGATTTAACCTATAGAATTTTATTATGCATATCTGTAACGCTCATATGAAGATTGAATCAATATGTTCTGTAGTACTTAATTCCCATCAATGTCAGCCTCCCTAAAATCACTGTGCTTGTATTTTCTTGTACACATTGTGTGTTCCAGACTTAATAATTCTAATACTGTTTGTACAAGATGTTCTGTAGATGCAGCCTTATGGTACTAATCATGGTTTGCTCATTCCCTTGAACTGGGTACAGAATAACCTCATTTTCTGTTAGGGTTATCCGATTTGAAGAGTCCTTACATCTGATGGGAGGATTTAGGACCTCAAAGAATGTGATCTAGCTAAGGCAGTCCCTCTTCATATTTTTACATAAGTAAGAAGGGAGCAAAGTAAAAAACTGTAAAGTTTCAGCTAATGAAAGGGAATTAGTAGATCACAACAAGGTTTGCCAGCATTGCTGTATTTTTTTTTATACATATATCTTAAACATTTTTCATTTCCATTTTGTTCACCGAATTACTCTTGTGTACTTTCGTGGGCTTTCATTAAAAAAAAAGAAATTAAAAAAAAAGCACCTTTAGATCTCTATAGTTTAAGTTAAAACACGACAAAAGGTTATCCTGTGCTCTTTAATGTACATAATGTACGTTATTATCCTGATGCAGTTGCTAGGAAAAAAATATCCTATGATTGTGAAAATTCTTCTAATTTGAGGTCCTAATATACATTTTGAGAAGAATGGTCATTTTTGTGTTAAGATATCAAGTTTTGAGGCAGATTTCTGCCAGTCTCTCTTGAGCTTTTTCACACAGGCTTGCTCTTCTGAAAACCAGATATTTATTTTTACCTCCTCTATTTTAATATCTAAAAAGTCCATATAGTCTGATTCTTTGCAGGTTTTATATATAGGTATATATAATTGTAAAGGTGGTGTAACTGAGAGTAGAAATGTGAAAAAATAAAGCTTATGGCATTGAAAGTACCTGAGAATTACCATCAGACTTTTTTCTTTCATATTCAGAAAAGCATCTGAAAATAATGTGAAACTCGGAGAAAGAATGGGACATTGTCTTTGGAAATATGCAGATGTCAAATAAAATAATTTCTGGCAATAATAAATTCTCTAAAAAGAGCCAAAAGCTTTTTCTGAATTTGGTGAATGAAATTAAAAAGAGAAAAAGTTTACTATTTTTATTATGTCTCATTCTTATGGTTCAGATCTTTGGGATAGAATTTGTTTCTGTTATATGAAAAAAAATATAGAAAGTAAAAAGAAAAGAGATTTAGAAAAAAATATTGACACCTGAATGAATTGAGCCATGTCAAAACTGATTCCCATCTCATTGTAACTAGGAATTTTTTTACATTAAAGTTGATCAGAGTCCTCTGAAGGTTGTGTTTTTTCTCCAGTCTGGACAGTATACCTTGCTCCAAAATGCCCTGTTGGCATTGTCATGCCAATCTGGCCAGCCAATCTGCGCAAGGACTAAGCAATTACAAAGGTTTACCTTTCAGCCTGGGTTGAGAGGATGTTGTAGAGCAAGCCAGGGACATTTTGGCAGGTTAACATGACTAAGACATGCAAGATTCAGCACCTAATCCCAACTTTCTGCACTATCAGCATTTAAAACATCCAAAAAGACTAAAGGCATTTGACATTTTCTTTATCTCTGCCTCTAAGAAAGAGTGAGACTATATTCAAAATAATACTGGAAATGCTTCCTTGTAAACACTATTCCTATGTGTTATTGTTGAGACCAATCCTTATCAGAGTATGGAAGAGCCAGGGATATGTTAACAGACAGTATCGAAAATCATGGGAAAAAAATCTGAGCTTTTATGTTGGCCCAATTTTATTTACGAGTAGTGAGACATCCACTATCCCCAGGACAAAACTGAATCTTGAAGGTGGACAGCATCACTGTCTTCAGCTTTTTTGCTGTTGGATATACAAGGAAAATATTACAAAAGGTAGGGACCTATTTTCAGGAAAGGATTTTGACGTCCAAACAGCAAAAGCTTACAGACATTAGCTGTTTGCCTAAGCTCTTGGAAAAAGCAGAACTTCAATGTCACCCTTGTGCTTAGTATTTATTACTGTTTAGGAGACTAGAGACCTAGTTCTAGGTAAGATTCCATATGTCCAGAGAAAGAATGTGAAAAACGAAAGGAATTTTGTTCTGCTCACAGGTGGCTCTTGGTTGATTTGCAGCAAAAGTCCCCAGTTATCTGATCAAGAACAAGATCCTGTTCAGAAAATGACAATGGAGGGGTGGTGGAAGCTGGGGCATGAAAGATTTTGCTTGTTCTCATAGATATTCCTTTCTTGTTGTTCTGCTCCTGGCTTTGCTAAAGTGACCTGGTCTGATAATTGGTCCAGTACTTGTGAGGGCCTGGATAAAGGCAGTACAAGTGCAAAATATTCTGGGTAGGTGACTTTGTGTGTCTCCTTCATAATTCTGTGAATCTATACCTCACTTGGGAAGGGAGCTGCTTTTTGTATGATTGGTGAGATGATTGATTTTCACCTGTGTTTGAAAAATTCATACATTTTTAGGAAATGAAAAATAAAATACTTTCATGATGGTCTGCTGTAAAACATTGCAGCTATTTGCCATGATGTTGACTTTCAATAACTGAAAATTAAGGGTCTACTGAAATAATTTTGCTCCCCAGTGATTTAGAGACCTGGTCTCACCATAATTTAGAGTCAACTTTTCGTCCCTGCATAGTTCCATGATTTGCAAGCTGTTTCTGGCAGCCATCGTTGTCAAACCAATGATATTTCTTCTCTTCCTCCCTTTTTGGCCCTTTTCCCTCATAATTAACTTCTTCATCAGATTTACAGCTATTTAGGTCTACCTTCCTAAGGGATATAAACTCCTGAATGAAAACACTGTGGTAAGAATACTTTTTTTAACAATTTCTTTGCTAATATGATTGTATTTTTATATACAAAATTGAAATGGAAAATGCTTTTCCTCACAAACGTACAATTTTATTTCATATGCACCATAGCCTTAGACAAAGTAAAACTAAGGATTCATATCCTCAAATTTAAGAGTAAACTACTTGTTAATAAGACTGGTTTTGTTAATGTACCTCTTTAAATAGAAAATTGCTATTAGTTTTTAGGCAAAAATTAGGAAAACAGCAGGTTAATGCTGCAGCTTGGATCAAAGTGGGAAACTGCAGTTAACTTTAATGTTGTGGAATCTTGTGGCAAGCAAATGGCCTGATGAACGTTACAAGTGCTGTACTCTATTTGCTGCTGTCCTGTTTCTCATGTGTAATACCTAGGGGTGATATATTTTCATGGGATTTTGTGTTTCAAAATATTAAAAGAGCAACAGATCAATCTAAGTTAAAATAAACATTAAGTCTGATGGAAAAGGGACATGTAAGTCCTTTGGGGTTGTTTTTTTCCAGACTTCTGGAAAGGCCCCACCTTTACCTACAGTCGTGCCCTACTTTTTCCCTTTGAGACCTTCAGCAAATTTCTGGATGCAAAGGTATTGCTCTCCCCTGAACAGAGTCACTTTTTAATGTCATAACTGGGCTCATGTTTCCAGCATTTATATTGCCAACTGCATGAGGCCCGTTGCTTCCTGAGGTCCTCAAGGGCCTATGTATGTTCTGTTACACATTTTGATTGAAAAGGAACACTCCTATCATTATCTTTGAGAGTTAAAAACTGGTACTTTCATTATGACCTGCAGATGTTCATTTCCATTGAGAGAATGTGATCTAATCAACTGTGAAATAAATCTGATAGGTGGTGCTTTTGAACACAATTTATTTCAGAGAAATCTACTCCCGCAGAATGTGTTTTGCCGTCAAACTTGGTAGAAATAGCTGCTTAACAGTATGTATCATATAACACACTGTTACTTAAAAATTCTGCTGAGATGTAGAGCTCTGAGCCCATACCTCAGTGACCAATATATTTGTTCATCTCAATCAGCACCATTTGGTACCTTAACTTTTATTAATGGTCCTACAAATATAACAAGTAGGATGGCTATAGAGATACAAAGTTGGATTGAGAAGCAGAAGTTTTAATCTATTCTCAATCCCTGAAGATGTTCTATAAACTGAAAATGGGATGTTTATAATCTCATAGAAAATGTATGAAATAAAATTTCAATTTATTCTCATTGGCATGAAAAAAACCCCTGTTCTGTCCATCTTATTTGAATGACTGTAAACCACTGCCATGAACCATGACCCAGCTGTGCTAGATGCTGGAGAAAATCAGACAAAAAGTTGGTGACAGATATAATGAGTTCTGAATCAAAACTGAAAAGCCACAACAAATTGATATAGACAGATGAGGGAGTAGAAGGAAATGATGTCAGTGTGATGAGAAATATTGCTAACACTACCAACCTAATTGCTGTTGGGTCTTTCATAGGCCTTGCAGCAAATGGATTTGAAGGTGGATGTTTATGGAGAGCTCCAAAGCATGAAGACTAACATAAAAGAAAGTGTTTGAGGATGAAGTGAATGATGGGCATGGGCACCGTTCACTGGTTAGTGCTGGGATGTGACACTCTGAAACAGGAAGGGAAAAAATAGCGCGGGAGCTAGATCATAAAGGGCCTAGGTAATAAAAGGTGTAGTTAGGGGAGGGATTTATAAAAAGAGGTGATATGGTCAAAATAAGAGCCTAAAAAAAAAAAAATTGAAGGCGTGCATTTGTGATTAAATGTTGCAATAACCAAAGTCTGAGAAGATGAAAGCCTGGGCAAAAATTTATAATTGTGTGAACATATAAGAAAGACTATCTCTTAAAGAAGATAAGCATACAAAATGTGCAAAATTTAAGTATAGCTTTCATCTGAGCTATAAGCATGATATTTGGAGTGTAGACTAAAGTTTTATCCAGAGAAGCTAAAAAGGAATAGCAGAGAGAGAATGTTTTTTGCCCCTGTTGAACCAAAATGACAGAAAGACATTTAGAAAGTGGTGTTGGAAAGAGAAAAACCAGTATTGCTGTCAAGTTGTATTGACTGTGACTTAACTGCACACACCTTATCACTGAATTTACATTACTAGGTAACATTTTCCTAATGTTACAGTAGGGCCCTTGTACCTTTATAATCCTTCTCCATCCCCAAAGTTAAAGGCTGAATGACAAACTCTAAAAAAAATAAGAGATTAAAACAAACTGGAAAGACAACTAAAGAAGTAAGAGGACTAGGAGAGCAAAGTGTGTCTGGGTGGTTGAAGGAAGACATGATTTGAAGACTTTTTGAGGACTAAACAAAGGTTGAGTCTGAAATTTGCCTGCGAGGAAAAAGAGACTGTTGAGAAAGGAGTTCCAACAGAGGGCAGTTTTAGAGGTCTAACCTGGATTTGGAGAAAGTTCTCTATGGCAACGGTAAACACTATATTTTGTGAAGTCAGAGATGAGGGGGAAGGGCAATGCCAAGCAGAGATGTGTGTGAGGCATAAGAGGTGAGAAGTTTCAGCACTGATGATCACACATTAAACAGGTTCAATGGAAGCATTAGATGTGGTCATGTTCACATAGCAACACACGGTAATTCTTGTCCCAGCAGGTTGCAAGTAGCTTTGCTATGTTCAGACCCTGATCCCACAGCAATCCCAAGTGAAATTAGTCTAAGATGTATATGGTGTTAAATAAACTAGATTTTCTAAGCCAAATACTGAAATACTGGAATATTCTAGCATTTCAATAATTATCCTTTCTCTTTATGGTTTCACTACAATTTCTTTTTTCGGAGCATTATTGAGAAAATTAGGCTTAGTGGGATCATCTGTACTAGTCTTATTTCTGTTTCACAATAGATACAACTAAAATTGTTACTTCCTTTAGGACAACATAAAAATAAAATCTAAAACCTGCTAGAACACAAGAAACACTTTTTCTCCTGCATAAAAATTGAAAAATGACAAATTAAAAAAAGTTGCTATACTGAAGTTATACAATTATCAGCTTTCAGTTTGACATATTTCATGCCTGGAGATGTTTCCTTGAATTTAAAAAAAAAAAAAAACAACAAACCAAACATTTTATATAACAAGTTAAAAATAAACCTTCATGGTGACTTAGTAGCATGAACTGAGATTAAGACTTCAAAGACAATTGCAAATGTGATGCAGTTACTGTACATGTGACTCTTTGAAAACATCATTCTGTAATTTCAGAGTTAAATGTCAGCGCTCTGCATTTACCACTGAATGGTATAGTTGGCCCATGTTCAATGACACTAAAGGAACAACGCTTCAGTGTATCATTTTAAATATATTTTCTTTGTGCTTTCTTCTCCCCCACTCCTCTTTCCCTTATATCTGTCCGCCTTATTAAACATTCAGTGCTAAACAGACCTATTACTGTATGGTAAATGCCTGCTAATATGAAATATACAACAAACTAAAACTCCCACCTTCTTTCTGGGAACAAAATAACAAACTAAGAAGCTGAGGCAGTGTTCAAGATAAGGGATTTGTTTGTTGAATAGCTGGCTTCATGAACTACTGCTGAACGCACATCACTAAAGAGAACCTATCAATGCTAATACAGATTAAAAGCTATATATAGTTTCCAATTTGCTGTTGAATTTTCAAGAATTGTAGGAATGCACGTATACTTTATTATCTACAGGATTTCTTTTTCCTTTTTTGTTTGTTTGCTTGTTGGTTGGTTTTTTTTTTCTTTATTATGGGCCTGGATTACTGCTTTTTATCTGGGAACATTGAGTGCAGTTTCTACAATGACAGTAGGTGAGAAACAGACATGGTAACATTTCCTCAAAGTCAGCTCTTGGGAGACTGAATGTATGTCATTTACGGCTTGTCATGCTAAGGATTTCTGCCTCCTTTGTAACATCTAAGCTTAGCGTGCAAATATTTGGAGTCACAGGGTAAGGATGAAAGCTGAGGAGCCTTCCATCCCTTCCTCTTTTTAAAAGAATTCTCTGATCTTCTCTTGGCACCCAAATGTTGTTTCCATTTGCCATTCCATCCCACAGATTTCTTTGCAGAGTTATATTTTAACAGAGGGTGATTTAACATCATGTCATTTCTGCTTTGTTCAGGCAAAGGAACCCAACTGCAGGTACTCTCTGGTAGGCTACTTCAAGCTTTAAAACTGTTACACAACTCCCTTCTGTATCATGGCACTGGGAAGATCCATACTCCAGGGCTGGGCAGAGCCACAGACTGTCCAACTTGATCTCACTACTGAGCACAAGGCACAGTCCAGGAGCTGGGCACTGGCACAGCGTGATAGCCACGAGTACCTGCCCATCCTGCCCCAGTAAATCAACACCTGCAGATGCTGGTATCACATGTGCATTACATAATACCAATCTGTCTTTCTGTTTCTTTGTACCAGCATAAAAAAAGACTCTTAGATTATTTTAAATTTCATTAACTGTACTTACAGATTTTTCTCCTTTTTAAGCACTGTCACAGTAATACCTCCTCAAAACACCACACAGCCTCTTAGGTCCAGACACATTTTCCCAGAAGCTATCAGTTGGGACTGTGCATCAGACTGCACATCCCACTCTGCAGCACATATGTCTGAAGTACAACAAGCAGCATCATGCCAGCAAAGTTTGCAACATGTTTTCTCCTTTACTTCATCCCTTTATTATAGCAGTTACAGCCACTTGCTTCTCCATATGCATTAAATAGAGGAAATCAAGGAATATCATTCCTTAGAAATTGAGGAGTGAAAAACAAGTGATTGAAATAGAAACCAAGGTATTAATTGTGAGGTTTTGCATGTTTTTGAACTGAATTTCTGTTTCCCATTGGTATCAGTGACACATGTACACCAGCATCTATGTATCTATGTATCACCAGTATCTCAGTATCTATGACTCTTACAAAAGCTCACTTTTAATTGTAATTTAGAAAATGGGCTCTTTTGCTCATATCTCATTCTGCTCTTAAAAGTGCCTTAAAAGGTAGCCCTATATTGATGAAAATGGGTAATGAGAATGGGACATAAATATCTAATCGGGTGTCTAATTTCCACCGATACCATCTGCACCTCACCTCCCTCCTTGTCACTGGCCTCCTTATACTACTTATCATACTACTATATACACACTACTTATCATACTACTTACCATACTACTTACCTCTTTATCATACTACTAAACCAACATAGGAGAGGAAAGGATGACACTTTGAGCCTTCCCTTCCCGCATAAACATGCAACAAGACCCAGTTACTAATCCATTATCTGTTCTTTTCTATGGATTTTTTTTCTTTTTATAATTATTATTGTACCTAATGAAGCTGATATCTGTGCATTGAGCACTAATGAACTTGCTTGCTGGAGACAGAAATTTTGCATTTGTGTTATTCTTATATTTGCCATTTTTCCTCAGAAGTGGATATTCTGCAACTGAAATTATCTTAAAAGCTAATAAGTGCGTTGGTCACAGACAATAAATAATTTCATCCTGCTTATGCAATCTGTGGTTTTGGTCAGCATCTCTTTTCTTTCCCAAAAGAATGATTACATTGCACAACTGCCATCTCTGCACAGATTGACTTCTGTGTAAGATATCTGAAGCTGATGTAGAACCTGGTGTACTTCTGTGACCGTGATAATAAAAGAGGTGGGGTTTAAACAGTAGCTGCATTGATTTCCATAATTTGCCTTGAATCCAAAGATACAGGAGAGGGCACACAGAATGGTAAGGGAGAGAGACCTTTCCCGAGTTTATTGTCTTTACTGTTTTGTTCCTCCTGCCTGCCTGCCAGAATCCTAAACCCTATCACCTGGTGAAAAATTTCCATCTAGAAGCTGGATTTACAGGGAAATAATCCTACATATCATTCTATCCACTATCTTAATGAACTTCTGTGTCATTGATTAGCTAATCTGTCCTCTGTACGTTCTTAGTCCAGATTCACTATGAGTGCATTCAGGCACAGTAAATGGTACTGACTAACAGCTGCCATACATTGCTTCTGTCATCATCTTTTAGAAGTCAATGAAACAGAAAAAAAAAGTTTGAAAATGTTTTTTAATAGCACTCATGTATTCATATTAGTTTATGTCAGAACAAGTACATAATTTAACTGAGGAAGGTGAAATTTGTTGTGGTTCTTTCCTGTGCATGCTGTTTTACAATTCTGGAACTGCCTGAAGACTTCTGAAAAGTTTTACTTCTGTTGAAGGAAATTTGTGCCAAAGGGGAATACTATCTTCATCTTTTTCTTTACATGATATTCTAGTATGCCTAAGTCTGAGCAATAAAACAGGGAGCAGCAGAAACATAAAAATGTATTTGCAGTGATCAGTGTAATGTAAGTAATATATAATATGTGTTGTTACATACCTTTTGGACTTAGGTGCTGAAGTCTTTATGCCCAAGTATCACATTGCTGTAGTATAGGCAACATGCGACAAATGTGAATAATAGAGGCCAAACCACAATTTTCTAGGACGAAATGGAGTCACTGAGCCAGCTGGAGAGGGAAGAAAGCATTTTTCATGAGCTTTTCCAGATAGGCTCTAAGGAAGCTTTCCTGAGGCTGCACCAGGAGCTGTAAATGTCTTTGCTGGAAGATAAGATTTTGAGTATCTTACACCAACCTTTTCCAATCGCTATCAACACTGCCATTAAAAAGATGGGCATTAAAAAAATCATGACTCAGAGCCCAAAACAACCTGGAACTGACTTAAAAATGGTAATATATGGGGGACCCCCTCCCCCCTGCCCCCCAGGTTTTATATATCTTTCTGAGCTTCTAGGTTGTTTTATGATTCCCTGTCCTTTAGCTTTCTTTAAGGGGACAGATTTCATTAAACAAAAATGAAGAATAGAATTATTTTACTCCAGGTTCATGAGAAAACCTCAGAGTTCTGGAGGCTGGAGTGAAAAATGTGGGGTTCTCTTGCACCACGAATGGGCCTGCAGAGGTCTAACTCCTCTGCGATTAGCTAGTACTTGAGTGAACAGCTGAGGGAAGAAGGCAGAAAGTTATGAAAATATCCAGTAGGGAATGGCTGCTCATTTGGAGGGTATAAAAATTTCTATCACTCTTCCTTCACAAATTTTATCACTAGCTGAACAACGGTTGAAGAGCTGGATGATCATGCTACAGCATCCCTAAAACATTGCCACATAGTTTGAAGGAGTCTAGCAGAAGGTGAATTATGTGAAAACTTATTGTCATGACAAAGACCATAAAAAATAGAAAATGAGACAATTAAAGACTTTGTGACAAATTTTATAATGAGCATAGAAAATAACAAAAAGGTAATCCATAGTATTATCTTTTCAAGGTTCTTCTTAGATGTTGTAAATAGGGTTTATAGTGCTAGCTATTTTTTTGCTACTTTGCCATCAATCACCCTGAGGCGTTACTAAACTGTTACTTATCTGCTGACAGGTAAAACGAAACTTTAGTGCTGATATTACTCAAGTTTTATTAGTGAGCATCAAAAGCTCAATAGTAACCAGGAGAGAAAAATCACAAACTTTGTTAAAATATTATGCTGAGATTTTTAGATTGCTCACTTTTCTTTTGTTCTCATGATAATTTTTTATTTGAATCATTTGAACTGACTGGAAAGAGAAGATAATTGACCTTTCAGTTACTCATGGCTGACAATCTTTGTTGTTGTGGGTTGGCTATTTGAGTAAGCATTTTATTGTACTTGTTACCTGATACCTAAAGGAACTTCAGGCTTTGGTCAACTACTCTTTTATAATACATATACATTTTTGTGGTTTTCTTTTAGGTTTTGAGTTTATCAGATCCTGGTTGCAGGAAAATTTTACAATAGTTGACAATTGATAATTTGAATGAAAGTATCTTTATTCTTATTACTAAATCAGTAGATTTCTGGAAGACTAATAAGTTGATCGTTTCTTGTTAACTTTGATAACAGTTACAAAGAAGATGGCTCAAAGGTAGGTATTGCAGGGAACAATAGTTTAATAATAAAATAAATAGCTTATTAAATAGAACAAACAATGTTTTAAATAGTGTCACCAAGTCAGGAAGCACCCTGAGACTGTGAATTGTACTAAACACAGCTGAAATAGGGTAAATTCCTGATTGTAACTATAGAGATTATCTGTTGGTGAAGATCCCCTCGAAATACATCTTACCCAATCTTCTCGTCTAGTTCAGCACAAAATGAAGCTGGCTGAATTTCACCATAATCTGTCTCTGCAAGCACAAATTTTAAATATATTGAAGCTTTACTTTTGCTTCATATTTTTCTTTGAATAAAGAAGACCAAAAAAATCAATCACATATCTGGGATTTAGCTTCTTCAAATAGAGGTCAACTGAATAAGAGCTGGCTTGGTATTAAAGATGATCTACAATGTCAAGATAAATGTTTAAAGCAAGCAGTTTTTAAAATACTGGTTTTAATAAGATGCGTGACCCTGATGCCTGTTATTTAGTCTTGCACATCTTGCTAACATTAGATTTTCTGGACTTGGCCTGGAGAGAAGCTACTGTCATTTGCTTCAGCAGCAAATGTACATATTAAGTTTCTCCATAGAGCAATTTTCTCAGCATACCAAAGTTCTGTCCTCCTGCCTGATCCAATGACAAGATGAGCCTGCAATTATATCTAACTGATAATTAAAATTATTTTACTACTTCTAGAACTTCAGCTTTTAACAAGTATAGTTGTTCTTTTGTAATTTACTAGTGATATGCACATATATATTGTAACCCTAACAATAATGTCTTTTACCTTGACTTTGGATGTTTCTGAAGGCATGAAAATACATATATTTCATAGAAAATGGTAAATTGAGGTGGCGTATGAAAATCAGTATGTGCAGAAGACAAAGCCATAAAACCTTACAGTGGTTCAAGTACCAGGAAATAAAATTAAATTAATCTTTACAAATTATTTAGAATTATTAAGAGAAATAGTCTAAATGCATGGATAAGAAGACAATTTGGATAAAATCCTAAGAATACTGAATTCCACAGGAGCTTTGCCATTTAATCAACTCAGCCAATACCTAGCCCCTGGCAAATAATACTCAAGGAGATCAAGGAATGGTAGATGGCAATAAACTAAGTATGAAGTTGTCTGAAAAAGTTTGCTTATGTAGGCACATTGATATGTTGGGTCTGTAAATGTCTCCAATAAAGAATCCAATCCAAAATAACATATTCTGTAATCGGTACCTCATTGCACTTTAGCTCCTGTTTCAGCCACTTAATTCATTTTGAACAATGCACTTATCTGTGTGCTATTTTTTGTATTTCATACAGTCAAGGGTGACACTGCGCTTAGTTTGGATATGCTGAGCACAGCAGTGTGAAGAGGACTGTGCAGACCTTTATATGATCAGTGCTCCTATCACAGCATTTGCGGTGCCTTTTGAAGTAGAAAACAGTCTGCTATGTAGTTCACCTTGAGTGCTTTTCCTAATGGAGGTCTTGTGGTTTCTGTTCAAAAAAGTCTGTGGTTTCCCTCACACACTGTTCTGCTCTCTGCACATGAATGTTCAGAAAGTTGGTACGTCATGCTCAGTGCACCATGCTTTCAAGATGACCTTGAAACCCTCTCATAGAATTATAGAATCATTTGGGTTGGAAAAGACCTTTAAAAACATTGAGTCCAATCATTAGCCTAACACTGCCAAGTCCACCACTAAACCATGGACCTAAAAGCCACATCTACACATGCTAAATGCCTTCAGGGATGGGGACTCAACCATGTCCCTGGGCAGCCTGTTACAATGCTTGACAACACTTTCAGGGAAGAAAATTTCCTAATAACCAATATAAACCTCCCCTGGTGCAACTTGGGAGTAGGACTGGAGGCCTACAGGGATGCTGGTGAGTGACTCTTCGTTAGGGACTGTAGTGATAGGACAAGGGCTAACGGGTTGAAACTTAAACAGCAGACGTTTAGACTGGATATAAGGAAGAAATTCTTTACTGTGAGGGTGTTGTGGTACTGGAATGGGTTGCCCAGGGAGGTTGTGAATGCTCCATCCCTGGCAGTGTTCAAGGCCAGGTTGGATGAAGCCTTGGGTGATATGGTTTAGTGTGAGGTGTTCCTGCCCATGGCAGGGGGGTTGGAACTAGATGATCTTAAGATCCTTTCCAACTCTAACTATTCTATGATCCTATTCTATGATTCTATGATTTTCCTGTTTTTTTTTTGGGGGGGAAATCTTTAGTGTCTCATGGGCAGAAATTCTTATGGTGTTCAAATGTCTTTTTACTGAGAAAAACTTCCTGTGAGTAAAATTTTTGCTGAAATCAAGAGAATTAAAAGACTTTTTTTGAGGTTCAGTGGACAAGTGCTGTGCCCTCCACAGCTAGGCATTGCCTTTTAAAATGCAAACCAAATTGCTACAGGTCTGGGGGTGGAAAAACCTGAGGATTGCTTTCCCTGAAAAATTAACAGAGTTGGAAGCCTGGTACAATCGCAAGATGAGAAACATGCCATCATTTTGCTTTGCTGGTCAGAGATACACCTAGAAAAGTGAAATAGGGAGATCTAAGCAAGCTTTATTTTAATGTATATCTTGAAATATTTTGGGATGTACTCTTAATAATAACTAGACTATAAACACAGTAAGATTTTCATTCATGTTGGAGAAAACATGCAAACGAGATTTGCTTGTTATGCCCAGCCCGGAGCTTATATTACCACATTGCTTACAACCTTCAGCTGAGGAACAATTGTGTAAACATTTTGTTTTTTCGCAGCTGTTTTCTATAAAAGAAAAAGGAGAGCCCATTAGTACTTGTTCATGACCTTTAAGTCATAGTCCCCATACCAAAAGTACTGAGTCCTTAAGGTGGGTTAGCAGCCAGTAACAGAAGTAGTCTAGAACAGTTGAGTTGAGCTCAGCAAGCATAAGGAGCTAGTAGTGATCACGTGCAGAGGAAATAGTTACTTAAAATGGCAGATATTTAACAGAGTTATAGAACCTGCTGAAACATATTTTCTGACTGCTTATTTTCCTAAAGGGTCTTGAGGCAGTGATTTGTTTGTTTGTTTGGAGTTTTCTGTGTTTTGTTTTTAGTGTTTTACTCAGCCTCCCAAAACTGAAGCTGCAGAACTGACTGCAGAAGATTCACAATTCTTTTGTGTGAGATTCCTCACTCATGACAGTGGGCAGAGTAGGTAAGATGTTCTTTTGAAATTAAGGTCAATTAATTAAGGTGTAGGTTAGAATTTCAGAAACTTCTACAATTCCTATGAATTTTTTTTTAGCAGTCAGGCTGTTGGGTTATTTTCTGTAGTTAGTATTTTAATTTGAGAAAAAAAAGAGAGATCCTAAGGTGGTATGGAATACGTTGAATTTTTAACTAAAAATTCAACTAAAATGTAAAAATTTTATGTCTTCTTTTACGTAAGCAGAGGCAGGATTTATTCCCTTAGATCTAAAAGAAAAAAAGAAAGTTTGGGCAATTTGTCTCATGAATCACCTGATTCACCAGTGTAATCAATAAGAAATGACTTTGCACAGTAGTTCAAATAATCTATTTCATATTGGAGGTCTACATAAGAAATATACAAAAGACTTAAAGAGCATAGTTTATAAAGCTAAAATAATTTTGGAAGCTCAAAATGCAATGTGTTGCTTGGAACATAACATCCTGAAATAAGTGTTGGATTCACAACCAGCTTAAACTTAATGTCTGTGCTAGGGCCATGAAGAGATTTAAGTGTGTCTTGTGCTTTTTTTTTTTTACAAGTCAGAAGTATATTATCTGTGTGCCTTAGCAGGACCAGATTAGAGATACTAAGAGCCTAACTCACAGAATGATTTGAGGTCCCCACCTGTAGAAATGAAAATGCATAAATGTCATAACTCTTCCTAAGCTCTGTAGCAGAGGCACCTCCACTGCAGTACCTCACCCTGCCGTTTGCTGTCTGATATATCTAATCTGACTCAACTGTCCAGTGTCTTGCTATGATTCATTTCCTTAATATGTGCTTGTCCTCACACACAGTTTTGCTACTTTACATAGAGAAGCGGCTCTTTCCCCTGCTGAAATACAAATACTGGAAAATTTGAGGTGTAAACATTGTGTTCTGACATACTGAAATTAATCAGTATATTCTTCTTTTGCTAGTGAGAACTGTTAGGGTTTTACCCATTGTAAATGCACAGAGGGGTTCTCTTTGTGTCTCTGTGATTCTCATTTTTCCCTCCACCTTTACATCTTGGTCTAACACTAGCTTCAGATTTAACTGGTACCGACTTGTTTTCCTTCTGCTTCCCTCATTACCCACCTTAGCTGCTTCAAATACTACTTTCTTTACAGGTCTGACAAATGTTAATTTTGGTTTTAGCACAACTTTCGTGGTAATCAGGGCTTTTCTTAAGTGTCAGATTTTTATATTCAAACTCTTTTGAGCACAGCCTAATTTTCATTCCTGTTACTTTACAAGAAAAATGAAGGAAATAAAAAAGTGAGTTCTCAGCACTTTGATTGGAAAGTAAAATTGAAAAATGCAACTTAAAGGAGGTATGAACCTGAAGCCTATAAGGAAAACTGAGAGGTATATGTAGATTAGGATGTCCATGCTCCTGATTATCTAGAATGGGAACCTACTCAGAGTATATTGCAATTCCTTCCAAAAAAGATGCCTGGGAGTTATTCCAGCAGAAACAAAAGTCCACTGGGAAAGAAAGGAAGAAAATGTATGCCACCATGTTTTGTCTTCATAAAGGTTTGAAATATGTCTAAGACATGGAGCTGCTCCTGGATCCCAATTAATACTTATTTAAAAATTACCACTTGTACCCTCACATAGATTTCTTGCTGTCATCCTCACCACAACCATCAGACTTGTCACCAATCCCTTCCAACCTTCCAATTACCCCCACACCTAGCACTTATCCTAAATATATTTACCCCCATCTCCTGACACTGAAATCTCCTTTACTTAAAATAAGTTTAAAATTCAAATGGCTTCTTAATAGATCTTAGTGAAACACAATATTTCCACCATTTGTCTTCGATAAAACACCATTTGTCATTGTTGCTAAGGACTCTGTTCCTCTTCCACAAAGTCTGCTGACAGGAAGGAGATGTTGCTCCCTTTGTTTCTGTCACATGTGCTTTGTTGTTTGTCTATTTCTTTTTATTTTCCCATCCCTTAGGGCTTGCTCAGATGATGTCTGGGTCATGGTACTTCTTCAGGGGTGGAGGTTCTGCCCATCTACTTCGTCCATCCCCAAAGGTGTTGAGAGACTGAGAGAAGAAGAACCTGTTCCTTCTTTGCCAATGCTTTGTCCTTCAAACAGTACAGAGCAGGAGTAGCAAAATACTTGTAATATTCCATTTTAACACAGTCCTGAGAATTTCAGTTACTCTATTGCCTTTTCTCCCAGGGACTGATCTTTTCAAAGCTATCACATTGCAAGAAGGACAAGGGAGCTCTCTGACTTGCATTGTCTGCCCAGCTACCAGGGTTGGTTTCTGCTAGTCTGTTTTTACACAGGAAAGCGTATTATCACCAGCACATAACAACTTATGCTAGGCACCTTAGGCCCCCATTTACTTTAGGAAAGTCTTCACAATTCAGCATTAGCAAATGGGTTTCTAAGGCAGTTTCTAAGGCGGTTGATGCAGCAGTGTCTTTTCTTCTTCCTGAGGGAAACAGCCTGTGGAACCATTTTGTGAAATAATCTTGAGATTCCTAGCTAAGGGAATATCAGTGAAGATTTACTGTTTTATAGACAAAAAGGTTTCAGAATGAAGTACTTTGAGTAGAAAAATGAAGTGTTCCTGAATACACGTAAAGAAAACACAGGAGAATAAGATTTTAAAAGATTGGTTTTTTTTCCAGTTTTCACAGATACTGTTTTCAGTATGAAGCAACTTTTAAAAGAAGAGAATCCAGGCAATATTCAGGAGAGGTCAGAAAATATGGATCATGAGCTATTTAGGTATATCTCTATGTAGCTATATCTGTATCTACAACTAGAGCATGGCTGGAGAGCTTGGAATTTCTTCTTTTAATCAGGTTTGTCTGTTACAGTGATCTTCCAACTGAAGTTAACAAAATATTCCCACAGGTTTCATTGTGTGATGGATTGAGCTAAGAGGGCTTTGTATTAACCACACAGTTAACAGTCATGTTAGTAGTCAGGTACTGACTACTTGTGTGTGTCTGGTAGTTCATTTTTTCTTTACCCATCTAACCTTGCCACACAGAGAGTGTTGGTAAGCCACATAACAGAAAGCATGTAAAAATAGTTTTCAGTAGAATATAGCCCTTATGGGTAAACAATTTAACTCTCCTCCCCCAAGTACTGTGTTAGAAACAATATTCAGAATAAACTGATTGTATAGATAGCCTGATTGTAAAGCAAGATTAATACGAAAAGGCAAGAAGCCTGCAATAAAACCTACAAACTTAAATCATTCGCATTTGTGTACAAGCATTCATATTTAGCAACAGTCCCAAGGCTGAGATTAAAGCTGTTTGGTAGGTTACTTCAAGGCCTTTTTATTGCTAAATCTTATTATGTCTCTAAAATGTAGAAATTAATCACCTGTCATCAAAGCTACAGTGGATTATTGACTTCTAAATGTCTCTACAAAGTGATTCATGACAGAATGAAACTGGAGACTGAACTAGCACTGAAATTCTTTTTGCATGTGATAAAAAGGGTCTATTAAAAGTGTTTGAACAAATGCGGCTATTAGGTAATCATCACAAAGGATTTTGTTATCAAAACGCGGTGCTTCTTGAATAATATTATTCAGTTACATAGATTTGTAACACCAAAACACAAATGGGGAAGTTATCTGGAGAATTTAGGCTGTTTATTGAGAAGCCTGACATTAGGTAAATTGCAGCAGGATTTTCTGAACTACCTGCAAGCCAGTGATGGTGAAATTTTGCCTGCACTTTCCCCCAGGTACTTTAACCCAAAAGCCGGTGGGTATTCCAATTCAGAATCATTGTGTTGTGACAGGAAAATTTCTTATGGTTTGGAAATTTTGCTGTACATTCAATGTCAGTTTTTCTTTGAGGTATATCAAAAAATACCATGAGGATATACTGCTGAGGGGAAGAGCAGTCTGGCTTTCAATTAAGCCAAAGTGTGTTTCTTAACAGGTTGATATTATCCCCCTTCAGTTACAGTTATCATGCAGCTGCATAACTGTGACTGTAGTGTGATCTGGGGATGTAAGTTGCACTGGCTGGGTGTCTCTGGGAGAAGACCATGGATCCCAAATTGCTTCTGATAAACCTGTGTTTGTCCTACTCAGAGCTCCTTCTGAACATCAGAAGGAAAGTCTCATTAAACGTGTGCTGCTACATATTTCCAAAAAGGGAACCACTGAAGTTATTTTCTAAGAAAATCAATATGGAAAACATGAGATTCTGTACAAGTACCCTAGTTTTTTTAGGCTATAAATATCAGAAGACCAAGTTTACAATAATATCTTCAGAATGGTAATTTTTAATGGATTTTCAGAGTTTCCATCAGCCATATTATGAGCCTGCAGAGTGTGCCTCGGTGTTCTGCTTTCAACAGGCAGTGCGCCAGGCTGAAGGGTAGTCCCTCTCTAAGATTTCACAGCATGTCTCTCATGTACTCTTTGCAGGCTGGCAGCAAGTGTACCTCAGTTTGTCTGTTCCTTACATGTGTTATAAGACACTCACTGAATTTTCATTTAGAGTCACTTTGCTGTCTAATACGAGTTAGGGGAAAATTAAGGAAAAATTCAGCAAGATAGAGAAAAGAAAGGTTGTAGCTAAAAAAAAAAGAAAGAAACAGCAGGGTTTTTAATCTATTCAAACACAAAAGTTCTACGTGATTTTAGTACCCTCATCTGCAAGTTGTTGGGCATACATTAGCTGCTAAAGCCAATAAATTCCTTCAGCCATCCTGCCTTGTGATGGCTTCCACAAGGCTCAGTAGCTATATCTTCCTCTACTCTTGCTTGTATTTTGCACATTGATTTGTACAGAAAAATGGTGACATTGATTTGTATAAAAATGAAAATGCTTTTGGTGTCACCATGTGTATTCAGGTGATTTGGGCTCTTAAAATGATTGCTTACCCTTGTTCAATTCAACCTCCTCACATAGGGATTTGTGTGCACATGTGTCTGTGTTTGCTTGCTTCCTGTGGCAGGTGAATGGCTCTTCTTGTGGCTTTGGGTTTTGCAAAGGGTTTTGTCTTGTCAGCTTGCTGCTTCTATCCTCACTGTCCTAGCTGGGTTGCTCGTTTTGAACACCTATGGCTTTGTTGTGACTAAGAATAGTACATGAGACCTCTTTAGATGTTCATACCTGCTGTGCATGTGTACTATGGGCTCACGGTCACTTCAATGACACCAGATTATTGATACAGACTATATAAACAAACTGCTCTACCTGGACATGCCAGTATGAGCAAATGCTTTTTGTTCCTATTCCTGTCCCCCTTGATTTTAACCGGTATTCCTACATTTAATAGTAAAACACAGATTAAAACATTGCTGTCACTGAGCTCTTATGAAGATATTTGCAGCCACAGGCTGGCTAGAGAACATGGCTTAAGATGAGCAAAGATGAGCATGCAGCTTCAGAGATTCAGAGATGAGGTAACTGCAGAGATCCTGTCATTATCTCCAGGTCTCCTAGGGTCTTCTGTAGGTTCTCCTTTCTGATAGGCACTCTCTTTCTTGGCTTTTGACACTTCCTTCCTGTAGATGTTAACAAAATTGTGGGAAGAATTAGGAAACACAAACTCAGATCATCTGCAATAGCACATCTATCTAGGGAAAAAAAATAGTTATTGGAGGAAGGACTTAAGAAAGGAAGAATGAGGATTATAATGATAGTATAGATGACTCCCAGGTGATGTTTTCATCATTAGATAGATGTATGCATGTGCATGTGAATCTCTCAATGGAACGAAACATGCTTGTTCCCTTTGCAAATGCTTGCATACCAGGTGTATGACTGTACTTAAAATTGCCTGTGCAGGAAATAAACACAGTGAAAGCTTCTCATGCTGTATTCTCTAATGCAAGTGTTATTGTTAATGCATGTATGAAAAAGCGGGACAGGTAATGACCTTTCTTGAAATTATAGTTTGAACAAACTGGTTTTAACAAATTTGGGTAAAATACTTTGTGTGTGGAATATTTAGTCACACTTTTTTGTGCTGTTTAACAAATTAGTTGTTGTATAGTGCAAGAATTCCTTGGCAAGATAAGAGTTTAGGTTCACAGCCATGCTGTGCAAACAGAGGTTGCACTTTGGAGAAGAAATCACTTGCAAAGAGGCACTAAATTCCAAACCTTATTCAGAGACCAGATTCACTATCAATCAGTGGAAGAAAGCGGCACTTCTGAGAGCCTTTTAGGCCCTCTTCTCTGCATTACTGCCTTCTTTGACTGAAGAAGTAGCTAAGCTTGTATATAACATGAGAAACTCTCTCAGACCTTGCCCATCTGAAAGTCATCTTTGTAATATGGGGGACATTCACGGCACACCTTTTTCCTCTAATCCTAAAATGGCAGCTAGGAAAAGGGCTCAGGTGAGAACCTGTATAATTGTGGTATGCCTACCTTAATCTAAATACAGCACCTTCGCAATGAGAAACTGCTGGCAGTGCACCACAAAGGTGCAGTTCATGAATGGTTTTACTGAACAGAGTGTTAGGCTGATGTAAAATATGTGAGATCATAATCAGGTTCATTAAATTAACTAATAGCTACCCTAACATCTCATAGTCCCATGGCATCTGACACTAAGATATATGTTTTATTAGGTAAGTCAGGGGTGGGGATGTGTTTGTTTACTCACAGTTCAGTAGTTCAAAGGAGAATTTCTGTGAATATGTTGTACATATGTGTGACCCCGAGGCACATTGTCCTTTGTTTTCCTTACACTAACCCATTATAACATCTCTGTTGTCAGATGAGTTACTTGTCCAGAGAATGGTGTTCTCTACTGGATACTGGATTTATGGAGAGAAAAATCTGGGCCCTCATCCTTACATTCTTTGCTGTATTTCTTTGCAAGTTAACTTCTTGCTTCACTTTTGATGGCACAGTTGGTGATCCCTGAATCCATTTGCAGAGCTACATTTTTCGCCGGTAGCATATGTTTAACAGGTGGAACAGACACTGTACAAATGAGAATTTGCCTTTGGGTCTTTTCATACTTTAGCTGCTGTGAATTTGGCTGTTGCATCTAATGTTCTAAACCCAGTTATTTTTTTACTCATCTTCATCCAACATGTTTCTGATGCGCCTGAACAAGTTCAAAAGATTGTTAACAAACTGAAAAGCCCCTGTGTACAACTTTGCTTCTCATTTCTTTTACTAGTCCTCCCCCTTTGCTATCATGTTGTTTTGGTTCATGATACCATTTTAGGTGTGGCACTGCCTTTTTCTTGTGTCTTGCCAAAGTTATCTAGGCTCAATGCTTTTCCTGCCTTGCCTCAAGGTTAGATCACAATTAGAGCAGGAAAGGTGAGCAAGACCTGAGTGTCTCACCAATAGCTTGGAGGAGCCATTGACCCCACCAGACAGGGTAAATAGGGTGGGTTAAGGACTACTTTGCATTACTAGACTCATGCCAATTAATGAGTGAATGTGACCCATATCTTTATGCATGTGTACAGCATCAAGCATAATACTGGGACTTTACAGACAATAAGATAATGGATGCGTTAAAAATACCTATAACAAATTCAATACAAGAATTGAAATACAGGGTGAGTGGAAAGGTGAAGTGTTGGTGAAAGTCTTAAATCTTAAGCTGACCTTTTTTTTTACCCACAGGACTTGCCTTTGCAACTTCTGCTGCTCTGTGGTTGCTTTAATTTATATGACTAATGACATGAAAGATGTAAAATCTGTAAAAATACAGTGTTTGGCTGCTTAAATTAAGTTTATGAGTTTTTCTTAAGCCTGCCAAACAACTTAAATATTTCATGGCTTTCACAGGCTACAGTTCTAATATTTATAACTCTTGTGTGCAGATTTCAAAAATTATAATTACAACTCCCAGGATCCCAGATATAGCAGATGTTCAATATTTTGTACGATGTTGGCAGAAATGCTTTTCATGCTCTTTTTGATCTCAGTACCCCATGTATTGTAGCTGCTACTACAAGCTGTTGATAAGGGAGTTTATTGTTATTTCCCTGTAAAAGACTCTGTAGGGCAGATTCAGGATGGCATATAAAGGAGAATGAATGGGGATTCAGCCCTAATGAATAATGAGGAACCCTGTGCAGTATATTCTTTCAAATGCTGCCCTAGTAAATGACATATATGATGTCTCTCATCGCATAGATCCACACAGAACTTTTAGAGTTAATGTGACCCTTTCATTTTAGGTTATACACCCTTGTCTCATTCCCCTGTATTGATGGATCATGTAATTTCCCCTTCTTTCTTGTATATTCACCCCCATGGTGACTGTGTTCCCTCTATGAGAATGCAAGAATATCTTGACTTGAGTCGGATGCCAAAGCCCATATATATGTTTTTATCAGAGTGTTGATGTGTGATATAAAATTATGGCACTGATTCTGATTTTTCTAATGATATGTTTGCATGAAGAGAAATAAGTTTTAAGCAGTTGGGCTTGTTTAAACTCTTGCCATGTTTTGCTTATATTGTATTCCTTATTAATGTAATGGGGCTTTTTTTTTCTTAAAACAGTACTGGGTACTTAGTTAAACAGTTAAACTTCACTGTCACTCAAATGATTGCCCCAAATTCACAGCACCACAACTGTGATCACACTCTACCCTTTATAAGCAGATTTTAATGCAGTCCACAAAGGTCAGAAAAACAATTAAAAAAAAATGTCATATTAGTAGGTTAATGCAATATCTTACAGTATTACTGTAAATGCATAACAGTAGCACATAGTAGAAGTCATTATATAAATGAAATTGAATAATTTTAATTATAAAATAATTTATTTATGTAACACTTAGAAATTTAAGAAAACATTAAAATTCATACTGTTTTTTAAGGATAGCTTATAAAATGTTCACTTTAGGTACCTGACATTAGATTTGCAGTATTACCTCAAAAATATCCACGCGGATATAAAGAATAGATTGAAAACATCATAAAACTTGAAAACAGCATCAAGTAATGGTGTATGTACCTCTTCTATTATCCCTGCCTATAATGCAACTGCAAGAAAACTTAATTTTTAAGAAAAACACATTTTCAGGAACTTATATAGTTATTTGTGTTGAAGTTTGCCTGTTTGTGTTTTGGTATTTTTTTTGGTTGTTCAATCAATTAAAAACTCAAACAATGAGACATATTGTAATTTTTGCCTTTTCAAACAAGGAATCTACCAAAACAGCTTTTGTACCATAGAGAAAATATAAGATGCACGCAGTATGGGAAACCCTTGAAGCTTCAAGAGATTCTCTGGAAAAGGTGATGGCTATGTAAAATGTCATTTCAAAATTGCTGGTTTCAGATCTGGACGGCAATCAGCTATAAGTGGTTGTATGACAGTCAAAGTAAGAGAAAATTTTGTGAGTTTGAACACCACTATTCCAATAGAAATAATAGATTTAAAGTTGCATTACTTAGGGAATGTTTCAGGGCAATATTTTATACACTAAAGACGAGTTTAAAAAAATGGTTCCAGTGACTGTGCAAGTAACTGAGGAAGCGAATTCAGTTAGACATTTTGTACTTATCCATTAATGGGGCAATACAGAAATCAACACTGTGTTTTGGAATTTGGTATCTGGAACCATAGCAAAGTTTTTCAGCATGCAACCTTTCACTGGTTTCCCTTTCTCACCACCAACTTTTTAAACCTCTTGAAAATCCAGTACATTTGCTACCTTTCACATGTTTAGAATAGGTGCTCCTTTAAGCTACAAAAGCTTCTTCAACACAGATCTAAACATCAGTGTTTTCTTTGGCACAATTGCAATACTTTTAGTTCTGTGATTTTGGTATCAAGTATTTGTAAAAGAAAAAGATAACTTGCCTCCTGAGTTGGGGTCTCCTGCAAACTCTCAGATACAACCGTGTTTTTAACTGTGTCTCTCCAGAAGATACATTACCATCCAGAACTGATGCAGAGGAGTTACTCAAAAGCCTGTAAAATTAACACCATAGCCATGAGCAGTGCACTGAAAATGCTAATTAATGTAGCATCGTGGGCTGTGGAATGAAGCAAAATTCATTATGTCCTGGCTCTGCCACTTAGTTCAGTTCTGGAGATTTTGTATTTTGATGTAACTGGACCTGTATATCTGGATGAACTTTGTTAAATTTGTCTGTTCAAATTTTTGTTAAATAGTCTATTCAGAGAACATTTTCACATACTTCTGTGGAGATTAATTGCCTTACAGAAGCCTCTAATTTTCTCTGGATGAAGTTGTTATTTATGGGCATTGTTAAACCCATGCTTCACTCTAACAGATCAAATTGTTTCCACATTTCATCTTTGTCCAATTCTAAGTTGCAACTTTCAGCTGATTATTATATCAGACTTGAATTTCCTGGGCTGTGCTTTGCCAAGAAGTGAGTTTGACTGGGATGTCAGAATAGAAAAAGTTCAGATATCTTTGAAAACCCAGACACCTATTTTTTATTTATATTTTAGTATAAAATTTTAATACTGTATCTAATGTACAATCTTACACTTTCTGTGGATTGATGTATTATGTAGTAAGTGATTAATAAGAGTTGACATTTGGAAACGAATAAGCTTCATTTTGTGGCTTTTTAGGATCTTCAAAACATATTTCTTTTATATGCACTAAATTTTTAACAGCAGATCTCTCATTTAGTACAAATGTTAGTTTGGTAATAGTGAACATGTGCAGTATCTGGGGAAGTCTGTAAGTTCTGCGGTATCTTTGACTACCGAAAATTGTGCAGATATGAAGAATGAAGCCACAGCATTGTAAAGGAAGACTTTCCCTTGCACTTGCCATCAAAAGCACCCTCTGAAATAAAGCAGATGCTGTGTTTCAATGGAACAAACAATTAAAAATTTGGACTGCATTCCTGTACTCCAAAGTGTTGCAAGCATGCATGTGTCCATTAATGTTTGTGAAGTTTTCTGACACTTCTCAGATGTGTCATAAAACCAAATTCTATCAAGCAAAACAATACTTTTTTTTGAGGTGGGGCTTGGATGTTGCTCGGTAAATGAGGCATGCGATTGTATTCTGAGATATGAGGCTAGCAGGAAACACAGAACAGCTGTGTTATTTATGGAGCATTGTGCATTGTGTAGACCAAATGTGAGATTTTTTCCTATGGAAATATAATGTCTAATTTTATAATAAACGACTCATTAACATAAATATATCAAAAGAAACAATGACAGTTTTTAGGATTAATTTCCTGACTTCTGATGATTTCTCTCTGCAACTCTGAAGTAAAATTTACCGTAAGTAAAATAGCTCTCTGAATACAGCCTCCTAAATAGGTGAAGCTGGTGTAACCAGTTACACTGGTTTCTTGGAGAGTTATTCAGCCCTTCACAGAACATACTCAATTATTGCTGAGATTTCACATTCCTTTGCTCTAGATAGTAATTAATTATGATTTTGCAGCTCCTTTCTAATTAAGTGATTGATGATTTCTGATATGTCAAGAGAAAATGAAACAAATGGAATTCAATTGGAAAATGAAGCTATAAAATAACCACAAAAAACACTATGTTTACCCAGGGTGTTGCACAGAAGCAAAAAGGATGGTGAAGGAGATAAGTTCTGCATTACATAGAATCCTTCTATTATTATAAAGGCAATGGTTAAAAGTTAGAACTGCAGCTAAATAAAGTCCTTGTCTTCTCATGGCTGTAACCCCAGTGTGTGTAGACGAGCTTGTTCCTCACGCCTATGATTACAGCATAATGAGTGACAAAGCATTATATGGCACAAGAGACTTGCCTGGAACCTTTCATTATTAATATCCAGGGTTTCTTTAACATTCTTTCTCCCTACCCTCCTCTTCCTTCTCCACTCTGAGACCTTAATGAGACTGCCTTTGAGTGCTAGTTGACTCTGCTCTAACGTATTTTCATTGTTAGCTTTAAAAGAAATGTTTGGAATATTTATCTATTGTGCCCAGGAGAGGAACTACATTATATGATAATGGGTGAACTCTCTTACTCTGGAAAGCAAGATTAATATCTCCCAGAGTGAGAATAGGAGGTTTTGTATATGATGAACTTTGTAAAGCAAGTAATGGGAAGCTCATGAATGCAAGAAATTCAAATGGGGCTGTATCCTAGGGAGCAAAAGAGATGCCAGCAGAGCCATTGTTGTCTTGACAATGTAAGCCTTAAAGGTAGAGGAGCAGAGGCAGTTCAGGATGTTGGACACATGTTGTGCTCTCTGTTTCTCATAACATCTTTGAGAAAGAGGTGAAGGAAAACAAAAAAGAGTAAGGGTCACAAAGACCACTGCACACACCACAGCTAGAAGGCAAGCAAAGACAGAAGTGCAAAAGGACACTGGCAGGGCACATTTTTCCTGTTTTAAGTAGAAGTGAGTAGAAGTGATGAGCAGCAGGAGTCTCATAGTTGTGGGGCAGTGATCAGCAGGAGAAATGGAACTGGCTCTAGATAGAATGGGAATCATCAGCTGGCCAGTCAAACTATTTTACAGTCTGCTGGGAGGTCTGGCCTCCTCTTTTATCTCAAGGATTTGTAAGAATAGTTTTGGAAAAAAAGATAACTGGACAGAGGTGTTGCAAAGTCTTTCCCCAGTTCTGCTGGGACTGCTTTAACTTGTTTGGTTTGGCTCTTTTTTGTTTGGGTTGGGTTTTTTTTTTTGTGGACTTGTTCTTTTGTGGATTTTATTTGTTCAGGGTTTTTATGTGTGTGTTGGGAGGTAGTATGTTGGTGTTATTTATCCTCCTCCCTCCTCCAAGGTAACCTAAAACCTTGATAGGTGATTTGAATCATGCTTTGAAAAAAGACAGGTCTAATACAACTATATCTATCTTTATTTCTATAAGCCAGCATGTTCTGAAAGCTCCTGCTGACACACAAAACTTGTGCCTAGCTTGGAGGAAATTTGATTCAAACCACTCACTTTGCTATTGAGATGATGTTATCAGTGGTTTCACAAGAAAAATTTCTTTAAATGGCTGTATAAATCTCAGAAATGGGAAAAACAGTTGCTCTGATTTGTACTTGGTATTATAGTAGATATTCTGTGAATAAAAGAGATTGCTTTACTACAGGGTAGATATCTGATCATTGACATTTAACCCAATGACTCTTGAGCCTAATAGGAGGTCACTGATGAAAACACACTTGGTAATTTCAGTTTATCTTCTTTTTGATGGAAGCTTATATCATCCAAAACAATTACATATACTGTGGTACATTCATAGATAGCATAAAGTTACATACAAAGATGACTCTGAAAATACTCCCAATTGGAAATGTCTACAGTAGCAGAAAAACTTTATCATTGTATGTCATTGGTCTAGTGTTAATGCTGGAGACCATCTGAAGGACTGGAAAACTCAGGGGATCTGTAATAGACAGCAAAGGCTCTCATCCATAACTCATAGTTTCAATCAGTTCAGGTCAGTTGCAGGAAAAAGTCATCACTTGACGCATATCTGTGGTAGTCAGCATACGATGAGCTGATGTTTTTCTTTCAGTCACATGAAACAAAACTGGCAAGCCAAAATCTGCTGGCCTCACCTAACTGAGGGTGTGAATAATCCCACCACTGCCAGAGGGATCACACAAATAAGGCAGTAGAGGTGTGGCAATAAAAATCTCTGCAATTGGAGTCAGCTGTTTTCAATGTGGGGTCTTCTTGTGGTTAATGGAGATAAGTTGCCCTCATAAATTTATCCTGAATACAGACATTAATACCAATAGTTTCCCACATGAATGCAAATTCTAGGAGTCTATCAGTTTCTAGTTATCACCAGAAACTATTGGTGGCTCCAAATATCTAGGGACCCAGGTAGTGAGGACTCAGGCTGATACATAGCCTGTAGTCTGTATTTTTAGAAATTGAAATAAAAACTTAATTTTACAAGACTGGAAGTATACTGGCAAAGTGCAGTAAGAGAGATTGATATTCTGTTGACTTTGTTAGGCCTTTTTCTGATCTGTAAAGATGGGTGTTTTTGTTATTTGATTCAAGTGGAATTGCATAGAGGGATGACTTTGTGTTCCTCTCAGCAGGAAGTAAAGGTGAGGCTTCAGTGAACTCATGTCACTTTGTATGGGAGCAAGGAATTGTACATCTCAACTGATAAATGGTGTCTGCAAGCTGATGAGGTAATTTCTTTAAGCCCTTCAACGCAGATTGCTGGTATTCACCCTCCAGTTTTAATTCTGCACAAATAAGGTGAAGAAAGATGAACAGGAAGGGAAGATCAGTGTATTGGGCTACTGATTGTGAAGGAATCAGGTATGTTTTCTGTAGGTCACTTTGACTCTTCACAGCGGCAGGTTTTCTGCTTATTAAAATGAAATAACTTGATCTGAATAGTCTTTGCTGAAGTTCTCTTGACTGCCTAACACAGTTGTAAAAGAAAAAATAACTAATAGCTGCTTTGATGACAGAAGACAGAGGTGGTACTGTAGCTAAAGATGGTGAGAATGCAACAAAGCAGAATGGGCAGCAACTTGTAAGAATGAGGCTTGTACCCAGCAGTTCCTGAGGTGTAAAACATAAAAACTGAGCTTGATAATGACAGTCCTTGCTCCCTGATGGTGCAATGGATTTCTCCTTTAACATTTAAGTGAATCAAGTGGCTGTATCAGCAGGGTGAAGTAGTTCAGCAGGATAAGAGGACAGAAAACTGTATTTTTTTAAATTTTGTATTTTTCAGATTTTTTTCCAATGGCTTACTATAGAATTGTAGAAACATAGAATAGTTAGGGTTGGAAAGGACCTTGAGATGCAGTGAATCAACTCATCCTGCAGCCACTTGATTATCTAGGGGGAGAAAAAGAAGGAAAATGAAACTGCAGCCTTTCCCACAGCAGCTTAGACCTGATTTGATGTAACTGTATTGTTAGTATTGGCCTACAGGCAATAGAACGAAGCAAAATGACTTATAAAACCCAGGTACATCCATTGCTTATGTGTATTGTATTTTACCAGATTAATTCTTTGTTTCATACACACTCAGTGTTTATCTCCAGGGAAGCACTGCGTTTCAGAGATGCTCAGGAAAACGTCTATTTTTTCACAGGTGGTTGAGTAAGCAAGAGTGTGTGTGTATGTGTGTATGTGTGTGGGTGTATGTCCACATGCATGTATGCACTCACTTAGGATAAATCTGGGGATTCTTGAATCCACTACTTTCTCCTGGTGATTGTACTATCAGAAATGTATCTTATGAAGACAAATATTGTAAAACAAAAGCCTTTTTTAATATTAACCATTATTAAACATCGATGAAATGTTTAATATATTATGAAATTATTTTTACTATTTTAAGGGTATTTTCTAATGTTTTTTTGTAAAGCTGTCTTTTCTGCATTTGATCCCATCCTCATTCTGGCAGTATCCAAAGCATTTAAGACTGCAAAAAACAAAACATTTTTCTGCATCTTCCTTCCAGGTCTTGGGGCAAGTATCTTAGGTATGTTAAGATGCTTGTTTGTGTTTTAAGTGGTTTGTGAATCTGTTTGAAGAACATATCAAAGGAAACCTGAATAAATGAAAAGCGATTTGATGTAGCAAAAAAGGATCTAATGGTTGTGATCTGTGTTTGTGTGTCTAACCAAAGAAAGAAAAACCAAAGGAAATGAGATGAAGCCAATAGCTCTCTGCTGATGTCTTCACTTGTGTATCAGTAACTTTAATAAAAAATCAAAGCTGCTATTGCATCTGTAGGAACAACTTTTGGGGGACAAAAGAAAAATTCAGAAACCAACATTTCTTTTTGGAGATGATTACAGGAAGAACAATCTCAGGTTTAAATCTCAGTACTAGTTTTTAAGCACACACCTGGGGACTTAAAGACTTCCAAGGTAACAAACATTTCTTCACATTCGGGTAATCCTACCAATTCTATCAATTAAACTTAGGAACATACAGCTCAGTAAAGATTTTTTTTTTGCAAAGATAAATAAAGGTACAGTGTTGCTTTCATCACAGTCTGAGGTGCAGAAAATTCAATCCAGGCTTGGATGTATAAGAAAAGAGACCTTCAAATTTGTTGAAAAATAATTGTTTTTACTGCAATTTGTAACTCTCCTTTCCCCCCCTTTCTATCTAGACAACCTACTGCTTTTACAATATGTTGATCCCTTCATGTGCTAGAACATAGCTGAAGAATAGAGTTATGCATATTTTCATCACAGTGCTCTGAAGAACTCTTTTAATCATATTTTGTTTGCAGGCTTAGGGAAAATTTCCATAATCTTTGTTGTTAAATTGATATTTGACAAATTGGTAATCATGGCTATCTTGATTAAAACATGATTAAAATACTCTTCAAAGTAGGGAAAAATATGTATATTTTCACAGCTTACATTGCCTATACATTTTAAGATCATTTAGCAGGAAATCGGTTTCACCTCTGGAAAAAACCTTGGTAATATACTGTATATTATTACGTATCATTATGCTTAGCTGTGTTCATTATAGGAATGGAATTCATGTCACTTAAGATACCAAAAATGTTTTCAAGTGCATGGGTCTTTTCACAGTACCGCATAGTACTAGGCAGGAAAAATTGATATGAACCTAAGAAGTATGACCTAAAGAAGTGAAAGAAACTTGTTAGTTGCAAGTTGTCCTTATGTTCACCTCTCTGTGGTTCTACAAATACTCAACTATACAAACTAGATGAGTTTCAGAAGTGAGTATAAGAGACCCAAGGGCTTTTGGAGTAGCCCTTGCCACTGAGATGAAAGATCCGGTTTTGTGTCCATAGCTTATTTTGGGAAAGTATATCCACTGCCTTTTCTGTAGCCACATCTAAATTAACAAATGAAACTGGCCTTTGATGTTGCACCATGATTCCACTCAACAACGTGTGTCTCCCCTCTTCTCATCCCATACCAAAAATCCCATAGTGACTGTGTTTGAAATGAAGTCCACAGCCCTGCTCTCCCACAAAACAGACATGATCATTGCTCAGGAGAGCTAAGATCTTGTTTATGGTGAGGGTTGCAGAGCACTGGATCAGGCTGCCCAGGGAGGTTGTGGAGCCTCCCTCTCTGAAGACATTCAAAACCTGCCTGAATGTGTTTCTGTACAACCTGATTTAGGTGGCCTTGCCTTGGCAGGGGGGTTGGACTAGATGATCTCCAGATGCCCCTTCCAACGATAAAGACACTGTGATTCTGTGAACTCTGCTTGGGATAGATCAAACTTGTGATTTTGATGATTTATTGTTGACAAGGCTCAGCCATGTGCTCTGGCTTCATTAGCTGTCATCCTTCTGACCATCGGTTTTGCCCTGGACCACCTACCAGTTTTTGGGTTCCTGGGTATATTTTTTGAGCCAGCCACACAGTACTCTATTTGGCTGGATTATCAAAGACAGGTAAGAGATGGGGAATATGTGTTTAAAAAAAAAAGAGAATCTCTTAAATTGGGAAACTGAAGGAAGTCCTAGGAAATTGCAGGAAAAAAAAATAATCAACTCAACTGAAAATAGGTTAGCAAACTAGACATTGAATTTCCATGTGAACTAAACTATCAGCAACAATGAAAGCTCTGTGCTCATATTTATAAACTATGCCCTTATGCACAGTATTCTGTACGGAAGATACTGTATCAGTCACATTGTAAAAGACCTAGATCAACTTAAAAAAATAAAACCCAATAGAATGATTACAGCCGCTGTATAGAATGACAAGTATTATCAACAAAAATTAATCAGGCGCATCTTTTAGTGAACTCAATTAATAATGTGCAACAACAGGGTCTCTTTTCTTAAGATGAAAATTAATTAGTGGAGGGAAGGTCACTTGGAGATGCTGACATCACTCATCAGAATGCTCTGGCAGCTCTAATTATTTGTCTTCCAGGCTTGGGTGATCAGAAATTATTGCAATACCTGAGCAACATTTTGAAAAAGCTTTGTGCATGGCTCTTTTAATTAGACCTGGTATTTGATTAATGCAGTGGAAGCATTCAGATCAGCCTCTTATCATTGACTGACTTAGAAGTTTTAGGGAATTACACTGTGCGAGACAGGGTCACTACAGTAGATTTTTAATTCAGACCTGAAAAACATCAGCTTTAACCATTTAAATGAACATATATGTCTTTTCTCTCTTTTACTTTATCATTACCTAGAATGAAATTACATATTTTTCAGCATCAAATGAGGTAAACTGCACACTGTGTGAAAATACAATTCATGTATGCATAATAATGCATGATTTACATTTATATATATAAATTTTAAAGCACCTGCTAAATTTGTGGAAGCTGGATTTATATAAGATTATAGCAAAGCAGAACATTGAGCTACAATGTGTAATCTATATTGCATTGACTTTTTATTTATTTTGGTTTTATTTATATATAGAAATATACACACTTGTGTGGATGCATAAATATGTAAGAATGATTTCCAGTTAGAGCTGTGTGAATAATTTAGAACAATTTTCAAAGTCTTTGAGACCAGGCACGGGCTCTTGTCCTGCTGAGCCTATCTGGTGGTACAGGTCATACAAGCAAGGGAGTAGTAGGCAAACACAAAGAATGTGAATATTATTAAATTCAATAAACAGAATAAGAAAAAGTATTACACAGTAAGAATAAGAATGGTAAGTGGCAAAAATAAAATTTATCAAATATCACAATTTAACAATAAAATGCCACCATGGGCACTTAGGGATCACAAACACCATTAGTAGATGGCAGATTTCCACCTTCTGTACCTCTGAAGACCTGCCAGTTACTCTGGAAATGGAACTTGCTTTTTCATCCATGGCTTCTCTCTAGCCAACAGACCTAATTATTCTGAAGTGTTCCTTGAGCAAATCTGAGCTTCTAATATAACTGACTGTGTAAGTACTCAGAATGTGCAAAATAGGTTGCATATTGTTAGAACTTGTTCTTTTTCCTAATCAGTGTTGATTAGGAATAAAGTTTAAATGTAAATACAGTATACCATTGAAATATAGAATACCACTTCATAGGCAAGCAAGAAAACAAATCAGTAGAATATTTTCTCTTTGTTTTTAAAGGAAAATAAACTCTCAAATGAGCACAGTTCTGTGGAATTTAATGTAATTGTTCTGGCTGGAAACTAGATTTGGCCCATTATGTTACATTTTCTCTCTGATTTCCTCCCAGCATGGTTTTATTATGACATGGCTTTAAATCATAAACTTATTCACTCTAAGAGACTATAAAATAGAGTAATCAATTTTTATTTTTTATGTATTTGGTTATTTACAGCTTCATTGTCCAGCTAGGGAATATACAGCACTGATATACCACCACTGACTTCAGTAGAATTATACACTTTTATATTGAGGCTGGATTTGGCAATAACAGCTAAAAATGAACATATCCAGAAAAGATAATAAATTGCAATTTCTCATAAAACTCTGGGAAATAAATAGCTTGGAATCTCCTATTACTTAAAGTTCTAAATAAATAAAAAAAGAATATTGTACTGTATCAGGTGCAGTGTGTTAGTATCACCCATACAGTCAGGGGTCTAGAAATTACTTCCTGGGTAGAAGGGGTCATATCTTGAAATAAAAAACTATTCTTTCAGAATAATTCTAAGAACAGTCAAGACCACAGAGGATAGTTTACCTTGAAGTTTATGCTGTGGTAAGTCTGTTTCATTTCACTTGCAAGCTGAGATGGCTTTCAGGATGAAGGGGTGTGTTTCTGTTGCTGGGACCTGCAAAATGTTCCAAACATTGATTTCTCGTTGTCCACCAAAGCTATTGTCATAAAGCAAGTATAATACTTCTCTGCAACAAGGCTATACTAAAGAATAGTTTTTAGTGAGATTTTAATTTTTTTGTAGTAAAAATTTAGTATTTAAATAAATTCCCCTGCTACTAAATGAATACGTATTGAAAACATCAAGATTTTCAGATCCAGCTAGTGCTCTGAAATTTACTTTCTATGAGGGAAGAAGCTCTTTCTGATAACTTTATTTATGTTTACAATGTATACAAATTGGGAACAGCTGTTTGGCTTTTTAGACAATGCCCTGGAAAAGTTCAGAAACACTTGTGAGGCAAATCTTGGAAGATTTCATATTAAATGGTGCAAAACATTCCTTTATTTACATCAGAGTGTATGTAAAAAGATGCTAAGATATGTTAAATGTTACTTTTGACAGAATAGAGCAGAGCAAAGAAAAATGTGACAAAGGAATAAAAGCTAATTTCTCCCCAGTTCTAATTTTGGGTAATTTAAGATTATCTTTCACAGCACTGCACCAGCTACTAAGGAGAAAAATGACTGCTACTGCTGCACCCAGGACAATAACCTAGCTTACCTGAATATCATTGCTTTGACATTTTACTATCCGACTAATTTTAAGTTACTGTAGTTCTCCAAGTAGTGTACAGTCACAGCTGTTTTTCTGAAACATGTTTCAAATTTATGGGTAGAATTCATCACACACAGTAGGGGCATGATTTAGTTGCTTGCTCAGAGGAGTCTAACATCATGTGAGAGCCTGTGTGATATCTCCTCCACTCCAGCTGCTGTTTCTGCAGGTCATCACACCTCTACCACAAGTCTTGGCCCAGGCAGATGCAGAAATAAAGGGTAACCTCCCTCAAATGGTATTAGGTTTCTATGCTAAAAGAACCCAGTTACCCTCTAGTTGTCCGGGATAACAAATTCAGCGTCTTAAGATGGACAGGTCTAGCCTATGTGACCATCTATAGCATATTTAGGTAGGACACCTAGGTCCATCCTAAGGTAAGTGAATGTGTCTTTCCCTTGAAGTGACTCTCATCAATGACTTCAGAGCTCAGTTTAGATCCCTGTTAGTTAGCTGTTACATGACATAAATTCCACACCAATATCTATCTGTTATTTTACTGTAACAGAGATCTTAATTTGAAAAGAATGAAAATTCACAAATAAATGCTGGAAATATACCAAATTCCAACACCAGTCAACATGTCGGAATAAATCAATGATGGAAATCTCTTTGAGCTGTACGCAGAAGAAAGTCAGGTTCCTGAAAACTCAGATTTCATGGCAGTTCTATTTAGCAGTGGTTTCCAGTCATTTTATGTTTAGAAATACATTGAATGTCTTTATTCATTTGTAGCTCTCTTATTAATTTTTCTTTATCACTTATCACTAAGAAACTCCTACGACTACATAGCTAAATATGTCAATTTACTTAGGTAAATTCTGGGATAACATTAATCTAATTTACAACTGTAAACTAGAGAACAGACTTTAATCTCAATAATGTGGAGAACTTCATAGGCACATGCCAACAAAAAATAAATGTAGGAAAGTGAACAAGTCAAACACTTAAGTTCATTTTACAATCATTAGTTGCAAGTTTTTCCCCCATGCTTCATTGTTCATGAATAGATAAATATAATAGAAAATCATACGTGTTGATTTTTTAATGAAAAATAGTTATGTACAAAATATTGTTGCTTCCAGATTTTAAATGTTATAGTTGCTTTTGACACACGTTTATGTGAATGCACCTTCTGATGGTTTCTTGAAGTAAATCTATGAAATTTTTTAAAGGACTGGCTTTGCTCATTGTTTAAAATGAGTTCCTTTGTACCAGATGCCTCGTGTAATTTATGTTAATGTTAATTAACAATATTTGAAGCAAATCATGATAAATAGATGCCCCCCAAACATTATGCATCTAGTTGTCTAAGTAATCTGATGAGTAACGAATCAAATTAGCACAAGCTTTGCCAGTGTTGAGACATAGGTCTTTATTAGAAAAAGTATACATCATTTCAGCTGTGATATTTCATATGTTTATTATTTTGATCAAACCTGAATCACAGAATTACTTTAAAGAATTTTACTGCCTTTGGAAACCCTATTTGTCTCTGATTCTGGAGGATAAGCTTTATTTCTCCTTCTTGCAAACACAAGATTAAATTACTCTGCATTTAAAAGTTAATGCAAAGTAGTTTGTTTTATAACCACCCTCTGTTAAAATGCCCTCAGCTTTCACAATAACAGTAACCCAGATTTTACCGTCTATTTTTAAAACACACAGAAGTCTCTTCTTGAACTGCTTTAGCAGCAAAACCATATTATGAAGCTAAATGTTTAAGTTTTTCAATTTTGACCTCCACACCAAATGCTAACTGATGGAACGCACACATATATGTAAGTTGTGTCAGTATTGTATTTCATAGCAATTAAATAAATATTACACCCATTCCTACCACCCTTTGTTTAGCTATATGGGGCTCAGCTGTGTTGCTTCTAACCCTAACTACATCACTTCAAATTACCAGTAAATTAACAGAGTAACACTTTCAACCTCAGAGCAGATTTGATCCAAATAGTCTTTAAATGCCATTTCTGTTCCTATTAACCTAAAGATCGGCATAGCAGATATTTTCGTAAGGCTGCCCAGAAATACAGGGCATTAATGGCTAAGTTGTGACAGCACTTTTCATGATGATTTATGATTCAGTGTTTAACTTGATTACTCCACTGCTGACTCTGAATACTATTTCAATTAGTGCACAGAAGGTCACATCACAAATATTCCTCTATAATCTATTCCTATTAACACTAATACACAGAGTAACCAAATCTTTTCACCCTTGTTGATTCAAACCATCCATAGCACTAACTGCAGGCTTGTTTACCAGTTTACTGCTCTGGACACATCCGAAATGATAATTTTCAGTCCTTTGAGTATCATTAATAGCTGTACCATGACATCCTGAATAAAGCATTCCTCTGCTGCTGTGTGTGCATTGATAATTATCAAAGGCTCAGATATTTTAAATGAAAGGTACACTTTCAAAAAGAATCTCCATCTAAATCATTATTTCACAGCTAAACATGAAGTGGAAAATAACAAGTGGCAATAGTTAAGAAACAACGGGAGAGGTGAATAAGTAGAATTCAGGGTGATGTACAAAGCTAAAACACCGGGAGTAGGAGGCTCTGTAAAGATGGGATTTGGGAGTCGTGTTTTGCATGATAGGTGTCTTGCACATTCTTGCATACACTTGCATTCTGGTGTTGAGAGCAGTAAATGAGAAGCAATTTAAGCTTCAAAACCTAAAAAGGAAGTATGAAAAAGCTAGTAAACTCAGCCAGAAACCTTGACTGTCCTGATCCTGTTCATACCTGCCTTCTGCCTAAGAGTCCTTAAGAAATACTTTAGTGCCTCAGGCTTCGGTAGGAGTAGTCTGAGTTTGTCCAGTTCTGGTTCTGGCTGCCTCACTTTTGTCAGGTTGGACAGTCGTTATCTACTTCATGTTTAACTTTTATTGCAATCACTAAATATCATCTTTCTCTTTCCACCTTCTCCCAAGGACATACATCAGTGGACATTTTTAACAGGCAGTCTCTACCAAAACCATAGTAAAGCTGCCACCTCATGTTCTTTTGAAAATGTAGCCAGTGCCTTTGGGGTTATTATTTTAATAGCTCAGGGCTTAAAGCACTCAACTAGACAATGGGAAATTAAAGTGCAAACCCACAGGGAATGCAATAAATGCCCCCTCCCCCTCAAACTTCAGCCATCCATGTTACATCTCTTTTCTGAATTAGCTCCCCTAGTTCCCCTCATAGCCAAGGAGCAAAGAGACTGTGAGGACAATCCATGCCATGCTAAAATAATTCCCAAGTATTCAGGGTCACTTGAGGTTCCTAGAGGTGTCCTACTGAGGCCTCTGTCTACCACTTTAGTAGGGTGCAGGTGTCCTGTGATCTCTACGCTACTTCTGCTAGCCCTGTATGCCTCGGATCCTCTGAGGTTCTTGAATTGGTAATGGACACTCGTGTTTAGGCAGTTGAATCCCACTTCAGATTCCTAGCTTTTGGCTGCTGCAGGTTAAGCGAGATGAAGGTCGGCATTACCTAAACAATAACATTTTTTACTGAGCAGAAAAGGCAACAGAATTCCCATGGGTGGGGCATCGAATGAGCAATAGAGTGAGACTACTTCCCAGCTCTTGTTCTGCAGACCATTTCTGCATTTAATACAAGTCAAGATCACGTTACTGTCAAGTAGGACTAGAAACCTTCATGGAAATAACCTGGATTTTTAGCCTTTTAAGTGTTTGAAAAATACAAATCTTATTAATGTTGTTTTGAAAAATATATTCACAGTCTTATTTCTTGAAGAAAAAAATTTCTGGGTCTGTGGACGGGAAATGCTTTCAGTTGTCTGACTTTAGTGGATGTGACTGCATTAATGTTTTAATTCAGATCAGGAATAAACTTTTAAAGTCAGTATCCAAATTGTTCCCACTTTCCATGTTGTGGTTGGTATTGCAGAGCAGTTTTAGAGTCCATGAAATGGATTCTTTTTTGAATTAAGCTAGCACAAAAGATGTGATCTCGCAGTCATCAAATGAGACCCAGCTGCTAATTTATGTTAATCTTGTGGACTGGATTAGAACAAGTCCAAAGTAAAATTCCCCCAAATATTTCTGTGTACGTTAGGTTCTTAGTACCAGCTTTTTTGCTCTAAAGACATTGTTTGTAGGACAAAACAAGTGTGTCTTCAGCCATTAAAGAGGCAAAGTTAAAACTGGAAGTTAGTAATGAATATTTGATTTGCAAGCACTGTATACACCTGGAAGATAATAAGAATGTTTTGAAATCAAATTAAATTACTTCATTATTACATTTATTTTTTATGCATAAGCTTCTCATTTATTTACCCCCCCCCCCCCCCTCCTAAATATTGCATTCACAGCTAGCTTACACAAATCTGTTGCTAATTTGCACACAGATGTCACTCTCTGCAGGACATAAAAACAAAGCAGAGATAGCCAGCAGTACTATTTGTTGTGGCATCATACTTACAGAAGCAGCCTGGCTTTCATGTGTGTTTTTTATAAAACAAAAGCAAGCTCTCTAGACAGAAAATGCACAAAGCTCTGATGTGCTGTTCACATATATTTATGTAGATATCTATTTATTGGCTGTGGCACATGTGCTCTTTTTGAAAACATAGAATTGCTGAAAATTGAGGTGCTGGAATTGTTTTTAGAACAATGATACTGTTTCCCACTGTGTTGCAAAATGTGCCCGACTACAATTTTGGACAATCTTTTTCAAGGGAATAAAATGTTGACTTTTCCTTTTCCAAGTTTTATCATGCTGAAACTTTCCGCAGACATTCTAAAATGAACCACAGTGACAATCTCTTTTCTCACATGCCTGATATGAACTGGATTGAAATCTAGTAGTTTACATGGAAATCTGAGAGTAGCAAGACAAGAATTTGCTTTCAAGAATTACTGTTTGGGAATAGATGTGTAGTGGTCACTTCAGGCAGAGGTTTAGAACAGTCATCTACTGACATACACCTCTGGCAAACTGCAAGTAAGGTTACATGGATTTATTGAAGTCCATTAATCTACAAGTAACCTGTATAAATAGCCCAAACTTCTAGCATCTAAGGATGCAGAAGTGCAAAATCGTATTAATTACTATGTAGAATAACATTCCTTGTCTCCATCATAAGAATTTTGCCTTTACTGTGATCAGTATGAAAAAGTACATAATTTTTGTACTTCATCCCTGTTATTTGGGGTTACAGCAGAACACAGGACACTTGGAGAAGTATTAAAGCAACAGTGTGCCTCAAGAAATGCAAAAGCTGTAAGAGTAAAGCTCTGCTGTTGTGTAAGAGTTTTCCCTTTACTGAGTTCAAGTAAATAGGAATATATGAAATGATGTTGCAACTCAAATATCACATCATTATTACATTTTAGTTTTAGAATACAGTTCACTAGGCTTACAGATAACAGGGCCTTGGATTTGGGAGGAAGCCACGAGCAGGTAGAGTTGACCATTCATGACCTGATTTGCAGGCATTAAAGCATATCCGGTAATAATGTTGCTTATGAAGTGTCACACAACATACAGTGTTGTAAATTTAAATTGTATTTTTAATTTCTGTCCGTGTTGGTAAAATATGAATTCAAGGACTAGTAAGGGTTTCTGTAGATACTTCGTGACATGAGAATTTCATTTATTCTTCTATATTAACCTTTTTTTTTTGGTGATAAATATAAAGAGATGCCAGTAACAAAAAGTCCTTTACATCTTTGGTACCCTCTGTGAACTCCGTTATTATTCAAAATCCTCTTTTTTTTTTGTTGTATGAAATGTCAAAGTGATATGAAAAAGGAACAACTTCTACCTAAAAAAAAAAAACAGGATAATTGCAATTAAATGACAGGACTTGATTTCCTAAAATAATTACTACAGTAAGTCTCAAATACAATGGAAAAAACACCCCAAGCAACTAAAGAAACCAACATTCAGTTATTTCTTGCTCAGTGTGGATTCTAAAATGTCTTTAGACAATTCAGCATTATGTGTCATAGGTACCCAAAAGACATATTTGCAAGTACATCTATGGGAATGGAACTGGTGTTTACTGGGATAAAGCAAGCCTCATTACTTCTGTGTGGATTCTAAGTGAATGTGGGACAACTCCTGATATATGTAACAAAACAGGCTCGTCTTTTTAACTTGTATTTAACATCAGAAGTCATCCTTATGGAAGATCATATTATTTTTTTAACAAATGCACCAACATTTTTCAGATATCAAAAGTGGTATGAATCAATGCAGAAGACAAGGAATGAAAACTAAAGAAGGGCAGGCTAGAGGAAACATGTGCAGAGTTGGACAAAGGAAAGGAGAGTTTGATAGGAACATACAGAGGGAGAGTACTGGCAAGGGTGAAGCAAGAGAGAAGCTGTGTGTGGACATCGTTGAGGGCATGGAAGGAATGCCTGTAAGCACCAAAGGCTGCTTCTCTCTAGAGCCTGAAAAAGAGTAGCTGAGTTGCAGCATCCCACGGATGTACGGAAAAAGGCTGCACAACTGAAAACAGGCATCTCGCTCTCACTGGAGTCTTGTTCACAAAGAAGAAGACTGTTTTCACTCTTCATGGTTTTGTATGAGGTGTTTTCTAATTCCTTTTTCTTTTTCGTTATTTTAATTTTTAATTGAGAAATTGCATGCTTAAGCTATGACAAATTTGGAGCTTTTTTTTTTAGTCTACAACCTATGCACAAAGAAATGTGATAGTTTTCACAGATATAATAACTTCCAAAATTAATACTGTTGAGTCCAAGAGATGTAGAATTTGCAAGTGACATTAACAGCTATTTAGAAATTTGCTTTCCTTTAATATTTGATCTTACACAAATCTATTGATTGGTGGATGGCATCAGGAGGAAAACTTTGGGAACTGAAGATATGCAAACTATTTTAATGACCCTCAGCAAGGGTGCTGAATTAAGGTTGCACAGGTACCTTGCCATTCCTTAAATGTTACATGAATCTTCAGGAATTAATTTTTCAGTGACCCACTTTTTGTAGGCAATTATCCTTTCTGGGTTTTTTCCTAGTGCAGGGAATATCTCAGCTAAGAATTTCATCTTGAGATTTGGCGTGTCTGTTTCCAGTCATCACTACAATGGATAGCATAAAAATCGGTTTTGGAAATTGCTGACTTTATCAACTATTATATATTCAATCGCTTTAACTTTCAAACAAAGAACCACAATATTTTTACTTATCTGGGTTTTGTTGCTCATAACTGAAAGCAAATAAATGCATAAAGCAGAAAACAGGGGAAAACTTCCTTCTACAACATGAAAATCATCTTTGCCAACAACTTGATTATGTCCTAGGGACATGCAGCGATGGAATTAAAAGGAAAGATCCTCTATCAGCTCCTTTTTGTTTGTGTATTGTTTGTCACTGGATCCGTTTATTAGCCTGGAGATAATGTGACAGTTGACTCTAGCAGTAACACAGCACTCATTAGTAAGCTTGACAGGGAGGTGCCAGCAGCTACTTGAGATTATATTTTATCAATCTTCATGGCTCATTTCAGAAGCTCCCTACACTGTGATCTACTCCCAGTGCTCACTGGGACAGGGACAAGCAACCGCAAGTACTTCTAAGAATGGGGAACTTGAAGTTCTTTGTGATGAGATAATCTCATTTTAGTCAAAAACTGTAGTGCTGACCTAGCAATTGTGGAACTTCTACCTGACAGAGTCGATGTCAAAATTAGATGGCTGCTATAGAGTTTTTAATGTAAATTTTCTAACATTTCTATACCCCTTAAGATAGTTATTTGCAGAATTCACTCTAAAATAAAAATGGAAAAGATGGGTACAAACATTAATGCCACTCGAAACTGTCATCAATCAAAAGAAGAAGTGACAATACTTTACAGATTTTGATCTTTGCTCTCTCCTGACTTTCTTTCATCATATTTTTGGTAGATTATGATAATTTAGGAGTAATTTAAAGCTTTTTTTTTTTATTTTAAGATGCTATTGATTTGTAGCACTGTGATTCATCACAGTGGTGCCAATCCCCAAATTAAAAGATTTTGAATCATTACTTCTGTAGAAACTGTGGTAAATAATGTGAGATAAAATAGAAATTAAAAAAAAAAATCAGTAGTTTCGCTTTCCTCTCTGTATGTTGAGCTTTTCAGAGGCATTAGGAACATGTTTTCAGTGCTCAGGAAAAGATAGTGACATATTCATAAAATACACACAAACTAAGTTTCTAATTAATTTACACTATTCATGAGTGAGTACTTCGGGTAAAAAATAAACTGTTATGATAAAATCATGACACTTGGCAAAACTGGTGCTTGTTGTGTGTCGTGGTGAAATAAATACTACGTGTTGATATAGTTTGCTACTCCTCATGTTAGTAATATCCCCTCCATTACCAGCCGGGGAAACAGAACGTCAGCTTTTGTCATGCAAGAAGAAATGTTTTAATCTGTTTAGGAGGCTGGTGCAGTATGAATTACTGAGATACCATATGTCCTCTGAAACACATGGCAAATTCATCTTGCCTGAAGAATAGCAAGAAAAAACATTTGGCTGTGTGGTTTGAAAGGGGGCATTCAAAAAAAAACAACAAAAATTACTATATGCTTGTATATCATCTTTAACAATAAATTTCATATACTGTTAAGAATAACATTAAAAAAGTAAAGAACATGTATAGAACAGTCTGTCTTCACCCAAAAACTTTTCATGCACTTATATAATCTTGAGATTTCCTTTTTCCCACATATTTGAGTATTTTATTAATACATGGGTTTCTTATAACTGCTAGTCAAGCACTTTCTCGAAAAGGATTGTGTCATCTCTGTCCTGGACAACGGTTAAACACAGATTCCTATAATAAAAAAAAAAAAAAAGAAAAATGCCTCAGCTCAATCAGACTCACTGAATAAAGACAGCAGATACTGAAAGTGATATAACTCAGGGACTTGAGTAAAAGAGGGAGATCTGAAGATTACAGATCAGGGAAAGAAAGATACAAGGCTGGCTGCTTGTTTGGGGAGCATGAGTGCATGTAGGAGAAGATTTTGAAAACTAAAGAAAGAGGCATTCTTTCATCAATGAATGCTGAATTCTGACTACAATTTGAAGGATAATAAATGCAGTATTCCCTATGGTATCTAAAACTATACTCTTTGAACTGGTTATGCTCTTTTTGTATTGATAATTCATTCACCTGTTGATACTAGTACATATTTCGGTTTGAGATTCCATAAATATCTGTAACCTGAATTTTAGCTTTCAAAGCTAGAAATCAACACATGAATTAATTCTCTCAACAATATCATCATTGAAGTAATGTCATGCCTGTAGCAGAAAACCATCAAAACAAGAAAATTCACTGCTAGGGCTGCACCATGCCATATGTCCTCTAATACCTAATTACAACAGGGGCACAAAAAACCAAGTCATTAAACTTGCACCCTATTGTGCATAGGTATTAGAGGACATATGGTGCATTTCAAATGAAAGTATGATATTCCATGAATTTCTTTTATTTGTGGAATTGTTTTTAAAATGGGAAACTTTTGTTGCTATTTTGGCTTTCTAGGAAAATTGCCAATGTTACAGCTTTTAGTAAAAATTATTATAAATCCCCAAACCCTCAAATCTCTGAAACTCACAATGGCTATTTACATTAAATATGCATTAATTTTATTGTAGATGTATATAGTTTTCTATATTCAAAACTTCTGACAAGATTTTTCACAATTTAAATAAACTGAGTTGACACAGGGTAGGAGCAAAGGTTCCTTTAGGAAACTTGGTTAAAGGATAGCAAAGGACATGCCTTACTAACCCCTTTTCAGAATAGAGATAAATTCATACTGAAGTATAACATGGCTAGTTGGTTGGACCAGTTTTATTGAACATCTTCATCAATGATTGGAGAAGGAGCTAGGCTAAACAATCTCTAAATTTCTAAATGATACCCTTTTGAATAAAATGTTACACTAATGATAAGGAACTCCAGAACAACTTAAAAAATCTAAGTCAGTGGCAAAAACATGACAAATGTTGTTCAAGGCAGATAAATATAAAGTGTCTAGTAAAAAAAGAATCTAAAGACATCTAAACTATGTCTTTATGATCCTGACCATAGACCTAGAAGTTATAGCTATAGGAAAAGTAAATTCTTGAAGTCATCAGCTTGGTGGGAAGAGGATTTCCAAAAAGAAGCTTACAAAATAGTCATAATCAAAAAAGAAAAGAAGGGAAAAACAGAAGCTCTCATTTTCCTACTGTGTAAGATTCTGTGGCTCAACATCTTGAGTACTGGAGGTAATTCTGGCCTCTCCATGGAGGACGTACCAGATTTTAGAATATAGAGAATTAGGAGACAGAGTAGCTGATTTACGAGGAGAGATTTGAAAGGCTTGAGTTTTTCAGTTTGTAGAAGAGAAGATTGAGAGTGATACAGCTGAGATTCACAAAATCATTGCAGTGGATAGAGTGAAAGTTGGTTAATTAAGTTTATGCATAGCTGAACTTTCTGCTTTCAGATAGTCCCACAATTAGAATGTATCAGAAGTATTGTAAGACAGGATTTCAAAGTGTGATTTCAACTTTAAAGATCCCTTGAAAGAGAATGGCAGCTTAAATGCCAGGCTTGAGGAGTTTCCTATTATTACTGTTGTTATTTTAATTTTTCTTTTTATTCTGAATTTTCTTCTTATTTCTCAGTTGCAAAATTCTTACTTGCTGTCCACTATGAAGATTTCAGTTCTTCATTAAATGCAGACAGAGTAGTCAGTGTTAAACAAAACATAGAAATTAATACAGTCCTTTATGGTTCACAGTAGCAGAATATGAACTAATCTAGGTAATGCTGTAGTTGACACTGGACAATTCTTCAGTGCAACACTCAGAAACTTATTGGGCAGCTATGTAGAACTCAGAACTGGCAGAAACTCCAGATATGGTCTGAAGGCCTTGTTTATATATATTAACACCCCCGAAGTATTTTGTGATATTTGTATACTTTCTGTTTTCACTTTCCCTTTTTTTAAACAGCTTTATAGGCATGAAACCACTTATCTTCCTTTTGTTTTTTTTTTAAAGGGTCCCTTGGACAAATATCAATTTTCTCTCTTGATGCAACTCTTTCTATAGTTTCTGTACATGTGCAAGAAAGGATATATTTACTTTCCATGTCAGAATATCCTTATCACAGATTTTATTAGTGTAGAAGAAAAGGAAAATGGAAACCAATTATGTTCAAGTAGCATTGAAGTACAATGTAATAAAGCAAAAATATTGCTATTAAAATGGACTAACTCCTGTATTAACCTAGTGTTTGATTCAGGTTCTGTTTACAAAGTGTTTTTTTTCTCTGTCATGCCTGCCTGCAGACATTTGAGATATACAGAACAGTAATATGAACTTTATGAAATGTCAGTAGTTGCTGTGCCTTTACACAAACTTGTTGTTTTAAACAAAAAAGCCTTCTTAGATTTCCCACTCACACATATGAAATAGGTAAAGAGATTAGCCCACATTAAGGTCCAGTGGCTTGCAAAATTAAAACTGTTAGAGCAGAAAAAATCCCTGATCAGATATTTTAAAATCTGAAAGATAAGATCAACAATGGGCTACCAATAAATTTCAGAGGTTTGGAATAAATCATTTTATACCCCAGGATTTTTAATGTTAAAAGAATATCTCAGAAATCAGTAAATATCTAGCAGCAGTATATTAAAAATATTACTTAGCTACATAATCTGGTCCATTAAATTAAAGCTCCTTGAGGTTTTCATAATAACTGACCTATCTCCAAAAGTTTTCCACCATTACCATTGTTTCAAAATAATATGCTAAATGAAGGCACATGTACATGTGTACCAGCAGCACTTACATTATAGATGTCAATATTGCTACTTTTCATTAATGTCATGGCGGATGCACAGAAAAAGAAAAGTGACTGCACTGAAAGCATTGTGACAAGCAAGTATCTGTAAATGTAAAAATATGAGGTTTTTAAGTACAGGAAATTCACTTGTAGTCTCAGAATTAAAAAGTTTGCATTTCGAGTATACATGTTCTTACAAATAGGACCTCCAATTATCCTGCTTTATCCTAGATTACTAGACTGATGGTGATATTCTTTAACAGAATCATGATTTTAATTTTAATTTTTATTCATGCTTTTTTTTGTGATATTAGTCATGCCATTGTCAAACAAATTTCTACTTGTTATTGGTTTTCATATGGTTGGTTGCTACTAACCCATAAAATTAAGACCATATGAGAAGAGGTAACACTGTAAGTAAAGTGAATGGTACTGTTGTAGCAAAGAGAAACATCCTGAGAAAATGTAAATTACCAAAGAGATGGAAATTATTCACATGGGAAAGTTTTCTTTGTTTTTATGATATTTTCATTGCACACCAATTAAATGTCAAATTAAAAAAAAACAAACCAACAATCATATCCTGTCAAGCACATTATGATCTTAGATAAAACATATTAATCTGATGTTGGAGATGACAATGCCCTGATAGAGAGATAGTCCTTGACAGCTACGTTGCAAAACTTTTGACAGTGTTTAAAAAAATCAGCAGCATACAGCTTAAATTTTAAGCAGAAGAATGGTTATTATAACAAATAACTTAATAAAAACTTAGAAAAACATAAGTTTATCTAGTACTGTTGTGGGTAAAATGCCAAAAACAAGTTTACTGTGTCTATTATTTTTATCTTTGACTGCTTGAAAATGCAGTTGGGAAAACAAAGCTGTCTGAAATCAAAGAGTACACAGACTTTCAACTATTCAAATACTGTTCATCCTCTAGCTCATCTGTGACAAATCTTGGATTTTTGTGTGTGTAGGAAGTAGTGGTTTGTAATTATTTTGTTTTCAGGGGTTGCTCAGGTCTTTTTCCTTTTTGCAATTCACAGCCATAAAATGATATTTTAATGTTTAGAAACTGCATTTTGGAAACTTTTTAGCTTTAGTCTTAGCCTTAAAATAGAGACTATAAATGATTGATCTATACTTTGTAAGAGAAATAACTCAAGCTTGAGATAGGTTCCAGCCAACATTTAAAAAAAATATGCTGATTTATGGGGTGGATAATTCAAATTGCCTTTAAAGTGTCTGTTTTACATGAAATATTCTGAGACATGCATTAACCTTTGAAATGTTTCAGACTGTTGGCCAGAATCACAAGTAACCTTTGACAACAGTGGTAGGGTTTTTTTTGAACACCATTACATTCTCACAGCGCAAACACTACAACAAAACTTTTTTCTTAACAGTGTCATGTTATCTGCTTTGAAGCTTTATTTGGTATCTGTTTAGATATCTAAACCCTTTGTTGGATGAACTGTGTGCTCTATATGAGCTGGAACAAAGCTGCTCAGGAAACCAACAAAAAGCTGTCATGCTAACCTGTCAGTTAGCTAACCTTTGCAGAGGAATCGCCCAAAGTGCTATTCGAGAGGGTAAGGAGGGGGTATCAGCTGTGACACTAAAATCCGTAAGAAACTGGGCTTGTTTAGCTCTGGTACTCTCAAACCTGTGTACAAAAGTATTAATGAACCTGTTATGTATGAAAGTGTGCATATGTATATCCCTTCAGTTAGATGAAAGCAAGTATTCTTTCTTCCTAAATATATGGTAGGAAGAATGCGTTGGACACTGCGTATATGGCTAAAGACAGGTTTGCTTTGCAGAGCTAGCAGTCCTGTGGCTACAACACTGTTACAAGTAAACATGGATTCAATGCTAAATTTTAAAAAAGTTATATTTCTAATTGTTTGCTAGAGATCTCATATTGCACTTCCTTTACTGTTCTTTCCAACTCTACAACAACCACATAACTTTATATAGCAAGATTTACTGTCTCTCAAGTCAGATTTCTGAGTGTTCCTGCTTCCATAAAATACTGTGTCTACAGCTGCACTGTGGGGAAGAAAGCTAAAAGGCAGAGAGGAGCTTCTATCTCTATTATGTTTCTCTCTGTTTTAAAAATATCCAGGTAAGTAGTATCACATAATTCTTAGCCACTGAGCTGTTTAACATAAAATTTCACCATTTTATGTCTAGCAATGGGCATCTAAGTTGAGCAGTCATGAAGAAAAGTGGCTGCACCATTATAGGATGTTTTGTAACGAGCATTCTTCAAGACTTTGTTAGGGTTATTGTGTTACTTTGCTTATTTACCAGTTATATGTGTTTGATTTACTGCATAGTGTCTATTATTTACTGCTTTCATTTTTCCTTTGGGGAAAAAAGCCCCTCTCCCTATTTGCAACTTTTTAGCCTTTGTCATCTGTAACCTACTTAGAGAGTCTGAGCAGCCATGTGCTGTTAAACTAACAGATCAATTAAGTTAAGGATTTTTAATATATCCCCATTTTTTACACCATCTCAAAAATAATGTAGGGCTTCTATAACTTACTTAACTAAATCTCAAGCTCCTAAAATGCATGTCATCTGGACCAGAACTGAAGAACCATCAGTCATTTAAAGAAATGTACTTCCTTCCTATTAATGTTCTTCTGTTACAGACTCTGGCCCAAACATACCAAGATGTTAAAAGAAATGTAATTAGAGAATGTTCCAAGTATTATCTGTATTTTAGATTGCTTCTGTTTGATAAAAATAAATTTGAGAACAAACTTTGCTGAAAAAAGGTCTAAAACCACTAGTTTGTAAATTAAAACCTTCCTATACAAAGTACTAGTTATTCTAACAGGACATCGGCTCCATTGTGCGCATTACACTTGGGCACAGTGTGAAACTACTCAAAGTGGGGAATCTGTATTTGGACTGGTAACATATATCTATTCAGTTCCTTCAGCGTATTTCAGAGAAGCAAGGCATGGAAAGCATGGAAATCTTCCAGCATGGAAATCTTCCAGTTTGAAAAACAGGGTTTATAGTAGAAACAGCAATTGGGTGACTCAATGCTATTGAGCTGGGCAGTAATGAATGTTTCCCTCTGCACTAGTGGATCTTCTCAAGTTGCAGGGAAGGGCTTGGGAGCCCTATGAAACTTCACTTCTCCAAGTGCTTAACCAGATAAGTAATATTACAATGTAATTCAGCCTATTCAAATAATCATAGCTGAGCCCTCTAGAGGTTTATGTTTAAAACCGTTTTCTACAAGAAAAACAATCTGAAAGTACATATTTTTTCAGTGGTGCAATGAGTGTAAGAAATTACTTCTGTAATGAGATAGCTCCTTCCTTCTCCATGTGAAACACTGGTGGAAATCACAATAAATAAATACAATGTCAGGTTAGAAAAAATGTTGTAGTTTCGTGTTGTTGGTTTGCAAATTGAATTTTTACATAAAATTTACACTAAATGGAACCTCATTATACAGTGATGAGGTCCAGTATGATCCAAATCATTGAAATCACTGTACTGCTTAATGATTCACTAAGTGGTACTGCAGTGCCATAAATTTAGCACTAGTTTCATGATTCAAAACACCAGACTGAGACACCAGCAAATCGTATGTGGATCATTAAATTTACAATGAATGTCAGAGATGAAATAAGGGGGAAAAAACACTTTGAGAGATAGGGATAATATGTGCTCTAAGGTGACATCCATCAAGACAAATGATCTTACACCACTTCTGCTTGGATAATGATGGGGGGTTGTTTTTTTGTTATTCTTCATTTCATAATTTCTAAAGGGGTTGGAAGTCTAAGCCCTTAAAGAATTAAAGTAGCTGTCATTTTCTGAGTACCTTGTGATCTATTTTATTTGTATTTATACAATATACATATGCCACTACATTCCTCTCTGACTTCATTTGCCCAGATTCTCCCCTTAGCAGGATCCACAATACTGGGTTACAATAGCATAAATCACACACATTTAGTACTGTCAGATGCCAGAAAATAATTTTTGTAGATTTCTCTCTCTCTATATATATATATGTATAATAGCTTTCTATTTTGATAAAATGTCAAAGACATTCCTTTGAATAATAATATTAGAATTACTCTTTTATATTGCATTTGTAAGCACATTCTAACTTGCATGTGCAAATATCGAAAATGTTTTCCAAAGGAGTAATATAGTCTTATTCGAGGTACAAGCATGGAATACTTCAATCTTTCATTCTTAGGAGAATGAAAATTTAATTTTTGTTTTGATTGAGTGTTTTATTGTTTTAACTCTCCTCCAATAGTTATTTCCCATAATGAATAAGACAATATCTCCACAGTATATAATATCTTATCTGCATTTTTCAGAACCAACATATCCTAAGTGAGGTTTGAGGAGTAATGAATAGACTAAAAAAAAACAAAATTACACATGGATTTGCAGAAAAAAAGATGTTAGCTACATCAGTGTGACTGAATGGGAGGATTTACAGTTTCATCCAGAAACATGCAAATTGAATAAAACAAAAGATATGTTCTTAAAAGTATTTTAATCCTTGTGAGATCTAACGATACTGTTTGGAGAAGTAAGAATTCTAAAATTGCTTATTGTCTAAGCAGGTAAAAGTATACAGAAGTTTCTGAAATTTCAGCTCACTACTGTTATTAAAAATTCAATTTAACATAATTGCACTGAGATGCCAAAGACAGCAAAACATAGGACATAAATGCTCTGAAATACATCACTTCACCAATAAAACCATAAAGTATAGAATACAAAAATAAAAAACAGTGTTATTATTTGAGAACCTATATTCTGTTTCCTTAATGTCAACCTAGTTAGCATAAAGCATGTGAGAGATATCTGGAACTTGCTTCCTCCTTTTCTCTCTTTGTGAATGCAAACAAGATATTTGCCATGAATTATTTTACAAAAAATTAGCTATGCAGAGATAGTGACCTTGAACTCACTTGCAATCTAAGTTCCTATCAGGTGAAGCTGATAAAAAAGAACTGTTAGGAAAATATAAGTCCACAGTGTTGTCTGTCTCTTTTTGTTTCTTAGTAATGAGACTCCTGTGCTTCTGTTCACTGTATTTGCTGTTCTAGCTTCATAAGCCAACTATTTCTGTTTCTTCCTGCCCATCTCTTTTTTCTTTGAAAAATGTATGGTTTCTGCTGTTTTACTGACCCTGCTCCATTGAATTTTCGTCAGTCCACAGGGCTGATACCAAATTCAGTCCACACTTTGCATGATGGAAACAGTGATTCATGTAATTATAATAAAACAAGTTTAGGATACATATAATAACACCTTTTGGATAAGTATCAAACTGGAGAAGAAGGGAAGTTTCTGGGTTTATACTCCTTTCTTTTACACATATGAGAGTTTAAGCATTGGAAAAGTATTCTAGGGCTAAACAAGTCTTGAAATAGCTTGAAACATTATATTACACACCTATTTCAAATAACTGAAAGACATATAATTCTGCTAAAAAGACTGTTTACAGCTATAGTGTCTGTTGTAAGGACTTTGCAGATCGTTTGCACTGTAAAATTGTATTTAAAACAATTAATGTCAGCCAATCTGAATTTTTTAATTTTTTTTTTCCCTCCACACTAGTCTCGTAAAGTGGAAAATAAGAAGAAAGGAAAATGAATTCATTTACTTTCAGACACAGGAAATGCTACTAAATTTGGACACATGAAAATATTAAACTTTCACTGGGGAAAAAAATAAATGATTTGAGGCCCTAGTGATCACACAGAGGATCCAGACAATTTGACAGGTATGAATTTATCTCACTTGTGAATGAATAACCTTTGGTAACTCACTTGAGACTTAAATATTCTGAACACATTTTCTCTGGAACACTTCAAAAGACACAGTTCATTTCTGTTTCTACCAAAGAGCCCCTTTGGTTACTTTCAGTTTACTGAGTTTTTGCTTAACAAGTTTAGAAGATTAACATAATAAAAGCCTACCTGTGAGTTTCAGACACGTAGGAATGAAACTAGATTAACTCTTTGATTATTCTAAAGTCTACACAACATTTTTTTTGTATCAGCTGAGAGAGGTTTCATTGATCTCTAACTCTTTCTTCAGCTGTACATGGAAATTCACCTCACTATGAAATTACAGGCATATGTTTCTGGAGCAGTTTTTCACTATATTCAGTGAGTGACTTCAACATAAGCTGTGTTTTGTGCAGCTGAAAGGGAGACAATCAATTATGCCTCCATGGGATAAAACTACTGCCTGGGGACTTGCTTTGAGATGCATTTAGGTACGCCACTAAGAAATGCTCCATACCCTCAGAGAAAGCAGAGAGCTGGGTATATAAATGAGAGTGGAGGACAGGGAGTGAGCCCCAGCTGATGCTCAGAGCTGTACATGATTGGGTTATAAGGGATCACAGCTTTCTAAGTGTGATTTGTAGATGGGTGAAGTCCATTAAACTTGTAGATTAAGGTTATTTTGCTAATGAATTATCTCCCTTCACTGATCACTGACTATCAGCTGGCAACCGTGACACATACAGGGGGATTCAGTTTCTCATCTAGAGCACGCTTTTTCACAAAAAAAATAAAAGAACTAGAATTTAAAACTTGAAGAGGTAAACAAAAGGGAACAATAAATATGAACAGCACTAGTACTTTAAACTTTGATTTGTGTTTATCAAGGTTAAATTGCTTGGTGTGCAAGGTTGCTCTGCTTATGCTAAACTTCTGAGTCAATGCAAATTTCTAAATAGTCTTGGGTAATATATTGAATCAATGATTTAAAAGTTGTCAGAGTTATTAAAAATCTTTTATTGCCCCATAATTTTCTGCTGGCCAGACATACGAAATAGAAATCACAAGATCACAGAATTGCTGAAGTTGGAAGGCACCTCTAGAGATCATCTAGTCCAACCACCTGCTGATGGCAGGGTAGCTGGTGCAGCTTGCTCAGAGCTGTGTCCAGTCAGTTTTTCAATACCTCCATTGATGGGGATATTGAACACTGGGCAACCTGCTCCAGTGTTTGACCACCCACACAGTAAAATATTTGTTGCTTCTCTTTTGCAGCTGCAAAAGCCTCCCAAGCTTTCCAAGTGGCATTGATATCACATATTCCTATCTCTGTAATATTCTTTTATTGCTCTCTTAGCTTTAGTGGTCTGTCCTGCATCGTCACCCACCAGCACTAAACCCATTTTCCTCAAAGGATACAGGATAAAAAGTCTGGGAGGAGTGTGTTACTACTGCAAGCAAGTTACAAGTTACTACTAAGTCAGACCAGCACAGCTGCTTCATGGTCATGGCTTGTGCACAACTATTCACATAAACTGATCATGCTCTAGTCTGTCCCTGGGTGTGCTGGTTTTTGCTGGGATACAGTTAATTTTCTTATAATAGCTGGTATGGGGCTATGGTTTTGATTTGTGCTGAAAACTGTTGATAGCACAGGGATGTTTTAGTTATTGCTGAGAAGTGTGTACACGGAGCCAAGGCCTTTTCTGCTTCTCACCCCACCACACCAGTGAATGGGTTGGTGGTGCACAAGTAAGTGGAGGAGATACAGCTGTAATAGCTGATCCCAATTGACCCAAGGGCTATCCTACCATACGTTGTTATCCTCAGAATATAAAGCTGGGGCAAGAAGAAGGAGAGTGAGGGTTTACGGAGTGATGGTGTTTGTCTTACCAAGTAACTGTCATGCATGGTGGAGCCCTGCTTTCCTGGAAATGGCTGAACACCTGACTGTTGATGGGAAGCGGTGAATGAATTTCTTGGTCTGCTTTGTTTGTGTGCATGGCTTTTGCTTTACATATTAGGCTGGTTTTCTCTCAGCACACGAGCTTTGACACTTACACTCTTCCAATCCTCTCCCATGTTGCTCAGGGGGAGCAAGCAAGCAGCTGTGTGGGGTTTAGTTGCTGACTGGGGTTAAATCATGATACCTAGCTACAGTTTTTAAAACTTCAAGGTTTTCATTTATATACTAAGTGCATCCTGTACAGCTAACAAGCAAGAACGCTTCTCTATACTTCTGATTCCTGTGATCATAGAACTAAGATTTGTTCACAAAGTTGGAAACAGCCCAGGGCTGATGCTCAGCTCTGGATTCTAAGTATCTAAATTTAGGTTTCTAAATGCAAGTACCAATTTGTGAGTTAGGTATCTAAACTTCCATCTATTCAATACAATTAGTAGATTCTGGAGAGCTCTTAAAATCACCCCAGAGTATCTAATGGCATTTAGTCAGATGTACAGGCTTCTTGCTTTTATTGACTAACATTCAGCTGTCTGCAGTGGGAACTTGAGACACTTAGTTTACATATAGATACTGACATTTAGAAACAGATTAGGTTTTGCAGTCTGCACTGCATACCTCTTGGAGATGTTGATCCACCATGTTTGTTGTCTACTTTGTGCTTTGGAAATGCACCAACCTTCTAGGTTTCTCCCCATACGGTATGACCCACTGAGAGAATATATACGTGTTTTTCCCCTCCCTCTCTCCAAAATTCCTCTTTTGACTGCATCTGAGGAGATCTGCTTTCCTGAAGTAGAGATCTGAAGCAAAGATCTGTAGTAGATCTGAAAGAAGTACACTGATGACAGTTCTTTTTATATACATTTATGAGACTAAGTGTAACATTTTGTTAATTGTAATGGTGTTCTGATTGGGCAGCAGTGGCCCAGGCAGAGAGGTTTTGCTTCTGTGAGTGATATGCATCAGTGCTGATGTTCCTGTTGTCACCTGGGTAATACATCTGCTACAGGTCTGACCTTCTTCTGAATCCACATTAATGAGACGACTGTGAGCTGGGTGACTGATAACAGCTGATGCACGTGCTTCCCAGATCTGATGTTCTCTCTGCTTCTTTTCTTCTCTAAAGTACAAAAGCTAAAAAGAAAACATGTCACACATCTAAGAAGCATTATAAGCTTTCACTGAAAACAATAGTGTAATTTAAACAGATTAAATCAATAACAGATATACATATCTTCGGCTAGAATTATGACACAATTCTTTTGTATTTAGAGTGCATTACAAAGTAGTCAGATGGCATACAATATCTTAACTAGAAAAAAAAGACATATCAATCACTTTTATTGTGCTTCATCTTCATATGACATTTCAGCTCTTTGTTTAGATAAGAATCATTGTACACAACTCTGTAGAGCATTGTTTCTTTAGTCTACCCATGTCTAAAGCACTGTTATATTTAATAGGAGGATTTCTACTTACAGTATAATTACACTGTATGTATATAATTAGACTAACGCTGCATTAGGCATTGATTGACAAGACAAGATGGGATGAAATGTAACATGAATAGGCTTTATGGTAAATATCAATGTTTACTTTATAGCTGTAAAGATATTTTAAAACCTAGTTTAGTTAAAAATGGTAATTGAAAATTATAGCAATTGCAGTACTACACTACAACTAATTCACTTGATGAACTGAATCTACACCTTGAAACTAGTACATCAATATATGGAATTAGCTTTCATGGTAAATGCTATTTAGTTCTACATTAAAAGATGATTTATTTATTTATTTTAGCTTATTTATTTCTATATTACAAGAGTTTTCCATATAAATACTTATTCTCCAAATGCAACACCTAATTTTAAAATTATATCTTAAAGAAATATATATATAAAAACATTGAAAAGGTAAGTCCTGTGAACCCTTTTAATGTCAAAAGAATGTCTTTTAGTTGCTTTCTGCTAAACCCTCACAGCTCCATGAGGAGTCTGTTTAAAAAAGCCTAGAATAGATGTTTGATGATAACAAGATCCAGCCTAAACAAGAGAGAAGGAAAGTCCTAGAGCAAAGCAGATCTCAAGGTTTGCACCTTTAATTAAAGCAATTATAAACTTTGCCTAGAACAGAAGTTTGTTCTTTACCATGATAAAGTCTGATCTATAGTCTAGCATTGAATAGGCTGAGAAACAAGTCTCTCTTACAAATATTCTATTAATTAGAAATTTTAGCTGATTACATAGTAACAGCTTGAAAAATACCAAGTATAGATGAACTCGCATGAGAAAATGTTGCTGTTGTTAACTGTTAGGGCAGTGTAAAGGCAAACATGTGAAGGTAGATTTGCTACAATAGTATCATAAGGTGGGGGACAAGGGACCTCACACAGTAAGAAACATGACTATTTGCAGTTTTATGGTTCCAAGTGACAACTGCAAACTTTCTTTGGGTCTTTTTATAGCTAGCGATGCCAAGGTTCATGTGTTCTCCCAGATGCGTTACTTATTAAGCAAGTCCACTAAGTTCTGCCTCTTTGTGTAGTTCTGAATACAGCCATACACCATGATTTAACCTTGAAGTGAAAAAGCCCTGGGTTACTAGAAAGCATTAGTCCTAAAGAACTAAGATATGAATGTCTGAAGTGAAAATGTTGATTAAAAAAGACCTTTTTTATCTCAGATACTGAATAATACTGGAAGTAGCTGGGAATCTTACGACATGCCTTGTGTTGAAAACCTTGATCTCTATCAATCAGGAGTGACAATAAGCGATTCTTTCTTACTTTTAGTTTCTTTAAATATTGCTCTTAATTTCAGTCACCTCTCTTGCATGAAGCCATCAATGCACACACATTGGTCCATTCATTGTTTAACTGGATTTATAAATTTAAAAAAAAAATATATATATACAGAGCTACACATTGTCAGCATCTTGGATATGCCATGGCAGCAGCTTTTCTGGTGGTTCCCTGTGTTGTAGTGAACAAAGGAACTGGTGCCAGTGACACTAACTATAAGCTCAGAGCCGAGGGGCTTCAGTGCTGACCTCATATAGAATCATAGAATCATAATACAGTTAGGGTTGGAAAGGACCTTAAGATCATCTTGTTCCAACCACTCTGCCATGGGCATGACACCTTCCACTAAACCATGCCACCCAAGACTCCATACAGCCTGGCCTTGGACACTGTCAGGGACGGAGTATTCACAACTTCCTTGGGCAACACATTCCAGTGTAAAGAACTTCCTCCTTATATCCTGTCTAAACCTCTGCTGTTTAAGTTTCAACCCGTTAGCCCTTGTCCTATCACTACAGTCCCTAATGAAGAGTCCCTCCCAGCATCCCTGTAGCCCCCCTTCAGATACTGGAAGGCTGCTATGAGGTCTCCACACAGCCTTCTCCAGGCTGAACAGCCCCAACTTTCTCAGCCTGTCTTCATATGGGAGGTGCTCCAGTTCCCTGATCATCCTCGTGGCCCTCCTCTGCACTTGTTCTAAGAGTCCCATGTCCTTTTTATGTTGAGGACACCAGAACTGCACACAATACTCCAAGTGAGGTCTCACGAGAGCAGAGTAGAGGGGCAGGATCACCTCCTTTGACCTGCTGGTCATGTTCCTTTTGATGCAGCCCAAGATAAGGTTGGCTTTCTGGGCTGTAAGCGCACACTGAATCTGGCTCATGTTCATTTTCCCATCAACCAACACCCCTATGTCCTTCTCTGCAGGGTTGCTCTGAATCTCTGCCCAACCTGTAGCTGTGCCTGGGATTGCCCAGACCCAAGTGTAGGACCTTGCACTTGGCATGGTTGAACTTCATGACGTTGGCATTGGCCTATCTTATAAGCTTGTCAAAATCCCTCTGGATGGCTTTCTTTCCCTCCAGCATATCATACGGATCATAAGGGAGGACATTGTGAAACTGGTTTCAAACGTGAAAGATGAAATGGTAATTTGAGCTTAGTCTTTTTGTGGTACTGCATTTGGGGCTAGTAATTTTCAATATGATTATCTCATAGGAAAGGCAGATACTAAGTAGTATGCATGAAATCTATGCATCTAGGAATATAAAAATATATATACTCATGTTGAGCTTGCCTTTTGAGGTTAAAATGTGCATCATAGGAAACTTTCATTCATGAAAAAACATGCTGGCAGATGACCTTGTAAATGTTTATGCATTTCCTTCCATTTTTTCATTTCAGAGTTGTCCTGATTAAGTGCACTGGAATCACTATATATTAATGTGACAGCTCAAATTCCAGGCAGCTTGTAGAATAAAACAGTAGATAAATTGGATAAATGGGTTATACTGGGATAGGTAAATTAATTAAGTTTCTAGGGAAAAACAGAATCTCTCTAATACTTAAATATCTGGAAGGTGATTATTTTAAAATAAATAATGCATAGAGAATACTTTTAATAAATGTAGTTGGCCAGATTTATGATTCTCTCTGCCAGCAAGTATTTTGCAATAATTTCAGCAGAATGTTCCAATTTGACATCTAACCTAAATCTTTACCACTTTGCTTATCCTTTTCCTCCAGTTCTCTGAATTCTTGCATTTGTGAGTTGACGCCTAATAGCAATGACTGCTATAAGCCCTTTTGTATTTACAGGATAATGAAATATGGAAATAGAACCTTACAATAGTGCCAGAATGCCTCAATTTTGTTTTGGGATGGATGCCTTGAAGGTGAAAGAGAGGCTTAATTTTATCAACCTTTCAGTCTTTAGCTTCTCACTCTAAGATTTTTAAGTGCTACAATGTTACAACTCCTGTACCTATGGTTTTTGACATGGCCTTTAGTCCACCGTGGCAGAAACTCCTGTAGTAGTCACTGCTGTCAACACATCAGGATTTTCATTGATAACAAGTATGGAGGAGTTTAAATTTATGATCAGCAGATGGAAGGTAAATTACTGTTTTAAAATCCTAGCCTACTTGCCCCATTCCAATTGAAAGTTTTAAATTGTGAGATTTGTTTAGTGTCAGACAAGCCTAACAAAATTAGGATTTACAGCTCAGTTTTGCCTAGTTTGGCAAGATACTAAATAATTACAAAATTTTATGTAAGAAGATTGTCAGAGTGCCATATGAGGAAGAATCAGCCCCTAACTGGGGCAATTAAATCATTAAACACCTAAATAAATCATGTTCCACTTAGTATACTTGTGTCTTCCTAATGATCTTTAGTATGAACAGTTAAATTTATGTCAATAATGGCGGCTCTGTTTGCTAAGGTAGCATAAGGTCCTCACTAAAATTTAGCCATTTCTACACTTGGAGTATTCTGAAAAAAGGACCATGTTCCTGTCATGGCAAATTAGGTCAACATGGAGAAATACAGAGTCATGGGATGATGAAACATTAAAGAGTACATTATTAACTGATGTCTTTTTTCATTTTATTTTTCTTCAGTGACATTTAACAAATTGAATGTTAAATGCTGAGAGACACAAAAATGTTTTGTTAGATTACTAAAAAACAAGGAGAAAGAGTTCCCTTAGCTGGTGTGTAATGCAGTCATATAAAGCTGAGTTTAGCGATAGGTTTTGGAGGTGCTGTTTGAGGTCCCTCATCCCCCGGATATGTTAGGGATTGTTGCTCTGAAGTGTAGTTTACATGATTTATTAAGTTTCTTGTATACTTTTACAGAATTACTTCAAGGATATTTAATTATGCTTTTGCCATATACCATGAGGACTTTTTACAAGATTCTGTAAAAAGAAATGCAGCCATTCTGAAATCCACATAGCTCGGAAGGCATCTCTGTCATCAGCATATATCAATGTTTTGAGTGAACAACAGTTTTTCTGTGTTAAGTATGGTAAAAGAATTAGTAATGTTACCTAGAGCTAAACATTAATAGAATCCCCTTGCCTACTTGCAAGGGTGAACGTCACTTTCATACATAACGAGAGCAAGAAAAGTTAACATGTTTGAAGCTTTCTTCTAAGGTGTAAAACAGAAAGGACAAGTTTCTGCAAAGAACAGTAAAGATCTATTAGGTGACAATGAGATTTGTGTATAAACTTCTAGAGCTCCAACCGGGGGTCTAACATTATAACCTCCAAACTCATCCTTCAAGTGCACATCTATTATATTTTAGATGTGTGTTATACAAGATAGTATTATTCAGCTCATACTAGCAGGTCATAAACTATAGCCATGTACATTGTAGTTCACTGTGAATGCTTCTTTGTTAAACACTCAGACAATGAAGTCATTCAAAGGATTATCACAATATGTAAATCATGCAGTCAGTATACATCTTGCTGTCCTGTTAATAACAACAGTATTTATAATTAATAAATTAATGACCATTATAAATTAAATTGCTATTTTTATTAATAAAAATAGACATACATAATTCTAGTTCTGAAAAAACAAACATGTTTTGGGGTTTGCTTACTTGGAAAGAAATTATGGAGTTTGAAATAGTAAATAGGTCTCCTAACTTCTGCTCTGGCTCCTCCTAATTAGATCACACTTTTGAATTATAATTTAGCTGTGTGACTAATGACATTAGGGGCATGGGACAAGGGACTTGAAACTTTTTTTGTGTTTCAGAACTCTAACTGTTTACCTCTATGTGATTCAAACCTTGAAATATCTTGTTACACTGCTGTGTTTATATTATTCATTTGGGTACAGTTCACTGGCTTCTCATGAAGAGGTTACTCACTTTGTAAGTAAGTGGCAACTGGGGTGAAATGAGTAAACATAATTTTTGATACCTATGCTAGTGAATTCTTCAGAGATGTTTGATTTTTAAGGTAAAAACAATTTACTTTGAAATACATAAATAACTCAAAGTATATTTTGAAAATTCTTTTGTATGGAATAATCTGGCATTAAATTGGCCACCAAATGAAAAGAACAGTTGTCCTTAGTGGTGAGGGCTTTTGCATAGGTGCATGCATTGACTTGTGATCCTGATGATATGTTATGTGAAGTGTGTAAATTGTATCTAGCCATATGTGCTAGATTACCATTCTTGTACGTATGCCTCAGTTCTTTCCCCACTTTCCCTCATCTCACCAGAACAGGAAATCCTAGCTGTGAGGTGTTGTGGTGCTACAGATGCTTCCTGGAAGCAGTAGTCCATACAATTCAGAAGTAAGTCTTCAGGCAGGATCAAAGAACTCAACACATCTTGCTTGCTCATGATGCAGGAGTTTGAGAAATACAAAGCATGGAAATGACAGACTGGAGATGCACCAATATATGCTGAGGACTGCCCACCTGGTAAGCAGATTTGCAGGAAAGGACCTGGGGTTCCTGATGGACAGCAAGCTGAACATGAAGCAGCAATGTGCCCTTGCCACAAAGAAGGCAAATGGTATCCTGGATTGCATTAGCAGGTTGTTGACAGGTCAAGGAAGGTGATCTTTTCCCTTCTACTCAGCACTGACAAGGCCATTCCTGAAGTACTGTGTCCAGTTCTGGGTTCCTCAGTACGAGACTCATGAAGCCCAGGACATGAAAATGTTGAAGGGACTGGATCACCTCTCTTATGGGGAGAAGATGAGTCCCTAGAGAGCTGCTCAGCCCAGGGAAGTTAAGGCTCTAGGGAATCTTATCCATGTGTATACATCATGGCAGGGCACAAAAAGGACAAAGCCAGGCTCTTTTCAGTGGTGTCCAATGACAGGACCAGATGAAATGGGCAGAAACTGAAACATAAGGGTTCTGTCTGAAAATCAGGGAACACTTTTTCAGTGTAAGGGTGACAGAGAACTGGCGTAGGTTGCCCAGAGAGGTTTTGCAGTCTCTCTCCTTGAAGATACTCAAAAGCTGTCTGAAGATGGTCCTGGACAACTGGCTCTAGGGGGCTGTGCTTGAGCAGGTGAGTTGGATCAGATGCCCCACAGAGGCACCTTCCAACTTCAACCATTTAGTGATTCTGTGAAAGGCTGAGGGGCACGTGGCACTTGGGATTGAAATCTTTACTTGGAGCTGGAGGGATAGAGAATGGTGATGCCAGGAACATTATGTTGGAGACCTAGCTTAGGGAAAGAATTTGGAGGATGGCGGCCATACACGATTTTACAGTGCAGGCTAGAAGACTTTGAAGATGTATGCTGTGCTTAGATCGATCTTTTGGGTGGTGTGGAATATCATTGTTGCAGACACAGGAAACAACTAATTGCTGACTTGACACATACTGGAACAGAGGTTTAACTTAGGTAAAAGCCTTATGTGAAAGAGTCATCATCCTTATTGCTTTCTATTGAAATGTTTATTCTGCCTCACACAGAAGGGGTAAGTATCTCTACCTCCTGGACACATGATTTTGAAGTACAGAAAGCATCTTCAGTGCCTTCTAGTTGCAGAGTAAGTTCTTAAACTGTGGCCAGATTTCAATGTACATTGCCTGTTTATCAATAGCTAAAGCTTTATGGTGGCTAGAATAAAGAGGCTTCCTACAGAACCTGCTGGCTGCTGTGCGGCAGCTATGTGCTCCAAGTGATTTATACTGTTATACCCCCTAAGTCTTGGCCATCTAATCCAGGACCTTGATAGCAGAAGGGAAGTCAAGCACCTTAAAAGTTTAGGCATTACAAATCCCAGCACAGCAACACCCAATTCATTTCATATATCTTGCCATTAGTGTCTGATGCATACATTTTATCAGCAGCTTGTAGGGCATGCAGTCAGACAATTTCCATTATGGTCAGTGAAATAGCATGGTTAAAATCCTGTGCAATGCTTTATAAATTTAAATTTAAGCATAAATGTTCTGTAACAAGATTATTGTATCTGATCTGATGGTTGGGGAAAGCTCACTCATTTTGTACTGTCAGCACTTGGAGCAGTCATTGATGTATTAAGCTGTTACACAAGTCATGGCATCTTACTTGAACCAACTTGCAGTCGCAGGGGATTTCAGTTGAAAGAGTAAATGCAAGATACACATTTATAACATTGAGGGCAATCAGCTTTGCAATGGATTAGTGAAGAATATGGTAAATTCCCTATCATTTGGAGTCCTTTTATCAATGTCAAATGTCTTTCTAAAATAAACAACCTACTTCAATTACACGTTTTTAATTTATATGCACAAATTAGAAGAACCTACAGTTGTCATGCAGAAAGGTAATTTAGATTAGCACAGTTTTCTGTTTTTAGCTATTTAAGGTATTTATGCTTATTATGCTTATTATTAAGGTTAGGAATTAAAAAAAAAAAACAACCCGCAAATGGAAGAGTTGTAAAAACTACCAGTTTCCCTCTAAACCACTAAAACAGGAAGTGAGCTGTGACAGTCTTGTTCTGAAATTGCTGCTTTAACAATGGTGCTTCCTGTAGAAAATCCACTTTAAATCCAGGCCAAATTCTGGAAAGCCTGACTCCATGAACATACCCAAAACTTTTTCCTGATGGAAAAATTGTTCATATATTTTGACAACATTGTCATCTTTGCATTTATGTGTGTCCTGGGTTCAGCAGTAGCAGTCATTTTTCTCCTTCTTAGTAGCTGGTGCAGTGCTGTGTTTTTGACTTTCAGCCTGGGAACAACACTGATAACACTGATGGTTTTAGTTACTGCTCAGTGATGTTTACTCTAACCAAGGACTTTGTGAGTCTCATGCTCTGCAAGGGAGGAGGGGAAGACGGGAGGAAGCAGAGACAGGACACCTGACCCAAACTAGCCAAAGAGATGTTCCATACCACAGCATGTCATGCCCAGTATATAAACCGAGGGCAGTTACCCAAAAGGGCTAGATCACTGCTTGGGTCAGGCTGGGTATTGGTCAGCAGGTGGTGAGTGGTTGCATTCTCTTCTCTTTTTATTTCCCTTATCATTATTATTGTTGGTGGTAGCAGTAATCATTATTATTGTTGGTGGTAGCAGTAGTGCTTTGTGTTATACCTTAGCTACTGGACTTTTCTTATTTCAACCTGTGGGAGCTACATTCTTTTGATTCTCCTTCCCGTCCCTCTGGGAGCAGGGGGAAGAAGGTGTGCAGGGATTCAGCAAGTGTCTGTGTGGTTCTGAGTTACTGGCTGGGCTTAAACCACAACAATGTGATGGATCTAGCACTTACCTACACACAGGATAGAAGTTTCTAAAGCAAATCACTTTTGTCAAAATGGGCTTTGCAAGCATAAACTCTATTACTTACATGTGTGAATGTTTATGCCTACATACTTGAAAGCCCCTTTCAAAATTTAGTCTATTAAATAAACACACAAATTAACAAGACTAGTGTGGTTCTTCAGCTGAAAGCTTTCCTTTGAAATAAATGTGGTATTTTACTAGAAGTAAATGGAAACACTTAAAGATGTGGGTTGATAAACAGTATTGAGTTGGAGTAGATTTCTAGCAATTGATGTTTTGACAAAATTAGAGATGCTGAAGCAGGCATTTTAGCTTGACTTAGCTACAATAATAAATTGCACTAGCCCAAGCTAGACATGACAAAGGTATGAATCAACTTCTCCATCTTCTTCAAGCAGAGATTTCAGGCTTGTACTGTGCCTATGATGGTGAAAAGGGGTTTGAATATTACATGAAGATGGCTGTCAAAAAGCAGCTCTTAATTCAATATCACATCAAGGATTTTCATGCTGACAGAATATAAGATTGCTGGTCCCAGAACAATATAAAAGAGAAATAATTCTGTTGTTTGTCTGTCCTTTACCACATTTAGCAAAATGCTGACTCCATTTGTATTGTGATTTGTTAAAAAAAAAAAAATCCTAGGAATATGTGAGTATTTTTGAACTGAAGTATTCAGATGTGTACTAGTTTAGATGTGGAGGTCATGGCTTCTGTTGCTTCTAATGCTATACTGTATTCCCCCAAAAGACATTTTTTAATTTTTTATTTTACTTTTTTTTATTATTTTTCCTCATTTTCAGTGGGATTCATGACTTTTGTCCAATGAGCTGAAAATGGACAGACATACAGAACTTGGCTATATGGCCTGTGCTTACCATATCCTGAGCTGCATCAAAAGGAGCATGGCCACCAGGTCAAGAGAGGTGATTTTTCCCCTCTACTTCATTCTTGTGAGACCCCACTGGAAATACTGTGTCCAGCTCTGGGGCACCCAGCACAAGAAGGGCATGGATCTGTTGGAACAAGTCCAGAGAAGGCCAAAAAGATTCTCAGAAGGCTGGAGCACCTCTACTATTAAGACAGGTTGAGAGAGCTGGGCTTGTTCAGCTTGGAGAAGATAAGGCTCTGGGGAGACCTCCAAGCATCCTTCCAGTACCAAAAGGAAGCCTACAAGAAATCAGGAGAAAAGCTTTTTACAAGGAGTAAAACAAGGATTACTGATTTTAAACAGAGAAAGGGTAGATTTAGCTTAGACATAAGGAAGAAATTAGGAGAAATTTCTTCACTGAGGGGGTGATCAGGCATTGGAACAGGCTGCCCAGGCAAATGGTTGGAACCACCATCTCTGGGAGTGTTCAGAACCCATGTAGGTGAGGCATTCAGGGACATGGTTTAGTGGTGGTCTTGGCAGTCCTGTGGTAATGGTTGGACTTGATCTTAAAGGTCTTTTCCAACTTAGTTGATTTTATGATTCTATGATTTTACTATGAGAGTGCCACTGGAACAGGTTGCTCAGAGAAGTTGTAGATACTCCATCCCTGGAAGTGTTTAAGGCTAGGTTGCATGGAGCTTTGAGCAACCCAGTCTAGTGCAAGGTGTACCTGCCCATTGTAGAATGGTCAGAACTGATGACCTTTAAGGTCCTTTCCAATCCAAGCCATTCTGTGATTCTATAATATATTAGCTGCTGCTAGTTTTAATAGCCCAGGATAAGAAAACTTTGTATTTAGACAGGTATAAATCCTGAATGACCTTTAGCTATTAGAAAAGGTGTAGTAAAGACCTTAATCTAACACAGCTAGGAAAGGTTTAGTACTGTGACAGTTTTTAGATCTTTCATTTGCTGTTCTCAAGACAAGATGCACATTAAAACAACTTGAAAATTGACACTACTCTCAGTAAAATGTGCACTTTTCCTGTTCTTCAGTTACCTTCTGCTGATTCTGTCCTTAAGATTATATCCCAATGAATCTACAGCCTTTCTGGGACATTTCCCCTTTGTCTTCCCTCTTGTTGCTATATGTTAGTCACACATGCATGGTTTCTGGGACATCGTATACTTCCATAAAATTATCAGATGACGGTTATAATGAAAAATATTGCTTAGGAGAAAATGGTTGGGTGTTTGGGTTTTGTTTATTTGTTTAAGAGAAAGGAAAGACTACTGAGTGGTTATGTCTATCATATTTTTTTGCAAGCATATAAGATTACTGTATAGAGCGCTCCTTGCTCATTCAGCAGGTGAAGATAGTTACCAAGTGTTTATTATACATACTGATAGGATTCTCCTGAGCCTTCTCCAGGCTGAATGGTTCCAGCTCTCTCAGCCCTTCCACTCTATGTCAGATTCTCCAGTCCCTTAATCATCTGTAGCCCTTTGCTGGACTTGCTCCAGTAAGTCTATGTCTGTCTTATACTAGAGAGCCTAGGACTGGTCCCACCTCTCCAGGTGTTCTCACCAAGCCCGAACTGAAGGAAATAAGCACCTGCCCTAATGTGCTGGCACTGTTTTTCCTAATGCAGCCCCAGGGTGTTCTTGGTCTTTGCTGCAAAGGTGTATTGCTGGCTAATAGTCAACTTGTGCCCACCAGGAACTTCAGATATTTCTCCGTCAAGCTGCTTTCCAGCTGGTAGCCAGTGTTATTCCTGGTGCATGGTGTTATTCCCAGTGCAGAACATTGCATTTCATTTTGTTGAACTTCTTGAGATCACTGTTAGCAAAGTTTGTTATGTTTTAATAATGATTAAGCTTATGTACCTAATTCAACTGTTGACATGTCACATTTTACTTCTATACTGTTCAGTGTTTTATAAGTCAGCACATAGCAAATATCACTTTAATTTGCCATGTATTTTCTTTACACAGGTAATTAAAAATGAATCAGTAAATCTGGGATACTTCTCATTCAATTAAACTGTTTCAAGTTAGCTATACAGACCAATTTTCAAGCTTAATTATAAACTTAGGTAAGTTTACCTTAGAAAGGATTAGGGAAAAGGAAGGTCTCCAAAGCAGGTTTCATTCCATACATAGAAATGCATCTAAAATGTATCTGTTGTATCACCATCTGGAAATCTTTTTTCTCTTGACTGACTACAGATGGAACTTGTGTGAGCAGTTTAGATTTGTCAACTAGAGAGAAATGAGAAGCAATCACCCCAAGTAAGGGGACCTGGGGATATATTCTCATTGTTATCTAACATGGTTGTGAATATACCAATTAGTTAACAGCCATGTATAGAATTCTAAAATTTTCCCAGTCTTCATGCCATAAAGTGATTATAAATTAATAATGAAATGAAATTTTATAAAAATTTATTTTAAAAGTATTGATAAAGCATCCCTAAATTTTAAAAGCTTGGAATTATTCAGCAGTGCCTTCCACTGAGTTTTAAATACTCTAAAGCAAAATTTCATTGTTTTGTCTGGCCTTACACACTAAAATATGCTCTCTCTAAGTTATCATCTAAATTATTGTCTATACTGGTTTCCAAAGATTGATCCATTTCTGCCCTACAAGAAGGTAATAAAGATTCAAGTTACATCTGGTTTGATTTCCCTGTAATGAAACAGCCAATTGCCCCATGTCAGAAAAGATGTACTGTAGGTAGTCTTCTGGGATTTTACCTGGCTTTTGCCAGTCAATAAAGAAATAAGATCTAACATTTAATTTATAAAACATGAATTCCACTGGGTTAGAGGCATCAGGAATGATAACAGGTTTTTACTCTTACATGCAGAATATTTCAGGAGAATTTTTTTGCTATCTACCATTAAGAAAATAAAAAAAATACCATCGTTTGTGATTTTTGGACTGGTGTACTTATTTTACAATACAACAAAATAGGTTTTTTGCAGTGTGTTTTTTGCAGATGTTATATATTTGTATTAGAAACCTGAGGCATGAAAAGCTACCACCATCCAAGTAAGATTAATTCAGAGTGAATCCCTTAGAAATTAAGAAGAAAATACCATCTTAGTGCTCTTCTTTATGCATTTCCTTTTTGCATCTTTTTTGATTTTAATAAAACCAGATTATGTTTAAATAGATGAAGTAAGTATATTACACCTAACTGACATTCAATAGAATGCCAACTCAGTGCTCCAACCACTCTTATTAGCTGTTTTCAAGGATGTTTCAAGTGACAAGTTTAAAAAATTACCAAGAACAATGCTCCAGAAAGTCAGATGTGAGTGACGAGCTCTGAACTATCACACTGGCATTGCAAATCTCTTCACTTCATGTATTCCTTCTTGCTCAACGTGACATCACACTCACTGAGAAATAAACTCTTCTTATCCTTTCAAATTCTGACACAATTGCAGGGTTGGGTTGGAAGGTGAAGTTTTAGAGGAGCACTGTAATTTGCCATTGTGCCAATTCTGTGCTCTAAATTAAGGGTTGCAGTGACAGTAACTATTGAGAAAATTAGGATGCTAGCATCTGAAGTCTTTTTTCTACTACAGCAGAGTATTAAAATTTCTCACTACAGGTATTCAGTATTAATACATAAGTTCCTAGCATCAGAGTGGATGCAGAAAGTGGCTTGTTAGAACATGAATTAATCTTTATACTGCAATGGACAGAAAAAGTGCTGCATAATGAGATAGGGTGGAAATTTTCAAGTTGATTTTCTTTCAGGTTCATAGTTACATACTATAGATTCACAGATTATATGTGCTATATATTATGATTTCCTTGAGTCACCTGTTATCTAGGTTTTGGATTAAATTTCAGCCAAATTCAGCCTTGTTTATTTAAAAGTTTTCTTCTTTACATATATGAATGAATTGCTCTGAAACATTGAGATATTGTACTTACATCTATATGTCTGTCATATATCTGTCCATCAGTTGTTTTTGTAATGTTACCTTGGGTGGCACTCCTTTGAAGGGAAAGGACTTCTCTCTAAAGAAGTTCAAGCATGAATTTTTTCCAGCAAGCCAAAATGAGGGAATGTAAGACAGGTATTTGGAAAGTGTGAAGGAAAATTTAATTTCGGGAATTTTTTTCCTTTAATGAAGTATTATACTGTTACTGAAATATATTAGGTTAGCATAGAGAAACACTTTTAAATGAGACAATCAGTATTAGAAATCATATCTGCTCTCCGTAATAGTTTATTGATGTGGTGTAGACGACACAGACAAAACCAGATGTGAATAAATACTATTTTGCTACATTGTTAAATTTATCGTTATTTTTCTAGACCATTAAGGCTGTATTGAGCTTAGTATCCTTGAATTAGAACTTTGTAAGTTGCTTCAACTGGCAGCCAAGTGATTTTCCTTTTTTTTTTAATTACTGTACTATACACTGCAACATAATTTCTAGGCTGTCTGTGTGTGGCTCCTCCTAGACTGGTAGTGTTCCAAACTTGGTAAACAGACCTGTGAAGATTTTCTTATGGGGTTTCTTATGTTTCCTTTTCTTTAAAAAGATGGGTATTATTTTTAGCAGCAGCAGGAGCTTTCTGCCATAAATAGCTGCTTTTCAACATATATTGAACTCATGATATCCACATCCATGTGCCCAGTATATTTTTTCATTGCTCAGAAGGAGGTTGTGAACTTACTTTGATAGTCAGACACAGAAAATCTAGCCTTTGAAGTCTGAGCAGCTCTCTCTTGACCTTTTTTTTTACACCCGTTAAGATGAATGCTTACTTCCAGAGGTCCCTGTTTTAGCCATAGGAAAGGAAGGATGGAAACCACTACAGTTAGAAACTGAAGTGAGATCTTACAGTGACTAACTGCAATGGTTTCAACGATAGATCTCACAGGAATTGTGCAAATGGAATTTTTTAATTCCACATCCTTTCCTGTTGCTTACAACCGTGAACGACATCTTAGTTTTAAGGGTTTCATAAAAAATCAAACAGGATTTCCTTTTACTGCAAGTAAAGGCTGCTTTTTATTCTCTATGCCTCATTTCGGGGCACTTTCTTTTCTGGAAGATCAATAGCAAGATGTGGCCTCCCCCTATTGTTGCTGATACACCTCACCATTTGACTCATCTTTTCATTACTAGAATCACTACAAATGTGATTTCACTAGTTTCAGAAATGTTAGTGTATTCCCAAAGCTATCAGTAACAAGAGGAATATAAACTCTGTAATTAGAATTTAGTTTTGCAGTATCTGTTTTATCTTTTCCTTCTGGTCTTTGTTTTTTATCCTTATTAAAAATGAAAATGTTCCATTATTTAACCATATACAAGATACTTATCAGAATAATATAGTGTTCTACACCCAACTTTGTATTGTAGTTTGTACAACAGTTTTAGTTTGTACTTCTGCTGTAATGACGACTTATTTTATGTTTTGCCATAATAGTGTTATACTGCTCCTATACACACCATAATTGTAAAACATACTGTGCTTCTGCATTCATTTGAAGAGCAACTACTTGATAAGTACAAAGTAATTAAGCAATAAGACATGACAGGGAGTGCATTTCTGGGGAATTATTGCACTTCTCAGATGTCTTGAAAGATAGGAGGCTAAAGGTTGAGTGACTTTAGCCACCTGAGAAGTGGAATAATCTCCCAGAAATGCATTGCTTACAAGAGTTTATTGCTATTATGAAATGGAAATTGTGAAACCAAAATAGGAGGAAAAGATTAAATCTGTTCATTTATGGCGGATTACTTATACAGGCATGACATCACTGCCAGCTATATACGTGTCCAGAGAGTTCTTAAAGACACTTCAGAATTAGCACATGAACAACACAACTCATACAAACCTGCCGTTTCAGCACTTTTCATTACCAACTTTACCTAGACCAGCCCCCCAACATTTCCCTACAAAATCATATTTATATTCTCAGTACAGACTTTGTCTCTGATACTAATCACACAACCTCAGGGGGTGTGGTTATTCTGAAATAATCATACCCCCTGGAGGATTACAGGCATTTGGTTGCTTCCTTGCCTTGTAAAACCCCAAGGTCGTTATCTCATGATAATCACATCTCCTGGAGTTGCCTTATTGCTTAAGTGTAACACTAAATTTTAATTACAATGAAATAGAGCTCTTCTGGTAGTTTATACAACATCCTGTGTGCACAAAGCCAGATGGAAATAATGCCTAGCTTTTACTGTAATAGCATGTGGTGGGCTTGTGCTCCAGTGCAATAAATGATGATGTTTTTGTTAGGTTTTGATGAGAAAATAATTTTGTACTAAATTTGCAGTACACTGCTATAAAATTTAATTTCAGGTCTCATTTTTGTTCTGATTTGTTATAAATTAATTTTAAATTAAAAAATATAATGAAGAAATACATTCCAAAAAACATTCCAAGTCTCTGACACTAATATTCACAACTGAGCTACACTTGAGTTGATGTAGGGAGTTTAGTATTTAGCTCTTTGGACATCTCAAACAGTCATAAGTAGAAAATTACTTTTTTGTGCTGAAACTTGACATACTGAGTTTCAAAAATGATTTAACAATTCTGTTTTTTCCAAAAGACTCAAGCAAAAAAAAAAAAATAGAATTAATACAGAATTCATATAAAGAGTGTATTTCTAATTTCATCTCTTCAGCTCTGAAGGTGAAAACATCACATTATTAGAGGTTTCATGAGAAAAAGTTTAATTTTTGTGAAGGAATTTAGATTTCCAAGTCCATGATGTTCTTCTCTTCTCAAGCAAAGTGGACTACTAGATGATGGTTTTGCTTAAGAACTTGCATACATATGTATATATTAAATATTTTCAATTGTTTACACAGCAAAATCTTAAAATATGTTTAAAGCACTCTGATTTGGCTGGATTATAGTATTTTGCTGTATTTTGTATTTACCAGTCCTCTGACAGTATCTTATACTTCTGTTCTGTACTTCTATCAGACAGGATGTTATACTTCCATACAGGGGTAGAGAGAATGTAATTTTTCAAACCAAATAGCTGCAAACATATAAGATATATTTAAGCTGGATAATTTAAACAACCACACACACACAAAAAAACCCAAACAGACAAAATAATCATATCTGTTGGACTACATAGTACTATCTGAATGAATTATGTATGTAACTGCTTCTACACTGTTTTAATCCCAGTTAAAACTGCAGTTATGTCTTTAGGCATTTAGAGATAGATGTTTGCTGTTCATTCTTCGTAACTGTCTTGTAGCATAGCATTTTTTTTCAGAGAGCTTTAAAAATGTTGTTTTCATTCTATTGCTTTTTTATTCATATTTACAACAAAGAATATGAAATTACTTATGAGAATGATCAAACTATATGATCCTAGTTTCATCATGTTTTATTTTATTGTGTTTTATCTTTCTGTACTGCAGCTTAGGCAATTAAACGTTAATACTGAATTTAGCTCTTGAAGGTGCATGTCCTGACATTTTTATTGTCATTAACATAATTTTTATTTCATTATTAACTCAACATGAAAATAAAAATATTATACTCATATAATCACAGGTTAGGTGTGCTGCTTTAACTGGAGTTCCTAGCTATTTGCTAGCAGAGTTGCAGACAGATCATTCTGCCTCAACAAGTCTCTCAGTTGATCAATGCCTTTTCTTATGACCAGTGAAGTCTTCTCGGAAACCAGTGACCACTTTCAAACTGACTTGTTAGGAATGGTCATTATGAAGATACTAAGCTTCTACACACTCCATCAAATGAGTGGCTCTCAAAGCATGGAAACCTTACTGGTGTTCCTCATCAGGATATGAGAAAAATTTTCCTAATGAGGAAAATACTAACAAAACATCCTTTAGTATGGCTCAAAGGACTGGTATGTGAGAGATGTTAGAATTTAAATTTTATTAGTTCTAGTTGCTATGGGTTTTTTTCAAACCCCACCCCTCACACACCCCATCATTCCTCATATGCCCGGTGAATCAGTAAGTAATTTCAGGAAGTGTTAGCTGTAGCCTGTGATAAGAGAGATCACTAAAATTTTAGTAAACTTTGACCAATCATTCTGAGACAAAGCTAAATTGATTCTGCAGTATAGAACAGTGAAATTTAATCAGGTTTTCCTGCGCTGATGTTTGCTATCACTGGCAAGTGTTCATTATTTTTTAGTAGTACTGATGTTGAATTTCTAATAGAAATTATTTATTTTTGTCATCGTGTTCAGGATTATTAGCAACAATAACAATAATAGTAATAATAATAATAGTAATTATAATGATAATAATGATAATAATAATAGTAATAACTGTATCATGTTAGGAGACAAAATTATAAACTGTTGCACAAAGTAACCATACTGTGAATATTTCACCCTTACCAAAGCCTCTTATCTTGTTCTGCTCTTACACATAGGTCATATTATGCACTGCTTTGTGCTAGTTTGACAAGAACTAATGTGGATACTTAAATATTTTAAAGGCTGCACATTTCAGAATGATAAAATACTCAACTGATCTTCCTTTCCTGTTGAATTTGTGGTTAATGATACAACAATTTAATCCTTTTTCTTTTGTCTATTAATGATTTTAGCAACAAACACTAAAAGTCCTTTTGGGGAAAAATCTTCAAATAAGGCCATGCAATGACACTTTTTAACTACAGTTGTTTTTTATTCAGCCGTAAAATCTATCTTTCATATAGAAACCCACTTACATGTCTTACTTCAGTGAAGGTTATTTGTAGACTGAAGGTCTTTTCTTGTCAAGATATGATGAATACCATGTGTGAAGACAGAAGAGCATCAGGACCTGTATTAGCCGGAAAACCCACTGATCTGTGAATAACCTAAAAAAGAAAACCTGAAGATTAGCAACGTCGCTTTTAAGAATGATCCATCAAATTCAACAAGCAGATTCACAGAGATGAATCATCTAGTTCCTTTTATTCCAACAATACAGTAAAGGTTATTTCCCTTCCTTACAAACAGAAGTTCTGAAATACAAGAAATAGAGACCTGTGAGTCTTTTTTCAGTCGTAAGGAAACGATTCTACATTTTTCATTCAGTGTGCTTTTTAAACATTTTTTTTTCCTTTTATTTGTCTATTGAAGTAGGTGTGGCTTAGCCCATCCAGTACACAGACAAACTGTGCGATTATGTCCCATTTTCAGATGAAGTTATATTTTCTGTGAAGGTTAAACCCTCTGTCAAACCCATTTTAGAGATCACAGAAAATATTTTAGCCCGTTTTATCACAACGTATTAGACTATTCCTGCTAGTTTGAAAATCCAGTGAGACCATTCTAATAACCTCCGCACCTTCTCTGATGTCTGATAAAAACCTTGGAATTTTCCTTAGTCTCTCCTCTCCCTCTCCCTCTCCCTTTCTCTCTCCCTCTCCCTCTCTTTCTGTCTCTCTCCTCTCCCTCTCCCTCTCCCTCTCCCTCTATCTCCCTCTCCCTCTATCTCCCTCTCCCTCTCCCTCTCCCTCCCTCTCCCTCTCCTTCTCCTTCTCCACGTAAAGATGTAAAATCCACCCTGAATATTTGGATATTTGAAAAAGAACATAGAGAACTTAGAAGTGAGGTTAATTTTATAACTTTACCTTATTTAGAAAGCAGATGGGCTATCTCCGAAATCATCTCTTACATTATAGAAAATAGGGTTGCTGGGTTATCATTATGGGCTAAATGAAGAACAAATTAAATAGAGTGTTTGAAAGAAATTACAATAAAACATATTTTTTATTTCTTTAATTGGGGAGAACAGAAGTGAACAGTCAGTGACTGGGTCATGGGAAGCAATTACTTTTTACAAGGGTTATGAGCAGAAAGCAAAATTTTATCAGTTAACTTTCATCGGTTAACATAAAGATATCATAAGCAAATTTAAATATAGTTATCATACAGATTTCTGTACACCCAAAAGGATTCTCTGTTTGTGCTTCCTGAAGATGCCCTTCACTATGCAAGACAGTCATTCTATCCTTTGTTAGTGATAAACAAGCATCAATGCTGTAGATGTTTGTGTGGTAGGGAAAGGGTAACTAATATAATATATGGCATATCAAACAACATGAGGGATGCTGAGCTGAGGGCTGCTCCTCTGCATTTCTGGTGCTTGGAGGCACAGGGATCCTGAATTCATCAAGTTGGGGGTTTACTGACAGAAGTTAAAAAAAATTTCTTTTCTGGTAATACACCACACTTTAGCTCAGGGCCAAGATTTGGGCCAATCCTGCATTAACATGCATTCTTTCCCTAAAATAGTCTTCCTAAAAAAGGCCCTAGACAAACAACTTTTATGTACTTCCTGTTTTCCTCTCATCTCCAAATTTTACCAGAGACAATAAATTTCTCAACTATGAACAAGGGAATTACAATAATTTTTAGGAGTGATTGGGTTACCAAGTTCCATTTCTCTTGCCTTTAAATAGCTAATAATTATTTATACTGTGATATGAAGCTTTTTGATAATGTTATTTATATAGTAATATTCATTATGCAAATTACATAATATAATAGCAGCAATGTAACATAGCTAATGATTTATAGTTGCAAAAATGAGAACCTTATGGCTTGAACCATCTCTGAATATCTGAAATAACCTTGAGGGCATTTGAACACTTAAGTATCATCCATTTAGAACTCTTAAAACTAATAAAAGATGAGCACAAAAGCTAATCTCAGGTATTTGTAATAAATTTACTATTTAGAGGTGCTTCAGGATGTGTATTTAGAATTCAAGGTTTTGTGAGGCCCTGACTTATTTAAATATTTGTCTTTTTTGACATCTAAAATTAAATAATTATAAAAATACTGGATTTTGTCCTCATGACATAATGAAATTAAACATGTCAGCATAATCAAAAGAACTGCGTAAGAGAGAAATTCCTCCTATTTTAGGAACCTTAAACAGTGAAAAGGCCTTGAAACATGTCCTACAAACAGAAATAGTCATAAATCATATACGAATGCAGCAGAGGCTGTCAATGGTGCTTAAATGCAGGACCACAGCAAAATGAAAAGCACAATTAGAATTTGGCAGTGAAAGGCTACCTGTATTATTGATTTGAACTTGAGTTTAAACAGCCACCCTTTCAATTTAATATCCCATTCTGATGATGTTAAAGCAAACTCACTTCTAAATAAAGCAGGGAGTTAAAGAGACATGTTGCTGATATATCAAAACAATGAAACAACTTAATTAGGTGATAATGCTTCTGGCACTGGAGTATACACAGCAATAAACTTTTTGCAGCTGATTAAATGCTGAAGTGAAACAGAGCTTGAAATCTCTCAGAGGAAGGAGCTGCCTCCAGATCTTCCTGTTACCTGTGGATCTCCCCACTCCCCACTTGATAGCAGCAGGTCTTGCTATCAATCGTCGTGTCACTCTCAGCTGTGGGTGTTGGCAGTGCAGCCTTTGGGGGACCCAAGAGATCAGCACTGACTTTGCTTCTGTTAATTTTTTCCATCATTGTGTGCCCCTGTAAGCAGTTCCCGAAGTGACTTTTCACCCACTGGTTACTTACCTTCTGCTTTCATATATAACAGAGTAAAAGTGTTGTAACACAGTCGAGCAGATACAGGCACTCAAAAGAAGGCATATGCTGAGTGGTGGGCTTATATTTTTAAATACACTGAACAAATAATTTGGTAACTTGGCTTCCTTTGCTTTTACAATTAGGATACAAATGCAAAATACCTTCCCATTGTTCCCAGAAGAAGAAAAGCAACTGAATATTTTTAGGAACTGAAAGCAGTTTTGCATCCAGCTAACTGCTCATGCTATTTCCAAGGCATTAAAGCATATCTTACTGTACATTTTCTGCATTATTATCAGGTCTATAGGTGTTTATTAAGAATTCTGGTAATCATTATAATTAATAACTATATAATGATATATTGGATTATCTGTTTTTTCCTCTGTGACAATACCAAGTTACTCCTCATAAGGTAAGCTATAGCAGACAAAGCCATAATTTCAATTTCTTTTGGTAAAGGTGGGTTTAGAATAACTATTGGACAGCATGCAATTTTCCCCCCCAACTTTAATGTCTTTTTCTAGATGCATTCTTAGTGGGTATACTGTTACAGTGTAGAAACATTTTGTAGTGCAGATCATGGTGGAAGAAATAATCTCATAAATTTATGAAGAATAATTTCTTAATTATGTCCATTTTAATTTTATAAATGGACTAAAACTTCTGTTTGAACTCCTGAAGATCATAGTTGCATTTCCCCAGAATTCTGCTACTTTGTGTAAAAGTACTTTGCAGAGAACCTAACTTTCAAGGAACGTCCTTGGTATGGCCATTACATAATTCAGTACTTCTGAATACTTCTGGGATGCTCTGAAGTTACATTTTTATATTTAAAAGTCTAATTGCTAAGTTCCTAGGTGAGCTTTTTAAATGCAAATGTAGCACATCTACCACTTCCATCCTTCTTCTGCTCCCATGATCATCAAATCAAGCACCCCTCTGTCAGTCTAGGCTTCCTTCAGATTTGTAACCTGAACTGAAATCTTAATGGCTCTTACAACAATTAAATCTTTGACAAAAGCTGGTATTTCTTCTCTACAGAATGGCACGTTCAACAAAATGGCTTCCCTGGGGCCCAATCTCCATCTTTAAACAAAAACAGTTCTGGTTCTCTGGAGACATTATATTTATTGAATGTAAATGTCATAATAGCTTGACAGGTGTTGAAGCTTGTCTGAATTTTGTGATCTGAAGCTGTAGTATCCTACTGCCTGCCTCACAATTAATCTTATTGTCTTTGTAGAGTCCCAGGGTCTATCTGCCCAGATAACAAGGGGCAAAGTGACCTGTCAGTTAAGCTTAGAAAAGTGCTAAATCCTGAAAGAGCACTTAAATCCAGCACTTAAAAGGACCTCCTGTACTGAATTGCCTTTCCTACCTTTCAACACTTTCCCTAGATAAGATGATGGAGAAAGGGCAAAAGAAAATCAAAAAACAAACTTAATAACACCTTCCCTTCCAAAGACCATGATTTATAACAAGATTGTGAGAACATTCTGAAGCTATTTCATCTTGAATTACAGTATACCTTTACAAGTGGCTGCTAAACTAGGAGTTCATGACAGTACTACTTGTGTTACTCTCATACCATTCCTTGTGCTGCCACTAAAATTTAAAATGTGGTACATACAAAATAGATCTATAAATTTATATAGTAACTATCCCAACAAATGCAAACTCCTTCTTAGCAACCATAAAATTACCTTCTGTTATCTATCACCCAGTGAATTATAGTTTCATCACTTAGAACAGCCAGCAAAACTGAATAACACTGCCTGTCTACCCACTATTTCACTCTTATATTCAGTGCAAGTGCTGCAGCTCGCAGAAAAAAAGGATAAACAACAAAAAATTAAAGCTGAATATATGGTGTGGTAAATAAGGGTCATGTTATCAGCTCTGCACTGAATATAATTTTTAAAAGTCAGTATCTACCTCTTTAGCTTTTAGTCTGAACCACAAATAAATCAACATAATTTTGGTCTCTAGATATGCCAATCAGGTTCTTATGTTTATGGAGCATTCCACTGTCAAATTACTTGCATTAAACATGGCAACAGAATAACATGCAAAGTCCATAGTTTTTAGTAGGGTACAAATTGATATAACTGTTTATTTGACATAGTACTGGGAACAGTAAACACATTGTTAGTAAAACCATCACCAGGTGGTGGGTGGGTGCTGGCATGATTCCTTGCCATCACAGGTGAATGTAAAACCCATGTGTACAGAAGACACATGGAAAACCAACTTTTCCTACCCTGGACTAGTATTTTAGCAATGATCCATCTGATGTGTTAATCAATGAAGAGACAGAACACTGCTTATAAGGTTCGAGTGACCTACCACAACTATAGAGATATGATCACTGAAAATTTGGAGGAAGCTATGGTTAAAAATTATAGGCATTTGGTAACTTGGTGTATGTTTGAAATACTCATTGACTGCTCATGTGTATTACAGGAGCATAAAAAGCTGAATTCATTAGCTGAATTATTTTTCATTAATTATTTGCTCAGTCTGGTTAGCAGTACAAGTGCTACATGTGAACCTAGGATCTGAATTTATACATAAGAATAGCTTTTGAGGAGTATTTCAGTGGAAGTCTTTTTTATATTCTGCCTTCACATAGCTTCGTGTTAAGAAAAAAATTAAAATATACTGTCATTTGGCTCTTTGAGAATGGAGTCCAAACGTATATTTTATCTAGCTTCTATTCCCCAGAGTATCTGTCGTGATCTTGTTTTTCTCAAAAATGTGATAAGAAACATTTCGAGCTGTATTTCAGAATTTATCTAGAGCTTATTCATTCAGAGTGTGATAAGAACTTTTTTTTTTTTGCTTTTCCAAGTGTGTAAATAAAGCTTGACATCAGGCAGAAATCTAGGTCTTTTAACATTAACATTTGAAAATTATGAATTGTCTGCCACATAACTTTGATGATAATGGTCGTATAAAGGAATAAACAAGAAGGTCAAGCTGCCAGTGCCTCATATACAAAGAGGAACTAGAACATGCTGTCTGAATAGAACTAAGAGTAATGTTAACTGATCTGCTACAAAGCACCAGGAATAATTTAGCATTTTAACCAAGCAATTGAAAGAGCAGATGAATACTTTTGCTTCACAATAGAGGGCTTAGACATTTGGGCAGTGAACTTCCATAAACCATACTTCTTTTTGTTTTAATATTCATGTTTATTATCCAAATAGCCTTCTTTTTTTTTTTGATAAATTAGCAAAGCTTGCTAAAAAAGCTTGAGACAAGCTCAAAGGATGGAAAAAATTATCTCTGACATTAAGATAAAATGCACATTACCAACCCTATTTTGATTGTTTGCTCTAATGTGGAAGTCTTGGATTTGCTGTGCAGCATCTGACTTGTCCTTTTAAGACTCTGCATATCTCTGCCTTATTATGGTCATTTCCTCTTCATTTCTTCTGACTTTGTTAACCCAAGTCTCCCTGCCCACTTTCTTTTTTTATACATCTTTCCATTATCCTTACCCCAGCGCTCTTCTTCACATACCCTATTAGAGTAGATGGGAATCTTTCTTTCTCAAACTTTCTCTTATTCAGAGATCCTTAGGGGTTTTTTTAGAAAGATTTTTTAAAAAAACAAAATGAAAGGGACAAAAAAAACCTTTAAAACCTGGTATATTCACTAAGTTCTTGACAACTGGCATGTCTCTGCAACCTCTTAGATGATGTTTTTGTTTCTTTATCTAAATGCCTTGCAAATAAGACTCCATAGTTCTCAGTCAAGGTACTTTGGCATGGAAGTTATGCGGAATAGGAACTGGGCTTTTGTATAAATGATATGTGCAATACCTCCAATCAAAATGGAACATTAACATATAATTAATTCTAAACTTGAATAGATATAGTACTAGTGCAGCATTTTACCCAGTATTTTATGAAAAGTTACACCCTGAAATACTTCTTTTATTATTAAATAGAGCTGCAAAATTGAATAGACTGTAAAAAAAACTATGAAGCAAATAAGTAAAAGCAAGAACTTTTTGTTTTCTATGTCTATTCCAGTACAGCCAGAATACTCAGAACTAGACTGAGAGCTCCACTGAAGAAGCTGAAGAACTACATTTGGGAGAGTAGCAGTGGCCATTTTATATAGCAGCTATGGTTTCTTCTTTAAGGTTGCTTTTCTTTCTGTCCCCACTCCTTTTTTTTTATTTAATCAAACCAGCATAACCGTGTACCACTGACTGTTCTGTCTTTTCCTAATAAGCCTTAATTTTTACCTTGCAAAATTAAAGCACCAGTATCTTGTTTTTTTTCCCCCCAATATGCTGACACTGCTCTACATGACTACAAGTAGACACCAAGCTTCCACAGGTGGAGGTAAACCGTCATCTCCTGATAGGGTATTTCAGTAATGGACAGGAGTGAAATACTCTTTTCAACAGACTTATCTGAAGCTTTATTTACAGATTATTCTCACTTTGCAGATGGATGGCAGTTTTTCAGAGCTAATCAATTTGCCTAGAGGTTTTAAAAAGATCATGGTCATAATAATAGCACAACTGAAACTGTTTAAATCTTTTTTCTTCTCTCTAAATGCTGCTGTCTGTGGGATAACAAACAGAAAACATCATGATGTCTAAAATACATCAGATGCATACTAGAGTTAACTGATTCCACTTAGGTGACAGGTATTTGAAGGAATTTAAATGACACCAAAACAGATAATTAGACAAATCTATTTAATGATAACCTGGACCCAGAAATGTATCAAATCGCCATAATTTGTTCTATCTTTATTTATCTAGAGTTGTTGAAAATTTCACAGGTTAACAAGGTACTTATGGGAGTGAAATACTAATTCAAATGGTTCAAGGGCTGTCACCGTAAGTGTAAGTATCCAAACTGAAAGGTCAAGTTCCTTTCCAATATATTCTCAAAAAATAATTTTCCTGTAACTAATAACGTTAACTTGCTTTTTTGGCTGTTTATAAATTTTTGCCCTCTCACAGTGTGAATGAATATTGCACTTAATAACAGTAACAGAACATTGGAAGGAATTAACACTTTAAATAGCAACCATGGAAGTGGGTGTTGGTGTTGTGTGTAGGTAGGGTTGTTCACACTCCCATGTTTTAAGTTAGCATACTTCAGCTTATGATGAATATTTTTAAATTAAGATGAAGGTCATTCCAAAACCATACTCAGCTTTTGCCAGAAAATTTAAGAACTATGCCTGCATTATTTTCTGAGTATTTAAACTTAAACAAGGGGCAGTTGCTGACATAAAAGAGCTGAAGACATACACTATATGTGGGAAAACAGAAGAGCTTTTTAGATGTCTTGGTGTCAGCCTATTTAGGTGTATTTTTTGTCATTATTATCAGTTTCTTTGAATCATGAGTTGGGCCTCTATTTTAAGCTAATCAATACAAATATTTTTAGTATTTTTTGGGATATCTTCCATTTGTTTTATCTCTGTTTTCTGAATCATCTATTCTACAAAATTTCATTTTGGATAGGATGAACATTACTGCACAGTGTTACAGCTGTATCTGTATTAATAAAAAAAAACTTGAATGGCACAACCCATATCTATGCAGCAAATCTCTTTTTCAGTTTGCTTCTATGCATGTCACCAAGAGGCTGAAGCATGAAAATAATGCTGTTCTTTGTTTATATATTGCATCACACGAGATGTCATAAGAATACATAGAACTATGTCACGTGCAAAAAAAGGCAGAGCTCATTTGTATTATACTGTCTACCACATTCAAAATTAACATAGGCATTTACAACATTTAGTACTCTAAGACTACGGAAAGATCTGGCATAAACCCAAAGTTTACAAGTAATGCAGAAACTTTAACTTAGACTGTTATCAAGATGGAGCTGAAAGGTGAATTTTGTAAGCGTTAAGGTATGTAAGAAGAATTTACGGTACTATATAAGTGCACATTCTGCTCTGTCTCTTGTCTCATCTTTCCCAATCTGCCTTACCTTCCTGTTTGCCTCATCCACCAGCTACGTTTTGTCTACTTACAGCTTTTTGAGGGAATGACTGATACTTTAACCTATTTCTGCACAGCAGCCATACCAACTGGGCTCAACCTAGCTTTTACCTTTACAAATGAAAATAAGATTAAAACAAACATGAACATTTAGATAAATGAAGAACATTCAGCAGTGTCAATGAATATGGATGGTAAAAAGCAGCGCCCTTTTTCCACCTCCCCTGTTTCCCAGTTGAAAAGAAAAATAAAATTAAAGCTCTGCTTTATGGTTCATGCAAATTTCTGGAAATTGGATGTCGTGTATGTGTCAATAGTGCAAGATATCATAGATACAGGTAATATTCTTAAGGAACAGACATGATGTTTAATGTGTCTGATAGATGGCCTTTTACACTACAACAATATTGAGGACTCCATGACAAACACCTGACAGCTTAAACAAATTTCAGACATGCACAATAATAATGAAAAATCTTAAAGCATTCATAGACTTTACAGTGGAATGGCAAAGGTCTTTTGTGTGTCATTGTATCTCAGTAAAACAGGAAAGTGTTAATCAGGAACTGCATCAAATAATCTGTCAATTGCATGATTTGATTTTTGTGGTGCAGCTTGTCTTTAAGCTTGTTTTTCTGGAACTATGTCAATATCCTTAAAGTTCCTACAGTACAACATGCCAGTAGCTGCTGTTTTGGCACAATTTCTGATACATTGATGCTAATCAATCTAATCATGTAAGGCTCAAAGGAAAACCACTGAAAGATCATAGCATCATATTTCACAGTGGAGTGGCTGTCATCACAATATATCATGCATGTATGCAAAGGTCATACTGTAAATCTGTTTCAACAGGGCCAAACCCTTACTGCCCCAGAACACAGAAGGAGAAGCCTGTACATAAGGAAATTGCTGATGTTACGACGTTAAAGAAGTTACTGCCAGCACGTAGCATCCCTCAGACATTGCTGCCTTTACTACATATTTGTAACATGATTATTATTTTTTTATGGCTTCTTTCATATCCACAAAAAGCTTTTGTTCTGTGAAATGGGAGTCTATGGATTGCAGGTGCTTGTCACTGAAGACAAATTTTCCTAAAATTAAGAAGTAGGACGTTAAGATAAGGTCAGGGTTTTTTTAACCTGCATACTCTTTAGTCTACCCTGTTTTCACAGCTGCTTACCTCCTTAACTCTATATTAGCTTTGGCTATTGAAGTGAGCTATATGAACTCCACATCATTGAAAGTTTAAAAGACAACTTTGAAGAGTCCAGACCAGATGTTACCAGAGATTATCTTGCTATTTGTTGCATTGTGCTCTAGTTAGCTCATGTGACCACTGGTACATGGGTACAGTGTGATTCACATGATATTTTCAGTAAGGCATTTGAATCATAGTCACTGATTTAGTTGCATACCTATAATCTTTTTTTTTTTTTCCCATTGGTCAAACTTAAAAAAGGTTGCAAGACCTTTGACTTACGTGTTTCGGTAATGGCTGTTAAAATCAATTCTAGCATTAAAGTCTCTTAGAATGAACAATGCATTGAGTGGAAAATTGATTAAATGGTCAAAGAACAGTCCTTTGTGGCCTCGTTTGCTTTTTCAATTAGTACAGATGTCACAGCTGGTCTAGGTGGCTCTCCAACTTTCACAAAAAAATGTCCTTGAAGTTCTGTCTTTTTGTGAGCATTTTTCTTCATTGAAAGACGATTTTACATTGAAGTTAGCACTTCTGTATTTTTTTATACTTAATTTTTGCAAGAAAGCAAACAGTCACATACATGAATTGTGCATTTGACTGATAAGCCACTTAGGAAAAAAAGTACTGCTAGGTGAACCACTGTGCTTTTGAGGAACTTGTTTTCTATATTCTGATGTATTTCCCAGGTATTTGTTTCCCCGCTTTGGGAATGATGGGTGACTTCATTCATATGTTTGGCACCAGACAGCTGGCAGGGATATGACACATAACTACAGCTAATTCAGATTGCTTTTGACAAGAATTTCTGGGTCTACAGGTGAAGAACTGATGGGAACATGTATGAATTCATTTAGGGGAGCTCCAGTAAGTCATGTGATTAAGGCACTTAACTGGGATTTAGATGATCTGAGTGCAATTCCAATCCCAATTCTGCTGCAAACTTACTATCTGATGTTGAGAAAGTCATCCTAGGAAAGATTTTTCATGAGCTTTTAGCACTGGGCTAATTCTGCTCCCATTGACTTCTACATAAAAAGAGCTCCCGGTGTATGCCATGGCATGGGATATCATGGCTATATTGGTTACCTATTACTTGTCTCTTAGAAACTACAGTTAAGGTAGATAAATGTCTAATTTCACTGCTTTAAATAAAAATATTATGGATTAAATTATTTTCAGTGGGCAAATATGTGAGAGAAACAGATAGGAGACTGTAACATTAACTGTGCTTTATGTCCTTGTCCTACTCTGATTGCCATGTAACATTCATAAATGCAAACACTGAGATTGTTTCTGTATTTTAACTATGCAAACAATTTAGTTGTAATAGGCAGTAGGATTGTTTTTTAGTGCTTTAATGTTTTATTAATTTAATTTTCCACAGTCAAATTCTTTTTTTCATTTTGCCTTATAGCCTATATTTCCCTTGGTATTTGTAATTATAATATTTGTTTCTGATTATACTGCAACATACTGTAATTCTCAACCAGCTGACAATAAACTAGAATTTGTATCTAGCATCTTATTAAAAATAAAAATAAATAATGACGTTAAGATCCCTTAATTTATTTTTGCAAATTCAGAAATAAATTCCTTGATTAAATTTAATGCATTTAAAACTATACATTTTATCAGATGTGTAAAGCATATGAGCCAAAGTCAGGTCCCCTGTTGAGTGGCTATAACTACCAAGCTGCTGCAAGTTGTGTCAACCTGTGCATGGACTGAATTTCTCTCACAATATTTAGAACAATAGAGAACTACGAAATGAATTAAACGGATGGCCTTTCAAAGTTAGTGACCTGCTTACAAATGAAAACACTGCCAAAGGAATTGGGGATATCCCCCTCAGAACAATCAGATAATTCTGCAATTTAAACAATAAACCAAGAACTTTGGAACATCACCTAATAATCATTTAGTGTCCTAAATGATGAGGCTTATTTAGAAATAGCATTATTTTGTGTTGGATAAGATAAAAATTGTATTAGTCTGAATTCTTCCACTAGCCTCTAAAAGAATCCATTGACTAACATTCCACTTCAACAGCATCAGGTTCTTCTGTCCATCTACATTATCTCTTGTTCCTTCAGGTAACAAAAAATGAGGTAATTTTTTTTTGCAAGGGTAGCAGTAAGAGGTGACATTACAGACAAACCCTTATATCTGTGCCCAGGAATAGAGCAAACTGGGCTTTGAAGTGATATAATTTGGATGAATAATTGAGACTGTCTTTGACCATGGATTTTCGCTGGGTGATTGTTGTTCTTCCCATTTTAGGGATAGACTGTGGAAAACAACTTCCCCAAGACACAGACATTTTATTCCACTTTGGATAAAATGTGGCCAGAATGACTGTAGTACATTTCACTTTTACTAGCAATGAATACTGACCTTTATTTTTCAGGTGTCCTCTGGGAAAAAAACTCATCCTGGCACATGAGACACATAAGATACGGTTAGATTGAAAGGTCTAATTCTTTATATTTGGGGAAGAAGAATTACAGGTAGAAAAAAAAGTGCTGTTACAGGAAGATAATTTTGGTTTTTGGTCCTGAGCCCTGAGAACTCCTGTGTTATCACAATTTTTTTATAGGAAGCTACAGCTAGTAATGAGTAGGGTAATTTGTTCCAAGGCTGAAAACAGGACTGACTTTTTTGAAGACTCCACTACAACAACAGTCTTCTTTTCCAGTCAGGTCTCAGACTGGTCAAACAGTGCAGCTCTCTTGGGAATGAAAACCTGGGGGCTAAGATTTGGGATGATTGAACATTACTGGTAAGGATGAGCAGAAGGTTACGAACAGTGAAAACCTGAACTAGAATGCTTAGTTCTGGTGCAAGGACTTGTGTTTGATTTGTATTTTGCAAGAAAAAGCTATTGAATGAGATTGTACATAGTGCTATGGCTAATAACCAATGCTACCCATAATCTGAGAAAGGAATAACACTATTTCTGCTGTTAGGATTAACATGTGATTGTTGAGTGTTATAGGGTAAGATTTTATCAACTATGCATGAAAACTTATGATTTTACTGAAGATAGTGTACCAAAGTCATGTTGTACAAATATTTCATGACAGATGCTGCTTTTCTCTGTCACATTTCCTACCTGAGCTTTATCATTCACTCTGCAAACCTTGAGACAGAGCTTAGCAGTCAACATACAGGCAAGTTTGTAACTCTTCCCTCCTTCCCTGGACTTTACTAAAGTCCTTTACTGGTATTCACTGGTATTATTGTTCTTGGTAATTTTCAAAGTATAGGTTGGTTTTTAGACCACCATAATGAGTAGGAGGTTATGCAAGCGGTAGCTTGTTCTATAGTACAGTGTCATCAGCAAATTCTGCCACCTTGCAATCCACTTCAAATTATTAAAAAAATATATTAAACAACTTGATCCTAGTACTGACCCCTGAGACACTCGATTATTAATATCTCTCTTCTTTGAGGTTATAACTATTTATTTCCTATCATTTAATCACTTTTTAATCCATGACAAGCCTTTGCCCCTTACTTCATTGTTATTTATTATCTTTAATATTCTTTTATGAGGGACCTTTTCTAAAGCTTTTTGAAATCCAAGTAAATTATGTCCACTGGGTCACTTTCATCTACTGTCTTATTAATATTTTCAGAACCTTCTAACACATTAGAGAGGCACAATTTTTTGCTACAGAAATCTTGTTGATTTTTCCCCTTGCCATATATATTATGATTACCCAAGTGCTGCACTATTTTTTGCCTTTTTAATTGTGAGTCACCATAACAAGCTGTAATTCTCAAGGCACCCCGTAAATTCTTTAAAAAAAAAGAAAAAAAATAAAAAGAATCATGCTAACAACTTCCCAGCTCTCAGGAATGCTGTGACTGGTAATGGTATAGTGTGATTTGTTGCTAAGCTACTCACTCAGTCAAATAATTTGAAGGATGGTTCCAGAACATTTTGTGAAGAAACTGATGGGTAGGGATGTAATGATTCTAAACAGATGCTCTCTCTCTCCAGAGGGGAAGCATGGGAAATGCAGAGTCCTTCCTCTCTGCTTTTTCCTGAATGTAGGGATCAGGGAATGAGTTTGGGACATAGAATTAAGGACAGTGCGTGGCCAGAAGTATAAAAAAAATGTCCTCTCTTCAGAAGATGAGAAGAACTTTGGTGTCCTTCCAGGTAGCTGCAGGTATTCTCGATCTGCCATAGAATCATGGACATGTAGACAAGGCACTGCAGGTAATTAGTAACTGGTGAAAAGTTCAAGGAGAGCTAGGTCTCAAGCCACATCTAGAGTGAGGCCAGAGCAAGATGCTGTAGCTACCTGGGGCAAAAAGCCAAAGTCTGTCCAGCAATTGGTATAGCTTCTGCAGCCACTACTGAACTGGAGTTCAGTGTCAAAGACCCAGCCAGAATGTAAAAGTTATATAGAATATAGAATCATAGAATAGTTAGGATTGGAAAGGACCTCAAGATCATCTAGTTCCAAACCCCCTGCCATGGGCAGGGACACTTCACACTAAACCATATCACCCAAGGCTTCATCCAACCTGGCCTTGAACACTGCCAGGGATGGAGCATTCACAACTTCCTTGGGCAACCCATTCCAGTACCTCACCACTCTAACAGTAAAGAATTTCTTCCTTATATCAAGTCTAAACCTCTGCTGTTTAAGTTTCAACCCGTTACCGCTTGTCCTATCACTACAGTCCCTAATGAATAGTCCCTCCCCAGCATCCCTGTAGGTCCCCTTCAGATAGTGGAAGGCTGCTATGAGGTCTCCATGCAGCCTTCTCTTCTCCAGGCTGAACAGGCCCAACTTTCTCAGCCTGTCATCATATGGGAGGTGCTCCAGTTCACCTGATCATCCTCGTAGCCCTCATCTGGACTTGTTCTAACATTTCCATGTCCTTTTTATGTTGAGGACAGCAGAACTGCACACAATACTCCAAGTGAGGTCTCACGAGAGCAGAGTAGAGGGGCAGGATCACCTCCTTTGACCTGCTGGTCACTCTCCTTTTGATGCAGCCCAGAATACTGTTGGGTTTCTGGGCTGTGAGTGTACACTGAAGCTGGCTCATGTTCATTTTCTCATTGACCAACACCCCCAAGTCCTTCTCCACAAGGCTGCTCTGAATCTCCTTTTTGCCCAACCTGTAGCTGTGCCCGGGATTGCTCCCACCCAGGTGTAGGACCTTGCACTCGGCATGGTTAAATTTCATGAGGTTGGCATCAGGCCACCTCACAGGCGTGTCAAGGTCCCTCTGGATGGCATTCCTTCCCTCCAGCATATCAACCGAACCACACAGCTTGGTGTCATTGGCAAACTTGCTGAGGGCACACTCAATTCCATTGTCCATGTCAGCGACAAAGATATTAAACAAGAGCGGTCCCAGCACTGATCCCTGAGGGACACCACTCGTTACTGGTCTCCAGCCGGACATTGAACCGTTGACCACAACTCTTTGAGTGCGACCATCCAGCCACTTCTTTATCCACCGAGTGGTCCACCTATCAGATTGAAGACACTCCAATTTAGAGACAAGGATGTCATGTGGGACAGTGTCGAATGCTTTGCACAAGTCCGGGTAGATGACATCAACTGCTCCACCCCTGTCCATCACTTTTGTACCCCCGTCATAGAAGGCCACCAAATTTGTCAGGCAGGATTTTCCCCTAGTAAAGCCATGCTGGCTGTCACCAAGCACCTTGTTGTTTTTCATGTGCCCTAGCATGCTTTCCAAGAGAATCTGCTCCCAGATTTTGCCAGGCACAGAGGTGAGACTGACTGGTCTGTAATTCCCTGGGTCATCCATTTTCCCCTTCTTGAAAATGGGGGTTATATTTCCCTTTTTCCAGTCATCAGGAACTTCACCTGTCTGCCATGATTTCTCAAATATGATGGCCAGTGGCTTTGCAACTTCATTCACCAGCTCCTTCAGGACCCATGGATGGATTTCATCAGGGCCCATGGACTTGTGTACATTCAGGTTCTTAAGATGGTCTTGAACCAGATCTTCATGTACAGGGAGCCCAAGGTCTAGGTTTTCACAGTCCCTGCGTCCGCCTTCCAAAACTCGGGTGCTGAGGTCAGAGCTTTTGCCAGTGAAGACCGAGGGAAAGAAGTCATTCAGAACCTCAGCCTTCTCCAAGTCCTGTGTAACCAGTACTCCCGAAAGTTTCCGGAGGGGGCCTACATTGTCCTTAGTCTGTTTTTTAGCCGCTACATACCTATAAAATCCCTTTCTATTTATCTTTAACATCCCTTGCCAAGTTTAGCTCCAATTGGGCCTTAGCTTTCCTAACTTGGTCCCTAACTACCCTGACAACATCCCCGTATTCATCCCAGGCCACCTGTCCTTGCTTCCACCTTTTAGAAGCCTCTTTTTTCTGTTAATTTTTCTCAGCAGCTCCTTATCCATCCAAGGAGGTCTCTTGGCCCTCCTGCTGCACTTCCTTCTAGTCAGGATGCAACCCTCCTGAGCTTGCTGCATGCTCTTCTCACTGTCTTGAGGACCTCGGATTCAAATATCTCATGATCACTGCATCCAAGACTTCCCTGGAGAGTCACATTTCCAACGAGCCCTTCCCTGTTGGTGAGCACGAGGTCAAGCAGGGCACCTCTCCTTGTCGGCTCCTTTATTGCTTGCAGAAGGAAGTTGTCTTCCACACAATCGAGAAACCTCCTGGATTGCTTGTGCCGGGCCGTACCATCGCCCCAACAGATGTCAGGGTGGTTGAAGTGCCCCCTGAGAACAAGGGCCTGTGAGTGTGAGGCTTTTCCTATTTGTCTGTAGAGTTCTTCATTCACAGGTTCCTCTTGATCAGGCCCTCTTTAACACATCCCCATGTTTTATATGACTGATATATGATATATATGACTGATATTTGGGATCGGGGTTTCTTTTCAGCAATACACTGTTGATAGCATTTTTGCAACAGACTGTAGAACTGGAGTTTTGACTAGGTTGCCCAAATATGATGATGATAATGGTTTTTGTCAGGCTGGAATTTCTGGTCCTGGAATTATCAGACTTACCAGGTTCAAATCTGATAGGGTTTTCAGGAACTGGGAGACAAACAGACCTGAAGAACTTACACTGTGCCCATCAGTTGCAAGAAGTTAGGTATAAAGGAACAACTGTGGTGTCACTACAGCAAAAGTATGCCCAGTGACTCCAGGCTGTGGAATACTACCCTTGTAATTAAGATCTGGACACTTAGATGGTGTTGCAGCAGTATCTGGTCAGTATAAATGGCAAATTTTAAGAGAGAAATTATTTTTCCTCAAACAATGCAGGAGGAGTAGCAACAGAAAAAAAATATTTTCTATTTGAGAGGTAGGAATCTGCGACTTTCCTTAGGTTTTGTGTTGTTTGGTTTTTTCATCCAGGTTATAAAGTTCCCTGGTCATTGTTGTTATTTCTTGGAAATGATAGATTAGCATACTCTATTGAGGTTATATTCTTCATTTCATTTACTATTGGACTTAATCAAGTCTGCTTCCAGGGCTTCTATTCCTTTGTCAAAGCAACATGGATGGACTTCTTCATAGCTTGCACAGCATTTGAATAAACATTCACACATCCATCCCCCAGCTGGGAATGTGTTGCAGGAAAAAGAGTCAGTTCACGTGGCACATTATTTCAGTCACTGTCTCTTATCAGAAAGTGTTTGAGGTCAAGGTAAATGATTGCATTTTGGGTACTAGTTGAGTGCAATTCCTAAATTGCACAGCTTTCCTAAAAGCTGTGTAACTAATAAAAAAGTATCTAGAGCCATCTACAAAATTCACCTCACTAGGAGCATGGTCTTGTGCCACCTGAACACTATCAAATCATTGAAGTCCAAGAAGCTTAAAACGGTGATGGACAACAATATTCATGGATCCTTAAAAAATGAAAATTACAATAATAGGCTGGGTTTGTTGACAGTGGAACAAATCGTGTTCTGCAAACTAGTTTTTAAAATCAGTTAGATTTTCTTTTTTGATGCAGAATCATCAGAATCATTCACTGAAATTGACAATAAAGTAGAAGTTTCCATTGAAACTTAAGTCTTCTGGAATTTCCCTTTCTTTTGGCTGATTTTCAGTATGTTCTGCTTTTTTCATTGCAGGCAGTTCTTATCAGCTTTGCTGGTTTTATTACCTAATAAATCTCTAACTTAATTATAGTTAATACAGTGTTACCAAATATTCAGACATCATGAGTAAGACTTCACAATTCCTAGGTTTGTGGGTTTCCATTTTTCTTTTTTTCCTTTTTTTTTTTAATAATCTTTTTGGGGTTCCCTTTGTTTGACTTCTATGTTTCACACTTTTAGGAAATGCTCTGATTTTTTTCTGCTTCAATATCAGGACCAGAAGCAAGGTATTTTTTTTTAAAGTTAATAGCCTCCTAATTAGTATAAATCTAGGAGCTAGGTCTTTAAGAGAAACATCAAATATCATAAGGCTAATAATAAAATTGCAAAAGCTGGCAATATTGTTATCCAAAAATGAATTAAGATTCCTTATTTTGCCAGACAATAGTCATTTGTCTCCAATTTATCAGTAGCCTTTTAACTTTTACAGTTATGTCAGAGGTGTGGAAACATTTATTTTTATTTCTTACCTACAATTTACTTGTCTCTCTCTTAATGATGTTGTCTGGGTCTTCAGGCAAATTATTACACATCAACTTGTCATTAAGTCACAGTTTTGAAATAGATCTCTTTATTCTGTGTATCCACTGATAATTAAACAAGCATGCCAAAGTCCTTCCTTTACAAACAAGATTTTTTTCCTTCTCTTTCTTTATCTTTTCTTTGATTTTAATCTTTCTCTTTTCTATTCATTTCCTTTTTTATTCTGTTGTGGGTTTTTTCCTGTTATTCATTCACTTTTCACAGTCTTTAATGTCCCCCTGCCTTGAGAATAGAAAGAAAAAAACAGTAAAATCCGTTTAAGTGCTAGCTGAACTGTTAAGAAAGTTGTTGACACATGTCAACATTACACTTTATTTACATGTTCAGGGCAAATTAGTACTCTGCTATGCTGGTTCATACAGGCTGGATGAAAATATCTGTTTGGTTTGGGTTTTTTTTTCCTCCACATCGCCTGTCAAAACATAAGGAAAAACCTGACAATGGTTCAAAACACACTCCTTTGTAATTTTTTCTGCATACTACTGATGTGTGCCTCAGCAGAACATTAACATTGCTGGGTAAGTATCCGGGTGTACCTGGAAAGATTAAGGATTATCTGTTTTGTAAGAGTTTAAATACAGCCCCTCTATGCGGAGCTGGTGTTATTTGTCTTAACCCAGCAGATAAAATGAAGTTAGGCTGTGTCAGAAATGAAGAGCTGAACCTGTCCTTGTCTTGCTTGGGGAAACAGAACGAGGTGGAGGAAAATGAAGAAAGAACAGAAGGAGGTGGAGGAGAATGAAGAAAGAGCAGACGTAGGGTGGAAAGCCGCAAAGGAGGAAAAGCATGAAAAACTAAGCCCTGAAGAAAAAATGCTGCCCCTGGGAGAATGATAGAAGTAAAAGGCTGAGGTAGTGCCTGTGGAAGGACCTAGACCAACCAGTCCAGCAGCTGTTAGCAGACATCCTGCTTTCCCCCCACCCTGTGCTCAACTTGGCTTTAAAATTTAAGATTATATTCAACATCACTGTAAATGCCCCACCATTTAAAAATGCCAATATGTGCCTTATTTTTACCATTACATATTAATAAAAATATCTTGCATGCTGCATGTACATTGGAACTGAATTCCAGAGGGTTTTTTTCTTCCTCTTAATGTTCTGTATAAATCCCCTTAGACCACTGAGGTGCATAAGTACCTGTTGCTATCCATTTAAGAAGGAAAATCTACTTAGGTGCTGGATATTAGAAGACCAGATTATTGCTTTTTAATTTAAATTATGTATGTATTTATAACACATTAGATTAATTACACTTTTAGTTTTATTGCATACAAAAAGGACCATAACACTTCAAACACAAAACTGGGAATCTGCTTTGGACACATCTATGATCTGTTACATATTTTTAGCTCATAATGAAAAGCACATTGAAAATAATTTCACTACAGGCCAATAGGAAACATTAATTTAGAATAAAAATTAAAAAAAAAAAAGAAAAGATCCTCCTTGAAGTAGTAAAGTAAGTATGGCCTCTGAATTTTCAGATATTTTCTCTGTGATATATTGAAACAGTTCAGCGTTTCAGTGTTTTTATTTCTCACCTGTTGACTTGTGGTGGATCAAACATATGCTAGATTGTGCAGTATGTTCTGGGACTCATTTGTTTTACAAGATTATGCTTTTTTTTTTCATGTTCAGTAAGAGTAACAATCTATATACATGAAAAGTAATAGTAAAAGGCAGAACACAGGCTCACTGGTTCTTATGTCTTCCCAGTCATGGATTTATTATTTCTTCCCCTCCCCTGTTAGTTTCCACATGTTCAGATTGCAGATTCTTAAAGGAAGGTTTCTAAAAACACATGTTTATATTTTATATTATTTACATAATACTATAAATATTATATTCATTATGACATTCTTGGGTTTATACTTTTAAATATTTATTATATATGTGATATATTTGTGAAATGTCTTTGCATAGTAGAGAAACAACAGCCTCTCCCCACAAGTTGCCCATTGCCATTTCTGTTCCTTCACATTTTTGCAGTAAATTTTATGGTGTCATATAATCCTTTTTCATCCAAAGTGTTGTGCAAAGTGTATGCAGGATCATAACAATAAATGCCTGTCAGCACCATTTAAAAAGAAAGATAAGCAAATCCACTATGGATAGTTTCCAGTAAAAAGTAAAAAGAGAAGAGGTCTGGGAATATTAAGATGAGCTAAGTGGAAGTTCTGAGGTGAGATCTACAATGTGAAAATTGTATCCTTTGTTCAGTAGACTACTTAGGAAAAAGAATTCTAAGCCATTTAAGTATAACCTTCCTTCACAGGTTTTGGAATTCAACCATGCAGGTGGATAAAAGCTCTATGGATAGCTTGGCAGGTCAATGGAGCTCAGGTCAACTAACTGACCTTGTTAATCTCTGAAGGGGATACAATTCAGAGTGTCTGGCCTAGTACTCTTGTCATCGGCCTCTCCAAGAATGTAAAATTCATCTCAGATACTTGAGCTAGCATAAGGGATCTGTTTCTTTGGTAAACCAGTGTTAGAAAAACACAAAAAGTAAAGCGTCCTCACAAGGAAGTGGGTGCTGGAAGCAGGACTCTCAAAGTCTAGTTTGTGCTTCCTAATCGTTGCTCAAAGATGGTGGTGGATCACCCACCGAGGGCCAAGGACCTGATACCAGAGGGAATGAAAACTAATGGCAGCCCTCCTGCAAGTGAAAAGAATTAATGAAAAATTTATGACCTGTACTGTAGAAACTGCTGCTGGATAGTCCCCAGATAAATTAAATTAATAAAGTTGCAGCCTAATTAAGCCATATCTTTCTGTTTTCTTGCATGGCTGGGGCAATGTTGCAAACTCAGCAGAACTGAGGAAAGGAAGGATAGAGTTTGAAGGGATGAGGTTTGAAAAGCAGAAAACTGTGTGTATTAAAAAGAAACTCTAAAGGAGCCACAGATAATGTGAGCAGAGGGTTTTGGTTATGTTATAATGATTAAGAACATTTCAGTTTATGGAAATGTATTCAGGACTCTATTGAAAAAATATTTTTGCAGTGAAGAATGAAGAAGGAATTGGCCCTGTGAGACACTTTTTCATTGAGTGAAGTAGGTGAGTACATTTTGGAAGAAAGTGAATGATACCACAGAATTTTAGGTGCTGGACAATAAAGAATTTTTTTAATTTTTTTTTTTTTTTGCATGTTAAAAAAACAAACCTGTGATATGTTTAGAATTTATCTTTCAAATATAATCAAAACATAAAATAATACAGAAATAAAGCATGCAGTTTTATAGAATTTAGGATTATAGCATTGACTTTTGGGTTTTGTTAGATTGTTTTACTGAAAACTTCCAGAGGGAGTTAACTGGAAACTTTTATTGCTCTGAAATTGCCTTTCTTTTAGAGTTTTCTACAGACTTATCAATTATCTTGAATTTCATACCATGTAAATATATTGTATTTTGTGTGATCCCTTCATTAAATTTCCACTCTTTTTCACATCTTCAATGTTAGCTTTAAAAAGTTATAAAGAATCCAATATTCAAAACTACTTAATTGAGATGGAAAATGTATTCTATTATTCAGAGAAAAAAAAATCATTAATGCTAAATTATAATCTCTTGTTCATTATCTAAGGTGTGATATTTCTCATAAAGTAATTTCTATTTTTACATTTTAAAATTACTTGTTAGGATGATTTATTTTCTTTAATACTATCCTTAAGAAACAGAAGAGTATTTATTTAAATGGGAAAGGTGAACTTGATTTCTAATTTAATTCTTGATCACAGAAAAATAATGCAGTTTGCAGACCTAGAATTCTTCTTTAGATTTTTGTATCTCTAATGAGGAGCTTTCCCTGAAAACAATTAACAACAAAATATGATCAACTTTGAGTGCCCTCCATGCATAATTATAAAGTTCTTAACCTTCTCCTGGATAGTTTAAAACTTTAGTCTTCTTATGTTTAAACCTAAAACTCTCTAGTAAACACAGGGATGAAGACCTAACTAAACTAAGTTTAACTGCCCTCAAGTGCAGTAATAAATCTAAAAGTAACATTTTTAGTCTTTTTAAAAAGTGTCATAAATCTTAAGCAAAAGGTGGAGGTTTGAACACGGTTTTCAGTCCTGTTGTGTTCAGTAAGAGATCTCCTGCTCAGTGATGAGATGGTGTATAAGGTCTCACCAAAGTATGGCCATGGTAGCAGTTGTGCTTATGTTCACAGGCATTGAAAAGTTAGTTGCAGCACATTGCATCCTTCTTTGTACTTGACAGCAGCAGCTTATAGGACATTCAACTCATAAAACTCGTGTTTTGTTTTGCTTATTCTTTTTTCTTGTGGCTTTATGGAAATAAATTCAGCTGCTTACTCCCACTTGCACAATTGTGTTTACACATTTCTGATACAATTCATGATCTCTTATTTTGTGATTTCCAAAGTTAATTATATTTGCCTTTTAAAATATTTCGTTCTTAGTGAGTTAAATAGTTTGGCTAACCAAGCAACATAGAAAGAGAATAAAAGTGTATGAACAAATTTTTTGAGTGCAGTGACATATTATCTGTTAGCAGTAAAACTACATATTATGTCTACATTCTATGTAATTAGTCTTTGAAGTGAAAAATTTGCAGATTGAACTTTCTCAAACTTTCTGACACAAATTGCTTTACTAGATATTGATTTAAAATTAGAAGCAAAACTTGTGAGAAAAAAAGAACATTTGTTACTTGTCTTAACAATGCACGGATAAATTCCCTACTTTTCTGAACTTCAGTTTTATTAAGTAACTTTCTATAAGGCAAGTTTCAGCAGATCAGCACAAAATTTTCTTAATTTCATTACAGACTGTAAATTAAAATTAATGAGGCTGACACCCACAATTAACAATGAAAAATGCAGATTGTTATAATTACTTAAGCAATAACATTGCTTTACATAGAAGACTTAAGGTGCTCCACAAATTATTTACAAGTGTTACATAAAACACAAAAAATGACAATTTCAATTTATTTTGTCAGTATAAAAAACAAAAATCCTTACTAAAACCTTTCTCAATTGGGAATCTCTTGCCATGCATAATTAAGCAAATTTGATTGCAATTAAGCCTGGCTTCTACAGTGGAGTTTTAATTAATGCAAATCTGGCATCTACATCTATAAGATTAATTTTCATGAATTAAAAGAAAACAACAAAGTGTTTTTGAAAGTGCAGTTGTATTGTTGAAAGGATGGAATGCAAAAACTGATTATTTTTCAGTCTTCCATGTGTATAGCTTTTGACTTGACTTATACTTTAAGGAGGGATATTTTATTTGGATCTGTTGTTTCTCAAGACGTTATTAAGCAGGATCATAGCAATTACACTAAGCTTCTTTTAAAGAACATCTTAAAAATGCAATTATATACATTTAGAAGAAGAAATTAATTCTAATACAGGCTAAGGACTGAGGGCACCATTACACTACACAGTGCTTTTTTCTCAAGTCATCATCCTTGTCTCTCATTTGGAGCCTAGAATATCATGTGGTGTCTGTGGGACTGCTTGAGATGTTTTCAGATATATTTTAGTAAGATGTCCTCTTCAAATGCCAAACGTGGAATGACCGCTGAATGACTTATAGGACAGAAAATATATATGTATTTAATTCATTTAGTAATGTACTTTGTACTGTTTGGAGATTTTTAAAGTGTTTTCTCTGTATTAAATTGGTTTGCATCTCAGTATCTTAAAAAAAAAATTAAAATGCTGTGCTGGGGATTCTGTTCCTTTGAAACTGTCCCATAAGAGTCACCTATTCTGTCATTCTTTCCACATAGAATCATAGAATAGTTGGGTTGGAAAGGACCGTAAAATCATAAAAAAAAGTTCTGGTTTTAGAAGCCACATGGATTGTCTGGCTCTTAAACAGAGTACTATGTAATTTTATTTTGTCATTTGTACAATAAGACAATCATACGGAAATAGACAATTAGCAAAAGCAGCAGATATTGCATTAAAAACTATTCTTCTCAGTGACATACAAAAAAAGTAAATAACTCCTTTTTTTTGATTCAGTGTCTCCATACAGCTGTTCTAAGTCAGATAATGCCAATAAGGTATTATCTGGTTGGCAAAAACGTCTGCCTGTTGTGAAAAGCTGAAATTCTTGCTTTCTTGAAATATATTCTGGTATTTTATTCTAATATTATCTTAATTGTTCTATTTTTCTTTTGTCTTGTCTTTAAAAAAAAAATAAAAAATTATGTATCATTTATGCATCAAAAAAGACATGAAATCCTGTTCAGTCAAGAGTGAGAAGGCTGAGCCAAACCAATGTTGGAGGAAATGTGGGTGCCAAGATGCAAGTGTTTCTGGGAGAAAATAAACCACCAAAACCCTTGCATGCAAACTGCTGGAGATGTGTGACCCTGATGTGAGAAGTGAAATTAGAAGCAGTGTAGCATTTTTCCCTATCTACTCCATCTGCTTTCTAATGTTTTTCTTCTATTCAAAACCCAGAAATCTCCCTTTCATTACATGAAATACCGTCTGAACTGAAGATTTCCCAAAGATGCTATATCTGGGGAACTGTTCTTTTATATCTGTATCAGGGAGAGTACAAAAGCATCTCCTCAAGGGGCTGTAAATGCTGCCACACTTGGTTCCCACAGTATAGTTATTATTATGGCTCCCAAAGGTAGTTTCCAAAGCACCACACTGAGGGTGCTCTTAGGGCAATAGAAACAGCAGGAGGTGACTCCAGCTTTACAATCAAATGCACTGCTTTTACAGCAGGGAATTTACTGACATAGAGTAAAGCATTCTTTTTATTTTGGTATGGTTTTCAACATTGCCATATTCACAGTTTTTTAATTAATTACTTTTATTTTCAGTCTATTAAATCATGGTATTTATTCTGGTTGAAGTTAAAGTTTAGTATTGCAAAGTATTAACGGAAGATATAGACAGTAGATTTCCAACCTGATTTGTTAAATTATCAGCTCCAAAAAGCAAGGTAATGAACTGAAGATTTCCTTCAAGTCTCTAGTTACGGATCAACTTCTGCCTTTGAAGGTCTGGAAGAGCAGCAGTACAGGTTCTTTGTGACTTACATGATAGTAACTTTTTCACTGGAATAGTCAAGTGTCCATCATTGCCTCCCCTCTATAATTTAGACACAGTTAGCATTGGAAACACTTTATTTAAGCACCTTTATTACTCCTCTAAGGTTTGTGTTTGCATGTTTTGGTTTATTTTTCTTTTTGTTTTTCCCATGTGTGTGCAAAAGGAGGATATTCATAGTTATATTGCCTGTCTGTATCCAGTGTTTGATAATTTCTACAATTTTTCAAAATAGGCTCCTTAACCTGAATTGAGACATACAAATATTTGAACACCTTTTGAACTGCTGAGTATTCACAGCCCATTTTGTTTTCAACTTATAGAGACTCAAATTTTCTGAAAGACCAAGTTGCTTGAAAGTGGAAAGATAAAGGCCAGTTTAGATGATGGTAAGGAAAGGACTCAGGCATATGCTATATGATTCTCAACAGGAATACTGCTGTACTTTAAGTACTCAGCCCCCATCTGGCTGAGTAAGAGCACCAGAGCTCTAAACTTTTGAAAGCATTAGACATCTATAAATTATTTATCTGGGCACCCTATGAGTTCTAGAAAACCATTAGCAAAGATCTTTTATAGCCTTGTTTCCCTTTTCCACATTTTTCCTTGTTTTACTCCTGTTTTGGGTTTGACTTTTTTCTTGTTTGTTTGGTTGACTGGTTTTGTTGTTGGTTTTGTTTCAATTTTTTTTTTTGGGGGGGGGGGGAGGGGTCCCTTTATCTTCTTTTTTTTCTTGGGGTTTTTTGGGTTTTTTTGAATTTTCTACTTAGTTTGGTAAGATCTGGCAAAAGCAGTCACTCATCCCAGAAAGTGAGAAATGGTGTTTGTTTCTCAGTCTGAGTGTTTTAAACCTCTACCATTATCATTCATTCTTCTATGACAATTTTTAACCACTAGGGTAGGCACTAGTTTAGCTAAAGACTACCGCTTCCTCTGTTAAAAGAACTGAGAAGGCATCAAAAGAGAAATTTCAAAGGGGCAAGATAGAGTAAATTTGTTTCTATTTCATCATGCTTAAAACAGTCTTCTTCTATTGCAAATCAGTGAGGTTTGAGTGGAGAATTTTTTTGTTTTCCACACTGAAGAAAATCGTAAGAAAACAAAAAATTAGAAAATCATTAGAAAACAAAAAATGCCCACCTGCTAACTCAGAGCCACACAGCTGCTCGCTCACTCCCCCACTTCTTCCCCCTTCCTCACAACAACTAAAACCATCGGTGTTATCAGCTCTGTTCCCAGGCTGAAAGTCAAAAACACAGCACTGCACCAGCTACTAAGAAAGAGAAAAATGACTGCTACTGCTGAACCTAGGACAAGCAGTCTCAGGCACGAATTTTTCCACATCAGTTGTGTAGGAGACCAATTTTGTGACCAATTTTGTAGGCATCCTATGGACAAGTTAATGTGCATGCACACACACACATATATACTCTTGAAAAGAGGCACACCCAATGCAATGCAGAAGCAACTACTTTGGTTAAAATTGTGGTCAGAGAAAGATGTTGTGGTTTCCCTTTCTTTCTTACAATTAATCAAGTTTTTTCTAAAAGTTTTATAACATTGTGGGTAAAGAATGAATCAAGACATCAAAACTCTCAAGATCAGAGAAAGATCATCAAAATTAATGAGAATAAGGAAAATTAAGAGATCATTAATAATAATGATACCAAAATGAGAACTAGGAAACCAGTCCAGGAAAATCTAGATACTCTTGTGCTAGTCATTAATCTGAAGACTATGATTAAAATATAAAAGGTGATTCCATCAGCTTGTTGTGCAAACATGCTGAGAACATCCCTCTTCTGGCTTGAGTTTTATAAAGAAGCCTAGGGCCATGAGGCACCCAAATGCTATTAACAAATTCTTGTCTTGATCTACCCCTTTTCAACATCTGAAAAATAATAAAGGCACATTGAGCTGGTATTTCCTGTTTAATGTTCATTATGCATTGAAGAGGTATTGAGAAATAGTTTTTCTACTGCAGTTATGAAAGAATTATAAAGGTCTTTCCTGAGTGAGTGAAATAAGTGCAGATTTCATGATACTATGCCAAAATCTATTTAATTAAGTCATCATTCTTAGGAAAATAATGCATCAGTAGCTTTAGGGAAAGTGCAAGTGAATTAACTCTATATAATTAAAGGAGCACCTTCTGAGGGTCTCATTTCATGGGACAATTCATGTCACTGTGACTGCTACTATATGCATCCTAGAGTTCAAAGTTCTTGTTGCACTTGTCAATTTTGTTTTGTGTCGGAAATACTTTGGTTTATATGGGCACTGATCAGAGCAAGAGGAAAAGACCAGCTATGTGGGGCAAAACTAGCAGTGGAGATGATGGAAATGAAGGAACAAAAAGGATGGAAGAGAGTTTTGAGCAGGGTAGCATGGCTGAGAGGAAAGAAGGAAAAGGAAAAAAGTGTAACACCTAATTGTAAGAACAATTCAGGGCTTTCAGATGAAAAGCAACAACTCCCATGGCTGTGTTTCTGTATGTTTGAGAGCTTTCCCACCTCAGTCTGGAAGTGAAATATTTTGTGTTAAGAAGGTCACACTAAGTTGCTGTGTACTAAGAATAGAACTGCCACAGTTTTAGTTTGTGTAGATAAAATCACAATGCTTTTGCTAAAACCATAGGAGGAATTCTGACTAAAAAAAAAGGTTTTCTAGTATTTTTATGCATTAATAAATTGATTTCTGGAAAGAACATCTTTTTATGCCTTTTTTCTTGATAGAGCTGGGGTTTTGTTATCTTCCTAACTGTGGAGAGAGCGACTTTTTTCTGAGCTTGTGGGGAAAAAGGGGTGAAGGACAATAATTTTAAAAAAGGAGAATAATAATAATTATGATCTGATCTCATCCCATTAAAACAGCTAGAGATAGCTGAAAGGGTTGTCCTCTTTTGAGGGCTATTATTTGAGTTTCTGTGACAAGCTTGTCAGGTTTGTGGTTGGTTGACTTGTTTGTTTACTGATAATGGTAAAGTGGTAAATTGATAACTACTATAATCAGTAGTTAGGATATGAAAGAGGGATTGGGAAGGGATTTGGAATGGGAGGAGGGGAGAAACACAAGAAAAGCTAGGGAGAAGAAATTAAGAGAAAATGGGGTGTTGAATATGGGGATAAGGATCTTCAAGAGACAGAAGAAATAAAATTACTGGATATATGCACAGCTTGGAGGGATCTATGGAATTAAGACAAATAGTAAAACCTCATTGTACACATAATCTGTTTTCTGGTATGTTAATGAAATAAAACAGCTGAATTTAGTTTACCTAGCCAGTACACTAAATTCTGTGTTGCTCCAGAAGAACATAAGGAAGCCAGAGAACACTGAAGACATTATCTGAGTTAACCTTGGTTTTTAAAAAATGAGAAGGGGAAACAAAAAAAGAGATTGGTGTTTTGTACAGTGAAATTAGAACTATCACTTCGTAATTCCTTATTTGAAATTAATGTCTGAGACTTGCTATTTGTAAAGTTGAGGTTTTACAGAAAAATGTGACCTAGAAGTGCATTTGCATTTTCAAGACTTGCAAATGAATAAGAGTAATTGTGATGTATATCTGAGAAAAGCTGCAATTGTCTCCAAAAGGAAGTTAAGTTTTAAAAGTCCAAATATGTAGGGCATGAAGAAGGAGGAAAAGCATAACAAAACCTAGAAAATTAGTGCATATAGTGATAGTTGGCTTTATGCAATAAAACAATTGTAAAATCTAAGATTTCTTCATTATAGGACTGCTATGTGATAATTACAATATACATGTAATATATTTTACCATAGTTCTGTATCTAGAAAGACTATAACCCCAAAGCAAAGTACAGACTTATTTTGTCCAAATATTTTGAGCATTCTTTTTTTTCTCTCCCATTAATTGATTTGTTGTTTTAAAGTTACTGACATGAAAGCTTAATCAGTCTAATATGTGATATCTTTTCTCTTGCCTCCTCTCTGGGCTGCAATGATTTCAGTGAAAATATGAGGATGATAAACTTTTCTTACACACTGAAGTCTGAAAAATTAACAAATATACTATTAAAGTAAATTCTATGTTCATCCATTATCCTTACAACCCACAAAATAATTTTACATGCAGTAATTTCTGCATAGTCCTATTTACTGAAGCATAGGATCACTAGCATATTTTGCCTATTGAGTTTTCATGGTATTTTTATATTATTTTAGAAGTATATTTGGAAAAATCTATAGGATTCTTTACAGCATTTTATTATTTCACTTTCTTTGCAGATTAGTCTCATTCTTCTTTTAATAACAAGAATTGCTCTTGCTTGTTAATACCATCTAAATTAAAGGGTTTATCATCTGTATCAGCATTTGCTGGAGACAGTGTATTCTGCATTTTTACTTTGTAATAATGGTTTTCTTTGTTACAGAACTTTCAGTGACCTGAATCATGCAGTTAACCCAATGAAAAACTTTAGATCAGAAGGTGAAATGCAATTTGCTCATGAAGACATTGCTCTATCATCTTGAAAAATATCATACAAAGGCCTGAATATACTAGTTAGCTCATGATTTTGTCAGTGGTCATGGCTGAAGAAATGACAGTTTAAGGTCTTGCAGATGAGTTTAGGAAATTATTTATAAGGTGAATCTGTACTGACAAACCAATTACAACATCAGTATTATTAAATTTGTAAAGTGTTTCTGTAGATTTTTTTTCTGCTTGAATTGCTGTTTATAACAAAGAGAAACAAACATTTTAGTAAGTTGAATTGTGAATGGTCTCATGTTCATGGAAGGTATTTTATAAGAAACTTCTGTAACATTTTTTAAGTAATTTTTCTAGAAAGCTGTAATTAATATGACTAGTAAAATCAGTATATTTCAGTAATTAAATGTTCGTGCTTCTATTACAGCATGTCACTAGATGTCACTCTGGATTCCATTATTTGATATTCTGATGATTTCTACCTTTTTTTGACTTTTTGTGTCTACTTTCCCCACAACAAACCTGAATAGACAATGTAAAATGTGCGTGAATAATACAGAATTGCTGACTGAATGTCAGTTTTCTAGTGTGTGACTTCTATTGATCATTCATTATTGACGTGAAGGTCTCTAGTGTCTCTTCTTTCCTCCTTAAACTGTTTCTCAGCTAAAATTTCCAAACAACAGAATCAGAAGGCCTTGAAGAACAGGATGATTCAGGTCTCTTAGGATGTTTTACAGAGTACTTTGACCTCAGAAAGACTTCAGAGGTATTTTTTATAAAGACTCAACAACTGTTTGGAATAAAATTTTAAACACTGGTAAAAAAACCTCCTACTTAAATCGAACAGCTTTCATTGACACTTTTTTTGGTGTAAGTATAACTGACTGCTTTTGGCAAACATAAGGACTTTTTGAAACAGTTTTTTAAATGTATGCATTTCCCTTCCTTGTAGCCAATAAAATATAAATAGCACTTTCATGTTGACGAATTACATGTAGTACAGTATTCTACGATCATGGTTCCAGGATTTTATTTCTTTTAGCTTTGTATACATTAATTAAGTATACACAATCAGGGCTGAGTGCAGAGACAGCTAAATAAACAAATGACACTGTAGAAAGGTCTTTCTGCATACTAATCATATCCTACATCTGCAAGCAAAAGCTCTATAAATCGATTTGCTCTTTCACATCAAAAGACAAACAGTGAGGCAAGTCAGCAGTTCCTTTGTCAAAGTCACAGAGATTGCTGTTCTTCACAAATGCATTTCTACAGAGCTGAATTCAACCATTTGATGATTAGCATTATTGGCAACTCTTCAAAGAAGATTCATCAAGTAATTTGCAATTGGATTGGTTGCCATTTTTGTGATTCTACCCCATGAAATTGAACAAAAAATGATTGACATTTGAATTCTTACTTAGAGGACAAAGTGAACTAACATAAGAAAAAGAAGCAATCAGATTCCCAAGAGGCTGGGAAGATGCCGTGATGATTCTGGTGATTCCCACATGGACCAGATCAGATAGGTCTGACAATCATATGAAATGAGTTAGCAGGGCAGAGGCAAACAGGAAGAATATAGCTTCCTGTGAATGTAACAAAGAATAAATAGGCCCAAAGTGTTAAGTTTGTAAGATGTGAATGTATGTATGTGGATGGATGTGCTTATGTAACCCCTCTAAGCATTCCAGTCATTTCTGTGCAAAAAGAAACAGGAAGGGATAATCAGTCTATCAATTCACATGCTTTGTGTCCAATAATTGCATTTTCTGCTATCAGTACACATTAGATATGTATTGCGAAATGAAAGAATAAGACAACATATTTTTATGTGCATGTAAATAGTACGCAGCTCTGTGAAAAATGGCAAAGTGTTGTGACTGAGTATGGGAACTATGTAGTCATTGATAACCTTACTTGCTCACAGTTTTCCATTTTTCAAAACACACACAAACAAAAAAAAAAAAAAACCCCTTGCTGGAGTTTATATATGCTGTTTTCTGCTATTGCTTTTTCTGAAATTGTTAATCAGAACCTTCTTTCTTCCCTGGCAAAAGTAAAAAGATGCTTGGATACCTTCTTTGAGTGTGCTGTTGCGTGAAACAGGAGGAGGATGGAACATAATACAGAAAGGTATAAATAGAAAACGAAATGTATGTGAGCTCATTACTGATAGCTCCATAGCTCTTTGCTTCTTCAGGATATTTACTATATACTTTTTGTTATGATGAAGCTCATACTTATATAGTCTCATTTTTGGAATAGATTTTCTCTCCTATTTTTTAATCTTTAATGCCTACCGTTGTTTTCAGATACACTTATCCTTCATTTACCTATTTATGCTACATAAAACAAACAGACAAACAAACAACATAAAAGAAAACTAAAGAAAAGATCGCTTCAGGCAATTAGTGTCCTTATTTATAAGTTATATCAAATAAACTCAAATCTTCTGTTAAATTGAGGAAATTCAGCAAAAATAAAAACACTGAATCTGCCTAATTACATTAGTATTTCAACATTTTCACAGGATCTTATTTACTTTAAAGTGAGCAAGTCAAGGGAGCAGAAAGAATCAGCAACGCTGATTGATTGGTGTTGATATTCTAATGGCTTTGATCTTTGTCCCACTATGAGATCACTCACAACGTAATTGGATACTATGAAAAACAATTACAATATATTCTAAAAGATCTGTGATTATTGCATATGTGGCCTTATTTGAAATATAATTTTACATCTTTGTTGGTTTGATTCATTCAATGGTATATTCAGTTCCAGAGTAAATAGATATGACTTTCATTGAAATGAACATGTCTGCCTTTAGAAAAAATTCACCCTCTGTAACAGACTGTGGATAAAAAATTGCAGCAACATCTAAGGAAAATGAAGGTCTCAGTATTACTCTCTTAATGAGTTGGAGGAAAATCATTCATTGGGCATTTTATCAGATGGTAATTCTTGTATGTACTTTAAGCATGTCTTGTGTATTATTAGCGCATGCTGTTCAGTACACGTCTTCAAAAAGAGATTCATTGCCTTGCTGATCCAGGTTTTGCGTAATGGCATATGAGCTCTTACAGTGTCATCCTTGCTGTTCAGAAAGTTAGTTCTTTGAGTATTATATCTCCAAATTATACTAGCATTAGAGAGAGATTGTTTTTATGAGCGGAAGTCAGGATATCACTCATATTAATTGGCTAGGTCATAAAGCTGTGAATTGATGAAACTAACTACTGTTCTAAGGGGAATACTATGGTAATGGATTTTAAGAAGACATCTGATTCTGAGGATTATATTAGCCAGACTGACATCATTCAGTATCTGCTCAGAGATTACTGCAGTGATTTGTATTTTCCTGACTACAGCACTGCTAGCTATTTTCAATGCATTCTTTGTAGTCTACAAAATCTGGCCAGTGTTTACAATCAGATGTAAAGCATCAGGATGTGTGAGTTACAAGTATCAAACAACTAGGGTTTCCTTTGCTGAATCTGCCCATTTTCCTTTGGTCTTAGATGTAAATAAAACCAGTGTACTTCTTGGCTCACTTCAGATCCCTTGGTCCAGTCACTGAGCATTTAACCTTCCCACACAACACAGGTAAAATGTGAGGTGGCTTAAAACTAGACTCACAAGGAGGCTCACCATCAAGCTCCTAAGAAAATGGGCTTCATTTGCTAGAACAGAGGATCTTGATTAGATGTTAAAACTTTAAAGATTATTTTTGTATGAAATAGAAATGAGATAAAATACTTAAATAGTCTAACAAATGGTTGAGTGCCTAATGAGATTAGACCAATTTTACCTCTTCCAGACATCTTGAACACCTATTACTGATAGTAATCTAATTTCAGCTAAAGAACAACATGTTTCTATTTGGACAGTTTTATCTAGTAGATAGAGAACTTCCTGACCACATGGAAGATATCAGTTTTGTCCTCCTTTTGTCAAAGGAGAGATGCCTATCCATCCGGATCAATTCTCTCTCAACAGTGGAATGCAAAGAAAATTAAAACTTGTTCAAGAGCACAAAGACTATCAGGATAGTGTATAGGTTGGTAAATAAAGCATATTCTTAGCTCATGGGTCAATTGTGTTATACTTCTGAATTAGCTAGTCCATGGCAGGATTTTTTTGCATGAGGAAACTGAAACTAAAACCCTGCGGATCATTCGTTGATTACCCATGGCATATCATAATATCCTTGTGTCTTGCTGCTGACTATACTGTGCTACAGTTCCCATCCTGGCATGGGCACTGAAGATGGGGAATAGTTCTTTTTCCCTCAAGCGTTCTGAATACTTGATAATACCAACATGAACAGGAGAGTTTGGAAAAAGATGATGCATGTCCCTTTAACAAAAAAGTAGCATTTGTTGAACAAGATTCTATGTAAAAAGAACAGCTGAAAAATTTCTTCCCTTTTCTCTTTTCATCTCTTCCTTCGCTGGTAAATTTCAGCCCAGGAACTCACAATCATTTATTTCTCTTTGCTGTCTCCTGGGAACTGCAGTGGTTACTAGTCAGGTGCAGTGTTAGTCCATTTTCTAAACAATAGGTGTCTTTATAAGGAGCCATCATAATCAGTACCATTGGTCATAACAGAGAAAAAATTGTTTTGAATACTAAAACTATCTTTCTCAGCAGTGGCTTGAGCTATGTCAGGAGTGGCAACCTCATTCCTGATTAGGGTAAACAGAAGCCATGAAACCACTAAAGTAAGCAAGGTGACTTACCAAAATCAGTGTTTCAAATTTCAAGTCTGTGTCTTGAGTTGACTCCACTATAGAGAGACCTTTATTTTCTTATAGTTGAGCATGTACAAAGAATGGCTGTAAATCATCAAGTGTTGAAACCTGGGACATACCCTTGATTAATGAAGTGAATGGCATGATGCCTCTTGAGCCGTGGAATACAGTGCTGTAGTTTATGTGCTTATACATTTTTATGTACTGAAGTTGATTCTGACTCTTTAACTTTTAGCATGCCAATTAAGTGTATAGCTTAAATATCTTAAATAGCTGTCTTCAACTGCAAACCATTAATTTATCTTCTACTGATAAATGGAAGTGTTCAGCAAAATGCTAGAAGATCAAATTTTCGAAATTAACAAAATTAACTTGAATTTGCTTACGGAGCTAAATTCGTCTTTTCTCAACATCTACAACAAAATATGTTGTATCTTCAGAGTAGTTCTTTAGTAGTACACCCAAAGCAAAAAATCACATCTGCACAGAAAAACAGTAGAGTTACAAGGCTCTATTTTTCCTATTATTCAATTACTTTGCGACCTAAACTCTTATTGCAAAGAAAAAAAGAAAAACAAACTGAAAATACTTTAACAAATAATACCTGGTTTTCTAAAGCTTGTGCTAAAACATTTCTGAGCATCCTAGTAAATTAGAAGGCACGTGTAAAGATGTGCTTCCCCCAGAACCCCAAGTTTTCTCCTGAAATGCTTGTGAGTTTACCTGTTTCTATAAACCAAGCATTGACACAAAGTCATTATTAATTGTAAAATGAGACTGAATCTGTGTCAAGGGCTAGGATCTGCAGCTTGCAAAAAGTGCAAGTAAGTGTCTATCTCAGCTCAAAAGAGTATACTTGTCTATGAGTCACAGATTTATCTGATGTCTTTTGGCTATCTAATGTTGGTATTTTTATTTTTGCAATTCCAAACATTTTCTTTTAAGGTTTATAGTTGATTGAGGCATGTTATCACTTGGAATGTACTGACAGGTTTCAAGAAAAAATGTAGTACTAAAGTATTTACATTGCTTTTTCTTTATAATGAAGTAATTATTTGTAATATTATACATTATTTTTTATAAAAGTTATGTTTGCATAATGTCTGGAAGTATCTGAGAAATTAAGGGTAGCTCAGTAGAGGAAATTTAGCCTGATAATCATAGAATCATGGAATGTTTTGGGTTGGAAGGAAACCTTAAAGGTCATCTAGTCCAATTCCCCCTGCAATGAGCAGGGACATCTTCATATAGATCAGGTGCTCAGAGCCTTGTCCCACCTAACCTTGAGTATTTTCAGGAGAGATTATCTACCACCTCTCAGGGCAATACATTCCACAATCACCTTGATTGTAAAAATTTTTTTCCTTGTATCTACTCTAAATCTGCCCTATTTTAGTTTAAAAGCATTACCCTTTGATCTATCACAACAGGACCTACTAAAATGTTTGTCCCCATCTTTCTTATAGGCCATCTTCAAGTACTGAAAGGCTGCAATAAGTTTTCCCCAGGGCCTTCTCTTCTCCAGGCTGAAGAATCTCAGCTCTCTCAGCTATACCCCATAGGAGGAGTTTTTCAGCCTTGTGATCATTTTTGTGGCCCTCTGAATCTGCTCCAGCAGGTCCACATCTTTCCTGTGCTGAGGACCCTAGAGATAAAGGCAGTACTCCAGGTGGGGTCTCACCAAAGTGGAGCAGAGGGACAGAATCGTCTCACTCCACCTGCCATTTATGCTTCTTTTAACATGTAGGACCTTGCACTTGGCCTTGCTGAACTTCATGAGGTTCACATAGGCCCACTTCTTGAGCTTCTTGAGCTCAATAAATACATCATATTCATGCATGACTTGTAATTTTGCAATGCATCGTAACATTACTGATAAGAGATGCTATATTTTAGTATAGATCTCTTACAAACTATATTTAGTGAACAGAATAAAATTTAGTAACTGCTTGAATTCTTCCTTCCAACTGAGGGAAATATTAGTTGTTAGAGGGTTTTTAATTATAGTATATTAAAATATACTTTTACCATCTAGTCAGTAGCAATAACTTTTTTTCTATCTTAAATTCCTTAGAGAATTTCTGTTTCTTCTGTTTTTAGGTAACTGAAATTTGCTATGAAATAGTAGGGATCAAAGAAAAATATATTTCCCATCAACCTTATATTTTCACTTTAAGTTTTGCTTCATTCTTTTTTTTTTAATTTATATATTATAATTGACATACCAGCTATGATGAGCAGTCCATCTGGTGTAATATCTGTCTAAAATAGTGACTGATACAAGACATCTTCAAAGAAACTTCAGAAAAACATGTGACAATTGTAGAATTGTATACATCTGAAAGTTGGAGCTTTTTGGTTTGTGTCTTAAGGCACCTCCCTGTTTGTCTCTTTCTGTAGATGGCCTTGTAAAGCCCAAAGAATACTGTTCAGAAGTCACTGTTTCAAAGAGTCAAAATTAAACTGACAGAAATAATATGTTTTGCCCTCCAAGCGTATCTAAGAATTTTCTGAAGTAGGTATTTTTTCAAATCCCCTGTATAACTGAGGCTGAAAAATACCTGCTGTGTAATGGAAGCTAGTAGAAGGCTCATCTATCTCTTCATAGAAAATTCAGTGGTCGGGAGATGTCATTACAGTACAACACAGTGTGTTGTTTCTTCAAACAGTTAGTTGTATAAAACTGTCTGTCTCTTTAGCCATTTTATCTTTTCTGTCTCTTTACCCTTGTGTTGTTGTCTTCATTTATCATCACTTTCTTCATTCCCTGAGACTTCAGGATTTTTCTTTTCACTCACAAAATATCTTCATCATTTCTGTGTTAGTCTTTAACATCTAGCAATTGTTTCCTTACCCTCTTTCAGTCATTATAATGAACAGAAATGTACTTTAACTGCACATAGATCAAATCTATTAGAGGTTTGTTTTGAAAGTATTTTGAAAGCCACTGCAGAAAGGCTACTAAGCTTGAGAATAGCAAAATTTTAACCTTCACAGAGCCTACCATATGCACAACTTTCACACCCAGCTCACTTCCCTCACTAACAAAATCATACCCTTGTTGCATGTTTTTATTTTATTGTCTTTAAAGGGAAAGAGTCTATCACCATAAATCTTAAATATCTCCAAAAGTGCAAGCAAAAATACATAAATATATGTAACAGATGCAGAATTGCCTCCTGGGATGCATGTATTATGCATACAGAACTGTCATAACATCCCTCACACAACCACATTTTTTCTTCTACTCATGGTCTTTATACCTATCTCATATTTTGACAATACACCTGGATGTAATGTGGATACTAAAATGTAACTAACACTATAAAAACATATTTGCCAGTTTTTGGAATGTACTTCTTTATATAAATGTAGAAACAAATAAATCCTTCTAGATTAAATAAAGCAGTAACCACACAAAAGCTTTTCATTTATGTTTTAACCAATTTACTGAAAATAGAGCTATGATTCTCGAGAAATGTTTGTCTTCTGGACAAATGAATAATGTAAGTCTAATCCACGTGATACAAATGCAGACTTTTGTTAATAGCTTTCATTTTAGTAGACAGAAAAAGAAATTCTGTGTTACTTTTATCACAGTAAATCTCCCTAAGTTTGCCAAAAACATATTGTAAGGGGTCATATTCAGATGTTGATCTATTTCAGTCTTATTCTTTTTAGCTGAAATATGGTACATTTTCTTCCAATTCAATATTTATTTTTTTTTAATTCAAGAGCAAATTGATTTTTATATTTCCTCTACTTGGCACTGGTAACCTCTACTAAGTGTTTAGAGGTGTGGGACCACTGGAGAGAGCCCGGGGAAGAGCCACAGAGGTGATGAAGGGATTAGAGCATCTCTCCTATGAGGAAAGGCTGAAAGAGCTGGTACAGTTCAGCCTGGAGAAGAGAAGGATCAGGGAGGAGCCCTATCTATGTGTATAAATAAATGATGAAACACAATCTCTGCAAGTGTGCAAGGAGTTACATCTTTCATGGAAGCAAAGAGAACCAAAGCAAAACCAACACAGTTGTGCACCTGAATGGACATCAAGAACTAAAGAGATCTTAGATTAGTAAAGTCTTGTCAGACTTCATGAACCATAGTCTTGGACAAAGGTTCTGGCTTTCTGAAGAAGCTATAGTTTAAGACTATTTAAGACTATTTGTTTCATCTGGTCCCAGGATCCTTCAGATGGCCATGATTACCCAGTGATAATGTATCTCATGTGAATTATCTACTCTACAACTTAGGGGCTACTTCTTTTCTGAGAAACCTTTTATAAGTTTGATCAAGAAACTTATTTTATGGGTTCTTTTATTTTTTTATTTTGACCTGTGCATTGCAAAACCTACAGTGCTGTCATGGTTTAAGCCCAGCCTGTAACTCAGAACAGGTTGAGATAAGAACAGTCTAGTAACTAAGGTATAACACAAACACACCACTGCTACCACCAATAATAATAATGATAATGGGAATAACAAGGTGTTGCAGCTTAAACCCAGAAACCACACAGCCATTCACTCACTTTCCCTCTCTCCCCCTCCCCCCCCCCGCCTTCCTCCCTTTGCTTTTTTGACTAAAGTGATTTGCTTTAGAAACTTCTATCCTGTGTGTAGGTAAGTGCTAGATCCATCACATTGTTGTGGTTTAAGCCCAGCCAGTAACTCAGAACCACACAGACACTTGCTGAATCCCCCTCCACCCCTTCTTCCCCCTGCTCCCAGAGGGATGGGGAGGAGAATTGAAAGAATGTAACTCCTACGGGTTGAGATAAGAACAGTCCAGTAACTAAGGTATCACACAAATCACTACTGCTACCACCAATAATAATAATCATAAGGGAAATAACAAGGGAAGAGAATACAACCCCTCGCCATCTGCTGACAGATACCCAGCCTGACCTAAGCAGTGATCTAGCCCTTCCAGGTAACTGCCCCTGGTTTATATATTGGGCATGATGTGCTGTGGTCTGGAATACCTCTTTGGCTAGTCTGGGTCAGGTGTCCTCTCTCTGCTTCCTCCCAGCTTCCCCTCCTCCCTGGCAGAGCATGAAACTCAGAAAGTCCTTGGTCAGACTAAACCTTACTGAGCAGCAACTAAAAATATCAGTGTTATCAGCACTGTTCCCAAGCTGAAAGTCAAAACCACAGCACTGCATCAGATACTGAGAAGGAAAAAAATAATTGCTATAGCTGAACCTTGGACAAATAGTGCCAGGATATTCTCCATTCCCTTCACTGGATAATGGAAGCTTTGTAAGTTTTTACCCTATAAACATTTGGTCTGAATTTGGAGCAAACAAACTTTTAAGAAGTAGTGCTGAAGTCCTGCCTACTGCTGTAGGATGTGCACAGAGACAAAACATAGAAACAGAAGACAAAGTTTCAAGGCAAGTAAGCAGGTAATATCTATCGGTATCATTGCTATGTTGAAATTGCTTTTTGACATTAAATTTTAATGTACTAGGAGTCTCCTTGAGAACATTTCCTTCTTTTATTTAACAGAAGTTATAAAAAAATTAATTATTTATTTTTTAAAATGTTTTAAGTTTATTTTTAAAACTGTTTAAAAAATATAACGTATTGATTTGGTGACTTTGCATAAAGTCTATGAATGAAAGAGTCCAGCGCAGAGCCACAAAGATGATTAAGGGAGTGGAACACTCATAAGGAGAGGCTGAGGGAGCTGGGCCTCTTTAGCTTGGAGAAGAGGAGACTGAGCAGTGACCTCATCAATGTTTACAAATATGTAAAGGGTGGGTGTCAGGATGATGGAGCTAGGTTTTTTTTGGTGATATCCAGTGGTAGGACAAGGGGCAATGGGTTTAAACTGGAGCATAGGAGGTTCCACGTTAACATTAGGAAGAACTTTACTGTAAGAGTGACAGAGCACTGGAACAGGTTGCCCAGGGGGGCTGTGGAGTCTCCTACATCGGAGATATTCAAGGCCCACCTGGACAAGTTCCTGTGTGATGTACTCTAGGTTACCCTGCTCTTGCAGGGGGGTTGGACTAGATGATCTTTTGAGGTCCCTTCCAACCCTTGGGATTATGTGATTCTGTGAGACAAGTTACTGTGGTCTTTGGTAAACTCAAATGGATGGCCAAAGATTTGTCTTATCAGTTAAATGCTTCAACGAAGTCTACTACAATCAATAGGATATTCAACATCACTGACTGAGTGGTAGATGAACAATAACTAAAATTATTCAATAATTTCAGTAGGTAAATGCAACACTTTTTTTGTGACTTTATTTCATTCCACTGTCAAACAAAATTGACTAAACATGACTGTCTCTGTCTTGACAGATTCATAATGTGTGTTATGAGTGACACAAATATTTTTATTTTTAATTGTATCTGATTTCTAAAGATATATATGGGTAAAGAGACTTTTGGGACAACTCTGTTAATAAGTACACACACACACACACACTGCAACCCTTCGTATCAACAGTATTAATAAAATGTTAACAAAAATGTATGGAGAAATTATAAGATTTTTAACAAATCATTTCTGAGTAATGTTTCATTTTTTTTTTATTATATTGCTTATATAATAATGTGTACTGCATTCAGATTAACCATGTTTAATATCACAACTCTTCTTCTACCATACCTTTCTTCCTAAGTATGTGATATGAACCATGACATTACAATCTTAAAGCTGTAACAAGAATGAGTTATGTTTGTACTATTTCCCATTCTCATTATATTCTTTGTCACACAATGAATTAATGTTGTGCCATTCTCTTTTCTCATTACAATCTTTTCCTTATGAATGGGGCATCAGAATTTTAATGTCTTTTGTAATCTCTGAGTTATAGGAGTGTGTTACACTACTATGACCTTGTTAATATTTTGCATGGTGATTGGCTGGCTGCACACTGCTGCTCGTGAGGTTTCACTGAGCAGCCAATCAAGTGCTTTTGACAGTGGCTGATTCAAAGTGCTTCAGTAACCTGAAGTAAAGCCCTGAGCGTGTTACTGCTGCTCCCCAAGACAGCCAAACACAAGAAAGAGTTCATTCCCTTTCCAGGTAGAATCAGATAGCAATATTTCAACTTCCACAAATCACGAATCACTTGCAAGAATGGTAACATGCAAGTGTATGCACTTTTTGCAAGTACTTTTGTTCTTCCCTAGCTTGTACATTTTTCAACAGTTTTAAAAACTGTTGTGTATTGCTCCATATAAAGAAAGAAAAAAAAAAACCCACAAAAAAAACACAAACAACAAAAAAAGCTCCTAAGTTTCTGTTGTTCTTAAATGGAAAGAAGTTGGAAGTTAGTTAGGACTGTAATTACTTGCTGGATCTGATGCACTAAGTGTATGGTTGACAGATTAGAAAATAAATGAGTGTTTTCCACTGTTGAAACCCAGAAATAAGGCATATCTACTATCAGTTCTCTGTGCTTATAGGTAAAATTCTGAACATTTTCAGTTATGTATTTAAATGCCTTCTTGTCTTTTTAGAATATCTCACTTGATACAGATTTTTATAATTAGTTTAAAAAAAGGTTGTATTTAAATAATAACGCAGTCTGATATAAGTTGGAACATGTTGCAGAAACCTGGAAAATAAAATATAAATTATAAAAAGGATTCTTGTTTATCAAATATGCTTTTCATGTTAGCTGATTCTTGAAAGCACTTTCAGTTTACCCAACGTAAATTATATATATGATACTGAATAAATGTGGATTTTCTTTCTTATTTTTCGTTCTATCATGTAGCAAATATATGTTCTTCGGCCTAGGGAGGTGTTATTAAAATTGGTTTGTGAGAAAGATTCTAAATCAGTTAGGAAAATGTTAATACTGGCATGTGGAGTATGATGACAAGTAAATTGGCATATGTCAGTCAGTACCATGTTCAAATAATACCAGTAACTTAGTCTTTTGGGGAGAGTATAATTTTCTACTTAATAGAAAAGCAACTATAAACAATAACAGTGTTTTACTTAGGTGATGCTGAAACCCATAACTAATAAATCACAACCCACCCATCATTCTGAGATATGTAAGTAGATTCCTTTGGTTAGGAAACTGTAATTAAGAATTGTGCAAGCCGCTTTGACCTCAGGGAGACTGCAGGGAGACTGCAGGAATGAAAACACTCACTGGAGCCTAAGAACTTTAAAGTAAGTCTCTGCAAAGAGTATATGGCACAAATAATTCTTTACCTGTTGTCCAGTTTTATCTTCTGTCCTGGGGTGGTAGTTGAATGGTGTAAGAAACACTGCTCAGCAGTGGTTCATACACTCAGCTTCTTTATTTAACTGGTTTGTTGTTTTTTTTAAATCATCACTGTGTATTCTCAGCATCTCACAAATTTAAAATTAATTTATCCTTTTAATGTTCCCAGTAAGGTAAAGAAACATGCAATAGATGGCGAACTGAATGTAGATAAAATTATTTGCCTAAAATTATTTGCCTAGTGGCAATATAATTAACTTCGTCTCTTTACACACAGTCAGGTGGGTGAAGGAAAAGTCAGGATCTGGAACCTAACCACTGACCAGTTCAGAGCATGAAGACTAGTGGGCAGGGTTACTTTTGCTATTTCTGTAGGATTTGACAAAACCCACACTATTAACAAAATTAAGAATATGAGGCAGAGAATGCACAAAAGGGCTTCTGTAGTGGAAAAGCTAAATCCAAAAAGCAGATCCAAACTGCAAACAATCTCAGCAGGCATACATTATGGAAAATAATTGGGTTTATCTCCTTATCTCCTCTGTACAAGCATTTAATAAGCCACAAATGGGTAAGAACTTCTCTCCCACAGCTACATTGACATATTCTTTCAGGAAGTTACATCCAGGAAACCAAACCTACCACTTACAGCTGGCTTTTCTGGGAAGAAATAGGAGAGGTTGTGCTGTGACACAAGATCACAAAACAATATTACAGATTAGTTTATGTGAGAGTCAAATGGCAATAGCCTTCATAAATTAGCTCATTTGTTCCTAAATAAACATCTTTAAATGTTTCTAAATTATTTTTTCTTTTGTTTGCCTCTTTTCACTTATTCAACACCTGCTTACACTCTGGTCCTTTGCATTTAAATTGTATGTTCCTGTCAGCATTTAATTACTAACAAACTCAACTGTGTAACAAAGTCAAGTGAGGAATATACGTTGAGTTTTAAATTTGTCTTTGGAGACATGACTTAATTTGATTTGGGTGATATAGTTAGGCTAAATGAAGTTCACATAACACGAATTCTGTCCCAGAACAGTGGTACCCATGACTTATGTTGAGTTCATGTATTTGGAACTTTGAAGCAGTCATTTTACAGGTTAAGTTCATAATTCTGAGGTTTGTTACTATTGTGTTAAATATAATAAGGTAGATGTTTTATAATATTATCAACAAGTTAAAACATGACTTCAGTTTCCAAAAATTTTTGGTGACTAGGTCTGAGACTACTTTTCTTAAAAGGAAAACTTAGGGTGTTGGGTGTTTTTTATGCATTAACATGCATAAGAATAATGTTAACGTGCAATAGGTCAAAACCATGTGAAAACAATGGCTAAAACTGAGTCAAGCACTGAAATGCCAAAACAAAGGCTATTCCTGCATTCTAAAGTCTGTCCATGTCCATAGGATTTTTATTTACATGGTTGATGGCCCTTTTTTTTTTTTCCCCTGCATCTTTTTCGTCTGACAGATTCTGGCTTTTCTGAACTAGAGCAGAAATACTGACTCTGAATTTGTAAGGTAGGGGGTGAAGCAATGGTATGTATAAATGGCAGTTTGTTGCCAGATGTCAGAAGACCACACTGACTGAAAGAAAAAGATCTAATCCAGAGTACATGATACGATCACAAATAAGTTTGTTTGCATTCAGAAATCAAATTTCTCATTTATTTGAGGGGTTTGTGCTAATGTATACTCACAAGTCACTACAAGTTAAGCTTCTGTGAAATATATTTTCTCTAAGAAACAGGTGAAGGACAACAAACGGTTGTCAGCATCCTTGGTATTCATGTAATAAACATAAATGTCTACTGAGTTTAGAAAATTCTAGATTAAGCCCAGCATCATGAAAGGTTTAATTGTCATGTCTGCTGGTAAACCACAGGTCTTACCTGTTTTGTCTGCTCATCTCAGACTGAGCCAGTTTTATGGCTCTGAAAAGCTTTTAAGGCTCTGAAAGGCTTTGCAAATTTTGCAGACTGTAAATTTTAAAAGAGTGCAAAATCACATATGTTTCTTTCCTACTTTCTTGTCCAAAGCAGACAAGACTTTTTTAAAGTTCACTTTTGTTCTGAAAGCATTTAAAATATACATTTATATATAATATATGAATTACATGTGTGTGTATATATATATATATAATTCAATTTCCTTGAGAGACATCAAGTCTTTTAGGCTTTCTACCCGATATCAACTTCCTTTAACTAGAAGTTCTCTCATTTCTGATGTTTGTCATGGTTTAAGTCCAGTCAGCCACACAGTCACTGTGTGTAGAATAAATAAAAAAAAATCTACATCAAGTTTCTCTACAGTGATACTTTGTCCAGTATTCTCTGAAAGTGAAAATTCTCACAAAAATAATAACCAAAATGTGGTCACCTCTGGTTAGAAGTACACTCACACGGCACTTCTCAGTGGTTTAGGGTGTGAAGCAAAACAATAGATCTTATTCAGTTAAAATTGTGAGGGGAATTTAGATAAGCAGAAGGTAATTATCTAGGTTAGAATTTGGCTGTAACACCAGAGCTGACACCTCCTATCAAGAGGTATGTAATCACACTGCGTGATTTTCTGCAAGAAACGCTGTACAGAGCTGTGTTAATTTTCAATGCTCTTGTGAGCAGTGTTTCACAATGTATGTTATTCAAGACTCCCTGAAAATTCTCTGTAACTGCTTTTAAGACATTTCCCTTAGTGCAGAGATACTTCTTTTCGAAGAACATGTTCTGAAAAGCACTGACAGCCTCTTCAGCAGAAGAGCCAGGATTGTCAGCCGTTGATGCAAAAACCTGAATCTGCTTTGACACCCCAGAATAAGCTTCTGGCAATGTTATGTCTTTCTTTTAGATGTTTGGATAAGTCACACAGCTCAGAAGCTGCATCATACATTATGCCTAAGTTATAAACAAATGCTGCTGAGGTAAGGATATTTCTCAGTCCAATGTACTGAATCTCTAGATGTCACTTAGCTGCATCAGCAAAATGCTTGCTCAGGGCTTGGTTCTGTGTTCCAAGCATCTTACATAGATCTTCCATAAGACCCAACTAAACAGATGTATTATTGCTCACTCCTTTCTTAAGCACCTGCATTTCTCTACCAGCAGCACAGTGTTTGAAGCAACTGCTGATCCAGAGAAGATCCTTTATAAAATAGAATTTGTGTCAAAGATTGGTGCTGTTCTGCCTCTAACCTCAGCAAGGCTTATGATCATGACAAGTGAGAACTTTCTTTCCCCATGGCTGTCCTTGCCTGACACCTGATTACTATGGATTCCTCCCTTCATGTGGTTTGTGGTTGCTGGCAGCTCACCTGGGCTGAAATGAAAGATCCATTTAAGTGTAGTGATACTGTTGAAATATTCATGAGCTTTGTGACAAGCTTACTTGTCTTTCTAATGACTGTTTAACTTTTTGGTTTGCTCATTTGGAGCACCAACTGCATTGTGTGTCTGTTCTCTTCAGTTCTTCAAGGCCCAAAGCTTCAGTGTGTGCTCCTGTCAGGAACAGAGGTTTGGTGGAAGTAGTGCTGGAACAGTCCTGCAATAAAACCACTCTGAAGAAGTATTGCCAGGGCAACAAACAGTACTGGGAAGATACATGAAATCTTATTTTTCTTCTGGTTTAAGGGGGCTTTTCATAGCCTTGAAAACTGTGTGTATATAAAACACATACAGACACAAAACTACCTTCCCTGCTCAGAGATCAAAATTATTATTTTTTTTTAAATAGCATGGTGTTTATTCCCTTTAAATCTGAGTATAGAAAAGTATTTTTTCATGTTTGGTGGAGTGGGCATCAATGGGAGATGATTCATCTCACTTTGCATGTGTGGCGTCTGCAGCAAATTCTGTTTTGAATGGATTTTTTCCATTCACTATAAAAGGATACTCAGACTAATCTAGTTATATAGGCTGTAACTCCTAATTGATTAAAGTTATACACCATGAAAAGCACCTATGGACATCTGAATTACTGTTTTCATCTTTTAAAAGTGTTATAGTGCTACCCATATATATATATATATGAATTAGAGGATCAGTGCTTTAGGATGTCTTTATTCCAAGATGCTGGAATACGTGTCTCCCACTTGGCTAAATTCCACCACTTGTGCCTGTATCATATCCGTCACACCTGACACCTAACAGTTACAACACACTAAACTGCTTGGGAACTGTGGCCCCACATTCTTGTCCTAAGCTTCATCAAGCTGCAACCACAAATGACACAAAACACACCAACTATGATGTATTGCTAATAAAATAAAGTGAAATATTTATTCCCTATATTTCTATTTCATACTTTGGTTCAATCAGAGTGCTGCTTTGTGACTTCTGGATTTAACATTTCCACTGTTGCCAGATGCCTTATTTCCAGGAGAAAAGCAGGGAAGGTTGGAAGTGAGGAAAAGAATTAGAACTCCAAAGCTGAATTAATGAACGCTGATGTTCATCTGGCATATAACACCACAACTGTCTACTTTTTTTTAAGACCTTTCTCAAATAACAGACATTAGATTTTCAACACATGAAGGAACATATATATTTCTTGATATATATGGTAAATTTTGCTGAATATCAGATTTTAGGGGAAATGGGAAGCATAAAAATTCAGCTATCTGTATGGGAGGCAACTAGTTAAAGTCAGCACCCATTCTCTCTCAAGCATAATGGAAAGAGCTGTAGATGTCTGGAGCAAATCTCCTCAGATGCTCATTTCTTCCACCTAGATTAGAAACTTGTATGGATTATATCACAGGTTGAAGTGCCATTCTCTCTGAGTTAACAGCAAAGGACATTAAGACAGCTCAGTTAAGCTAAGCATTATACTTTTTGATGAAATAAAGTTAAATGGCATGAACGTCAACCCCACCTGTATCTGTTGTTTGGTTTTCTTTGAGAGAGAATGGTACAGAGACTACAAGACTGTTGAAGAATGTGGGAAAAACAAATGAAGCCAAACCAGGCAATGGCATGATGATGATCAAAAAGCACTGAAGTAGTGAGTCAAGTGATAAAAGATGACAGATCCAAAAATGGATTAATACAAACATAATAATACCAATGGGTATTTTGTCATTAAGACAATCTTGTGAGACAATAGAAGCACCCCAATTAATTTAAAGACAATTATGGAAAGAGAAAAGAGACATTCAACCCTTTTGATGACTTTTGAGAAAATAAAAAATTACTCAGGGTTTGGGCAGGAAAGTGTAACACCATTCACCTCCAGATACCCAGCTAATGTTACGATAAAAAACAGAGGTTTCCTAAATAATGCCAGGGAATTTCCAGAACAACTCAGAGACACATGGCTGTATTTTGTTTATTCTAGCCAGAACAAGTTTATGAGTTTTAGAAAAGAACTAAAAATAACCCAAAACTGGTGAAGGCAAACTTTCTCTCCTGTGTTAGGAGTGAATAAGAAAATGGGGACAACAGCCCTGAAGATTATAAAAGGTTGACTACAAATTTATGGATGATTAAGAGAATGCTTGCTTTATTTGGGCTTCAATATAAGCAAATAATAATAATAATAAAAAGAACTGGTTCAAATTTGGGGATTCTAAGAATGACCTTTTATTTGGTTTGGTTTGCTTTGCTTTGTTTGATTGTAGGAAGAAAGTGGGATGCTAGTCCTAAAATTAGAGCTGAGATTTGCAAGGAGTCATTCTGCGTCCACTGTAAGACTCTCACAGAAGAAAGCATTGAGGAAGATGGAATTACATTGAAATATGTAAAGTATCAACGAAGTGAAGTGTTTATAGATATCAGTAAAAAAACTGATAAGACAAACCGAAGGTATTTATTAATTCTTAACTGGTGGGGACAGCTGAAAGAGGCTGGAGTGATCCTTGCAAGTGAAATAAAATTGAATGTGTCCCTTCAAGTAGAGAGGTGAGAAGGTATGGAGAATAACATATGTCAAAACACAGTGCCAGATGGGAAGACTGCTGTGACAGCAACATTTTTTGCATAAAGTTATTAGTAGCAAACAAATATATAAAAAAGAAAGAAAGACAATGTACTTCCACTGCAGATCACCACACACAGGAGCAAATAAAAACCTTAAAGCTGCTAGCTTAGCTCTTGAGAGATAGATAGTCCATAATACTCAAAAGAACACAAAAAGGAGATGTGAAAACAAATGCATACAATAAGTTTATACAAGTCAGGTAATTTCAAAAGCAATACAAGGTTTTATAAAGCATATTAAGATGAGACATGCTATAGAGAAAGTAGAGGGATACTTATGTGGAAGATACTGGCATCCTAACAGCCGCCTGTATGCATTCATGATTTGATTACAGTATAGCGTTCATGCAATATTGCAATCAAATGGGATTAAATATTTATACAGCAAGATATTTTTCTTAGTACTGACACTGGGAGTGGAGGCAGGTTGCTGAAGTTTATAAATTCCAAACATTATTAGGGTACAAACAGTCCATGTGCTGATATTTGTATATATGAGCACCAATGAAGCCCTAAATCCTGAACATAATGCCTCTTTCCTGGGTTCCTGAGTGCTCTTGGACCCCCACACTAAAAATATCTCTATCATTTGAAAATGAGCTGAATTGTATATTGATATTTATTCAGTGTGAACTGGCTTATAAAACATGCTGCTGTTATTTCCACTTCCCCCAGATGAGATCACTGTTGGCTGCCTGAACATCAACTGCTTCAGCTTAAAATGAGGCAGGTGAGCTTAAAACCTGGAGCAGACATGCAGAAGGCATCACACAACCACACAGCAGGCTCGGTTAGCATATGGCTACCAAAAGCACAGCTGCTCAACTGAGACTTTTCCTCCCTGCACAAAATACTTCTCTGGAAGAAACAAAAACCTCTTGGTTGGCACAATTCTTACCTGGGAGGCAGCAGCTACCAGCTGAGAGGCAAATCTAGAGCCTGCTGCCCTCCTCCACGACATGTGCTTGCCTGTATCCTAATCTGGAAACAACACTGGTAGGTTGCTCGAGGTCACACATGCAGAGTAATCACAGAGACTTATTGTGGTGCTATGGAAATAGTCCAAAGGAAAGAAAAGAGAACAGTAGATGAAATGCATGGAAATTTTAGTTTCCTATACAAAAAATAGCATAGAAAATATTTTCAGCCAGGACCATTATCATACAAATTATGAGCTGTGTGAAAATTATGTATGTGGCAGCTTCTTGATGTCAATTTTTCCTGATATGGTGAAATACCTTATGGAATATTGGTGGGGTTTAGGTTCAGTCTTCTATCTAACCTTTACATTAATAATTTGGAAGACACAATAAATTCATCGAGAGGATTAATGACAAAGACAAAAGAGCAATAAAAGGCATTCCAGAGAGATGAAGGTAGAAAACAGCAAAGTCAGTTACATACTGAGCTGGTGTGAATTAACACAAGCAAAATAATCTGAAATACCAATGCCATATGGAAGGCAGAAACTGAACGGATTTTATGTGGGGTGAAGGAGCACACTGAATGTGGAACTGAACTGTGATGTGGTTTGATAGCCAAAAAATGCCATCCATTTTGGAATGAAGCATCGCACCACAGAGTATAAAGATAGTACTCTTTTTCACTAGGACTGTGGCATCATCCCATCCACAGTACTGCATTCTTTCCTGGGTGTCTCATTATCAGAATTACAGTCTGGAAAGAGCCAAAGTAATTAGGAAACAAGAAATTGTTGACACTGGGTGGCGGGGGCGGAAATTAGTAAGCTAAATGTGGAGACTTAGGTTTCAATGTTTAAAGGAAGAACATAACACATTAAAAATGTCCTGAAATTGCCAGGGGTGAAAAAGAATTGGCTGATACAAATTCTGGTGCAACTGAGCTAAGGCTATAGAAAAAAAAAAAAAAAAGATAAATGCAGGCAAAATAATCAGGTATATTTCCTGCCAATTGTCTCTATTAGGCTATCTTCCAAGGGAAACTTTTTCACTTGAGACTTTAAAAAGTGAATTGGGCAGAACTCTGTGAGATGTATTGTTTTATATAGCTTAATAAGTGGTTTCTGTCACTAATATCGGCCAAATATATCAAGACTGCATACAGTTCCTGATGCTATTAGAAGCAGGTATTCAAGCACAGAATGTGTCTCTGTGATTCTTCTACAGTGTTCATCAGTGAGGTGCCCTTGCATTTACCATTTCCTAGAGATCTTTGATCTTTTCAATGACATGTAATTGGCTGTAGGGATCAGCGAACGCAACATTTTTGACTGACTTGTATTTAATGTGAGATTTCTAGCTGAGAGAGTGGGACCATGTTTGAGTATGTGCTGTTTCCAACTCACTAGACTTATTTGCAGTTTATACTGTATGTTTGGTTAAGAATGTTCTCAGACACTATTCTAAAATGTTATTAATCCTTTTCATTACTGTTTTTAATCATTGTGGGTACATACCATGTGCCAAGAATAGGCTGTGGGGTTTAGTTTTCTTGCCTGATAGTTTCATAGTTCTCTCTTGAATAGGAAAATTTGCTTTCAGAAAGATTTATCAGGTTAAAAAAAGGTTTTGATTTAATATTTGAAGATGGAGTTAGCCTCCTGCTGTGCTTTAAGCATTTGAAAACCTGCTGCAAAGTGGCATTTCAAAGACAGCTTAATATTAAATTCAGTTTGCAATATTCATATCTAATTGTTGTAAGACTCATTCTGTTAATAAGTGGCTGAATAACAATGTTATTCTGTTTGGCTTTCACATGCATTTTTAGACCTTTGTTAAAGGACATTGTTCTTGCAAAGGCTTTCCTCAAAGCAAAGAAAAACATTTACATATACAATAGATAAACTCCTACAGCTTCAGAGCAGTCTGGGTGTTTATCATCATGTGCAGAACTGATTTGAGTGTTATTCTGCTCAGCTATTCTCAGAGTACACATTGTATTCTCATTTAAGCATTGGCTAGTTGTGTTATCCAAATCACTGCATTATGAAAATAAAATATCCAAGAATATGAAATAATATGAATAGGAAAATATGTAATTTTTTATGAACAGCATGCAATCTAGTCCTCTGTGTTTTCTTCTACAGCAGAGGTAATGTAATAAAGAATTTTATATGACTTCAGCACTGATGTTATTGAGTGATTTAAAACCATTTTCACAATGTAACTCAGCTGTTTTGAATTTCTAGAGATTGTTTTTACCAATATTACTGGAAATATCAAGACAGCAGTTACGGAAGTGACACTGGCTACTTGCTTCTGTTGGATGGCTTTTATCTGGCATAAAACTATTAAGCATACAGTCATTATGAATCATTAATAGCCTGACAGCAAAGTTGACTGCAGTGGGAAAATCAAGTCAGTTTTATTATTCATTAAGACATTCCTGAAGGAGCTAACTTTTCACAGAAAGAATAAACAATAGAATTATAATATTTCATACTTATGAGTGTGGTCATGTGCTAAACTACTTTGCCTTCTTATAATCAGATTTTTTCAGTTACTTATGCTAATCATTTTTGTAACATTTTTATTTCATGCACTCTGCTTAATTCAAAACCTGTCTTCCAGGATATCGAAGTAATGTCTGAATTTCTTTGTAATAGTTACATTACACACACCTTCTCATATTAAATTTTAGTTTCTCAAAGGAGTTTTGTAAACTAAAATTAGGCCAGCTATGAATTTAAGCCTAGTCTGAACACAGTGCCTCACATTCCTCTTCATACAGGTTTTACTGTTTCTCAAACAGAAAAAAAAAATCAGACATTGAAAAGATTTGTGCAGTTGGATGAAAAATGAGGTCAGGGAAAGAAGTTCTTTACTGAGGGTGATGAAGCATGGGAACAGGTTGTCCAGAGAACTGGCAAATGCTCCATCCCTGGCAGTGTTCAAGGCCAGGTTAGGCAGAGCCTTGGTGACATGGTCTAGTGTGAGGCATCCCTGCTCATGGTAGGGGGGGGTTGGAACTAGATGATCTTAAGGTCCTTTCCAACCCAAACCAGTCTGTGATTTTATGATTCTATATACCAATGGCCTGATGTACACTATCCAATAATGACAAGAGCACTGAGGAATTTAAACTCCTTCCTGCCCCCTCGCTTTTTATTTTTTATTAGTTTTTTTATTCATATATGTTTAGGCCTCCTTTTACATGGGGTAGTAGCAGCAGGTCTCAGGTTAGAGCCAGAGAATTAATCTTGGTGTAGGGTATTATAGAGATATTCCAGCTGTTCTTAGAGTAAAATCTACAACCATTTTTTTGAGATTTGTGAATTCAGCCTAATTTTTAGAGATACTTTGGATACCTGTCCATGAATGCTGCCTGTAGTGTTGACTCAGACTTTAACTGCCTATATAAGAGTGAAACATGCCCCCCTCCAGAATCCTGTCTTTTTAAGTCATGTACTTATTCAGTATCCCAATCTCTTCTTTTTGCCATCTTCAGAATGTGAATACATCACAAGGAAAATTAGAAATCTAAAGTGTTTTGATATTTTTGGTCATAAATTTAGAAATGGATATTCCCTGCTCACAAAGAGAGCAAAAATGAACTTCACAGATCAGATTCCCCCATATCTGTGTGTGTGGAACAATGTTTTACTCCCTGCTTTTCAGCTGGTCCAGTTTCTAAACTTGGTTGGAAAGATGAGCTTATATGACTGTGTAGAAAAAATTAGTTAGAAGAAGCAAGCAAATTCAGAGGTGCTCTGTCTTAGATATTAATGTTGCAGCTTGGGAAATCCAATGTTATCACCAAAGTTGTTAGATTGCTCAAGAGTGGCATTTTAAGATAAGGCTTACATGAAAACAACATGATTCAAAACATCACCTGTTATAAAGGTGCATTCTGAGCAGCCAGAACTAACATATCTAGAGTTCTAATTGCTGAATATCTGCTTGCAAATGTTGGTTCAATCAAATTGTTGTAAAATAACACTTTAATATTAATCTAAGCAATCCTGTGGTCTACAGAACATTCCGTCAAAGGCATAGAGACAGTCCTATTCATAATTCAGAAAGAGAGCACCAAAATTAGAGAAGTGATACTAAAACAGCCCTAAAGAAAAACTAACACATCCTGAGAACAATCTGTCTTCAAGTAGGTTCTGAATTAGAATCACAGAAACACAGAATCATTTAAACTGGAGAAGACCTTCAAGTCAAACCATTGGCCTAGCACAGCTAAGTCCACCACTAAACCAAGTCCCTAAGCACTACATCTACACATCTTTTTAAATACCTCCAGGGATGGAGAATCAACCACTTTCCTGGGTTTCTTCCAATGCTTGGTAATCCATCCTGTCCTCCCCTTCCTTCCAAAACCACCCTGTCACAACTTGAGCCATTTCTTCTTGTTCTAGTATTGTTACTTGGGAGAAGACACTGACACCCACCCTTCTACACCTTCCTTTCAGGTAGTTGTAGGGAGTGATAAAGTCTCACCTGAGCCTTTTTTTCTCCAGACTAAACAACCCCAGCTCCCTCAGCCAATCCTCAGGAAAGAGTATGTATTTGGCTTGTGAGTGGAAAATAAGTATATTAGAGATATTATGCAACAACAAACTGCTAGACTTGAGAAAGGCATTGCTAGAAGGTTAATGATACCTTAGTCAACAGCCACAAGGGGATTACGGGCTTGAGTGATAGATAGGATGCTAGTATGCTTCAAAGTGATTAGAAAGAAGATAAAAAAGGAGGAACTGCAGGAGGAGAATATCAATGCTTTTTCAGCCGTGTTCTGTCATTGTTCTCTATGCTTAGGTGACGAGGTCTCACTGCCTCTTACTACTCCACAGTGTACCTCTGACAGCTCATCCAGCTCCTTCCATTTAATCATTGGCTATATTCTTTCATCTGCATTTTCAGGCAGTGTCCCATCTCTCTCACTCATTTCCTGCATACCCCTTGGAGAGCTGCTTCAGTTCCTGACCTCTCAGGTTCTCACTCCACTGGCACTTAAAGTCCATTTGCTCCTCTCCCACTTTCCTCTTGTAAGGTTTTTAAAAAAACTTCTTTTTTTTTTTCCCAGTTATTTACTCCAGTATAAATGACAACTCCTTTTAACAAAGTTCTCCCATATCTTAATTTGGAAGTGCCTTGAGAACTGTTATGCTCAAGACACAAATGTAGGCACATGATATATACTAATCTGTGGAGCAGAATGTAAATCCTCAGAACAAAATCATCACTTCACTGCTGGTGTCATCCAAAGAATCTATAAATCTGGATTTTATATCTTCAACACATAAGTAAAACCTGGCCTGTATTTATTTTTAACATACCTTCATTCTAATCATTCCTTACACTAAGTGTCTCAAACTTGACAGCTAGTTTAGCATTAGACAACAATAGAATATTTCATTTCTGTAAGTTTACTTATCTTGTTAAAATTCATATTTACTTGTAAAATACTGAGAAAGGCTTTTAATCATTTGCAGTCAAAATGCCAGGCAAGTTTTTACATCAAGAATTGTAAACTCAAAGATTCCTTTTTAAGTATTTAAAAAAGAAAAAATATGTAAGATATATTTTCATACAGGCTAGAAAAACAATAAACCATATAGCTTTAAAAAAAAAGAAGGAATAATTAAAGATAAAGATTGAGTTTTCAGCTCCATGAGATTTCGCTTCACAGAGCTTATGTGTGTGTGGTAGGGCTGGGGGTAAGCAAAGTAGACAAGAGGATTTTCAGGCCTGAGCAGAGAAGATCCTGAAAGGGGGAGCTGCCTGAGGTCATGTCCTGCGGGAATCACGTCAGAGAGAATGTAAGCAGGATGGAAACGGGAGCTACCATATACTGCCAAGCACAAACATATATGAAGAGTCTGTAAAGGACTGAGGAGGAGGCTGAAGAGGAGGAGGAGGGAAAAAAGAATTAGTTAAAACACAGTTCTTTCTGTTGGCTAAACAATCTTCTCTACAGAATCTTCTTACAGCAGCAGCTGTTTCTTCACTACTGCTCCACTGTGATTGCTCTAAGACCGTATAGAAAAAGCAGCGCAACTATCTGTGGTACCTTTATTATTAATATGAATATGTTATCCATTTGTATTTATAGGCCATCCATGCCCAAGAGCCTCTGGGCACATAACAAAATATAACTAAAACACAGTATTAAAAAAGGCAACATGGCCCAATTAATTCCCCAATTAATTAATTTATTCTACATCGCTTTGAATTTTGGTCTAAGGATCTTATGTAGGACAGTAAAAAAAAAAAAGAAAAAAAAAAAAACGGTTCCACTGACAAGACAGGTAATTATTTTATTCAATGATTTTTCTCAATGCAATGCTATTAATAACTGGATCACTAGTGGGGGGTCCAAATTCTGCCCTGAGGTAAACGCAGAACCATTTCACTGACTTCAAGGGAAATTACTCTTTTACTGGGATCAGAACTGGGCTGTTAAATCATAAGTGCCCAGTTATTCACAGACCTGAACTAAATTCTTGTTCTTTCTCTTTTTCTACTTTTTTTCCCCCTTTTCTTCAAATAGAGAAACTAGCTCTAAATCACAAAACCAAACCTGAAGTGCATAAGATAATATGGGTATAGTTCCCCTTCTAAGAAAAAGAGGAGAAACAAGCTCCCTCCTAGTTCCTTGAGAAGCATCCACAAAACCTGCCTGTGTCCACACAGTTCTGTAAAAACACAGCCAAGGCTTGGCAAGACTTCAAATACAGTTCACATTGTCAGAAAATAAATGACATATGAAAGGTAAGAGGACAAGGAAAGGCAAACATGTTCAAATATTTAATGTTTAATGTACAAGGCTTCACATCTTTTCTCCTCCTCCTCCCAAAATCAAAGCTTCCCAGACATTTGTTACAATTACATCATTATCACAAGAAAAGTTCACATGTGTTTTGATTAGCCTTTAGATGTTCTGAAGGGGAAAAGGATTTAGGTTTGGGGATCACTGTGCCCATACACTAACAGCCTGGTGGACTCCTCATTCCTGTGAAGGGAGGGAAGAGGTGGGGAAAGAAAGCAGGTCTGCCCCCCTTCTTGGAGGGGAATTCACATCCATGTGCTTTCATGTGCCCTGTTATGTTTAAATAAGGCCTCATTATCAAGTAGCAATAATATTGCTTGTTTTCCAAAATTTACTTCCTTGTTTTGAATATGGATCACCAACATGCTTAAACTAACACTGACAGACATCAGACTGAAAGGGAATTTGTGCCTTGTACATCCTTGCAAGAATGGGCATTAACATTTTCTGTTGCACAGAGAAACTTTGTGCCATAAGGTATTACCAGGTAGCCCTGCATTTTCTGTCATATGAAATGAAACATGTTTGTGGCACACTTTTTTCATCTTAGCAGAAACAGAATACCTTTTTTCATTGTTAACATTTTTCATTCCTTTCCATCCTTTGCATGTCTTCTTACTACAGATGGTGAAAATAGTCTACAATCCACCAAAATTCAAATTGAGAGGAAACGTGATTTAATAACTTGTTAGCTGGGGACTAGAAAAAATCATTTTCCAGTATTATTTGAGAGTGTTCAGGTGACCTTGAAGAAATCCTTCTATCCCTCTCTTTGTCTAAATTCCCCATTTATATAAAAAATTATTTGGATGCTCTGAAGGGTGTCACTTGTCACTATAAGGATAAGTACAAAACCATTATAAAGCTCTAAGTGAAACAAAGTAGAGTATCTGAGCAGCAAATATTTGCAAAAGAACAATTTAACTTTCAAGTATATGCCTTCCTCCCCATCTCAAAAGTTTTAGAAACAGAAGAGTTAGTGGAATCTCAGTTACAGAATTAGGTCTTACCTATAAGTTTATAAAAAATAGTCATGTATGAGGCAGATTTAAGTCAGCATAAAAATGAATTAAGACATTTTCTTTGTTGGTTGTTAAAAAACCACTGTAGACACCATTTATCAAAACCAAACTGCAAAGGAATTTGCCACCACTGATAAATTTACAAACATGAAAAAAAACCTTACTGAAAACTGAAAATGTATTTTTCACTACATAAAGCCTATTGTAATCATCAAAGCTACAAATCTATAGAATGCAAACTACACTGAAAACAAAGTAAGACTTCCAAAACCTCATTGGCGAGGAGTCCAGTCATTATTTAACTGTAAAACAGGACAGGAGAATCTATGTTCAGCCCACTGGGTGCTGAATACAGTCTGTATTTCATTACAGTCCATAAATGCCCCACTTTGGAGGAGTTATTATATTTCAGAACATTACAGAGTACTAAAATGCAGTCCACCAAAACTGTTTGAAAGATGGGGGAAAGCCACCCTTGAAGTAAATAATACTGAAGAAATATGAAGAGAAAAATCTATTGTATGAGTAAGTGTAGAAATCTCAGATAAATACCCAGGGTGTGCCACAGTTACTACACAATGCTTCCAGTCCAAATAATGTGTTGTGTTCAGTGGCGACTGTGAGACCTGCTAAGATGCATTTTTTTGCCAATTATTTTTGTGGGAAAGATCATTATGACATTGGTGTATTGCAGAGAATATGTGCTGAACTCACTCTGGAATTTGTGTTGTGACATTCTAAAACTTATTTGACACTTGTGGTATGGTATTTAATGTCCTTGAGCTTTTAAATTTCATTTTTATAATACCCATGTTGTGAAATCTTTGCTTCACATCCAGTTAAACTAGTTCTTTAAGCATGCAGGAGTTGATATTGTGATTTTCAAGAAGAAAATCTATGCATTCCAAAATGAGTCTTATGTGTGTGCTACATAATTGTTTTGCAACTGACACTGTAGATATACATTGAATTGAAGCTAATAATATTTTACTACCCTAGAGACTAATGAATGTCCTATTTTTGTGGTTGTTTTACTGTTTACTGAAGCACAGGTAAATGCCCTGAATTCTTACTAAGATCATAGAATCATAGAATAGTTAGGGTTAAAAAGGATCTTAAGATCATCAAGTTCCAACCCCCCTGCCATGGGCAGGGACACCTCACACTAAACCATGTCACCCAAGTCTCTGTCCAACCTGGCCGTGAATGCTGCCAGGGATGAAGCTTTCACAGCTTCCTTGGGAAACCCATTTCAGTCTGTAAGCAATTAGTGGGAGTCTCAAATAAAAAGCTTTAGTATCACAATCCAGATTTTTTTTTTCACTTTACTTAACATTTCCTTCAGTTGCTCATTGTGAAGAACTGTGTATAAAAAATGATATGCAGATTCTCCTGGAAGGCATGTTAAGGCAAATGAAAAACAACAAGGTGCTTGGTGATAGCCAACATAGCTTCACTAAGGGGAAATCCTGCCTGACCAATTTGGTGGTCATCTATGATGGGGCTACAAAAGTGATGGACAGGGGTGGAGCAGTTGATGTCACGTACCCGGACTTGTGCAAAGCGTTAGACACTGTCCCACATGACATCCTTGTCTCTAAACTGGAGAGACATCAGTTTGATAGCTGGACCATTCAGTGGATAAAGAACTGGCTGGATGGTCGCACACAAAAGAGTTGTGCTCAATGGCTCAGTGTCCAGCTAGAGACCAGTAATGAGTGGTGTCCCTCAGGGACTGGTGTTGGGACCGGTCTTGTTCAACAACTTTGTCAGTGACATGGACAGTGGGATTGAGTGTGCCCTCAGCAAGTTTGCCAATGACACCAAGCTGTGTGGTTCGGTTGATACGCTGGAGGGAAGGAATGCCATCCAGAGTGACCTTGACACACTTGTGAGGTGGGCTGATGCCAACCTTAAAAAGTTTAACTGTGACAAGTGCAAGGTCCTACACCTGGGTGGGCGCAATCCCAGGCACAGCTACAGGTTGGGAAGAAAAGAGATTCAGAGCAGCCCTGCAAAGAAAGTTGGGAGTGTTGGTCAATGAGAAAATGAACATGAGCCAGCAGTGTGCACTCACAGCCCAGAAAGCCAACTGTATCCTGGACTGCATCAAAAGGAGTGTAATCAGCAGGTTGAAGGAGGTGATCCTGCCCCTCTACTCTGCTCTCATGGGACCTCACTTGCAGTATTGTGTGCAGTTCTGGTGTCCTCAACATAAAAAGGACATGGAATGGTTAGAACAAGTCCAGAGGAGGGCCACAAAGATGATCAGGGGACTGGAGCAGCTCCTGTATGAAGACAGGCTGAGAAAGTTGGGGCTGTTCAGCCTGTAGAAATCTGCATGGAGACCTCATAGCAGCCTTCCAGTATCTGAAGGGGGGCTATAAGGATGCTGAAGAGGGACTCTTCATTAGGGACTGTAGTGATAGGACAAGGGGTAATGGGTTAAAACTTAAACAGGGGAAGTTTAGATTGGATATAAGGAGGAAGTTCTTTACTGTGAGGGTACTGGAATGGGTTGTCCAAGGAGTTTGTGAATGCTCCATCCCTGGCAGTGTTCTAGGCCAGGTTGGATGAAGCCTTGGGTGATATGGTTTAGTGAGAGGTGTCCCTGCCCATGGCAGGGGGTTTGGAACTAGATGATCTTAAGGTCCTTTCCAATCCTAACTCTTCTATGATTCTGTGATTCTAAACGGCATCCACAGCCTTTCCTTCATCCACTGTGGCAGTCACCTTGTCATAGAAGTAGATCAGGTTAATCCAGCAGGACTTCCCTTTTATAAGCCCATTCTGAATTGGCCTGATCATCTGGTTTTCCTGTACGTGCCATACGATGGCAATCAGGATGATCTGCTCCATAACCTTCCCTGGCACTGAGGTCAGGTTGACAGGCAGGCCTGGATTTCGCTACATCCTCCCTCAGTCCTTCTTGTAGAGTGTAGAGTTACATTCGTAAACTCCACTCAACTGGGAGATCCCTGGTTAGCTAAAACTGCTGATAAATAATTGAAAGTGGTGAGCACTTTTGCTAGCTCCCTCAGTACCATTGGGTAGATCCCACCCTGCTCCACAGACTTGTGCGTGTCTAAGCGGTGTAGCCGGTTGCTGACTATTTCCTTTTAGATTATGGGGGCTTCTTTCTGCTCTCTGCTCCTGTCTCCCAGCTCAGGGAGGTGGATAGCCAGAGAACAAATGGTCTTACTATTAAAGACTAAGGCAAAAAAGGCATTAAGTACCTCAGCCTTTTCCTCATCCTTTGTCACTATTTTCTGCCCTGCATCCAATAAAGGATGGAGATTCTCCTTATCCCTCCTTTTATTGTCTTTTATGGCAGTAGCCAGATAAAGTTCTAGTTGGGCTTTGGATCTCCTAATTTTCTCCCTGTATAACCTCACAATACCCTTGTAATCCTCACGAGCTGCCTGCCCCTTCTTCCAAAGGCCGTATACTCTTCTTTTTTTTTTTTTGACTTACAGCCACATTTCTCTGTTCAGCCAGGCTGGTCTTATTCCCCACTGGTTTGTCTTTTGGCACATGAGGATGGGATGCTCCTGTGCCTTTAAGATTTTCTTCTTGGAGGATGCTCAGCCTTCTTGGACTCCTTTGCCCTTCAGGGTTCCTTCCAAGGGACTCTGCCAACTGGACTTGTAAACAGTCCAAAGTCTGCCCTCTGGAAGTCCAAGGCAGTAGTTCTGCTGATCCCATTCCTTACTTCTCCAAGAATCAAAAACTGTTATTTTGTGATTACTATGCACAAGACAGCCTCCAACCATTACATCACCCCAAGGCTTTCTCTGTTCACAAACAGCAGGTGCAGCTGCGTACCTTCCCTAGTTGCCTCACTCACCAGCTATGTCAGGACCTATACTCCAGGAACCTTCTAATGAAGAGGCCAGCCCTAAAAGAGATGGAGAAATGTGTTTAGTTTTTGATCATTTTTTTTAGTTGGCATCTGATGCAAATAATGAAAACTAAATGCCATTTTTGACAAAAAAAAAAGAGGAAAGTGGAAAAAATAAAGAATTTTAAAATATTGCTTTGGTCCTGCTGAAGACTATTTGGCACTGTGCCAGTGATCAATAAGGTTTTAGCTGAACCCCTAATACTGGTTCAGAAAGCTTTGCAGTGTCTGTAAGGCATTATGAAACATGAAAGGTTTATGAAACACCAAGTTCCCACAGCTTCCAAATGTACTTAGATAGTTGGGCATTGAGATGTGCTGTGGGAAATGTAAAATGAGCTTTTGACAAAAAACAACACTGAACTGTCTACCTGGTGATGGAAAAAATCGTGTCCCTTTCCCTCCTCTTCTAAAATAATTGTCCTCTGTGAGAAATGAAGATTATTTTTTCTCCTTTTTCTTCACATACACCTAACCAGAATGTGCAGAAATAGTAAATTAAGTGCAGAAATTCATTATTCATGTATATGTATGTATGTATTACAGAAATTGCCTCCTTCACTGAGTAAAGCTTTGTCTTGGAATGGATATGGATATACACTTTCTGAATGTAGGCCACATAGCACCAGGTTATATTGCTTACAGCACCATCATACTGTGTAAAGAGACAAAACTGAAGCAACCTTCACAGACTAAAATCATACAACTGAAAAAGTGTGTTGACTGCTGTTTAACTGAAACATAACCTGAAGGCCTGCAAAGAAAAATATTTTTGAGGTGCAAATTTGTTAAACGTAGTTGGTACATGTGCTCCAAACATGAAAACATCTGAGGTGTGCACCCTTAAAATATACACAGCCCTATGGTGTATTGGTACATATGCATAATTCATAGGGATACATTCCCTTAGTTTCCCTAGCTCTTTCTTCACATAAAACTATTATTCAAGCTTCCAACTAAATGATGCAATACGTGTTTGAATTTCCCAATAAACTTATACTTTTACAAGAATAGAGCTAACATCTCTAGAAGCAGATAGACTTCCATTCCAATTAGAATTTCAGAAAAATTACTGGAATATTCAATATGATATATATATCTTGTATTTCACTGGCAAAGTACACTGCAAATTAATCCAGAATAGGAGGCTGAAACTGTCGTCCATTTTCTGCACTTCAAACAAATTTTGGTATGCTCTTAAGTTTTCTATCAACATAAGTGAAATGGTTAATTTTTCAGTATTTGTTGTTCATTATTCACCAAAGAAAATTATCTGGTTTATAATTTATCATTGATGTTCTATTTATGTACCATGAGTGGCTGTCATGGTTTGTTTTTAATCTTTCAAAAATTAAAGACTAACTAGTTCTTTTGTTGTTATCCACAAATGAAAGAAATGAAAACTTGCTCTTCAGGTTCCAAATCCACATGTCTGCACTGACAATATATTTCACTCTCAAGAGAAGTCACCTTCACTGTGAACTTTGCCTAGTTCCTGGTTTATTGGGTAATATATTAGATAATACATTTGGGAGGACACTACATAACAGTGTTTGATCCTGAAAATTTGCATTATATCATTAATATGTTTTCAACAAAGTTATATATTCAACATTTCAAAAGAGAAGCAAAGATTTATACTTATATTTACAACACAATTTGACATCAAGCTCCTTTTGTCTTCTGAGTCTTGTCCTTATAATAGGGGGAAAAAAAAAAATCCACCAGGTGTTCAAATCCGTAAACACAGATAAATTTTGCAGTGCATACAGAATAGAGTTGATTAATACTCTTACCACAAGTTACGGTCCATATGTTTATACTATAACACTTTATGAACAGAAAGCTCAGGTTTGAGAATGTCTCTCTTACAGATGACATTGTGGTGCCTATTCAGGGGCATAAACATACATGGCAGGAGAAATCTTAGATGTCTTTAAATTATAAATAGTCCACACAAAGCTGGGAGATACGGCAGAGAATGTGTAAAAGAACAGAGCCTTTCTAAGCAGTAGCCAAAGGAAGGGATACCCTGAGAAATTCTAAAGACATCGTTTGCAGCTGTCATTAGGAAATAAAACCTTTTCTGTCATATTTGTCACTGATGATATAGAGTACTCTGTCTACCAATTCCTCTTCTAAGGAATTGAAGAGCAGTTTTGGAAAAAACATGCAAAGTTTTAGGTGCTAAAAACCCAAACAACCTGAGTTGAGTCAAGAACAAAAAATGCCAAGATCAGTTCCAAATATGTCTTCCAGTGACCTACTTTAAATTTGCGCAAGTTCTAAATTGTATCACACTTATGTGTGGATGTTACAAGCGCTGAATCCCAAGGGTAAAGTCAGTGGGGTCTACCATGATCATGTTTGCCGCAGCCCATCTGTCTGATCACCTGCAGTGAAACAGGGGACTGGTTAGACAGGAAAGCCTAATCTGATCTACGTCCAAATTCCTGTATGAGAAGTTACTGTGAGATTCATCAAAATAAGAAGCCAGTCCGTTTGATAGTATGGCTCAATGGTGTCTCAGATCACTTGATTCATTGATGAAGTGTGGCACTGGGCAGTGACTGACAAGCAATTGTAACAACAAGTTGTCATTTTTAGAACAGCATTTAAAAGTGTTTGAAAGTGTATTTGAGTGTGGTTGATAATTGGTGATAAAAATCGGTGGTAGCACTACCAACATACCTCTCTTCTTTAAGCACTCAAGCTGTATTGGAGTTAGGCATGTAAGTGACTTGTTTCAGGAAATGAAAACAAAAGTGGATGTCTCAAGCAGAAAGTGAGCTGACCTCACTGGGAAAATCGGTGTTAAGAACCCAAAACTCTTGGCAGGTGGCCCAGACCCATATAGAATCATAGAATCACAAAATAGGTAGGGTTGGAAAGGACCTTAAGATCATCCATGGGCAGGGATACCTCAGACTAAACCATGTCACCCAAGGCTCTGTCCAACCTGGCCTAGAACATCGCCAGGGATGGAGCATTCACAAACTCCTTGGACAATCCATTCCAGTACCTCACCACCCTCACAGTAAAGAGGTTCCTCCTTATATCCAATCTAAACCTCCCCTGTTTAAGTTTTAACCCGTTACTGCTTGTCCTATCACTACAGTCCCTAATGAAGAGTCCCTCTTCAGCATCCTTATAGCCCCCCTTCAGATACTAGAAGGCTGCTATGAGGTCTCCATGCAGATTTCTACAGGCTGAACAGTCCCAACTTTCTCAGCCAGTTTTCATATGGGAGGTGGTCCAGTCCCCTGATCATCCTCATGGCCCTCCTCTGCACTTGTTCCAACAGTTCCATGTCCTTTTTATGTTGAGGACACCAGAACTGCACACAATACTCCAAGTGAGATCTCAAGAGAGCAGAGTAGAAGGGCAGGATCACCTCCTTCGACCTGCTGGTCACACTCCTTTTGATGCAGCCCAGGATACGGTTGACTTTCTGGGCTGTGAGTGCACACTGAAGCTGACTCATGTTCATTTTCTCATTGACCAACACCCCCAAGTCCTCCTCTGCAGGGCTGCTCTGAATCTCTTCTCTTCCCAACCTCTGACACAGGTGTAGGACCTTGCACTTGTCACAGTTAAACTTTTTAAGGTTGGCATCAGCCCACCTCACAAGTGTGTCAAGGTCACTCTGGATGGCATTCCTTCCCTCCAGCGTATCAACCGAACCACACAGCTTGGTGTCATTGGCAAACTTGCTGAGGGCACACTCAATCCCACTGTCTATGTCACTGACAAAGATGTTGAACAAGACCTGTCCCAACACCAGTCCCTGAGGGACATCACTCATTACTGGTCTTTAGCTGGACATTGAGCCATTGAGCACAACTCTTTTGTGTGCGACCATCCAGCCAGTTCTTTATCCACTTAATAGTTTACCTAGACTTCAGAAAGGACTTTGACACCATTTCCCACAGCATTCTCCTGGAGAAACTGGCTGCTCATGGCTTGGATGCGTGTACTGTTTCCTGGGTAAAAAACTGGCTGGATGGGTGAGTCCAAAAAGTGGTGGTGAATGGAGTTTAATCCAGTTGATGGCCTGTCACAAATGGTGTTCTGCTGCGCTCAGTACTGGGGCCAGTTCTCTTTAATACTTTTATCAATGATCTGGATGAAGGGATCAAGTGCACCCTCAGGAGGTTTGCAGATAACATCAAGTTGGGTGGGAGTGTTGGTTTCTTTAAGGGCGGGAAGGATCTGGACGGGTTGGATCAATGGGCTGTGGCCAGTTGTTTGAACTTCAACAAGGCAAAGTACCAGGTTCTGCATTTGGGCCACAAGAACCCCATGCAATGCTACAGGTCTGTAAAGCTGCTTGATGGAAAAGACCAGTGGCATTGGTCAACAGCCAGTTGAATATGATCCAGGTATGGTATAGAGCACAAGTCTTATGAGGAGCAGCTGAGGGAACTGAGATTGTTTAGTCTGGAGAAAAAAAGGTTCAGGAGAGACCTTATCACTCTCTACACTTACCTGGAAGAAGGCTGTGGTGAGGTGAGATTCAGTCTCTTCTCCCAAGTAACAAGCGCTAGTACAAGAGGAAATGGCCTTCAGCTGTGCTGGGGTAGGTTTATATTTGATATCAGGAAAAAAAAATTCTTCTGAAAGGGCTGTGGAGCATTGGAAGAAGCTGCCTAGGGAACTGATGGATTCTCCATCCCTGGAGGTATGTAAAAGATGTGTAGATGTAGTAGTCAGAGATATGGTTTATTGGTGAACTTGGCAGTGCTGGCCTTAATGGCAGTTGGCCTTAATATTCTTAAAGATCTTTTTCAACCTAAATGATTCTATGATTACTTATAAACTTTATCTGTGAACAAAACCATCAATATTACCTTTTAGTAAGTGGCTTACATCCCTGTAGTTCTCCTTTTAAAAAAAGCAGACCTTGAAAACCCATGGGCATGTGAATATCTATACTTTGAGTGCAGGCTGAACTGAAATGCAGCTTTCAACTCCATGCAGGTTTTCAGCCCCATCTTTTTTTCTGTAAAGAATCCAGCTGCCTGGTTGCTACCATGCCACTATCTGTATTGCGTCATTTATCTGTCTCCAGCCCAGATCTACTTTTCTTACCTCCAAAATTACAACATGAATAAAGAAACTCCCTCAGATTTCTGTGGTTCAAGCTACCAAAGGTTTTACAAACATGTAAATCAATCAACTAAAGTTTTGCCTGTAACAGAAATGCCCTCAACAGTGGTTCCCACTGAGGTCAAGAGCCTTGTTTACATTAACATTGTTATTGGGTGCAGTTTGGAGATGGTTCCCCCATATCATGCTTGGGTCCATTTGCACCATGGCGTGGTATGAAGAAGGCAGATTCCTTTCCAGATTAAGTACTGTCCCAGCAAGAAAATCCTGAACTTCAAATAGGAGAGATGTAAAGCTCCCAGCAAAACCATCTCTGATCCACTTATCCATTCCCACTGTGCCTAACTCTTAGCTAAAACATAGTCAAAGAGACCGATAGTCTTAAATTTGTGAAATCAAATGGTCATTCTAAGAAACCAGATTTGAAAGTTAACTGATTAGTTATGTGAAATAAATTTATTTTGGAGTTCTTAAAAAAGACAGAACTGCTTGAAACGCTGTTCATTAAAAAGATGATGTTTTGAGAAGGTCACTGATCTCTACACTATATAAATTGGAAATTCCCTCTTATTCTTCTTCTTTAGGAATCCCAGAAGTTCATTTTATATATCTACATGGGTCCTTCCAAACGATAGGGGAAATTTTCACATTCTCCATTTCTTAATATATTGCTGTTAATTCATTGCCTTTCATTATCCTTCAGACTGACTTAGGCTTACTGTCATGAAGAGCTGTGCCTTAGCACATATGCAGAGTCACCCATGTGTATCTTTTTGTAGTGGCTGTTGCTTTTTTTCATGCTCACTTGTAGCATGCATCCACTCACAGCACTGAAAATGCAGTGCTTTAAAGATCCTCAGAGTGGAGCTCAACCACAGCCTACCAGAAATGTAGGATCAGGCACTAGCACCTTGGTGCAAGGTCAGTCCGATTCCCTCCCTCTGTTTTTCTGTTTTATCCCAGTGGGAATTCAACAATACAATCTTGAGTGGAGTCTTCAGACTATACCATTAGCTTATTGAGTAACTGCACCTGCTTTTAAATTTTAATGATGCATCTTTAATATGATAAATGTATTATACTTCAATGGTTTTACATGCAGGTCGAATAAACTATGAGTTTTGTTACTCTTCAAATATTACTTTCCAAAGAACAGCCTCATAATTGCATAGCTTATGTAGTTGCACATGTGCCTGGCAGTCTGAAAACTACTGTGGTTCTGTGCCAGTGAACACAAGCTACTTTTGACTGCAAAATGTGTAGTTAATTTTTTTTGGTAACTTGAAAGCAATATTACCTAGAAGCTTATAAAGTATTTAGTCTGTATGTCCCCTGGGGGAGGGGATTTTTTGTGTGTTTGTTGGTTATAGCAGGATACAGTGAAAAAAAAAGTTTTCAACATTTTTTTGAAATGAGTTGCTGGAATATATTTTTGTTGCACATAAGGTTTTCTTGTACTAGCCAGGTACTAAAGGAAGAGTTTGAAAACTATCATAAAAATAACTATTGATTTCACAGAAAGAAGTGGGTGACTACAGCAAATAAGAGGAATTCTACCTTTTAATGTAACTACCAAGCATAGTTGATCACCAAAATACTAAAATGCGAGGTACAAACATAGGGTTTTGCTATGAAATCCACATGTATAAAAGAAAACATTTGTAGCTATTCATTTTATGTCAGTTTCAAGTAAAGTGAACTTGACTTGAAATATTCCCAAATAATTATTACTGAATGTCTTGTTTATTTACTCCAGAACAAATACACTTTAGCACAATTTTCTCCACACTACCTTGTCAAATTCATTAGTGCTGACCTAGAATACTTCTGCATGGTTCAAATTAGTTGTTTAGACTTTTTGCTGTTTCTCAATAGTTGATTCTCTTTTAAGAGTTTTAATAAATGTGCCACAGGGATAAAAGTGCTTGCTTCTGGACACTTATGTTCAAGGAATTAAACTGAGACCAGAAGCTCAATTTTGTTTTAGTGTAATGAGTTCCAGTTGTGTTTTGGTATGTTTTAATAAGATTAATTATCCTTTGCCTAGGCTGATTCTTTCCTTCATTCCAGTGGCTAACAAAGAATGGACACTCACTGAATTACCTGAGCAAGAGATAATATCTAGTGTAGGAATATTATCCAGCTGGCAAAGAGCTAATGTTACTGGTTTACACCAGCCTCCAGGCAGAAATGGAGTCAAACATCTGTCACATTGCAGTAATTTTCATCTGGTTAATGGGCTGTCGGCTCTATATGCCAACTAGTGTAACCACAGCTTATATTAAAGTATTTCAGACCACTGCAAGATGATTTTCAGAATAAAAGGTTCTTAACCAGGTCTTAGTTGTTGACCTTCCAGTATTCTCTATAAGTAATGGACGCAATGGAAAATGCTCCAGCCTTGGTAGGATTCCCTTCCTTTCCTTTCCCTTCCTTCCCATAGAATAGATATAAGATCCCCACCAGAAAATATCTGAATTCGTTAATGCCTCCAGTGCATGAACATTTGGCAGAGGTTGCATTAAACGTCTCTTTAAAGTCTACAAGATTAATCATCTCCCTAGTCCAAGCATAAAAATGACTACAAATGCAGCTAATTTGGTTACCATCAGGCTCTTCACAAGAATAAGGTCAGACACCTTACTGGAGGATAGTTGACTACAAAATTGCACTCAGCGACACTGATTCACTCCAGCACCTTGGTCATGCCCTATCCCTCATCCCTCTGACTGTGAATGGTGCTTTCTTAGTCTTAGTGGGCTAATCCTATGTATTTGAGCTGTACATACAAATGCCACCAAAAAATTACAAATGTCTCTAACTTGTAGCTCAATTCTGAATCACAGCATGAGCAAGTTGCAACAGCAGCTGGTCCTATGTGTATATGATATTGCATTCATTTCCTTCATAAGATGTTTATGGAAATTGTGAACTGAAAGACTGTTTATAGATAAGAAGTGTGGGCCTGATTTGTTCCTGAGAGTTACTTGGTGAATTTTTTCATTAGGAAAACTGAAACTAGATTTCACAAAGCACTATTTTCGGTTCAAGCCACTTTCTTGCAGGGTTGGAATAAATTGATTTGGGGCAAGGGAATCTGTGAAATTAACACAAAATTCCTTCCTTCAAAAGTTTGGATGTGATATATGTGTGTTTTCCTCCACAGCCTGTATATTTTCACACTACTAATGAATGAGTGCTTAATTGCCACAATGAAGCTGTCTGGGGTTACTTCCCAGCAGAATCTCTTGCCAAGGCCAGATGGAATTCAGCTTGTATTCTGAAGCTGCTTAAAGGAGGTTGCTGGTGTTAAACATAAGTAAATAAGAGGCCTTTTCCCTCCTGCCCCCCGCAAAAAAAAAAAGTGTGGAGTTCAAGAAATGTGAAGAGCTTCCCTGGTCAGACAATTTTCTTCAAATTAGAAAAGCTGACAATGAATCAATACAGTGTCTCCTGTTATATCCATAGGAAATAACCAGCTGTGTTCAACCTAACTAGTTACTGAGTGCCACCATTTTCCTACAGAAATAACTTTTCTCTGACATTAAGAAATCAGACTTTTTTTCCACCAGACAATCTTGAAGTGCCACTTGCAAGTAATATGGGTAGCTGTTTTTTTCTGTTTCACAGAAACAAGAACTGTTCAAACTGATTTCTCCCCACAGGTTTATTTGTTGGTGGGATTTTTTTTGTCTTAAATATTTGAAGCTTGAAAATTCATTTGGATGCGGCTACAAGACACTTACGTGAAACACAATGCATACGTCACTTCCCTACTAGATTCAATTCCGTTATTTCTCTTGCATTATATATAAGCACTGGATATCCTTGGGCTTTGTGTAGTAGGACTCATCTGCTCTAACAGATCCTCTGTTAGAAGTTCAGTAGAAAAATGGGGGCTTTTTAATTGTACAATTAGGCAGGCTTTTTAAAGGTTATCTGCATCAAGGAAGAGATGAATGGAAAGTACTTTCTGTACATGGACTAAAGGTTTACATAACATACATGACAATTTTAGAGATAACATCTACCTATGAGACCTACTGATTAAGTTGGTGGTAGATTTCAGTATAAATACGTGACTGACTAGAGAAGATATGGTGTACCAATACAAGCACTGATTTGTCTCTGACTTACACAAACAACTGCAGAAGTACCTACCCATAATCTTTGAGTTATGTTAGTACAATACCAATGCTTTTACCAAGAGAAATTTTCTGCTGAGAGGTATAAACTGTAACAAGCGTCACCTGGGAGCATGTGTCTACTGATTTTAAGGCAAAGTGAATGAAAAGAACAGCTTTGATTTCCAAAGCAAGAAGTTACCTGGATATTTGAATGTGGCCATTCTAGTAGCTATTTCTCAAGCCTCCTTTCCACAAGGAAAGAAGAGTCCTATAGTTCTCCCTGTTATAAGCAGAATGTCTTTTTCTTCTTTTCCAAAATGGAAAATGATGGTTCATGTCACAAGCTGCTACTTAACTGTGTAGACATCTAGCAGCTGGGATTTACAGAAACAGACCTAAAGCTGCTGTCCCTGAATTACTCATTTGTTGATTTTTAATCTATTTCTAAATTTTATTTGAGAAACTTTGCTGCATAGTCTGACAGTATTCCAGGTGGGATGGGGACCCGTAGGACTCCTGGCCCTTCTCCACCACACGGCATTCAAACCCTAGTATGGACACTGGGAGATGCATCTGTATATCTGAATAAGAAAGACCAGGAGGGATCCTTTCCCAAATAGTGGGTGTTGCCTGACATCCACACTTTTAACTCCCTCTCAAATGGGCTGGTGCTCCTGCACTACATAGTACTGGTGTGAGGGTGTGTCTCACTTCAAAGCACTCAAGAAAATGTTAAATTGTTGCTACTGCTCCCTACAATATTTTAATAAAAGAAAAATACAACCCACACAATAAACAAACAAACCCCCCCCCCCAAAAAAAAAAACAAAAACAACCAACAACAAAAAAAACCTCCCAAAGCCCAAAAAACTGTGATTTGTGTTTTAAATTAGTATCATTCTTCAAGGGCAAGGACTGTTGGGAAGATACCGGAGGACCACATAAGATGGAGGGATCTGGACCTGATGCAGATTTACCTGTTCTGTCTTTCTGGAGCAGACACTTCTGACCAGTCCCCAGATGGTACCTAGGCTTGTCCGCAAGAGCTAGTGAAGCGGTGCAGAGCCAATGCAAGGGGGAAGCTAACAGTTAAATGGAGTGGTTGATAAGTGGTCTAATGTTCAAACTATTTTTCTTCTTATCTTTTATTCTGCAATATAAATATTCCCTTAAGTAGGTGACTCTGAGACAGTCCAAATATTGTAGCTCATGGACTGTATTCTCTATGCCCTTGAGGTCAATCCTTGGAAACAGGTGCAACGCCTGTAAGACACCTTATTTCAGAAACAGCATGTTCTGATGCCTCTGCAACAATGTTTTTCATCAGAATCTCTCATTTATGTGGAATCTGGAAAATGGAGATATTAGATATTCCTTAAATTGAAATTTTTAAAAAATTCTCATTGAGTGAAAGGTCTGTTTGGCAACAAATCTTGAAAATATGAGGGAGATTTCCATTTTTACTTGTTTATTAAAAGACCATACCTTTAGAACATCTATCTAAAATTATAATGTCAAGAATATGGAACTCGGTCTTATAGGTTATATTTATGCAAAGTTCTTAGTTATACAAACGATCACATTGGCTTGCTTGTGAGAAAGAGAGATTGCAGGATTTCATTGTTGTTTTACATGCATATTTACTTTCACAAACTTTAGAATTGAAGAGAGAGAATAAAATTTTAAGCTATCATGTTAACCACTGTTTTATTACATTCCCCCAAAAAATATTTCATAGTGATCTTTTCCTGAGTCTCTTACTATAAGCATGCCTGCTTATATGGTTATGATCCCATTTTATTGTAATTTGAACAGGGGTAAACAATGAATAATATCAGGTGAGATTAATTCATCTGTAAATGAAATAAAAACTCAGCACCTTAAACTACCATGCACTCTAAAAAAGATCATCTGTCTTCTTTTTATTTTTTTTTTTTATTCTTCTTCACTTAAAGTGTGTTGGTAGCCTCACGTAGAGTTACAGTGAAAGGAAAAGGATAGGTGTCTCTGGAGAGTGATTCATTCCAGACTAAGATAGGTGTCTAAAACAGGTTGGATGATTTATCCTCTCTAGAAATGTCTATCTCTTCAAGGCCTAATGAAGAAATAGGTGGTTCTCAGCTTTTGATCTAGGAAAGACAAATAAAAACCCCAAGACTATTGCCTTCAGAACTGCTGACATGAGGATTCATACTGCTTTTGGAAGATCTGAGATCCACAATCTGAAAAAAGTTTGAAATTGTAAATGGAGTCTGGATGACATACTAAGACTGAACACCTGCATTTAAAGTTGTGAATTTAGTAGGAAATACTGATTTATACCCATTTGGTATACCTTGTTGTTTCTCTATGAAAAATTAAGGATGGACTTTTGGGAAAAGTAAAATATTGAGAACCCATTGTAAGCTTTTTTTGCTTAAAATAAATGGGATATTGGGGAGATCTTCACTTGTTATACTACTAAATGGGCTATAAGACATTTAGGTCTTACTGGGATTTCTGCCAGTACAATATATCATTCTTTTTAATTAAAATACTAGTACTACCCAAAAGCACTAAAACCCATCAAAAATCTCAAAAAATCATGTCCTTGTAAATGTGAAATGTTATTTTGACTGAAGCAGGGACATGATTTTTACCATGATATCATGCCAACAAAAAGAGACAATGTTTCATAAGGCATTACTTTGTACACGTGTATTTTTATATACAAGCATGTAATTTTTTCAAGAGGTATTTAGAAGAACATGTTACCATATTTAAGCACAGATTCCTTCATTTTTATGACTGAGTTATGCAATGCTTCTTTCCATAAGCTCACTCCTTAGCAAATCATTTATAAAACACTGTATTTCAGGAAAAGTGTTCTGATTAGTTTGTTTAGACACACGAGTTTTCATAACTGCCACTGTGCATTGAGTTTCTTGTATTTGCTTTGGACAGCAAACTGACAACTACCTGCAAATGTTAGCAATTTCATGCAATTTTCTTTTTTGGCAAAAGATCACCATGAAGAAATTTTTCTGTGAGATGTAGCAAGTCAGATTTTACACATCCTGCCCTCACTAGAACTAAGGCTCAAGTTTTTGTTTCTATAATTCTCGTGAAAGTTAGAGCAGCAGAGACAGATACACTAGTTAGGTTGCTCTGCTCTTTCACTGTTAAAGTTTACTGCACTGTTTAATTTCTGATCTTGTCAAAGACCTGTGTAGCTCCTACAGTTAAATTAGATCTGATCGTAGGAAGAGAACATTAAGTTAGATTTTAATCTCAGTTGCATTCAGAGCAGTTCCATCAACTAAAGTTAATATATTTGCTTTTATGTAGATGAGTTGAGATTCAGAGTCTTACTGTTTGTTTTTATTTTTGGAAGGAAAATTTAGCAGTTCACATAGACAACCAATAACCCTTCTTGTATCTGTACATCGCTGCAGAAGCAAGCATTATTTTCTGTTCTCCTCTGTTGTTATGGCAGCATATTTTTCAAGATATCATATTAGACTGGTTCTTACAGATTCTACTGTTTTTTTCCTATAAAAAGCCTTATAGATAACAGGTATATGTCCAGCTTGAGGTAAATCAGATTAAAGAGATGAATGTCTTGAACTGCCTCTAAAAGTATCTGGAAGCTGATACTGACATTTTCTAATTCTCTTGTTCTTCCTTCAGGCTTCATTCCCCAATACCCATGCTTTGTTCCCCTTTACCTTTACCAGATATGACTTTTTGAAGCGTTCTGGATGAGACAAAATGATCTACCCACAGAAAAACATAAAAATGCATTTGGCAGTCTTGCCCCATATAGTACTCTTGCCTACGGACTTAAATGTGAATCTGAGGTAGATTGTAGACATGTCTGTGAATGCTTTTCTTTGTACAGTCATAAAAAGGCATTCAAGAACCATGCATGGTCTAAAACCACCCTGCAATCCATGGGACAGAACCTCCCTGACATCATGGAAAATTATGTTAGTCTACAACCAAGTGTGAGCAACTTATAGCCAAGAACTAGGGCCTGAAGTTTGCTAGTTCACAAGGAATCAAAGAATCTTCCCTACGCACACATTTTAAGGAAGTGCATTGATTGGGTCATTATTCTGACACTGTCACGACAGCCATTTATAATCATGAGTAACTTAACGTATGTTTAAGTGGCATGCTGCCATTAATGAGAGTGTTCACAAACATGCTTTCTTTATGTATGTCTCTCTATTTCAGTTACTAAGCCATTTGCAACACCAAAGAAAAGCTTAAACTGGAAGGCAGTGAACATTCCCACCCACAGCAGTCTCAGATCTCCTGGTTAGGGCTTTTTCTGGGAAAGTGGGTGATGTAACTTTGAACTAAACTTGTTAAATGTTAATCAAGTTACCCTTTTGTTTTTGTGTAACAGGCTCATACTCCTACGCCCATTCACAGATGCTTCTTCTCAATCCCCATCAGAATTTCTTTCCCTTCTAACAAAGCCAGCAGACTCAGCATTTCATGCAACTCTGGAAGCAAAACACTCTTGAAGGAATCCTGGGACGGGAAAAAGAATTAGGTGGAAGAAGAAGGAGGAGGGCTCCTGAGGTGTTTTGACTGATGATAAAATAAATGTTTCCACAAGTAGCAGACCCACCTCAGGACATTTTGTCACTCATCCAGCTTCTTGTTCCTTTCCTTGTACTGTCAGGCTTTAATCTTCTACTTAAGCCAACAGATGAACTGTTTGTGTGGCAGTTCTCTAACTAAGAAAAAAAGTCCTTTAGGGAGAAGGTGAGAAGAATGTATTTTTCTTCATTTGTTTAAAATTGATTACCATGTGGGCTTACAAAGCAAAATAGCAATACTGGCATCATTATTCTGAGCTTTCTCAAACTGAGGCTGTAACTGAGTTGTGATGGTTGCCTCCATAGTGAATCCTCCAGCCACAAGGTTGAGATGAAATGGTACTTGCTAACAGTTTTTTCCAGCAAGGAAATGGTGTGCTGCCCTCACTTCCTTGGAAGAAAGGATAGTGACACTGATTTTCAGAGGCAAGTTCTGACTATGGATTCCCAGTGAACATAAATGCTCTTCTGGATGTCTGTATGATGTAATTACTCCCCACTACTCATGTTGATAGCCATTATTTTGAGTTAGAATTCAGGGACTTGATTGTTCAGTTTAAATGAGTTGCTCGTGGATACTCTCTGTGCTAGAAAAGTAAGAATGCAGGTTAGGAATTATTGTCTTCCTTGTCTTTTCTTTTAGTCACAAATACCAGAATGAAATGTCAAAATGAGCATTAGAAAATAAATCCCATTACTGCTGGGAGTTACAGAAGTGCTGTAGGAGCAACATAGGCAGAACAAATGCAGAATTTCACAAAAGGCCAGGGTGAAGGCTGTATTCCTGGCTCATTACATCATTTTCTTTCTTCCTTTGTTTTTCCATTCCTTCTTTTGTTACTTTACATATCCATGTCCTTCAGAAGAGCATGTTTTATTGGCTATGTGTTAGGAGTCAGAACAGTATGCCCAGCTTTTTTGTGGTCTTACTCTTTAGGGAAGCCGCTTACAGTTTTCCACATGCCACTCATAAGGCAGGTTACTAGAACTTATTTATAGCACAGAAAGAACTAAGCTAAGCTGCAAAGTCTTTTGATATTCTTGACTAAAAGATGCTGCACAAAATGCAGATTACTGTTTCTCTTCTTTTCATCACGACACCTCTTGGCTCCAATTTTACCACAGTATGCTCTTCTGTCTCTCCTTACAATTGTGTTATATTGTTCTCCTTGCTCCCTCCTATCACCTCATCTTTCCTTCCACATCAAGGAACCTTTCTCAGTAATAGTTCTGGCATTTGGGCATAAGGAGCATGCCCCACTCAGAAGCATAATAATATTAAATCACTATAAAATGTGGTTATCTTGGGTTCAGCTCTGGATGTCATTTACAATAGTTCAACTGAATATTCAGTAGAATAGCTGATGATAGCCTGATTCCTTTCATTCATGCCAGATTTACTTCCCATGCAACTTCATTGCCTTCAGCAGTTGATTTTAAATGAGTAGTAATGTAATAAATATAGCTAAGATTTTTTTAAGTGCCATAGCAAATGAAGTGTGTACGACATCAGTGGGTTGCACATTTTCTTTGTTACCAGCCAAAACAGTGAGAACTCTACAGTCTCGAAAGGCCATCAGCACTAAGGAAAAAGCCTATAGTGCTGGTATTAATTTTTCAAAATCAGGCAAGGAGAACTCGCTTATTTCATTGAAAATTACGAGACCTTACTTACTGACAAAATGTTTCCATTTTAACAAATATGGGTGCTGCTAATACAACGTATTTCCTATAACTCCTTTCCATGGGAAGTGGCTTAGAAGCACAGGGGAACAAGAAACTTCCTGGTGTTATTTCACAGTTTTCACAATACTGAGGCATTAACTTGAACACAAATAGTGAACCAGAGAGAAGGATTCTTGCTAGGTTTGCATCAATGATTTCCAGCAGCATTTGCTATTTACATAACACTAGTAAAATATTTTAGATGCTCTGTCCAACTAAGTTTGTCACTGTGATCTCAGTGAAATAACAGTTTTTTCCATCCAAGACAATTTCCTAAAGGTTTTCTAATAAGTTTCAGTTACAGAAACAAAGAGCTATAAAACTATTCATTACAAAGCACCAAGAGGCAAAATAAGAAATTAGAATTTAACTAACTTCTTCATTCAAAATATTCAGAACCACCTTCTGTGTTTTAATGAAAGACTCCTTCTCGAAACAGTGATAATCAGTATGGACTTGGGCTATAAAGGTCACCCATAACTAACTTATGGAAGATTTTTAAGACATTACTGCCATGATAGATAAAAGAAATACAGTGCATGTACTATGCTTAGATTTTTAAAAGGCAGATGGAAAGGTTCTATACCAGAGATACATTGCTTGGGTAAAGCCATGAAATAGCAAGAACAATGGGGCAATGGACAAAACACGGGTATAATAACAGAACACAAAAAGATCCCTGAAAATGGATGTTTCATCCTAATAAACAAAAAAGAATAGGAGTAAATACATAAAATAAGAATAAATTTGAAGAATAATCATCTAGATCTCCCAGACTGGGTAGTGTGCATGGTTACAAAAGGGAAACCAAATACTGAATGAATCCTTACTCTACTCCTCACAGTGCAGGAGGTGTATAGACCTGCCTAGTGTGGTCACACAGATGGAATTTAGATCTGTTGTGCCTGTCATTAGTGGACTAAGGTAGCATTTATGATGAGATAAACAGTTATTTAAACAAACAAGTTTCCCTAAAGCTGTCAGTGATTTTAATGTCAGGCAAGCAATGACTAACAGAGGGTGCTTCCACCTCCCCCTGTTCACCACAAAGTAATAATGATGGGCATCAGCGTTCTTCCCAGAAGCAAGGAATGAGGAAGGAATGGGTCTGAGGCAAAGGAAAGCTAAGCCGCCAAAGCCACAAGGCAAGCAATGGGTCTGCAAGTAAAATGAAATGCAAAGCCTGCTTAGTTTTTGGGTCACACAATGCTGTATTGTGGATGAAAGACTCTACTACTCCCCTGATCTAAATTCTACTTTGCAAAGCTCTTTCACTTGTTTTTCTGGAGTTCACTTCTGTACTATGTATGACAAGTATTTTCCTGTAAGAAGTAAATGAACTCTTTAAGCCAAACATAAATGCAAAAATGTAATGTATATTAGCAGTAAGTGTGAATCAATATGGTATCACACTAATGCTCTGACAATAAGATATGTTGCACTAAAGTACTCTTGGTAGCACAGTGTAATCACACTGTTGTATATAGGACAATGATAGGAAAGCAGCAAAGAGCATCTGTGAGTTCAAGAAATAGGTACGTCTGTTTGTGGAAGGCAAAGTATTAAGAAAAAAATACCACAGGGCAGATATGTTGGTCTGGATAAAACTTCATGGTCTTATGTCTTTTTAACTAGATCTAGGTGGTTGAAGTTCCTAAAGTATGTAAATAAAAGCATTATAGGAGTACTATGAACAAATAAACAAGATAATTATTCTAGAAATGGTACTCTCAAATATTAATCCATTTTTTTATTAAATGAAAAAGCTATACTGATGCAACATTAGAAGTGAGATTTTAACTGAAAGATTTAAACCAGAGGTTTCTTCAGAAACCCTCACACTATCCCCACAAGTACATGCATAATAATAGTCTCTTTCATTATGTACAGGATTTTTGCATCAGTCATTGAATAATAATTATTGTCTACTGTAACTTCACTCCAGCCTACCTGGAGTTTCACAACATTGCAGCAGAAAGTTAATTTCTGAATAGGCAGCTCCTCAAAAAGGCAGTGATCTACCAGATGCTAAGAGGATACACAGAAACATGAGGGAGGGCTTAAGTCAGTATATAGGAGAGAAACCAGATGTGTGAGAAACATTATACAGTCACTGTTAAAAACAAGGAAAGAACTATCCTGAAGAGGCAGATGGGTGGACGAAGTGACAATAACATTAAACAACAAAATAGACAACAAAATGCCTACAGAGAGGGAAGAAAAGAGAAAAAAACAAACAAAAAAAACAAACACCCCCCCCCCCAAAATGTTCACAATACTCAAAGAGATAAGCAAATATGGAAATATTTGAAAATAATGAGGCAGTTGGGTTTTTCTAAGATGTGTGTATGCAAATCCAAGAAACATAGCAAAGATAACTTCAATAATAATAATAGTAATAATTAATAATAATTATGGCTCTGAATTCATCAGTGTCTTGAACAGGTTAATGACTGGTATATGACTGTATCTAGAGTTATATATTGCTGCAAAATGGAAGGTACAAATACCTACATCTTTTTAGGTACTGTTTGGAAATTTAAAGTGCCCAGAAGTTTTAAGAAGACTATTACAAATAAAATGGTACAATCTTAAGTAATTTATATAATTTTTTTAAAAGGCATAAAAACATCCATGCACAAAGCTATATATAATTTATTGATATTATACAAACATTAATGTTACCTTTAACACTTAGTTCGCATCATACAAAATCTTGTATAGATAAATTATAGTTGGTTTGCAGCTGTCACTCTTTGAGAATAGCTGTATTCAGTTTTCAGTGGACCCTAAGGTTCCACCCTCAACACTGCAAATTTATTTATTTATTTATAATTTAGGTATTTTCTCTCAAAAGTCTCAACAGAAGCTGGGAGGAGGAAAAGGATATCAGCCTAGAACAGCTTCATTGGTACAACAGGCTTGATCTGTGTCTGATAAGTGGTGATACCCAGGCAAGGGGAGTGTTTCAAGAGCTTTTTCTATGGTTCTTTACATCTCATTTGCATGAATTAAAATAATTGACCAAGCACAGAGTACATTAGAATTCAATCTATTATATCTTTGGATGGCATAACATCTTTGGGTAGCATTAGAAAAGCAAGTTGGCTAACAGAAATTTGCTTATTTACAGTAGGATGGAAGCCAGGGAATATTGCAAAATGAACACAAAGTAGACCACAACATGGAGAGCAACAGAAATTAATAGGTTGTTTTGTTTTCTTGCACAGCTCCTATAACCATTTTAGCAGTGTGGCTTTTGAGTTATGTTGTTCTAGAACAACAAGAAAGGAGAAGCCAGTATTATGCTAGGATAAATTGACTAATAAGAACAAGACATCAGCAAAAGAAACAATAAGACCTCAAAAAGATAGTGAAAGTAATTTATTGACAGTGTAGGTAGGCACTGCTAAAAATTTTAATGAATTCTGAGCCTCAGAGTTCACAAAGGGGGATTGGGAACAGATGCCAGAAACAGACATAAATTTAACAGCAGAAGTGGAAGGCATACTGAAGGAACTCAAGATCGTGCCAGAAGAGGTGACCTAGAAATTAGAACATTTAAAGACTGACAAAACTAAAAGACCAGAAGGTACACATTTGATGAAGCGTCCCAGAAGAGATAGGGAAACCTTTAGCAAGTTTATTTATAATCTCTTTGGAATTGAAAAGGGCAAAGTAGCACATATTTAAGAAGTGATCTAGCTAAAATCTAGAAAGCTTGACTTGTAAGATGAAAGGTGAACCAAATACTTTAAAAAGTAAAGACATCAATTAATTACACAGATTTTCTAAAGCTATACAAGGCCACATATGTGAATTTCACAGATACTCAGAACTGTATTTCTATCTTAAAACCGTATGAATGGTTATTTATCTACTAACGCTTTAAAGTTCTGTGTCTTTTACATTATAAGCTTTGCTCCTTCCCCTCTGAAGAAGTACCACCAAATTTTGTGATTTTGTCACTATGGCAGGACTGTGTCCCTGTAATTGAAGAAACAAGTGGACAAAGGAAGGCCATGAAGATGATCAAAAGGCCAGAGAACCTACCTACTGAAGAGAGACTGAAGTAGTTAGGTCTTTTATCCTTGGTAAAGAGAAGCCTCAGAGTGACTTTTTCACAGTATTCTAGTACTTAACAAGCAGCTACAGAGAGGATGGAGGCTCTCTCTTCACAAGGATGCACGTGGAGAAGACAAGGGGCAACAGGTGAAAGTTGCACCAGGAAAGGTTTCAAAGAAATATTTTGCAGTAAAAACAGTCAATGGAACAACCTCCCCAGGGACATGATGGAGGTTTTCAAGATTAAATTAATCTCACCTAGGCTCCCTTTCCATGAAAGGTTGGACCACATGATCTTTCAAGGTCCATTCTAACCAGGACTGTACTTTGATTCTGTTCTATGATGAGCTGGCTCATTTGCCGTATCCTTCAGTAAGCTCTAGAAAATGTATATGTATTTGCCAATACTAACAGAATGCATACTAATACACATAGCCATATATTCTCAGTTTTGTGTGCTGGAGACGCTTTTGGCATTTCTCTGCTTCCAACCACATGCTTTTTTAGGGCTGAATCTGACACCAACAGGCATTTTCTCTGTAGTCCAGAATTATTTAACCTTGCCTTGTGCACCTGCAGGATGCTTGAAATAGCTGTGATTTCCAGTCTATAACTTCTGTTGCTGGACAGCTTTTCTTTAAAACATAAATCTGACTTTTTATATGGTTTCATAAACCTCTGTAAATACCAGCTCACTGAAATTTTCACTTATCCCGGATTTTATCAAAGGAATTTCCTGTGATATAAGCCTCTAATCCAGATGTCTTATGAACTTAATTAAATTCAACAAAAAGAAATTATGACAACTACAGAATTGGTATATTTTGCTTAGTTTGCAAAAGGGGTTTTAAAGAAATTCAAATGGATTAAAATTGACCAAAGCTAAAGAAAAATTCTCTCCTGAGTTCCTAGCAAAGTTTTTTTCAGTGAACCTAAGAGAAGTTTGCTGCATGCCTGGTGATATATGGTACTGGCAGTATGTTACTTTAATGTCCTAAGAATTGACATGTATATTATAAAGGGTAGTTATAAGTTCTAACAGTTGTGAATGAGGGAAGTATCAGACAAGTATAAGGCCAAAGTATCACTATTAAGACAGATTTTATTCTCCTTATATAAAAGTAACCTGAAACACAGAATGTGCAGTAACAGGCTGAAATTTGATGACTGCACAAAACTGGAAAATAAGTCAAAATGAATGAGGTGGACACTAAAATGAAGAGCAGTTGGAAAGGCTAAGATCAAGGACAGATATATGGTTATGAAATAATACAGGAAAATATAAGAAAAAGACACTGGAGATGAAAAGAAAGATTTTCAATTTTCAAACAGTGATACAGAAAAATCTAGCAGTAGTGGAATATATCACATAAACCTTTGACCCATTGCTTATAAGCAGTAAATTGTAAGAAAGTAAAACTAAGGCCACAAAAGACTGCTTGAGAAATGTAATTGAGCAGGAATTATTTGACTGATGTAGAAATAGGACCAGGAAAACAGTTTTTTATTGGGCATAAACGTCACAAATAAAGGGTTAAAATGTTAAATAAGGAAGTTCTGATAAGGACTAAATTCTGTCTTGGGAGAGATTTCATTGAAATAAATAGGCTTCTGCATATATCTCCATAAAAAATACAGCTGATATAACCCATGTAGATTTCACTCGGTTTTAGCTAGCATTCTTACTACTTTTCAATACCTCAGGTAGTTTAGCATATTATAGTGTTCAATTCAGTGAATGTAAGTTCACTGAAGTTCACATTTTGGGAAAAAATAATTTCCTCAATGCCCAGAAGAAACAGGTATTTTTTTGATGAATGGCTGCATCTAACCCCATGCCTAATCTGCTTAAGTTTTATTGTACTTTTGCTGTAAGTGACTGTGAAAGAATAAGGTCCAAAGGTATGCTCAGTTTTGGGACAGCCCCACCCAGGACTAGATTGTCCAAGATCTGAGCATTTTACCTTCAGTTTGAGCAGCAGAGCTGAGATTTCTCAGAATCAGTAAGGAAGAGTGTCCCTGAAGGTGATTGCTTCTCAGTGGCTTGTTCTTCCTCTAAGAGTTTCTGGCCAACTTTCTCCTGTAATGGTCCTCAGGCCACAGACCCCCAGGATGGCTCATCTTTCCATTCCCTAGTCTTCTATGCAGCTTCCTCTGAAGTCCTTTTCTACTAAATATGTCTAGTTTATTACCCCAACAGTGAATGTGAGCTTTATGCTTCTGTTTTACTTCACTGAGACTGTGAACTGATGGGAATACCTGGTATACATTGCCCTGTACATTCCTAGTGTTAACCCCTGTGCACACTGACCTGGATGAGATTGTGACTGGTTGTTCCTGGTTCTTCTGCCCATCTTCAGATATCTCATGTTATCATGTACACATGGAAGAAAAGCAGAATATAAACAAGATAAAAATCCTGGATTGGCTCCAAACCATCCCCGCTTAACTGCATGTCTCTCACATGAGCATGTAATTTACCAGCAGGTAGTTCAGTGAATTTCAATGTAACCTAAGAGACAAAGAAAACACATTAGACACACTGAACACTTGGCAATATTGTTAATGCTTTACCTATAATTAATAAGTGTGGTTAACAGGTTTTTGTGAAATAATAAAGTGGACAACATAGAGAAGAGGCAGTGGATTTTATTTTTTTTTTTTTGAGATCCACTTTTTATAGTAATTGGGATATAAACACCTAAAATCAGGATTTTATACTAAAAGGGCAAGCTAACCTTACTAATGGTGATTACTCACTGTATAATAGAAAAGGAAATAAAAGCTTTTTTATAAAATGTATCAAATCCTAAGAGTGCTGTTAAACTCATTAAAGAAAAAATGAAGTTAGAGAAACTGGTCTTATTTTTTTTCACTCCCAGTAGAGTTCATTTCTACTTCAACAACTAAGCCAAGGTCACATTTAACTCACTTCAATTTCACCCAGTGCACAAGCTAATGTCAATAGTACAGCTGCCATGCAGAGCTAAAGACTGATGGTTAGACAAAGCCATTTACACAAGGCTGGGTCTTTCATCTTCTCTCAGCTAGTGACATAAGAAAGCACTGAGGTTATTCTCAACTAGAGACTAAAACTGGCATATTAGAAAAAATGTTATTCTCCTTAGCTGTCACACAAAGGATCTGAAGAAATGTAGAAATGTTTTTTTCCTTGGTCATCTAGGGAGATCACAAAGTGACTCTAATAGCCTTCACTCTGAAAATTTCACATGGTTTAAGTGATTGCCAAGTCTGATATTTTCCATTTACACTTCATTGCCATCAGAAAAAGAAAAAAATCAATATACCTACCTACTCAAGTGTGTCACAGGATGAGCTTATAAAAGAAGACATCAGTCTTTTTAGGGCATGAAAAATATACTTATTCAAATATATCTTATTTAAAATGACATAAATTGCAGTGGTTAGTCAAGATTCGATTTCCTCTAAAATATAAGACTTAAAATATTCCCTGACTTGCCAAGGAATAGGAATCCTTCAAACTGTTGATATGTACAAATGTACTTGATTTCTCTTGTAAGTTATATCAGCCACTGTGTACCAACATTAGTGACTATCTTTAGGTATTTTAAAGGGGAGGTGAGGTCTAACATGTTATCATATTTCTCTGAGATGGTACAAATAACTGGAACCTTGTCAAACTTGGGAGTAATACTTTTTTTTCTTATATTTCAGTTTTACTATGTATATGAATTTGAATTGCCTTAACTTATTGGCCCTAATATGATTCCACAAGATGTCACACAGCTTTAACAAGCTCAAACACCCTAAGTAGAGCTATCTTCCCGTCATATACTATAGTTCTCACATATCTTATCTGTCCTATTAAAGGTTTCTAGCAATTCCCATGCAACAATATGCAGTCTTTGTTTTAGATTAATAAAATATCATAAGTATTGTCTTTTCAAAGATTTGACTGCTTGGCCATTGTCAAGAACATTTGACAAGTGAGAGTCAAATTTGTCCCTGACTGCTCTGCTCTCAATGGAAGCTGACAGGTCATCATTCACCTTATGATGTCGTTTCAACCCCATTATCTTTCCTACCTTGTTTTAGCACCTCTCTCTGGCAAAGAAAGTGAATAAGATGTTGAAGAACTGAGGTATTTCAGGCTATCTGCCAGCAAATGCTAAATAATAATGGAATTTGTTTGCTTACAAATTGAGCAATTGAATTCAGACATTCAGCAGGTCACCTCTGTGATTTTTCCTATCCCCAGCTGGTCAATCATCTAAAAAGGCAGAATCACTAGGGTCAATCCTGGAACTCTTTCCCCCATGCGGTAGCACAACACACCAACCATACAGCTACTAGGCCATCCCCCACAGTTACAAGTATTTCAAGGTCAATTTATCAATTTAACAGCTTCATCTTCTTAATCACTAAACTTCTGTCTCTTTGAGCTTGTGCTGAAAGACTGTGGCTGCTAATTAAAATGGAGCTTTACTAGCAAGTACACAAATTAGATCCTGTCAGTAAGTTTATTCTAACTATTGGTCATTTCTAAATGCCTTTTTAATCCCCTAATTTTTACATTAAAATTCAAAAGCCTAACAATCTTAATCACCCCTACATCAAATTCATCATTAAGAACAGGAAGCCAGATGGTATAATTTTGATTTACCGGACTTCAGCGTGAATTAATGTACTGAGTGCCGATAATGAATACATCAAACCTGATATTGCAGAAACCTATGAATCTGGCATGTTAAATTAATAACACACTTTGCACAATGAAAGCATGTAAGCTCATATAAAACCAAGGAGTAATGGTCCCTTTTATTTTAAATGGTCTTTATTAGCCTGCAGTTTTGACTCTTAAAAAAAAAAAAAAGGATGAACATTGTGCTTAAGAAAGTTCTATCTTCTCCTTATCTCTTCTTTTTCATGTCTTTTCTGTAAGCATGAAATGAAAGTGAAAATCCACCTGATGACAAACTTTACAGTTGTGAAAGATATATTGGTGGAGAAAGGGCCCTAGTGAATTGACTGAATCCATTCAATTTATGTTGAAATTACAGTTAAGAGTTTGACTGGCATGCTGAAATTCACTTATACCAAACTGTCGTAGTACAATGTTGTTTACTACATGGAATATGTAATGAATTATGCAGATTATGCCAAGATTTTTCTTTTATCCTTTTCATTCTACTGTTTATTGCTTCTTGTTCCAATATACCTATGCACTGTATGGTAAATATGAAGCTGAATAACATTTGTTAGAACAGAGGGTAAGGAACTGGTTTTACTGAAAAGCAGAGCAATCACACATGCAAAAATAGCTGCTATTAAAAAAAGTATCAGGTAGGTTAGGTCCATGCCTACAATATATTCTGATTATCTAGCTATTATATAGCATGGAGATAGCATAGAGATAAGCAGTTTTGAAAGAAAATTGATGGATAGCAATTTGAAATACTGCAGAACATTTGAACCACTAAGTAGCTTGTGTTCTAGCAGTAAGAGGTTACATGGGGTTGAAATTACTTAAATCACTTCTGAACATATAATTTTACATTTACTTACTGTAAATTAAAAATATGGCAGTCATTACATATTCTGAATACATGGACCCAACTTAATTCCTGTTCAGACTGAAGACAAAATTGTCTTCAATGCTAATGACTGCAGGATAGGGCTCAAATACTTAACTGGAGGATCTGCAGCTTCCTTTTCAGATATGTAACAGCAAATAGAATTAGATTCTCCGATATCAATTCTAGCTCTGAAGCATGTCTGAGTTCTATAACTTCTAAATAAAATAGAGTTTGGAATGGTTTTATATTTATATTTTATTTTTTGAATTGTTTTATATTGAACAACCTAAAATATAAAGTGTAGGCCTATAGATCATAAACCAGAAAGGCAGGATAAGAGTGGTCTCTGTTTTGGAAACCACAGACTGTTTGCTGCAAAAGCATTTAGAGAGTTAGAAGATTCTTAGTCCAGGCCTGAACAGGATAAAGCTGACTGAAGAGGTTAACATGAGCGTAAACATTTCCCTGACTTTATTTTGTCTCTCAGTCTCCACATAATAAATGGATGCTTCCACACTCTCAGTGTAGCTGTAGGAAATATATTCAATATAGTGAAGGTAGGATAATGCCAGCGAAAATGCTGCAAACCAGACTTAGGTGCTACTTTCCAGCTAGCTTTCCTTATTGCACGAGGGTGTTCCTGTGCTTACCACTGTGGCACATGATCTGTACTGCTTAGAGATAAACTGCTGAGATTGATTGCTAAACAAAGCAAGGGATGCATTATGGATTTATATAGAGAGGGTATAAAAACCCTCTTATGCTTCTTCTTTATACATTTTAGTGTTTTTACCTTTCAAAGAAGTAGTACTTTACTAATATCTAAGGAAGAAGAAGATAGCTGTTCCCAAAAAAGAAATATACACTGCAAACCATTCTAGCAACTTTAATAGAGAAAATCAGTTGTTCCTGGATCGAAATGTTTCTCACTCTTAAATCTCCAGCTAAAGCTCATTTGACAAACCTATTATAAAATGAATAAATGTAGCTCTTTGTGATTTGTCCATTGTCAACATGTTAACACACTTTATTTGAAGGTAGATTGATGAAGGGTGGCTGAAGGAGTTTACCCTCCTGAGTTAAAGAATAGAAAACCCTTTTTTCTTAGCATTTTTCTTTTTTTCTTAGAAGTTCACAAGAGTAGATATACAATTATCCTCGACTTGCTGATGCAAAGGAACAGAGCATTTAGTTTCTTGTCACTGTCTCTGAAATTCCTAAAGGTACAATTAGCATTTCATTTGACATAATGTTGAAAGGTTCATAGATTGATCTTCCCTAAAATGCAGCAAGAATTTTTTGAAATGCAAATTTTGACATTTATTAACTTTTATTCCAGATCTGTTTATAGACTGTAAAACTGTGCATACATTTAACTCAAAGAAGCTAAAAGGACAATGTTTAGGTGGATACTCTGTGTTATAATAAAAGTCTATTTTATTGTTTCAACAATGAAATTTTTATTATCAGAGATTTATGATATCAGCACAGCAGTTTTTACTGCATGATTCACAGTGTTTTTATAGATGTATATTCAACAAAACAAGGAGAGAAATTGTACTGCAGTGCTCTCTCTCAGGAGTGCATTTCCCCATTGAAATAATGTCAGCAGTTTTCCACCTTCAAAGCCCTATGTTTTCAAATCAATTAACAATTCTAATTGTGCTGGAACAGTTGTTCACTTAGCTTGGCAAATGGGACAGGAAACATTATTTCCTTTCTTTGCCTAAAATGAAGACTTTAATCTTCTGAACCATATTTAACATATAAAAAACACACAACTGGAAAGTTAGGCAGTTTGGAAACTCACTCAATTGTAAATATTGTTTTCCTTGGTGCTCAGGCCTTGGTAGGAAATGCAGCAAGAGCACTACAGTTTCCCCTCTGGGTGCCAGCAAGCCATCTTAGGTTTCATTCTGAATATTTCAGGTGAGATTTCTATCTGGACAGCTGTAAGAGTTACTGCTTTTGCAAGATGGTAAGACAAACACTGATTCTGACCAAACTAGTGATACTAGAATGCAGATCTCTATCATGTTACACGGAGCTGACATAAGGTAGGTAATACAACATGCCAGAGCCAAGACTTGAAGGCCAAATTTGCATTCCATTTTATTTATATACATATATATTGTGTGCTTAGATAGGGGCATAGTGAAAGATATAATTACTGTGACTTCATTCAGAGACTAGCATCCAACAGTTAAAATAAATATGCCTTTTTCTTCTGCAAACCCCAAAATGATTTACCAGGTGGGCAAAATAATATTTCCCCATTTAAAAAAATACAATAATCTCATAGTATAATATAGGATGACACACGAGCCCTTTTCAGGATTAAATGGCTCAAGGATCTTGCAGCTGAACATCATCCAAAGAGAAATTAGGATCATCTAATCATAAAAATAAAATAAAATAAAATAAAAAATACAAATACAATTTTTTGTATCTTTTCATAACACACTTGCATTACTCAGAAGGTCACAAAACCAGTATTATTTGTGTATACTGTTCATGTCAAGAGAAGTACTCAGTGCAGATTATCTGTATGAAGAATCTGATGAGCGTTAAAACATGTATTCACCTCAGTCCTAACCCTGTGTAGGAACTTGCCAAGAATATAGTCATACTTTGTGCATGAAACTCCTGTGTGATTAGAACACCATTTTTGCCACAACTGTAGGTATGTCTTAGAGCAACATAAGCAGTCTTCACATGAATAGCATTGTTGTGGATTACAAGGAAGAGCTAGAACAAAGTTTTGATTTCCATGGTTGTCGTTTGTTTTACTGATTTCTGTGGAGTCATTTAAATTTATTCACTTTTTATTTATTTGCCTGTGTTGTGGTGCATTCAGACAGGAAGTCAAAGAAAAATGGCAACAACCTTTAGGATTAATTAGGAATTCAGGGTCTGGAGTTGAACTCACTTAAGTACACATAGATTACACAGTTTTTTCCCATCTCTCCTTCTGTTTAACACTGTTGCAATTATCGTGCACCCTCATGACTAAAATTAATTGTGCACTGCTGAGAAGGACAATACTTTCTTATTGCACAATTTTAATTATTCACTGGTGAGGAAACTGTCTCATTTATTGCATCTGCTAGAGGAATGGCATCATACAAATATATTGGTTCAGGTATCATTGTCAGGTTTCTGATTCAGAGCCTGAAACTGGACCCAAAACAGAGTGAAAGCTAGATGAAACTCATCAGAAACTGCGGACCCCTGGGGTGGAGAAGGAAAGGCTGTGAGAAACAGGTGAATAATGGTCAGTGCCTACCTGCCACTCTTGAAACAACAATAGCATTTGGCATGGATTTGGTTCTTTTTGTCTGCCTTATCATCACACACCTCCCTGCAGAGCTTGGTATCAGTTCCCTGTTTTGTAAATGATGAATTAAGCCAGACATTATTCAGGGTACTTAGTCATTGTGACTACAGCATCTAAATTCAAGAAAGCCTGCCTGCCATACAAGGCTGCCAAATCTTCACTTTTTCTGTCCTCTCAGTGGTGATGAGTAGTCATAACACCTAAACTAGGTAATGATAGGAGACAATATTAATGTGATTTTCTCAATGATTTTGTCTAAGATGATAGCAGACATTCAGTAGAACTCAGATTCATGTGTGCCACTGCAGATGCATAGACATGTTCCACCTCAGGTGACTACACTTTTGAAGTAATACTAGTCCTAAGAATAAACTTAGGCACCTAAACTGAGACTTAAGAGGAAATAAGATCAAAACAGCACTCTTGTAAATATTTGTTGCTTACTGGACACGTTGACTTATCACTTTCCAAGAACAGCAGGAGGCATACTATGATCATAGTATCATAGAATCACAGAATAGTTAGGGTTGGGAAGGACCTTAGTTTCTGCCTAACATTCCTTTTCCTTGCAGAAATTGAGCCTTTCTCTCTTTAAACTTCCTTGGGGCTCCACTCAGTGATTTTATGTACTGATTTTTTTTCCAGGACTAGTAAGTTTCCAACAAAATAAAAGGCAAATCTTGCTTTTCCTGAAAAAGAATGATCTTTTTTCCCCACTGTCTTGAGCACCCATACAGGAAGTCCCTGTTCCTTCACATCCTCCTGGGAGAAGGTTCTAGTCACTAGTATAATTTGCTAACACCTCTGCTCAGTGTGATTGTTTAGGGCACCTATTTCTGGGAGATCTCTGCATTTTTTGTTCCTGCTTGTAGTCACATTGCTGAGTTTTGCATTCAACAGTCATTTGCTTATACACCAAAATGCCAGACATTTTGTAGGACATAAACCAGAATAACTAAGTAGCCCTACTCACCAGGCTAGAAATCCATACTCTCAGCTTGATTTTCCATTCTGGCCCAACAAATCTGAAATCCACCTTGTTACAGAAAGGCATATCTTATAACCAGGTTAAAAAAGGACAACTTTTCCAATGTGTTTTTAGCTTTCAAGATTGAGCTTTTACAGAAGAATTGTAAAAATGTTGGTGTTCCAGAACCTTACCTTTTTTCCCATTTTCAGTCGGCTGGTGTAATACATTATCCCTTTTTTACAAACCTTGAGGTTTTTGTTTTTCTTGCATAATTTCTTAGGGAGGATGAACAAGGCTCCTTGCCCAGAGTAGAACTGTTCTCCTAAATAAAAGATAACACCAGAGGAGGCTTCACCATGGAAATCTAGCTGTCCACAGTGCTTAACTCTTAGTTCATATCCTACTTATGCTTCCTGCAGAGTAAACCTGCTCTAAAGGAGACTATTCCTGAGGAGTATAAAATCTGCCAGCCAGAGCCTTGTGGCCTCAAAGCCAGAGGCTGGTCCTTGCCCCTTTTTTATTTACTGGTATAAATAGTCCCAAACTGGCTTCAGTGCACTACTGCGAGAAATAGTTTTGAGGAGTGTGCTATGTTGATAGCTACACAGAAGTATCTTTTTCTCTTAATAAGAAAGAAAGACATTATTGAAGTATTAAAAAAGAAAAAAAACAAACAAACAAAAAACAAAATATGAAGGAGCTTTTCTTCAAAAATCAGTCTTGTAGTGTGGATTCTAGGTGGCAAAGTGATTTTGTGCCTTTCCAATGTCCCCAGTGAGACGTCTGAACTTCAGGAAGGCATGGGGCTTCAGTTAACTTCAGTCACTGTTGTTTCTCACTTAATCATCTTTAGCTGTTCTGGGTATCTGGTTTTGAGAGAGGAAAGGATCTCAGGTACCTAATATGATGTTGCAAATTCTGTTCTGGAGATGCTGTTAGAGGTTAAGAAATGTGATATCTGCCTCTGTCCTTTACCAAGCCTAGCATTGCCACAGTTTGACCTTGAGCAGACTCCCTTGACCTGGAAGCTAAAGTTTGTACAAAACCTGCTTCTCATTTGTACCTGCGGAGAATGAGCTATTAATTTCTGATATGCTGCAAGGTTTATTCACTCTATGGTCAATTCTTAAATGTCTGTGAGCAGATTGTTGGGGTTATGGATTATACATGTCAAAAAAAAAAAAAAGGAACTGCTTTTCTGACCTCTTTCCATGCTTATAGTCTCATTCTTAAAAGGTAAATATACTAACCAGAAAGTACTAGCATTTGCTCTATGCATATTCTGCTTTATCTGTGCTTAACTTTATTTGGTTATCCTGCTCCCTCCTTTCTCACTCTTCTTGGAGAACTGTCAATAATTATGCTTGAAATCTGCTGCTATAGAGTTACATGGGGTTTTGTTTCTAAAGTACCATGAACACTGTAAAAACAGTCATAGTGATTTGGGATGGCTTACTCTTGACCACTCTTTGCCCCTCCAGTGTGTAACTCATTCCTGCTATTCCCTTTTCCTGTTCTTTGTACCTGTAAGCAACTGATTTATTTGATAGGAGGTTTGACTGATGTTGTCTTGGCTAGATATCTGAGCTGCTCAAATTTCATTTCAGTGTTTTTAGTGCTTTCTACTGTGGCAATTGTATAATACTAATACTAGAGGCGCCTGAAACAAGATTAAATAAATAAAATTAAATGTGGCATGAAAGGCTATCCTTCTTTGTTTTTCTTCATATATTTTGGTTTCTTTAATGATTAGCTTGCATTTTTCAGCTGGTATTTGTTAGGTATTCAGCATAATAAAAATTTGGGGATTTCTATCCTGAATGGTTTTTATTTTTATAGAAAGTATTGTATGACACTCATTCCAACTAAGTTGATTATTTTTCCTGTCATTTATTTATTATAGTTCAGTGTAACTGAGATACACTTCATAATAATAGGATGATAACATGCTTATTGATCTTGTTTGAATCCTTCAGTTTTCTCTCAATTATGGCGTTAGAAAAATGAATTTTTTTTACCAATGTTTATTGCCAAGAAGTCCTATCTCATGAAAATATTTCATCTTTTTTTATGGAATTTTAGACATTTCACAGAAATTCAATTGCATTTTTGGACTGCATACACAAATGTATAAGTACCTTTAATATTCTGGTAAAAAAAGATTGACTATTCAGGGGAATGATGCATCAAACTTAATATAACCTGCCCACCTTTTGTAAGACTTATTCTCTTAGAGTAACTACAATGGTTGCTTGGATAATGATTACATTAATTAGTAGATCAGAACCAAAAAGGGTGTATCTGTGATTAGGTATATAGCAAATGCTCTTAATCCAGTTGAAGATAATATATAATTCTGTTAAACAGAATAGAGTTAATGGCATATTTCTGACACCTGTATAAACTTTTCCAATTACTTTATCTATTTTGCCATGTTATTAAAAGTAGTAGTTTTAATGATTTAATATCCACACTGCACATGCTACAGGGCAACAGTGCAACAAAAATCATGTCTTATTACATGTTACATATAAACATACTTTCAGTGTCATATCTAGAAACAGAGACTTGAAATTCCAGGCCCAAAGTTTGATACAATGCACCCTGTATGAAACAGTAACCATTACACATTTGAAAAGAATGGATATGATTTTCCTTTGAAAAGTACTCTAAATACCATCATAAAACATTGTCATTTCACCCACTTTAATGGTTGAAAAACTGAGGTAAAGTACTACAGCCAAAATATGTCTGTTGTTGCCCCAAGAGAAGTTCCTAAAGGCAATGAGATTGGTTTTGATACTGTGACATTTTCATCAAAGGGACTTGTGTTCAACAGCTCTGAGTTCATCAGCATCTTCCAACATCTTTCCTTTTCCCATGATCCCTTTCTCAGGCTTTTGCAAAGGCTTTTACCTAGACTTAATTTTGCATGCATCCATAAATTCAGTGTTTATGAGAAATAGTGGTATCGGTGAGGGGATTTTTTAGTTGGCTTGCTTTGCCAATTATTAATTCTGTTATTTAACAAGTGTGTTTGGATGTGTGTAGGGAATTTGGTCAGTAGCCTATACTAAAAAAATCAAATATCCACTAATGTTTTTGTTTTTCTCATTAATCATTCAAAATGTTAGTCATGCAATTAGGATATTATGTAAAAGTTAAAATGTCAATAAAGAAAAATACATCATTTCAGTACTTCATTAAATTGGGGGGGGGGGGAGGGGGGGAGGGGGGGAGAGGAAGGGGGCAGAGGGGCATTTTTGGTCCTTCCGTAACTCTACAGAGGACAGGAATAAGTATGAGAAGTAGGTGAATGTTGGAGACCCAATGAATTTGCCTGGAAGGCCTTTGCTCAAAACTGCTCGTTCCTGTATGACCTCTGTATTATACACCACTGATTTAGAGGGTGACCGAACAAATACAAGCTTTTATTTATTGGATAAAATGAGTGAATTTTAAAAAATTAGTGCACATGCAAGGTTTTTCAAGTTTAAGCCTTTTACCATGAAAACAGTGAGATCTTCATTACTTTCTTATTTTCCTTCATTTTTTAGACCTACCAATAGTGCTAAAACTTAATATTACAGGAAATTTTATTGAGAAAACATGCTGATCTTTATGAAAATCTAGATATTTTAAGTTTTCTTTTACTGCTTGATTTGAGTACAGTTATGTACTGTCTTCCTCTTTTATTGGGCACCAGTTACTGCCAAAACATGTCTGGATATACATATATATATATATATATATATATATATATATATATAAATTAAATAAGGCTGCATATAACCATTCCCTACTGAATTACTGTGTATAACAGGAGTACAGGAGCTTTGCACCTGTCAGTTTTGGCTGATTTTCAAAACTGTGTGGAAGTGTCAAAAATATGACCTGCCAGTCTGTGTAAGTGATTAAGGTCCCACTCATATTCTTCAGTGATTTAAAAAGGGTGTTTATCCTTGAAGGGCTATTCCTGTATGAATCTGTCCATCTCATACTCAGCATGTGAAAGGTTTACTGTCTGAATTAGAGACAAAATGATAGCTCCAATGACAGTAGCACAGTACTATTCATTTTGTAGGTAGTTTGAAATCACAGAGGATGAAATACTGGCCTATTGAAGTCAGAGTTCTGTCATGGGTTTTCAATCTAGATTATTTCTGTTGATTAGCTGTATCCACTGGTGACCAGTATCAGAATAGTCAGGTACTTTTTGTGGGGACCAAGCTGTTCCCTACTAGAACAATACACTTTTGCTAACCTTAAACACCAGAGAGATGCCTAGGCTGGGCTTCCTAAACTTTGTGTAGATCATAGAGAGAGAGAGATGGGATCCAAAATACCCTCAAGAGGGTGATTCACAGCACCTACATTAACCTCTTTCTTCAAAGTCTCCTCTGAAGAAGTGTATTCTCTTCATGTTTGTTGAACATACAGAAAGCCTGAGAAGATCACAGACCTCAGTTGAATGCTGAGATTAGACCATTGAAACAGTATGCTCAGTCAGGGCATTTTGGCTGTGTATTAAAGGATGTCTCATGGCAGGAAAAGAGATACCCTCAATGTCTGTGAAGACCTGAGCTGGTATTTCATGGCTCTTGCTGAAGGTTGAAAATAGGATTAGTCAATTTTCTCAGCTAAGGATGAGAAATCTATTGCATCTGCAAGATGCTAAATGAAGTTCAGTGTCTCTTTCTCAACTCCATTTCTTTACCTGGCAGTCTGAGTGTAGGCATGACAATGGCAGTATGCTGGGAATAGGAGTTGGTGAGGCTGGTGAAACCTCTTGCCCTACTGTACATGAAAGACATTCCAATTAAATCATTTTGGTGTATGCATTTACATTAAAGACAGATAGACAGAAACAAAATGTTCACCTAGCCTGCTACTGATCTAACACACAGTATATGATGATAACATATTGACGTCTATTCAAAGAATTCAGTGCCCAAAGGCATGTAAAACCAGTATTCATTCAAAACATGTATCTCTGCAAATGCAGTCTGTGTGCAGCAGGAGGTATAACCTCCTGACAGAAGCTTTAAGATACTGACAATGCTTGAAATATCTAGGAATGCTCCACAGGACCACAGTTAAGAACCAATCATAAGTGGTTTAACACTGAGCAATTCTAATTTACTTGCAGAAAGGAACAAAGAGATGAGTCTCTCTCCTACCTTCCTCTGTGCTGGACAAGAGTTATGCATTTACAAGAGCAAATATATGCAGAAACACTGAGTGAAATTGTGCTTAATCTGAAGAGGTAAATGGTCCATCCTTTCAGCAGGAACATAGAATCATAGAATAGTCTTTATCTAGCAGGTTTTGAAATTTGACAAACAGATTTCCTTGTAGGACTTAATCTAGAAGGGGCTGCGTCGTTCCAGCATGTGAGCAATAATTCTCATTTCCTGCTCAAGAGATCTATGGGTTGTGGTTTCTTTTATGCTTTTTTCTTTGACAGAGGAAAGAGTGGGGTTTTTTAGGCCCTTCTTTCTGATGAAAAAGAGGGAACTCCATGTATCACCAAGATATAAAATCAAGAGCCTATACCTGAAAGGAATTAGATATTTTCCCTTCACTTTCTCCAAATCCTGTTGGCTGGAGTTGATTATGTCAAATTTTTATCTTTTTATCTGCATACATTTGTCACCATGCAACTCTTTTCCTTGGGCTCCAGTCTGGTTTCTAAAATCTGATACAACTCCTACAGCACTGGTTATAGGGTTTTGTGGGAGAAGGATTTGATCAGATTTATGTCAGTTTCTTCCTCCAAATGCTAAAATAATATAAAATAAAATCAAGTCCAAATGGCTTTTAGAAAGTGGATTTTAAGAATTTCTGAATGGTGTTGCACCTGTAATGCAGATTTTAACCATGTTCTAGACACAAATAATAGAAATCATGTAAATCATCTCTGCTTACATATTTCTTTTAGAAAACATTTACTGATTATACCTGACTTGTTTTTCTATGTCACTGTGAAGACAAAGCAAATGCTGATTAAAGCAATTAAAACTTTCCTTTGTTTGCAGAAAGAGATGTATTCAGATATGGCTTTTTTCTTTGTAGACATCTTAATAAGCACCAGCAGATTGAAATGAAATCTGTCATCAGCTATATTTTTTCTTAGACTGTCTACTTCACATACATATTAAGAAAGATTTGTTACCAAAGCTTCCTTATATGTTTTCTATTTGTTGTTGTAAAATGGTAAATGTTGAAATAACACTAGATCTATCAATCTGATAATATAATGCAATACATCTGACAGCTGAAGAGAAAGAAAAAAGTGTAATGACATATAGTATTTGGAGTAGAGCATTTTTTTGTTGTTATAGTTTTCTTCAAAAACACAACTGTGCTGTTTGGGTGTCTGCCACCGTGGAGGGATATAAAGCATTATTGTGGATGGAGGATTCAGCTTTAGCAGAATATAAATTAACTGCCTTGTAAATATAAACATCAATTAAGTTCTGTCACTTGTTAAATATTTATTTACTAAAATGATTTAAGCAGAAAAGCTTGCTGAGGGGAAAATTGTCTATCTATACACTGCCGGTACCTCTTAGGAGCCTGCTTTGTTTCTATTGTTTCTTTATTTATAATCTCTTATGTGTGGTTGCAGAGGTTGCTGTTTCAAAAGCTGAAAATTTAAAGTACATTTCTCACGAATGTTGAGCAGTATTAGGCATGTAACTCCCATTAATGCTAATGGGAATTAAGCAGATAAATACCTTCTTGCATTAGTGGATAAGTGGACTCCTGTTTTCTAAGGTGACGTAGACTTTATCTGTGCTATTGGAACACAAAATGATCAGAGCAGTGCCTAGGTACAGAGGGGAAAAATAAAATATCTGCAACGTATTTATCCTTTTATTCTGATTGTCTCATCAGGCTGAACTGCCAATAGCTTTCAAAGGATGGTTGGGCTTACACAAACCCATATATGAACATTGTGAAGTCGCATGGCCCTTTTCCACTCTTGGCTAGATGATATACAAAGAAATACTTATGATACTCACTAGTTCCTCATTCTCATATTAACAACACTGTTCAAAAATGGGTTTCTCTTCACTTCTATTGTCATAAAATACTTACATCAGAATAGAGTCTGATGAAAATTTATGTTATAGAATGAGTCATTTATACCACTGAAATATCCACACGATATTTTTTCCTCCCCAAAAGAATAATCCTGTTACCCTCATTTGCTCTTTGTGTTACATTGGATCCCATATTTATTTGGCTAAGGCAGATGAGAATTATTTCAATGAGAACCTAGATATTTTTAAGACATGTATATATAAATGTAGAAAAGAAGCTATTCTGGAAATACAGATTGATTAGAAGTAAATGGAGCCCGGCAATGACACTTTCTGGTTTATGAGTTAACTTAATTTCAGATCAGGTTTAAAATACAAAATGCCTCCTTCTGATGTATAACAATGAATGAAATCAGATACATAGACATAAGAAGACACTGAGAAGTTCCAAACAAACATTAAACCATTAAGACATTAAACTTCATGTGCAGAAAGCCAGTTCTTTAGAGCCATGTGGAAATTTTAAAAGGCATATCATATTTTTTAAGCCTTAACTAAGTCCAAGACTAGACACATACTTATTTCTAGATTTATTTTTTAAATATCTTTTTGAGTACAGCTAACCATGTCCACACAGAACCAAACTAGTTTGTACAATCCACAGCAAAAACTTTAAGTGATCACTGTTAAAAGGCTCAAAAGGTAGGTGCCTAATTGTCATAAATACTAATTCCCAAAAGTTCTTTTTGCATTCCCATCTGAATTTTCAATAATGATAGCAATCACACAAACCATTTCAAAACCCTAATCAAATACCTTCTCAATGCATTTATAAAACAAAATGCTGATGCAGCACATTCTATTTAATTGAGATACACTTAAACTAGGAAGTCCACTTAATCAGGATGTCTCCCTGGAAACAATTTAAGTCCAATGATACTTAATGGCAATGACTACTCCTTAATGGGGATGGCAATTATGCTTAGCTGAGATTTCTTCCAGTGACATAGTAGTTTACAGCTGGACACTTTTAAATAACTTTGACTAATTTTGTTATGCTTTATGTTTTACTATATGTATTTTAAGTAGACATAATGAATTGCATGGAAAAACCCTTGAAAAAATGTTAGCCTGCATAGGAAACAAGGCTTTATAGCATTAAAAAATCTACTGGGGGCAAAGTTTGTCCCCTAGGGGACTTTTTCATGTGAAAACTCTAAAGCAAATAGTTTTAATGGAAGAGGGCACCAGAATTCAGTTCTGAATCTAGATCGGTGTCATCTGAACATTTGAGTTTCAAGAGTGCTTGAGTCCCCTCATCATCCACAAGGCCCTCCTCTGGACTTCCTCCAAAACCTCCATGTCCTTTTTATGTTGAGGACACCAGAACTGCACACAGTACTCCAAGTGGGACTTCATGACAGCAGAGTAGAGGGACAGGATCACCTCCTTCAACCTGCTTGGTCACATTGCTTTTGATGCAGCCCAGGATACAGTTGGCTTTCTGGGCTGCGAGCACACACTGCCAGCTCATGTTCATTTTCTCATCAACCAACAACCCTAAGTCCTTCTTCGCTGCTCTGAAGCACTTGTTTAACATGTTTAACATGCTGTTATTCAATAAAGACCAGTGTGCAACAGAAAGGGGATCAACCACCTGAATAATGGGTAGAGTAGAAAACCTCCAGGATGGATGTTAAGGAGAAACAAAGTAAGTGAGAGAGGTATCCAAACCCTTCTCTAGACTAGTCACATCTTTAACTACATCATGGAAACAAAGTGGAACGTAATGTGTCTCTCATGGGTACCTAATGTAGCAGCTGTGTGGAATTGCTAATGAACTGTATATTTGATCTGCATGAAAGGCACCATCACCTACACTACAAAGTAATTGCATGTTGAAAATGTAGGTGAGATTATTATCATCGTACTAATGGTTGAGAAGCATAACTGTTACTGCTTAACAGGACTCCTGTGCATCTGTATTCAGCACTCCAAGCTTTCCAGCCTTGGTATCCAGAGCATGACTTGGGATGAGAAACCATAGATTTAAAAGTGAGTCAGTGGGATTTTATTAGAGCAGCTCAGTCATAGAAGGTTATCATGACTGTAGTGATAGGACAAGCGGTAACAGGTTAAAACTTAAACAGGGGAAGTTTAGATTGGATAGAAGGAGGAAGTTCTTTAGTGTGAGGGTGGTGAAGCACTGAAATGCGTTGCCCAAGGAAGTTGTGAATGCTCCATCCCTGGCAGTGTTCAAGGCCAGGTTGGACAGAGCCTTGCGTGGCATGGTTTAGTGTGAGGTGTCCCTGCCCATGGCAGGCAGGTTGGAGCTAGATGATCTTAAGATCCTTTCCAACCCTAACGGTTCTATGATTCTATGTTGAAAAAGGGCTTCTCATCTGAGGAACAACTAGACACCAAAGTTGTAGGAGAAATTATGAATTTTGAAAAAGCACTTTTTCTACAGTGGGCTCCATATATTGAAGAAATATTGCACAGCTATGACACTTGATATACATATTTGTTCAGCTTTAAAACTAACCTGATTAAACCTTTTAAAGACCTTTTAGTAAATATAGTGGGTTTGTGAAAGTACGAAAGTTTATGAAAGTCATAATGCTGTCACATTTCACAGCACTGTCTGCATATAGCTCTGCAATTGGTGTTTAGTTCTCATCTTCAGCACCCTGTCCATCCCATATCCTGTCCTATGATAAGAGTGCAGCTAATGACAAATTTAGTGTGGTTGCTTTACAATCTGCAGAATAACAAACAAACTTGTTATGGTTTTTAAAATAGCAAAAATGCAATCATGTTTTGATTAATACTGTACTTTCTTCCCCTATTTCCTATTTGGTAGCTGCAGTACAAACTCTTAAAGGTGAAATTTAAAATATGACACTCTGTCAAGGCTACAAAAATCCTGAATAATCTGTAGCAAATCAACAACTTCCATATCATCAGCAAAGGAAGGTGGTTCAGACTTGTTGAACCCTAGTTATTATAGGCTTGAACAACTCCTGATATAGAGGAGAGATATGCATGATTATGCAGGCAAGCACAAGTTAAGTAAGGCTGACTCCTGCTCACTGCAAATCTAATTGACAATTTTGTTGCCCTTCTCTGGCTATTTAGGAAGAGTAGTGAGGTCAATGGTAATGACATGTCTCATGGTTGGAAAATGCCACCCACTTGGTTTCTTTTTACAAGGCACTGATTTCAAACTTCTAAGCTCAGCTTTGTTACAAAGAAAGAGATTTTAAAGACTCCTGTTGAGTGAATTTTCTGCTTGTGAAAGGTGACTGGCTGTCAACTGCAAAAAATTAAATGCTCTGTTTTCACAGAGGAGGTGCTGTACTTTGCATTCTTTATTTCAGTATTACACTGGCAGTTTAGTGCCCATTTTCTCATGTTCGCATATGTACTTCAGCCTTGATCTTGTGGGATCATTCCTAGAATCAAAGTTTCTATGCCTTAGACTAATTCTGGAGACTTATAAAAAAAACCCAGCTACTGACATTTGCCAAGATAGCTAAAAGATTTTTTCAATATTGCTTATTTTAAAGAAATAAGAATACAGGTTTTTTTTTTGTTGTGATCATCACGATCAGCAAAAATGAAGCAGAATGGAAACAGAAATAGGTAGAAATGATGCAGTCAAGCATTCCATCTGTGTAAACAATTGTCAGAACTAACACACTCTAAAAAATGAGTCTCCTACTGACCTGCAAACTGGGAAAGCTCCTTGAATTAATGTAGAATTAAATTCTGTTTATTAAAAAGGAGACTGAAATGGAAACAGTTTATCTAATGCAAAAAAAAATAGGAACAAAATATGTCAGTTATACTTCAGCCATTAATAATATTATCTGGTAAGTATTCAGTAACAATGAATATTTGCATACACATACAGTAAGTAGTGTTTTTAATGTATATGATGCCAGAGGAATGAGTTAATCCTCATTTGCTGAAACTAGGCCCATGTTTAGGAGTGACTTGTTTGTGCTTTGTTGCTACCTAACATACATGAAGCAGACAAAAGATAAAGGTGTTCATCTTTTCCCTAGTCAGAATCCATTAGTGGAATAGACTTTAACCTTGGCATTTCAATTGTTGTCTTAAACCCTAGATAACTTCACTGCCTATGGAGAAGTGACTACCTCAGAATACTTCTCCTATTATAAGGTCAAACGGATGGGTTTCATGCGCTGACACTTCAGATTCAGCTCACACTCAAATACTTGTGAAACTTTCTTATTTATTAAGAGCCTGATTTTTCACTATTGGTTATTTGCAACCATAGAATCATGGAATCACAGAATGGTTAGAATTGGAAGGGACCTTAAAGATCCTCTAATTCCAAATTCACTGCTATGGTCAGGGACACATGCCACTAGACCAGGTTGCTCAAAGCCCCATCCAACCCAGCCTTGAACACTTCCAGGGATGGGGAAACCACAGCTTCTCAGCAACCTGTTCCAGTGTCTCAGCACCCTCATAGTAAAGAATTTCTTCCCAATATCTAATCTTAATCTTCCCTCTGTCAGTTTAAAGCCATTCTCCCTTGTCCTATCACTTTATGTCCTTGTAAAAAGTCCCTCTCCAGATGTCTTGTAGCCCCCTTTAGGTACTGGAAGGCTGCTCTAAGGTCTCCCCTGAGCCTTCTCTTCTTCAGGCTGAGCAAGCCCAGCTCTCAGTCCATTTCCATAGGAGAGGTGCGTCAGCTTTTTGATCACCTTCATGGCCCTCCTCTGGAATATGGCTCTTCATAGAGCACTGGACAACTTGTCAACAGTAGTGATGTACTCTGTATTTCTTCTCAAAGTACATGTTTTACAAACATATGATTATGTGTAAGCTATGTGTCTGCCAAAGCAATTGATGGAATCTAAAAGGTGGCCAAAGGCAATAATTTGCAAAACATGTTTCTAGTACCATTTCAGATGCCTCACAGTATCTGAGACAGTCACATGTGGTCTCATATAAGGCACAGAACCTATGGGAAGCATACATCCTCCTGGAGCATCAGAGAGACACTGGATGGAGAAGTTAAGCCATTTCAAATGGTACCAGTTATTTCTGTTTTGGAAACACAATTGAGGTGTTCTGGGGAGAGCTCTAGGTCTTTTTTAGTAGCTTTCTGTTGCCTAGAACATAAATTCAGACAAATCCCTCAAATAATGACACCTACATTTAGCCAGATAAAGTCATATGTCCACCACCTGAAGCTAATGTGGGGTGTCTAAAGTTGAAATGTCAAATTCTCATATACTGGATGGTCTACAAGCAGTTTAGAACCATGTCTGGGACCAGTTAGCAAATACGCTTCCTGGCAGTAGGTAAAATGAAACATAAGAGGAGTGAGACAGTCTCTCAACTTAGTTCTCTTACCATGACATAAAATAAGGATTCCAACTCACATGAGAACTCACAAAAGTATAACTTTCACCCTTTGTTTACTTTCTGTATCACACTGACTAATTCCATACTCCATCTGTAGTGGGTGGAGGTGCTGTAGGCACTGCCAAAAATTTTTCTTTTTGCAGAAGAGTTGAACTCCTCTCTCTGTACCTACTTCTCATCTTATGAAAACATTTAGAGGATTAGCAGTAGTAGGATCTTTGTCTAATACCTTATGGTTCTGTGATACCTGGACATCAATAAGGCCTTTTACATTGTCTCCCATAAAGTCCCCATAGACAAGCTGTTGACGTACAGGCTGGATGAGCAGTGAGGTGTGTTGAAAACTGCCTGAACAACTAAGCCCAGAGGGTGGTGATCAGAGTCTAGTTGGAAGCCAGTAAGTAGCAGTGTATGCCACTGGTCAAAGCTGAGTCCAGTCTTGTTCAACATCATCGTTAGTGATCTGGATTATGGGGCAGAATGCACTATGAGCTGACACCACCAAACTAGGATGTGTGGCTCTTACACAGGAGGGTTATGCTGCCATCCAGAGGCACCTAGACAGGGTGGTGAAATGGGCTCACAGAAACCTTATGAAATTCAAGAAGAAGAATTGTGAAGTCCTGCACATAGGGAAAAACCTACGCATCATTATATATAGTGGGGGGCACCTAGGTAAAAAGCATCTTGGCGGAAAAGTATTTGAGGGTCCTGGTGGACATCAAGTTGAATGTGAGCCAGCAATGTGCCCTTGAGGCAAAGAATTGGTGAATAGTATCCTGGACTACATTGGGTAAAGTATTGCCAGCAGGCTAAGGGAGGTGATCCTTCCTGTCTACTCAGTACTGGAGAGGCCACACCTGCAGTGCTGTGTGCAGTTCTGGTCTCAGTACAATAAGTACATGGACACACTGAAGAGAGTCTATAAAAGGTTCACTAGGATGGAGCATCTCATCCAGGAGGAAGGGCTGAGAGAGCTGGGACTGTTTAGCCTGGAGAAGGCTCAGGGGGGATTTTATCAATGTGTATGAATACCTGAAGGTCTTTTAACAATGCACGAGTTCCCTGTTGAATCACTCTACTCTGCCTTTTGGAGCATGCTTGTAGGTGCTAAAAAACTTATATTAATAAACATTAATAATTAATGCAAGATTTCCTGCTTAAAGTGCTTAAATTTACCTCTTGCTTTAAATAAAGGTAGGTGCTTATCTGCACTGCCATGGGGGAAGAACTGTGACTCAGAAGTTTGCAATCATTCCCTTGAATCTCTCTTTTGTTATCCTTTTTTACAGTCAAACCAGCCTTCCAAACACAGGACCAGTAGAACCCTGAGAAGACATAGCAGCTTCTCCACCTTTTCCCATTCATTCTGACCCTATCCAGGTAGTGGGCAAAGGAAAAGCAGGAGTTCTGAAGAGCCTTAACTAACTACCCAGGCAAGATAAAAAGGCAGTCTGCCCATTTTATTCACTGTGTGTTTCCACTGCATAGAAAATCTCTCTTTAATTTTAACACTGCTAAAAAAGCAACAAATTACAGATAAGGGTTCATTTTAATTCTTAACTCCAATGAAAACAGTCTCCTGTGGGTATTCGACAAATTAGCAAACATTTAATTGAAAGACAGCTCAGAATGCAGACGTGCCCATAAGCACCTAGGAAAATTCAGGTGCCTCCAAGGTTCTGTGCCAAGTAAGGAGGTGTTATCCTATTATTATATAGAATAATAGAATGCTTATTTTATATGTGCAGCTCTGCCAACTCTTCTTGCACATAAAACCCTAGCCCTGAGGTCATGTTGATGTGCTCAGATTTCATTTTAAATAGAAAAAGGAAGTTTCTAGCATCATAGTTGAATAGAAAACTTGAAACAAGAAATTTTAAGATCTAAAACCAAACAAAAAATACATATATACATACTTATAACTTACTCTGGTTATTAAGACTGTCTGTTTTCTTTAAGGCCATAGCTTATTACCAATGTGGCTGGTAAACCTGTAGCAATCAGGTTTTGGTACAGACTTATATATGTATATATATCTTGTTGATGAATGAACTTCAACCCATACAAAAATTAAATATTACCTTAACAAAACTGTGAAAATCTTTCTCCAGATTGCAGTTTACTAATGTGTTACAGGTACATTTTTTGCTTTCACTGATGTGGACACCAAAAACTATAGGACTCCCAGTATTGTAAAAAGAAGCTAGTTTAAGGTTTCATTGTTGGAGTCTCTCAGAACCTCATCTAACTTCAGCAAATAAAACATAGGCTGTGCATTTACTGAAATGAAAAAATATATAGTCTACACACATTATTTTATTGTTTAAATGGTTCTCATTCATGTTTCATTTCAATAATATTTCCCCAGCTTGTAAAGCTTATGTTACATTGAGCTCCTCTTTAAATTCACAATGCATAAAACTGCCAGGTGGCCTAATAACAGAGTGCATTAACAGATTGAACTATAAATCAGATGGTTGTGTTCACATACTGTAAAAACACCACCATTTTCTTTCAGATCTGAGTTTGTACACAGATTCCTCAGAGTGTGATTGCTCTCAAATATTAAAAAAGCCCATATAGCTCAATTTTAACATTAAGATTGATTTTATATTTCAAACATAAAATTGTTCTCTTCAATCCTACCAGAAAATGTACACAATATATGATCTAGTTTTGACACAGGAATGAAAGGAATGGAAATATAAAAGCGGGAGTTTGATGTTTTCACTGGTGCCATAGTAAGAATATGACTCTAAACTGAAAGTACAACTTGTACCCTGTGTTACCACTGAAATACATATGACTTAGGAGAAGTGAACCTCTCTAAAAAGCATCAAAACCAATCATAGGTTAAGAATAATCTGGTGAGAGGTATATAATAGTTTCTAGTGAACGCATTAGCTGGCTTCTTAAAATAACCTTTTCAGTGAATTTCATCTAGGTTTCCTGTACTAAAACATAATAAATTTATTTCCATATGACTAGAAATATGGAGCAAATCTGAAAAAGGTAATATTAAATTTTAGAAAACTTTAAAAAATTAGAAAGGGGTCGCTACTTGTATTTTTGTAAATATACATATCTCTTATACACACCTAAGTATAGAAAAAAATTAAGCAGAAATTATATTTTTCTGCTAATTCATTCCTAACCTAAAAAAGCAACAGTGAAAGCTAGCAGTTGAAGTGCATAAGATCATAGCATAATTCATGTTGCAGAAAAACTCAGGAGGTCATTTAGTCTAACCTTCTGCTCAAAATAGGGTCAGCTATGATGAAGTCAAACCAGGTCAAACTCAGGTATTTATGCAGTTTGTTTTGCTTCAAAACACTGGCTACACCATCTATTTTTTCAGCAGCTACTACTATTATTATTACAATATACTTATGTTACAGTTGTGGCTAAGAGAACTAACTGGGATCATTCTAACTGCTAACTTCTGAATAAGATTACAGAATCTCATCTTAAGGAGCCTGCAACCTAAGAAAAATAAGTATATAGAAATACCAATAAATATATGGTTAGCATTTATGTGCCAAGGCATGTGAGATATCTCTTTTGAGAGGAAATATTTAGAAAAATAAAGGAATCACAAGCTCATTCAGTAAAAGAAAATTATTTTCATCGAGTGAAAACTATAAATCTATACCCCAGAGGCTCTCATTGAGCTGAAATTTGTCAGAAATAGGGCACCAGAAAATAAATAATGGCAATGAAACAGAGTAATAGCTCACAATGTTAAGGTACAGACTGAATATTTCCTTTGTGTAGAGGGGATATATCTTGAATTTTTCCTTTGTATAGAGGGGATACAGCTTTCTATATGCCTCTACAAGATACAGGAAAGACTGAATGCAAAAGAAAAAAACAGATTTTAGAGAAACAGTTCTTACAGTTTCTTAATGTTTAGGCGGGTTCTATATAATCTCTCAGTCAAAGATCAAGGATAAAATTTAAAAACATACAGATGACTTCAGAACAATATAATTTTCAAAGTGCTTAGTTCAAATTCCACGACTTACCACTCTATTCTGTTGGGCTTGCAGGAGAGAGAATGACATGAAAAATAAAAAATAATTGAAGACAGTAAATATTTTTCACCTAGATGACCAGTTTGGCCTTCACAAAACCCTGAAGTTCTACCTCAACTTATTTTTCTTAAGTTTTCCAGAAGATGTTTCACGTGGGAATATTTGTTAATGTCCTATCACAATGAAAATACATGCATCACAGTGTTAAAGGTGAAATCAACTCCCAACATTAGCACCATAAAACTACAATGTTGAAACCCCTTTGTATGTGCTCCTACAGTTAAAGGCTATTCTACACAAAAGGAAGTTTGTGTCTGTTCATCCTGTGAAAGTAGATAAGAAAACAAGAATGAGATTCATCTCACTCTACCTTAGACATTTTAAAACCATTTTCTCAAGGTACACGTACACACAACTTAGCTTCTTAGTTTGTTCCTGGGTCTCAGTTCCTTAATTTATCACATTACTTCACTCCCAAAACTGGGGGTTTTGTTGACTATGTAGTTCCCTTCAAAACAAAACAGGCTAGGTTTTGATGATACTTTGTGTCAGTAGTTATTCTTGAAAGACAGACTAAGCAAAACTGAGCCAGCCTCAGCTTTCTCTGCCACACGCAGTTCCAAAATTCTTTCTCAAACACAGCCTCAAGTCAGGCCTCAGGGTATGAAATGTACCCTCAGTTTCGTGTTATAAACACACTACCATGATAACTAGAAACACAGGTTTCACATAATTTCAAACTCTTTGAAATAGATGAAACAAAAAAATAACAATAATGTTTTAGGTTTGCAGGGGTAATACTCAGGGTCACATTTTCCCAAGTGTTTTGTAGATGGAGACAAGCTGTATCAAATGAGTCTACCCATGATGAGTGTGAAAGTGAATCTCATGAAGATGAACCTCTTAAAGCACTAGGCTAACAGTCCTCAAAAGCAGACACAGGTATGGTTAGGAATATGTATAGCATTAGTCTAAGTTATAAATTCTGGCTTCTGTTACCCTCAATGGAATGTATTCTGATCAGAGTAGACTTAAGCAATTAATCTGTAAATGACTAAATTGGATTAGATCAATCCCATTATCAGTGTAAATCTTCATAATATAAGGAATATGCAACATAATTAATATACAATAAACATTGAGAATTAAAAATATATTTTAAAATAGAAGATTTACATAGTAGGAAGGCTAAAAATGAATTAGAAGCAACAGGTGGGGAATAAGAGATGCAGACAAGCATAGAATTGCTGGCTTGGGGACTGTTCTTGCAACAGGCTATTGATTCTTATTCTTTAAACCCAGAAGCTTTGTTTTATTTAGCAGATCGTACTGTTCTGGCCTCCAGTGTCTTACACCACCTACTTAAAAGCATTATTCTACAAACCTTACATTTTAAATAAGTGTTTCCAAACCTACTATGCAGGTCTAGCTCACACAGCCACAGGTTACAGAATGTGCTCTGTCAGTCACTGTCATTCATTTTCTGACTGACAGAGAAAATTATTAGGGAACTGGGGTGTGTATCTATAGCATGGACAGGCTAGTGTCTAACACAAGAATACAGAGACACTGTCATTATATATATATATATATATATATATAAAAATACATATATATATGCTTTTGCCCAAAAGATCCAAGCCTAAAAAGAGACACCAGGAGCTGAAGCAATCTTACTAAGTGATCCTAATACAACCATTTGAGTCATTGTTTGTACAGCTACCCTGTAGATGCACACCTGCCCTCCAAAGGATTACAGTTTAAATGCTTTTACTCTCACAAGGTCAATTGTGGTTACTTCTCTTGTTGGGACCCTGGAGCATGGGTTGGAACAGCACAAATGAATCAAGCCTATAATATGCAGGCTTCAGCTCTTTACCATCTGATGGTACACTGTTGACATCTCTCATTTGGTTTTTAAACAAAGAACACTCCCATATAGAAGAAATCAAGGTAAAGAAACCCCAACATTAGAAGTAGAAATTAAAATGAATATATGATAACCTCACAACAATGATGTAGTAATACACCCAACCCTGCTACAACTCTGGGGTGTTTTTTTCCCATTCTTATAACATCTTCACACGCCTGTGGCTTTTCACTGTGATGTGGGAAAACTTTCAGGTTCAAAGATATCTTGAAACATACAACAGCTGATATTTACAGTTACAAGTGTGGCAAAGTGATGCCCTTTAGCACTACACAACATGAAATTTAAATAATGATGATCATAAGAAAGCTTGGAACAAGGAAGCACAAAGGAAAAGAGTTCAGTTAATGTCTGGAATTTGCAATTGCCCAAGCCTTTACAGAATTTTATTTCTTCATTTTAATTTGCATTTCTACAGTAACAAAAGGCATTTATCTCAGCATATGTACCTCGGGAAAGTATTCAAAAATCCAGTTCATCTGCATACTCAAAATAACCAACATCCTCAGCATATGCTACTGGATTAAGTATGAAAATTAAACAGTAGCTGAAACTCACATATTCTAGGAAGAATATTAATTCTCTGATGTTACTCTGCTCTTAGCTCATCTAATGTCTTTCTCTGGGTACCCAAAAGTCCTAACCCTTTCCTTTTTCTCTTCAGAATCTGTAATAATTTCTTTTTAAAAACATCTAGGACTGAAATACAGAAAATCTGGAAAATAATGGGTGTGTTGAGTTTGTTGTCCCTCTAAACAGAGAAAATAACCTTGCAAAAGTGAGACAATCTAATGATGATGGAAGCTGGGTATCAATTCTCCTCTTGTTTCCACAGTTATGAGGACCAGTGACTTTTTCCATGTTTTGCATTGCAGCACACAAGGCACACAGATGAACAATGCAACTATAAAGTACATTGAGGTGGTTGCTGAAATATATTTTTGGTTTTTTTGCTTAGTGTTTTCAGCTAATGAATTCTTCTATCTAACATTCAATGCAAGTATTTATTCAGCTTCATTTAATTTCTTATTATGTCCCACTCTTTTGTCAATAGTGCATTTGAAGAGCATATTTTCAGTGCTCCAAGCAGTAATATTCTTACTGCTGCTGTCTTGACAGAAATTGGGATATTGATGCCAAATTGAGGGTATTGATCCAAATTTGTTTCTTGCCAGTATGAAGTCAAAGAGACTTTTGTCTCTTTGCTGCTACTACTGCTGTCTTGTGCTGTACTGTTCTGGGCAAAAAATGACATTTTGTTGCTGAGCCATAGAACAAATGGTCTAGAGTTTGCCATGTTTTTGGATTTTTTTAATGGATATTCACGATTTGCTGTCAAAGAATTATTCAGAGTTTCCCTTTGATTTCATGGGGAGATAGTATCTTCTAAAAAACCCTAGAAGAAGACAGGAAACATGAGAAGTTTTAGTTGTTCTTTGCTTCTAGATATGCAAAGGTTTGTGCACCCACAGCAATTCACAGCAGTGAGAGGTGATGGAGTCTATGTGTACCACCTTCAACGAGGAGGAACTAAAGTTGATGTGATGCAATACAATGCAAGGCTGTAAATGTGCAAGTCAAGGCTCATGCACATAAGAAGTATCACAAACATGCAGAACAACTCAGCAGGTCCCATATGACGTACTAATATGAGATCTGGATTTTTGTTTGGTGTTTCTGTTGCTGCTGTTTCAAGGTTGTTTTTTTCAGAAAGTGGAACAGGAGACAGCGTAGTCAAGTCATTACAAACATAAAGAAAAAACAAAATATGTTTTGAAATGGTAACTTAAAGGCAGAAAGCCTAGTTCATACAATCTAATGGATCATACAATCTGCGTGAACAAACTTTCAAACCAACTCTAGAACAGGAAGCTATGAGCCTTAATAATGAAAGAGTTAGAAGAAATTTACACAAAGCTGAAGGTAGCTAACAGAGAAATACAAGAGGATTTTCTAACAAGCAGCAAAACAAAACAAACATAATGCAGAAATAGAAGCAAAGGATTATGAAAAGGCAAGCATCAGTAGATAAGAATCTAGCAAAGGAAAAGAAACTTATTAAAAATGTTGTTAGAGTTAACACCTTAAAAATCAACTTGCAGGGGGGGGAAAAAAAACAAGTATTAAAAAGCTGTACATTCTACTAAAAATGTCATGGCTGGGACCAGAAATGGTCCTTTTTGATCAGTTGTAAGCCAGTGATGGAAACAGCATGCTGTAAATGCCAAATGTTAGGTAACAAAATACTAGTAAACAAGATGGGAGTAGGCTTTTCTTAGGAAAAAAGTGGAAGAACACTCAGAAATCTTTGAAAGTCACAAGCCTGTAGAATCAGAAAGAAACAACTACCACAAATGGGTAGATACCATCTACCATACACTTATTTTAGTAAATTATGCAATAACAGCTATTCACAAAGACATATGGACAGTAATCTGTTATGATCCCCAGTTCCAGGAAAATGAACCTATAAAACCATCACCCCACCTGCCTAGTTAGTCACTGGAAAGAAATGTTATTACATAACTTCCTGAACAAGCTACCACCTCTGGAGGAAATATTACTAGCAGGAAGAAATTACAAGGTTTCACAAGTGGGCAATGTGCAACAGAACATTTTCAGATTAAAATGTTGCTTTACATTGCTTAATTTTTTTTCCCTTTGTAATGTCCCATCTGTTTTTCTGGTGTGGGGGGATGTGTTATGAGGTCTTTGAGACAAGGGGAACTAAGTTTAAACACATACAGTATACTCTGTTTTGCAATCAATGGTAAGAAATAAGCAAATTCAGGTTAAAAAAAATATTCTAAAGCAACATCTAAAATAGGTTAGATATACAGTGAGAATCATGTCTCAGCATAGTTGATAACAAGTGACATGTGACCAAGTCAGACATAGCACATTTAGACCTTAAATGCCTAAATTAGAAAGATTAAATCCACTCACGTCCCTGATTTGTATTATTTTTGAGGCGCTAACAGAACAGTTCTGATGTTTTCTTACAGCTTCTCCTCCAATAAATCTAAATGAACAGAATTCAACAAGCAAACAAAATAAATGGTAAGGTCAAAGAAATGAGCTAGGGAATCTTTGTTAGCCAGGGACTTTTGAAAGGCTGGAAGGGAGGAAAAGTCAGTATTTGTGGCGTGGAAAAAAAAAAATCCATACATTTGTCTTTTCTATTTCTTTGTACCTCTGGGCAAGCCCCTCGCAGTAATCGTCATTGAAATTTGTCTTTTATTCTGCTGGGTTGAATTTATCAAGGAGTACAATGACATAATACTCTAGTTTTCACTTGAGCTCTGAGAAAAACAGCAGATGAGAAATTGCATCAGATTGGCTCTTTACTGGCATAAAAGTCCTTTTGAACACCTGAGATAGTGTGTCTGAGATAGTATGTCTGGTCCTACGCCCCATTGCAGTAACTGGTAAGATTAGGCTCTGATATAGCTAGGTGGTACAGGTGGCTTTTTCTTACCATTGTCAGGCAACTTAAGCTTCTAGGGTTTGAATTGCTATTGCTTTCTATTTTTCCAATGGCACATTTTAGGAACGTCTTCATTGTTTTTGAACAGCACATTGTTGAATTTTTTCAGTACCCACTGAGTTACCTATGTTTTGTTTACCCAGTTGCCTGTGTTTGCATAATTTTTCTATATGTTGACATATTAATACTAAAATCTGTAGCATTCTGCAGGAAGCTTCTTTTCTCATAGCTGAAACAAAGATTTCAGAATATTATGAAAATGACAGAGTAATGCTATAACTAAGACTCACTGCATTATCATTAATCAGTGGAGATTTACATATGAATTCCTATATCACTGCTTCACATTCTGTCTTTCATAAAGCGAGTTACTAAATTGAGGATTCTGAATATTTCTAGGGATAGGGACTGCTGTTGCAGAAGACAAAATCTCATGGAAGGGGGTATTAACACTTTTCTTATCTCTATAAACTCTGTTGTGATGCTTAATGAATTGACTAATACCAGTGTCTATAAGAGATTGCTGAACGCATGTTACCAAACATTATGACCTGTGCTGTATCATATCACCCTATTTATTCCTTTCAAAGGCACTATAGGTTGTAACAAAATACAGTCCCTCTTTAAAAGGTCAATGCAGTGGAAAGTCACTGGAGTCAGACTGCAATAACTGCACAAGCCAACCTGGCTGAACTTGTTTTGTCTGAATGCTAATCAAATCTGTATCTTCATATAAACTTTTGTGCTTGCTTAGCCTTGTTTTAAAAACAACACCTTCTAGCTGTTGGGATCAAATCCAACTTTACACAATTTAAGGATGAACTACATAAATATTACTTAGCATAAAGATGAAAAGTAGAATTACACTTCTAACAGGGAACGTATTTATCCCAAAATATTGCTCAATAACATAACCGCAACAGCAATCATTTTAATTAAAAATACCGTCTAATCTCTATGTGTTTTGGAATAAGGAAAGAAAATCTCTGCCACAACTATATGGACGTACAGAATAACAGCCATCTCCAGGAAGAAGACAATAATGCTGCTATTGTTGGTAAAAAGCACAGAAGTTTGAATTGGAAAAAAAGAAGTAAAAATTTTTTAATGACTTTTTGTTGAGTGCAGTACCTAAGATTATTTCAAATATATGTTGAGAACCTTCATTTCTAACTAACCAGCTTGGATTATGGACTAAGGCCTATCAACAAATCAGTCTCAGTGTCTCAGATTAAGTATTCCACAACAGACATTTGAAATCGTTTCTCACATTAAAAAGGAAAAGAAAAAAACCCAAACAACCAAAAAATCAAGCCTGTTAAAATAATCTGAGACTGAACATGTTTTCATAGCATTTGGAAAGGTATAGACATTAAGGATGCAGCTTAAGATGTAACTCAGCTATAATGTAGGCTATAGCCAAGTCTGCGCTATTAACATGATGAAATCCAGATTATTTCTCCTTATTCACACTGTACTATGAGAACTGAAAGAGTGAAAATCACCTTTCTCCAATAAACTCCATACAACTTAGAAATTAGTTGTTAAAACACTGTGCAGAGTGCATCAGAGGGAAGGCCAAGCATTGGGTAGCTGAAATAAGAAAGAAAAGTAACCTTTAAGTGTCTTGTCTTTCATGTTAATAATATCGAATTTAGTGAGTCCTTCCCAATGTTTTACTTGCAGAGCAAATATTTTCTCTTTCAGTTATTGAACTCATAGTGTGATGTCAGCTAACAGCACCTTCAATTTCTTTAACTAATGAATAAAGATCACCAAAAAAAGTGATGAACTGCTACAAAGTTTTAAAGGAGGGTGAGACAAATGAGTTTTTACATATAGTTCAGAGGTTATCTTCTGGGTTTTTTAAAGACAAGTAATGTGGGTTCAATTCTGGTAGATGTAGGCACATAGAGTAATTATATGTCTAAGAAAAGTTCCATGTGATCTTAGTGAGACAATGTGGTAGAATTCAGCTGGCTTGGCTGGAGAATGTTTGCGATCTGGTTCTAGAGAGAAAGGGAAAATTTGTTACTGTTTTTGTTTTTGTTATGTTAATAATGATTAATAGCAATTCAGAGATAAATTTTAAGTGTTACTGAATTTATCACTAATCTGGTATTTACAGTTTCAAGCAGCACTCAGTTGTGTGTTTTCCTTCCTGGTAAGGATGTAAATACAACAAGCAATGCACTTGCCAACTCTAACCACAATAGTTTCACAGAGATTCAAGGGGAAACAGTGCCTCATCTGCTGAGTTCTAAAAAGAAGTTTTAAAACTGGCATTCACCAAGTCTGGTGTATTTGAACATATACTGAGGTTTTCTAAGATTTGGCAATTTTTTTTTTTTTTTAGGTTTGGTCAAATACAGAATGTTTCAATAATTAAGTGTAAAAACCTACAAAAATTAAATATTTAAAACTCTGTTTTTTTTTGTCAGAATATCTTAAACTTGTATGTTGACTACCTGAATCAATATCAGTTCTTCCTTTTCTTACTTTCCTGATAATTATTGCTTCACATTTTTTCCCCAAATATTTTAACAATGCACTGTCATCTGGTCTTGGTATAACTGAAAGAAACATATACAATGTCAAAAATATGTATTTAAACTATGATTAATCATTCACGCATAACATCACATAACTTGCTTTAATGTTATATGTCCTAATTTAAACTCCTCTAGGTGTATCCTAGTTTACTCTCTTGATTCAATTTACCTGATCAAGAATTTATCTAGCTCCATACATCACAGCTCATTCTCTGCATATACTTTCCATTCTAGAGGGGGCATAGCATAAAATCTGCTGCTTATTTCCAGTGATAGTATTAATTTTCTAACCTTTTACATAAACTGTTTGTTGGGTTGTTCTTGGTTGTTTTTTTTTTTTCTCTGCCACAGTCACTTGTTGCTATTTTGGACTTTCTTGAGTAAAGCAGGCATTTATTTTAATACCACAGATAAGGTCCTCAATACTGATTTCTTCATGAAGGTTATGTACATTTACAAAAAAAAAGGAAGTTTTGCCAAATGGCTGTAGGAATGGAAATATGTCTAGGGAAAAAAAAAAAAAGAGGAAATTAGCAAAACTGATGTCCAAGAAATGTCAGTCTGCACCTGAACATAATAAAGGGTAAATATGTAACATACTTCTATCAAAATGCATATGAATCTGAATAAACATTAGCTGGCTTTTTGATGGATTGATGCCACAATGCTGAAACTTCGTATACTTTCTGTATAAAATAATCATACTTTTAAAATACAGCTTTTCAGGATGAATTAGTCTGTGCAAAATCTACAGATTCAGGATCATACTTTTTAGAATGCCATTTTGAAGCCTTTACTTAACTATCTCTAAATATTTCTGGGAAACATAGACAACTAGGTGAGATCCCAGGACACAAAGAGAGAAGACTATTGCTGATAGAATTTTAAGAGAAGGACAAGCAGATTCTTGCAAGGGTCAAATTTTAATCATAGGGAAAATATGTTGGAATTTGATTGAGGCTAGTTTTGCTCAAAGGTAGAAGCAAATAAAATTCTTGACCAATATTTTTTCAATGAAAATGCTCAGGGTTAAGCAGAAGTAGTCTATAGACATTATAGCGACTTTTCAGAATTTAACCAATAAGGTCCTAAGAGTACTATCAAGCACAGATGTACTACAGTGTGTTCATTTAAAGGAGTGGTTTGCAGTGAGGCAATTTATCCATTCTTAGAAGTTAGTTAAAATAGCAGAAGGAACAAATTAAGCAAATAACAAGTATGATGTGAAGTTCAATCGTGGTATGGCTGGAGACTGTACTACAATGCACATGTAGAGGAGACGGTATGGAGTGTGCAGTTTGATCTCCAGTATTTTACTGCTTAAATATTAACCATGAAGTATCAAAGGTCTCTTCACATTTTTCTGTTCTTCCTCAGACTGACATACCAGTTACTCTGTAAACAACCTTTCTTATCTATAGGACAGTTCAAGAAATCAAATATCTTCTCAGTCATATAACCTAAAGTTTCAGAAACATATTCCTTTTAGAACAAGGAGAAAAATACAAATTTAGAGACAACCTTATCTTGTGGTAATTTAGTCACATTTTCCCCATAAAATCAGAAATGAAGGCATGCACAAATCAGAGAGGTGTGCCTGTAGAGTACCAAGATGTCAAGACCCTTAGGGGAAAATGAGAATATAGCATTCTTCAGTATAAGAAAGCATAAGAAAAACTGACTGTATAACTTAGAACATTGCTTGAGTTGTTTATTTGAGAAAGTAGATACTAAGAAAACAAAAATCTAGACTTTTTCTGTTTGATACATTTAAAGTACAATCTAATATGACGGAAACACAACAACTTCTGTATTCAGTGCTTCAACATTACCCACCTGACCCTGATGACTATCTGATTAAGCCCCATGCAATTATTAAGGTTTAACCACTTCTATAAAATTCCTTTCTGTGTGACATTTAATGGACTACTATATATCATGTTGAGATATATTTAATCAGAAATGGAATGTAACAGTAGCTTTCTCTTGCAGTGTAAGTTAGAATAGACACTTTTTTTGATTTCAACAAATGTTTGCATTGCTCATAAATTGTATCACTACTACAGCAAAATAGCTGATGTATCTTCTGGAACATAAAATTTCTGCAAAAGAACTGCTTCTTGATGCTTATGACAATACAATTCCCAAAAAAAAAAAACCCTTCAATGTAGCATGAGCAAAGCTCATAAACAGTACCCAGAAGTTAATGGTTTTTATAGGCTGACTTTTGGGGACGTTCTGAACTCAGTGACTGTGTTTAACAGCTTCATGCATGGACAAATTAAACTAGGATATAATTTATCAGCATTCACATTATTAAATATTTCATAATTTATTTATAAACAATCTTTCTTTTCATAGCAATAAAATATAAAGATGATACTGTAACATAGATTCCTTTCAATTTGTCAAATAATATTAATTGATCTTGCATGACTCTTGTCTGGTATAATATTTCTCAATTACTACCAAGACATTTTCTCTACAGAATGTCACACACTTTGACACACATACCCCTGTGCCTATGAAAAATAATTAATGGTTAGTGAAAACAACTGGCTTATTAAAGAAGATGAAACTTCTATAAAAAAAGAAGTTGGAGGCTCCATCAGGACTTAAAAATCCACTGAAGTAACCACAAAGTCCCTGGTTGGTTATATCATCGAATTTTGTGAGTTACAGGTAAAAGTATGCTTTAATAAGTGCAGTGGAGGTGTTTCTAATACACTTCTCTTGAACAGCCCTTTAATAATGATTTAACACATGCTATAATAAAGTAGCTTGTACATGGACTTAATACATTTTATTTTATTGCACTCTATCAATTTTCATCCTACTTTATCTTAAGAAACATTTTCTGCCCATAAGCATGATAAAATTGTTTCAAATTGATAGTTAAGGTGTACTAAGAATATATATAATGCTTTCTTTGGCTGTTTTTAGTCAATAAGCTAATAATAATCTCTCCCTGGTTAGGTGACAGTGCATTGAAACAGTGTAACTAATTTGCATTGTCAGCTCTATACCAAAGGGTTGCTACACTAAAGACTAACAACTTTATCTTAAACAGTATTCCAAGCTATTTTCCCTCCTATTACCCAGATAAGAAAGTCACCCTGTGAATGTTGCCTCTTTCAGCATTCACTTCTCCTTTTCTCTTTTATTTTTCTCTCCCTAGCTTTACATTTTCACATTTTGAAGATCTTAATTTCCTATCTAAACTTTAGAGGGAGCTCTAGATGACTCTCAAACTCACATTTTTCTTATGGTTATGCCTTCCTGCAGATGACAATTGCAGCTTTCTCCTCTACATAGCCATCCCACAGAGGCACCTTCTATACCTGACATTTTCTTCAGCCAAGCTTATTCCTTACCAGGGTTCCTGGACACCAGATTTCAGTTTAAAATCAGCAGGGTTGAAACTGAGGGTCTCATCTCATTTTCCTTTTCTCTTTAAGTCACTATGGATTGCTGCTCTTTCTTGTTCTTTGGAGGCCCTAGTCCTGCTCATGCTGACCACCTTCACACATAGCAGATTAGATGGCATAACACTGGTGATCTTTCCTTTGGTATTTTCACATCAGCTAACAGATGGGAGACTAGCACAAGCCGAGGTGTTCTGCTGCCTCATGCTAGCTACCTTAAATACCAGTAGCAGTTAACCTGATATCTTGAAGTTTAATTTATTCTCCTTGTTGCTCTTTATTAAATCCTGTGCTGTTAACATTACCTAATAAGCTTTTTTATAGTTAACTCAGATATTTCTACATTATACTTCAGTCACACATGTGGCTGAGTGGCAAAATGTTCTAAGTGCAGGCAATGTTTGCTTGGTTTCATTTTATATTTTCATAATTTATTCAATTGAATTTTTTCTTGAATTTTGTAAAGTATTTGTATACCTCTGGTTTTTTTTCACTGACTAATAACTAATCTGTTTTTAGGTGTTAGTAAGTGACAGTCAGAAAGTGCAGAAGACATAAGGTTATACCACAAAAGAAAAATTCAGGAATTACAGTCTTCTTCCTTGCTTCTTGTGATATGAAGGTAAGAGCACAATATTTATGGATTGACCAGCAGCAATTCAAATAAATATTATTTGCATATGAAATCTGTGTTTATAGAAAAACTGAAACAGCTTTCTGTTCATTTTCTTTAATTTAAAAAAAAATTATGTTATATGGTTTCCTTCCTGGTCACATCACGGAAACACAGAATCAAAGCATCACAGAATGGTTGCAGTGGGAAGTAACCGCTGGAGATCATATAGTCAAACTCCCCCTGATAAAGCAGATTCACCTAGAACAGGTTGCATAGGATTGTGTCCAGGTGGGTTTTGAGTACCCCCAGAGACAGAGACTCCACAGCCTCTAGGGGAAGCCTGTCCCAGTGCTCTGTCACACTCAAAGAAATTTTTCCTCATATTCATATGGAACTTCCTGTTTTTCAGTTTGTGCCAAATGCCCCTGGGGGTAGTGGCTGATATACCTGAAGGTTGTGCTGCCATTCAGTGGGACCTTGGTAGGCTGGAGAACTGGGCAGAGAGAAACATAATGAGGTTCAACAAAGACAAGTGTAGGGTCCTGCACCTGGGGAGAAGAACCCTAAGTATCAGTACAGGCTGGAGGCTGACCTACTAGAGAATAGTTCATCTGAGAAGGATCTGGGAGTATCGGTAGATGATGTTGACTATAAGTCAGCAGTGTGCCTTTGCAGCCAGGAGGGCCAATAGTATGCTGGCGTGCACTGGGAGAAGTGTGGCCAGCAGGTAGAGGTAGGTGATCCTCCCCCTCTACTCAACCCTGGTGAGGCCACATCTGGAATACTGTGTCCAGTTCTGGGCTCCTCAGGGCTACTGGAGAGGGTCCAGCAGAGGTCCACAAGGATGACCAGGGGTTTGTAGCATCCTCCTTAACAGGAGAGATTGCAGGTGCTGGGCATATTTAGTCTAGACAAGGGAAGACTGAGAGGGGTTCATTGATTCATATAAATACCTCAAAGGTGGGTGCCAGGAGAATGGAGCCAGAGTCTTCTCAGTGGTGTCCAGCAACAGGATGAGGAGCGATAGCCATAAACTAAAACATAAGAAGTTTCACCCCAACAGGAGAAAGAATTTCTTTACATTGAGGGTGGCAGAGCACTGGAACAGGCTGTCCAGGGGTGTTGTAGGGTCTCCATCTCTGTAGACATTCAAAACCCACCTGCACACATTCCTGTGCAACCTGTTCTAGGTGGACCTGCCTTAGCAGATGGGTTGGGCTAGATGATCTCCAGAGGTCCCTGCCAACCCTAACGGTTCAGGGCACCACTGAAAAGAGTCTGGCGCTATCCTCTTGACACCCACCCTTAAGATATTAGCATACATGGATAAGATCTCCTCTCAGCCATTTCTTCTCCAGGCTAAACAGGCCCAGCTCTCCCACCTTTCTGTCATAAACCAGATGCTCTTGTCCCCTAATCATCTTGAAGCTCTCCAATGGACCCTCTCCAGAAGTTCCTTATCTTTCTTGAGTCAGGGAGCCCAGAACTGGACAGACTACTCCAGGTGGGACCTCACCAGGGCACAGAGGTACCTCTCTCAATCTACCAGTCATGCTTTTCCTAATTAACCTTATGATACCATTGGCCTTCTTAGCCACAAGCACTTGTTGCTGGCTCATGAGCAACTTGTCCATCTGGAATCCCAGAAACTTGTCTGCAGAGCTACTTTCTAGCAGGTCAGCCCCCAGTCTGTAGCATATCTTCCGCTCTCATTCAGACACTTTTAGCAGTTTACTAGTAGTCATAGTCTAGTATTAAATGTAAAAAACTGGAAGCTATCAAGTGCATTTTAATGGTGTGTTATAGATATTAAATACACAATCATTATATTAAGGGTAATGTTTTATTTTTGCTTTATTGCTTGCTCCAAAACTAGTCTGGGAAGAAGAAATTTGGGTGCAATAAATTTTTCCAAATGTTATATTCAGTAGCTGAAACATGTGTAAAACATTTATAGTGGTTTGGCTGTTTTGTTTTGCTTTTTTTTGTACAGCCCATCAAGAAAGAAAACAGGAAAGAAAACATACCATAAGTACATCTATCTGGAAAATTTGGGGTCCAAATAGAATATGGACCTTCAAAGTAGCTTAAAAAGGTCTGATTGAACAAGACTTCCAGGACAGTATTTTGTAGTTCAATCTATTCACATCAGTATCCTAAAATTTGTCTCTCTGTGAGAACTGTTGAACTGCTTGAACACTTTAATTAAGTCACTACTATATTAACACTAGTTTACTGTGGCAGCAGTTTCCAGTGTGTTTACCTTCTTTTATAACGTACAAGAGAATTCTACTTGCCAAAAAAAAGTTTGTGTAACATTGAGGGCAAGGTGAAGTCATTGAATCCTTATAAATCATGACATATTTAGTAAAAATAATTTACTTTCTTAGTAACAGTTTTTACAGTTTACAACAGATTATATTTACAAAGCACATTATCTGAAACCTGGAAATAGTTCTAATGAGATACCTTTCACATAGTGCATTTTAGATTACTTTTGAAATCAGCTTCTCAAAACAAATGTTTAGCTTTTACTTTTCCCTTTGTAGTGTCAAGAAATTGTGCTTGTGTGGAACACACCAGCCGAGTTCTCTCTAGTGCATCTGACTCCACTTAAAAATTAATAAAGCCATTCATGCAGTTGTCAGTAATGTTGGGCAGAACTGACCAAACTAGCAGATGCTTATTCTGGAAAACAGAAGAAAACTAAAATTCTACAGGATTCATGCAGGAATGTGACAATTTTGGCCAACAATTTATGCTGTATATGTATTTCTGATTTTTCTTCTAATCCCTAATATAATATATTTAGTTTTCCTCCAAAATGACATTTTCCTTAGGAAGTCTAATTCCATTGGAACAGGGCTGATATTCAAGTCATCTGCTGCCTATGACAGAGCAAGCAAAATAATTGCCTTAACATAAAAATACAGTCTTGTACCAGCAGCTTTATTTCCAAGCCCTTCTTGTACTACTGCCCGCAAAGCCGTTCCTTGTTCATGGGCTTTCATCCCTCCTCTGGGGCAGAGGCAGTGTCAGCAGCTCAGGGCTCCATGGCCTGTTATGAAGACGAACAACCAGGGTGGTACCCCATCTCCTCCTGCACTGTTTCCTGCTGGCTAGCTTGCTAGTTATTGTCTTGCAAATAAAAACTGTAATTGATATTTGAAAAGTAAGAAAGTTCCCCATTTCTACCCTAAAACTGAAGATTTATTTTCCAACAAAGCATAGCACACAAACAGCTGGTTCTGTACAACTGAGAGGGTAAAAGCAGAAAGTACAGAAACAAGCACGTGTCAGCAGGATTGCTTTAAAGCTGACACGCCACTGCTGAAACAGAGGGCTGTTCTGCTAGAGGCTGATTTGAATGCATTTGTACCTTTTGGTGTCTGTCCTCTTGTTCCCTTACTAAGCATTAGACATTCTAAATAAATTCCCTGTTTGACTATGATCAAATAGGGACAGGAAGAAGTTGGGAAGAAAAGGAACATAGGCCCTAGGATAGGGAAAGAGATTATGGCTGTTATTCTTGAAACTGGAAAATCAGAAACTGTGCCAGTTCCTGCAACCCTAAAGGACACAGAATTCTAGTCTTCCTCAGTGTGAACAGAGTATTTGAACCTACTGTTCACTTTCCAAAGGGATTAAATCATCCACAATGGAGAAGCAGAGTTCAGATTTCACTTTTCTCACTTTCTCACCTATTATGCAATAATTCATAAGGCTTTGGATGGGCTGCGATGGAGGGGTTTGATTAAGAAAACCACCTTAAGAGTGGTAAAGACCAAACTTTTGGGCTGTACTTTCAGTATCATTCGTGCATTTGATTCACAAGTCCAATGTTTTAGAATACTTTCTACTGTAAATGACAATATAATTACGAGACATTGTATTGTTTTAAAACATTTCACGCTGGAAACCAGTATTCAGACTTAACACCATTCAGAAAAATAGATTGAACTTATTTTTAGTTTTACTTTGAATCTACCAACACAGTAGAAACAGAGAAAATTATGATCTTTAAAACAAAATTTTATAGGTGACAGAAATTTATAAAATTGTAAAGTTACATTCTATTGCTATATGAATTATCAAGAAGTTATGAATATTTTACATAGCTACTTATGCAATAACTATGGTCATCACAACACCACAGAAATTTGGAAGAGTGTATTTCTTATAAGATGAATGATTATATTCAAGCAGTAAATACTGGTCTCCTGGTTATTATTAATTTATTGAAGTGGTATCAATCTACGAGAAATATTAGGATATGTGATCTGTCCTGTAAGGTATACAGTTTGAAAAAGATACAGGAAAATAGCCCTCCAATCCTTTTATTTTTTCTTGATTCTGGTAAACATTACAGATATTTGTCAATTGAATTAAACATAAAAGGGATGTATTATACGTGAAAGAAGTTGGAGTAATATAAGAAAGAGGCTAAGCAGGAGAAGAAATAATTACCCAGGCAGATATCAGCAGCAGATGGTAATTTCTACTGGGAAATGCATGCAAGGATTCAGAAAACAAGTACTGTATTATGGGGCCTTTAATATCTGATGGCAGCACTAACATCTTCCAGAAAATTAATGTTGCAGTGTATCTTAGCGTTGTTTACAGAGACAGAACAGCTAAACTGAAAAAGCCGAGTAGTATATGGATAACTCTGAATTAGTACTCATTCTCTCCATCATACATGCTGAGCTCAAAGACTTAGTGAAGAAGGCAAAGAATTGCTGCAAAAATTGTCAAGAGGTGAAAAGAGAAAATTTGAATGGATTTGTAATTCTCAGTCTCTGGTAATGGAAACTCAGCACACACAATGTAGGGACTGGAGTTGAAAACTTATTATGGAGTTTCCAGCTGTTGCCCATTTTGCTTTGGGAGTAGAGCTCACTCCAAGCTATAGCAGCTCAGGGGCTGATCTGACTTGATGCAAACCAAAGCAGAGGCAAGTTCCACATCTTGCAAGTGGCATAAACAGTACTAGCAACCTGATCACCTTTGGCTGCTCCTTCTTCCCTTGTTGTGAGTTTCCAGTCTCTCAGTTCTAGCAAGAGAGAACAGAAGTGGTGTACGAGCCTTCACACCAGCTCTAAAAGTATACATTTTTTGGCCTACTTTTTCAGGATAGAATAAGCCAACTTTACAAAACAGATCTTCCCAAATGTGTGCGATGTATTAACTGCCTTGTGTCCTTTTTCCTACAGTTCACTTGAGGAAAATAATATGTAATTCATGCAATTGTATTTGTGAAAATCCTGTGCTTTTTCTGGTTCAGAAATGTTTCCTTTTAGCCTTTCAGTTCCTGCTTGTTAGTGCAAGCATGTGACATTACCATGCTGTATTAATTCTGAATTGTGACCACTTAAACATACAAAATATTCCTCCTAAACACAAAATATATTTTTAAAAAAATCATTAAAATTAAAAATCCAGATCTGACTTTTAATTCTATTTACAATGTACCTAGACTCTTTATATGAGGGAATTTAATTTTATTTTCTAAAATAGGAATTTACTGTAAATTTTGTTGAATTTACTGTAAATTTTAGTGAATTTACTTCCAATTCTGTATTCTTAACCACCTTTTGAGAAGGATATTTATTCTTAATAAAATGAGGAATTACTTGTTCTATTTTCACAGGGATAATATTCTGTTGCCTGAAAACTGTAGTGTTTGCAGTTACCTGAGTTCAGCTCTGACTTTAATGTTTTTCCAGGTATACTAGCTTCACCTTACCTTCGAGGTAGCAGTCATCTCATTGATTGTCTTGAGTAAAAGGAAATGGCTCATGCATCTTTCGTACATTATAACAAATGTCCTTTTGCATTATAATTGAATGGTGATTGTTGTGTTCAATCAATGAGAAAGGTTAAGGGAGCTTCTCTGCCAGCATTTTTAATGGAGAAGTCGATTAAGATTCAGTTTAATCATTCTGGCTGCTCCAGAATTAAAGCAACAAAGACCATCAATGGCACTATAATTACCAGTCTTTCTGTAAGTTTACACTGCTATTTATGCAGCCATAAATTTTGTTATAATGCACAATGTGACCAGGTTAGCTTGCTTTGTTTGTAATGCAAAATATTTCCCTTAATTGTACAGTGGATAAGAAATTGTTGTGATGAAGTATATGTAACTCAGCCTAATAAAAAAGATAAGAAGTAAAAATAATCCCGCTGTAGAGTATGGCTGAGGTGAATCAGACTGATAGCTTGTGTTAAATAGTTTAAAGTCATGGCCTTAACCTTGGGACACTAGAGACATATTTTACTTCATTGAACATGGAGACTAGCATCACTCCCAGGTGAGTAAAAAGGGTCAAATATATTATTCTAATCCCTGTTCCAAACAGAGAAAAGGTCATTATACACTACCTATTGCATGCTGACAAAGAGTGAAAAATTCACTTTGGGGACATGGGTGCAAATCTATTTTAGACATGGCCTTTAAAACGTTACTAAAATGAATGATTATGTGGTTTTCAACAAGAAAAAAATCTTGAAATTGATCTCATTTATTAATTAGTTTGAGCTTATAAAGGTCTTACTATAAATAGCTAGACGACTAGAAGAAATTGCTCATTTCAAATGAGCACAAGGCTTTTAAAAAGAATTGTTTTCTTGTAATATTAATACCTGTAAGTATGGTTATCCACTTCATTTGCTACTTCTGAGTGGAAGATGATGGGATATCTTGATTTATCCAGGATGTTTAGATAAGCATGTCCAGTACTTCCAGCAAATTAGGAACACAGGATACTTTTGTTACTTTCCCGCCTCTTTTTCCTGTAGTAATTCCATCCAAATGACATTTAAGATTTTTTTTTATTTTCTTTTGCCTTCTCCACAGAGAGGGACAAGCTTTGATCAAACCTCTCACTAACTTAGAAACATCTTTTCTCCATGCAGATACACAGTCTCCAGAGACGATTCAGTATAAAAGAGAAAAACAGTCCTTCCACCTGTATAGGTAGGTAGAAGGACTCTATAAACTAATGTTTTATTGAAAACTCAGCTTTCCTGAATGAACTAATTAAATTTTTATTTCACATTAGTTAGCAATCTATTTGTAAAGTTGCATGAAGAACAGAAACAGGAGTGTTTATCTGTTCTATATTTGCACCAGTTAAGTTGGTGGGATCCAGGTGGGGATCCACTGCAGGCTCAGCTTCTATTGTAAGTTTTGGAGAAATTAATTGCAACTCACATAAAATGAAAAACTTTCCTCCTTGTGTTTTGATAAAAATATTCCTTTATTTTTTTCTATTATCTTTTGTGATTCTTTATTTCTATTAATAGCATATTTTATATCTTTTAGTTGTGCATCTTAAGACGGGTTGTGTTATCCCTGTAGCTTGTAGCTTGCTGTTGTCCTAGAGCAACTTTTCCTTCCTTTCGAGCAGATCACAAATTTATAGGAGAATCTGACTAACAGCAGCTACTGAATGACAATTAAAACAAATTAAAATATAACATTGCACACAATTTTTTTGGTGTGCAACTCCTGAGACTGCCATTTGCTGCACAATTTATGCTTCTTGGAAAGTTGGACTTGAGGGTGTAATCAAAGGTATTGATATATACAAATCTGGATCTCCTACTGGCTATAAAACTACATGTACACATGGTAGTGGGATACAGTTCTTTAATGTATTTCTGTATCAAGCCAGCTCTTTCAGTAACAGGAAATTATGACAACCACTAAAGAAGACAATTTAAAAATGTAACTCCTTAAATCTATCTCCAAAGAGGTAAAGACAAACATGTAAATCAGCTGTTTATGAAACATTCATGTTTGAATTTAAAAGGCATATCAGTATACAGCGAGCATCACTGATATTAAAGTCAGGAGCTTAATCCTCTAACAAAAACAAAACGCATACAGTGCGTAGGCAGCCTGGCATAGTTCCTACAGATTTTATGCATGTGAGTGAGGGTGAGGAGGCTATACTTAATTTAAAAATAAGATTGACTAATCTATTTGAGTGCTTACTGCCTTGTAAGCAGAGAAAAGAGTAGAGTGCCAGAATGGAAATCATATGGGCCGGGAATTCCCCTTCTGTTGACCACAGAAGGTATAGGCATAATCCATCAAGAACAGAATGCATGCCATACTTCGTTCATTAGCATTTAAAGAGGCTGTTTGGCATCAGACAACAAATACAATTCTTGCAAGAACTTGGCAGCGAACTGTTTGTCAGTTAATGACAATCCACAGCTTTTTCAAGGAAATACTAAATGTTCCCAGGGCTATTTCTGAATTCTTTTCAGCACAAAGCTTGAAGTGGGGCTAACACATTTTTTTAACAGTGACCAGCTTCCAAGAGAAAACATCAGTTCTGAATCTGAAATCGAAACAGATTTGTTGGCACCACATCAACAAATTGTTATGGGATTACAAGATTTGTGATATCACATATCTTTACATGTATGCATTTCTTAAGATACACCAGTGTGTTTAGCATCTCCATAGGCTACAGTCTGAAAATCAATTGATCTTATTTAGCACATGGATATCAATATAGATAGTGTGATAAGATACAAAGAGAAAGAAAAAATAAGAAAAAAACACAACCAAAAATAAGGTTTTGTAGCTTTATGTTAATTATCAACGCTAGGTTTTTGTTAATTGCTTTATTGTTAACAGCACATGAAATTCCCTTCAGTCTCTGTGTAAAAATCTTCACCTGCGCTTAAATTAAATAAAAATATATATATTTGAGTTTAGATCTGATACTGGTCATAGGTAACTAAATTTAAGCTCATATAGGTGGGTCTTCATGTATGAGACATATAATGGACTCAGTAGCCTAAACACAGGCATCTAGTACTAGCTGAGATTCCATACAAACCTGGCAGTTGTGACACAAGGCTCATAAGGAATTCACACCTACTAGAATGGTCATGTAGGACATGTACCTTAGGACACCTTGAATGGCACCAGAAACCTATGTTAAGGTACTAGAATGCCAACCTTTATGTCTGAACTCTTATTTGAGTCACTGACATTCATTTGATACCAGAGTTTAGAGAGCCAAAACGTAGGTGTCATCTTCAAGGAAAGATGAATAGCTCCCTGGACTGTGTTGCCCAGTTTTCCACTGACCATTAGTAGAACATAAACACACCTGTTTCTCATAGAGGTGCTTAGTCTAAAGTTAAATCCCATCCTTAATCTTCTATAAAGAAGAAAAAAAGAGATGGTAAATAAGATTTAGCCTTCTCTAAGCTGACTGTACATATTTTCAAATGCTCAAAGATATGCATTCTTTTCTGTTTGTTTTTGTGTGTGTGTGTGACAGCTCCCAGAAAGCCAGTTTTTCATGTCATCTTAGGAACAAATTGCTAAGACCAGATAGGTCTAATGCACAACTGTGATGCTACATACAAGTTAGCGTGTGAGTGCTGCAGCTTTGTATTGTAATGAATGAATTTCTTGTTTTGCTTTGCTTGTTGGTGTGGCTTTTGTTTTACTTATAAAACTGTCTATATCTCAGTCCATGAGTTTTCTGACTTGCACTCCTCTGATTCTTTCCCCTGTCCCTCTGGGGAAGGTGTGGGGAAGTGAGAGAGCAGCTGTGTGGGGCTTAGTTAATACCTGGGGTTAAACCACAACAACCAATTGTGAGTAACAGCAAGCTTCATGAAGTTTAAAAAACGTTCTTTGCTGGGATAAGAGTGCCAGCTGATGTGATTCCTCCTGATCAGTCTGAAAACCTAATGATACTGGAACAACAGGACAAATTTAAGCATGTAGGGGACCTAGAAAGAGATGCTTTATTTAAAGAATAGCAGTTCCTATGGCAAGTGGCCACCCTGTATTCTTCAAGTTGACTTCTGAATATTCTCAATTAAAGCAATGTATTAAGCAATAAAGCAAGCAAAAAGACTGACAGAAGAGTTCTTATTAGGCTTGAATTGCATGCTTCATTGCTAAAGTTACATATAGATTTTAAACTGAAAGTGTGCTATTGTCTGTCTTGATGATTTCTCTGATGGAAACTTTCTAGGAAGACTGTCAATAAGTTATACGTATTCATATACACTTGAAGATACTTTTACATTGCAGGAGTGCTGGAAAGAAGTCTGAGGGTAAATGAGGTCCAGCTCCAACATCAGTAAAATTTTCTGTCACAAGCTTCATTTACTGTGGAGAAGAGCTAGTAAGTACACACGTGGATCCTCTAACCCATGAACTTCATTGTTAAAGAGAGACGATAATATGTTACTGAATTTATTCCAGCTTATGTTTTCGCCTTCCACATTTTCTAGAATGTAAATATGAGTTACTTCCAGTTCAAAAAGTACACTAACAGCTTGAAATTAAAATCTTATTATCAGAGATACTGGTATATCCTTGATAGCTGACTTGCTCCATGAAGAAAACAGCAGTGAAGTCAACTTTGCAGTTTTATATGTTGGAGGTTGCAATACAGTTGACTAAAAAGTATCGTGATATATACCAACATTCAGATTTCTGGCATACCATAAGTTAGTCACCTATTTTTTGCTGATGGTGTTAATTTTGCTCATTAAGTTTAACTAACACATTCTACATTCACACTTTAATTTGCTATGAAGAGGTATTCTGCAGAAAACCTCATTGCAACAGCTGTAGGATAAGATGCTCTGACTGAGAACTCTGAATCCCATCAGCTCACAAGGTAAGACAATTGTGCTACTACGCAGTACAGTCAGTAGAGTAATTATGTCAGTAATCTCAGTACAGCAGCAAAACAGAAAGGAAGTTATACTGGAGAAACTACAAAGTATGGGTCACCCGATCTTAACTGGAGGTTAACCAGGTGAGGCTTTGTTCCCAGCTCTGCTACAGACTTCCTGGGTTACCTTGTTTTTTCTGTTATCTAGCAGAAATAGCAGGTCTTTCCTTCTTCACACAGGTATAAAGAATAAAGATTTTAAAACTGAGAGGCACATGAAAATTACATTATTGCAGACTGTGGATATTTATAAAATAGCAAAATCAAAGCATCATATACAATGCGTAAGTCAGAACTAAACAAAAAGATTAGAGATAAAGCACACAGATCTATCTGGACAGAATGGGTGGGATTCAGTTAGCTGAACCTTAAATCTCTGACATAGTCTTAGCTTTTCTGCATAGTAAATGGAGAGCTATAGTCAGTTTTAGAGCATAGCTCGTCTAACCAAATACAGAGTCTCCTTTGGAAAGAGATGTTCTGTTCTATTGCTCTACACTCCATAAGGAGCCTACAAGCATTACCTCACATCTAGACATCTAGACATAAATCAAGTCCTCAGACTGTAAGTGGAGATGGAGCATAGTCCACATTCTTAGTCTGCTAAGGCTTCAGTCTTGAGCAGCATTTTAAACTCTGGGTTGTGTAGTGTTGAATTTGAGGGTCAAGAGAAGAGCTTGGGAGAGGTATATCCTTCATGTGTTGGCTATAGAAAAAGCAACACCAATAAGTTATATTTTCTGTGGAATTAAACAAGGTCTATATGCCTGTATGTATCCTTTTTGGCCCCTGTCATTCACAATAAAATCATTTTTTCAAGTTAATAAGAGTCTGATTCTGCACACATAGAAATAAGAAAGACTAGAAGTATATTATGCAGAATGACTGGCAGTCATAGACTGAGGTAGACTGATCATCCAATTAAATAATAGAATATTTAAAAGGTCAAAGTAATATAGAGCTAGTCTAATTAATAGACAATTAAATAAAATTCTGATTCTCACATTCTCGAATATAAGCTCAGTCCTGAAAAAAGAGTACCTACTTTGTTTATGAAAGAACTTCCTTTGACTTCAGGGTTCTTCATAAGGGCATGTGGATCCTTGCTTATGGGTTACTTTGCAGTATCAGTGCCTAAGACTTTGGTTCTTCTATCCTGATCAGATAGTTTTACTAGAATATTTATTTTTTTTTCATTCCTTATCTGCATCTTACAAGAAGGCTCATATAATATTTTTTGTCTTCATGAACAGTAGATAAAGATTCAATACTTTAAAACTTCATTAATATGTTGTCCTAATGATATCAAAGGTATAGTATAATTCAAACGTCAGTTCTATGTCTGTCTTCTGTGGTTTATGTGGATTCCTATTAATATTTAATTTGGTTCATTACCTTATTTATTGTGTGTTGGTTAAAGGAATTTGAAGATGGAGGTGCTGTGTTAACATAAAAGTCTCCTCACACTGAACAGGAACCAAATATGATGCATACACAATAATGTTGGGACTTTGTTTATAATAAACATTTTAAATGACTGACTTTTTCTCATAAATACTCTAAGTAGGATGATCTATGAGATTTCTAATTTATTCTTGTTTAAAATTTAACCATGCTTTTTTAAAGCATATCAATTTTGTTAATACCATGTAATTAAAACATGTCAGTGCACAGCAAGTTTTAGTCTAAATTAATGACTATGAGAATTATTTTAATTAAATAACCAATTATAGAAAAATCGCAAGCATGAGAGCTGACATTTAAATGAATTTCATTTAAATTGCTTCTTAACATTGTCCCATCTAGGACACTAATGCAAAATGAACTATTGTATCAACATAGATTATCACTATTTTTGTATGCACATAATGTATTCATATTCAATCACTGGAACAGAGCTGAATATTTTGTATTGATCTGAAACGTCTATGAACAAAATACAACAGAATAAGCTGAAGTACAAACAAAAATCCCTTGCAGTTCCATGACAAAGTACAGCTGCATTTCTCTTGTTTGCACATGTTTATGTTCATATTTCAGTTCTTTTTCGCTTATAAATTTCATTTCCTATTTAGCACAAAAGTGAACTTCTAAAATTGCTGAACAGCCAAGTGACTTTTTAAATTCCGTCTCTCCTGTAGACACACATGAAAAATTGTGATGGTCTATTCGGTTTTCAGGTCAGACTTTAAAGCAGAAATCTTCTGTTACAAACATTTGCTGGAATACATTTTGCTCACTTTTAACTGGAAAGAATAGCTTCCATAGTTAACTAAATTACTCTTCTGCACTGCACAAATCGTTACTACATTTGTCTAACAATCACATTCAATTTAATCAGATGCACTGTGCAAACCATGCCAGGAAACTCCTGCAGCTATTTTTAAAAGTGAGTAAGAGTGTAATATATTACAAAATTTTTCTTCTGTACTACAGCTTTAAAGATGTCGCGGAAAAAGGGAGAAAAAAAGCTCCTGCGTTTTTGTTCATTGATTAACCAGTAATGTTATGTATAAATAATGTATCTGACAGTATGGCAGCCCACTTGGGACATTGTGCCATTTACTACAAAATAGGATGCAACATGCAACTGAGCAAATTAAACATCTTTCCTTGGTAACTTGAGCATTTTTATTAGGTGATAAACATCACTGTGAGAAGAAAAGCAGATATAAATATTTCAACAATAGTAATCTTAATCTAAAGCTATCTATAGACACAAAATAATATTTATACATTCCTAAAATATGCTTAAACTGGGTATGAAAGATGTCCTGATTTCTTTACATTTTGTGGAACTCCCATGAAAGCCAGTTGATATAGCCATGGTGGAAAAAAAGGATTTTGTTCCAGAATACAGCAACTAAATTCAATGAAGCAATGAACAGAGATATCACTTCAACATGTACTGTGGTGATTTTGCAATGTTGACATAGGTGTGTGTTTTAAAACTATTGTTTGGGAGAAGTGTTGGTGTTCTAAATAAAATTAAAGTATCATCTTAGAAATATTCACTGAACACAGCTTAAAAATTTCATGGGGTTTCTGTGCTTAGGTTCAAAAATATTTATTATTTTATTAGTAAAGTAGTAAGTTTTTTTAAAAGCTATTAAAATTATTGTATCATTGTAAAAGTTACCCAAATATCAGTCTTTGGTCACCGACAGTATTTTGAATTAGATGACTGAAACCCTTAAGTATAGCCACAAGGAAAATGGAAATTATAAGGCAAAGAATGATTATTTTTCTAAAGTAAGAAAAAATAAGAAGAAGAATAATGTATTGCAACTGGCAAAGGATGATTTCATAATTGTATCTTTATCTCTATGTTCAATTTTCATAAAATTAGTATTTTTTCCCACTGATTCTAATTAAAAAAAAAGAAAAAAAACAAAAACAACCCACCTGTATTGAAGTAAAAATGTTAAGCAGTAATTTTCATAGTTATCACTAATAAAAACATAACAATAGTGTTTATATTCTCAACTTAATCCAGAGGAGTTAGATAGCCAAACCTTAATGGAAATCAGTATGAAGTGTTAGCTCCCTTTGCCTGCTGTGGAATTTCCAATCACTGTATTAAATATTGTTAAATGGAACAAGTGGATATTATTCAACATGATTCAATACCATACACCTTGAATTTGTAACTATCATCACTAAATCACATGATCACTAAATCAAAGTATCTTTCTGTGTATTGAGCTGGACTCTCTACTCTCTGTTTTTACATACTGCACAAGCTACAGCAGTTTATTTCACATCCACACAATAATTAATCTAATATTCCCTCATATTTAATAGTTACAATGGTTAATGTTTGTACCTGAGGTAATTCCCATTGCACAGTGAAGAGGATTATCCACTTGATTAAAAATAAATCTTTTCCCCCCTGCACTTGATTCTGTACCTCCCTGGGGAAGCTGACCATAATTTCTTTCTAGCTGTACCTCATTCCACAAGTGATGAGCCCATTTTGCATGGCCAGTATTGACTGCAGCACTGGGCTTTAAACAGGACAGTAATTCTATTTTCTTTTTATATTTTTTTTTAACCCAGCTCCATCTGAAAACAAATTCTTGCTACTCAATTGTTGCTGCTAAAAACCAACCACCATCACGCATTTCCCAATGTCATGGCCCTTGAGATGCTGCAGGTGGTTTTTTTCTCAATACATGGAATAAGCTCACCTGGAACTGTACTAACTGTAGTAGTAACAAAGGGAAAATGGTTCCTGGAAGACTACCATCCGGTCTCAGGTAAAAAAGTTTGGAACAGGAAAGAACAAAAGGCAATGACTAAAAGGCCTAAGGGAAAATTTTATGAGGTTGATTTAGGTATCTAAAGGAGATAGGCACCTAAACTGGGATTCACAGCACTGGCATGCTCAACCGGCTAAGTCCCACGCGAAGTGTCTGAATCCTGACCCAAAAGCTGCACAGGTGCCTAAGCAAGTTAGGAAGTTACCATTAGTCTGCAAGTTAACTCCTGATTGTGACTCACCAGCTCTGTAAATTTCCAAATGCTTTGTTTTATGTGGCTGCTCATATTTAATTTTCTGTTTAGTTCGGTTGCAAATGCTAGACCATGTCACATGAACATCTGTTTAAAGTCACTCAAAAGAAAGGCAGCCTCTTTCTCAACTGATAGGTTCCCTGTGAGTCATGTATGTTTGCTTCAGGAACAATTGTATGTTTTGCCTTTGATTCGTAACTCATTATTTTTCGCTTAACAGACCCTGGTGAGCAAAACTGCTCTGGGGGAGTAAGCTGGATTCTAGTCAGTCTTGTATGTCATCAGCGAAGCTATTCTATCTTCAAGTTTCCCACTGGAATGCCAAGTGCTGTCCTTATTTGCACCTTCACAACCTCACTGGAGACAAGGTGTCTACTCAATTGTAATAATTTGGCTTGAGAAAACCTTACTGTTGGCAGTGAGTTTCAGATCCCAGTATCAGGTTTTCACTGCTGGCAGTTAAAAACAAATACTTTTACGCCTAGTCTGAGTAAAACTGATACAAATTCAGAGATACAGTAAATACACTTTTGCAATGCTCCATTTCAGAGCTGCAGCTTCCTCTTCATCAATAGAAGCAGCTCTACAAATGAGTTCAGGATGATCATTTGCCACATGGTGATTTCCAAATCTTTACAATTTGCAGTGGATTTAAATAAACTTTCTAAAGAGTGTGAAGAAAACTATGGAATGTGCTGCTGTATTTGTATCCAGAAAATTATCTTTGCCCACTGAAAGAACAAACCTAAGTGTAATAACAGAAGAGAAAACATTTATAACATCCTATTCAATGATTACGGTAACAAATTAGAGCAGATTTTCTCTTTAATAAAGACTGCCTCCTCAGTTTTATTGCCCTGCTCTGACAGAAGTCCATATATATGGCAATAATAGATGCTATGTAAAAGTTCAAGAGAGAGAACACCAACAGCATTTACTTTTGCATGGGTTTCTTCTACCTCACAGCTTAGATGACATTAAACATATGCACTTTTACATAAGTTTAAAAGGCAAAGCTTGATAACCTTGATAACCTTTAAGGATGCCCCGACTAAATGGTGGGCACCAGTGTTCAGGTTCATCTTACGGAGAAAGAATGGTGATATAGACAGTTTTACAGTTATATTCAAAAATCGTGCCATCTTCTGGTTCATATTCTATTCAGTCTCTTACCTGCATGTTCACTTAAAATATACTCACAGCTCAACTGTTGTAACTGCCCAATATCCAGAATATTAAAGCCACAGATTTTCAGTCAGCAACTTGGGGAGTGATTTCACTGCTCAACTTACCTCTTCTGTATATCCCTGCAGAACTTCTCTCAGATTGCTAGTGCAACTGTAAAGTGTGACTACAAAACTAGACATCATATCCCTCTTTCATTTTTTTCTAAAGAAGCCAAAACATTGTCACTTCCTTTTCAGCACCCCCTGATGGAATATTTGAGGATTGCATGCTTACATGAAGCTCACAGTGTCTTCTATCCCAGAGCTGAAAGGTACTGCCTCATGACCCTAAAATATGGCTGCTCATAGTGCACATAGAATCATAGAATAGTTAGGGTAGGAAAGGACCTTAAGATCATCTAGTTCCAACACCCCTGCCATGGGCAGGGACACCTCACACTAAACCATATCACCCAAGGCTTCATCCAACATGGCCTTGAACACCGCCAGGGATGGAGCATTCACACCTTCCCAGGGCAACCCATTTCAGTGCCTCACCACCCTTACAGTAAAGAATTTCTTCCTTAGATCCAATCTAAACTTCCCCTGTTTAAGTTTTAACCCATTACCCCTTGTCCTATCACTACAGTCCCTAATGAATAGTTCCTCACCAGCATCCCTGTAGGCCTCCTTCAGATACTGGAAGGCTGCTATGAGGTCTCCATGCAGCCTTCTCTTCTCCAGGCTGAACAGCCCCAACTTTCTCAGCCTGTCTTCATATGGGAGGTGCTCCACTCCCCTGATCATCCTCGTGGCCCTCCTCTGGACTTGTTCCAACAGTTCCATGTCCTTTTTATGTTGAGGACAGCAGAACTGCACACAATACTCCAAGTGAGGTCCCATGAGAGCAGAGTAGAGGGGCAGGATCACCTCCTTTGACCTGCTGGTCATGCTTGTTTTGATGCAGCCTAGGATAAGGTGGGTTTTCTGGGCTGCAAGTGCACACTGAAGCTGGTTCATGTTCATTTTCTCATCAACCTACACCTCCAAGTCCTTCTCCTCAGGGCTGCTCTGAATTTCCTTTTTGCCCAACCTGTAGCTGTGCCTGGGATTGCTCCCACCCAGGTGTAGGACCTTGCACTTGTCATGGTTAAACTTTTTAAGGTTGGCATCAGCCCACCTCACAAGCATGTCAAGGTCCCTCTGAATGGATTCCTTCCCTCCAGTGTGTCAAACGAACCACACAGCTTGGTGTCATCGGCAAACTTGCTGAGGGTGCACTCGATCCCACTGTCCATGTCACCAACAAAGATGTTGAACAAGACCTGTCCCAACACTGATCCCTGAGGGATAGCAACTGTTGTTACTGCTCTCCAAACTGCCATCAAATATATTCATCCAATTCCCTCTGCCTTTAGGGAGTAACAGGGGTGTTTAATGCTGTTGTAGATATGATAGAATATCTTGCCTAGCCTATAAATATTCCTTCAGAAAATTATAGGTCTTCCTGGGTTTTGCTACAGTATGGAGTACAAGAAGTTCATCTGTGCTTCCAGCTACAGTCTTATAACCCAGGCACAACAACAGCTGCTCCTTGTAAGTCTTGCCTTTGAGACTTCTGACCATCTTCATCACCCTTCCTCTGGACACACCCCAATAGTTTGATGTCCTTATGGCTCTCAAACTGCACACAGTACTGGAGGTGGGGCTGCATCAGTGCAGTCCAGGGTGAGACAGCTTTTTCCCTCAGCCAGCTGGTATGCTGTGCTTGATGCACCTCAGGACACACTTGGCCCTTTCAGCTGCCAGGTCACACTGTTGACTCATATTCTCAACTTGCCATCAACTCTACCTGCAGTTATCTCTGCAGGCTCTTGTCCTCCAGTTTGTATGTATAACCAGGACATATAATCATTCCAGGTGCAGAATACAGCACTTGCTCTTGTTAAATTTCATACAGAAATTGGTTGGGCTTACTCTGTAATCCCTAAATCTCCTTTGAGTCACAGAAGACAGTTTGTTTTCATTTAAGTGTGACCTTTCTTCTCGGTTTCTAGATGGCATAAGTTTGTATTTGACTCTACTAAGCAGAGATTGCTCTGTATGAAATTATTAATATACTAAATAATTTTAGGACAATGCTGTCACTGGTACAGTCTATGCATATGGCCAATGTTTGGGGTTGACTAAATGTAAAAGAAAACATACACCTTTTATTGCTCCCATCTCAGTTACTGGTAAATTATTATCTATTTATTTATTCCTATTTTATTCCTCTAATGTTTGTAGCAGGGAATAGAAATCCTGCCAAGAAGTGTTTAAACAGAGAGACAGATTTTAATCTACTTTCTTATTTACATCAGACAAGGGTATTTGCCTACCAAATTGAACATGTATTTTGGTCTTGATAGATCTTCTTCATTGAAAATAGAAAATACAGATATTTCAGGAATACTATATGTTATAAAAACATTCCTGTAGCCAAAATCATTCCACATAACTTGATCTATAATGCATAGATAAAGAAAAAGCAGTAGTCATTTCCAGGAGGAAATTCCAACTTCAGGTCAGCTGAATTGCCCTCTGGATTATGCCTATCTTTTTCCATTTAGACTACCAGTATCCTGAAGTTAGGCACACAGTCATTTGGGATGAAATCAGGTTTACGTGCTTACACTTCTAAGGTTTTCCAGGTTGTTGCTGAAATCCATTTGTATGTGCTATTTTCAGTTTAACCAGAAAAATGGATCATTTAATTGAAATTTTATTAATAATCATATAACAACCCAGTATGGTTATAGTCATGAAGTCCCTGACAAAAATAAATGAAGTGCCCATAATTTCCACAAGAAGCTAACAGCTTCCCCTAGCAACGATTTTTGACGTTTAAGGTATTTGAGATGGATGCAGAAGAATAAAGCAGGGTTGCAGCTCTTTCCATTGGTAATAAACTATTCCACAAATAAACATATGCTCTGTTTCCTTCTTAAGAAAATTACCTTTACTGCTTGGATAGATTTTCCAATATATAGGTCAATCTGTCCTAACCTTTCCTGAAGGAAAATGAGAAATATTCCCTACGAACAAGATAAGACATATTGTATCTAATGGCACTGTTTGCAAACACCAAGTGCCAGCAGACTCAAGAACTGCAATATAAAGCTATCAATTAATTTTGTTGTAACTGTATGCACCTGTGAACAACTGCTTAATTAAAGAGGCAAACAGAAATCTCTCACAATAATGCTTCAAATTACTTGCATTTATGTGACTCAATTAGTTGGAGTGGATAAATACAATTGGAAAGCTGCCATGTGGACTTCTGGAAATAAAGAGAAGATACAACTGAAGAGATACAAAACCAAATGGGAGGACTCAGGCAGATAAATACAGATAATTCTCAGAGGTTCATAGACTTATACAAACAAAAAAGAGAAAAGAAAGATTACGTGCAAATATATATAAATACCTCATTTACTGTCATGGAGTTCTGCTTTCACAGACAAGAACGTTAAGGAGATTGTTTGTTTTGCACAGCATACTCACAGGGCTCAGATTTGCTTTAATTTTGCCATCAAATATATTCATCCAATTCCCTTTGCCTTCAGGGAGTAGCAGGGGCATTTACTGCTATTGTAGAAATGACAGAGTGTCTTTCTTAGCCTCTAAATGTTCCTTTAGAAAAGCACAGGTCTTCCACAGTCTTTGACCTATCTGCCTGTTTAAATGCCTCAGATACCCTGAGGGTGTTTGGGTCAGGAGTGCATTTCTGAAACAAATCTCCTCCTGGTCCCCTTTCTAGTCTGTGGTTACCATCACAAAGCCATTCTAGAGCACATGAATTGGATTTTTGAGGTATGAAAATTAACTGGGAGATGTTATCCCTGTAAGCACATTGAGTGAACATTCATCCTCTGGGACCAGACTAGAGACAGCCCAAGGTGAAATAATGTGAGATGTGTGTGGTGTGGACACTAGGTCTGTGGACACCAAGCACTGTGAGAGTGCTTTTCTTGATTTTCACTACCTCCTAATATAGGTAGCCTGGGACATTTAAAATGACACCAGAGACATTAGATACTTGAATTCCTTTTTCCATTTCCCTGTGCCTGCTTCAGAATGGGATATAACCCCATATATGTGCAAGTCCATTGCTGAAAATGCCTTTTTCTCATCTTCATATGCAGTTCAGTGTTGTTCAGCAGCATTTCAAGAAAGCCTGCTGCTGACACCCATTTCCTGCTACAGGGCATTTTAATAACACTGAATGATCAGCAGTGAGGGCCAGTTAAACAAATCAGACATTCCCTTCTTCTGAGAGGGCTCATCCAGGAATGGCAAAGGAGTAACAGACAGGATAGATTACACTTAAAAATACTTTTAAGTGCAGGGTCCAAAATCTATTTTAGATATTACTTGTTAACTTCTAAATACAGCCACTATTGGGTTTAATTATTTAAAACTTAGCTTTCTCCTGACATCACAGTCCCAGGCATTCTATTCCTCAAAGAGTGGCCACACACAGCTGAATTGGTATTTGGGTCAGTGATTTGTACATGTACACTGTAACTGAGCAGTGGGATATTCTTCCAGGTGGAGCAGGGAGCAAATGCCTGGGGCAGAGGAGGCAGCAAGACCTGCTGAAAGCAAAAGTGCAAAATGATTCTTTTCAGTGAAAAAAAAAAAAAGAGATTAAACCAGATACCATTTTAAACTGACATTCAACAAAGGCATCAGTTGTGGGGTTTTTTTTCTCTCTCTCTTGAATACTGACTAGCATATTGGTTTATAGCAGATAGGATTTCAATATTCAAATACATATGAAAGTTTCAATATTTTTGAGGTTAACACTGAAATGAATTTTATTAAGACACGATTATCCATGGTTTTTAAAAGAACATCTGTCCATTCCAGGCTGAAGGGCTACCAATATAGTTTGGGTATTTCATGACACAATTTTCACTGTGCAAGTATAGTAAAAATTATGTTTATTTGGTTTTCTTTGCTATCTTTCTGTCTTTACTTTTGATTTCCCCCACCTTTTCCATTTCTTATTTTTTGCAACTGTAACTTTACGATCTCAAGTTTTGTCATAATGATTGCTTTGGTTTTTACTTAAATTCTATATTTTCCATTTAGAACAAGGTTATAAGATACAGACAGCTGACCCTACTGTTACTTCTCTTCCCAAAAAGCAAATCATGCAGGTAAAGATCCAGGATGCAAATAGATTTGTTAGCCAACCCAATCTGGCTATAAAAAACCTACCTGTGACCTAGAGGACAAAACTCCTCACACTTATAATTGAAGTCAACTACCCAGCTGACAGGCAAATATGCTTTTGAGGGCTCTTTTGCTGCTGTGATGATAGCATCTTGAGGTTGTTCCCAGATGGTGGGGAGGGAGGTAGAAGTGAGAGTCAGAGAGTGTGACAGTTGCTCATCTATCTTGGAAACACTGAGGACTTTGGAAATATGAATCAAATTAGGCTGTGCTTTCATGAACACTTTAATGTAACTTAAGTACAAAATGCTGCTCAAGGAGATGATCCTTCCATCCTCCCCACTCTGGCTGTCTGCTCCCACATTTTCCCTTGTGCCAGCACATGAGATCATATGGTTACCTTGTAATCTGTATCAGAGAACTGACTCAACACCCAGCCTCCCAAATATTAAAACTTTTTAGTTGGATCAGTTCCTTTTGTGTAAATGCTAACGGACAGTGAGGGAGCAGAATATGCAGGCAGAGGAAGTGTTGAGGGAATTTTCACATTCAGCAGAGGCTTGAGATCATGTCAAAGCCTTTGGTAAAGCACAATTCTAGTCACCCACAGGGCTTTGAGTGCAGCCCTGACTCGACAAGCCTGAGAACCAGAATTGCGCTTTAAGGGTAGCAAAGGTATGGGCCTAGGGTAGCAGGGAGGAAAATTCCCACTTTCAACACTTGATGCAGTTCTTAGCAGTCTAATCAAACTGATGTAAAGTGGATTGAAATATTAGAGATGTACTATGATAGCACTGAGCATTTTAAAACAAAGGAGAACAGCAAGCTTATTTTAGATGATTAAGAGTAGAAAACGATCTCATGTCTTCCTTTCTCTCTCTTTCTTTACCCTTGCTTTTTGTTCTTTTAGGGGCAAATTAAATGAACTGAAACTTGCTTTTGCCCAAGCTTATTTTGATCCTTATTGATGTAATTAAACTATGCTTATTTAATAAGAAAATTCAAAGATGAGGGAAAACAATACTGTCAAAAAAAAAGTCACTTCTAGTGGCACATGTCTGTTTTTTCCTTCTCCATGCTAGGTTTGCATGTACTGCATATCAGTAATGAACCAAGCAGACCTCCCAGTTCAAAAATCTTAGCATCTTATAACATTCCTCTCTACCTTCCAGCACAGCATGTATTAGCTTCAATTATCTCTTCCTGATCAATAGAAAAGGATAGAATTTGCATGCTATTTTTACAACTGATACCCAAAGTGATGAGAGGCATGACAAGGCTGCACAGTCTTGGCACAGCAACAATGAGATTCCTATAACATGTCATTGTGGCTACAAGTGCAGAATTCATGAAGACAGCTAAAATTGTAAGACTGTGACCTTGTGTGCTGCTTCCTGTGCACTCCAGGGTGAACCCTGAGGATCAAAACAATACTGTATTACTTCCTTTCTTTTCTTCCAATATGTCCTCAGTCTAATTCTAGTGTTTGAGCAGCTGTAAAATACTGATGAGTGCAATGAGGAATGTTTCTTTAAACATGAAGGCTATGCTCAGTTCAAGAATCTTTAAGTTAATAGCTCTTTCTTTCTCTTTCTTTCTTTCTTTCTCTCTTTCTCTTTCTTTCTTTTTTCTCTCTCCCTTCCTTCCTTCCTTCCTTCCTTCCTTCCTTCCTTCCTTCCTTCCTTCCTTCCTTCCTTCCTTCCTTCCTTCCTTCCTTCCTTCCTTCCTCCCTCCCTCCCTCCCTCCCTCCCTCCCTCCTTCCCTCCCTCCCTCCTTCCCTCCCTCCCTCCCTCCCTCCCTCCCTCCCTCCCTTCCTTCCTTCCTTCCTTCCTTCTTTCCTTTCTTCCTTCTTTCCCTCCCTCCCTCCCTCCCTTCCTCCCTCCCTCCCTCCCTCCTTCCCTTCCTCCCTCCCTCCCTCCCTCCTTTCTTTCCTTCCTTCCGTTTGCTCAATCTACAGCTCATATATGAAACCACCAATGACTTATCACAAACTGAAACTATAGGAAATGCACAGACCTAGACCTAGAATGAAGTACTTTTGAGCAAATGCAGACACCTACAATGCAGAAGTGGACTACCAGAAAGCAAGTCATTCAAGCTCCCTTTATAGGGGCTTCTAAGTTGCAACTCATTTCATCCTAAAATAGAAGTCTACAATGGGTCAGGTGGACAGTGTACTAGAAATGTGTTTCTCTGCATTGTCTGTAAAGGATGACTGGCAAAGTAGCTAATGACTACAGTGCAAAGATCTAAAGCTGGGCAGCAGGAATCCTGTCACTGACTACAAATTTGTCCTTAACTATCATCCTCATCATGGCAATCTCTAATAAAACAAAAGATAATAACAAATATTTAATGATCATGTTTGAACTTCAGGTTTGTGGGGAATTTTATTCATGCCATCCAAATCTGTCACAAATTAATTTAAATTTTTGCAAAAACTTCACATATTCCCATTATTTTTTTAACTTGCTTAAATATTTTCACTCTTCTCCCTAAAGACTACTGCAAACAGCATGCTCATACCAGAAGTATATGTAGAAGAAACAAATGAAAAATGTATAGCAAACTTTTTAGTTCTTCAAGAAAGACCTCTGTTATTTTTCCTCTCAAGTTCTAATTAAAATTGTAGTTTGAATAGGCTTGACAGAAAAAAAATCTTACTCGAAACAGTTCAATTGCAATGATAATTTCTTTTCAAGAATATATTGCTTCCTTCTTGCAAAAATATTACTTCAATTTAATATCCAAAATTGAAAATCCATTTTGAATGGCAAAATATTGTTTGTTCAATGTTCTGTTTTCAGAATGCTTTAGTGCTACAAAGGCATTTCACCATTACGCTCCCTGATTTCTTTATCTGAGTTAAAAAAGAGAAGAAAAAAACTTTGATGCATTGTCATGCTGTGATAGGATATGTTTTTTGAAGTCTTTGCATTGCCTTATTGGTCTTCATTATTTAAATGCCTGGTTTAAATTTATATGATGAATTGAAGTTGGGGGAAAGGGGGGTGTGCCCATATTAACTGTAATCCAGCCAGCACTTTGGAGTTCTCTGCTACCCATGTTACTTTTGATTTGTGTGGCAAATCTCCAGGTCTGAAGTTTCATTGCAAGTGCCTGAAATCGAAGTAGGATGAGTGTTGTTATTTTCATTGTTTGGAAAACAAAAATGTACCTCTGATAATTTTCGTCTTTGATTACTTCTTCTTCAAAGGATTTAAAACAGAATGAAAGCCTTTGAAAATTTTAGAGATGAAGAGACATGAGAGTTATTCTGTATGCACCAGATAAACAGATGTCTTAGCTTTCAAACTAAACCCAGAAAATATAATCACAAGCTTCAGCAGAAACAGATAACAATCTAGGTGCACAGTACTTTACATTTTACTAATGTGCAATGGGAAAAATAATAATACTACTTCCTTCACTTGTCTAAATATTTGTTTCAGACTAACAGCTCAAAAAACATGTTCGTAATAGCAAACAAAATATGATAAATTCCTGTGAGGGGGAAATATTCTCAGCATAATGTCATTATAAGCACAAGTAAACACACTTTGAAATGTATTTGCAAATAAGTAAGGCACTCGTAATGCTGAAGGTATTAAATTGTGAATTCACAGATTAATATAGGATAAAAAGCACTCATGACATCTGATACCTATTAGAGTCACACTGAAAAGTCCCAGTAAACTTAAGCTGAAGTTTTAATCATCCAAAGGATGATTACATGACAGGGCCCATTCTTAATATGTGGAAAAGTGCCTGCTTGGAAATGTGTAAAAATGTTTAGAAATAGCTGATGGTGTGAAGACAGCCTCTACAAAATAACTTCCATGAAACCCTAAAATATGGAGAGATTTAAATCACCTGCAGAAGAATCATATAAAAAAGAATTGTAGGGTTTCTTATGCTCTCCTTAATTTCTGGTATTCAGGATGTTAAACTAGTGTGTGTACCTGAGCTGTAGATAGTGGGAAGGGTAGGGAAAGCCTTAAGAAACCTGGCTAAACTAAGCAGAGAAAAGCCTGAAGCAATTCAGATTCAGTTTATGGCTTTCTTAGGCTCTATTAAAAGGAACAAAGTGATTTCTGTAGTTCCAAAACATGTTAAATGAGTTACATCCGTTTATGAAATTATGTGCTACCACATCAGAAAGTCTTTTCACTCTGTACAATGAAGGCAAGATAAAGTATGGACAACGCACAGTGCTGTAGTTCACCAGGAGAAAATTAAGTTCAAAAGAGAAACTACAGGAATAGAAGTCAAATAATTTCCACTGCAGAAAATCAGAATTAAAATTATGTTTACAGAAGACAGAAGAAACAGTTCCCAAAAAGAAGGTTCTTCAAAAACACAGGAAAATAGAGAGAAGATAAAATTCCAATTCATGAGAACAGAAGTGGAAAGTCATGATTAAAATTAGGACAAAAAGAAAAAAAAAATCAATATGAAGAATAAATATGGCTGTGGCTAAGCTGGTATGTCTAAGGATGGATCCCTGATGACCAGCCCGAGTGTCACAGACTGATTCATCACCCTGTTGCTTTGGGCCAGCTTCTCTGATGCTCCCCTGTGGGTTGGTCATATTTTCTTCCTAGAAAGACTCCCTGTGATTTTTTTTACTACATTTCTATTTCCTATTTCTGTGTGGTTTTACTTCAAAGGGTCTGAATTGATGTGAGGACTTGTGTTGACATCTACAAGATAAATGACTTATAAAGCTGAGGAGAACTGTTGTGTGCCTGAGGAGATTGAGGGTACTTAAGAATGCAAAGCCTCTTGGGACAAAGTAAGAACACTGTTGTGGGAGAAGGAATAACATGTTGTGTGATTTGTACCTTGAAGAAAGATCCACTGAATGAATTATTCTCAGATGGGTGCCCAGCTTTGTCTTTGATAGAACTAGTTGTAGTGCAAAATGATAGGGTAAGTAACAGTTAATTAGTGTGAATGACTGAGTGTCCAGCTCATGACTTACTTTATTTCTCAGGAAATATATACTTTCAGACCTGATTCTGACCTTGATTTACAGTGATGTAAATTAAGCAAAATTTTAGTGATATTCATATCAGTGAAAGAAAACAGCTGTTTTGAGTTAGATTCAGAACCCTTGTGAATACTATATTTTGTCTGTTGTCTTGCCTCAGTGTATTTAAAAACTATGTCATTCTTAAAAATACATAAATCAGATATTTAATAATTCAAATGATACTTGGTGTATATATGAAACTGAACAGCAAAGTAGGGTTTATGCTACCCTTCATGTCTTCTATTTAAGTTCCTCTTTTTTTCCCAGTATTGGTGTGCTCTAATTTCTGTCTGACTCTCTGTAGATCCCACTGTCTGGTTCCCTTTGACACCAGCTTGGTCTAATGTCAGTTGAATATAAAACTGAAATCTTAAGGGAGATCTTTTCCAGTTCTGGCAGTTCTTGAATAGCTAAACTTTACTTCAAGTCTGGTTTGTTTTATTTGGTTTGTTTTGTTTGCAAGGAAATCTCTAGCCTGTATATGGAGAGAGGAATGGTAGCAAATAACTATGCATATAAATCCCTATTTATCGAAAATGGAACTATTATAGCAACATAAAAATCAATGTTTGTCCAATTATTTTCTGCAGGCAGTACAGTACATTGCAACATAGTCTCTCATTAGATTAAATCAAAACTGTTCTTAAATACCATTTTACCAGCTGTTGCGGAATAAAGGGTGAAACAAACAGTTTGTAGTATCAGATATGTAGCTTTCTGGCATGCAGCTTTGCCAACTTTACAACAGCTGTGTATAATGTTTAAAGGAAACAAATACCCTTGATGGTTATTCTTCAATTTTATTGAAATTAACTCTCCTCCCTCACCCCCAAAGTAACAGCCTATATTTGTGTTAGTATAAAGTGAAACCATTGCCAGTAAAAATACATCAAAATTCATAAACTAATTCTTAGCTTTTCTTTCTTTCAGGTATTAACAAATTAGGGTGGAAAATAGTCTTACAAGCAATCACACTTGTTAAGAAATTACTTAGGAGAAGATCTTAATTTTTTATTATTTATTTTTCTTTGGGTTTGGGGAAGGGGAAAGTTCCCCCTAACAGAGATACAATATAGCCTGTGTAGAGACTGCCAGTGGATATTGGTAAGTCTGTATGTCAGAAACACATTCAGATGTCTGTGAAGCCTGGGCCCTCTTGAATTTCTGAATGCTGTGACTCCCAAAACTAGTCTCAGCCCATTCAGTGTAATTTATACTTGATTCCTGATTTCATAGAAACACTTCTGTGAGCTTCAAGCAGTGGAAACAACCCAAACTGATGTAAAATGATAATGTGGCTGTTGTCTGTTTCAATCTAGTAGGTGATAGTATCCCATGGCCATGGAAGATGCACCCCAACAGTACAAGAAAATCAGACCCACAAGACAAGTTACAGGTTGTCTTCTGTGCTAATCCCAGATCTAAACATTGACTCTTCCTCTTGTTTTGTCTGATCACTTTGCCTTTCTGTTTTGCTTTCCTGTTTAGAAAGTAAGGTTAACAATAATAGCATTTAGCTTCTTCAGGAGATGGTGGTTTTGGGTTTTGTGTTTTGTTTGGGTTTTTTCTTTTGACCTAATGAATTTAAAGCAATAAAGTGCTGTTATTAGACAATGTGGAGGTGAGGGGGGCAGACGTGGAAGAACTAAGATTTTAAAATGTAAAAAGTTTGGGAATGAGAAGATTAAGATCACTAAAAGAGGGGTGGTGGGAAAACAAAACAAAGAAAACAAAGGCATAAGAGAAACATGCTCAGAGCAATAAGGGAGGTGCATTTGCCAAAGGGAGAATGTCAGGCAAAACCATTCTTTTCATTAAAATGATGAGCATAATGGAAAAGAAAAAAGGATACTGTAAATAAAAATGTTAAAAGTGGAAGTAAGTGATAGCAAGTATAATGGAGTTAGTTTGACACAATCAAACGAAGGAAGAAGGACAGTAGTTTATAGATTCTTCCTCATTCGATGGGAACTGGAATCAGAGATTGATTTACAATCAGCTTAATAGGAGGTCATGGCACAGGGATCACTACCTGCTGTTGTGGGTGAAATCTTGTTGTCAGTGAAGTAAAAGGTAAAATTCTAATTACCTCCAGTTGGCCTATGGTTTTGACCTCTGCAATTGAGACTTCTCACAGGAAAAACATCTGCTTAGTAAACTAAATTAATTTAGGCATTCAATAAGGAAAGGTAAGTATTTGAATATGCAAGAAAAAATACCAAACTTGGCAACAATATGAGGAGCATAATAAATAAAAATTGAGTACAAACATCAAAATCATTTTTGATAGGAAAGTGTTATTATTTTAAAATTAAAATCATTTACATAATACTATATAGTTGTTCAGAATTCTATAAAAATAAATAGACAGGTTCCCTGCCCTGGAGAGATTTCATTCTTAGGAAGTAATTACAAAAAAGTGCAAGGCAAGTTAAAATGGGTAAAAGGAAGAAAACCAAAAAGATCAAGATATTTAAATATAAAAAAAATATAGGTGGAAGACAAAAAATGGAACAACAAGCTGAAGGTATAATTTAGGAACCATCATCAGTCACATGTAAGATCACTTTCTTATGCAGAAGTGTGCATAAACCCCCTGTACTTTACAAAACTTTCATGTGCACTTTTGTCCCTTGAGCTACGTTATTATCAAGAAATATAATTTTGTACCAACCTATCTTAGTTTACAAATTATTTTGAGATGACCTCTTTTATTTCACTCCTGGCAGTCAGTTTTCTTATAAAGTTCTTTGAAAGCTTACAAGAAGAGCCAATCCTCACCCAAATAAAATATCAAATACTCTGTCTTGAGCAGTGGTTTTCTGTGCAGATACTTAATATTAACCCGTAGTTTTAAATCCCAAAATGTTTTTTCTATGGAGCATTGAAATCTTTCAAGGAAGAGGTCAGTGGATGGCTTAAAAACCACAGAAACATAATCCTTTGCTAGAACTGTGTCAAGACAGATCTTCATTCAGATGCCCACCAAGTTCACTGGTTCCTGTAAGAATGTTAATTAGTGTTAGTTTATGACCAACCTTTTTAAACACCCCAAGTAGCAGTTCTGTAACACTGCAATACCTAAATATTTCTACATCTGTGCATTTTTACAGAATTGTTCAGGACAGATTTGTACAGGTAAGGTTCAAAGTGAGGCCTTCCTTGGCTGAAATGCTTCTGGAGGACCTGATCCAGGCAGGCTATACTGCAGTGGGCCATCTCAATCAAGGTTTTGCCTGAGTTGTTCCAAAAATTCTTTCTTGCTCACAACTGTCTGCTACAACATGGTCCTGAAATCTGGAAAATAGCCACTTCACAGTCACAGGAGTCTGTCTAACCACCAGGAGGATTACTTGTGCATCTTGCTTCCTGACAAAGAAAACAATCAAGCATCAGTGGGGACTGAAAGCAAGCTAAACAGCTTAAACATTACGTATATGGAAAAGGAAAGTAGAAGGCTGACAGGCCTTTGCATCCTAGATCTTCCCTAAACTTAAGGCTTTGTGATGTGGATGTAAACCACATTTTATCCAGGCGAGAGGGTAGGCTGAAAGTTCAGAAGGAAGATAGATTTTAATGTAATGAATGGCTGAACCAGTGTAGAGAGGAAGCCATCACAGGCTGGTGAGGCATTTTTAACAAAATACCTTCTATTAATGTAACCAGCAGATTAACCGGTTAGTGACAGATAATGCTTTTAAAAAAAAAAAAATATGAACCCACATGCTTCCTTTTTTATACCAAATTAAAGTTTTATTCATATAATGTAAAATGATATGAATTATATTATCTTCAATATCCTTGAGCATTGGCTTAATGTTCAGCTTACACATAGCATTCTTAAAAAGTCAGTGCTTATTAAAAGTTTCACTGTAAAGTCATGCCTTACGTAACTTTATATACATATATATATACACCATTCTCAATGCCTTGAGATCCTTCCCTTGCACTAAATCACTGGAAACTTTAAACATTACTTTGCTACTGGATTCTTGGTTATTGTATTAGTAATTCAGTGAATAGCACTCTAGAACCAAATCATACTGGGGGAATTATTTTACAACTGCAGTTTAAACATGACTGTTACACTCACAAATTATGCCTGTGTAGTAGATGAGGTATAAGGAAGAATAATAATAACAACGGTGAAGAGGTGTTGATGATATAAGAAGCATATAGTGTGATATAACATTAAAAAACAAATAAATAAATAAAATGTTCAAACAAATTTCACTGAAGAGCATTCTGGGGACAATATCCATTCGAAGCCAGTTTTGAAGTCAGCTGGGAAAAGGGTCTCAAACACCTTCAGCATTCCCACTGAGTCTAATGACAAATATCCCAAAATATAAGAGTGATTACATAGGTGGTTCTCTGTCTCAGAAAATCCGTCTTCACATTCATCTTCTCACAAGTCTTAAAACTGCTAGATGCATGTGGTCTGAAGTAATATTATGCTTATTTCCCAGTCAGGGTATCCTTATCTGTATTATTTCCAATCCAGTTTCCTTTATCCTTTCATGTTTGTTTCTGTCACTCTGATCCCTATGCTTGCAATATTTTGCAATTCAATTGCAATATTCAAAATAACACACATATTTTGCTCCACCTCCTGCAAGTAAGGTGTCCCTGGGCAGAAAGTTCATCATCTGTGGTCCTCAGTAAATTTACCATTTTACTCTTAACTGCAGTACTTTCCTGATTAGTTTGTACAAGGAAAGTTAATAACACTGTAGGCTTGCAATCTATCTGTTTAATGTTTTAAACAGTGGGGTAAAAGCATAACAGGTAAGATGCAAAACAAAAGCTGTTCAGATGTACTTCATGGTATTATGCTTGTGTATATTGAAGATCTTATTCAAGTATAATTGATGCCATAACCCTGCAGCAGTAACATTTATCTTTTGCTTGGTTATTCAGACTTCTAAAACCTGATCTGTCACACCAGAGGAATCTAATTCTGAGAGGAAGCTTTCTTTTTATTTTTATTTTAAAACTGTCTTAAAGAATAACTTTTTAGTTTGTTTTCTAATTAGACATTCCCAAAGATCAAGAATTAGAGAGCTTGCTTCATCTTTAAACAGCTGGGTTCCCAGCTGGGTTTGTGTAATGACTTCACTAATTTCCTTTCTTTTAATGTGTTTGTTTTCTGTTGGTGAGACGCATTGTTTGGAGTTAGAGTTCCTTTGCAAACAGTACTGCTTCCGTTGTTTTACTTATCCTGCAGTCGATTCTACAGTTCTGATTTATGAGCTAACCTGTTTTATCCAAGTCTGCTTTATGATGATCTGTAATGGTTTTTAGGCTTTCTAGTTTTTCAGCTGCTGTTTAGTTTTCAGGGATTTAAAACATTCTTCCAAGATATCATTAGAAGTTAGCAGAATGCTTTCATATATAACAAAATATCTTTAGGCTAATTTGCTAGGAACTTTAACACCCTCATTAGTAGCTTTCTGTGCAGTCTCACACGTCTGTTCTTCATGAGTCCTAACTTCCGATTAAGGGGATTTTGTTGGAGTTTAGGGTTGAAAAAACTTGATGGTTTAAACTTTGAGGGAAAATTGCACTATAAAATTGTAAGATTTCTAGATTGCAATTAAAAATTTAGCTTTTTATGAAATTGTATTTTCTAGTGTGAGAAACATGCTGCGCTCCAAGACAGAACTGGACACATATATTTTGGTATTTATTTATTAGCATTTATTAATCATAAATGATGTCTTGAGTTTGCAATAATAACCTTTTATGAGTGTGTGAATTTTTGTACTTTCCAGAAAGTTGTCTAGGAAGAAAAATCTCCTGAAAAGAAATTTCCTTTTCCATTTTCACAGTACAGGGTTCCACAGCTTGAATATTACCCTGCAAAATTCTTATCTCTCTGCTTTCATTTCTTTAACTGTGTTAATTAAACTTATTATTCTTATTTCACAGAAGAGGGGATTTAAAGAGAGAAAACACCAGTGCTTTGCTAAATAAATAACAAAACTCTATTTGTCCTTATTTGTAGTTGTCATCTTTGGTAATATCTTTAACTTGTCCCTTCTTTTCCCTCTCGCACTATACAACAGCATTTACATAATTGCATGTATTTTCCTTTTAGGGTCTCTGTATTTTTTGGTCTCCAGGGGAGCTCTATTTTTTTCCCTGAAATCAGAAAAGACAGTCAGTGGAACAGAAACAATTTCGTGGACCTGCTGACATTTTTAAAGCCCTAGCCAAAAGGGCAAGCCCAAAGTGCCTTTCAGAAGGAAGTACCACACAACAATAATACACTGAAGCAGGATTACAGCCCTTTTGCTGAGGGATGTCCCTCCCTTCTGCGCAGACAACACTGATACCTACTTGCCTCAACATTACAGTCAGAGACAGCCAGTGAAGCTTTACTTGAACAATGTCAAGGTGGAAACTGTTGACGCTGAGCACTGGCAGCAAGTTCAGGCACTTTTCTTTTTTGTCTCTATCAGCTTGCTGCTGCCACTTCTAAACTTAAACTGCCCTTCAGCTGCCCTTGCTCCTTTTCTTGCTTGCTCCCCAGTATGCCAACATTCTGCTTTCAATTTAGATCTGATGAAGGTAGATTTTACCTGGAGAAGTTATTTTTGACTGAACACAAGGCAAAGCTAGGGAAAGTCCCAAGACAAATAAAAATCCCTGTCATCCTGTTGTGGAACAAGCACAAAGGCCAGATTTTGAATTGCCTTAATTTAAATTCTGTGGACCATGAGCCTGCTGAATCTCATGTGTCACTCCGGAAACTTGACTGATTTCTCATAGCTACTATTTATATAATAACTGTATTGTAAGTTTTTAGAGATCCCTCATGACAATACACTCTGCCACTGTATAAAGTAAGTTTATCTGGAGATTATCAAAAACTCAAGAGTGAAATCATAAAGTCCTTAATGTACTGTGCAGTCAACTCTGTTAAGTGTAGAAACATTTTTTCTCTGCACACCATGAATTGTGTTTCTTAATACTTGGAGTATTATGCAATCACAGTTACTACTGTAAAGGACAGAATTCTCCTGTGAGATGCTAATGTTCTATTTATAATTTATTGTTGTCTAAAATACATAGCAGTAATTATGTTTATTCTCAGAAACCAAGTGTTCTCATTTCAGGGTGGAGCTCTTTTGTTTTGTTCCTTTGCAAGTAAAAATATGCAGCCTGTAAAGTAATAATGCAGTGTAAGGCCAGAAGGCACAAACATTTCTTCATATGGTCACACTGGGTTTTCAGGTATCTGCTTTATGGACCAGCTGTGCTGTGAACAGTCACAACGAGGGCTGACTGCTCAGAGACAGTGTGGATCTGGCAGGATTTATTAGCTCAGGCACAAATGCAAGTATGATTATACTGACACTAAATCTAGCTTAGATCCAACAAGAATAATGTAGAACAGAGAGAAACCAAACTCTTGCAATTTAAGCTTGTCCTGTGCTGGCCAGAATGGATGTTTTGGCACTGTGTTCCCAAAATTAGAGGTAGAAATTAGAGTGATGCACTGCTTAAAGTTCACTGATGTTGATGAGAAGCTATTTAGCATGTCTACACTGCTAAATTAAAAAAAGGCTGAAGAGAGTGCTGAAGCGCTGATTCCCTTTCATCCACACTGTTTAATTGCTGACTTACTCCCTGGATTTGTTTCATAGGGTTTCAGCTTGGCTTTTCCTAGAAAATTGTTGTCTAGGGGGTCAGTCTTCAGTAGCATGAGCATAACTGGTCCCTTCAGCTTGGTTCTTGCATCATTCCCAGGCTGACTTTCATTGGGCAATACACACTGCTATATTACTCCCCTTAACTCAAGTTCAGCACAACCGTGACAACCTGAGCAGGCTCCTGTAGAAGGAATTCAAACCTCATCTTCCAGAATACTGCCCCCTTATAAAGTGTCCTAGTATCCAATACAGTGGACTGGCAGAGGATGAGGGAGTCAGCAAGACCAGAGAGCCTAGCTGTAGAAACTCTGTCCTTGGGGAAAGAAGATGTGAATCCAGGATGATATTCTGAAAAAGAGAAGATATTATACTTTATTATGTCATGAGTTTGTAAATTAAATAACCTCTGAAAAAGAAGGTCACAGGACACTTAACAAGACAGTACCTAATTTCAAAGTGTTCTTTGGCTTTTAAATCAATCTGCATAATAATGGGAACAGACCTGCCAAGTTTCACACTTATTTACAGTTGCTGTTTATGGAAGACATTTGTAGGATTGTTTTCTGAACCTCATTCTGTTTGTACTTTTGCTTACAATAAAATGTATTTGTTCAATCACTAGAATTAGTGCATTATTTCAGATGCATGTCTCCATAGCTACTGTTTACAGTATCTTCTTCTGCTTAGACTTTCGTGCCAATTAGCTTTTGAAAGTAACACATCTTTATTTTTCAGCAAAAGAGATTCGTGTCCTCACCAGCTTGTTAATTAGGTAGACATTTAAGCAGATATTCCTCTCATATATCTTTGGCCATCTAAAAATTAGGCATCTATCATGGCATATCTCTTCAACTGTCTAAATGTAGTCACGTAGTCTCAGCCAGTTACCTAGGCTCCCTCTATAAACAACGGAGAGATAGTTGCAAAAAGTGATTCATTCGAATTATGTTAGATGGTTACCTTAAGAAGACTGAAATAAGATCCAAGAAGAGATGAACGCCTACACCTCCTCTCACAAGTGGCATCTAATTTTTTTTTGGATCAAGAAACCAAAGCTGTGAAAAGTTTAATGGCATAGGCCCTAAGATACTGTTGCTCAAAAACAATCTTCATGGGCAACTTAAGCCCAGTAGACCTCAGAGCTGGAACAGTATTCAGAACTTCCCAATCCTCCCTTTGATATTCTGCATAGAAGATGACTATTTGTTTTCATTCTTACCTAGGTGAAAACAAAAATCAGGATTAAAAGAAGACAAAGAAGATCAATCTCTTCTTCTTCTTCTTTTTCCTTTTCTTTTTCTTTTTCCTTTTTTTTCTATTTCTTTTTTGTTGGGTTTTTTTTCTGTCTTTTAGGTTAAGAGCTCCCTCAAATACTATTCTCAGCTGACACTAATTTATGTAATAAATCTAGTATACCATAATATTTCTGGGAAGTAGAACTAATGTCAGAACTGTATCTACATCCTTCATATTGTTTCTTTTCATTTGCCCCATGACATGTCCTATATCTAACATATTGCATAGGTTGCATAAATTAACAGTTGTCATCATGGCTCTGTGACTTCTTGAGAACAAACTGAAGTATTATTTTTATTGATATTTCTTGTTGCCTGATTCATTTTGTTGCTGCTATTATTAGACTTTCCATTAGTTTAAATTTCACTTACAAATGAGACTTCTGAGCCTAATAATCTAAAACTAAAGTTTAAAGACAAAAAAAGATTGCTTGTTGTGTTGGGTCTTCTCCACTTCCCCTAGGCCCAATGACATAATCTCTTAAATATTTTGAAATTCAGAAGATAAAGTACTCATTTTTTTTCACAAAGCATTTGACTGTTTTGAAGAAACCACACCTCAGAGGCCATCTTACAAGACCTCTGAAAATGATTTTGTGATGAAAAAGCAGTCAAATAAAATAGGAGAGCAGGGAATAACATCTACACTCAACTCTGTGAATCATACAAAATTATCTTTCCTTTGAATGTGTTCAGTAACTATTAACACCTCTTCCTCAAGGGCCTATTTGCACTGCAACGAAAGCATGTTATGATGTGGTTCCACCATCAGAACCTACTTGTAGGTCTGCAATGCCCAACACCACCATCTACCTGATCTCCATCTATGATATGAATTAGGTAGCTCCTTAGTGACTACATAACACATTTTGCACTGGAAAATTGTGAGAAACATTTGAGATAAAGCATTTGTGATTACTGTGATACAAGAGGTTGCCAGGAGCCACCAGCCTAAAACACAATAAGACAATATGAGGGCACAATGCAAAACTCTTATTTGGACTATAGGCTTTCAAGCACCACTATTTTCCTGAAATGGAAAAAGAAAAAAAAAAAACCCAAAAAAAGAAATTAAAACCAAAAACACTAGATGTTGTGGTTTAACCCCAGCTGGCAAGTAAGCCCCAAGCAGCCGCTCATTCACATATGCCCCTGGAGGGAGGGAGGAGAGAGCTGGAAGGGTAAAAATGAGAAAACTCAAGGGCTGAGATAAAGACAGCTTAATAGGTAAAACAAAAGCCATGTAAAAAGGCAAAGCAAGACAAGGAATTTATTCACTGCTTCCCATTGGCAGGAAAGTGTTAAGCCATCTCCAGGAGAGCAGAGCTCCATTACATGTAACAGTTGCTTGGGAAAACAAACACTGTCACTCCCAATGTCCACCCTTTCTTGCCCCAACTGAGCAGATATGGGACATTCCTTGGGTTAGTTGATGTCACCTGTCCTGGCTGTGATCCCTCCCAACTCCTTGTGCACAAACAGCCTAATCATTGTCGGTGGGGGTTAGAAGCAGACAAATCCTTGAAGCAGAATAAATACCACTTAGCAGTAACTAAAAACATCAGTGTGTTATCAACATTATTCTCATACTAAATCCAAACCACAGCACTATACCAGCTATTATGAAAAAATTAACTTCTTCTCAACCAAAACCAGGACAAGAACCTAAAATGGCCCAAACCTGAAATGAAGACTATCAATTAAGGACAATAGACGTTAGATAACAGCTAACAGAAATAGAGACATAGCTACAGCTTTGGAGAGGCCAAGCACTTCTGAATGAGTGCTTTAGTGAGTTGTCTATAGAGTCAGACTTTATTACATCCTCTATCTCTGTCCCAGTAAATCTTGACTTCATCATTGAATAGTGATGTACTTCCAGCAGGAGTGCTGTAGGTCCTGATGCCCATGTATTGTCCCAGTGTAGGAAATTCAGCTTTAAGTCTCCCATCCTTTTTTCCTCAGCATGACAAACTGGATTAGATCTCATATTTTCTTGTCAGGTATGTCAGCTGTTTTCCTTCTCTTTTCTTCTTTTCAAAACGAAACAGTGCTAAAACCAAGTTGATAGAGTATGCATCCTACCTATAATTTTAATGTTACATATATTTTTGCTTTATGAAAATGTTAAAAAATATATATCCCCAGTTCTCTTAACATATATTATCAGGAAATATGTCCTTTTCAGGGATTTTTGCTTGAAGCTGGAGTTCCATTAGCACAGCCCAGTCTATAAAATCTTCTCAGCTCCAAATCCTATGTAATTTTTGCCTTGCCAGGAAATCTGGTCCATTAAATAATTAGTCTGAAGCTGCACAGTGTTTTTTAAATGAAACAGGGCCAGAACCCCTTCACCAAGTTCACAGACCTAATCTCTCTCCACAGGACTTTTTTTTTATCAATGTAAAAATGCAAGTTCATTTTAAATTGAGTCTGTTTTAAAGCAGAGAACATTTTTTAATAATCTTTTTTCTGCTTTCCCAACTAAAAGTTGACTGGAAACATTGAAGAATACAGCCACGTAGTATCTTTGAACACATGCCCTATGTTAGAGCACATAGGCTGCAACATTTTTCACTGTTCTATGTTAAATCATGCATTCAGTTGTTTCCATTTATACTGCATCAAAGCAGTTGAAATCCAATTGAAAAGTTTCTTTAGACAGCCATTGTGCAGGAACATGATGTCAATATTAATAAAGGCTGAATTTCCCCTTGGCTCACTTCTTACAGATAAGCTTTTCAATAATACACTGCTTGCACCAAAGGTCTGATGGGACTGGGAATAGTAAAAAACACTAATAAAAGAATGTTGAATGTTTTTATATTAAATTTCCCCACAGGCAAACTGAAAAGCCTACTTAGAGTACGCCAATCAACATGGCACTTATTAAATGTAACAAGAGTCCTGTTACAAAAGATCTTTAAAGCCCCTAAATATGAATTAGAAAATAAAGACAAAAGACAATTACAGATGTATTTCTAGCTTGAAGCCCTGGACACCTCACCTGATACTTACTAACATGACATTCTGTTTGATCTTCAAAAAGACTCCATTTTTATCAGCCTACAGCTATATTTTTATTACTGCTATTTACTGTAGTTAGGAATTTTATCCTTTCCATTTCCATTCCCTTTAAGTGTATTTTTATGTTTGAGAAAAATACTGTAATTATTTAGAAATAAGCAAACTCAGTAAACAGGGTACAATACACACATAATTTTAGGTTGAGTAATATAAGGCAAATGGAAACTTCTGAGTAAAAGTGGTGACTGCAGTTAGGCCAATTAGAATAAACTCTTATGTCTTCTAATCAGAGCATGGACAACTGAGTGTCTGAAAAACATTTCACTGTGAGGACTACACCTGTTTCACAAAGGCTCATCTCTTACACCTGAGTTTAAGCAATATTTTCACCCTGTCAAGGTAGTGACAAATATATTAAATCTGCCTGTCTTCTGAGATTGCGAACCCCAATCTGAGATTTTGCCTTGGGCACAGCAATAAAAAATAAACTCAATTCCTAAGCATAGGGTTTATTTTCTGCAGATGAAAAAGGAAAGGAAAAAGGTTGCAAGGCACTTTTGCAGGATTGTAGTTTGTCTGTAAACAACCAGCTTAAATTAACCTAAATTGCTATGAAACATTTAAATTTCTTTGAAACTGAGACAATTCCTGTAACAGTATTGGTATTTATGTTAATTTGTGCATATTAATTTGGAAAAAGAGATGTATTTTATTAAATAAAAATAATAAAAAAGAAAATAATAAAGCACTTGTGTAATCCATGCTAACATTAAGTATTTTGTTTAAAACTTTAAGAAAGCAACAAGCTGTGGTTATCAAAGTCTGTTCTGTGGATCCAGTAGTTTTGTAAGTTTGTCACATGCAAACTCAAATGTCATTTAAAAATGCTGACAACACACTAAATATGTTTCCATCACATTTGATGAGTCTGCACCGAAATCCATTGGGATATTTCAGGTGATTTCCTATTTATATTCAATGATCTGTTAAATAAACAACTGCCGTATTTGTCCTACAGAAGTTGCATATCTATTAACAGGACAAGAGGCCGTGTCTCTCTTGAAATGTTGCTGCACAGGCTATGGAATACTTTGAAACCTTAGCTTAGGATAATTTTGGCCCACAACTGTAAAATGTATAAAATAGCATCTAGCATTTATCAATAAAACTGAAATGGACAGGATTAGATGTCTTAGCTTCTCAGGCAACTTAACACTGGATAAATATCTGTTTCAATATCAGAGTTTTATTGTATGTGTAAAATACATATTTTACTCAAAGTTTACTGAAGCAAAAGTTACAGACACTCTACCACATACTGTTCAGGTTTTGCTGTAGACTTGCAGAAGCAGACTTGATTGTATGATCTTTGTAATGCTGCTGGAGAAATAAGTATTTCCCCTAACCATATTACACCATATTACAAGAAAAATGCATTTCCGATACATAAACTGGAGAATGAATGCTATTGTTATCAGCAGGTATCAGCTGTTGCCCAATGTGATAGCTAGCAAATTTATTCACCAAGTTGCAACAGAATCAGCAAAAGGTCAGAAACTTCCTAAGAGGTCAAGAATAAAAAATCAAGAAATAAAAAGTCAGACTGAGTAAGACACTGCAAAGCTTACTAAAACAAACCACAAGATAATTCTTCAAAACCAGACATGAGAATACTGAAAGAAAAATGTATCCTATACAGTTACTGCCTATGTGCCATTAACTAAATGAATACCTTGGGTTTTAATAAGGACATTGCAGCTAACATTATGTATCAAAGATATGTCTTGTATTACATATATATAAGCTTCTGACTAATACTATCTTCTTATCCTTCAAATTGTTCCATTTGTTTATGGAGTTTCATTTCCAACAGAAAGTTGCAAATAATACAGCAATACCTCTGTTATAACCTTGTAAATTACATTTAAGAGATACATGAAAACAAAACTTGAAACTTACTTTCTATAGAGTTACCTATATACTCAAAATGGAAATTATCTGACAACAGAACTGAAAGCAGTTTTCACCCATGTGCAAATGCAGGATGTGACAGTTAGTCTCTTGTCCTTCCCCAGATGTTGTCAGACTTTTCTTTTTCAAATCTGGATTCTGTGAAGCTGAAAGCTGTGAAACTTACAGAAAGGCAAGCTAATGTTTACATTGAATAAACACTTTAAAGATGTTTTCTTTTTTTGCTTTGTCCTAACAGGGAAAAAAAAAAGGAAAAGAAAAAAGGAGGAGGTTAAAAGTTAAGATCAGTTTCCTGTGGGGAAGCTGATGAAATATTACATTATCTATGCAGGGAGGCAGACAACTTCAAGGAAATGTCACTAACTTAGCATGATATTCTTTAAGTATCATCTCACCCAACAAAACCACAGGAATACATTAGAAGAAAGATCTGTGTTGTAAAATCACAAATTCTGAGGTAAATTTCTAAGGAGGGCATTTTTTTCTCCCTTCCTCACATATAATTAGAGCCCTGCATGGAACAGATAGGTCAGATTGGTAAATGCAGGCACCTTATTACTTTGTGGCATCTGGTAGAGATAGAAAGGTTGGATATTTTAATCTGGGGGGGGAAATACATATATGAATATTAGACATTTTCAACAAGTAGAAGATGACTTAGCCTTTTCTGCCGCTACTTATGCTCCCGCTTCACGTTTTGATAGTGGCATCTGAGCAGAGACAAGGCTGTTAAACAATCAATTGAACATTTGTTTCTCACTTCACATTGATATCCCAGGAGAAGGGATGTTGTCCAACAAACACCAGTCTTATATGTAAATAAGACACAGGATATCTATTCCCTTTCCCTCTCCTCTTTCCTCCAGTGGTAGCCTGCAAGGGGAAAGAAAGGGGAATTTCTCAGTCAAGACTCCTTTTTCCTCATCTACCCCTCAGTCAAGCATATGGGCTTCCAATTAAAGAACTAGAACAACAGTCTCTTCTTCCTGTCAGATAATTTTGAAATTCTGCATGAACACTATTACATTTTAAGCTAAATCTTAATTCAGTCTAAGTAGGTGTAATTCTTAACTTTATTCATCACATTTCACTGTATCTGATATTTAAGAAAAGTAAATTAAAACTGGCCACCAAGCAGTTGATCAGGAAAAAGTCTGATCATGTTCACAAAGTTTAACTGCTAATAAAAATTAAATTAAAAAGTAATCTTTTCCAAAAAGACATCTAAAGGGAGACTGACAATGAGTCAGTGATAAAATGGCTTGCACTTCCATGACATTATGCAGGCCTGAGCAAGCCAATCTCTCTGCAATAGCTTTATCAAGGCTGCTTGCTGATTGATAGCAGGAAACTGCATAGTTTTCTGCTTCCTTGTGTATATACAGGATGCCAAACATATCTCATTAAGAACATCTGCACTCTTTTCTCAAGAGTTTTGAAGAGTGCAAAGCAGCAGGGCCAAAAGCTGTGCCATGTAGATTCTGCTACCATAAGAGGTAGCCTGCTCCACTGCACCAAGCAGAGCTGCTCTGCAGATAACCAAAAAGGCAGCTGATCACCGGAGAAGAGTGAATCTACTAATCCACTAACACCTTCTCTTTCCTCCAGTAAATCCACACCAGAGAGTAAGAGGGATAATGAATATTTTCCTCCAAAATAGTGAGAAAATAAATGAGTAAACTCTCAAGCTTTAATAAAAGGAACTTGGAAATTAGTGATGCTTTTTCTGATTACACTTACACTTAAAATCTTGATGATATTGAAAATATGATGCAAAACAAAGTTCTGTGCAAAATCAGAAGGTGCATCATTGTCATTACTATTACCAATGTCTTAAAAAGCATTCTGAGTATGTGTTCCAAAAAGGGGTTGATTTGACTACTTTATCTGCAAACTTTTTAATTTGCATTCTGATTTCTCAAACCTTTTTTTTTTTGCAAAAATAGTTCAGAACACAAAGTTGGCACCATCAAACAATTATGCCACCACTCCATAGGTCTTGGATGGTGAATAAATCCTAAATGGGAAAAAAAAAAAAGAAGAAGTTTCCGTGCACACAAGGGCAGGGGAGGAGGAGATGGAATAATTAGCCGGTTGCTATAGTAACACAGATAGAACTAGGACATCCCACTCACATGAAAAGTTTATCTTAGATTTTGGTTAAGTATTCCTAATATAGCTCTTTTTCTTGGCTTTGAAAATCATAAATTCTCAGTTTTGCTGTGATTACAGTGAAAACTCACTTAGATTTTCAACAGAATTCAGGTATCAGCAGACAGAAAACTTCAAAGCCGCCAGGGTAAACCTCACCGGGCATCTGTACACCATAAAATAAGAACACTGACAGGCAAGAGTAGCAAATTCAAGATGGAGCTGTCTCACCACTCTTTCCATTCAACTGTCACTCCCGAAGTTTTAACTGAAATGATAATAATCTGTGTAAGACTGCTGTCTCTCCTGAATACCTTTTTCTCCCAAATACCAACAAGTTTGTGCACTCAGATTTTATCACCTTCAAGAACTAACTGTAAATTACCCTGGGAAATTTGAAAAAGCTGCTCAGAGAACGACACATAGTGCTGAACACTGCACAGAGGCATTAGAGGCTTGCCTTAAATGACTGCCTTTGCAACCAGGCAAATCATGTAGTATGCCTACACAGATGAAAAATCACTTCTGAGCTCTGCTGTACTGCTGTGCTGCTTCTGGATCAATGCTGGCATAGATACAGCCAGGTATGACCAGTGGAAGAGCTCAGGATCATCCATGTAGACTGTCCTGTGCTGCTGCTCTCATCAGTGAAAGGGAGACAGTATTTAACACCTTCACACAGACACTTGAAGATAGCTAGTATTAATAGTTGACACTACCATTTCCTTACCATTCACTAATCATTCTGGCTAGTACATCCCAGATTCTCCCAGTGGTGAAAAAACAGCTGTTTTTTCTCATGAAATGTACATTATGCACAACTAAATGCACCACGGAATCTTCAGCTGGAAAACAGAGTCCCAAAATTTCAGGCAGAATCTGGCATGTAACCAGGCTTACTCTGCAGCCTTTTCTGGACTGATTTCCAGATAAGCTATACACTGCTTTGTTTTGCTGGAGTCATAAGAATTATCACCAGCTAAACAGGAAATTCTTTTGAAAATTTGGCTTCTAAGTAAACCTTAAATTTGTTGTTTCATAAATTGACAATAATCATGCTCATGTGAGACCTTTCGGTGGAAGTTTCTCTAGGAGTATAAGTTATTATTAAGAGCAATTGCACTTTTATTAACATGATACTTCATGTGTCAAAAGTGGTTTAATTCTGTTGAGACAAATTCAATACCATTTTAATGTACATACTAGATTTATCAGGCTCCTTTTCTTTCTGTGGTCTTTTTTTTCCTTGTTGCATGGTTGCTATTTTTCTAGCTTTTGCTGAGTTGAAACTGAGCATATTAAACACTTCAGAAAATAAACTACCACATACATTTCTTCCACTATGGTGCTACTCACTAGCCATCTCTGAAAAACATGATTCAGCTTTGGAAAGTAAATACATAATGAAATTAGTATTTTTTTTCTGATACCATAGAGTGACATACATAATCATTCATCTAAGTATGGATCAGATGGGACATATCCTAGAGCAACTATAAATGAAAAAGAAACAATAGTGTTTTTTTAGAAAAATCAATAATTAAAGAAATTCTGATTTTTATTATTATCTTCTATATATGCCTATGAAGTTGAGAAAATTTAAAATTTAAATGAGACACAATTAACATTAGAAGAGGTAACTAGAAGAAGAGTAGAGTAATTTTCACTCAAACTATACTGACAAGTACAGAATCACAGAATCTCAAGGGTTGGAAGGGACCTCGAAAGATCATCTAGTCCAACCCCCCTGCAAGAGCAGGGTAACCTAGAGTACATCACACAGGAACTTGTCCAGCCAGGCCTTGAGTATCTCCAATGTAGGAGACTCCACAACCCCCCTGGGCAACCTGTTCCAGTGCTCTGTCACTCTTACAGTAAAGAAGCTCTTCCTGATGTTAACGTGGCACCTCCTATGCTCCAGTTTACACCCATTGCCCCTTGTCCTACCACTGCATATCACTGAATAAAGCCTAGCTCCATCATCCTGACACCCACCCTTTACATATTGTAAACACTGATGAGGTCACCCCTCAGTCTCCTCTTCTCCAAGCTAAAGAGACCCAGCTCCCTCAGCCTCTCCTCATAAGGGAGGTGTTCTACTCCCTTCATCACATCTGTGGCTCTGTGCTGGACTCTTTCAAGCAATTCCCTGTCCTTCTTGAGCTGGGGGGCCCAGAACTGGACACAATATTCCAGATGCGACCTCACCAAGACAGAGTAGAGGGGGAGGAGAACCTCTCTTTTCCTACTAACCACACCCTTTCTAATGCACCCTAGGATGTCATTTGCCTTCTTGGCCACAAGGGCACATTGCTGGCTCATGGTCATCCTCCTATCCACCAGGATCCCCAGGTCCCTTTCCCCTTCACTACTTTCCAGCAGGTCAACCCCCAGCCTGTACTGGTACATGGGGTTGTTATTCCCCAGATGCAAGACTCTACACTTGCCCTTGTTGAATTTCATCAAGTTTCTCCCTGCCCAACCCTGCAGCCTGTCCAGGTCTCGCTGAATGGCAACACAGCCTTCTGGTGTGTCCCAGAGCAGAAGAGCACTAAAGGCAGGGGTGTAGAAAAGATTCCTCTCTGTTGAAGAGTTCCATAACTAAGGTAATTCACAGAGGTCAATTTTATTAGCATTCAACTCCTTCCAAGAAATAGACGAGCACTAAAGGACTAATGTGAAGCTTAGGATGTATCTTTCATATAAAACTGTAAATTTTCTACAATCAGAGCCCTGAGCTCTGGGTGGAGCCTCTCATTTAAGCAACGGATGAACATGGACTTCAATATCACAATTTAGATGCAAAAGCCTATGTTCTTGTTAAATCCCACTTTAGTCACCTATGTCTTTTTATGGTCCTTCTTGTATTAGACAATTAGAACCATCAATTAAGCAACTTGTGTTTTCTCACTATGGTAAAACAGTTCAGGTTTTGCATCACTAATTTCAGAGCCACCAACTATGCACTGCTTACTATGAAATATTTGTCAGGTTTCGGAGGTCCCAATACTTCAGAAAAAAAATCTAATTATTCAGTTTAATGTATAAACGTATGATTTTTCACCCTCTATTGATTCCATCTTATTTTATATGAATAGCCATGCTTTCTAATTAAAACAACTGACAAGTCTTACAATGTTCTCATATGTGCCAATACATCTTAAACCTAGATGACTTGAAATTGAAAAAATATCCATAACATTAACCTTTACCTGTTATCTTTTTTGTTGCTGTAAGCAAAAAAAAAATTCCAACAAAAAATTATTTAGTACAGAAAGGACATAATTGCACATCTTCCTTTGCTAATAAATGACTAATCGGTCATTCATTCATTCACTTCATATTAATTGTTAACAGATTAATCATGATGAACTAACGTATTATTAATATCCACATTATATGTGTATCCATGGAAATTCCATTGCAATATGGTGGTTAACTAATGTACCATTATTTTAAAGTTAATTATTGTAGCATTAGAAGTAACTATGAAGAAAAGATTGAGGGATTTTTTATTGTATCATTTTTCTTTTAAAATAATTTTATATCTTATCATATTAGAAAAGTGAATCCAGGGAGAGAAAAGGTGAGGATCTTCATTTTATTTCCATAGCACCTTTCATTTTCAGCTTGTGTTTATGATTTTTTTTAAATGGCAAAAATCACAGTCCAGTTATTCTGCTACAAAGTAACAGCTGTCTACTGTGAGGATTAATAGTTCTCCACTTCTTGAAGGTTGTAATGAAGAACATAAGAAAATTCAAATTTCTCTTATTATGTTAAAATGGAAGACCAACAGTTTCTCTGATCTCAGTATACACTAAATAGGTAAATCTGTCTGGAGACCAGTAATCATTATTCTTCTTGTTTGTCTTAGCCTTGGTTAAGAAATTCAGATATTTCGTATTCATGATGCACGCTTTTTTCTTTTTTTGCTTTGAATTTCAAAGGTATATGCTTATTCAGTAGTCAGTTTGTGTCTGTGTGTATACATACGTGCACACACATATACATATACACAGGTTCTTCAGGTAGGGGGAATTGCATTGTTCAATTTGAAACTTTGACAATAATTCCAGTTAGAATTTCAGTTATAGGCAACAACGTTAGGTTTTAAATGACTGGATTTTTAAAATAAATTTTCACTTACAAGAATGCAACTATTAAAAAAAACCAAACAAACAAAAAAAAAAACAAAAAACAAACAAAAAACCCAAACAAACAAAAAACCCCCTGGGTTCTCAGTGACTGGGCTTTGTGTCTGCAGATCACTGGCATACTGCTGTGTGAGCATCACCTTAGTCCCTGGTACATTTTGGCTTTGTGCAGAGCTGCATAACATTTCTCGGTGTTTGTTTACCATTACCTCTATTCTTTCACAGCACAAGAATCCTTGAATTTTAGGCTTTAGAACTTTAATTTGAAGCCACTTCTTTAAATAAGTCCAGCTGATCAGTGCTCTGAGTCAGTCCTCTCTTCTACAATTTCATTTGATTGTTTTCAAAAGAGTCTGAAGGGCAGGCTTTTGAAAAAAATTGCCTTTTAAAAAAATAAGAAAAGCAGTAGTACATCAACACTGCTTGTTAATAATACTGTTTCCACACTGTTCTAGGAGGTTGTTAGATCACAATCTGAGATCAATGGGATCTAAACTTTGTTTAGGTACTTTCCTAAATAATTTTCATTCATCTTTGCAGAAAAATAGAAAAAGAATCTTGACTTTGAAATCGAAATAAATTGTCATATCAATACTTCAGTGAAATTTCCATGGACTTTTTACCTGTCTTTGAAATCAGTTGTGTTTAAGACTGTGGGATCTCTTGAACCACTTTCCTTGATTTCAGGAAGCTCATGGGTTTTGGATTGTGACTGTTAGGAAGAAGAAAAGAAACATCCTTGGAACACCCAGTATTGATGCTTAAAGTGTTCACAGAGATGTTAAAAATGTAAATGAATGATGAAAGGTCGTGCTGGAAAAATTCCCATACTCAAATATCAAGTATGGTGTAGAAAACTTGTTAAGTAAATAATCTATATCAAACATTATATTAACCAACTTTTATTGAGAGAAAAAAAACATTTACTCCCCATCTGACAGTTGCGATGATACTGATCAGTAACCAACACTGCAGACTGTTGGCTGATGCTGAAGTTAAATGCATATGACAGAAACAGCAGCAGTGATGGATGACTTTGGATCTGCTGAACTGACAAAATGCTACAATGCTTAGGATGCTTGGTTGTCAGTAAAAACAGGCAACATAGGGACATGATATTTGAAGTCTTTACATGACATAATATGAGATGATGGTCAGCACTGAACCTTGACTACTTGACATTAACAGTGTTAATTTATATGTAAGAATCTGCCTACCACAGCTGTGATACAGGTCATTTGCTGAAATATCAACCTGGGGTACAAGCTAAGATACAGAAGTCGAAGTTGATGTAGCTACAAAGGCATACAAAACTTTTGCACTGACAGCAATGTACAGTGGGGCTTATTTGTCATACTTCTCTAGATCTCCTTTTAAAACTAGGAAAAAAACCTCTCACACATGTTCAGGGGGCACTCAAATCCATGTTGTGATTCCTTTTTATGCTTTCACATAACTTAGAGAAAATAAAGAAATAAAACTAAAACCAAACATACAAGCCAGTGGCTCATAGAATTATAATCATAGAATCATAGAATAGTTAGGGTTGGAAAGGACCTTAAGATCATCTAGTTCCAATCCCCCTGCCATGGGCAGGGACACCTCACACTAAACCACATCACCCAAGGCTCTGTCCAACCTGGTCTTGAACACTGCCAGGGATGGAGCATTCACTACCTCCCTGGGCAACCCATTCCAGTACCTCACCACCCTAACAGTAAAGAATTTCTTCCTTATATCCAGTCTCTAAATCTCTGCTGTTTAAGTCTCAACCCATTACCCCTTGTCCTATCACTACAGTCCCTAATGAATAGTCCCTCACCAGCATCCCTGTATGCCCCCTTCAAATACTGGAAGGCTGCTATAATGAATTGTGTAGTTGTTACTCTACACCAGGTCACCATTTATGTCTGTCCATTTTTAGTGGTTTCATTGCATTGGCATCCTATGGTTGCCCATCAATATTTTTTTCCCCCATTCTGGTCTTACTGTACTTTTCTGCTCTTTTCTTTCAGTTAAAGCTATCTCCTTCAAACAAAATCCATCAAGTCAGTTTAGGAATTAACATTATTATTGCCTCTATTTTTGGGTCATAACCCTTTTCCTTGTTTTGTCTGTCTATTACTAAAGTTAAAAGGCCTTTGGAGAAGATCCATTTTCTATTTTATACAATGTCTAGTTGTTAAGGTTTAACTTCAGCTGACAACTAAGTACCATACTGCTGCTCCTTCACTCTCTCCTCTCCCTGCTGGGATGGGGTCAATCAGGGAAAAGGTAAAACATGTGGGTTGAGATAAGAGCAGTTTAATAATTGAATTAAAGTAAAATATATTAATAATAAATTAATAATGATAATTAATAATGATAGGAAAAAGGGACAAAGGAATGAAACCCAGGAAAGACAAGTGATGCACAGTATAATTGCTCACTGCCAGCTAAAAAATACCCAGCCTGACCTGAGCAGTGATCAGTCACTTCTGGGTGACTCCCCCCAGTTTATATACTGGGCATGATGTGCTGTGTTATGGAATACCCCTTTGGCTAGGTTGGGTCAGGTGTCCTGTCTCTTCTTCCTCCTGGGTTCTCGTGCCCCTCCTTACTGGCAGAGCATGAAAGACTGAAAAGTCCTTGATCAGGGCAAATGCTACTGAGCAACAGCTAAAACATCGGTGTATTATCAGCATTACTCTCAGACTAAATCCAAAACAGCACTGTACCAGCTGTGGAAGAAAATTAACTCTATCCCAGTCAAAATCAGGACACTAGCACATATGGACCCTGTTTTTACCTAATCATCTGGTAGCATCATAGTAAATGTTATTGTAATGGAAATGTTAAGGTATCAAAGAAAATGGTTTCATATATGCTCTTGTGTTGAGTGTATTCAAGGCCAAACCTACATTACTTCCTTCTTTTTAGGTATGACACCAATGACCTCTGAGCTGACCTGGGCTTGGGGAGACAGGAGCCAGTGGGTGGGAGGAAGAGGTAGTGGCTGAAGGAGCGATCTAGCACCCTTCCTGGTTTTGTCATTCTAATATTCTACCTCTGATCTGTAGCATGGGATTCACCCACATGGCTTTAGCTGTAGAAGACTTAAATATCAAGAACTGTATCTTCTGTAGTAAAGAGACAGATACATCCATAAAATTATTCAATTCTTCTCACTCAGGCTTCTACCTTAGGATGCAACAAATTGTTTCTGGAGACACCTGGCTCACTTTTTAAAACCAGAAACCTATTTGACCAAAAATTACAGTAAATAATTTTACTCATGTTTTCTATCCAGTAGCCAAATTATTCTTTTGCATTCCTACATAGTTATAACAAACGTGCATTAAGTTAGACTCAGATTTTTATTTTTTCAGGATTTGTCTGAAAACTTGTTATGTTTAATTTTCAGTGGTTTATCTGATACACAGTCATATTTGTGGAAGGGAAAATTATTTGTACTTTCCAGTAAATGTTGACTTTGCTGAAATCTTTTTTATTGCCTGGAGAAATAATCATGGGTTTGGTAAATATGTGTAAAATTGGATCTTCTACTTAGCCAGCAGTGTTTTTAATACAGGGTGGAGACAGAGTATACTTTTAAAATAAACTTACCTGACTTTTATTACTGATCCACTTTCTCTTTCCCAGACTTCATGGTGGGAAGTATCATCCTTCTCAGTCACCCTAAGACTGAATAAAATTAGCAGTTCTGACCTATTGATTGTAATCACAAAAAAAATGAAGAGATATCCTGTTTTATAGGTGTTAGGGATGGTTGTATTGATACTACAAGCAAGAAAATTAATTTTTAAGTTTAAAACCAAGCTTTTGAAAGAAAAATAAAGACAAAAGTTCAGAAATAAAACATTAAGAACTACAGATCTTTCTGTCAAGTATAAGATAAAAAAGGGAGGTAAAAGAAGAGAAAGGGAGAACAATAACGGAAAAACTAATAGAAAAATAGATCCAATGTACCTGCATTGTTTTTTGCGATTAGTGTTTATTAAAATGCTGTGGATACAGATTATCTTTCTTTCAAATGCTCTGTTTATTATTGCTTCATTTTCCTTGAAGTGATAAATGCAGGCACTTAAACAAATGGTTTTCAACATTGTCTGCCTTCCTTCTACAATTCTTTTCTGTGACAAGTACCCCTGTAGAAATGTTATTTTGAAACTCCTGTTAATCACAAGGTCTTCCTTTGTATGTCTTCTACAGTGCTTGTACTGCCTACAATTTCTCTCTTATTCTAACAGTCTACTAGGACAATATTTCCTAGTATTAAAAATCACTGTACTTTCGGAAACAAGTTTTACTGTGATTTTATTGTATCATCTGTTTTTTGAGTTACACACTCTAAGATATTGCAGAATCAGTGGCTTTGCCACAGACTTCATAGGTGACCTTTTGCACAAGTACATCTAGGTTACAGCCATCTAAATAAATTAAAGGTGGGCAGGCATGTTTCTGGGAACTGAGGCCCTCTGGCATGGAACACCCATATCTATGCTAATAAGACTGGTTTTTTCTCTAAGGCAGGGTAGATGTTTGCAAACTGTCCATTGGTAATGGTCCTTGGACTTACCTAACCCCCAAATTAATATCACAGTTTGTAGGGTGCTAGTTAGATTAGCCAAAATCTTGTCAGAAACTGTTCTAAACAGGCATAGTAACATTTCCAGACACTGCTTAATTTCCCAGTAGAGGTCCATCTTGTAACTCCACACATGAGATTTCTAAAACTATCATGATACAGATGGGTATACAATTCTAAGAAAGTTTACAAACTGGAAGTTAGTTATGTAGATGCCTATGAAAATCCCTCTGCCTGACTTGTTGCATTATGTAATTGCATCTTTAGATGGTTATGTGCATTTTAGAACGTCTGGCTGTAAAATGGGATTTATAGTTCCTCCTTTGTTTATCTTGCAGCAATCAGAGAATGACTACACTGCAGTCTGTGGCTATGGACTAGAAATCCACATATTTACGCAAGATCCTGGTCAGGTTTTGCAGCCAGTGCTGAGCTCTGTACTATGACAATATACAAATTATACACCAGCTAGTCAATTAAAAACTCACTTAGGTATGTCTATGAATTGTATTAATGATACAGATGTTACACATACAGAATCAGGATTATCTCTCTAGGGTAAGGAAGGTAGGTGCGACTTCTTTACTCACACAAACAACAAATTTACAGTCCAGCACCTGTGGTGTCAGAATTATTCTCTCCCATATGGAGAGCTGTTTTTTGTTTCAAGTGGTTATGGAATACTGAAGATGCTGTTGACAACTACTTTCAACTGGCCAATTGCAGGTTCAAATCCACCTAGAAAACCCTACAATGACAGTCTGGAAATTCCCTAGTTTTTTTTCACAGTTTCAATGTTATAATCTTTGCTGAAAGGAGCTAAAACAGATCTTTTGTTTTAGCAGTAATCCCCTAATTGCTCAGTGACTACAATCGATATTTTTGCTATGCATGAAGTTTTGCTATTTCTAATAAGTTGTGCTTATTTATAATTACCTTTAAAATTCCTTTACTCTCATTATAGTTCTAAATGTGGTGTGGTTTTTTTATCTTATATGTTCCCACCATAATGACTTCAAAATCTTAATTCAGTAATGTAGTTAGACTCCTTCTCTGAAGGTTTGAAAAGCACTGAGGAATGCCTGTTGGATGTATCAACTACCGAAGTTTGATATACGAATTAAGATATATAGAGAGATCTCCCTAATGAACACAAAAGCGATTTGCATTAATTTCAGAGTGAAATTACAAACTTTTCACAGCAGCAGTGTTGCATTTTGTTGAAGTGTCAATTTCATAATTCTCAGAGATGGTACACTCATTACTCTATAGCAGCATACAGGTACTCTTCAGTGCCTTTATTAGAAATAGTTACATGATGCTACTGAGTAGTTTGTCCTCTTTCCTCTCAAATTAGAATGAAAGGAAAAAATAAATACTCAAAATCAACAACAAAAGCAAGAATGCAGTTACGGTGCAAACCTTCTTCTGAGTGCTCTTTCTGCTTACTAGTACATGCCATCTCCTATCCTGTGCATGCTGCTGAAAGCAATGACAGTCTCAATGGTTTGCAGCTCTTCAGTCATTCTGCCTTACTTTGCTTCCTGCATAGAGCAAGCCACATGGGCTTGGCCTTTTTTCCTATGTTTTTTTTCAGCAGTTTAGGATATTCTTTATTAACAATGTTCAAAACTCAAGTGCTTAGTTCACAGGACAGTGTGCTTAGATCAATACTGCTAAATAAAACAAGATGAGGGGCCAATACCTATCCCTGCAGGCAAACAGGCTGAAGAATCTTGCATCTATAGTACTTAAGATGAGCAAATGTGCTGTGTCTGCACCGTGGAGCACTCTGTTCTGGAGTTCCTCAGGGCCTGGTGTGGTGTTTCTACTGGTCTGGCACTAATCCATGTGTTTTACATCCCTTGGCAACTTACACTGCTTTAAACAGTGCAAGGGCTTTGCTACAGCTCAGCAGAGATGCTGGCATTCCCATAATGGGAAAACTAAGATCCTGTGTTGCCTACTGTGGGATGTCACACAAGGGGATTTGAAGGTTACTAAGGCTGCAAAGTTTCCTGGATTAAAGCTGAAGTACAACTGTGGCTGCAGAGAGCAACATATGAGATAGACTTATCCTGGACTGTCTTTTGAGAGATATCCCTAAATATCCACTGATCTCTGCTTAGGTATTATTTTGAGGAATGTTTCTTGGAGCAGTCCAGAATACAGCCAAAGAATGAGCCAACAGATAAACAATGTGAAGAGACAGAGCAAAGACTTCTATTATTCAAGTTTTTGTCCTAGAGCTGTTTTGTTTAGGAAGGTGGCCATACATCTTAGACTGCAAGTGCAGGGGCAGGTATGGGATCAAGGCAGTATTTCTTGCCAAAGATGCTTCAGTGAAGGTCCACATTTGAACTCTGAAACCTGGATAAGGAGAAAGATGAGGCTTATTCACCTGTCAGCATGCATCCAAGTCTGACTCTGTTCTGTGAATAAGGTTGGTGATGCTGATCACGCAGAGTCCTCCACCCTCTTGTATCAGCCCCTGCAGCAATGTTACATCATTAATGCTGGACAGGTCCTTCCCTGAAGGTTGTTGAGATGTGTATGATGCCTGTACTTAGTTTCAGAGCAAAGGTGAGTTTGCATTGTCTGAATTACAGGATCCTTGGAGGAAAAATGTAGACATATAAAGTCCAGATTTCATAGTTTGTCATACCTTTAATATGCAGAGAAGGACAATTCCTTCTCACATGTATGTGAGAAAAGTAGAGTCTGATATGTATTTGTCTGCTGTACTGACTGCATTAGGCTTACATTCCCCTATATGACACCCAGAAAACTGAGACTAGAGAATCATGTCACACGAAAGTATTTCTTTGAATTAACAAAGTCTTATGGAAGATCTGTTTTGCTTTGTTTTTGGGGAGTAATTCTTTTGTTCCAAGAGGAATCCAGGCAATCTAGCCCAAGTACTTCTGGAAAGAGGGGAAAAAGATGGAGGAAACAAGGGAAACAGTCACTTACTCAAAAAGCTTACTGTATTTAATATAGATTTTTATTAGTTTTTTGTTTGTGTGATTCTAGGAAATTTTGTCCTTTAAAATAACTTCTTTATTAGCACTTTTAGAAAAGAAAGGTTTTACTTACAATTGGGTGTCCTTTTTAAGCAACGATAGTATTTTCTACAGCTCCCAGTTGGTTGGGTCTTCTATTTTTAACACAAAGTAATTTGCCTTTTGTCAAGCATGCGCCTACTTTTATGAGCAGCAATTTAAAAATAAACAAAGCCCACAACATACACCTGACAGGCTTTTTGTGGTGTATGTTGCAAGCAGATCTAATAACATGCAAACACCCGAACCTCATTTTTAAGATATCAAAGGTCATTCAAGTGAACGCACAATTAAGGTATTTTTATGAGTTTGATTGCATCTCTCTTGCGTATGTTTTTGAGGACTGAAGAAGAGGGTCATAAAATATTGTTTCAAAGATAACTCCCTGGCAATTCTGGGAATGTCATCATAGCGTTTACAACAAATGAGTAATGGAGAAGAAGAAAAACAACAGTGTAAGCAACTAGGAACATAAATTTAATTTAAAACTTATAGTTTATGTGTACTTCAGCCACATAGCTGAATGTCCAGAAAGAAAGAAGTAATCCTTATCTAATCGTTACCATTTTTTTTTCCTGTGTTTGTGTTCCTGTCATGTAAGTATCTGGGGGCAGGGAATGCTTGTGTATTGTTTAGCATAGTAATAATTTAGTCTGGATTTAAAGCATTTGAGTAATGTCTTAAAACAAAAATAATAAACATAGTCTTACTTTGATGTAGATATCCAGAAACCATTGATATTTTGCAAAGCTTTTCCATCTTGGGTTGGCTACAATCTTCCCATAGTTGTAGTAATCTCACAAGATGGGAACAAGTGTGAGAATGGCAATGAGAAATGTTTGAAAATCCATGAATACAGTAAAAAGTACCTATAGTGTCCACTGAAGGACTCAGATATTTGATGCATTGCATGACAAAACACTCCACACTACCTAATCCAGAGGGAGGAAGAAGTTAATCACAGTTTAATTTCTCACTCTGCTTCCTTTGGGTAAATGACAGAGGAGTATGATCATGGACAGAAGAGAAAATATGTTTGCTAGTGTTGTGCTACCAACTACTGTACAATGTGGTTAACCCTAAAAAAAAATGCATTTTCTATGGTTTTTTTTTTGGCTAATAATGACTTCTGAACTATAGCCCTGAATGAGTGAGAATACCTCAAGAACATTTCTCTTTTTTTTTTCCTTAAAGCCATTCCACCACTTACACATAAAGGCATTAAAATCTGTCTTTTTTTTTCATTTAGAGAACAATGTTATGAATGGAAAATGTAGCTAAGAAGCAACTGTTTGTCAGCACTGATTACTCCTTCCCTCCTGCTTGTAATGAGGATTGCTTTGGAAGGTTATTAGGATAGTGTTTTGCTATTGCCAAGGCATTGACATGAACATTTCCATGCTTTCATGAACGCTTTCTTTTGGGGGGGAGGAGGTGTTGACAACAGGATTACAATGATTAAACATATATGTTCAAAGTAGGTCAGATAAATCCTAACCTAAATGCAGAGAAATTTTCACAGGGATGTTGGGGTGACTGTTGAAACTGAAATAAAATCACATGAATCACACATTTCCTGTCTTTTGAAGAGGAAGAGAAACTCTGATGAATTTTTCCACCTTACCACAGCATAATAAATTCTTATGGAAACATTCTTCTCCATTAAAAACATAACCACAGATCCACAGTGTGTTGCAACTTATGCTTTTAAAGCAGTACTACATCAAAGTGTTCTGCAAACATTGCATAGGCACACAGGAAGACAGCACATGGTCATCAGTTTACTGTCACATCTCCCCTTACATTAATGACTCACAAGTTCCTCATATGGACAGGAGTCTTAGAGAATACATGAGTTAACATGCACTGCTGCTTCATTCCCAAAACATCCAGAGCTTTTTCTGATGTTATGAAAAAATTCAAAGCCATTACTATAGCTTTCAGGGAACATCCTTGTCTCTAAAACACATAATGAAAATCAAAGTGAAACAAAAGGAAGTTTCTTTGTTGTAAAACACTGTATGGGTTGCAGTCTTGTGTTCCAAAAGAGATATTTTATCTTCTTGCCTCCTCAGCATATACTGAGTACCTAGCATAATTATTAGGACATCATATCAGAAGCAAACAAGTTTCGGCATCTGCCTCAAAGGATGTCTATGTATTTTATATTAAAACATTAAACTTTATTTATCTGGAAATATCTTCACTTGGAAAAGAATAAGACTGAAATTCCTGGGAAATTTCTCCAGGAGAAAAATTCAAGAGAGGACTTTTCAGTCTTATTCTTTGGAAATCAGTGGAAAGTTTGAAGCCCAAACGAGTTAAGAGCTGAAGCAATGTGTTTTAAGCCTTTACCTAATAACAGAGGAACTTCAAAATAAAGAAGTGTGCTCATTAGGTGTGACAGTTGTTGTATTAGGCAGAATACCTACCACAGCACTTAGGTTGAACAAATATTCAGAAAAGCAGGTAAGCTCCTATCTAACTTGCTGTACTCAGTTGTAGCTAAGTGCTGGGAACTATGTGTTCCAAGATTTGTTTTAGTGCTTAGGCTGGGCAAACAGGTTTGAGTGGACTATAAATCTAAAATATTCTACCTATTATATAGGAGGATTGCACTGTCTCAAATTACAGTCAGATAATATAATTTAGTGGTCCTAATCTTAGAGAGATATTTCACACAGTAGTTGCTCCCTACATGCTGTGTTAGCTCTCTTACTGTGTGTAGGGAATTAATAGTTTTGTGAAATTCTAGATTTTTTTACAGATATAAAAATAAAAAAAAAATTTTAAAAAAAGGACTTTTATTTCTCCTGGTATAGTACATATGAGCTTGAGGTTTTCTTGGCTGGTAGGTTGGTTGGAGGGGTTTTCTGTCTTTTGCCATCATTTGCAGACGTTTAATACTATTAATTGTAATATTCATTTAGGATTTGTCTTCTAAAATGGCTAATAATTTTATGTATTTATGCATTTAAATATTATTTCCTATTATTACACATATTGTAACACAAGTCTTCTGGTTTTGACTTGGTTTTATTTGTTTATTCCCCCACTCTTTATTGAAAGAATTTTCCATCTTTTATTCTTTAATTTTGTCATTTTCACCCCCAATCATGTGTTGGCTTTTGTCAGTAATTACGTTACCACTGGAGCTTTTTGCAGCTGTATCTGAGCTGTGACTTACTAGGATTTTTCATTCACTTAACTTTTTAAACATCAGGAACTGGTAAATAAAATACTAACAACATTTCATTTAGTATCCACTTTGAACAGACTTTAACAGCCTTGTGGCCAGTGAATCAACAGACCTTTGTCTAGTGGTAGGATAGTAGGAAACTTTGAGATAAAATATGCTAGGTTAACAAACACTCCATAAAACACAGTAAACAAATTGAAAAGAAAAATTTGAAACCCAAATAGAAAAACTTCAACTGTGTCAATGTAAAAAGAAACAGTTGTCATTTTTGTATTTTCACATGGTAGATTTTAACTTGAAAGAATTTTCCTCTTTTTTTTTCTTCCTGGAAATGAATCAAACAAGTTTCTTCATTAGTTCTTTTATAACTGAGCTTTTGTTTATTGTATATTATCATTTATAAAACAGGTGCACTAAACTAAGCTTTTGATATCTTTGCATTGTAAAATTCTGCGGAAGAGGAAATATTTTATCTACCTCTCACTGGTTTTATGTAAATAACTGCACTGTTTATATATGTACACAGTGTGATCACAAGATCCATTGTAACTACAAGATTGGGCTGGATTATGGGGTTGTCTGGCAAGTTTCTACTGATCATGATATACATACACTGAACTCAATTATTCCACAGATAGATAGAATATGCAAACTGCCATGAGGTCCAAGAATAGGCATAAAAGAGGGAAGACTGAAGTGGCCTTGGCAGTCAATCTTCTGGTATCATGGAAAGATAAAAAATGAAGGTAATGGAGAATGGGGAGCTAATAAGGTATTGAAAAAGGGTTTTTTTTCGAAGTCTTGGATTCTATCAAGGCCACAGAAAGGACAATGTATTTCAGATGGTATGCAGCTCCTCAAAGGGAGGAGAGTGAACTTGTCTTCTGCTTGCATGACAGAAAAAGTATCAGATTAATAACAGAATGGAGAGGCATTAATGAGGCAAATGTAATTCAAATCAGCATGCCATGAACACATCAAAACTATGACCAAAAACATGAAGGCAAGACATTTTTTTCATTTGCTTGCATGTTAATTAGAGGTAAAGAGCAAGAAGAACTGTAAATTCTCACTGAAAAGAATAAATTTTATAGAACTGAAAAAAGTGAAATCTGGCAGAATGATTCATATCATTCATCTGATTCATCTGTTAAAGCCTGCTTGGGAAGGACAGAATAGAGAGAAGAGAAAAACACTGAAGGAATTGTTGGCATCCCAGAATCAAAAGATATTGAATACAAAAGGCATGGCTCTGAAATCTGTGACAGAGAAGCACAGATTCTGTCTTCTGGGCTTTTCTGTAATGTATATGGGGGCAGGAAGAAGAAGGGTCATTGTGGAGTATTTCAGTTTGGGAGACTTGTATAAAAGAAATTCAAACACTGGAAAAAGTTGCCCAGAAAGACTGTGGAGTCTCTATACCCATAGATATTTAAAACCCAAGTGGGTGTCGTCCCAGGAAACTTTGAGCAGGATGATTGGATGAGATGATCTCCATAGAGACCTTCTGACCTCAACTACCATGTTATTCTGTGGTAAAAAAATGAAATCTAGCAGTTCAAAATTACTACTAATAATAACTCAACATCTGAGTATGGTAGAAATGACGGATATGACAGAACGATACAAAACACAATCTTGTTGCAGGATAAGTATGAGACCCAACGTAATACAACTTCAAAATTGGGAAGCAATACATTGAAGTGTACCAATGGTTGCATGTTTAGTAGACATGGGAAAGTATTACTATCATTTTAAATGTGTAGCTCAGTTTTAGCTCTAAATAGAGATTAAATAAGCATGGTACAGAGAAATGCTCTTAAACATAATTATCTTTCCTAAAACTGGCCAAGTTTTATATTAAAAACAAAGAAAACCTGAGCTAAGAAAAGCAAGCATAAATTCAGGTTGGAAATATGAAGCAGACTTGTAACCAGTAGAAAGAAGTCCTGGACAACTTTCAGGAGAGTGACAGGAAAAAATCCAGCTGTTTTAAAATGATGTTTTATGAGCTGATGGATTATGGATATTTGCGGTCAATAGCACGGGGCTGGGCCCTAAGACCTCCTTCAGGTGTTAAATATGCAGAGATTTTCTAAATTAGTGTGCCACAAAATACATTACATCCAGGAAAAGATAATTTTACTTTGTATATGAGAATGATGCATAAAAAGGTAAAAACTTCTTAATGACTGGAATGGTGTAGAAACTTCTTTAGATTTTAGCTTGTTCATTACTGCTTATTGTGAGTAAGCTTTTTGTCATATGCAGGTCAGCAAGCAAACGAGCAATCACTAATGTGTATGCTTAGTTTTTCAAAGAACTACTTTCACAAAGTTGGGGATAAACAGAGCTGATTTGGAAGACAATACGGAAGCAGAAAAAAACTAATTAAACTGAAGAATTGGGTAATAATTTTTAATAATTTAATAATATAATTATTAGAAGATTAAAATATTTTGCTTCTACTGAATAATTGGCTAATTTTGGCCAGAAGAGAGGAAAAAGAAGATAACACATTATTATTACTACAAAATAGCAGTTGTGAAATGCAAAAATTTATATAGGGAAACTAAGAAAGGAACATTTAAAACAAAAATATTGGTTTATCGCTACACAAAGGTCATAAAATTGTTGAAAATCATGACAAAAACCCTACAAAACCTGTATTACCAGTTTCGCACCTTTGCAGATGACATGCTAGGAGAGGAAAAACACGAGCTTAGGCAAAAAGAATTTCTTAATCACAGTGGCTTTATTCTCAAAAGAGTTCAGGAGTTACAAGATTGAGAAAAAAAAACATTCTTTGAAGAGCTGTAGTCTATTACTCTGACTTTATGCTTTCTGAGAATTTTGTTGTACTTCTGGACCAGGATGAATCCCCCTGTCTTGCTTATCTTGCTTCCATGTTAAAACAAGCTGAGGTGATCTCAACCCTCATCAAAAAAACTCCAGCCTCCCCTATGCCATAGGAGTTAAATATTTTTCTTACTGAAATCATTTTGATTTACAAAGAATGTACACAGAGGTTCCATTACTCCAAACACAGTACAATTAAACAACAGGACAGCATTTCCTTTCTCACAGTTTTATGCTAGCTTTCCAGACAGCACATCACTCAAAAAGCTCTCCCTGTTTTGTTTTTGTCATGATGACACTGGTTTTCCCTCTTTTCATTCCTCTTAGTACTGTTTTTTTTTTTTTTTGGCTTGTTTTCTGACTCCTTTCTTATAGATGCAGAGCTACTTGCAAATCAATTACATTCCCCTGAATTTGTATTCAGTGTAATCATGGTCTGAACACTTCTATTTCATTAATTATAAGGAGGACGTTTAATTGTTTACTGTGTTTCCCATATGAAAATATTTAGCATCTTCTTTGACCTCAAGGAGCTTTGTGTTTGTCCATGTGTCAAAAATGCTTGGTTGAAGTATCCTAAATTCACATATAGTGCAAGATTAATAAGCAGACAATACCTTAAGAACTGGCTAGTACAACACACTCAGATTATGGGATTTTTTTCAGTAAGAGCCCTTTATCAAAGAATGGTTTCAAAAATGAGTCTTAAGAACTAGGAATTAGATGTTATTCAACATTTCCATATGCCTTTGTAAATATCAAAACATTGCTGATATATTATGTTACTGACATAGAGATTGGCAGAGTGGTACATAATTATAAAGACCAGGACGTTATAAAGAGAAATTTGGATTGCTTGGCAAGCTGAACCCATTCAAGTTAAATGCAAAATTATGCATCTAGGTCACATCTAAACAGTAGAAAACTATATTCTGGAAATCAGTAACTCAGGAAACAATGAGAGGTGTCACAATATCATTATACCCTGCATGATAACATTTCAGGTCTTTGAGGCAGAAACTAGGAATGTGATGTATAGGTCCAGAAAGATTACTCTTCTGCTAGAATTCTGTGTTCATATTTGGTGTCAATTTGAGAACACAGTTTACCACTGAGAATGATTAACAAAAAAAACAAAATAGCAAATGAAGTGAAAGTAGAAGTTTCTTCATTTCTTAGCACTGAAAAAATGAAGACAACATGACTTTCTGAGAATACAATTTATTCAAATGCCAGGTTTCTAGCATCAACATAAACAGTAGAATTAATGAAATGGTTAATGCTAAGGTTATTAACCTAAGGTTTTTGATGAGTTATTTTTTATTGACTGAGTCACTCAGGGTTACATTTTCAACCTCTGCAAAGAAAACCCATTGATTTTGGAAACATTTTTGGTTCAGTCGGGTGCACAAACAACAGATGAATGAAAGACTCAGTGATAGGCTGGTGGCCGTATTGTGGAGACAGAGACCTGCCAGCTGTGATCGAGGTAGTAGTACCCCTACTTTATCCAGTTTAGTTATAGCTCCTGAAGGGCTCAGGTGGGAGTTTGGCTGAGTATTCAGTAAAGAAGTGGAAGAAGATTATAAAAAATGAAATATGGATCTGAGTACAGAAAAAATTGAATTTTTCCTTGATTAGGACCTGAAGATGTCCTTGACAGGATTGTAAATCACTACTGCCTCACTAGCCAATCCTGTACCTGTGCAAGCAAATAATAATGACACTTTCTCCTTCAGCACACAACAGGAATGCCAATATCCTGAAATCCATAATTTCTGAACTGTGATAATTTCTTTCTCTCCTGAATGCACCAATTTGACTGCATCTGTTTTGCTTGAAATGTTTTTCTCATTTAAAGAAAAAAAAACAAAAACAAACCCTGCTTCTTTGCTAAGGGATCTTTCATTGATATCTTACCCTACTCTTCCTCAATATCTGTATCTGCCTTCTTGCTCTACATGCTATCAGCCATGATGATACATGTCTTCCTCATTTTTGTATGAGTGGGAATCATTCTGCGCTATCAATCACTCACTAAGCCTTCAAAAATGATAGCTATAAAACAAAAGTAAAAAGTGCGGACATAGGAAGCAAAAGAAAGCTTGACCACCAGCCTAGAAATCAGCCCCCCAGATCTATAGACAGAAATTTTGGTAACAAACCCAGCTTGCCAATCTTTTACTAATTTATTCCCCCATAAGGCAGCAGTCTATGCTTCTCTTTCCAGCAGACTGTATTCACCACTGGCTTATGGATCATCCTGCTCTTTATTTGCTTTTTTGTGGCATCAAAGCTCCTGTACTTTTGCCTTCAGTAAGCTGGCTTCTTTGGGGAGACTTAGGGAGCCTTCTTCAAGCTAAATCAGGACCTGCTAAGCAATTACTTGTTATTGGGAGTGACGGGCAGGTTTTTAACTTTCTTTCATGGTGAATTCACAGGGTTTCAGATATCTCCCTGCCTTACAAACACTTCAGGTTATTAGGCAAAGAGTGCAGAGCATCACCAGTTTAATCTGCTCTGAAAATTCATTCATTAATTTAAAAGAATACAATTGCCCTGTTGTTTACTAGGTCCCCTTTGATCACACTTATGGCTTGGGTAGTTGGGCCCAGTTTTTGGTTTTGAGTAACAGAATTTGAGTTAGGGCTTATAAATCAAATAGAATTAACTCCATTTAATTTTATGTATATATAAAGCAAATACTTACAGCCAAGCAAGATGTCTAGTCTCCCTTTACAGTCAGTGAGGGAAACAGGTATTTTCAAGGAGAAATTAATCTTACCTATTTCAGGTGTTTATATTAGGATGAGATAAATCAATCCCTATATTCAGGTACTTGTTCCTTGACCACAGAGACAGTGCAGGATGACTAGCTCAGGTGTAAATATCTATACTGCCAATGGTGCTACCTTTACTCCAAGGAATCTTAGCACTAGTGTCTTCCCTGGAACATACAGACAAGACACCTGCAGCTTAAATGTGGCTAAATCCCATGCCAGACTGTGCAAACATCTCCGTCTAGATAAACCAGATGCCCTGCTCTGTAATTTACTCATCCATCAGTCAAAGGGCATGGGTCTGCCTGGAATTAGGGTCTGCCTAAAAAGGCCCTTGTGAACCCTTGCTGGATACTGACGTGGCTTTTGTACATGGTTTTCTTTGATGTAAGTACATATATCCCGCTTCAGTGAGATATTTAATTGCCAAGATGTGTTCTGTGTCTAGCCCAAAAATCTTTCAGTGTTTTTCCTTCTCTAAATGCTACAATAGTTTTAGAAGGCTGTATGATAATTTACTAATGCGTCAGAACTGTGTCAGTTTTAAATATTATTTAGGATAAAAGAAAAAAATGTGGCACAATTATTTAATTTTGACATAATATCAAATAAAATGTTATGCTTTCATACTTTTATAGCTAAAAAGTATTGCCTACTTTTTTTAAAGAAATTAAACACATGAAGCAGATGTCCTGTGGGAACAATCTGTTATGGTCTGGCAGCAGATTCTCTCTCACTAGCTGGAGATACTGTAACTGAAACATGTACATAAAGTTTAACCATATATGTAATTATGGTAAATAGTACTTTATCAGCTTTCTAGTTATTAAATATCCCCTCAAGATTTAACTGTTCAATCTATTTTGCTTCTCATTGTCCTACCATTATTGTACAACTGTCTTTTATGTTACATACTATGGATTATCTTATTTTAGCAGTATTTTATGGTCTTATTGCTATAGAATCTTTGTTTAAAAATGTTATCTTTTTTATAGGTATGAATAGGTATTTCTGAATCCCAATTTTTAAGCAGAAAACCTTACTATTAAACTTCCTCAGAAAATGTAATGTTGGTACTTATCTTCCACACATGTTTGCTGGTTACTAGAATCATCAATTTGAAAATTGGGCACCAAAGACATGGGGAAAATTAGATGCTTACCATTCTCAGAAGCCAAAAATCAGAGCAGACATTGTCAGTGTGGAGAGTAAAGTTTAAATGCTACCTTTCAAAGAGTTGCTCTGTGCTTTACTCAAGGCCTAGAAGTGACATTTGATTTTGGGACTGTTCAGGCAAGGTCCACTTTTCCTTGCATACACCTATATTGGGAGGAAGGGAGTGACGCCCCCTTTTTGCTAAGGCAGTGACCATGGACAAAAGAGATCTGTTTAGGTGAAATGGAGCAAAGAGACGAAACCTCTCAGGCACCAGGCATGTATAGAGGTAGATGATTGCTATAAGGGAATTCTGGTGTCTTTGTTGGCATGTAGAACTTGCCATTAGCAGACATAGCTTGTAAATAATGTGATGGTTTTGAGTTTTTATGTCAGATATAAGGAAGAAGCTCTTTACTGTAAGGGTGGTGAGGCACTGGAATGAGTTACCCAAGGATGTTATGATTGCTCCATCCCTGGTAGTGTTCAAAGCCAGGATGGACAGAGTCTTGGATGACATGGTTTAGTATGAGGTGTCCCCGCCCATGGCAGGGGATTGAAACTAGATTATCTTAAAGTCCTTTCCAACCCTAACTATCCTATGATTCTATGATTGGCACCACGTATTCTCTCCACTGTCTATACCCCAGTACATGGTACTACTGTTGGCGGGTCCCACCTCAGAACACCAGTAGTATTGACACCAAACTGCCCCTAACAATTTCACAAGAAACATGTCAGAATCTGTAGTCCCTCAGCACAGCACAGGTACAATGTTGCTTTTGTTTGCTCCCTCCACACACTGTACTCTCACTCTCATGCATCTTGCCTCACAGAACAGTAAAGCTGAAACTAAAGAAGAAAATACTTAGTGAGATTTAGGTCAAGCTTTTGCTTACACTAAATGGCAACAATCAGAACATGTAAAATGCAACCCTACCTGATACCAGAGCTTTCTAATTACTTAGCTCATCTTATCTAGAATTCCTAAAACCTTTACAGCTGTGCATCCTTACAAAGAAGCCATTATTGCTCAGGCTCCAAATGTTAGCTTCAGACATAACTTCCATTGTTTTTTCTCTTTTAGTTTTAGGTACCAACAATCTTTTTTTTTTTTCAGGAGGTAATGTCCATACCCCATCAGCTGCAGCTAATCATTTCTTTAGTGTCCTTTCCTTTCATCACAAGCTTACCTTCTAGAGTATAATTCAGTATATTTTTTGCCTTGATTACATGCATCTCCACTGTAAATTTTGGTATCAAATACAAGTGGCCTTAAGCATGCTAAATTAACCCAGTGCTCTTTACTGACATCACTGGCCTAACCAACTGTGAGCTATATAAATCCCTGCCTCTGTGTGTTTAGAGACTATTACTTCTTTGTTCCCATTTAGCCCACTGGCTAACTCCTCCACCAGTCCTGGCTGTTTAATTCAATGGTTTGCAATCTGTGGTGCACAGAACCCTGGGGTTTCTCCGCAAACTATTTCTAAAAGGTCTGTGAAAAGTAATTACAGAAAACAACCCTATCATTTCATGTGCTGGCTTTAATTTGTTAGCTAAGGGTCCCATACTTTCAATGGACCTTTTTAGGGTACTGTGGTTTTAAAAAGCCTTATTGATGTTACTTATACATCACATTAGACATTATAGAAAACATCTGTTATATATTTTTTTGTTGATCTCATTATCTCTTGGACTTTACTAACTTTGTATAAAGACCATACATAACACACTATTAACAAAGGTGGCAGTCTCAAGAATAAGTTGCTTTCCATAGTCATGACTAAAAGAAAAGGTTTGCACAAAACAATTCTTTTATTGGGACTGCTTTATACTTCATTACAATTCTGTCTGAACTGCTAATAAATGCTGGTTTATAAATAGCTCTAAGAAATCTATTTGCTTATATCTTATAAATTTAGTTCACAGGCCTAACTTTATTTACTGTCTAGTCTTTTCTTAATAAATTATTTGGCCTAAAATCACTGTACTTTCATATACATCTTTAGTTCCAGTAAATTGTGCTGCTGAGCCTCTAAATGTGTCATGATACAGTTTTTCTCTGAAATCTCAAATGAATAAATTATACAAAGTTTAAGAAAAATTAATTTAACTGTTACATATGATGATTTAAAGTTGCGCAGACCATCAGCTTTCACTTGACCTATTATGAGATGATTTAGAGAGCCCCAGAATTTGAGGTCACTCAACATTCTTGAACATAAGGATTGAGTAAAAAAAGCAGAATTAAGAAGTTTCAGTTTGTTGAATCAAAAAAAAAAAAAAGCTTTGAAACTATTATAGAATCACAGAATCATAGAATAGCTATGGTTGGAAAGGACCTTAAGATCATCAAGTTCTAACCCCCCTGCCATGGGCAGGGACACCCAAGGCTCTGTCTAACCTGGTCTTGAACACTGCCAGGGATGGAGCATTCAGAACTTCCTTGGGCAACCCATTCCAGTGCCTCACCACCCTGACAGTGACCAAGTTTCTTTAAAACTTCCCTGATCCTCTGTTGGGTTGCATTTAATTCTCATGAACAATGAAGTGTGAAACATCATCATAATAAAAATCATAAGTACAGTTGCAGCTTCACACTGTGGAGAGAAAAGGTCCCAGCCAGGCTGTGAGTATCTCGAAGAACAATCTCCCTGATAAACAGCCTATCACATACCCCAATAGGCTGTGGGTTTTGTTCTTTGCTCTGACAGCAAACTTTGTCCTGTTCTTTGAAACATGAATATTTTAACATGTGAAATTCAGTACAGGGCTTGGGTGATCCTTAGAAATTGTCAGACACAATCATGAACCTCTTCCCTGCTGTCTTGCCAACATAATTCCCAGTATAGCAATGGCAAAACACGGGCCATGTTTGCTGGTGACAACAGAGGCCACAACAGGCTTTCAGTCAAGCCTGTGTATAGCCATCCCTGACAAGAACTTTTCACCCTCTGCATTTTGCCTTCTGCTAGGCTAACTAATTTTTTGAACTGCCAGATTTGACACTTGGGCTCTGCTGCTTCAAACTATGGAGTTTTGCTAACCTTGCAATTAAGCCTCTTAAACTGCAGGAGAAGTTGTCAATTAATGCTAAGTAGTTTAGTAAGACACTGACATCCCAAAAGTAATAGTATTTTGGCTTGACAGGTTTTGATAGGGAGGTGGCAGCCCTGTTTAGCTTGTCTGTTCCCTAATTCCTGTTGCTCCAGGGAGAATGATGGTAAAGACTGACTTCATGGCAGGACTTGGTTATACTGTATTCCACTTTATTTTACTAGTAGTAAATTATTAGGGTCTTAGATTTTAAAAAATGTATTTTATCTTTCAGCTATAAATTATTCCAGAAATTTAAGTAACTCTATTGTTTTTCTAATTTCTGGATAAATTTTCTTGACTTGAACATTCTTGAGAAGTTACTGTTGCACAAAGAAATGACCGAAGCACTAACTTACAGCCTGAATAGGCAAATAGAAAGAAAATCAAGAATACAATCAGTTTTCCCGCAGTTTTTGCTAGTATTTTCCCTATAGTAGTAGGAAAAATGAAATAAGTTTTTAAAAATTATTTTCTTCTTTTTAATTTAAGCTTAGGGAGGAATTTGTAAGAGTTCCCATTTCCAATTTACTCAAAAGTAATTCTATTCTCTATGCTTATATGGTTCTACAAAAATTGTAATTTTAGCTCTAGAATGTATTTTTGTGTGTTCTGAAAGTTTTGCTTGCTAAAACTTAAAGAAAAAACAAGTGCTGAAGATTTTGGATGCAAGTACCTTAGGATTTCTGAATCTTACACTTTATTTTTAAAAAGAAGGCTTTCATCTTACCTTATTAGCTACAGCAACACATTTCAAGACAAGTAGATGCTTATTTTCTTTAATAAAAATTTCTGTACTGAAAGATACCGCAGAGCACTCATATACCATATTTGATTCTCTAACCTTATTTTAATGACAGGAAGGGCAGAGGATAATTTATTTTCAGACAAAGGAGTATAGGGGGGTAAAACTGTTGTAGTCACTGTGCTGCTCGGTGTAAATGGAGAAAGCTAAGGTTTTACTTTTAGAAGGAAAAGCACAATAGAATATAATAGCAAATTATAAACAGTCTTCTTCTTATCTGGTTTCTGGTATTCTGTAACAAGTATATAACCCTCTGCATCATTCTTCCAATCAAGTTTAAAGTTTTAACCAGTGTTGACTGTTAGCAAAAGATAAACCCATAATGTGTTATCGAATTAAGTACATCTTTCTAACTAGTCATATGGAACTTATTAAAGCTATTACAGAAAATACTGTGTGCCCACATAGTGAAAGCAACGAGATATTACTTTAATGTTTTTATTATTAACTTCTTATGTGTCTAACAAGAAAATCTCAACATTTTTTTTGTCAGGCTCATAATCCATTTGGCTGAGTTATTCAAATTGAATTAAAGAAAACAGTGACTTCTTTTTCCTCTGAAAAATAATTTCTTTTCTAACTTAGCTCTTAAATATGTTATTTCTAATTCTTGAACTGTTTTGTATGATTTTGTAAATAATGTTTTGTAACAAAACATGTAAACAGTGTTTGTGCCTCAAACAATACCTAACATATTCTGTTTTATGACTATTCTCATTTATTCTTATTACAATATCATCAGGCACATTTTAACTTCCCAAGTATATTAAAAATCCAGCCTGACTTCACTGAAGTCTTATAAGAAAGCTAGATGTTTAAACATACTTATTATCTTGTTTATGAACATATTCTCTTTTCCATATACATTAATGTACTACAAGGCTAATTTTTCTTATTAATGCTTTAACAAAACCACACCTTTTTCCTTGTATTGAAAATAAGTCATCACATATTCCCATCCATGAATATATCACAAAAGCCAACAAAACTTTAGTCTTTTTAGAAGGCTAATTACTTTTTTTTTGCATATTTCCATGGGCATTGTTTTTAAAAGCAGTAAATAAACAACAAATGCATCACTTAAGTAACAAAAGGATGTAATTCTGTACTTTTTTTTTCGATTTTAGTATATTTTGCCTGGAACACAAACAGTGGGTTTTCTCAGCATTTTTAAAGATATTTTCCTAAGTTTTGCAGATAGCACAAGATTTCAGTAAGCACACTTGAGTGAAAATATGCAATCTTGAGATATGAAGTCTGTATTTCCTGTTTCTATGACACAATAAACATTTCCTACAGTGAATAAACATTTTTACTGGAAAAGGCTTGAAGAAATGAACAACCACTTTTGTCATCCTGATAAATCTGATAAATTCTGCCAAGGAAATTCCCAGACCTAATACCACTGGGGGAAAAAAAGGTTCCTTCTCAGAAAACATGTAGGGCTGGTTCTGTCATTTCTCTTGCTGTTTGACTCAGACCAGTTTTTGCTAGTAGGAAGCAGTAACTTTCAGAACTGGGGGGGGGGGGGAATTATTGCAATGACGAGTGCCCTTAGAAAGTAATTACAGAGCTGTAATATGGCTACTTGCATCTCATTTCTGTGTTCAACAGCACTCCTGAGGTTTTAGATTCAGTACATTTTCAATACTATTTTTGCTGTTGTTCTGAAGCAGCCTTTCTGGCTGAAGGTTTTGGGGAAGAATGAAAAAGAGCTATCTTAGCGTGCAGTTTTACAATATAACTAAGCTGATTAGATGGCTAGATTCTGCTGAAGGTAAGGGTAGCAAGGACAAATGTCCTCTTCCTGTTTTCTGCTTCTTTTTTTTTCACTTATTTTCAGTATTTACTTGACACTTTAGTGATTCAGGTTATTGAACTGGAAGAAAATTAACCCTATTGAAAAGGAACAAGAACAGGTAGGTAGAAAAAGGGAAGGGAAAGGGAAAGAAAATGGAAAAGGCATGAGTCTTGTTGGGAGCTAACAGACTCATTTTCAAGCCATAGGTGTTACAGTGGCTTAACTACAACAGGCAACCATGGTCTTACAGATCAGGTAGTTCAGGTGACAGCCACACATGCCCAAAACCATGAAGAGGCCACCATTTCACTGCCTACCCACTCAGCTCCACACTGAGCCCAGCTCCATGTAGCACTGAGGAATGAAGGCAGAGCTTCCCTCTCTTGGTGAGGCTGCACATTTACCAGCAACCTGGCTTCCCACCAACCCAGCTTCTCACCAACCCAATTCACCTCAGATATTTTCCACTTCAGAAAATCTTCTGCCGTCCCCACAAAACTTAATTTTACCCCTGATAGTGATGAGGAACTGCAAAGTAAGCAACTTAGTTCCTTACCCTTGAAACAGTACACATTTTTACTTTGCATCCACTGCTCAGAAGCCCCAGCCTGGTTTTGAACAAAAGCAATTATATTGATTTGGAATGAAAAGGCATTTAAAGCTCTTTTGACACAGCAGCACAAAGGAACAGGGTCAGTCTTTCCAAGGTTTGAAAATGTTCCCTTCTTTCCTTTCCATTGCCATTTGTGAGAGAGAGTTGAGAGAACCTCTAATGCTAATGATCACTGAGGAACTCCCTTTGTTAAGATTTCCATAATACATACTTCTTCTGAGGTGTCTATGTCACGATGTGATTCCTTCTGCCAGCTCAAGCATGTCCTCTATCCATGTTCAGATGCAGAAATCAATAGTAAAATATGCTGAGTGAGTATAATGGAGGCATTCTTAACCTCTGCAATGGCTGAGAGCTCACTCATTGTTGAGCCATTGAGGAAGAGTCCAGTCAAAAAAAAACAAAACAACCAAACACAGTATCTGGCAAAGGACACTTCAGTTAACCTTGAAAAGCAGCAAGGGACAGAACAGAAGGTACACCTGAATGAAGAAGTGACTCATGTATTTTCTGTTATAAGGCAGTAAAATACGAACCACTGCAAGATACTGTGCTCTAAGCTTCTTCCTGCTTCTTTGCCCAATGTCACAAAAGCCAAGTGAACTTTAAAACATGGAGAAATAAAGTGCCTTTATTTTCTAATATGTAAACTGCAACTGAATCCGTAGCACATTATTTTAACCACTATAGAAACTAATATTAATTGCAAATAACACCAAAAGTATGTGAATCAAAGTTTGTTCTAGTCTGACTCAGGAAGCAAAGGAATTCTGTTCACAATACTAGTCTTTGTTTCCCTTACAGCAAAATGTACTTGCATTAGTCATTTATGGTATTAAGAAACATTGATAATTGCCCTTTATAGTTTTTCAAGCATCACAGTTTAGTACACCTATAATTGAAAAGCTGGATTTTGCAATCAAAAAGTAGAATGCAGAGAGTGTTGCTATGCAAAAATGAAGAATTTCCTCTTTCTTTAGCTTATTAATTTTCAAATAATGCTTCAGGGCTTGTTGTGATAGTTCTTTACAAGGTAGTAAATATATAACTAAACAGACTGTCTAGGCTGAAAACTAATTACCATTAGAAACTGAAGCATTTGGGCTTGTTATTTCTGCAAATCAAACAACTCTGAATACAATCTCCATATTAAATAAAATGTTCAGTGAACCATGAAGCTCTTCACAAATCTGGACTATGTTTTAAGAAGCCCTTTTTTTAGTTATTGTTGTATGCATGTCGTTGCATGCAGAATAGTTGGAATATTAAAATATTTTTTATATTGAAGGGTGGGGAGAGGAATTAAAAGATTGTGTTAAAACTCAGGCTTGGGAGTTTTTAAAAGTTACCAGCTAGGAAATAAATGTGGAAACTGAAGTCTATATCTTGAAGTTAAATATTTTACATATATACAGAAATTATGATGGGGAGGCTGATACTGAACTTGCTATCTTATTTCTCTGTCCTGTGGACAGACACCATAGGGATAGCAAAGCTGTAATAAGGAGTATTTGTTATATGTGCCTGAAAACTATAATACATAGTTTATATGTTAGCATTTCTAAAATCCTTCTATTATATGGCTAACAATTAATAAAGTTCTTAAGACTAAAAATAGGCAGTTTCTGTCTCAAAAAAAAAAAAAAGAAAAAAAGGTTTTTATTTCCAGAGCTGGGTTTATTTCAAGACAATAGCCAAGGAGCAAACAACAGGTATATAATAGTATAATAGGACGACCTTTTTGTTAAAACATTAGATAGAAAATGAAGACAAAAAGAATACACAGAGAGTAAAAACCACCAACATCCTATATCACAAAAGCATATAAGGGGTGAGGGTAGAAGTAAGACTGGGTTTGGAATCATTCTTCAGACTAATTGCCTGGTATGCTGCCTGTGTTTCTGTCAAAAAACATGAAAGGAAAGCGCTGACTGATTATATATATTGGAATATCAAATTAGGATATACATTCTGAAATATATGGAGAGAATAAAATACACATATAATAAGGCTGCATTTTTATCAAGGCTTTCTGGCAGTGATACAAGCCATGTAAGGGAACTCAAGTACTTTTACACAGTAGCTGTCATCTGACAGCTGAAATAAAACATAACTATATTTAAAAAAAAGAAGGGGGAAAAAAGTTAAAATGAGAAAACAGCTTTAGATACCCGCAAAGATAGACAATGGTACAGAATTGCATGAAATCTCATGAACATAATTCAATCCAGTTCATTTGACCATCAAAGGCTATAATAAATTATATACATTGCTTTGTAGCACCTATAGCAGTTAGGAAAGTAAAACAATTTAAATTTATAACCTTTTCACACACTCCATCCCACATGCCTTTATCCAAGCACAGTGATTTGTTTGTTTGGCTTTGTTAGAGTCTAATTAAGATTGGAACTTGATGAGTGCTCATTGAATAGAATTCATTCTGGATAAAATAAGGTAGCAATACTTATTGGTGAAGAAAAATAATTGGAGGACTGCACAGAGGGATTAGCTCCTTTGACTAAAGTCATACACTCACCCTGTGTTACAGGGTTTCTAGACTGAATATTTCTTAAATCTTCAGCTGTTTCAAAATGTTTGGACAGGAAAAAGTAAGTGCTATAATTATGGAGAATGTGTGCTGTATTCATTATACAAGAGAAGAAGCCAAATTGCTGTTTAAAGCAAAAACTTGACTTCATATTAGCTATCGAGTGTTCATAAAATCTTTCCTTTCCTTCTTTTTCTGCTTTCCTTTTCCCCAAAACAGCTGCAGTCTCTGGGAACTGAAGACTAGATTTTCCAATGAGCTAACTTAAAACAACTTTAAACACAGCTTTTCAGCACCCATTAGCCCTAATCAGAGGTGGAGATCTCCTCCAAAAATATATCATATAGGAAGTCCAAGCTAGCTCTCCAAGGTCAGAGACAGGGCAACCTCATTACTGGGTAAATTAGAGGAGCATAGCATTTTGAAATATCTCACAGAAAACCATTCAAATAAATAAACCCCAGCTTGTGTGATGGGAAGAAAAGAGGATAGAAACAAAAAAAAACCCTTGAGCAGGCAGACTTGAAGATGTCATCAGCATCCAAAGAATGAAAGCAATTTCTTGATATGCTTATCTTAAAAATATAATGTCTGGCTACAGTGATTGGCATATTATAATACTCAGTTCTGTTATGTGTTGACTTTCTGATCTCCACCATGTTTTGTAATAGGTATGGTCATTAGAAAAATCTCTGATTTACTGTTAGCATTTTTAAAAAATCTATTGCATGGGTTCTTTCTTTGGAAACCACAGTTCATTTTTTTCTGTAAATTTTCCTAAACTGCCACAAAAAGATCCAAGTATAGTGGCAGTTTAAACTTGTGAGAGCAAAAATATAAAGAATCAAATGTATGCTTTTCTAAATGCAAATGAAGATGAATGGAAGAATATTGAGGTATTTGGGTCTCTAATTACTCTTCGATATTCATCTTTCATTTTGCTATTTCTAGATAACTGTTAAGAAACATTTAATGTTAGAAGTAGTCACTATAACATATGACAGGTGATAGGTCTGGACATAAGGAGAATTAATCTTAACTGAGCTTCTTGAGTTAATCTTTCTCTTGGCATAGTAATATCTAGTTTCTGGTCCTTTATAGTATGATTTGCAAAGACATTTTTAACTGTTGCAATTTGTTTAAATATTTGTTCTAAGAAAACCACAGTGAAAATATATTTGCTGCTTTAAACAAACTGTTTCCAAAATGCCAGGACTCACCAGGATGTGTGACTAGATTTTGTGACAGCTGATGTCTTTACAGTAGATGTTTAATAAATTGAGACATTTTACACTAAGTTTTGCAGATTAATATTTTTCCAGTAGTGACATATGTATTGGAATATTTTTTAAATGAGGTCATTGCTTTAAAAATGTAAGAAACATTGTCAAATTTAAAATGCTCTTTTTGACAAGAATTCAGTAACTGCACATTAAGACTGCCTTAATGTCTGTGACAAGAAAAACATCTGCTTCAGCAGAGGAAATGGAAAGCTAATATTCCAGATAAGCAAAAGAGGCTTTGAGAAAAAAAAAACCAACAAAAAACAAAACCCAACCAACAACTGCTATAAACCTTACCCAAAACTCACACAAATACTTCTTTGATCAAGTTAGTTCAAATGGAACAAATAACTCCCTCTTCCAATTAGCTTTATATCTTCTATCCCTATTAGCTTTCTTTCCCCACCCTGTTTTTCACCAGATTTCTTGGTTTTATCTTTATTCTGCCCTGGGAGGCAGAAGACTAAACCCAGGGTGTGCTGTGGCCTGGGCTCACACATTCCCTTAGTGTATCCCTAAGACAGTGTGCGCTCCCAGTTAAAGTTGTCTTTGTGCTATGTGATCCCTTCTCATACTGCCTTGCCTAACACCAGCTACAAGTCTTCACAGGGGAAAACATTAAATTATTTGAGTATGTCATATCTCCTTTACATTGCAGCTAAGTATACACTGGGAGGCTTTCCCCACTCATGACCCATAAAGGGTCCAACCTTTAGGCCCACAATGTGTCCCAAAGTTTGTTTATGTAAACCAGGGAGTATATTTGCATCCAAACAGCACATCTCAGGCCCACATAAGAAATACACTATAAATCTAGCCATTGCACTCTGTTGACAATTTTTATTGGGTGAATGTCTATTTTGTCTCCTTCTGCATATGCATTACTGTGACTTGACTAGGATTTAAAGATTTGTGATTGATCCCAGGCCAGCTGAATCCAAGTCCAAGAGCACAGAAACTGCAAACACTATCCTCAGTGTGTTTATTTAGGATAGGTGAGGCTGGACTTGCATGAAATATTTGGCCAGATGACAGCATAGAAAAAGTCCCATTGAGCTAGTGGAAGGGAAAGGGAAGGGAAAAATATAAGACTGTGATGTAACATCAGGAAGAACTTCTTTACTGTAAGAGTGACAGAGCATTGGAACAGTTATATACGAAGATATAATATGGATGTTTCTATCTCCAACAAAGGAGATACATTAGAAGACAGGCAGCATGATTTTGGCAGAGAAAAAAAAAGCAAGGTAAGAGAAAACAGAGCAGAAGGAAAGTGGAGAACTGATGGGTAAATAAGACTTTAAGAAAATCTGTAAGAAATCTAAGTTTACAGAATCAATGTATATATATATATTGATGAAGGAAAATTACTTTCTAGATCATTTTCATACTTGACATTTGTCCAAATAAGACTAAAAAAAGCACAAGTTTCTGCACAATGTTTCTTCGTACTGTAAAAGCAAAATAAAAATTCTTTAACCTGTTTTCCCATGCTTAAGTCCAGCACAAACTAACTAAATGTTCATTTGCATTAGAGTGAGAAGAATACCTAATTTATAGCTGTAAAGGTTATGCAATTGTACTCACTAAAATACAAGACCAAACCAATGATAAGACCTTTGCATTTACAATTACATGAATAACACTATAGTTAAAATTCAAGCATACATCTCACACACTACGGATTGTAAACTACAATTCATCTTGTATTGGAAAATCATAACATACTTTCTTTAGCTATTGGTTTTCAAAATGAGGTCATATAATGTGAAATGGATTTTTTTATATAATCAAGTGTTTAAAAGCTGCATTATATATACTTCCAGATTGTTTGTTTCTTTAGAATCAATTATATTCTTAAAGTTGCTGTATGAGAAAACACTTAAACTCTTCATGCACTGTATAGCTTGCTGCTTGTCATGTAAAAATGATAATAAAGGTAAAAGTCATTGCAGGTTTTAGCTAAGCATTCTACATTTTTTATGTTAACTTACATTTTAATGTGAAGCAGCTATAGTTTCTTCAGCAAAAACCTATTCATAGTTCTGAGTAGCAATTACTGTTGATAGCGCCATCAATGAATCAACAGGGACACCAGGGAATGGTGGCTGACCCGCTGCCTTGAAAATTAGGAGATGACATGGAAATAACACTTGAAAGCAATTTTGAAAGGTTTTCTAACATGTCTTCATGTCTCCAATGGTTGGATGCAGTCTGAGGTGAAGACACTTAAATATAGGCATCTACCTGTAGGTATGCACAAGAAGGGAGCACAGCTGTAGCTTGAACACAAATGGATTGTGTCATTTTAAATGCTGTGGTTTATCTCTCCTGGCCTTCAGGTTCTGTGCTGGGAGGTCATATGTTTCCCGTAGATCTTATGTCATATCTGCAAGTAAATATTTTAAACATCCTAGGGCATACAATATGGTAGTAGATCTGTAAATTGAACAATAAAATTATGTCCTAGGCATCTGAACTTTCATTACAGTTAGTAGAGATAGAAAGCAGGATTCAGCTGTGGAAATATAGGTATACAGAATTATTATTTAAGCTGCAACAGGGTATCCCACCTGCCATTTATCACACATCATATGTGCCATGCAGATGTCCTATATGACATATAGCATCTCATTTATTGATGACTCCATTTAGGTATCCTAATCTGGAGACTGGATTATGCTTCCTATTGTGATTCTAGAAAACATAAATATTGTGCTTGCTGAAGTTAGAAGCTCAAAACTGGTGCATATAGCAGATACAAAAAAAAAAAACAAACAAAAAACTTTTCCTAAAGTTTCCTGAAAAGGATAATCTCTCCTGCTCCCATATTTCTGTGAAGAACAAGATAATGGAAGCTGAAGACTCAGAGCTGCAATTTGTCCTAGAGGCCAGATATCACCTATCATCTGAAACATTATAAAAAGAAATAAGAAAATATAATAAACAGTATGTAGACAATTTCTGGAACATCTAGCAATAGTTTTGGCATATATGTGCTCAAATAATATTCTAATGTGATTGCATATTGCTTTCTGTCTGATTAAAGCAGCTGTATATCAGAAATATGACTGTCTGCAATTTCAGAAAAGAGGTAAATCATGTGCTACTCAATTAAATAGACTTATCAATTTAAATATAGGTAAGCATAGTGGGAAATTTTTACTTCAGGAGGTCTTCAAAGACCTCCTTCTATTTGCATGGAAGTTGGGCTCAATTCTATCACCTAAGCATAGGTGTGTAGGACCACTTTAGGTGTTCCAGCGTATGTTTCTTGGATTTAATCTGTGCTCTAGAAAAGCAAGATTCTCCCATGAGCCCTGTGTCAAAACTGAGCCCACCAGCCAAACTGGTGACACATTCGTGAAAATGTATTTAAGAAAGGGCAGAAAACTCTGGACAGACAGCGAGGGAGTTAAAGAGTAAGAAACAGCAATGGGAAAACCAAGCTCAGAGGAGGAGGGGATGCTCCATGCTGCTGAAGCAAATATTCACACTGCAGCTTGTTGAAGAGACCAGAGTGGAGCAGATGGATGCTCCCGAAGGAATCACAGCCTGTGGGGAGCCCCTGCCAGAACAGGGGAAATTGTGAGGAAGAATGAGCAACAGAGTGATGGTTATGAACTGAACCCACTTGGATCCTGGCAAGGGAAAGGGAAGTTGAGATCTGTGAGAGGGGGAAGAAAGGTGTTGTTATAATGCTTATCTTGTTGTTTCCTACTACTCAAAGTAATGGTTCCATTTTTATTTTAATTGGCAACAAAATAAGTTAATTGAGAGGATAACTGTATGATACAGCTATTTGTTTCTTTTTTGTAAGCCAAAATTCCTTTCAGTTCTGTAAGTCATACTAGTTTACCCAGTCCAAAGCTGTTCTAAAAAGTCCATTTCTTTTGTCTTATCCTATTGTAATTAGGATAATGAAGTGTAGGGACTAAGATAATCTACACATTTCAGATGTTTTTTCATTTCACAGATATTGAACTCTTTGATATTTTCTCATTATGTATTGGGGGATAAATGGAATTTACAGCTGAACTATTTCATTTTCTGTGAATTCAAATTGCCATTTCAGTCCCTGTACCAGATAAAGATGCTTTCATATTTTAACTCCAAATTCAGCTGCAGTTTCTGTTAAATGCAAATTAATACTTCAACATCTCTGGTGGTGCTTTACACTGAGGTTAGCTATGTGGGATTTCTTTGTCTCTGGTTATCTTGGAATGTTAGTCTTCAATACCTTCTTGTAGCACGCGTCTAATGCAATATCTGCTGGTGGATCAGGTTTCTTGTTAAGTGTCTGAGAGTTTCATAAGGGAAGTCATCAACCTCTAAAAGTTGGACTCGATGATCTTAAAGGTCTTTTCTAACCTCAGTGATTCTTTGATTCTATGAATTGTCCCAAGTCAGATCTGTTTTTCCCGTGATTGGAACCGGCAAGTGATCACCCTGCTTTTATCTGGACCCACAAGCTCTCTCATTCCTGTTCTTACTATTATCTCCCTCTATCCCAGTTAATGGCAGGAATCAGGCAGCTGGATGGGTTAGGGTTAGGGTTAGGGTTAGGCTGATTTACCACATCCAAAATTAAAATGCCAGTGTAGTTCTGGGGATTGCTGCAGTAGTGCTTTCCATAGGTATCAAGGATGAGACTGCATCTGGTTTGATGCCTTCTGTCACTCTCCTAAAAAGCTTTGCATTCTCAAAAAACTGCCACATACTTCCATGCTCTGCTTTAGGGCACCAAACACATCTTCAGCTTCACATAATGCATTATTTACCACATAGTTTTCACATTACTTAATGACTTTTTCAACTGAAATACATCCCCCCAAAATAAAAAATTACATCTTACGGCTATAGGCAAAAGTACATGGGGCTCAGAGGAGAACCATGATTAAGTACTCTTCAGAGAAGATGTGGCCAGTCTTTTCTAGATGGGACTGGAGTTAAGCAAAGTAGATACAAGGCACTCTATTCTATTATTCTACATCTATCCTATTATTCTGGACACCAAGGGTGACTGCCAGAAAGGCATTTTAAAGTAGACACATAGTTTAGCAAAAAAAGAATAAACATTTCACCAATGAACAGAGCAGAGATGATGAGAAAGTGAGAAGGAGTAGTATTTATTATGACAGACAGTGAGAAAAGACACTAAGTACATGGAAACCTATAGAGCAGTGTGCCACATATATCACATTCCAAACCATAATCCTAAAGAAAGTTATGTTGAATGGTGTTATGACCCAGCAAAAGAGAGCATTGAAGGCAAAGACGATTCTGCAGCTGCCTTTAAGCTGTTACAGACAAAACACCAGAATACAGTTAATTTCTTTATGATGGATGACTTCAATATTGAATTAAAATGTGAAAAATATGGAAAAGAGAAAGTGCAAAGGGAAAACTGGGATGAGGAATCATCAGCTAAAATGATGACTAGCCAAAACACATTTGGTGTCTGATATACTGTTCTCCAAATTTTCACAGAAAAAAAAAAAAAGTCAAATTTTTCAGACAGAAAAATAAAAGTTTGGTCACCTGCACATCATATGAAGACAAGTCGTGTGGCTTCAATGCAACAGTGTGCCAGGAAGCAGCTGTCAGTGAGGACTACAACCATTGCTCCGCAAAACTTAAAACAAAAAAAGATACCCTCTGATTAGGAAGTGGCAAAGATCAACAGTACAAAACTGAAAACAAAAGGGTAGTATGAGGAACTCCAACCTGATCCTGAGAATAGGTTTACTCTGGTATATCAGGCAAAGGACACTATATTGAAAGAAAAAAGGGAAGTGCACAGACACAATATGATTCAGTTCAGTCACAACTGGGTATCAGTGTACTCACGGCAGGAATGGAAATAGAGTGCCTCAGTGAGAAAAGAACATCTAAAGAGATAAGAAATACCTGATATGCTCTGATATTCTGTGAAAGCACATAGCATTTTTGAGCAAACAATGTCTAAAGTGGGACAATCAAAAGAAAAGGAGGAAAATTCTCATTGCTGAAAGAGAAGAGATAGGGAGATTCTTTAAAAGAAATCATTAACAGCATTTACTTATCTCAACCACAGTTTTATATGTAATATTTGAAACCACATGACTGATCCCACCCCTAACAGGATTTCAGGAAAAATTATGAAGAAGCTGAAAACAAAAAAACAGCAGAATATAAAATCACAGCAGAAATACTAGAAGTATTTGACTCACCTCTCTGATGAAACTGATAAATGTGCTTAATGAAATCTAGGAAGGCAGAGAGGAAAAGCCTTTCTGAATAATAGAAATAAGGAAGCATGAGTTGGATACTGTGAAAGGGTGATCTCAGTTACTTCAACAACTGGAGACAATTTGTGCTGCTCTTCATCACAGCAAAAATCATTTCCTGTGTGATACAACACATCATTAGGTATACACAACTTATAAAAGCAGACAAACTCCATTTGATAAATGAAAGAGTAGGTCAAATATTTTTCCCTTTAACTGGATTCTTGGTCCTCGGAATGAGTCAACATTACTTCCAGGAAAAGTCACTGCTATCCACAAAAAAAAAATGTACAGAAGAACTTACCAAAAAAAAAAAAAAATCAGCTAAACCTAAACAAACTCTCCTGAAATTCTTATGGCAAAAGGTAACAACATATTGGTAGGCGAAACCACCAGAGAAAGAAAAAAATCCAGCTAACTAGGTATTTCTGATTAAACAAGTTATTTTAATCTCCTAAACTGATACCTTAATTCTGAAGTTTCACAGTCGAGCTTCTACATTCTTAAAATACTCTTGTATTACATTCTGATATGTAAGGGAAAATAATAGTGAAGTAAAGAACGAACATGCAAAGGATTACAGGGATATTTTATAAAGCATCCTGGAATCAGCTTTCTTAAAACTCTTAATTCCTTTTTGTGTTCACGAAGACTACATTTCTATATACAATTTTTCCATTGTATATTTTCTATTAACTCTTCACTTACATAGTAGCTGTATCTGTAAGAACAATATTTGTTTACAGAAGGCTAATAATCCTCTTGCCATAGTGGACTACCCTGACCCTAGAAATCCAAGTGGAAGGATGAGAAGCAGAACAGTGTAGACTCAGTCAGCAAACTCTACTGGTTTCTCAGAGGAGAAGAATTATCTTAATCTCCATAAAGTTACCTAAAAATACAGCTCCATTGAATTTTTATAACTTCAACCTCAAACAATACCCACAGTATTTAAAAGATATAACATAAATATGTAATTGTATTACAAAATAAAAGTGCAATAACTATATGATTTCGATCACTTTCTGATAAATACATCAAAAAGGTAGATAATGACCTGTTCAGATCCACGTTTTGTAGCTAATAAATCAACATGCCAAAACACTATCCATATAACCCGAAACAGCATTTCTATGTTGTATTACCCAACATTCATCACTTTGACTTCAATAATTTTTGTGTTTGCTGAATACCACTACAAAAGATTGGTGGCTATAACTCAAATTAGAGTGCTAAGAATACTCTGAAACAATACATTTGAGAATCTGAAATGGTTCTGACATTAAAATATGTTGCTAGAAGGCTCTTTTTCACCAATGAAATTACTAAAGAATAGTCACGTACTTAAAAACAAGCTTATGGACAATGCATTAAGGATCAATGTTTAGACACTGTGACAATACATGTGAAGCTGAATGTAAATTTGAAAAAAAAAACCCACTTCCTTTTTATATATTATAGATTAGATTGTATATTATTGAATATATATAGATTGTATTGTATATTGTATGGTGATTGCTGTATGTTGTATATTTATATGCAAATATTATATTTATAAATAAAGATGTGTGTGAAATCTGCAGGGTTTTTTTTGTAACATGCATATGTCCTAAATATCTAAGTAAAATAAAGTTGATTGATGGAATTCTCAGAGGTACCATAAACTACAGAAGGCATCTTGCATTGAGTAGGCTTTATCACATAAAGCTTTGCTCTTATTTTGTCTGGATATGTAGACTGCTTATTCTCAAACTGTTGAGCCTTTAGCAGGAAATGGACAATACTGGGGAAGTATTCTAAAGGGAATACTATATATTACTGAGTTTTGTGTAAGGATGAGATTGGCAGGACATCCTTCAAAGAACAAAAACATTGGCCCAGAAATATCTAGGTTTTAAAGAGAACTACAATTTCAGCAGGACCACTCTATTAAGGATGTGAAGTGAATGCACAATATAATACATTCAACTCAGACAGGCACTAGTATATTTGTGGACATCACCACCACAAATACAAAATGAAGAGTAGATTTAATTCTTAAAACCACATAACCAATGTCCAAATCCATATGATTGTACAAAACTTGTGACAGCTGAGAGACAATGAGAAGAAAAAAAGGTCCTAGAACTGGGTGAAAAATCCCATTACAAATACTTTGCAATGATTGACCAGTAAAATCAAAACAATTATCCAAGCCTTGAAAATGCATGCACTCCTGAATAATGTTATGCATCAATAGTCAATGGGTCTGCTCTCATGCGTAAAATTACTCAAGTGTATAAATTTTTCAGGATTGGGGCCAACCAACATAATGCTAGACAACAGAGCCCAAAGACAGTTGGCAGCCATTCAAGAAAAGTGCTGGGGGCAGCACTATCAAAGCTGCAGATAGCTGAGTAAAATTAACAAAACTATACAAATGAAAGATTAAAAAAGAATCCCAAACATATATTCTAGACATTGAACAATGCAACTTTGATTTTACAGTTTGTATGATGTTAAACTGGAAAGAATAGGTCAAGCCAATTACAGTAACAGGAAATAAGTCACATTTGATTTGTATACTACAGAATGCTCTAATAATTTTAAAGGGAAAAAAAAAAGAGGACAAAGTCATCAGAAAAAAATCATGTATTGAGATTTACCCTTGTTTTTTTCAAGTTACGTTTGATCATGACTGTTTAAAAATAGGTAGAAAAAGTTCAGTCAATGAGGAGCAAGTTAAAATACCAACATGATCACAGCAACTAAAAGATAGCACAGTAAAGAACAAAATGTGTACAGAGAAAGTTATGATTGATGAAATTAGAAGATTATATTATAAACAAAAAAATTGGGTACCTGAATTAAAAGGAAAATTTGACATACGTTATAGTCCACTTGTGACAGAGGCCTGTCTCAGGTCACTTAGGACTTTTTTAACATCAGCTTAGGTCTTATAGCTTAGGCTTTCTGAATTTCTGCACTGAAAATGCATACTTCTTTTCATTGACTGTATAAGGAGACTAGAGTCCTATCTATGACACATAAACAAAGCATCTAAAGATAGGTTGTGTGAGTAGTGTCTGGAGGCAGCTGAGGGGCTGTCAGCCTCTAGCTGGCAAGGAAAATCTAAAATAAGAAAACCTAAGGGGAGGGGAATGTAATGCTTAAAAAGTGTTGCTTTTCCAGAATTAAATCTATTACATATCTTCAAAGAAGTCATATAAAAGGATCAGGAAGGCTCAATACAATAAATTATAGGGATCTAGGTTGTATGTTTGACACAGGAAAGATGTCCAGCAAAAGGAAAAAATAACCTCAGAAATTTGTCCTGTGGTTAGCTGAAGAGTTGGACAGTGCCAAAAAAGACTTTAAGGAGACCTGCCCCAAAGTTACTTTCACATTTCAGGGTGGTCATTCAAATATCACCATGGACTTCCATTAAAGATTCAAAGACTAAGCAGTGTAAGAAGTTGAGATACTACAGTATAAACATGGTTTATGTCAGGGGAAAACAATTGCCATGAGGATTTGACCTGTGAAGGACATTCCCATAGGATGGCAGCACCTACAAGCATTTCCACATTAAGTTAGGATCCTCACTTTTGTCCTCTGAATTGCTTTAATTTTGGCTGTGAGAGAAGGCAGAGTGAATACCCTGCTATATGTCAGACCTGATTCACAGGGTAAGCAACAGGATGTGAAGAGGGCATATCAAAAGTCCACAAAGCTCCATAATCTCAGTCATCCCCCAAACATTTATTTATGTAAATAGACTTGGAAGCATGCCCTAAAGAACAGAAAGTAGTGTAGGGAAATTACTGCTCTTAAAATGAGACTGGGATGTTCAATGTCATTTGACAGATTGCAGGAAAAGAGCTTACTGTTTCAGATATTCATTAAAACAAAAGATAGTGTTAATCTGACATTTACATGGGTCAAACCTTGGGATATGTCCCTCATATCAGTATTTCCAAGAGTGGGTAAAGAAAGGAACAAGCTTTCTCTGATCAGAACCTGTGACTAGGAAAGGTTTACATTCTCCTTTTCCTTCAATGCTGCTTTTAAAAGATAGTCAGTCTTGATGTTATAACCTAGGAAGATGCACCCCTATTAATGATCTAGGCAAGAAAAAAAATCTCAAATGCCTTTAGCAATCCACAGGTTTTAAAACTTATTATCCTTAACTTTTCCACAGGTGACCAAACTCACACACACACACACACACACACACACTCACTCACACACTACCTCTCACCTCCTCCCATCTGCAGTCTTCACAGTCATATTTAGAAGCAGATTAGACCACATATTTACAACTTTACTTTCTAAACTATGGTTCAATCTAGGTTTTCGTAGTAACTCCAACATACACAGCAAATCAACTACTAGATTTATTTTCTGTCTCTCTGATTTTCTGGTAGAGATGAAAGGAGGCTAAATCATAATTCTGAAGGGTTTGACTGCTCCATGTTATAGTTCTTTACCTAGTAATGCAGGTTACTATGTGCAATGTCGTTGTTACTCCAAAACTACATGTATGTATAACTAACTAACTAGAACTGCAGGTCACCCTAATGGATTATAAAAGTGAGGCCTAGAAAATAATTAATAATGGGCAATGACCTACAACTAGTGTCAGATTCCCTGCCTCTCTCTGGACTGGTATTAGCTACCATTTTAAATTGAGGGGAGAATTCCCCAAACAATTGCAAATAGCCACTAGAGATTCCATGTACCAGCTAAGATGTGTCTGTGGGCATGCTAACAAAAGCAATTTCTTAGCAAGCAATATGCTAACCCCCTGGGTCTGTTAATGAATCTGCTTTGTGGTAAAATTTTGAGGACTACTTGCTACAGAGATTTTTTTTAAGCATGTTGCTTTCTGAATTCTCCTGTTTCCATAAAGTTCTTTCGACTGAAATTCCTATTTCATGAAATTCCTTCAGCTCAGTACACATTTAGCATTGGGACAGCTTTTTACAAAAATGTTAGCTGCTATCTGCAGTTGAAAGTATTATTTTCAGCTTTATTTTGAAGCAGGGGTTGTTTGTTTTTTTTTTCTTATTTTTTACACTGCTTTATATATACATAATATTTAGTCTGTAGTGTCCCTCTGGGAGCCAGACTGCTAAGAAATTGTTCTTTTCTGTTTTCTGTGACTGTTAAGCTCCAAATACTCCTCATTTACAGCCTCTCCCCTACAGAGGGCACCTTTGTCTTATTGGAATTGTTTCTGCAAAAGAGATAATCGGTGGTTATCAGAGACATAACTGAGCCTTAAAGCAAGATCAGACTTCTCACAGACACAAGGACCTTGTTTGCTTAGCCTTTTTAATTAACCAAGTTTTGTACTATAAGTCAGCAGCAAGCAATAACAATGTTACATTCTGTATTATTGTAGTCTCTACCAAGAAGTGAGGAGATGACCTGGAGATTACTAGAATTTATTTGAGATGAATTAAAAAGCCTAAGTTTGAGGTTATTTTCTTTCCATCAGTAGTTAAGGGTATTGTCATTAAACAATATTTCTGAGATGCATACTAAAAACATTGTCCATGGGAAAACAAGCTGTAGAGAGTCAACCATTTCTAAAAGAAATCTTTCTAACAGACCTCCAATTAGTAATTTCTATCTGAAAACTGTTCAAGTGGAAAGAAGGAAGATTTTATTCTCCTTTGTAGGGTTAGACTATCAAAACTGACCCTAAAATTCTTATTTGGGAAAAGTATCAACTGACTGCAAGACTGAGCCAAAAAGTAATTTTCTTCCAGATTTTTGGTGTGCTATTACTTATGAATTGTCAAGTATATCTTTCATAGCATCTGCTGGTTCTGAATAGAACTAGCAATACTTTTCTTTTTAGTGTTGTTTTTCAGCTTAATCTGTAACACAGTCTTCCTTTACAGGCCATTTCACTAATGTGTTAAGGCAGATGCAAACATCATTGATTTGTAAATGGCAAAGTGGAAATTCTAAAGAATAATCTTCACTCTGTCATTTTATATCTGTCTGGGTATTCAAAACAAGCTACAGCTGTAAAAAGAAGTGCAAGACATTGTATTTATGTGACTCCCAAACAGGCCAGTACTATGTTAGTTCATATTAACTGAGGGAAAACACACTATGCATCAGTCCTTTTGCATAGTGCTTTTTTTCTTTTTTTTATGGTGCTCCTATCAATAAAAGTTACAAATAGCCTTATAAATTCAGCAGCAGGCAACCTGTTGCAAGAAGACTCTAACTTCCCTGGGCTGTTTTCTGGAACTAATGTTGACTGTAAAGAATCTAACACAAAACCCAGCAAGGAATGTGCCCAGCCTTCCTTAACATTTTTCTAGAAGTCTCTCATAGAAAATGCATTCATGTTTACATTTTCAGCTTCAAATACCCAGCACAAAAGCATGAGAGCACAAAAAAAAAGCCCCTGAATCTGTAGTCTAGGCTGCTAGATTAATTAAGTAGGCCCTGTATTAGTGAGTAATACTCTAATGCCATTGGAAAATTGTTTTCGGGAGTATTTTAGCAAGCTCCTCCTGTATTATAATTTTATTTTGGTTTTGTTTTCTAATTATAGGCCAAGGCTGAATTCCTCAGTAATTAAGGAAATTTTTTCCTTTTTTTTTTTTTTTTTAAAGATTTAATTTCTAGAAGTCAACAGGAATGTTGCCCACATAAAGATTGCAAGATTAAGAGTTTGTACCTATAAAAGTGCCAGTGTGGAGATATGTTTCAATACAGTTACTGTTACACAGAACAGTTAAAGCTACATATGCACTAGTAAATTAAACAGTGCCAGCAATGTTCTCAGGTATTGGAATATGATGGTCTATACTGTAAAACTGTTCAAATGGCCCCAGCACACTTTGAACATCCTAAAAACCTATTCCAGGTGCAGTTTGAGGGAGAGGGAGGCTGCATATCTCAGAGACCCTTCCTAGCTTGCAGGCTGCTGCCACTACCTCCTTTTGAACAGGAGAAGAGTTTACAAATACGCCTATGTGCTAGTTGGCTTTATTGCATAGGAACATTCTCAGGCATTTAATTTGCTGGTATAAATATAGCCTCTGAATCTGTATTTACTGCAGCTATTATACATCCCTGTATTTAAAAGTATTCAGCTATCGGCCCTTACTTGTAAACTATGCACTGAGTTCTAAGTTTTCACAAGTAGGAAACAAAACACTCAAGAGAACATTTTCTCAATTATATATACTGCTATATGCATTATTTTTCCATGTAATTGTTTCAGCTTGATAGTAAAAAATAAAACTTAGAGCTGTTAAGAAAATGTTTGTTTTGAATATAGCTTTATGGTTGTAGATAAAGCAGTTTAAAACAGAAAGTAAAAGCCAAGGAATAGCATTTTAGAAGTATCTAAGCTACTTAGGATTCCCACTTTCGAAACAGGACAATTTTAACAGTGGAGAACAGAAGAACTCCATTACCAGCATGAGGTACTCCACAACACTGATAATGAAGACACTGTAAAGCACAACAGCCCTTAAATTTTTTTCTCAGCAAGGCGGCACAAATGAAAGAGTCTACTTGGAGGTCTTCCTCCTGGTGTAGTGTACCAGTCAATTTTCCAAGAACGAACCAGGGAAACCTTCACCATTGCAGACCTCATATTTGACTGCACATGTTCACTACTACCATGTGGTAATTCTGGCTTAGTTCTCTTGTCCTGTGGTAATGCAGAAGGTGGATGTGTGAAAACAGGTTTCCCACCCTGAAAGTGACCTGCCTAACTGGTTATTAGCTGTACCACAGAATGCAAATATCAACACAGAAGCAAAGAGCCTCATTTGAGCTTTATCTTCTTTGACGCCTCACTTGTGTCAATGTTGTGATCCCAGCCAAAGACTGTGTTTCGTGATGGATTCTCTCTTCAAAAAAAACCTCCCAGCAACACTGAGATATGTGCTTCTATCTATATGCCCAACAAAGGAAACCTACATACTTGGTGAATTATGTCAACATGAGCTTATGCACTAAAGGATATAGGCACCTACTCAGTCATGCAACATTTGGTAGAATGAGTATGGCACCTCAAATTTTTGTGGATCTTAGTTGTTCTATTGTTCCTCATATGTGAAAATAGAATAATCCTCAACTGCCTGAGAGTGATTGTCAGGCTGAGGGGTGTAATTAAGCAAAAGTACAATTAAAACTCTTTCTAACTAGCTAGATTAAAGCAACTTAGATGGTGATACTTCATTTTTCTTGCTTTGAAGTTTCCATTTTAAGTTTATACTCACATGTTCAGGAGAATAAACTTCATTAAAAACAACTTCCTAGTATATACCTTAGACTCAATATTTTGAATGGATAAAATTATATTACTTTAATTCACCTCCTTTTATATATTTACAATTTTCTTAAATTCATTTCTTACCTAAATGCATTCACTGCTTTTCCCCTAATTTTTGCATTGCTTTTCAAAATATAAGAATCAAATGAGTTTTTCTTTCATTTTTCTTGTTAGTACATCTGTGACTCAGCTTCTTGGTTTCCATTGTCAAGTACCTACTCACAGATCTACATCTGTGCCTAAAACTAAGAATTTATTGAGGATTTGCTGTCTTCATAAGTCTATTTTTATTAGATAAATATTCCAAGAACTTATTGTTTATAAGCACTCAAATACATAAGCTTAAAGTCCTGTATTCATCCAGTAAAATTCAATTGCATGTAAATAACTGAGCATTGGAGAGTAACAAACACCAGTGAAGTTATATTATTTATAAATTCAAACAAATAGTCATAATGAAGGTTTTTTGCCATTATCCATAATAACCAACAGTGTATATTTTAAAGGAATTTATTTTGGCCATACTACCCTTATTGCACCTATCATGAAGATACAGGAACTTTTTTTTTAATGTTTAATATCTATGCTAAGTATTATCTTGTTTTAAAATAAATGTCTTTTGGGGAAATGTGAAAATAGAGAAAATCAGGATTTCCTGCAAGTTATTTTCAGCTCCTTTGGTATTAAGTGCTTTCTGTATTTACGGGATTGTATGACAAATTTCTGGCATAGAGAACCATTTGAGCATACATTTTAGTGCTTATTATTGATGAAGAAATGCACAGCAGCAATAAAGGAAAAAAGAAAGAATGTGACTGTCAAGTAGAGAGACCCGCCTTTCATCATCCACCTGATGATTTTAGACATTGAACCCAAGGTATCTGAGAACATATTTAGAGTTTCCCTTCTTGGCTAAACAAGGTCTTAATATTTCAGGAAGTTTATACAGTGTGAACCAATGGTCTACTGAAAGCTTTAAAAAAGACAGAGTTTGAAGATGATAGTTAGTCCATTGACACCTACTTGTGACCAGGTGTATGAGATAGAATTCAAAGCAGCCTCTTACAGCTTTGGGAATCTTGCATGGCAAGTCGTAATATGCTGGACAGTATTGTAAGTGCTTGGATCTAACTCGGAACATTATCCAGTATGCCAACGAAAAATAAGTAAATACTCAAGACATTCACTATGAAAGTGTATCTTGAGCTTACCTACTTGGATCTTCTACCCAGACAGGAGAACTGTGTGTCACCATCTTTGCAAAGTCCATCCTCATCTCCAAAGCAAGGAGAACAGAGTTTCCAAGAAAACCTCAATGCTGCCCATTAACAATCTCTGCACATGATGTATGTAAATAATAATAATAAAAAACAACTAAAAAAAAAACGCGACACAATTTCCCACACATCCCTCCCCCCCAAAAAAACCCCTCAAACACAAACCCCAAATACCTGAGAAAAGAAAGGGGCCTAATGGCGATATCTCACAGATCTTCTGTAGCTTTGCATTTCAGGGGGGGTGTCTAAAACTCAGAAATGTATCTAGCACTGTTCATGTTTCCTACCAAGTCTTAACAGACAGACAGCCACTCCAATTCTTTTCACAATGACAGTGTTAAGATGCTGCATATGGAAAACTAGCTCCCTTCACACACCTCCTCAAACACAGCAGGGTTAGTGAGGTGGCAAGAAGGGAAGGGAAAAGACAAGTTTTCCATTTCTGGCTTTTTCTAATCTTTCACTTAGACAATAAAGAAACAACAAACGCCCACTTCATTCAAAGATGTGCTTAAACCTCATTTTGTCCGTATCACGTTCCCCAGCACGGCAGAGCGCTTCCTTCCCCCCGAAGGACGCTTCTCCCCTGGCCGGCCCGAGCGTTCCGGAGGTGAGAGGGGGGAAAGCAGAAGGGTGGGGAGGGAAGCGGAGAGGCGCGGAAGGGAGCGCTGGCCCTGAAGCCCGGAGCCCCCCACACCCCAGCCGCGCTCACTAGTGGGCGCTGCAATTTCTAATGAGTTTCTCTATAAGCAGCGCTCTTCTACATCGCATACTCCCGGGAATGGGTGGATGGGGATGTGTGTGTGTGCAGGAACTATTGCTTCCATATAAACGACTACGCCTGTGTGTGCAGTCTACAGGCAGCTGTCAGTTATGCCGCTTTGCTTTTCTGGAGCTGAGCTGGGAGAGGTCACTAGACAAGCAAGCACCAGGCAAGCAGGCAAATTACTGTTGTTTTTTTTTTTGTTGTTGGTTTTTTGTATTTTTTTTTAAGCCGGCCCTGGCAAAGCAGCACCCCCCTGAGCTCAGGGCTCAGAGGTAACGGTGTCGCTCCAGTTATACTACACCAAATATCCACGAAGTCCCCAAGAAGCACAGCTGAAAATCTGTCGGAAGAGCTGTACATGCCACGTTAAATTTGAGCTGCTTTTGATGTGGCTGGCAACGTAATTTTGCTTTGGCTAGGCTGGGTGTGGGGCACTTATCCAAAAAGATCTCCTCCACTTGCATGTTTCTGTATTGCTGTTTAACAATAAAAGGATCTCTCAAAGAAGGGATCTCTGTGGTACTATTGCAAGAGACATGCAAAAAATACCCAGCAACCTCGGCACTTAGCAACTTTCAGACTTTGTTCCTCTGCTTTCCTAACTAAATACAGCAGACAGAAATGGGAGATAACGCTCCCATGCAAATGAAGACAACAGTTGCTCGCCCACTCTCCGCTTTGGCTAGTGGAAGACACACTGGTTTCCCTAAAGCAGCTTTTTTTTAGCTCCTTTTTTGTCCTTTCTTTCCCCGGGTAGCCTCCTGCCTGCAAAGCGCCAGTGCATTGTCCCCTGACAGCTGATGCTTATCGCGCCGGGGGAGGGGGGGAGAGTATTGTGTTTCAGCTCGTGGCACTGGAAAACCTCGCAACTTTCTTTTGAAGTTAAATGGCTTCATTTGGTTTCCAGGTCTGAATAACTCTCCGAACTACAATGACCCAAAAGCCGACCCATTTACAGCGCCCGTCCAACCAACCTGTTCCTCCCTCAGTCGGAGCTTTGGCCAAGAAGGTGGGGGGAAGCTCCTCGACGAGCCTAACTTGCACCGTAATTAAATTGTATTTTATCCTATCGAGGCGTTAAAAATATCGAGCAAAATACAAGTTTCAGTAATTTGTTTGTATTCTTACCTGTAGGAGCTGGAAATTAACAGCCCCGCTTAGTTTACTGTTCAGCCTGGAGAGCGAGAGATTGCTTTGCAAACATTACAGTTATTATGTCTGCAGTTGGTACTCTTTGTATAAATTATTGATCAGCCATCTTATTTTTCTTTCTGCTTAATGGATATTATAGCATAGCCGTTTACACGCTATAGTTAAGGTTGTGTCAGCACTTCCATTTATAACATCCCCCTCTTGCCGAGAGTTTATAACTCGCAATAAAATTCCGCTCTGGGCTGAAACTTTTCAAGCAAGAGCTCGGACTTTTAAAGGTCTTTCACCTCCCCCTCAAAGAACAATTAAAAATATGTTTGTCTGCCTTTTCTGTTGTTGTTGTTGAAATATGGGACTAATCAAGGTTAACACCCCACCCACCAGTGTTTTTCATTCACTGAAGTGACTTGAGGAGGAAAAGGCTGCGTCTCGCAAGCTGTCAGCTCGTACAGAAGAAAAACCCAGTGTGCATTTTTAAAATATATTTATTATTATTAAAGGAAACAATTAGTGCTGGAGCAGCTGCCGAGCCGGCGCCCTCCGCCCCGATCCAGGGCCCCGGCGCCGGGGGATTGGCCAGCCCGGCGGGGACGGACGGACGGACGGATTTACGGAAGGACGGATGATGCCGCGGTCCCCCCGAGGCTCCGGCAGAGATCGGGGCGCGTATCGGAAATCCAGATACATTTAAACACCGGGCAGGCTCTCCAGCGGCTGTATTTCGATCAGCCTGGGCTTAGAGACGGAGCGCCTGAGCAAACCAATTCTGTAAGGGGCGGGAGGGGGGGGCGCACGGGGAAGAGCATCTCAAAATAGCCCACCACTTTGACATAATTTAGTGGCAGGGGCTTTGCACTTCATAATTACTGCTCCGAGAGACGTTTTCTACCTGTTGGTAGGTGAATTAATACGTTGGACTAAAGATCTCTAGTGAGAGCTCGAGTGTAACTCAAACAGGGGTCCCCGCCTATTCCAGTCCTCACTTAATTCACGCAGGGAAGTTGGTGATCGCTTCCTCATCGCACCGCAGCCTGTTCTCTTGGCCGTCCGTCTTCAGGTGGATGTCAGCAGGCGGTGCCCAGCTCCTGCCCCATCCTCCATGCCTCTATCCATTCACCCATCCATTTCGTCCCCGCCCCCGCCCCAGCCAGCCCGAGCAAGGGAACCCGACCCCCGATCCACTTCACCGTTTGGCTCTTGAAGCTGCAACGTGATTGAGAGGCTCAAATCAACATAAGGGTTATTTTAGTTACTGACTTCGAAACGTATTTTCTGAAGTCAGAACGGTGACTTAAAGATAAAAAACCCAAACAAAACCAAACAACAACAAAACCCCCCAACAACTAAACCACGTAAATAATCAAGTCACTTAACTGGCGTTTGGTATTTGCAATTTGCATATATGCGCTTGTGCAGGGGTGTGTGTTTGTACGTGTGTGTGTGTGTGTGTGCGCGCGTGTGATGCAGGGAGGAGGGAGGGAAGGGGAGAGAAGGTTCCCAAGCCGTCGGGTACTGCATCTCTCAGCACGGCATGTCTTTGGTCAGAGCATCAGTGAGCATCACCGTAGAGAACTCCCATTTCTTGTCGGGATGAAGGGGCAGGATTGAAGGATCCGGGGGAGGGGGGGGGGGGAGAAGAGGGGAAGGGTGAGATGGCAAATCCTGCCCTTGTACTAGAGCGCTGATACCCTCGGAGCCAATGAGATGGCTCGCGGGAGTTAAGCCGGCGGAAGCTGCTCCAGCGCTGAAGGGATCCGGTCAATCTGAGCGTGTGCCAAGACCTCCGGTCCTGTGCTGGGGATGTGCAGCCCCTTCTCTCACCTCTCCAGCTGAGAGAGGCACATTACACAGTCAGCTCAGGTGATCATTTGCTCCTAGAGTCTCCTTTTTAAAGACTTCAAAAGTTATTTTGAATGGCTTCTAAAGTTTCTATCATTCCATTCTTCCACCAGTTGTTTTTTTTTGTGTTAAGCAGGCACCATATGTAAATACAAATTGCAGTAAACAGAATATGAAAGCAATCTTCTCGTGTATTATTTTGGACTTTTTATGATATATGGTGGACAGTGCAGAAGTGTGTGCTGTTGTTGAAGCTGTTTGTGCTCGATGTGCTAATGCACTGTTTGATTGAGTGAATTAGCAGTCATAACAATCTGGCAGAGTGGCCATAGAAGTGTGCTCAAATTGATTTGTGTTATGGCTGGACTGGAAAATCTAGTGTTAGTTGTTTTTTGCCCTGGGGCATTGTTTGTACCAAAGTCCACTTTTCATTTAATTTTCCAATAGATTTTTGAAAGACCGAAAGGTTTGTGATCAACATTTGCTGCACTTTATTATTATTCTTCAGCTATTGAAAATAACCTGTGAGTAATTTCAGGTTCCCCAAAAACTTGCATTCAATTAGAGTAAACATAATTAGCGTGACGTCGTGCTTGGAATGGTAAATCTCCCTTTGTCTCTATTAAGCATGTTATCTACTTGTCCTGTCACTGAAAGGAATCCAGTTTGTATTTGTATTGGACAAGGTCTGTGCTAGTTTGACTATAAAGCAACAATTAGAAAAACAGCACTGCAGTACCCAGTTTCTTATTACTGGTACAACACTTCCCATCAATCTCAACAGTATTCATGGCATTTTCAATGTTTAGTAAATATCTTGGTGGAGAAAAAAAAATAGCATCCCAATTCAGAGACTTACATTTCTATGAGCCTTTTTTCCTGAGTGATGCAGGGGGGGATTTGGTACGAGGTCCCTCCTCTTCTTCAGGCTTCCCTTCAAATAACAGATAGCTCCTGAAATGAGGATTGCTGCTTGAGACCCCAGAGATTAAAAGCAAACCAGAACTTACCTTCTCTTTGCCAGTACTTGCTCATTTCTTAGAATCTTCTGCTCAGCAGTCGTTTGCAAGAATTATCATGCAGCATGATTAAACCTAAACTATTACTGTATTGATCATATAGAAAGCTTTGTGAAATCATTTAGTTTCTTCTCTTCAGAAACTGGTGAACAAAACAGATCACTAGACAAGGATAAGTCAAAATACAAGATAGGTATTTTTTAGGAAAAGAAATTAAAAAGAAATGGGGGGGGGGGGGGGGGAAGGAAGGGGGGAAGTACCATGGATTAACTTAAAAGGCTAATACACTATTCATCCTTACCAGGTGCCTATCTTCCACATGCATCCCGTCCCCCGGTTCATTCCTTCACACACGTTCAGAAAAGAAATACTTTTCTGGTTTTCTGAATGAATTTAAACATTTAATTATCAATAATAAGTGATTGTGGTAGGGGAGCTGAGGTACTATCCTATCTCCTGTCGGTCAGGTATTCACATCCCTTAAAAAGCAACAGCTACAATGCATTTTCTAATTGCATTTTACCCTTTACAGCTGCCCTCAAATTTGTAATTTAATAAAACAGTGAACTCCGTATCAGTCTTTTTTTTAGAGCAATAAATTACAATCACTGTCAATACCTCTTACTGCTTTAACATACATTTTAATACAGCAAAATGGTTAAAAGAAAAAAAAAGGTAGACAGAGAAATACAGAGAATACCTGCCCTGAACATGAGCAGAACAGAAGACCTGCTTCAAACAATATTCCAGGAAAGAAATTAAAGACTTCTTAATTAGTGCAGCAATTAAGCATTCTTGGTCGCATTTTAATCAGCCCAGGCCCTATCAAAGGACAAACAGAACGATTTGCAGGTCTTTGAATTTTAAACAGTCTTATTGATTTCACCACCATAAGTCTTCACTTGACGAAGGGAGATTTTTCAAATATCAGTTACAGTAATTTGAGTTTTGCTGATATCAATTCAGGGAGACACAAAAACACCCAACAGTATCATTACATGAAAGGGTCAGCGAGTAAGAGAAATGCAATCTAAAAAAGTTTACACAGAGCAGCCTCAGGATTTGCTCATGCATTTCTGGGAGCATGTGAGTGTATGTGTGAGTTCAAATAAATTCAGTCACTCCCCATAATCATGAGAAACACTTACCAAGCCAGAAGCTTTGAGGGGTCTTGGATCTTTCCATAAATCTCTATGTTTCTAATCCCACTGTTGCACTGAAATGATCAAGGTTAACCCAAACCTGTGGTAGTGAACCCTTTCAAACTACTTTTTTTTTATATGGTTTTGAACCATGAGAATTATATATCCATGAGGTCACACAGCAAGAAGAAAAGCTGAAGGGCTGGTGTGCATCACACTGTAGTGAAGGTGGAGAACAAATGAAGTGGTAGGTTTCCTAATTCAGAGGTCTCTCAGATCTCCGAGTGGTAATATGACATGTGTCTGGCTCTGTCCTGATCTTCTCCAGGCTCTGCTCTGATCTTCTTCAGGTACTGTTATGATCTTCTCCAGGTGCCGGGGAAGGTGAGATGCAAATGGACAGTTGAGGCAAAGAAAACATGGACAGAGCTGGTTTCCTACAAATGGAAACAGAAAGATGCAGTGTATTCACAGTTTTAAATTACAAGTTTTATGCAACACTAGATCCCGCCACTGGAACTCAAGTTGAGCAAGCTTCTCCAGAGAAATGTTCTGAAAAAGCACCTAAAAACGATGGTAAGAAGTTTTCTCCACAATTATGGGTATGCGAGACTTCAAAAAAAAAATGCCACTTTGTATTTTCCTAGGTTTATTTGTAAATTTTAAATATTTAAAACTCTGCTAAACTTTCACCAGCAAAGCTCACCTTTGTCCTTTAGAAAACGTATTAGAACATGAATTCCCGTAAATTGAACTTTAAAGTAAAATAAGCAAGTAGATCATACAAGAACAGTTTACATCTGGTAATGTGGAAATTCCCCTGCACTGAATTACTACAGTTGAGATTATCCACTTTGTAGATGTGTCATCCCATGAGTCATACCTCACATAATAGTATACATAATAAAAAAGCAGCTATGGGCACATACATGCATCACAATTAATTAAACACACAGTGTGTATTTTCAAAGCAAGAGAACTACGCACACGCAGAACCCCACTTCTGCAGACTCTACCAATGTATCCGAACAGCCGCTTCTTTACCCCTTTAAACACGCAAAGTGCCCTCCACACAAGCAGAACCAAGCTCCGGGCTTCCCCAACCGACACCGGCGCCCCACTGGAGGGGGCAAACCACGAATTAGAGCAGCATCCCCAGCGCCAGCGGCGCGCAAGTACCGCGGACACGCGTGGGGCCCGACCACGCCAGGCGAAGCGAGGCGCGTCCTACCCTGCCTGCTGCGCCACTGCGCATGCGTGGGCAAGCGCAGCAGCTCACTTTGCGCGCTACCTGGCTCGGGGTTCGGCGAGCTTTCTGCGCGCCTTCTGCGCGGTGCCGGCACCTGTTGCGCAGCGGTACCTGCGCGGGCCAGGCCGGCCTCCTTCCCCTCTCCTAAGTTACTTGTGTGTCTCCGCTGCCCTCCTCGACGCGGTTTGCCGGCGGCGTGACCTGCAGAGCCGCGTCCCCCGGCAGGACCGTCCCCTGCGCCACGCAACGAAGGGGCCTCGGTGCTGCCGCCAAACCCTCAGCGACAACTCCGTCCACGTTTGTGGTCCCGGGAGAACAACAAACAACAACACGAGCAACAGACCGGTCCGGAGGTTTCCGCTTTTGTCCGCGGGTGCCCCGGCAAGGTGCGCGGCTAGCGCCCGCCCCGCGCCCCACGCCGGGGGAAGGCTGGAGACGCTCGTGTTTCTCCACAAACTGTGTTGACAAGTGATTGCTGAAAAGGGTTGTGAAAATTACATCTAGTCTCTGGTGGGGTGAAATATGAAACATGTAATCTAACGGTTCCTGAAGGGGAGGGGGGAGAAAGAGACTTCTGTCTCCCTCTCTGTTTTCCTGCTCCGGGCTCCTGGTTGGATAATTCGGGTTAATACTAGTGAGTGAGCCTTTTGCTGCTTCAAAGGGTATTTCAAGTTGCCGGAGCTCCTCCCCTCCGCACCGTGTGACAACAACAACTCGTCCAGCGAGCGAGCGGCGGCGGCGGCAGCCAGCACTTCCCAGCTCATTTTCTCTCTGTCATTCCCCTCTCAATCTTTGATCAATGTACTTGCCAGAGAGAACCGAAGTCCTTCAAACCTCCTCTTTTTCACCTTCGTCTTTAACGTGGTGCTAGAGCAAGGACCACAAAAAGAAACTGCCCTCCCCCTCCCCTCGGCCCCAGCCCCGCCGCCCGGAGCGGACTTCTCCTCCTCCTCCTCCTCCTCCGTCCCCACTTGCGGGACACTTTGTGCGTTCTCTCTCACTCTGCCCCCTGCTCTCTCGCTCGCCGCAGCACCTGATCCGGGGTTATCCCCCCCTTCTTCTCCCCCCTTCTCCCTTCTCTCCTTTCCTTCTTTTTTTAATTTTTTTTCCCTTTCCCCTGCGTGTGTGTGGGAACTTTCCCCCCTCCCCCTGCCCCCTCCGCCGTATATGTGACCATGGCCGTACCGGCTGCTTTGATCCCTCCGACCCAGCTGGTCCCCCCTCAGCCTCCGGTCTCAACTTCTGCCGCCTGCACCACCACCACTACCACCTCCTCGTCGGCCACCTCCTCGTCAGCTACCTCCTCTCCGTCTCCGTCCATCGCTCCCCCGCCGGCCGCTTCGGGGACAAACCTATTCCGGCCGGAGCCCATCGCAGCGGCAGCGGCGGCGACGGCCACAGTCACCTCCACCACCAGCGGCGGCGGCGGTAACGGCAGCAGCAGCGGCGGCAGCGGCGGCGGCAGCCCCAGCCTGGGCACCGGCGGCGGCGGCAGCAGCAGCAGCAGCGGCGGCAGCAGCGGCGGCACCTCCACTCCCAATGCCAGCGCAGCCAGCGCGGCCAGCAGTCTGCCCGGCAAGCCCGTGTACTCGACCCCGTCCCCGGTGGAGAACACCCCCCAAAATAACGAGTGCAAGATGGTGGATCTGAGGGGGGCCAAAGTAGCCTCCTTCACCGTGGAGGGCTGCGAGCTCATCTGCCTGCCCCAGGCTTTCGACCTCTTCCTGAAGCACTTGGTGGGGGGCTTGCACACGGTCTACACCAAGCTGAAGCGGCTGGAGATCACGCCCGTGGTCTGCAACGTGGAGCAGGTCCGCATCCTGAGGGGACTGGGGGCTATCCAGCCCGGGGTCAACCGCTGCAAACTCATCTCCAGGAAGGATTTCGAGACCCTCTACAACGACTGCACCAACGCCAGGTAACCGCCGCAAGGCACACGCATATCCCGCGCCCCCTCCCCGCCACCGCCTCCCGTCCCACCCCCGTGCGGTGCGGCCCGGCCCGGCGTGCGCTGCGCTCTTTTCCGCTGCTCCCCGCAGCCAACGCTCGGCCCCGGAGCAGGGGGTGAAGGAGAGCGACCCGCGCCCGGAGGCCACATGCAGTCGCCCTCTTCCCTCTCCCCTGCTGCCCCGGCACCCAGGCGGCCTCCTCCTGAGCCGGCAGCGCCGTTTCTTGGTGGGACGGAGGGAGAGACGGGAAGGGGTGTTTGTGTCCACCTCCCTCTGTGCCTAGCAAGTGTCGCCTTGTCATTGTTCCCTTCTCTCCCTCCGGCCGAGGCGTCCGCAGGCTCCGGGTGGCCGCGGGCAGCGCAGTGCGCTGCTTATGCGGGGAGGGGGCAGCGCGGCCTAAAAGTGCTTTCTAAAGACAGCTCCAAGTTTATCCCTGGATGTATCTTTAAAACGAGCAGCCCTGGGAAAAAAGCTGCCCGACGGGTGCACGGGAGTGGGCGGGGAGCGGTCCCGGAGGGAGGGGGCAACACTCGTGCAGCACACGGACACCCGGGTTTCGGGTAAATGGGTCGGGGCGCGGAGCCGCCTCCCGGGCGGAGGGCCCTGCCCGGGGTAAATGGAGGCCACTTGGCCATCAGCCGCTGTCATGTAGTCGAAGCATGAGAGCACTTTTTGTATCAGTCTATGAGGCAGTTACCGCATGGCGAATTGGGGGGGGGGGGGGAACGGGACGGGGGGCGGGAAGACTCGAGGAGGAGGAGGTGGTAGCGCCGGCTGCTTTGGGGTAGCGGGGAGAGGTGCCAGGCGGCCGGGATGGGCTGCTTCCCGTGGGGGGAGGGGAGGGTCCGGTCCCGGTAGAGCAGGTGCGAGCAGCACCCGGGTCCCGGCAGCCGGGGGAGGAGGCTACGGGGCCAGCGGGAGCGCAGGAGGGATCTGTGGACGCTGAATGCTGTTACCGCGCAGAATAACGCGGGCGCGGTGGCGGGGACCGAGCAGGGTAGCGCCGCGCTCCCCGTGGGTCGGGGCGGGGGGCGACGGAGGAGAGGTGAAGCTCCAAACTTGCTACAACAGGGAGGGGTGTTGGGGGCAAGGGGAGGGGGCAGGGGGAGCTGGCTGTAGAGGAAATGCCTGCTGCAATAGCAGCCCGCTTTGCAACCGAGGGCGAAAGCGTGGGGCTGCTATCTCTCCATCTGTAGGTTACAGGGCTGAATCTGCTTGATACGGGGAGGGGATCGCATAACTGCCGTGACCCCGAGATGAGAGCGGTCGGAAGCGCCGCCAGCTCCTGGGCCACCCTCCGTGACTTGGGCGGGGAGCTCCTCTCCGGGTCTGCCGGGCTGTAGCGGCTGCAGGAGCTGCACCCGGAGCTATGTCGTAGGCAAAGTCCTAATGTTACTTTCGGTACAGGCAAATAAACAGACCGGGCTCGTTTCACTTTACTATTGTCAGATTTCAAGGTGCAACCAGAGCCAACACGTGGGGAATTAACCCCAGGCGCTGTCGTGCTCCTTCCCTCCCTCTTCCCTCCCCTCTTCTCATGGCGGGGGGTGTGCCGTTCCCTCCGTCCCCCCTGCCCGAGTTAGTTGGGGGTAGATGGGACTCATTAGCATAGAGCCTGGCGAAGCAGAGCCCTGACACTGCAGTAGCTGTTGCTAGATGGATTGTTGAAGTTCCTGAATATTCAGGGTAGCAGGACAAAACAGCCTGGAATAACTTCCAAGCGCTGACATAACTGTAGCTGCTCGGGTAACTCTACTGTTGTTTCATGTGGGATCAACATGAATATTAATAGCTGCTTTTAGACTTTTGTGTGTGTGTGTGCGTGTGTCATGTAACTTCTAACTACGCTGCACAAGTTCCAAGATCTGGTCCTTAAAATAAACTCATGGAAGTTTTATTTTGCCACGGTCATAATGTGTGAGTTGTAATTTGAATGCGTGAAATTAAAAAATAGAGAAACGAGAAGCTTTTTTTTTGTGGGGGTGGGGGTGGAGGAGTACGGGAGCAGGGGGACCCCAACTCCTGGGCTTGGCAGGGTTCTAAAAGGGTTTGGCAGCCTGGTTGTTACAGGGGTTGATTATGTCAACAGCGCAGAATCGGCCGTGTTTCAGCTGTTTCTGAGATCTGCTCTGTTATCACCCAGCGTTGTAGAAATTACAGTAGTAGGTTCAGAAGAGGATAGGATTTGACCCTTAAAAAGTGTAATTGTAGTAGACTTATTTATACATCCATTAAGCAAATAACTTAATGGAAAGGATATACAATAGGTATGCAGAATGTGTTATTACAGTACAGACAAATAGAGCAAAGTGGGTCAGTGAGTTTTGGTCAAAACGGATGATACCATCAGAAGATAAATCTGTGTTTACTCTTTGGGTCTCCCCTTCATACATTTCATTCTGATTCTTCTTTCCTTACAAATTATTTGAAATTATTTCTGACATTGCAGTAATTGCACAGGATATTTTGATCTAGTCGGTTTAGCGATTTAAGTGATCTTTCCAGACTCTCAGTGACTGGATATTTAGTCAGGTAATGTCTTTTTGTATCTTGGGTGGACACTTAGCTGTCGAGATGGAAGCTGTAAGAGCCAACTCCATCCTAATAGCTAAATTGTTATACTCATCAGGTTCAAAAATTTTGAACCAGCATGTTATCACTGTTGTATTTGTCTCATAATCAGCTGATGCACTCGAATACGCTGATCTCTTTTTGGAAAGCTTCAAGGTTAATATGTTATTTAATCAAAAAAAGGCATCCAGATAAAGCCATTACTTTGTTCTTTAAAAGGATTGAATTATTAGTTGCTGGTTATTGTGGAAATAATTTGTAATAACTTATTTTGAGATGGAAAAGTTTGAGAAGTGTTTCACCAAAATGGTACATTTTAACTGTGATATTGCTATTTAAAAAAAAAAAATAAAGAAAAATCAATGAAACACCAAGGGATTTTCTGTTGAATGCTTAATGTGGAGGTCTGTAAAGTGAATTGGTTTCTGTTTATTTGTGATACTACTAATAATAACATGATACTAAAGGACCTTTTTCTAAATTAGGCATCTATATCAGTTCACTGGAAAAATAAGCTTCCGTTATGGAAGATGACTTTTCTTTTCTGGTCATACTGACCTTTGCTTTTATTTTCCTCATAAAAAGCACTGGTCGCCTAACAGAAATCCAGGAAATAGCAGACTGTGCATTTAGCTTATATTCTGATTAAATGGTTTGACATTAATGGGACGCTAGAAAGCCATATGCCAAACAAATAAGGGAAGGATAAAGGCAAAACATGGAAAATATTTAGAGCTAGTAGATGCCAATCTAGTCAGGTTTCTTGAATGTGTGCATGAAAGAGAGTAGAGAACTGCACACTGGATGTCACCTGCCCAGGATTAATGACCTGGAAGATATTGATCCCAGATTGTTCCTGGTCCCTTGTGTTTTGAACACTTGTTACGGAATTTTACCATGCAGGGTCCTTCATGGAGTCTTCCCATAGACTTAGGCTGGCTTTGGATTGTGCCCACCCGATTAAAGACTAAAAGCATGTGCCTTCTGACCTCCCTCATGTGGCCAGGACATGTTAATCTTTTCTGACATTTGAAAATGATTTTGAATGAGTTCATTGACATTCATACTTAAGGCTGGGAATTATTCACACTGTTTGGAAGCTATTTGCAAATTTTGGAAAACAACCTGGTTGATTTTTGAATATAAAGGGGAAAGATGCCGAATATGAAACAGTTCCTTTAAAAGCTTGTCTTACATGGCAGATATTCAGTCTCTGTTTGCTAGCTTCTGCTTCTCTCAAATTATGTGGACTTAGCATGTACTTGTTTACTGAATACTGCTCGCTTGCATAGGCTTTTTGTGTTTGTATTAATTAAAGGAGTATCTCACCCAGATAGGTTAGTGCAGATCACAGATATTTCAAATGAACAGGTCAGCAAGTGCAGCTGAAAGGAATGTCAAATACAGAGTATCTGTGGTTTATATTGATGACCTTCGTGCTTGCACAGATTACTAAAATATAATCAGCAGAAATATGGTAGGTTTTACAAGCAAAGGCGACTTCTGGAAGGTCAGAGGATAAATTGTAGTACCTATAAAGAAGGAGTAAAAGGTTTGGAGGTGGCTTCATCAGGCTGAAAAAACCCTAAAAAAGACTCCAGCCACTAGCAATTACAGATTTTTAATATCCATCTTCTGGTATTTATTTACTGGTGAATATTATAAATTAAAAGCTGAGATTTTTGGACCATACTTACTGCAACAGAACAGACTTTTGATCTGATAGTTGGTCCCTAACATTAGATCAGTGTCTGATACTTGAGGAAGGGAACACTTCTCCCCAGTGAACATTTGTTGCCTGTTGTGCAGTGCTGCCCGTGCTGTTCCAGTGCAGGGATGTGAGGGGCTGCTAGTGATGGGCAGAGGGAGTATTTTCCCTGATTACTTCACATATTTTCCTCAAGTGTTCAATTTGATTAACTCCTCCTTTATCTCATAGCTATGAATATTGGTAAAGTTTTGTGGTTTGTTTTTTTTTTTATTTTTTTAAGGAATATTTCACTGGTAGGTTACATAAAAATACAGTTTTATTGTCAGTTTTCCATCAGCTTAGGAGAAGGGACTGTGTGAAAGCACAGTAAATAGCTTTGTTATTTCCAGAAACCATTCCTCTCTCTGTTCACATGCTCACTTATATCTTAGGCCTCCGCTCTCTTTCTGGAGCTGCAGGCACAGTATCTGGGGCTGTGGGTCCCACTGGGTGCTGTGTAGGAGCACACTGAAGTGTGTCCCCTATGGGCTGGCTCTTGGGGGGTTGCTGTGCCCGCACTCATTCTCTCCTCTGAGACCTCTCCGTGCTGTAAACCAAAATGCACCAAAGTAATCTTATAAGCCTGCTTAATATTTTGTGATCTGGAGTGTGTTCCGAATGTTTCTTGGAAATGTTAAATTTGTTTGACTGCCAGGTAGTATTTCTTCTGTTCTCTCCTGTTACTAGATTGTTCCAGACGTCTGGTTTTGCCTATCTCTGCGATTCATCATCTAAAGTGAATTGTATATGAAGCATAGAATTGTTGTACACTGGATTGAATTTTAATATTTTCCTTTTGAACTATATTGTAGGTATATTGAATTATTACTGCTATCTCTGCTGGTCTGATGCAGGTAAATCCCTTTCAGCATTGCATCCTCATGAAGGAGCCTTATAAGTTTAGCTCTGAGAAATAATTTCTGGCTGCAGGAGAACAGAGGGACTAGTCAGAAACTACTGAGTTTTATCAAAATTGTGCAATTGGAGGAAATTGGGAGTCCAAAACAGCCATGATGCCTGCCTGTTTTTAAGCAACAGGATTGGATTTAGATCCTCTTTCTTCTTTTATAAGTTAAATATGTTTTGTTTTTAAAATAACATCTGGAGCATCTGCTTTGCATTATGATTTAATTCTATTCATTGTTTTAAAATAGTTATTAACCTTTTGCAAATTATATACTGCACATGAAGAGTAATTTTTTCAATAATCTTTAAATGTGCATACTGTAACAGCGCCATAATGTGGACTGACATAATATGAATTGATAGTAAATTTTTAGTTGCCTAAATACGTATTTAAGTGATAGGGCTGAAGAGTCATCTGCAAAAAGCTATTATGATCCAGAGAGTTAATTCATATATAGATAATTTCTTCAGCATGCATTAAGGAAGAATTTTTCTTTTTCCATTATCATTTAAATTATTTTCCAGAGTCCTGGAACATAAATCAAAAATCTTTATATTTAGAATCAAGGTACGTCTGTGACTTGAATCCAGGTTACTTCAACTTTATCTTTAACCTTCTATGTTCTGCTTATTTATCTGGTACAATGCTTAGCCAGGAGCATCTCCTAACAAGTGCTGAGGTTTCGTTTCGTAAGCATTGAGGAATATTGAAGTTTAATTATTAAATATGGAATTTTCATATTAACTGTGAATAACTGAACAACTGTGAACTGTTTTAAACTTTTTTTCTTTTTTAGTTGAAGAAAAAGAGTAGTGTATTTTCCATACCATAAAGTAGAAAAATGCCGTCAGTGAATTTTGTGAGGGAAAGTATCTCAGCATTTGACCATACAGTTACATCCCAGTTTGGAATTCCTTACTCTAAATCACTGATAGCAATGAGCTGGGAAACCAAACCAGGGAAGGATAGCTCTGTAAATTCCAAATACTTGCATTCTCTCCTGTGAATTTCCATAGGTCTTTTTTAGAGATGGGATATTGTACTGAAAGGACACTCTGGGCCAGTTGAGGGTACATTCACCAAAACTAATCAAACAACTTGCATGAGTTGTGATTGAGGAAATGTATCACAAAATGTATTTCACTTCACCTTGCTTTAAACAGTGTTTTGTGGTAATTACATTTAGAGTCAACATCCTTCTGTGACAGGTGTATGAATATATACAAATACAATTTGCAGAATTGTATGGAAAGATCTTGTAAATAGTGCGTATCCAAACAGTTTATTAAGAATAAACAGAAAGTTTCCAAAATAGTATAAACCTGTTTTTTTTGTTTTGTTTTAGTTTTTAATATTCTCAATATTCTACTTTCGATGTAATAAAACAATCTAAAGTTTTTATTGTTCACCCTTGAGAATACTTGTGTGGGTAACACCTACATAACTTCCAGTTCATTATTCTGGTTAATGGTACCCTCTTCACTCCAAATCTAATTTACTGTAGGTATTTTCTTTGCATCCTGCATACTTTGCATCTTCCTCATGAAAAAGAAAGTTATTTTAGTATGAAAAAAGCACACAAAAAATTTGTTGCAAATATCGAACACTGGGATTTTAAGTCCATCCGAAGGCTGAAATTAGTCATAGTCCAGAAACAGTGGAGCAGGTGCAATTAAGGTTCCTGGTGCACCTCGCCACGCTAACTGCCTGTTCTTTTTCCATTCAAATAAGGGAATGTTTCATCATGAAATTTTACTTCAGAATTTATAGAATTACTCCCTAAATCAGCCAAATGGCTAAATTATGCTTAAATTCCTTTTGATCCAAACCAAGCTTGAGTTCAAGTAGAGCTTTCAGATGCATTTTGTTACTCACATTATACTTCTATGTGATACTAAAATACTGAAAAAAAAGTACACCATAATTATTAAGACATATTTTTTTTTATGTTTAATTTGTTTCTTAGGTTGTATGACTGGTGTATGTACATAGGTGTATGTACAGATTGCCTGGCTGACAAAATAACAGTTACATACTGGAATTGGGTGAGGCTGGGAGAAGGGGCAAGAAGGGGAGTACGTGGGACTGCTGCAAACATTTTTAGCATAATTGACAGATAAAATAGAATTGTAACATTACAACATCATGGCTGAAGTTCATAGCTCTGAATAACATTCGTATTAGAGCGCTTGTTAATGATATTGTACTGAGAACAGGTAATGGGTATTTTACATTTGGACCAAAAGCTGTTGTTCAGGACATGTCTCTCAGACATTTACAAATTGTCATATGATAGAAATAATTTTTAAATCTCACTCTTGGAAAATGTTTTGCTTTTTCATCTGACATAAAACATTTGTAAGGGATCAAAAAGAAAGTAGGTACATAAAGTAAACTATAAAGGGAACAGGTAATAGATAAATAAATTTTTTTATTACTATTTAATTACATCTTTTGTAACCTTGATTTCATATTGTTCTCATACTAGTGATTTTATTTATTTTTTTTTTAAATGAAGAGCTAGATCATGATTTAATGTGTGGGACAAAAAAAGCTGCTTTCAGGTTATAGGTACTGGGTTTTTAAGAGAAGCACAAACAGTGCACTACATTTTTATTGGTGATAAATCTAGTCTGGACTTATTAATAGTTTGAATGTTCTTTAAAAGCATTGCTAAAACTACTGTTTTTGAACTGTACTTTCCAAAATGTAAAAATATAAACCTAATATTTTAATTGGTTTTATATTATGTTTTAATGGATGTCAGCATTATCTGTCTTTGCAAAGCATATAATTTATTTCCATTCTCCTGGCCTGCTATAAAAACCATTTCTTTGTTGGAGAAGGTCACCTGTAGGACTTAGCTATTTACATTAAAATAAAAAAGCTGTGGTATTAACCATATGCTTAACTTTAAGAATGTGGATAGTCCTGTTGCTTTCAGTAGCCTACATACATCTTCTAAACCAGGCATATGCAAGATATATTTGGTAATGCTATAAAAGAACTAGTTGACATCTTTGATAGGAAGCTGTCTTACTGTATACTTTCTTGCATTTGTGGGGACAGTTTGAAGGCATTGAAAAAATGCTTTAGTTTCAGTGTTCTGTAAATTAACACCTGTTGCATAGATACATGATGCATTTTTTAAATGGTATTGTGAGTATTGACTTCTTTCAGTATTAATTTTAGGAAATTGGGGCAATGTCGTGACAGGAATTAGTATGAGAATTTGGTATAACTCATGGTATGTACCAGATACTCCCTGCTGTGATTTTTTTTTTCTTCCTATTAATTTTTGTAGCACAAGAGTGGCCTGTATCTTTTCAAAGGACTTGGGCACTTCGAAGATGTGTGCGATGGCTGTCACTTTTCATATTTTAGTTCTGATACTCACTAATAGTTGGTGGGAAGGAAGTGAAACCATTTTCCAATTGTTTGCTGTTTCCTTAAATTTCTGCTTAAAAGCTTAAAAAAAAGGTGTGGGGGAAGGAAAATACCTTTAAGTGTATAATAAGGACTGATACAAGTGAAAAGTCATATGTTCTCTTTTTTTTTTTTTTTTTAATTTCTCTTTTAGCTTGTTAGAACAATTCTTGCAGTGTAGATGGTATGTAGGACTTTATTTTTGCGTCCGTATGTATTGCTAAAGACTAATTCCACACCTCTGTTGCAAAATTTGTATATTGCCGTAATTCAAAGCAGGATCAATTGGTTGTGGGTTTTGTGCCTTTTTTGCTTTTTTTTGTGTTCTTTTATTTATTAATTGATTTATTTACTTATTACTCATGGCTTTTAACAGGCCAGGTTAAAAAAATAAACATAAAATGCTAAATAAATTATTTTGTTTTACATTATTTGGTATTGTAGATGGCTTATGATTCTACTGATTCCTTCAAAATTAATTTGCTGCTGAAATATCATGTTAAAAATAAAGATAATAGTAGAAAGTGAAGCTCCTGCTATAGTAATATGCAGTTTAAAGTATAGCTATCGATAAAATACATTTTTGGGAAGTTATGAGGCAAATGCATTAGAAATACTAATTTAACAGCATATAGCTGTTTCAGGAGCACACATGCAAATTGTTTTAGGTAAGGGTCATAACATTTCCTGAGGAGGACATTAGTGAGGTTTTTAGTTGAGATGTTTGGGTATAGCCACAGCTGTTGGACTGGCTTGAGGCCACCTCAAAAGTACAACAGGTAGGAAGTGGGTAAGAATTAATATATTTCAACAGATTTTACTGTTCAGAGTTTCTCTGGCATCATTCCTGTAGAGTGGAGGAAAGGATGGAATATAGCTTCAGAAGAGGCAGTGCACCTTCACAGTATGTAGATCTCAGATACACACACTGAGAAGGTAATTTGGTTGAAGATCCTGTATTTCTTTGCCTGTTACCTCCCCTCTGCTCTTTGAATATGTTGTTAGAAGCTGCCTTGGTGTTTGTCCCTGTGGAGAGTTTTCTGCAAAGATCAGTCTGTCTGTGGGCTGAGATGAGGCAGTCCTTTGTGTCTTCTGGCCTTTGGTCTGCATATGGACTTAGAATCATACAATAGTTAGGGTTGGAAAGGACCTTAAGATCATCTAGCTCCAACCCCTCTGCCATGGGCAGGATGCCTCACCCTAGACCATGTCACCCAAGGCTCTGTCCAACCTGGCCTTGAATCCTGCCAGGGATGGAGCATTTAGAACTTTCTTGGGCAACCTGTTCCAGTGCCTCACCACCCTCACAGTGAAGAACTTCCTCCTTATATCTAGCCTGAACTTACCCTGTTTTAAGTGAACCCATTCCCCCTTGTCCTATCACTACAGTCCCTAATGAAGAGTCCCTCTCCTAGCATCCTTCTAGGCCCCCTTCAAGTTCTTCAAGGATTGGTGCATACATGACATCTAGCTCTGCTGCTGGGCCTTTGCTGATGTGGGTATGCCAAGTACAGTTTTCATCTTTTCTGGTGACCCCGTCTATGATTTTGTCTTGTTTTGCCTTATTCTGCATGTTTTATTACTTATATTAGGCTAGTACAATGGTATCATGAAAGGTAATACAGTAATAGTTATGAAATGCATTGTGAAGCATATACGTATTCACCAATATTCCAAAGTATGACTACATGAGTAAAACATTTTGACATTTAGGGAGAAGGATGTCATCAGTAAAAACTGCTGGCATTGTTATGTGATAAGGTTGTCTGCTCTTTTATTTGGTGTGCCAGCTGATGAAAGAAAAATATTTATCTTTTTAGAGGTAAAAAACACAGGCTTTTTCATCAGCTGAAATTAAAAGAACCAACTAGTTCTAAACACTGTTTTGTGAAATCAGGTTTCACCCCAGTAAGTGGATTTATGTGTGAAAGGTGTGCTGCAGTCTGGATGGATCTGTCTTTTCAGCTTGGCTAATCGTTTCCTTTCACAAATCCAGAACGTATGCAGATTTGAACTTGTAGCCAGGAAAAAGTGGCTGCCATGCTTCAAATTGCCAAAGGTCCTCAAGGGACAGAAACTTGACCTGGTTTTATGAAACCATAGAATTACATTTATACAAGATACCCCATGGGAAAGGAATGAACTGATCCCAATTCATTTCTAAATACTAGGGCCTTATGGGTCACATTTGAATTTTTTCCTACACCTGTTTTTCTACTAAATTTTTCTGAGGACATTTTTAGAAACTTACTTTACATTAGGTATGGGTCATGTGCCTAATATTTAACAGTTCAGTGTTCTAATTCTTTAAAATGTATAATGGTTTCTCAATATAATTAAGGTGAAAAAAAGTTTAAATTATAGCATTTTTTTCAGTATGGGCTAAATCCTCAAACCATGAACTCTCTGGGTTTAATCACTTAGGCTTCGTTTTGCTGCATGTGAAATGTGAACATAGAGCAGGCAGTGACTGTAGTTAGTACATGTCATACAGTCTATGGAGTGTGACTGCAGGTGAGTCATTAGGCTGCTCATCTGGGATGTGGGACCTGGTGGATCAAGGTTCAAAAAATTTTGGTTACCCAGTGAGACAGTTTACAAGAAGATGCCAAGACTCCTTTCTTCCTTCCTCCAAAATAACCTTTCATCTCCTCCCAGTTACACTGAAATTTTGAGATTTGGAAAATCTGGGTTCAGACCTCCTCTTGAAATCAATGAAAGTATAGATGTTACCACGGCTTCCTATTTCAGTACTTTGGTTTGACCTAGAAGCCTGAATACCCTACAGTGAGTGGTTACCCCTCCCTGGTGGGGTGATACGGTACTTAAAATTGTCCCAGTGTTTCTCCAGTGTAGTTCCAGATTGGAGTAAGCGAGCTAAGCTAAAACACTGGGCCCTAAGGACAGTAAAGGGTTCCTTAGTTCATTTGAATATCTGGAACTAAACACTTACAGGGTTATGTTAAAATTAGAATTAGCCTGCATTTGATTTATTTAACAAACTAAGTGAATGCTCTGTTCAGCTTAAGTTTGCCTCAGCAATTACTATCCCACAGAGGCTCAGCAAACCTTCCAGGCTTTGCTTCCACCTTCTTGTGGAAACCATTTCCTATTCTCAGGCAATCTTTTCCATCCTTTAAAGACATTTTCAGTGCTGAAATTGGCGTTAAGTGCCTGCATAAGTCTACCTGTTTCTAGTGAATGAGTGACAGATCTGAATACTGCTCATCTTGTATAGATTGCTTTTTTCTTTATACACCATCTTAACACTTTAGAACGACTAAACAGCTCAGCTAATGATCCCTGGCTGTAGACTTCCTACTCTTCCATGTGGATGTGGCAGAGGAGGCTTTCTTGTGGAATTATTGCTACCGCTGTCACCTAGTTCTGAGTTTGTAAGCCACTCTTTTGGCTTGGGCAAAAAGGGTTTGAGAAATGGGAACAATGGTGTTACCACAACAAGTAAGAAGATACCTATTTACTCTGTTTGCTTTTCACTCTGGTGAATTTTTCCATACAGTTTTTATTAAACCATTCATGACTTTGCCAGTCTGAATAGCCAAACTGTTTTGTGAGGCATTATCATAGGCCCATTATCCACATGTGCTTCCTTTGACTGGCAAACTGAAGGGCAAATCTTCTAAATGGTGATTACTTATCACCATTATGTATTTATTATAAATATGTACATAATGTCCCTTTCTAATTCACCTCAAAGAAGTGGTTGTATTGATCCCTAAGCTCCTTTTTTGGCTTTTTCTAAGTCAGCCCTATGCTTTCAGAGTGATTCAGTTTTTGTTGATGCCATCAACAGGTTTGACTGCTGTGTGATGCTGATAGCCTGAGTGGGTAGAGAAAAACATTTTTTCCAAGACAAAGAGAATGGTTTTATTCCCAAATGATTTTTAATGGAAGGTAGACATCCAGTCTAAGGCTTTTGGCTTACCAAAAGAAGATTTTGACTGCTCTTTGAATCTGGTGGTAAATAAGGGAAATCTCTTAAGATCAGCTGTAGTGGCAATGAATGCTTCATTGTGATTGAAATGTTAGTCTTAAATTTTCTTTGTGTCTAAACTAGAGAGGAAGAAATTCTTTAGTTATCTCTTTAATCATAAAACAACAACTCAATGAAGGAACAAATTCAAATCTTTGAAAATCCGAACTCCCTGTTTCCCTTTCATCTCCTGTTTATTTTCTTCCCCTCACATAGCACTCTGGCTTTTGAAAAAAATTAAGATGAAAATTTACAGTACTTCATGGAAGCCCTATTTTATTAGGTGCTGTGAAAACTTTAAATACAGAGGATTCTTGGTTGGAAGCAGTTGCTAACCCTAGCAGGGACAAGAGCCCTGAGGCTATGGGGCTGGGAACATGCTGAAGAGTAGCATGGTGAAGAGAAAAGTGAAAGGCTGGTTGACAGCATGTTAAAGCAAATTTACCCGGTGTTATTGTTACATGCAGCCTTCTGAGTTTACATATGTATGATCAAATTTTCAGTCTTTGGATCACAAATGTTGCCTTTGCTAAGTAGGACTGTGTTTAGAGCAGTGCCTGGGAAAACAACCAAGAAGAATAAACTTTGCTCTGGAGTTTGATATGGGGTGAGATTCTTGTGGCACAGATGCTTGAAATAGTTCGTTAGACACATTTGGGTTGGGTTTTTTTTAGACATTTGGTTGTTCTGGAAATTCTGAATTCTTTGTATGGTTCCAAGTTTATTTTAGAAGCATATCACTGTAATTCCCAGGTTTCTTCATATTTTTTCGTATCACATGTGCTGCAACAAATATAGCCACTGTGATATTGGGTTGCTCTTCAAAGTCTTAATGCTGCAAGAAGGAAGGAAACTTTGGTTTGTATGGGGAGTCCTGTTGCCTATAGTGTCTCAGTTGGATGATTTATAGGAATAAAATTCTGCAGCTCCCTAAATATTGTCACAATTGGTACCCACGTGGCACAGCTAACGGAGTTTTCATAAGCTGGAGTTTCACAGATACTAGCAACCAAGTGCGGGAAGGATCAAAGAACATTATTTGTAATCAAAATGTGAGTTAGGTGTTATAAAACAACTGGTGGGTGCTTGTGTGCATGTGAAATTTGCTTACACGAGTAATCCCATTGATTTAAATGAGAGCATTCATGTGACGAAAACAAGTTCAATGTGAGAACGTTTAGAAGATGGTGACCTTAGAAGCGAACAGTTGTCTTTGGAAGTATTCAAAGGGTGGTTATTAAAACTTAAAACTGAAAGTCGCTGTTTGAAGGCAGAAATGACTAGAAAGCCATTTGGGGAACTCACCTGCCAAATAATAATGTTTTAATGATGCTAGATAACTCTGCCTTAACTTCCTTGTACTCGTTTTTTGGGGAGGAGGATGGGGGAAGGGATGGGAAGGAGGGTAAGAGAGGGACGGTGACAGCAAGGCTGTTTGTTTTTCCCGAAAGTTGTTTGTGATTTCAGGTACTCATGGGAAATCTCTTGATCAGATTCACATCTGTTCCTGTCAAAGTGGGTGCTAAGATACCGGTCACCCAGCAACCATGTCCAAGAGGGAATTGGGCCGATAATAACTTCAAAAAGGAATGACAGATGCTAGATTAGGATGAAAGACAAAACGCATGAAAAATGAGCTTGTTAGAATAAAAAAATTGTTCAAGCACCTTCATGCAAATGAAATGAATATTGAACATTTGCATGCAGTAATTTCTACTTTTTCTGTTGATTGAGAAGAAATAAAGACAGTACATATAAAAACATAAATGTATTTTTTTTTGCACCAATTAACATACAAAGCAGTATCTTTCTTCTAAAAATGAGATTAGCCACCTGGGTGCTTGGCTGTATCCCACATATGTCACAACATTTTTGTAATGAGTATGCTTCTGTTGAAGGAACACCTTATCTAATTCTTTGTAGCAAAACAAACAAGGAAGCAACCTTATATTAGTTTTAAAATACTTCAGGTTAGTGTGGTTGTATTTATTTTTTTTTAAGCTGTGGTTTTCAGAGCTGAATTATTTCCTGCTGTCCTTGAATTCAGTCGGTATAATGTGCATTAATAAAAGATCACATAAGATGAGTTCAGACCAAATGCTAAGGTTTCCTATTGACTGGTCAAACAATACATTTTTTTAAAACACGATGTCTGTCAGGGTAATGTGCAAAAGAAATAGTCGCTTTTCCATGCCTCTGTATTAAGATAATTTAAATAATATAACAATTTTATTATTGAAATGTTCCAATAACAATCAGAATTTGGAAAAGAATTATAAGATGTTCTGATTGAGAAAGGACTCTGTGTCTTGGTTTAGCAGTGTCTAATGTGGTCACGTACAGAAATTGATTTTCTTCAGAAATTAATTAATTTTTCATATCGCCCTAAGCTGCAGTTAAAAAGAGTGCATACTTGTCTGTTTTTTCCAGAAATATTGCCTAATCATATTAATACCATTGCCCCAAGGATGAAAAGATAATTGTACAAATGCATTTGGAAATATGTATCACTGAGTATTTATGATTAAATTATGCAAATGACCCAGCTCTCATCCTTTCCAGACCCAGATTGTCTAATTAGGATTGATATGCTGAATAGATGTTCCAGAATTTGAATACAAGCATGTCCAAAGAGCAGAAAATTGGAAACGACAAGGCTGAAATGCTAAGAAAAGTGTCTTTCCCTTTTATACTTTACTAATGTGGTGTTAGCAGTTGCAGTTTTTCCTTTGGCTATATTGTGTGACTCATGTGTCCTACAAGAAATAAGTCAAGAAATTAAAATCAACTTTCATAAATAGCGTTACTTTGCTCTGGACTTACTTTTCTTTAAAAGTCCATCTTCCCTTTAAAGCTTTGTAACCTTCATGTTAAAATAATGATGTATTCCACATAAATTACTTCTTAATTTGGAACACTGTTGTTCGTAGCTTGTTGCCAGCTGCCAGCTGCCAGTGCTAGATACTTAGCTCGTCAGCTTCTCATACATTCAGATGAGATTTACACACCTAACATGTTTAAGTTTGGTGGGTTTTTTTGTTTGGAATTCTTATTTATTTGAATTCACAATTCTTTAATGCAACAATCTTTTTTTTTTTTTTAGGAGAGAACTGATGTCTCATTAGATTTGTTTATAGGCTCTCTGAATTGGAATAATAGCTATCAGCAAGTCTGCAGCGTTTAAATCCTTCTTCAGTTGACTGTTTGTTCATTTATTGCTCTTGGGAAGCTGGGAGAAGAGCCCGGTGAGGAGCAAGGAGTAGTGAACTGTCAGTACTTCAGCCATTGTTAGCAGCGGGAGTCGCTCCCTCTGAACTCTGTTGGCTCCTGCTTCCCATCTGCGGGATGATGGATTGCTATGTTTAATACATTTCAGCTTTTGTCTGTCATAGTGTGGATAGACAGCGCTATCAGTGATTTCAGCAGTGATTAGAGTGCTGGTTGTACCCACTGCTACTGGGCAGGCACCTCCCAGAATGTTTGATGTAGCAACTCGTTGGCACTCTTGCCATGCAAATGAGTCTCTCCGCTAATTCGAGGTGCTTTTAAACACCTACAAAAGACTGCCCGGAATTACTGAATCCATACAGCAACTCCCTCCCTTCTCCCAAAGAAAACTCAGACACCCCTGTGAATGCGTTGGTACCAAATGTAAGTGCTCGTCCCAAGCTTGGAAAGAAATGCCTTGTGCTTTTAATAGTCTGGAGATGAGAGCAGGGATGTGGGGATGCATTCCAGGGGGTTTGATGTTCAACTCATCTGTACTTAAGTGTTTTGCTACTCGTGATAGGGTAGGAGAGCAAGGGTTTCGTTGAAGCAATAACATACAACGTGACATGTGTCCTACCAGGCTTTGCTAAGCCGTGGGTGCTTTGTGATTCGCAAGTCCACAGGCTGAATGATTCCAGCCACCAGAGAAGTCGCTGTACACCAGCACAACATATGCCTGGAGTATCTTCTAATAATTATAAAATGGTGCAGTGGACATACAAATTGGAAACAAAAAGATAATTGTGTTCTAGGCATCATTTTAGAGAAGTGGATATAGGTTATTTTCATTATTAGTGTATTAATTTTCTGCTCTTGGAATAAACTGTTATTCAGAATCTTAACTGTGAAACAACATTGTATTAGAAGCAAACAGAGAATGATACTTGTTAGAACATGTAATACGGACTTTAAAAGATGCTTGACCCGGTTTCCTTGATTTGGACCATTGCCCACCATGACAGGTCAGACAGAGGGTAACTTTCACTTCTCTTTGAACTGTGGGAGGAAGGGAAGTTAAATCAGAATATAGTAATCATCCTTGATTTAGCTTTCTTAGTAAAGATTTTAATTTACAGAACCAGAAGAATGAGTAGCTACTAAAAACTACCAATAACAGAAGTGGAGAAATTGCCAGGCTTAAATGTGTTTTCTTTACCCCACTTCACTCTGTATTCACTTGACTGTGGCATTGTTTGCTTTTTAAAAATTTCTTCACCTTCAGTTATACCAACATTCAGCTTCCATGGCTCAGCTTGTAGGCAGTGGTTTGTAAATTCTCTGCTGTGCTTGCTGGAAGTCTAAGCTCCACAGCGCAGTCGTGGGATGCCATTTTTATTCCTTTTTAAGACAATCCAGGCAGTGGCAATGCTCATAGGGAGAAGTGTTCATGATAATTAAAAGCCTGAGTTTACCTTTCAAAAAAAATGCTGGCAGTTTGCCCGGGAGAAGATTCTGTCTTCAGTCACCATTTTTAATCTACTTGGCTGTTTGGAGTTATCTTCACTGTAAGAGTTGCCTGGTTTTAAAAGTTGCCTACATGTTGAGGTAGTTTCTGTGACATCATTCCTAAGTGCTCACTTGCCATATATGATGATCAGAGGATCTGAGGGCTTTGTGGAGAGGAGTATCAGTAGTAAGGAGGGCATAATCTTGACATTTGCAGCTGCCAGCTTTTCTCAGTTTAGCCTCCCTTTGTTAGCAATGGCTGTGTGGCGTAAAACAAGGAAACTTGAGGCATACCTTACAAATCTCAGAGAAAAGAAAAATATGTTTGTACATAAAAAGGTTTAACATGTTAAACCTTTCCTGATATTTTTTCCCCTTTAAAATAAATGGCATTTGGCTAGAGATAGTGAAAGGGGCTGTTCTTCTGCAGAGATCAATAGCTGGAACATTCATACATGCACAGAATAACAGCAATGTGAAAGTTAATGAAAAGAAAGTATGGAATAAATCCATGTATTAGTAGGGGATGCGTTAATAAATGTATCACATAAATATGATAGGTAAAGGAATCAGATAAACAGTTCCTTAATCAGGTAAAAGATCTCCAGTGTTTATAGTCTTTCTGTAGAAGCAAGGCTGTGATTTACAGCCCTTTTTGACAGCAGGGCTGATTCAGATAATTTTGTCTCTCTCCTGCTTCCTCCAGGCACTGTGATTGCATTCCTTTACAGCTATGCCTGTACAACTGTGGGTGACCATTTTCTGTACAGGATCAGGTCTAGGTTAAAAACGCTGCCTGCTTAACACACACTCCGCTCCCCTTGCCCTGCTCCCTTTTTCAGTATTATATTTATTACCGTCATCTGTTTTGGGAAAACATTTCATCAGCAGTTGTGCTGTTACATGTGAATGGGCAACAGGCACAGAAATGAATAATGGTAGCGGGAGAGGGGGGAAACTGTGCCTTCAGTTTTAGGTATGGTCGTCCTGTATGCCATGGAATTGTCCTGCATCCTAACTGCAGTGTTCCGAGCCTAGTCTGGGAAATGAATTGTGGATTGATTACACAGGGGTTTTAACACTACATTTAAAAGGAGGAAACGGGAGGGGTCAGCACTAATGAAGAGAGAAGTACAATCTTTGAAAGAAAAATGTATGAATCCAGTGAAAGCCACATGCCTCTCTCTTGGAAATCTTTAGTGAATCTTAGCAAGCTGTCCTGCTGTGTGTAGCAAAACAACTGCAGTTGGTTACTGAAGTACGGGGTGATTTTAGCCTTTGGATGCCCCCCCCCCCCCCCCCAGCCGTATTCTGGTGGCAGAGAAAGATGACACTGGGCATGCACCATCTTCCATGTCCCACATATCTCGGCTTGTTCAGGGAGAGGAAGCCCACTTGTTACAGAGCATGCTTTGCTCTGTGGGAGGTGCTGCACAGTGGGAACCCTGGAACTTAGATTGAGCCAAAGTCTGTTGAGGGAAGATGGAGAGAAAATTATTCTGCTTTTTTTTTGAGAGGCCTTTCATCACTCATCCCTCCTGCCGCCTTTGGGACTTTTTTGTCCCCTGGTTATGTCATATATATTCATATAGAGAGCATCTCCTATAGCTATGCATGATCTGACAGCATCACTTACACCTCTGGGTTCTGATAAAGTACAAAAGTACCAACTACTGTTTTATTGTGAGCACCTAGTTCATAGCAGTCCTGCCAAATCTTAGAGAAAAGAAAGAAAAGCTACGCTACGATAACCATTGCACTTTTCACAAGCTATGAATTTTACTAGTTTGTACTTCTTTAGGAAGGCTCTTACTCTAGTATTATTATTACTCACGACAGAAAACCCGTTTTAAAGACCGGTTGATTTCTTCAGCAGCTTTTTGCAGACCTGATGAAAACAAATCCGAAACTACAAGAACCTTGTCTACACAAAAACAGTGGGAAACTAAAAATTTCCCTGGGTAGGCATGGTTTTAGCAAAACTTCACTCTGTTCAGAATGGCCTGACTTCACTGTAAAGTGGGTTCCACGGTGCTAATCCTCTTGGAATGCAGCAATTATCACCTACCGTATAGGTGTTAAGTGCTGAATTTCAAAGGGATTATCACTTTCCTCCTTCAGTGGCTAAGCTAGAAAAGTTGTTAGTACTTCTAAAGGGGAGGGAAGAAGGAAAAAAAAAGAAATCTCTCTTGTTTTCTTTCTGTGCTTGCCTTCAGTCTGGCAAAAAGGAGCAAGCTGGGTTTTGCTACAGCTAGTTACTTCGGGTTTGATCTTTAGGAATTCTAAAGGCGTTTATTTCCCATCCTCCTGAAGTACTCTTCTTTTCTGGAAAGAGGTAAATATAAAAGCCATTCAGAATAAAAAACCGTGAAGGTTATATATGTGGACAGAATTAAATAGAAAACCAAAGTTTGGTATATCCTTAGAGCGTGTTTTCATCATCTGGAGGCTTGTCAAGCTAAGTATGTGGCAGTGCTTCAGAGTTTCATCAGTTTGTGGAAGTTGGTATCTTTTCAGTCTAAAACCATAATAGATGGTTTCACTGATGTTGCAGATAGAGCTTTGCAAATTGTCCTGTTTTGGTGCATATTCTCTTTCCATGTACCTTTTCCTTTAACTGACATAGCACTATTTTGTTCTTCCCGTAGCCCTGTCTACAACACCGATGATGTTAATTTCACATGGTTGTTAGATAAAGTGGGATTAGTGTCCCTGAACACCCCCTTTTTACATCCATCTCTAAGAATCTCTCATACATACAAATATGTAAGGGTCGACAGCCAAGTCTCCGAAGGTTGCTTTGTGAGTTTGCTGATGTGAACTAAATGGGGGGAATGGTAGTTAAGGAGAGGTCATTCACAACTGGAGAAGAATTTAAGATGTTATAAGAGATAGAGGTAGTTAATAATGGGTAGAAGGCTGCCTTATGGAGAAATATTGTGAGGCTGCAAAATAAACAAAACAGGGTTTTAGAGCAGAAGGCAGCATTTGGAATTGTGGTGCTGATGCTGAATAGGAGGTTTCATGGAAAGGGTATGTAGAATATCAGGTTGTAAGACTGGCTCCTAGCCTGTTATTTTTATTTTTGCTATCACTGTTATTGGGATGAAGAACGATAATTTATCCCAGAAGTGTTTGGTCTAGAGCCAGCTTTCTCAGAGGTAGGAATTTGAAGTTTCAATGCATGGGAAATGGGTTAAAAAATGTTGCAGTTTCTTCGCAGTCAAATCACGGAAGTTCATGAATTACAGAATTAAGCTGTAACAGTGTTGAGATAGCATTTTCAAAGCATTGCCCTGGAACATTTCAATAAATTATGAAAATTTTCTTCTATTAAATAAAATACTTAAGATATTATTCACAGTGCTTAAAATACAAGATAGTATGCCTTGATGATGGTAGGATTAGTTCCTATTGTAAGAAATTGTGAGATACATGCAATCCATTTTATTAAAAGAACATATAAAAAATTGCATTTCAGTTCTAAAGCTAACAATAGGTTCCTGGGAATAACAATCTCCTCCTTAAATGTAAAACAATTTGGTGGAAGAACATATTCTGCTAAACTTAGGAAGTTGTAAAAATGAGTATTCTTAATTTTTAATGAATTTCTGAAATATTAATTCATTTAGTTCATTTTTGATGGCAGTAATGGTTTGTAGACTTTATGGGGTATTTTGAACTGCAAGGGGCTTAACTGCTTAACTTTCTGTATCAAGGTGATAGATAATGTATACCACCAAATCTTTCCACAGTGAAAGTATTGTTGGAAGTGTTGGAAGTGATGTTCATTCAGGTCTTTCGTGCTTGTAAAGAAAGTTCAACATGGGCTTAATGCTGAGAGTCATCATAAGACACACATACTTTTTTCAGGAAGCAGGTGTTTGTAAGGTGTCCGAGTATTTGGTTTGTGAATTCTGGCATTTTCCCTAATCTGGTTTCATCACAATTAGCATGCATTGTATATGGAATTTCATGCTGTAGAAATAACTTTACAACTTCTGAATGAAAAAAAAAATTAGGAACTTTTTTAAGTAACACAATTCTGCCATTTGTTTTGCTGGCTCTTCAGTGTAATGATCCTAGTACCAAAGAACTACAGCTCCTCCTTTGTCAGCAGGATTAATGGTAATATCTTGCAGTTTTTGTAAATTACATAACACACGCTGTTCCTCCTTTGTTGTATAATGAAATTTAGTGGGCTGTTTTAATTGTTTGATTATTTTTTTTTATTTGGCATTCGTCTACGCTGAAATCTAGTGTCTGAGATTTACTAGGAAGAGCAATCAAGAAGAGTGTCTTTTGTCTGAATTTCCAAAGGTGTCAGGGGATTTAGGAATATTTGTGCTAAGACTTCTGCAAAGTCTAGAATTGGGTACTCACTGTTGTATGAAAGGTGTTGAGCTTTGCTCTGTCTTTGAAAGTCATTAGCACTTTTCTTAACAGGAACAAATGCCAGTCTTTCACATAGTAGTGAATATTCAGCAGCTTTTAGTTGTTTATATATATTGTCTTTGAAACGATAATAATGCTTTAAACACTCCATTACATAGGACACCTAACATATAGATTGCTCTGATCATTATGATGCATGGAATTTTGAGGCAACAGCAAGATGCCCATAAACTTAACCCAGACCCTGCTACCTGAAGCAGCTTCCTTATGAAGATGCCAATGCCCATTTACTAAAGAACTGACATTACTTGTTGCACAGTGATAAAATGTAAAAGAGGTAACATATAGAATCTTCCACCTTCATTCTCTACCTTAATTTTCACTGAAAGTGTTAAAGTTCATTTTTCGTAACTGTTTTGGGGTAGACAGGAGGGACTCAGCCAAAAATGGCTTAACCATCCTGGTTCCATTTCGTAAATGGGCTTGAAAAGTAGGCAGATGCAAATTTGAGATATTTTTGCAGTATTTGATAGACTTCTTTTCTTCATTTTGATTACTGAATCTGACTGCTGTTCAAATGCTGATTCTGGGATAGTGTTTTTGAATAATATGACTGTAATTCTTTAGCTGCTGCGTGTAGACTTAACCGGGATTTCATAGATGTGACTGAGCAGCCCAGGTCTGCATTTTCTAGCTTTCCTTTTCTGACAGGTTAATACTAAAACACTACCGAGCAACTAACTGATCCTCAGAAGCTTTTAAAGAGAAGCTTGTTTAATGTTAATTTAAACACATCCTGTATTTAAAATGATCAAGGCTGCTGTCAGGGTAATTGGTCACTGAAATTACTAATTTTGTTAATAAAAAGTACAAACATATATACTTGTCATATTTTAAGTTTGTTGACATAATATATATATATTTTTTTTACTGCCTTGCCTTTTCCCAAAGCTATGCTTCTTTTTGAATACTTTCAGTTTCTTTTCTAATTTAGCATTTGTTGTGGCTGCAAGCAAGGCTTCAAATGAAAACATGGACATCTGGCCTTTGAATTTTAAGTTGGACAATGTAAGAATACCTTTTGAGCTGCTATAATGTATATTTAATTATAAAAGTTGGTTGGTTGTTTATTTTTTTTTTATTTGTTAAATTATACTGCTAGGGAACCCTGTAAACTGTATGGGTAGGGATAGAGGGGGAGAGATTTAAGTCAATAAAGTTATTGTCATTATCTTTCACCATTGCTGTTACTGTTGTGATTATTATTTTATTAGCGCTATTCTAAGATGATATTTGTTTGAAAGAGTGACTTCTATGAGGCATTGATTGACAAAACAGTGAAGAGCAAATTTTGTTTACTTCCGTTTCTCCCCAAGACGTTCTGTTTATCCATTTTATTTATTTTTTTTTAACGTATTGGGCTTTGAAGTAATTCAGAGGATCGTGGGGACAGGCATATTCATGAGATTTATCAGATTTCTACATAAATGGAGATAAAACAAGATAAAAGTAATTTTGCACTTGTTTCTGGCACAACTAGTGAGCTCAGACATATGTAGCAACTTGAAATGGATGAACTGTGTGGGCATGGATGATAGAAATAAAAATGATGCAGTTGAGGTATTTGGATTAAGCTTTTCAGGCATCATGTTACTGTCATAATAGATGCATAGACTATCAATATGGGCAGCTTCTAAGGTTAAAGTATGTTTTACCACATGTGAAGATTGAAGTTTCCTTATTGACCATTCTGTAGTGAACTAATATTCTCAAAGCCCTAGGTTAAAATTGGTTATGTTCTTCTTATTTGAGATGGCAGTCTGTCAGAACTGAAAGCTTTAAGAGTCATAGTTATTTCAGATTCCAATTTAAATATTTTTTTTACTATATTTGTAGCCATTGTTGAAAATTATAAAAATATAATTAAACCTGAGCTATTTAGTGAATACTTCTTCAGCTTCATGATTGTTCTTGGAAATCTAAATAATATTTTAATTGTTGCTTTTAATAGAATCTTTTTCCACCATTGCAGATCTGTGCTCATGGACCTGATCATGAAACAACTCACGATCAAAAGCTTCTTTTTATTTTTTGGGCATAATTATGTTGTATTTTAGTTACTGCTCTGGAAACGTCTCGTATTTGCAAATCAGTTTCCAGAAGAATAGATTCATGTCTAAATGAGCTGGTGTTCGAGGCTTCTACTAGTTTCAAAGAGTTTCATTACAGTTGCATCTCTTGTAGCTGTTTTTTGTAAGACTTTGAAATGGATTTGTCTTGGATCAAGACATGGATCATGGATCCATGGATCCATGGATCAAGCACCATTCTCTACTATCCTTTAAACCACTTGAATAGATCAGCCCTGATGAATTTTCTTAGATAAGTGTGTGTTCCTGTGAATCTTAAAATATTCTGCACTCTGCCTTTTATGGTTCTGCCATTTTTCTCAAGATTATCAGAACAGAAATAATTGCTTCCACCCATTCTTAAAGTTGTTGGGAGTTCAAGTATGAAAGCAGTTCAAAAGGGAATATATGTATGCAGACAAGCATTCGTTCGTAGCAAAATATTCTCCTTAAAAGCTTGGCAAGAAGTTCCAAATATTTCCCTTCCTCTTGATTCAGGTAATTGTAGATGCAAAATAAAATAGGATCATTATTTTTGCTAGTGAAAAAGTAGTTTTTGCTGGTAAGGTTCTAAACTATCAAAGGCGCTTAACTGGTAATTCGTAGGGCATCTAATGTACTTAAAGCCTTTTCCAATATTATGGCACCACACTAAAATTACTGGAACTCTTCCTTTATCCACACTGGCTTTGTTAGGTCTAGTTCCTAGGGCATGTAGGCAAGTCACTGTAATGTAGGAGGTGCACAAAGGTACATACTGTTCTGTGCTGTTCTTTATGTTATACCACTTCCCAAATGCTTCCATAAGCTGTTTCCACATACAAAACTACATTAGTTCAGTTTTCTCATTTTGTTTCTGTGTATGCATCTCATCATAGATAACAACATATTAGCGTGACTCTTTTTCACTAACTTTCTGAAGCTAGCTCAGGTCCGTTGCTCAGGGCATTTACTAATTAGAGCTGTTTCTCTGGAGGTAGGGTTCCTCTTAAGCTGGTGGAATGACTTTAAAGATGAAATTGCAAACAGGGCACTGGATTTTCTGCATTCGTGAAAAGCGTCGAGGACTCACTCTTACTTGTGAGTGAACAAGCAAAGTCAGGAAGGACAGGTTGAAGCACCTTATACCTGTAATGCTAGGAAAAGGAAGAAAAAGGTAAATAAATGGCCTGTGTAATAGAGGTTTTGGATTTTTTGTGTGAGGTTAAATAATAATTTGAAGTATGCCAGAAGAACAACCAAGTTTTCTCAAATTTAAGGTAATAGGGACTCTTCATTTCTCTTAAATTTGTTTAGTGTCTACCTTCTGTTATGTGTTTTGGTTTTTGTTGGTTTGGTTTTTTGTGTTTTTTTTTTTTTTTTCTTCTACATGTGCTTATTATTACATGCTTATCAACTGTTTACATTATTGAAACTTTGTTTCCTGGGTAGGTACTCTCAGATCTTCACTCCTTCTCTTTGATAAGTTAAATAGCTTGAGCTCATTAAATCTTTCACTGCCTTTTCTTTTTTTTTTTTCCTTTGCACTCCTTTTTTATTTCAGATGCTCATCGTAACATGTATTTTGCTCTTGTTTATACTTGCACAGCCTAATTGCTTTTGGTAAACGGTGGTCTTGTGTGGTGAGACTGTATAGATGTAAAGCATAAAAATTTTGGCGGGGCAGAGAGAACTTCGTTAATAACAGTGTTGCTGCAGGAACAGAGGTGGTGTGACTCCTACAGAATGAGTGAAGTTGTGTTAGTTTTGCTGACTTAACAGCAGTAAAGAGTGGCAAAAGCTGAACTCTGAAGTTAGTAGATATTTCCTTAATACTTCCCCAAAACAGGTCTGCTTGGTGAGAAGATGATACGCTTCAAGTTATTTTTTGGAATGAAGCTGTTGTTTAAGAATTGGTATTTGTTCAGGCAGGGTGCTTTTAAGATGCTATGTACTATGTGAAGGGACTTTGTGGATTTCCATTCTTAGGAAAAGTCTGGATCCAATTACATGAGTAATTATAAGAATTTCACTTTTAATGAAGATGTGTTTCAAGAGTATTAGGAGTGGTTCCTGTTTCCGGAGTAAAAAAGGAAGTGATTTGAGATAGGGACATTAAGTGCAGACAATACCAGATATTCCAGGTCTGATTCTTTAACTACAGTACACTCATACTCTAAAGTACAATATCTTCTGACTTTTCAGGATCAGGCACCATTGAAGCACTGGTGTTCAAAAGAAAAAAAAAAGGGGTGTGGGGAGTGGAGGGAGGGAGCTTTTAATCTTTAGCCTGCTAGCAAATAGGTCTATTAAATGTTAAACAGTGTGAAAGAAAACATATGATTAAGGACTATTGACTACAGTTAGAGTAATCCAACAATTAATTGAGATTGTTGAATCAAGCTCAAGGAATAGTCCAGTAATTGAACATTTTCCGAAATTAGCAGGAAAAAGGTATGAAAACATCTGACCAATGCATGACATTCTCAGATGACAAATCAGATACAGGCGACAAACAAATAGCAGGAAAAAGCAGACATAGGCTAAGCAAAATGTTTATGTCATTCAGACATGTTTATAAGGACACAGTTAAAAGATATCAAGATTCTATTTGTTAGTATTTTATAATGCATCATAGAATTAGAAATTATTATTAAATTTGTGTTCTGTTTATATAGCTTTTTACTGGTATTTGTTATATTTTGAGATGTTGGCTTTTGTTAAGGACACTTGTGAGCTGTAGGAACAGGAAGAGGATTACAGCAGTAAAACACTAAGATTTGCATCTCTGAATTTTGGTCCATTGGTACTATCATTGGAGAGGGACTGTCCATTCATCGGTGTGTAGAGTCTGACCTGAGTAATTGCTACCATAAAGGTGGCAGTTTTCAAATGGAGACCTTAGGTTTTGTGTGGATTCTACCTGGTATTGTGTGAGCAGGAAGTAATCTCTCTCATTCCATACTCTTTGTGGAATATAAAGCTGGATTGTTCACTTATTCTGGAATAAGTAAACTCAATTTGCTTATTATTTGCTCATCTCAAACTTGAGTTGCAGTACAGTTTTGCTTTCCCATAACATATCTGGTGATGAATAGCAGCAAACCTTGTAGGAAGTTAGGGTTCTCAGTCCAGGTGGCTGTTTCATCTCCTGTAGTACAGGTCTTATCCACAACAAAACATAGTTGTTGCTGGTTCACTTATTGAGTTATTAGAAGCAGTTGTGCACTTCGGAGGAGTGCTATGCTGAGGTTCTCAGTGGGATTTATAGAAGAGCTGTAGTTCAGGTTCAGGCTTGAGATGGGCACATTTGTTTGAATAAAAGCACTCAGAGTCTGAGGTCCATAAGAAAGGGTTACAGATTGTGCTGTATTCTTTTTCCTTGTGGAAGGCAAGATTCTTAAAATCTATGTTTTTGGGTAAAAAAAACCCAAACTTCAAAGTTCATCGGTCTAGCTTTACATGCAGTTTCAAAAACAAACAAACAAACAAAAAAACAACAAAAACAAACCAGGGAACAACTTTGGTGTTTTGAGGGATGATTTTTCTAAACTTTGAACTTAGGATCTTGTAAGTACTTAAAGAGTCAATCCCCCAAAGATGATAATGGGAGAAGCAAATTACATGCAAGACAAGTCTGCTTCACCAGTCCACAAAGACACCAAAGTTTGTGGTCCTTTTGAAACTTAGTATTCTGTATTTTGTGCTTACAGTACCGCAAGAAGAATGTGCATAAAGGGGCACAGGAATCGTGGAGCAAGAATTAGTGATAGCACCCAGGGAAACATTAGCCACTATTAGGGTATGTTTTCACAGCAGAATGCAAGCGTGACTGTAGCAGTTGCCAGCGTGTGTGACAGGAGCAGTGAAGACCTGGCAGTGTGGTCTAGCAGCTAGAGTATTGTCCCTTTAAAAGCCTGTACCAAGCATTACAGTTGCCAGTTCCTGATGAAGGCAGTGCAGCAGTGTCTTCACTAATATTCTCACCTATGCAAGCTAAATTAAAAGTGAGATGAATGCTCTGATATAACCACATTTTCATTTTATGTAGATCAAGACAGGCTGCAACACATTTCTGCTAGACAAGGTTAAGAACTCTCCACTGTCCCTGAACAACAGTGTTCTAATTAAACAGGAGTATGGTAAGCAGGTTGTTTCTCTGCTCAGACCAGCTGAAAATTAATCCTTCCCCCCCCCCTTTTTTTATTTTTATTGTTTTCCCCTCTTTGGAAGCACCAATATCCAGTCAGACCAGTCATCCAAAGTGTCTCACTACATGGCAGTGTGGAGGAAGGGGTGGCAGTGCAAGACTTGGGAGCAGGAGGAAGACAGCACTCTAAATTGGTGGCCTTAATGGGCAAGTACTTAAGCCGCCACAGAAGCATATACTTAGTTTTGAACAGTTTTATGTAGCTAAAAAAACAATAAAAGAGTTAGTAGAACACCAATCCTGAGCATAAGTCTTTTAGGTCTAATGAATGTGTAACAACTTTGGCTATCCAGATTCAGAAATGAAAAGTAGCTTCAGCATGGGAATATACTAGTTGGTGAGAATCAACTAAGCTAGGCTTGTAAGGCTCAACTTCCAAAAAGACTAACTAATGCTGACCACTTACTTCCTATTTAAATAATGACAGTGTTTCAACGTAACCCTAACCAACATACTGAGGTGTGATAGGATCATGTGATGAAGCCAACTGCTTCAAGACATGTGAAATATATTAAATGTCCTTCCAGAATGTAGGAAGTTTTGAGACTGCCAAATATGAGACATGTCAGAAGTGGGTATCTCCAGAAGCACTCTAATTTTGTATCTCACAGTTAACGCTATCTTTGATTTTTCCAGCAGTCTTTGCTTTTCCCTTATAGGGAGTAAAGTCAAGAGAAGACACTGATCATGACCAATATTTCTTTGAATATTTGTTTACTCTTTAAGCTGTTATTAGCTGTTGAATGAAGCTGGTATTATTAGTGGAAAACAGCTGCCTATCCAATGCATTCCCTTAATTGTTCACCATTGCTAGGTTGGGACAACAGCTGGGAGGCCACCCCAAACTGTGTACTCACAAGTGGAAGATGATACTGATGCTTTGGTGGCTGAGAAAGTCTCTGAATCATGTGTTTCATCAGGTTTATGAATCCTGCAGTCTTTTTGTATAGCAGCCCAGCCTCCTGGAATTGCAAGACCTCATTGTTGATGCCAGCATATGCTAATGATCTGGGCAGAAACAAGAAGCTCTTGGTGTCCTGTGTCAGCTCTTTTGGATTCAGTAGGACCACTAGTCTCTGGAGCTTGCAAAACTTCTGCACTGTACTCTCTCAGCACATAATTCATTGTTTTTCTCTTTTTGCCTGTTATTTTCTGGCAACTATTTATGCATTCAAAACTATAGTGGGCTTTTTTTTAATTAAAAAAAATTTAGCTGTGAATTAGGGCAGTGGCTCCATGTTAACTGTTCATATACCAACTATTTAGGAGGTTCCCTTCCCTATTCCTGCTGATGGCTCTGTTCTGTGAGTTGCATTGATTCAATTCTTTCTTTAGTTGTCTAAATTGATTCAGTGAAATAATTGTGTTTAAAAAAGGAAAACCAACAGCAATGAAAAAACCAAATCCAAAAGCAAAACAACACTTCTTAGACTTCTAGAGTTTTCATTTTCTTCCCTTTCATTTCATGCATTTTGGAACACAGCCAGCCAAACAGCTGAACTAGCGTGATTTATAGCAAGGGACAAGAACCTTTAGATGAGTGAGAACTGGAGGTGAAGGGAAGGAATGATGGGGAAATATATGGAAAACCTCTTACAGTTGATCTGTTACTGACAGAGTAATGACATGTAACAACAGTTTAAATGTCTAAAATATCACAGAAGGTGTGCAGAACAAATTTTTATGATGTGCTTTCTTATTCTTCACCTTCAGAGTAATAACAAATTTGTGGTTACTATCACATTGATGTTTATCATTATGGGCTGGCTGTCATCAGGTGGAGACAGTGTGAAAATCTTAACAGCTCCTAATATTTTAAACCTTTGTGATAATGACAGAGAAAGCATTAAATGTGCTGTAGCCAAAGTATATAATATTTTATGAAAAAACGTATGGAGTCTCTTTTTCTTCACTTCTTTTAGCTGTTGAAAGACACATTCACCATCATCCATTTTAAAAATGTGGGTATATTTGTCCAAATAAAAAGGTTACTTTAGGAGAACAGGTAAAAATTTATGACTAAGGTTATTACGTGATACAGTAGAAATCTAGGGTTAAGTATCTGAAGGAATAACGGTTTTTAGGATGACAAGGGAAGATCTTCCAGTCACTGGTTTCAGGCCAACAAGGTAAAAGACTTGCACATGGAGAAGTAAGTTTCAAGTAAGCTAACATGCCTTTTTAATGCATTAGCTACTCCAAATTAACTTGCTTTTTGGAGTTGGAGGACATGATTCAATTGCATAAACACAGGCATCTAGATACATTTGAAAGGTCCTAGGGTATCTTCTCTGTTTAACAGCTGCCATTCAGAGTAGTGCAAGCCTTTCTCTCAGGACCTTTGTCAAGTCTGCATGTCTTGGATACTGCAGAGCATCACAGATGGTACTAGGCTCCCATATTCAGACAGCTGATGAAGCTCATAAGGAAGAATTCAACTCTGGATTCAGACACCTACATTTAGTCAGATTAGTCAAGACAGTCAAAGGAAGACTCATTATGCTACAGCAGACACCTACATTTGCTCAATTGAACAGCTTTCTAGATTTCTTTGACTGCTTTGACTACATCTCCTTCAACAACAGCAGGAACATAGGCAATAGCTTTCTAGATACCTGATTTTAAACACTCTTCCTTTACAGATGATATGAAGCAGCTTGATACATTTTTAAGGCAGCATGACTGGTGGTGAATTTCAGTCCTTTTGCCTCAGATATGTATATTTTTTTATTTTTTTATTATATTGGAGCTACACCCCCTTTGTAGTGAAGATAGAGACGGATGGCACCTCCAGAAAAGCCATTAATCTGTTCTTAAAGTATGGTAATATAGACGAGATTAATTGCTTTCCTAGGGGTGCCATTTTTTGTTGCTTTGACCGTTGAAATAATCTCTCGTGTTCAGATTTAAATACTACTAGATGCCTTAAGTTAGAGGCAAATAGTCTTACCTTAAGTTGGTCCCAGTGTAATTGCCTGAATATGTACATCTAGTGCCACTTGAGGTGCTCTGTGTGAGAGCATCCAGTGACACCTTTAAGGGCTGGCAGATATGACAAATGACTTTCAGGAGGTTTTCTCAGAAGCCATGATGGTATCCCATGGAGACTAATAAAACTTTACAGTTCAGGCAACTGAATCTATCCTTACATGTCTGTACACAGATTTTGTCCAAAATATGAAATGTGCTGAAAAGGCATACTCTTTTTCCAGTAAGTTTGGTGGATAGGTATGCCACTTGTATTTTCTTGTGACTTGAGATATAATTGTGTCTGTATTGCCTCTTCAGTTGAAATGCTTTTAAGGCATTGTGGTGTATAAAGGTCATTTGTCCATCACTGAAATGACTAGTCATAAGTACAGTGAAATACAGCATCCTACATAACAGCATGCAGATACATTCTGAGGTCTAAGGAACAATACATATAGGATTTGTTTATTTATTTTTTAATCCAGAACACACTGGGTGGAAAATTTCACATGAGCACAATATAATTTGCCGAATAATTTTGGGCCTTACTGTTGAGACACATTCAGGGTTTAGTGACAAGTGCTTTAATACAAAAGTATACACTTGCAGTATAATTTGTGGCAGTAATCAATGCAACAGTTGTTTTGTTTTTTTTTTTCAAAAAAAGTATATGTAATATGTTGTTGTACTGTTGTTACTGTTTTGTATAGGAAAGAGCAAGAAAAGGTTTTTTTTGTTTGCTTTGGTCTCTTTTTTATTAAATTTAAATTAACAGCACATAGGATGAAGAGCCCTTAAGAGAAATTATTCCTGGCTTTCCTGTTTTGTTACTTGATTGTTCTTCTAAATTGGGATTCACTGGTGGGTATTCAGGACTGCAGATTGGGAAAGCTTTTTGTAGTTTGTGGACTGAATGGATAATCTCTCTGCCCCACCTCCCGATACACTGCATGGTAAAGGCCCTAAAGGGTCCTGAATAGAAAGACTTGGTAAGTGAATGGTTCAATATATGAATTTCTTTATATTAGCAGCTTCTAGTGACTTTTAATGTTGTAATTGTGGGAATATGTGCTTTGTTTCCAATTGTGTTTTCTGCATCTATCAGATATTTTACTTCCTAACCCCTCTTTTATCCAGCAGCCCTTGTTGATTCAGCATCTGTTTTCAGTATTCACTAGTGAAACTGCCTTTTTACCAAAAAGAGTAATACTTAGGAACATGCACTAAGTATGCATAACTTAGAAAAGACTTAAAGAGTGATTGAGAAATGCATGGGCTGACAAACTAACTTTATCCTAAGGGACTTTTCTCAATTTTAATTGATTTTCTTTTTTTTTTTTTTTCCGGAGATTTTGTTCATCTTATTAAGCAAGTCCTTAGAGGAGTGAAACAGTAGGTTACCTCCTTGAGAGCAAAGGACAACTTGACTTATTTGCTACAATTATCAATTTGTCCTTATCTTCATAAAGTGAAAAACTTTTTTTTTGTTTGTTTATTTTTTAATCTTTCCAGTTTACAGTGATGAATAAACCAGTAAAGAATTCCTGGTGTTAACTCCAGCACCAGACTATTTAATTTTTAAATATCAAGTGCAGTATTGTGAAGACTGCATATAATTTCATTTTCCTAAACCAGATACTTGGCAGGTGAAGAAACTGTCAAGCACAAATGATTGAAATGCTATATTTTGTTGTCTTTACTAGAATATTGGACAGTTAAATTCTCAGTAAAAAATGATATGTTTAGCTACAGTCTGTGATATGAAGAAAGTTGAAGTTTTGTACATCATTCAATTAGCTGTTATATTTACTCACAGCTTTCTAATATTGTTTTTTGAGTGATAGTTACCTGATTTCTACTTCCACTGAAAACTCTTGAAATGCCACTAGCTTGGGTAGGGAAAGGTAGGACCCAACTGATACTGTGAGAATCAGCCAAGCATTTCCTTTTAAAGAGAAGTGTTACAACATTCAGTTCAATGCAAATTTTGCTATTAATGGATCAAGTTCTAATGATAACTAGGTTGAAACTTTTGTTATACAGACACTCAGATGAGGGGGAGGCTGCTTATGTATCTTATCCATATACTATTAATTAGGGAGTGCTGTACATGGTGGGACCCAGGACAGTTGGCTGAATTCCTGGCATTGCACGGGCAATTGAGGGGGAGATGGTGGCTATTATCATCCTAAACTTTCACCTGAGGTTATACAAAGATGTCTTGCCCAGGGGTCATGACAAAGTCACCGTTTGGCTCTAATTAACTTATCTTTAATGATTAATTTTTGAATGTGTAAATAATATTAAGTCATTTTAGGAGAAGCATAAAATTGTACATACTTTAAGGGCTGTATGCTTTAAGAATGCTGTAGTTTAAAATGTGTGAGGAATAAGCACTATATCAAGTTAAGGGTTTTTTAAATTGCGTTGCTAAAATATTTGTTGGTAGTAAAACTAACAATACTTTCCATTAGAATGAGTGAAATAAGTGTCCCTTAGACAGCTGTTTTCTTCATAGAGCAAATATGTTGAGGGAGGTGAGACTTCAAAAATATTTTCTCCAAGTGCATTTATTTAATAAAAAAAAATTGCATATTCATTCTAGTATTTGTAGAAGTTCCCTTCTTTATGTCTTTTTTGGTGCAATGTTTGTACATTATTTCTTTCTTTCTCTCCTTTTTTTTTTCTCCTTAAAAATGCCTTACAGACATTTCTCAAACTTTCATTTATGTTCATCTAAGGAATACTTTCTGTTTATTGAGCAATACTCCAGATATTTTGCGTATGAAGTGGAAAAACATGTGCGATAAAACGATTGCAGCAAGATACGTAGTCAGTAGTAGTTTGATAAGTTCAGAAGAAACAGTATTATTTCTGTAATTAGAAGATCCATTTCATTATTCTCCTTTTTAGTTGCCTTCTCTGGGTTAGGCATTAAACTAATGACAGATTCTCAGAATGGTCCTATTTCTGCCTAAACACTGAGCACAGAAATGTTTTCAGCAGAGAAAAAGCCCCAAACAACAACCCACAAGTGCGTGCAGAGATAATACTTAGCCTGAAACATACTTATGTGTTGACAGCTATCCAACAGTGTTCTCACAGCAGGAAGACATCAGTTGGAGAAACAGATAGCGACCCCCAAAAAAAAAAAAAAAGAGAAAAAAGAAAGCCTGGTCAGCAGTGTGGACAAGGTTTCACAAGATTATAAATCACCCCAGGGTCGCTGTGTTCCCACCATAAAGAGAGCATGGTCATTTTATTGTAATCTAATAAGTGATGGGAGCAAAGGACAGCTCCAGTGTGTGTGTTTGAAAAAAGAAATAAAAAAAAATCTTGATTACAGTTTCAAAACTATATAGTTTCCCTTGCCATTGAAGTGCAGATTATGGGGGTTAAGGCCGTTTTAGGATTGGATTACCTTTTTATAGCTGTATGTTATTCCCTTGTTCATGAATCAGAAAGTACTTAAATTAAACTGAACATTTGGGAGTAATACTAATAGGGAGTGTGGTAGTAGAAAATTAATCACTATTTAGTGTTAGATGGCTAGCCAAGTAAGTCTTTGTTTTCAAGGCTTTTTTCACTGAATGAAATACCTGCCTTAATGAACTGAGGAGGATTTATATCTGGTGGTTCCTTTTATTTTTCAGAAAGTTTGTTTTTGTGGTGACTCATGTGCAAAAGCAAGTTGGTAAGAATGTATTTTTAATGTCAGATTTAATCAACTTATTCACAGTTTCATTTTGGAGTTTATCCTATAGTGGGTAAAATTAGCCAGAGGAAATTTTTATTATTCTTTGTCTTTCTTCTTACACATTTGATACACCTTAACATAATAGCCTTGATGTGCACAAAGAGTCAGAAATGGGATTTCTTTTCTACCTTTCTGACTATTTATGTCTTAGTTCTCTGATTCTTTTCCTGTTATTTGAATAGCTCTTCCAGCACCATTTTTTTTTCATCAGAATCTTCTCAGATGTTTGAAGCTGTCTTGCAAAATGAGTGGCTCCAGAGGTGGAGAAGTAGGGAGCTGAGCAGCAGGGCAAGGGGCAGGACTATTGATACAGAAGCCAGTAGAATGCTCCAGCACTTCTCTATTTTAGTGCTCACATGCCTGCTTACTTTCTCAGTACACTGAAGCCATCAGCTAGTGACCTGTTTTGGTGCCGACTGCTCGGATGCTGTCCAATCCTCACTGGCTGAGTAGGCATCTTCTGTTCTGCCACTAAGGACAAGTGATTGAGGGGAAACAAAAAGGAAAGCCAAGCAGGCCTTCATATGCTTTCCAGACCTCCCTCCTCAGATTAAGAACTACAGTTTTTAGTTGCTCTTGGTGGCTGTATTTTCTAAACCAAAACCCAGGCAGCCTTTGACTCTTGTCTGTTCGTTCTCTTTATAGCCTTTCTTCTATGTAATGGTTACACCAGATTTTCTTCTGCTTAACTCCTGCACCCACAAGTAGGCGTGGGAATAGCAATCTAGCTCTTTAAGAGTGTAGTGCAAGAGGGTTCAGGAGCTGTTTTCTCTGAAGTCTTTGCAGGATCCACATTTTTTTCATGGCATTTAATTCCACTTACTCACGCAGACATCCAGATCTGTGTTAGAGCCAGGCCTGCGTTTTAAGAAAAAAACCCAACAAATTTCAGGCCAACTTCTGGGGCAAAACCCAAGAAAAAATACAAACTTTCTTATTTGTGGACATTATGAAAAAATAAAATATTTTGGTATGGTGTAACATCATTATCTCTTTGTTTTCTTGTATTTTTCCTTATGTATTTCAGAGTTAATGTTACTTGGTAGGAGGTTTCATAAGACAAAACTATTCAAATTTGCATTTTATAGTGGTATTTTAATGTCAGATTTTTCTTTCCCTTCTTCTGTGTGTCAGGATGAGAAATAGCATCACAAGAACTCCTGAGAATAAACTCTGTGAGAGCTGGGCAATATACTAAACTTAGTCTTTTTTAGGAAGCAGACTGGTATGATGAGAAGATGTGGAGTGCAGGTTGCTGCTTGCTTCGCAATTAATCTGGTATTTCTGATTTCCAGACTTAAATGGATGGAAAGGGGTTTTGTTCGCCTATTTTGCTATAGGGCACAATTTTAATGATGTTTTTCGAATGTATTTGGTGTGGTAGCACTACCAAAGGCCCAGCACTGTACTGTATTAGGTGCCTTCTTTGTTCAAAAAAACTCCACGCCCAATCATGCAACAGCTCTTGCCTGCTTCCTGGGACAAAACGGGAGTATTAGTTCTCCTTGGATATTGGATGATGATGATTTACATTGGAAGATGATTTACACTTAGACTCATAAAGTGAACCTTTGGTCCACTCCAGCTCACTTGTCTGTCACCACTCCCATGGTATTCCATGTTTCTCACCCCCTTCAGCTGTTAATTTAGGCAACTCTCACCCTGTATCTAATAGGACTGACAGAATCTCCTACCACTGCTGTTGGTGTCATTCCTTTAATTGAAAATAGGGCTATGCAGGTTCTGCTGCTTGTTGTACAGAAAGCTTTGCCTGCTTAACTTTCCCAGCACATTTTGTGGTAAAGAAAATAGCATCACCAAATCCAACAGGGTGCATAGGGTATTTGAAGTTCCCATTTTATCACATTAGATACACAAAATTCTTCCCGATTTTGCAATAAAGCATCAAAAAAGAGGAAAATGTGGTTGTGGGTCTAACTTCACTTCTGCTCTGTACATCCATGGAATTGTCTAAGATCCTCCAAAATATCAGTCAAGTGACTTCAATTTTTGTTTTGTCAAGTTAAGGGGTTTGCAAGGTCTTTTCCCTGCTTCATGGATAAGTTTAAAAAATTAAAAAAAAAATAATAAAGTGAATTGCTGTCACTGTGTAGTTGATGAGACACACAGTATTTAACCAAAACCAGGGTGCTGCATGAAAATAATCTCGGGATTCAAGAGACGTTACAGTGGGGAAAAACATCTTCCTATCCTGCTTCAGATAAGAACGGTGCTAGTTCCCACATAAGTCAAGCTATACTTGTTATTATTAGAAGAAAGGAATGTATGAATTGTTTTGCATACGATGTTTTACTACTTTCAAAATTACTCATGCTCTCAGAATAAACTACAGAGTGCAAATGCCAGGGTGATTTTTTTGTTGCTGTTGTTGAAGACACAGGGTAGATTGGTTAAGGTAGAGAAACAAATGTAGTTGCTTTGATTTATCGCTTGTGACATTAGCATGTACTATACTGTTCTCCTGGAAACAAAATGGTTGTACCTGAGGACAGTGATATAAACACTACTTTGATTATTTGAAACAAACCATTAGGTTTTGATGAAAGAACCATTACTTTAGTAGACCTTGTACAGAGAGTGCGCTTGGAGATAATGGATGAGCAGCCTACAAATTGCTTGCTTTGAATTTAAAGAAGTCACATGTTTGTTTGAACTTCGTGGCATAAACAGATATCTAACATGAACAAGACAAGCTAATGGTATACTTACAATGTAGTTAAAAAACACTCCTGCAAACTTTACATGCAATATATTAAATGCTGCACTTTGCAGTGCACACTGGAAAAAATCAATTAGCTGTTTAGCCATCTTGTATACAATAGTTTTATATGTTGATGTGTATGTAGCCTGCGTATTTTTCTACACATGTATTTATATACTACATATTTGTCTTAAAACAGTAAGTTTGGTTTTATGTATTTGCTGCATGTTTTCATAGTGAACTACATATTTTGGAGTATTACACAATTAAAATGGTTTTAAATGGTGTCAAGTTTGAGTCCATTTAACAAGGAAAGCCCCAAATATATTTAAAATATTTGTGTTCTGTGGTAGATTTTCTTTCTCATCTCTTAAATGTCTACCTAGAAAGTTGTGTTTTTAATTTTGTATATCGTGCCTATGGCGGAGCTGGTCTCTGTGGGCATTCATATGCTGTAAAATAGCTCCCTTTTTACTTCTAGATCCTGATCACCCACACTCCACCACTTTCTGTGTATTCTTTTGAGATAAACCAGCTACTTTTCTCTGACACAAAATGCAGGTTCTAGTAATAGTCCACTCTAGGAACTGTTTCTCAAAGGTACTATGGACAAGACAGTACTTGATCTGTTTCTGCTTCACACAATCCTCCAACACTATCAAAGAAAACTGCACTTTCTGATACTCCCCTCCACTCTCATGCTATTTCCTAGGTAATGCAGTACATACCTTACACATGATTTGGACATGGAGAAAATCTCAACATCCCACCAGAAGGACCTGTACTTGCAGTGTTCAGAATACTTTGATCTGCAGTGGTGGAGGTGGTTCATCCCAGTTTACATTTACAGTGTACAGCTCTCCATCTGAACCAGTGACCAGTGGCTTGATAGTCAAGCAACTGTATTTTTAAGTTACTAACTTATTTATAAAGAAGTTCAAAACTGGTCAGATGAAGCAAACCATTGAAGTTCTTGTGTTACACCATTAGTTATGAAGGAAGTGTATAGGATAGCTGTGCCACATAGGTGGAAGGCGGGTACCTCATTTGTAAATACAGTGTGAGTGAGAAAGCTTCAAATTGTGCAGTAAATTCTTAGCCCCTTAATGTGTACTGTTTGTAATAGTTCAGTGATGGGGAGTGGATGCAACGCTGCAAAATTCTGCAACTAATTTTTATTTGCCCTTACTTATAAAGTGAAGATTATCAATTAATTTACTTAATTACTTACACTATCACTAAAAGTGCCAGACTGGAGTCTTCCCCTTCATATTCCTCCAAATAATAGTCTAGCCTTAACTGCCATTGGAGAGAGAAAGATAAACAAAAATTGAGAAGATAACTCTAAACACATGTAGCAGCCAAGGACATACAGAGCGCACATGATTTACCTTTGCATTATGGCAGCCATGTCCCACGATCCTGTTTCATGTGGCAAGTCAACAAGCAGTAAAAAATACAGCCCTTGAATATCTGACTCTTTTTCATGCTTAACTTCAGGAACAAAACAAATACTAGTTTCTGTACATGGAACATCACATACTGGTTATGGAGTACTGAGGGCTGCTCAGAAGAGTGGGTTTTATTTCCGTAGTCTACATGCTGCCTAATAGGAGAATACGAGCTCTCTCTTTTTCAGTTTCATAGATAGCTTCTTGATTTATTAAATATTTCTCCAGGGCATAAGCGCAAACAGGGTACCATAGTCTAGGTCTGTGATGTCTGTTTTGAAATGGTTGCATTAGCCTGCAAGCCTGTAAAATGTGCAATATTTAGACATAAACATCCTGAGCATTCTGTAAAACAAGTATTTATCCTGCTTAACTATTTGGAACTTCTTATAGGCCTGTTAAGTGACATAAAACCTTTAAAAAAATTGTCCTTTGACAATTTTTTTTTCTTTTGAACTTCATGTATTTAGCTACCATTCCCTTGCTCAAGCATTTTGTGCTTGATCTAATAGATTTTATTAGAGGTAATGAATTGAAAGCAAACTTTCATCTAGGATGGATACATCCTCTTAACTGTTGCAGCTGTAATACACCCCACAAATGTGTCCTGATTAAGGACACATTACCAAACTGCTGTTGGGCTTGTTAGTTGTAGTGAGTACTTTTATACAACCTGTAGGTTGTGTTAATTTTAATATTTATTTTTAAAATGCAGTTAAATACACAGCTGGTAAATCAAGAGGTTTTATAAATAGTTCTATGGAAATGCATGCAAAGATGTAAACCAGTAGAATTGCTCACTAGTTTACTAATCAATAATCTTTGGGGAAAAAAAAAAGTCCACATTTCAAAGCCTGAATTCACATTAGCAATTCATGGTTCATTGAATTAGTCATTTTCTCTTTTATGGGCAGCAGAATTGTATTCTGTGAACCAGCTAAACAGCCTGAATTTTGTTTCATTCTCTGATAAGTGATGGATTCAGTATTGATAGTGAAATTCATTTATTTCAAAGCAAAACTCTGTGTACATGAGAAGTAACACAGAGGTGGTTTTGACTCCTATTCCTGCTCAGTTTAAATAAGTTAATCACTTCTCTTTTTATGAGATCTTTCATGGCTTGATAGCCCTCTGAAGTTCCATTGCTAGCTTTTAGTATCATTATGTGCATGCTGCTTGGATATCAAGGGGTTTTGTTAACTGATGAAAAGCTTTTTTTTTTCAAATTCAGTTTTCATAAAGTGTCCCATAATGCTTTTTCTCATAAAGTTTGTGAACTCTCACCAAATAAGAATTCTACAATGGTGATGAATTAAAACAGTTTTTAAGGATAGGTTTTGTTTTTACAGCTTGAACAAGTCAGTGCCCATTTTAATCAGAAGAAAAAATCCTATTTATGTTCTGCTCAGGAAATGGAGAAGGATAAACTAAACATGGCAGTAACGAGGCTAATGTTTGTATTTTCAATTAATGAGAAAATATTTAACTTCTGAACTGAATATGCCCAAATAATTACTTTTATATAGAAGAGACTATATATATCTATATGTATGTATATCATATATATATACACACATATATATGTATATATATGAGAATGAAAGCAGTTCTACAGATGCATGTCTTCTTAAGAACTTTGCTGTATTTCTTTTAGGGACTACAAGATGAGATAGCAAGACGGGGTATTCCATTAACTAACTTCCCTGGTTTCTTCTTTGTGATTTTGAAATTGAATTTTTAAGATGTTGATTGAGTTGTTCTCACTAGTTCATTTAGATGGTTGTCCTGCAAAAAGTCAAAATAGATCTGTGGCTTTGTCACATGTTGTCAAATACTGTCTGAGGTAGGATTCATCAGGCCAGGTATATGTATTGGCTATTCAGACACCAGTATTTGAACTTGCTACCTTTGTACTGAGTGGAAAGAAAGAGGCTTTTCACACTACAATCCACCTGACCTATTTGAAATGACTACTGAAGGATGAGATAATTTATGCCTGGCATTGCCTATTTTTCTCCACCGACTGTAAAACATCACAATGGGAGGCTAGTGTAGATACAGATGTGTAAAATAAGTCAGGTTTTTCCCATTTCTTGGGTATGATACTAGCATATAGTGCTGCTCCAGTCAGAGTAGGGCATTATTCGAAGTAGCTTGTTCATCTTGCAGAGAGAACAAGTACTGTTTGTAGTCCTTTGTGTCTTCTGCTTTCTTCTGCCTGGAAAAAAGGTTTGAAAATAATAAACCAATATAATCTTCCTGCAAAATGTTGGTGTGCCTGTGGACACCAAAATTAGTTATTTAATCTTCAGGAAAAGTTTTTCTGGAGGAGCTTCCCCTCTTCAAGTCCCAAAGTATGGTGTCTGAAATGACAGGCTAATTTCAGATTCAGCTGTGATTGAGCACATGCCAATTTTTACATACTTTACATAACTAAAATAGAGCTGTCTTCAGAAATCTGTATATTAGGGAAATGAGTTCTAATCAGTGAAAGCTTTTCTCATAAGTGGATATATTCATATAATTTTTACTTTTTTTCAAACATGTAGCACTTAAAATTATATTAGGAAACTTACAGAATTATTACTACATGGCTCATAGCAGCATATAGGAAATAATGGAAATGATAATTCTGTTATTTTCCCTAATAGATAAAAACTGATATTATATCAGTTGCATAATCATTCTCAGTCTAAAACAGCTGCCTTTCATCTGAGTAGTATTTTTTAAAGATCATCGAAAATAAGCTTCCCTGAGGTTTACGGGTATATGATGCAGTTCTTAAGTTTGATGGTTTTCCTTTTTTATTTGTTTAAAGTTGAAGGACTAAAAATGATTAACCCAGATTAATTCAGAGTGAAACTCTGGGATTCTTATTAAGGAATGCTTTTCTGTTACTTACATACGCTGCAAGCCAAAAGGAAGTGTTTTTTGTACTAATCTGAAAACCAAAACTGGTAAAACATGCAGAATGTAGAAACTGTTCCCAAATCTTACTCGTTATGTGACTACAGAGTAGGATCACAGCACTGCCACTACCCAAAACATAGTTTATAGGGAAAAAACTGACTAAAGATGTGGACCTGCTGCCCCTGGGCTTTTTCAAAACCTAATTTAGAAAGAAATACCTTTTAAAGATTAACTGCAGACAGAACTGTCTTTGCACCATGGTGCTTGTAGTAAGAACGAGTGTGAAATCTTGCTTTTCTTTAGTTTTTGTTTTTCTGCTGCCATGTAGGAAAAAGCTAAGCTGAATTAGCAGATCTTTTGGATTTGATAGCTTGGTTAAATTTTATTCAGAAGTGTATCACTGCAGAACCATTAAGTCTTGAGCATTGCATGTGGAATTCACATAACAGACTTTCAGTTCATGTTCTCTGTGATGGTCTCTGCAGCGTTTTGGTTTCTGTGCTACTCTTTGTAGACGACAGGTATGCTTTAAAAGGATTTCTAATAAAAAGCATGTGTATCCATGGTCATTTGACCACATGCAATGTTGTGCCATGTAATAGAAAGAACATAAATACACTTCTTTCTAAACATATTAATGTCATATTAATGACACTAACAGGTTATATCTGGCATTAAATAATTAAGTATAAGAATACATAGAAGAGGATAAATAACATCACTTACATGCTTTGATACCATGTTAGTCATGAGGTCATTTTTCTCACTCTAAATATCTAAGTGAATCCTGGAGTATTCTGCGTACTAGCACCCTTCACACAGTATATCCAGCCATGTGGTCAAGTTCTCATTTACAGACCTGACTGGCCTTTTTTGTATCCCACCCTCAATTAGGAACCATCTGGGCTTAATATTTTTACTGTTGCCTTTTCCTGCTAATAGGAACTGTTGGCTAGATGGTTTTTAATAATTGTGATATGCTGAACCTTTAAGTGGTCAAATTTACTATCTAGATCAAGAGGTAGGTACATCAGGGAATACCTTTGCCAAGCCACTCATGTAGAGAAACTACAAGTGGGTTTTTTTCATTACTCTGAAGATGCCTGCACAGAATGATTCTTTGATAGGTCCTGCTGGAAGCCCTGAGGAAGGGATTCTTCTGCGACTGAAGTATATAAAAATGGAATAAACACTTCCAGAGCACTGATCAGATGAATTATGCCTTAAAGTTCTTGCTCTCTCAGTTGAGGGTAAAGAATTATTTGCTCAGATGACGATGCTTATGTTTTAGACGTCTGTGCTAGGTCAGATGAATTTGGTCAATACCATTTATGATGTAAGCGTGCTTCAATGAATGGTATAAGGGATTTGGCTTATTAGAATTGTGTCGTTGGGACAGAAATTGCAGAGATCTGTGACTATAGAAAATCAAGTTATCAGCTCTCGTAGAACAAGGAGAATAAAATAACTGTCAGGCAGCTAAGTCATGTAAATCCATCTTCAGTGCTTCATGCAGTTTGAAAGCTTTTCCCAGAGATATCAAGGAACCCTCCATAGGGTTGATCTCCAATGATACACTATGGTAATCATAGCAGTTAAAATTCAGCAGAGTTAGTATCTGATGCAGTAACTGCTGTTTTTACCAAAACTGAATTGGCAAGGATGTTAATGCAATCTAAATAAAAAACATTTAAGAATTTGAGTTAGGTGTCTAGGGTGGAAAAAAGCCATTTGAGTTTGTGCCTTCATAACATTTCTTCAAATAATCAATTTGGTCCAAATTAGTAAGGCAGGTAGTACTTTTGATGTTACATTTTGCTTTAAAGGCTATTTTCCCTTGCTAAGAGAATTATTTAGTATTTAGGATTATGTTTTTTTTTTTTTTTTTTACAACCCCCTGTAAAATGTGTAGTCATCAATTTGTATATAATTCCTGTTTAGTGTGGGGACCTCCATTTTAAAGGAATAGACAGGAGTTAAAATCCTTGAAAACACACCTTTGCAACAACACAGTAAGACAGTGGGTTTGCTCATACTAATAAGGATTTGCAAACCTGGGGCCGCCTTTAGTTTGTACCTTTTCCATGAGCGTGACAAACTATATAATAAATGTTGTTAATGCCATGTCTTACATTTGATTGAGAAAATCAATTCGGTTTAGGAAAGACATATCAATGTGTAGCATTGATTCTAGACACCAGTCTGAACACAGAGATGCTTTTAAGTGGAATGTGTCTAGTGCTTCTTTCTTTTATAGGTACTGTTAACACTGTTTGAAAATGCGTTATTTCATGCAGAGGGTGTCTATAAGTGAGTTAGTATGGTATACTACATCAAGTTAAAGTTATTTTAGATACAGTGATAATACTGAATAATGATGTGAAGCCTTTCAGCAGTTTTGTTTCAGCTGAAATCCAGATTTAGTGGAATGCTTCAAAGTCCAAAAAACCCAGTCTCTGCAACTTGAACAGTCTTGCTCTAAGGAATATGTGGACATTAGCATAAAGGTTGCATATGTTACACAAAGTGTAATTAAAGAAGCTTTGATCCCCCAAATGTCAACTAGCTTGCTAAGTGTCATAACAAAGTGTCAAGCATCTGGTATACAGTTAATTTGTAGTCATTAACTGCATATTGTTGATGTGACAGTTTGTTAGCAAAGCAAGCTTGACAGTTTGCATTTTGTTATTGATTGACACCTATAGACCTCCCCACCCTTCTAGTTTACGTGCCTTATGAGGGTTACTCAGGTTGCACTTTTACCTAATTAAGTTAGTTGGTCCAATATGGGTGAATGTATATAGGATCCCAAGACCCTCAGTTTCAAAGCAAGAGTGTTTCTTGATTGCATGTATCTTAGTTGGTCTTCATTGGGTTGGCAGTCAGTTTTACAAGTGTGCTTTTCTTGTCATAATTTTGGTAATCTATAGGTTGCATCAGAACCACCTATTTACATTTACACAAAGCACACTACATTGTGATTCTTCCAATAAGGCCTACCAAAAAGCCTAAAAGAGTAGCTTTCTCCTGTGTTCCATTTTGTACTATGCAGCATAAATGTGTTTTGGTTTGTATAGCTTGTTAAATATTCAATAGCATTCTGCATAATTTTGAAAGCTGGAATTAATTAAAATAATTAAAGTGTTTTTTGGTTTTGGTTCCAATTTCCTCTTCCCCCCCATATGACATGAAGGCAATCTATCAACAAACTGAGCATGCTAATGAGCAGCAATAAATATTACACAACTATTCTTATATCCAGAAAGGAATTTGTGTATATTTTTTATAATGGGTGATGAAAGTGGGTTATAAAAGAAGTAATACAAGGAATTCTTATTCAAAGTAGTTAGGTGTTTTGATGTTTTTCAGGCACTTCCCCAAACTTCTGAGTGTTATTTTCTAAATGAAATCAAACTGTACAGCTTGCACTTTCAAAGTTCATGCTTATGACTGAAGAGAGAAAAACTAAGGAACTCCTTTATGATTCACTTTATTTATCAGTCTTCAGATGTTGAATCTATGACCCACTCCACAAGAAGTGGATTAGATTAATTTTTTTCACAGCAGTTGCCTTTGCTTAGGCTGATTCTGAGATACTATCTGAAGCTGGATACAAGGCTTTGCCCAGTTCCTTAAGTTACGTACACTCTAGTCTACCATCCTGGTAGTCCTCATACTAGCATCTTAATGTGTATCCCTGCACTTGCTTCTGGAAGTGTGCTAGCTAATGATACTTCTCATGTCATATGCATCTGTGAGTAATAACACTTAGTTGTCCATCAATATACCATTTTTGTGCTATAAGAAAGTACACACGGATTTGTCATACTAATTTTGGATTGTAGTCTTTACCTTTGTTTTATTTAGACTTACTTTAATAAAAATTGACATACCTGACTTCATTATTTTATATTTTAACTATTGTGGAAAGGCAGCATGAAATAAGAAAGGAGAAGCAAAAAGGATACATTTATTGGTGTTTATGCCTCTCTGGTACTCTAAAAAGATTTCTTCATCCACCGCTGCTGGTGGTATTGCATGGTGAGGGAAGGGTTGAGTGTTGGACTTGCTTCCTTTTTATTGATTCCTTATGCTTGACATACTTCAAGGTTTCCCATAATTTAAAGTGGGGGAAGATTGCACACTGCCACATTCTCATTCAAATAATGACAGTTATTTGTTTATTCTTTAAAGGTGTTCTGTTTTCTTTCTATAAAACTTCGAAATTGTAGAAAAACATTGACTCTGTAAATTAGAATTTCTTAAATGGTTTTAAATTGTGCCCCTGCTATGTACCCAGCACAGGTGGCTGGCCTTGGCAGAGACTTAATTTTTGTGCAGGTTTATTAGTAAGGAACAATTTCTGTATTGTGTTAAAAATGTTTTGGGTTCTAGCAGCATGAACACTATGAGTACCAAAGTAATCCAGTGCTTAAACATAAATGATTTTTTTTTGAGATTGAAATTCATTTAATAGAAAATCTAACATTTTGCCTGTACAGTAAAAAAATAGTACCATTTTTCATCATATTCAGATTACTAGAGTGTGGTCCAAGTTTTGTTCAGAGTGATTGAAGAAAGCAATTTGAATATCTGCTCTCATTTGCTGTGCTGCTGTTCCTACATGGAAGCTGTTCCACTTGCTGCTGGTTCATTTGCTGCTGGTCCAACGTTAGACAAACAGTTTCCTTACTGATTGCCTTTTATCAGGAACAATGTGGCAGTTCTGTCTTATAAGGTGATCCTTCTTGAGGAGGCTTGTCTGAAAGAGAAGATGCATTTCAGAGCACATTCTAGCTTGACAGAGCATGGGTATAATGCTTGAGGACAGTTTTGTGGCTGTTATAATTTAACATAACTTCATTGCAGTCTGTGGACCTATTATAGTCTGCACTAACTAAGAATCTGTGCTACTTTTTTTATATATGAATGCTGAGCACCTCTTTCTGTGGGTGATTACTTCTACGTTGTCAGAAATGTTGCCCTGTTTTTCATTCCTTTGTATCTGTAGTAGTTTAGTTCACAAACTTAACCATTTTTGGTAGTTAGCTATTTCACGTACATTAAATAAATTATGGGGTTTCCAGAAAACATTTGAAAGCAGTTGATTGAAAATTCCTGTAATAGTGAAAGGAAAATTTGAATTTAAAAAAACATGCCTGGACGAAAATAATTAGGTATTATTTTTGGTTTTAATGAACAAGTAATACATCAGTGTATCCTTTAGTGATGCTAAAATGAAGAAATGTGACTTTTCTTCCATTTTTTTTTGCTTTTATTTCTGGTGAAGATTGGTACTGTTCAGAAAACTAATTAAGAAAACTAACTAGTTCAGAAAACTAACATAAGAATGCTGTGTCTGTTCAAACGTTTGACATGAGGGTAGGATGTTCTTTCCAGTGGAAGCATTCAGCACTGGCTAAATGAAAGGACATAAAAGAATGTAAAAAGGGGAAAGACTGGCTCTCCAACAGCTGCTCTTTTAATTCCCACTTTTACAAATGGAATCCAAATATTAGCCAAACTCTAGAACTTCAAACATGGTTATTTTCAAACTATTAAGTGAAAAAAAGAAAAAACATTCACATTCTTTTTGAATGATATTCCATTAAAAATAAATGGAGGCAGAGGAACTCTTTGTGAACTACTTCTATATTAATCCTTAAAATTGTGGCAGATTAGAAGAAAAAAAATCTTCCCAGACTTGCTCAAAACTTACCCCGTTGGCTGATAAACATAATTAATCCTCCTTATTGGAGTAAATCAGATCTCTGCTTGATAAACATATAGCATGAAAATCCCACTAGCAGACATGAAAGATGAGATGTGCACTCTCCTAGATTACTGTACTTTTTAGAAGAACTGGTTCATGTTGCCTTTGGAACAGACAAGACCTAGAGAAGAGGAATGTTCTCTTTGGGAACACTTCCTTCAGTGGGTATATCTATGTCAGGTTCAGACCCCTTGACATGAACATCAACCAAATGCTGATAACCTTGCTGATACTAAGCAGGATAGGACATATATACTGATGTCCCTAAAGCTAATAATTTAATTGCTGGTTTGCTGTTTATTGGTCCAAAGTAAGGCGAGACTAAGAGGCCCTATCAAGCAGTATTTAGAGGGACCAGCCATTTGAAAATGACCATTAAGGAGCAGGTGGGAATCCAAATTTATTGCTATTGATTACGAAAAAGGTGCTTTTTAGATCACCTGGCTTGATTTAAAATAGCAATGAGCACAAAAGCCTGGCTTGAGTTTTGGCAGTTTTAACCAGGACTGGAAGCTAGGTCAGTCTCAGAATGCTCTTCAGATCCTGAATGCACTAAACTTTTTTGCACAACAGATGTACCCCAAAGCTTCTGCCAGTATGCAGGATGCTGGTGCTTATTCCTGGACATTTACTTGCAGTAAGATAGTCTTTGAAACCTCTTTTTCCCAGGGATGATTTTGAAACCTTTGAAACTTCTTTTTCTAGGGACAGTTCTGGTGCAGTATTTACTTGACACCAGAAAATTAATATATGGCTTTACAATTAATGTTCTCTTTCACCCTCTCCAGATCCTCTCTTCTGCTGCAGCATCTCAAGCAGAGATGCCTCATCTCCGTATGCCCAGAGAAAAAATATTAAATGATATTCATTACACAGTGCTGAGCATGTGAAGGCATAATAGATATTGTGTGCAACAACTCCAGTACCTTTTTTTATTTGCTATTATTACGTCAGATACAGTTCCCTTTCTTATAATTACAGAAAGGAATTTCTGATGCTGTTGTTGGGCAACCAGTATTAGAAACCAATTTGTGAATGGGGATTTTTAGTGTTGAATTTCAAGGGATTATCCTTATAACTGATGAAATCTTTGCTAGTTGTGGACAATATGAAGACAGGCTGAGAAAGTTGGGGCTGTTGAGCCTGGAGAAGAGAAGGCTGCGTAGAGACCGCATAGCAGCCTTCCAGTATCTGAAGGGGGCCTACAGGGATGCTGGTGAGGAACTATTCATTAGGGACTGTAGTGACAGGACAAGGGGTAATAGGTTGAAACTTAAACAGCAAAGGTTTAGATTGGCTATAAGGAGGAAGTTCTTTACTGTGAGGGTGGTGAGGCACTGGAATGGGTTGCCCAGGGAGGTTGTGAATGCTCCATCCCTGAGAGTGTTCAAGGCCAGGTTGGATGAAGCCTTGGGTGATACGGTTTAGTGTGAGGTGTCCCTGCCCTCACACTAAACTAGATGGAACTAGATGGTTGGAACTAGATGATCTAAACTGGTTGGAACTAGATGATCTTAAGGTCCTTTCCAACCCTAACTATTCTATGATTCTATGATTCTAATGTAAAATCCAAAAGTTTTAGGTCCTCTGATAATACCAGTGCACACTTTTTTTTTTTTTTTAGAATTGTGAGACATGATTCTGATCAGGTTTCTACTATTTAGGAAGCAAATGTCATTTTGATACCAAGATGGTGAAGTTTTCTGTTGACTTTATAGGGAATCTGGGATGTTTTTTAAAATCCACTGGTAAGGTCTGCCTTAAAGCTGTAAGCCTCTTCCCAAAGATTAGTGTGAGAGCATGCCATGCTCACTCTGCACCCTTTTGGTCTTCTCTCCTTTGCACTTCTTGAGAAAACGAAGTGACTCCTGATTGGCCTGTTAGCATGGCCAAAATCCTCCTAGCATATTTACCTCCCATTTGGTAGATAAAGATAATTGAATGAGATGCAACTGCTGGGGTAGCTGCATAATGTGTTCACTGGATTCTTTAAGAGGGGTTGTAAGATGGGTTTTGCAGACAAAATGCTAGAATTTCATCTGGTATACATTGACATGGACCCATTGACTAAAAGCAGACCTTTTAAGGTAAAACAGCTGAGAATCTGGCATAATGTCATGAGCATAGTGTTGAGAAGTATGTAATTTTTTTCAATTACATTTTTTTTTTCTTTTCTATATAGTTGGTATTTGTGAATATTTTCTTCCATCGACCTGTTGGTCTGACTAACCATGTGAAATACTGTGCCATAAGCGGTTTTTGGTTTTGTTCTTTTTTTTCCCTTTAAATTAGAAAACAAATTTTGAGCTTGCTCACCCAAAAGTTTTCCTGGCTTGTTCCAGGAGAAAACAACAACAACAAAACTGTCTCCTGTTTCTGGTTGTATTTATTTTTCATCATGGTTTTTTTTTATTTGCATACTTACCTTTGAATTATCAACATCATTTCAGCTCTCTCACTAATCAAATGTGGATTATCACAAAGTCATTCTCAAATCAAAGTGATTAGGGAAGAACTCATATTTTGTTAAAACATAGCTAATATTCCACTTCTGTTTCCTTCTAACTAAATTTAGAAGGTACAGACTGTATTCATCAGGCTATTCTGCAGAACCCTTCTGGATGTGGTAGGAAGGCTAATTTGTATGCATGAACTCTCATTCTTGTGTTTGTGCTAGCTTTAAGTAGCAACACAGCTTTTAATTGTGAGGTTTTAAGTTCCGCAATTAAAATTTACCCTTTCTACTGAGGGGATTGAGTGATAGTTTTTTGATTTACTTAAGACAGTTTAGACAAATTATATTTAAAAGCACATAAAGATGCAAGAAGCATTTCCTGACTATAAGGAGGTCAATATGTCTTAGGCACATTTGCTGAAAGTTTTACTTTGAATAGCTAATGATTTTTTTTCTTCTACTGTATTGCAGAGAACAGTCAAAGATGCTATAAAGGGTTTTCCTGTCAATCTCATCCAGAGAATCAGTTTTCTTGAAAACCATGAGGAAAAGACCTTGGAAGAATTTAGTTAATAAATTTTCCATTGTGTTAGATTATGTCAATAGCATTCATTTTATTAGAAGTCTAAAAGTCAAATATGTACAAAATATCAAAGTACCTTAAGGGTATTTTCATATTTATCAAGTAGATAAATGATGTTTAGGAGATCATCAAGGAATCTTGAGATATATAGGTAGAGTTCATACTGCAGAATTTTGTAAATGATGTGTAGGTGATGTCTTCTCATTAGAAGAAAAAGGAATGTTCACATTGTTAACTGCTTGGGTTTAGATTTGTTAACTGTATATTAACTGCAGCTGTGCAAAAAAATTAACTAGCTCCTCAAATTGGTAAATTTGTAAAATTACATTAAAATAATGTATGTGAGTTCATGTACTGTTACCTGCTTATGATAACATGGACTACTGGATGTCCCTTAGTTTGTATCTGCATTAATATATCTTTTAGAAACTTGGTCAATCTTGATATCGAAGTTCTTCTGAGAGTATGAGTTCAAGCAGTGACAATTTTATCAGTAATCAGAAAGTTGTTTTGATTATAATCTGAAGTTTAAATTGAAGGTTTGGTTAGTTTTGGGTTTTTTTTGGTGTCTTTTTTTTTCCTACAAGAAGATGGAAAATGCTCC